>NC_090341.1:6723189-8090919 GCF_035084215.1 Heptranchias perlo
TCTTTTTAAAATTGTTTTTGAGTGCAGTACCTCACGGGCTGGGTGAATGTTGCGACGTACTTGGTGGGAGGGAGGCGGGGGTTGGTGGAGATTGCAGCATCCCAGCATCGACTGAAGAGCAGCGATTTAAGCAATGATGTCAAAGTGGGAAGCGCAGTGGGCTGCGGCTGAGGATCGGCAGCTTGTCGAGAGATGAAATCCTCAGCTCGATGTTCTTCGCTCGAGCTGCTTATTCTCGGTTGCTGCCAGTCCCCTGTTGTGATTCAGTTGCACCTTTACGACTTGTTTGTAATGCACCTACCTGGGGTGTCACGCACCACTAAAGCTCCCTGTTCTCAATCCCCACTGTGCGCTGAGTTGGGGGCGTTAAGGACACTTTAATTCGAGTCAGCACCCCCTTCCCTTAGGGAGGGGGGAAATCAGCCAGGTTTCCTGTCTCCTGACTGGAATCCAAAGACCCCTGCCGGAAAGGGCATATTTGTGTGCGTGTGTGGACGACAGGATCGGGCATGGCCACGATGCCCCCCGTAGTGGGATAGCCTACTGCCGCTCACTGTTCGAGATTCGCACGTGACGATGGGCCACTTGGGTGGCCTATCAAAGGGGTGACCAAACACCCTCGGGGTGGGGGGGAGGGAAGCCAGACAACACGTGGAGGAAGGGAGAAAATTCGGAAGTTTTTATTTAAGGGATCGTTTTTCAAGCCAAATGCCCAGCCGCTTCCCTCCCCTCCCTTCCCCGAGCTTGTGGTTTAACCCCGGATGTCGGCCGTCCTCCCTCCATCGTCTGTGTCCTTCAGCTGGGATAGAAAGAAATCTAACTGATTAACTTCCACTAATCAAATTGGTTGTAATTAAATTAAGCAATAATGTATGTGTGGAGAATTAGTTTGTTAGTGAGGCCAGGTGGATGATTGAAGGACAATAACATAAAGGGTCACAGCCTCTCCTCAGTTCCAGCTCACTGTGACCACAGGTTTTTTACGGCAATTCAGTTTTTCAATATTTGCTTCACAGACCGTTTTCAGAAGGCGGGTGTGCAAAGTATAGACACATTGCAGATGTTTAAGAGAAAGAATGATAGACTTGCATTAATAGTGTTTTTCACGACCTCAGGACGTCCCAAAGCACCTTACAGCCGATGAAGTACCTTTTGGAGTGTCGTCACTGTTGTAATGTAGGAAACGCGGCAGCCAATTTGTGCACAGCAAGATCCCACAATGTGATAATGACCAGATAATCTCTCTTAGTGATGTTGGTTGAGGGATAAATATCGGCCAGGACACTGGGGAGAACCCCCCCTGCTCTTCTTCGAAATAGTGCCGTGGGATCTCTTATGTCCGCCTGAGAGGGCAGTCGGGGCCTCTGTTTAATGCCTGGCCTGAAAGACGCACCTCTGATATTGCAGCGCTCCCTCAGTACTGCACCAGTGTTTCACGTGGCCGCAATCTGCCGTACCGTAATAACGGTTTGAAAGAAGAGCAAGGGGGAGTTCTCTCCAGTGTCCTGGGCCAATATTTATCCCATATCCAACATCACTAAAAACAGATAATCTGGTTACTTATCTCATTTGCTATTTGTGGGACCTTGCTGTGTGCAAATTGGCTGCAGCTTCTGCCTACATATTTCGAAAGTAAGCGCTTTGGGGCATCTTAACGACGTGAAAGGGTACGACATTAATGCAAGTTCTCTATGAAGAATATATCGATTGTCATTCTCTTTTTTTCCCCCCCCCCCCACCGCCCCCCCAAATTCCCAAATCTTGTGTAATAAAATGGTGGCAGTGTATTTGAATTATAGAATCATACAGCACAGAAGGAGACCATTCAGTCCATCGTGCCTGTGCCAGCTCTTTGTCCTGCAAATTTGATCACTAAACCCATAGACCTGTGTGTTATATGCCATTGATTCCCTTTTATTTTTTCTTACTAAAAAAGACAAAGCTGCAGAGTGCGATCCTCCAAATATTGGTAAAAATCCACGTAATAAAAATGGATTTGACTTCAGTCACCACGAGCCGGTGGCCCTGGTGAGTTTGGTTTTTAATGGTTGTGTATCATGCTGTCTGCCAGGAACCCACACCCACTGCCAGCAGTAAGATGATGATGAACTGGCTACAAACCTCCTCGCCCAAGAAGGAGGAGACGGGAGCAGGGAGGCCCGTTAAGGTGGAGACGCCAAAGAAAAGCAGCGTGGGGTTAATGCAGATGTGGCTTCGGAAAACCGAGGAGTCCCCGGCAAAAAAACTACGCACGACGTGAGGTCGGATCGGCGTAAAAACCGGCTCAGCTTAGAAATGGTCTGTACTGGTGCGGAGTGGCCAGCGCTGTTCTGTTTAAATGTTGCATGTGTTTGATTTTTTTCGCACTTTGTTCTTTACGAAGCTACGTTGTAATGTTGTGCCTGCGCCAGTAGAAAATAGTAGAGAGAAGGGAAGACACTGTCCAGCTGAAATAAAAATGTGAATGCCTAGCAGGACCGTCGGCACCTGATACTGAAGAGACCGGTTAATGTCTCGGCACTGATTTAATTGGCAGCTTCACTCCCGGGAGTGAATTGGTCAGGGAGATGGGACCAAATGCCACAACACCCGTTTGAGGGATGAGGGGGGGCATATTGTTGGGGACAACGTGGAGGGAGCTTCAGTCTACACTATACCCGCCCTGTGCTTGATTTGTTGGAAATTCCTTGGGTGGGTTTGGGGGGCCGTGTCCCTGGCTCTGCCCAAAATCTAGGGGTCAAACTAATTTAAATATTGCCTGCAATTAGGTGTGTGTGGGGTAATCCTGCCTCCAGGGGGGCAGGGACGGAGTTAACTCCAGTAACCGCGATCATTTGCATTGCCCAAAAACGGCCTTTCAAATCTTAAACGCCCCACTTCCCCCCACCCCCAACTCTGGCCCCCCATTCCCGCTCCATTCCACAGTTCAAGGTAAAGCTGGACCCCAGGGGCTCACTGGCCTTAGAACTGCCCTCAGGGAATAGGGCTGAGTTCCAATCCCCGGCACTGACATCCTTCGGCTGCAATAACTAACGATTAAAATCAGGGGTCTTCTCTCCCGAGTCCAAACCTAAGAAGGGGCTCACCCAGAACCTTCACCTTTCTTTTCCAGGGGCCGTGGTGTTTATCACAGATGCAGGTTATTGCTTTTTTTTTTGGCTGTGAAGTTGAGGTGTTTAAATTTTTATTGTTGCAGGTGGTGTAACGGTTTTTGAACAGCTGTGTTAATTGTAAAGTGACTGTAATGAAATCTAAATAAAAAGTCTGCCTGCCCCTTAATTGTGCCTGATTTATTCAAACAAGGCAGCGCAGAGCAGTAGGGGGGAAAAGATGGGAATAAAAGATGAAATTACAGGTGCACACAAAGCTTGGGAGTCGCCAGTCACTGTATTTGGTTTACCAGCACTTGATGCTATAAAAACAGGTGGGGCATTAGGACCTTGAGGGACTGAAAACTGATGGGTGTACTGGTCGTCAGTAAATTAACTGAAACAGCAGGCAATGTAGAATTAACACAGAAGAAGGATTTAGCACAATGCTTTAATTAGCAGTTTGTTAGATCGAAAGGAGGGAAAAATTAGATTCAGCTGCTGTAGGTTTTTCATCCCTCTTTTGACCTTCTCCCTGTTGGAAAATGCATCACTGACTGTAACACGTGCTCACTGTCTTGTCGAAGACCACTCTCCCCTTATCAGCCGTGGCTCAGTTGGTAGCACTCTTGCCTCTGAGTCAGAAGGACGTGGGTTCAAGAGCACAAAATCTAGGCTGACGCTGAGGGAGTGCAGCACTTGAGCTGAGGCCCCGTCTGCCCTCTCAGGTGGACGTAAAAGATCCCGTGACATTACTTTAAAGAAGAGCAGGGGAGTTCTCCCTGGTATTTATCCATCAACCAACATCTCAAAACCAGATTATCTGGTCATTATCACATTGCTGTTTGTGGGATCTTGCTGTGCATAAATTGGCTGCTGCATTTCCTACATTACACCAGTGACTACACTTTAAAAGTACTTCATTGGCTGTGAAGCGCTATGGGACGTCCTGAGAACAGGAAAGGCGCTATAGAAATGCAAGTCTTGTCTGAGCGTTAGTTACTTGCTATGAATACACTGTAGGGACCCGGCTAATGTAAAAGAACAAACTTGCATTTACATAGCACCACTCAGGTCCTCAGGGCGTCCCATCACAGCCCACTGAATTACTTCTGAAGTAGAGTCATGATTACATAGAATTTACAGCAAAGAAACAGGCCATTCGGCCCAACTGGTCTATGCTGGTGTTTATGCTCCACACATCTTACTTCATCTCACCCTAGCAACATATCCTTCTAATTATTGTATAGGCAAAAGTAACAAGCACTAAGAGTTACTTTAACGATGGACGTACATACAGTATCATTAGGATGGAAAAGGCCACAGAGTCCATCTGGCCAGCCCAGTTTTTTTTTCTAAAAAGCTACACTACACTATCTCTCATTGGTCCTTATGCCAATAAAACTATCCAGCTCCCTCTTGATTTTGACAGCACTCACTACCTTGTCGTCTCCGCACATACTTTGTGCGAAGTAGTTACATTTAAACTGCCTTCTCACTCAAGTCTGTGACCCTGGTTACCAGTGTCTCCTCCTGTCTTAAAAACTAAGATAAAGTGTCCTCTTCTCCAGGTTAGCTCCAGCTGAGCGTCCGACCCCGTAATCCTCTCCATCACCAAGACCGCTTACTTTCCACCTCCTTAACATTGCCCGTCTCCGCCCCCCTGCCTCAGCTCATCTGCTGCTGAAACCCTCATCCCTGCCGTTGCTACCGCCAGACTCAACTATTCCAATGCTCTCCTGGCTGGCCTCTCACTTATCACCCTCTGTAAACTTGATATCATCCAAAACTCTGCTGCTGCCTGTATCCTAACTCACACCAAGTCCCGTTCACCCATCATCCCCTGTGCTCGCTGACCCTACATTGGCTCCCGGCCTGGCAATGTCGCGATTTTAAAATTCTCATCCTTGTTTTCAAATCCCTCCATGGCCTCGCCCCATCCTTTGGATGTTTTCCTATGTTAAAGGTGCTTATATAAATATATATATTTTTTAAAACCCAAGGAAGCCAGCAAAAGTCTTTGTGACACAACAACCTCATTATGTTGCCTGGCTGTTCTGCCGCAAGCAGGCCCAGTGTTATTGCCCTTTCAAATCTATCTCCATTCGCCCCATCTTGCAATTATTGTACATTTCTCTTGCTACAGAAACCATCCCTGCTTTTCAAAATAATCAAGACGCTGCTCGAAATAGCAACATACTCTACACGCTGACAACTCGGGACACTATTAATTTACACGCAGGGTAATAGATGGCTGGCAGGGAGTTAACGCAATAGTAATTGAGTTGAGCAGGTCTATGAGGGAAGATCTTGGTAGGAGTTTAATGCTGCAGAATTGAATAATTTCTTGCAGGAAGCCTGAATTCTATCGACTTTCATTTACATGGAGCCTTTCATGACCTCAGGACATCCCAAAGTGCTTTACAGCCAATGAAGTATTTTTGAAGTGTAGTCACTGTTGTAATGTAGGAAACACGGCAGCCAATTTGCGCACAGCAAGGTCCCACAAACAGCAATGAGATAATGACCAGATAATCTGTTTTAGCGGTGTTGGTTGAGGGATAAATATTGGCCAGGACACTGGGAGAACTCTCCTGCTCTTCTTATAGTGCTGTGGGATCTTTTATATGCCCAAAAGGGCAGATGGGGCCTGGGTTTAACATCTCATCCGAGAGATGGCACCTCAGACAGTGCAGTACTCCCTCAGTACTGCACTGTGAAGTGTCAGCCTAGATTTTGTGCTCTGGTCTCTGGAGTGGGCTTGAACCCACGACCTTCTGACTCCGAGGCGACAGTGCTACCCACTGAGCTACGTTTCCCATTGTGGCACTGAGCCCAATGGTCCAAAAGGCAACAATCACTGGAATGGGACTCAGAGGTGTGAGTGCTACCACTGAGCAAAGACTGATCAAGGTGAGGGATAGTGGTACAGTGATTGAAATAGATTCCCAGTCCAGGTTTAACTATTGAGTGCTTCCAGTTCAGGTCAGGAAGTTATATAAAAAAAATCACCCCCACTCTGTTCCAGTTAAAGTGGGGCAAGGGGGAAGACAGGAAGGGAAGCAGTCGCCTGTGCAATCGCTGCTGCCACATGCGAGTTTGCCCAAACCCATTTTACAGAAGGTAATTATTGACATCAGATAGCCCGAGAAACTGGGGCACTTTTCATTTGAGCTACGAAACCAAAATTATGATGGGTTTAGATAAGGCAAATAGAGGCCGGGGAGAGGGATCGAGGGGGTATTTCCCCGATCAGCGAGTCAGTAATGAGAGGAAGTAATTTATAACCAAAAGGAGAATTTTTTTTTCCATGCACAGAGGGTTCTTAGGACATGAAATATTTTACCAGAAACACCGGCGGAGGCAGAATCCATAATAGCTTTTAAAAGGGAGTGGAGAAATATTTGTAAAAAGAATTTTATTAAAAAGTGTGGGGAAATGGTAGGGGAAGGGGACTAATTGGATAGATCTTTCAGAAAACCAGTGTAGGCACGATGGGCCAACTGGACTCCTGCATTGCTGCAAAGTTCTACGATTCGAAGCTCAGTCTGGGCAGATCCTGCAAGTGAGAATGTGTTGATACCCACTGCTACACAGATTCTCTTGCACGTTTTTATTTAACTAAAACATTTCCTATTTCATAGCTATGTAGTTCTCTCACGTGGCAGTACAGGTCCAAGCTTGTGGGCCACATATGGATATGTGGGGCGGCAACAACACTCATAAGAAGCTCAACACCATCCAACAAAAGCAGCCCGCTTGATCAGCAGCCTTAAATACCCTAAACATTCACTCCCTCCACCACCAGCGCACCGTGGCTGCAGTGTGTACCATCCACAGGATGCACTGCAGCAACTCGCCAAGGCTTCTTCGACAGCACCTCCCAAACCCGCGACCTCTACCACCTAGAAGGACAAGGGCAGCGGGCACATGGGAACAACACCACCTGCACATTCCCCTCCAAGTCACACACCGTCCCGACTTGGAAATATATCGGCCGTTCCTTCATGGTCACCGGGTCAAAATCCTGGAACTCCCGCCCTAACAGCACTCTGGGAGAACCTTCACCACACGGACTGCAGCGGTTCAAGAAGGCGGTTCACCACCACCTTCTCAAGGGCAATTAGGCATGGGCAATAAATGCCGGCCTCGCCAGTGACACCCACATACCGAGAATGAATTTTTAAAAATATATTCACTCAATGAATATAATGCAAAATGTTCAGCGTCGTTCATTACAGCAGAAACCGTGCGGTGCCTCTTTACCCAGACTGTGACCGAAGTACCAAACCGTCAAATCCCACACCTCGAATTCTGAGCAAGCCCCTAAAACATTAACACCTTTCAGCTGCTGACTAACCAGTGGTTCAATTCAGGCATTTTCTGTAAATGCGAAGGACGTGCAGCGTTTTTAAATGTATAAAATCTAGCCAGCAGTTGAATCTAATGCAATTTAGCAAGGATACTGAAATTGTAATTTCACAAAATGAGACGCTTATATTACCAGGAATTACAAGATTATCGAGGAGCAGAGTCCCACTGAAAAAATTAAATGTAATGCGAGGGGGTGGGGAAAAGAGGGGAATAGAGCAGGTGGGTAGTGTAGACAAGGTATTAACGTCAACTCATCACTCACTGAGTTTGGAACATTGATTGCACAGCATGTGAATTAGAAATCCGGCTCTATTTCTGGTTTTACTAACAGCCAGAGGGATTGTCAATGGCTGAACACACCACCACCTGGGGCAGTCATTGTACGTTGGGGGGAGGGAGGAGGAGGGGTGGGGGGGGGGAAAAATAGACAAGGGTGAGGGGGAAGGAGATTAAAAAAACACAGCCCCCCAGTTCCTGCTCACATCCCCCCCGCCAACCACAGGGAAAGTGTGGCCTTCAGGTGGTGGCCATGAAACTACCGGATTGTCGTAAAAACCCATCTGGTGCACTAATGTCCTTTAGGGAAGGAAACCTGCCGTCCTTACCCGGTCTGGTCTATATGTGACTCCAGACCCACAGCAATGTGGTTGATTCTTAATTTCCCTCTGAAATGGCCTAGCAAGCCACTCAGTTGTACAATCTCGCTAAAAAAAAATCATAATAAGAATAAAACCGGACAGACCACCCGGCATCCGGACCACTAGGCACCGGACATGACAAAGGCTAACCAAGCCCAGTCGACCCTGCAAAGTCCTCCTCACTAACATCGGGGGACTTGTACCAAAATTGGGAGAGCTGTCCCACAAACTAGTTAAGCAACAGCCTGACATAGCCATACTCACAGAATCATACCTTTCAACCAACGTCCCAGACTCTTCCATCACCATCCCTGGGTATGTCCTGTCCCACTGGCAGGACAGACCCACCAGAGGTGGCGGTACAGTGATTTACAGTCAGGAGGGAGTGGCCCTGGGAGTCCTCAACATTGACTCCGGACCCCATGAAATCTCATGGCATCAGGTCAAACATGGGTAAGGAAACCTGATTACCACCTACTGCTCTCCATCAGCTGATGAATCAGTCCTCCTCCACGTTGAGCACCACTTGGAGGAAGCACTGAGGGTAGCAAGTGCACAGAATGTACTCTGGCTGGGGGACTTCAATGTCCATCACCAAGGGTGGCTCGGTAGCACCACTACTGACCGAGCTGGCCGTGGCTACAAGAGCAGGTCAGAAGCAGGGTGTTCTGCAGCGAATGACTCACCTCTTGACTCCCCAAAGCCTTTCCACCATCTATAAGGCACAAGTCAGGAGTGTGATGGAATATTCTCCACTTGCTTGGATGAGTGCAGCTCCAACAACACTCAAGAAGCTCGACACCATCCAGGACAAAGCAGCCCGCTTGATTGGCACCCCATCCACCACCCTAAACATTCACTCCCTTCACCACCGGCGCACAGTGGCTGCAGTGTGTACCATCCACAGGATGCACTGCAGCAACTCGCCAAGGTTTCTTCGACAGCACCTCCCAAACCGCGACCTCTACCACCTAGAAGGACAAGAGCAGCAGGCACATGGGAACAACACGACCTGCACGTTCCCCTCCAAGTCACACATCATCCCAACTTGGAAATATATCGCCGTTCCTTCATCATCGCTGGGTCAAAATCCTGGAACTCCCTTCCTAACAGCACTGTGGGAGAACCTTCACCACTCGGACTGCAGCGGCTCACCACCTTCTCAAGGGCAATAAATGCTGGCCTCGCCAGCGACACCCACATCCCATGAACGACTAAAAAAAAGTCGAGAACGGAATCGGACTTGATTGTGAGTTCACCCACAGTCGAATATCCTGCCACCACTCATTGGACAAATACAGAACGATCACTGGGTAAAGTATAGGAGGGAAGGGCAAGTGTCAAACAGTATGGGAACTTATTCTGAAACTTATTTTTCTTTTTGAACAGCAACTTGCATTTATATAGCGTCTTTAACGTCATAAAACATCCCAAGGCGCTTCACAGGAGCGATTATCAAACAGAATTTGACATCGAGCCACATAAGGAGATATTAGGACAGGTGACCAAAAGCTCGATCAAAAAGATAGATTTTAAGGAGCGTCTTAAAGCAGGAGAGAGAGGTGGAGGGGTTTAGGGAGGGAACCGCAGAGCTTGGGGTCGAGGCAGCTGAAGGCACGGCCGCCAATGGTGGAGCGATTAAAACTGGGGATCTGCAAAAGGCCAGAAATGGAGGAGCGCAGAGATCTGGAGGAGGTTACAGAGCTAGGGAGGGGCGAGGCCACGGAGGGATTTGAAAACAAGGATAAGAATTTTTAAATTGAGGCTTTGCCGGACCGGGAGCCAATGTCGGTCAGCGAGCACAGGGGGTGATGGGTGATGCAAACTGAAACAAGGTAGACTGAAAATGGGCTAACAGAAGCCTTTTTATTCAACAAATTGCAAGGGGGGAAAATCTTAATGCCCTGTGCTTACAACCTTACTACAGTTTGTATGTATATATATATATATATATGTAATTTATTTAGTGTAACAAGTCCTCATTATAGACACTAAGGGTATTTAAAATTCCCTCTGATTTGCAGACATTCTCGTTTCCTAAAACCGCCATCGGCATTATTATTACAAGTGATCGGTTCATAAAATCTCCTTTGTTTTCAAACGCACAAGTTCCAACACGATCTATTTTTTGCATCACTAACGAAGGTTTGAATTTTTTTTTCATAATTGGCAATAAAATTAACGATTTGTGGCGTTTTCTTAGAAATCTCTTAACCCTTCCCCCTCCCCCCCACCAAACCAGACCCCTCGCTCGGCCCAGGGTCACAAGAGCGTCGCTGATGTTTTCTTCACGGAAGAAACTAACCAACGGAGGCCATGACGACGTCGACGGGAGCTTCGTCTTTACTTCGCGCAGTCACTTGCATCGTCACGCCGTCCATCAGCGCAAGCCGTGCCCGCACCAGGAGGTCGTGACCTCCGCGGAAAACGCCTGAAATGGGGGGGAGGAGGGGGGGGAAAATAAGTCAAGGCGCAGGGATCATTTGGTCGAGGTACTGGATCATTTAAATGTCATGAACTCTTGACTCTTACTTTAAGTAACAGAAAACACACATCGAACAGAAAAAGGTCATGATCTTGGAGACAGCAAAAACAAAAAAAATATAGGCGGAGAAGGCCCCTTTTCATGGTAGCCGGAATTTGCAAGATTAAGCCTCAAAACTGTGTAAAAGGAGAACGAGCTGTGCTATCGTCAGGAGAAGAAAGATAAAGGCGACAAGGAGGAATCAGATCGGCTGACATGCACTGGATATTCTCCAGAACTGCGGTCTGGTCACCCTGCCTTCTGAACCGTATTCCACAGTTGTGAGTATTATTTAGATTGTTGCTTACTGTTGTTCGGCAATCGAATAAAGTGCTTAGTAATCTTGACACCAGTTTCGGTGGCTGTTGCCTCCACTCAAAGTTAGAATTAGTAATCGAAATTATTAATAATAATAATGACATTCAGCCTATTTGGACGCCCAAGGTGCATAGCAATAATTTGCTGCCGCATCTTATCGGGTTTCTTGGAAATATCTTAAAGTGCTTCACATATAATGAATTACAATACAAAGAGGGGTATGGCAGCCTGGTGAACTAAGCAGCCCAGAGGGCGTGAGTTTAATCCCACCACAGCAAGTTGCGAAACTGAATTCGGTAAATCTGGTCATTTGTGGGCTGGCACCTCAAAAAAATGGCCATCGGGGATGGGAAGCTGCCACCCCTCCCCTGTCCTGTCCTCCTTTCCCCTCTCCTTTCCTGTCCTGTCCTCCCTTCCCCTCCTTGGCTGACACATGACTCCAAGTTCCACAATATGTGGTCGACACTTGATGCACTCCGAGCCTCTCTGTTAGAAGAAAACCCACTGCAAAAAGGGAACAAGAGAAATATCGGACGGGTCTATCAGTAACGAGTACAAGAATGGGACCAACCCCACCCAGTGAAACCAGCGTAGCCCGCCTCACCAATACCTGGGGACTGGTGACAGGAGGTGGGAGAGCTGTCCCACGGACTAGTCAAGCAACACAGTTATACTCAAAGTCACAGCTTTCAGCCGACATCCCATTCTCCTCCACACTATCTCTAGGCGTGTCTGACCCCAGGTGGGCTTGGCTCTGGGAGACCTCAACATTGACTCTAGACCCTGTGAAGCGTCGTGGTTTTAGCTCCAATGATGCCAAGGAAACCACCCACTGATTATCACCTCCAACCCCCAACTGACAAATCACTGCCCCTTCCACATTGGAGGAAACACTGAGGAGACCAAGGGCAGCAGCAGGCAAGACGTGAAGGGAAATCCAAATTCCGACATGCCATAAAATGAACACAGCCCAGCTCACTTTTGCATTCTTCCAAACTTGGGGTGGTGCATTGTTACAGGACTTAGAGGATCAGCTCCGGGTGATGTGGGGGGAGGAAAGAGTACGTCTGCACCCTAGCACCAGGGTGGGATTCAAGTCCTTACACTTAGTCAAGGCTGAACAGAGGGAGACGAGCGCTACTGTGTGTAGGGTTCCCCCTTTCTCAGTCACCCTGGGAATTACTTGTTCCCTGGGCAGTGCAGTGATATCTATCAGTGCTGTCACAGGCACCACAGAGCATTGGGATACGGCTTCTCAATCACCCCTCCTCAATCTCAGCCGCGTCGTGACAGCCAAGCATTTCCCCACAGGTGGGAGGGAATAACCCCAAGTCAACCCAAGGGGACAGTGGTGTAGTGGCTATGTCAGCGGACCAGTAATCCAGAGGTCTGGATTAATAACTGTACCCAGTCTGGGCCTATAGGTGACTCCAGTCCCACACCAACGTGGTTGGCTCTTAACTACCCTCTGAAATGGCCTAACAAGCCACTCAGTTCAGGGCAACTAGGGGATGGGCAATCAATGTCGGCCTTGCCAGCGACACCCACGTCCAGAGAATGAATTTTTAAAAAAACCCAGCATTCAAAGTCCGATGGCAGGCCACCCATCAACACAACACATGCTACAGTGAGCCCAGGAAAGGTAAGTCATTTACAAAGATCTAACCGCACCCCCTCCACCCACCCAAAACAAGAAAAATATCTCTGAAATATAGTCGAAAGTTGCAACACCTGGGGCACAGCACAGGGTCGCCGACAAACTGTGCCGGAGTGCCCACTTCCCAGTTTCCGATCTCAGCCCAAATTGGCCACAGTCTCACGGGGGAGGGGAGGGTAAGGAGAGCCAGTTTACCTGCTAGATAAAGCGTGTGTGAATTCTTATTCGCCGGCACCTTATCGGACCTTTCGCATGGCTGCATGCCCAGGAAGTTAACAATGTTATTCACGGCCTCTGGAAATAAAAGGAGCTCAAGGTTTACAAGACGTACCATATGTGGCATCAACACAGTTACTGGCTTACACCCAGCTGGCACATCTATCTACAGCCTAATCCTAAACACCAGCCCGTGGTCCATTCACTGACACATCATTTACTGTCAGATATTAAAGATTACAAGCAAGCAATAAGACATAAATCCAGCTCTTCTCTCAGTGGTATCACCAACGCTGTGTGCAACTAATGCCCGTCAGTGGCAGGCATGAGCTGGTGCAATGTCAGGAGAGGCGTCCACAGTACTTTCTTTCCAAAACTGCAGCGAGCTACAAGTCAAGTCTCGTTGCAACATCTTGGGGCAAAGGGGGACTCCTTTGGAGTCGCTTCCCCCACAGGAGAGGCAAATGGACAGTGCTCTTTAATGCTGGAATTAAGTTATATTAAACCATATCAGATTCTTATCTGACATACTGGACATCGCAGCCCACAGTACAGATCAGTACTAACTATCTGTGCTAACTACCGATCAGTACTAACTGCAAATCAGTACTAACTATCTGTACTAACCAGTGATCAATACTACCTGTACTAACTACCGATCAGTACTAATTACCAGTACTAACTACCAATCTGTACTAACTACAGATAATTACTAACTATCTATACTATCAGTACTAACTACAGATCAGTACTAACTACCTGTACTATCAGTACTATCAATACTAATTACAGGTCGGTACTAACTATCGATCAGTACTAACCATCGAGTGTTTTCATGCTCGACAGGGCGAAAGTCTCTTCTTTCTCAAAGTCGCCTCCCACCTCCTCCCAGGCAGCGCTGAAGTTCGGCTTCAGGACTTTCTGGATGTGATCAGCCACCGTGATCTCCACATCTTCCAGCTGGGAAACAAAAGGAAGATGGCGGTGAGTGACGGGGTCCTCAGTACCTCACCATGGCTGCTGCTCGTTGCAACAAACAAGGCCGTGCAGTTACCCAGTCAGGCTCACAATTCAACAGGGGCCGAAAAGTACAGAGAATCGGGAAACTTGGCCGTCAGATCGTTTCGCTAAAGGCGCCCATTTCCGTTTACTGCAAATGTCTTTCAGCAGAATTAATGTTTGCATATGATATCCCGAGCGCTAGCCTCAGGTTGCACGTGATATCCCGAGCGCTAGCCTCAGGTTGCACGTGATATCCCGAGCGCTAGCAGTTGTGGATTTACAGTGTGCCCTCCCTACTGCACTCACACTAGGGTATCGAGTGTACACCGGGCTTGAGGTCTGAGCTAAATGCTCCAGGACGACATTATCCACCATTTACTATAAATTACACATTATATAAAAAAAAACACCCTCACAATATAACTTACCCAATAAAACTTAAAGGACATAATAATACAGGATTATATATAAAAGTGTGACTCAGGGTTGAGCTCAATTAAGAAACGGACAGCCTTGTTGGTTGTGATGTTCCGAGAAGGAGGCGACTATTTGGCCCATTGTGTCTGTACCAGGGACAATTCCACTCCAAGACGGAAGTTGAAATTTACTGGGATGTTCACTGCTGGGAGCATGGAGTTCCCCCAACAACTAATCTTTCAAATTGTTCAGCTGTGCAATAAAACCTCGCTCCCAAAACCCAGCTTACGTACAGGGTGCCCCTTGCAGATTCTATATAGAAAGAGCCCCCACCCCCATTAACTCCACTTTGCTTCCCTGATGGCCGGGGAATGACAGCAGGGAGTGTTATAGGAGTCAGCCGGTAGCAAGCTCGCCTCTGAGTCAGAAGGTCGTGGGTTCAAGCCCCAACTCCAGAGACTTGAGCACAAAATCTAGGCTGATACTCCAGTGCAGTGCTGAGGGAGCGCTGCACTGTCGGAGGTGTCGTCTTTCGGATGAGACGTTAAACCGAGGCCCCATCTGTCCTCTGAGGTGGATGTAAAAGATCCCCTGACACTATTTTGAAGAAGAGCAGGGGAGTGCTGCCTGGTGCCCTGGCCAATGCTTGTCCCTCAACCAACATCAATAAAACTGATCATCGGGTCATTATCTCACTTGCTGTTTGTGGGATCTTGCTGTGTGCAAATTGGCTGCTGTGTTTCCCACTTTACAACAGTGACTACACTTCAAAAAGTACTTAGTTGGCTGTAAAGCGCTTTGGGACATCTTGAGGTTGTGAAAGGCGTGATATAAATACAAGTTATTTCTTTCTTTTTATTACATCATTAGGGCTGGGTGCATTGGACTCAAGTGGGTGCAAAGGTGGCTGACTCAGTTGGGTACACTTACCACATATTCATCTTCATATCCGTCCTGTTCAGCCTCTCCTGTGTTAGGATCACAATCTTTAACGGTGAACTTCAAAGTACAGCTAAACGTACAGGACACTGAAGGGAGGGAGGAATAAGCTGTAAATACGAACAGGACGCAAGGAAACACGTCACAAATATTTATACATTGAGCGAGGGGGTAAAATGGCGAGAGTTACCACACGTGCGTGTCACAGCTGCTCACACTGCATGGGATGCGTGGGTACTGAATATTCAACAGCTTAAATCGCTAAATGTCAACAGGTCTGTAGTGACATTCTCATATCAATCATGAGCCTTATCAGAATGCAGGATTATTCACAGGTCCCCTGTGCAATGTGAAACTGAAACTTTCGAGACTAAGATCAATAGATTTGTGTTGGGTAAGGGTATCAAGGGATACGGAACCAAGGTGGGTAAATGGAGTCGAGGTACAGATCAGCCATGAGCCAGTTTTAAGAAAGGAGAGAGAGGGAAACCAGGGAATTATAGACCAGTTAGTCTAACATCTGTTGTGGGGAAAATGCTGGAGTCTATAATTAAGGATAGGGTAACTGAACACCTCGAGAATTTTCAGTTAATCAGAGAGAGCCAGCATGGATTTGTGAAAGGTAGGTCGTGCCTGACAAACCAGATTGAATTTTTTGAAGAGGTGACTAAAGTAGTGGACAGGGGAATGTCAATGGATGTTATTTATATGGACTTCCAGAAGGCATTTGATAAGGTCCCACATAAGAGACTGTTAGCGAAGATAGAAGCCCATGGGATCGAGGGAAAAGTACGGACTTGGTTAGGAAGTTGGCTGAGTGAAAGGCGACAGAGAGTAGGGATAATGGGAAGGTACTCACATTGGCAGGATGTGACTAGTGGAGTCCCTCAGGGATCTGTCTTGGGGCCTCAATTATTCACAATATTTATTAACGACTTAGATGAAGGCATAGAAAGTCTCATATCAAAGTTTGCCGATGACACAAAGCAGTGTAGATGAAAACATAAAATTACAAAGCGATATTGATAGATTAGGTGAATGGGCAAAACTGTGGCAAATGGAATTCAATGTAGACAAATGTGAGGTCATCCACTTTGGATCAAAAAAGGATAGAACAGGGTACTTTATAAATGGTAAAAAGTTAAAAACAGTGGATGTCCAAAGGGACTTAGGGGTTCAGGTACATAGATCATTGAAGTGACATGAACAGGTGCAGAAAATAATCAAGGCGGCAAATGGAATGCTGGCCTTTATATCTAGAGGACTGGAGTACAAGGGGGCAGAAGTTATGCTGCAGCTATAAAAAACCCTGGTTAGGCCACACCTGGAGTACTGTGAGCAGTTCTGGGCACTGCACCTTCGGAAGGACATATCGGCCTTGGAGGGAGTGCAGCGTAGGTTTACTGGAATGATACCCGGACTTCAAGGGTTAAGTTACGAGGAGAGATTACACAAATTGGGGTTGTATTCTCTGGAGTTTAGAAGGTTAAGGGGTGATCTGATCGAAGTTTATAAGATATTAAGGGGAACGGATAGGGTGGATAGAGAGAAACTATTTCCACTGGTTGGGGATTTTAGGAGTAAGGGGCACAGTCTAAAAATTAGAGCCAGATCTTTCAGGAGCAAGATTAGAAAACATTTCTACACACAAAGGGTTGTAGAAGTTTGGAACTCTCTTCCGCAAACGGCAATTGATACTAGCTCAATTGCTAAATTTAAATCGGAGATAGATAGCTTTTTGGCAACCAAAGGTATTAAGGGATATGGGCCAAAGGCAGGTATATGGAGTTAGATCACAGATCAGCCATGATCTTATCAAATGGTGGAGCAGGCACGAGGGGCTGAATGGCCTACTCCTGTTCCTATGTTCCTAACAGGCTGGAGGGGCTGAATGGCCAATGATCGTGTGGCAGTGATCCATGCGGGCACCGGGCTGAGTTAGCTGTTCTCAGCTGGGGCACCGGCTAGAATTGGCCTCAGATTCCTTGCGTTAAAGGCAGGGGAAAAAGTATCAGCCAAGGTCCGTGCGCAGGCCTGCTCGACAAGTGATCCCTGCTGGAAAGGGGAGTGTGGATGTCCAGTAAACAAAGGATTGGGCTCCACTGTGATGCCACTCATAGTTGAACTGCCTGCTGACACTCAATTTTAAGGCCCACGGCAGAAAAGTTTCCCCCAATTAATCAATAAACTGACAATATCATTCAAGGGCAGGTGAATGGCTGATGAGGTAAATAGAAAAGTGTCATACTGACATTGTGAGGTAGAATCGTAGAACGATACAACACAGAATAGAAACATAGAAGGGTACAGCACAGAAGGACGCCATTCGGCCCATCGTCCCTGCTATTTGAAAGTGCTATCCAATTAGTCCCATTCTCTTGCCCTTTCCCCACAGCCCTGCAAATTTTTCCCCTTCAAGTATTTATCGAATTCCCTTTTGAAAGTTACTATTGAATCTGCTTCCATCACCCTTTCAGGCAGTACATTCCAGATCATAACTCGCTGTGCGAAACAAATTTCGCCTCATCTCCCCTCTGGTTCTTTTGCCAATTACCTTAAATCTGTGTCCTCTGGTTACCGACCCTCCTGCCAGTGGAAACAGTTTCTCCTTATTTACTCTATCAAAACCCTTCATAATTTTGAACTCCTCTGTTAAATCTCCCCTTAACTTGCTCGAAGGAGGACAATCCCAGCTTCTCCAGTCTCTCCACATAACTGAAGTCCCTCATCCCTGGTACCAATCTAGTCAATCTCATCTGCACCCTCTCCAAGGCCTTGACATCCTTCCAAAAAGTGTGGTGCCCAGAATTGGCCACAATACTCTGGCTGGGACCTAACCAGTGATTTAAAAAGGCCACTGAGGAGGGGAAAGAGGTGGAGGAGGGTGGGAACAGACCTGGCGTGATAGTTGTACCCAGGCCCACCTGCAGGCAGCACTGACAGTCTGAGAGTTGCCCACCGTCTCAGCCTTCAGAAATAAAATAAGGGGAGTTTAACAAGTACCGGTTACACAAAACACTCCAGGTATGCTGCAGAACATTGCTCACCTGCTGTTGGATCTTCCTCGGGCAGTGCCACCAGCGTGTAACAGATGCCTGGCTGGTTATAAGAGAGGCAAGCCGCCGGGATACAAAGCACCACTTCATAGCCCTCTGTGGGTTCCATCTGCACTGTGACATTCTCCAGGATCTGATCATTCAGAGTATTTGTACAATCAAACTGCAGGGACCAGACAAAGTAAGTTAATTAATGCAATTCAATAAGAATGCTGCTTTACAGTACTCGTAAGAGTGTCTCAGGTCTGATTTACAGTTCACCTTCCTTTCACCTGGGGCCCTCAGCATCTTCCATCTACAGCCTACCCAGCTGTGGGATGTTAAATGAGCTGGAATTCCTTGCTGTTCCCTCTCCTTAACTCCTCATGGTGTCAGCTGAGACTCAGTGATACCACTCTTGTCTCTGAGTCAGAAGGTGGTTCAAGTCCCACTCCAGAGACTTGAGCACATATTCTAGGCTGACACTCCCAGTGCCAGTACTGAGGGAGTGCTGCACTGTCGGAGGTGCGGGCTTTTGGAAGAGACGTTAAACCGAGGCCCCGTCTGCCCCCTCGTGGGTGAGAAAGATCCCATGGCACTTTTTCGAAGCAGAGCAGGGGAGTTCTCCTCGGTGTCCTGGCTAACATTTATCTTTCAGTCAACATCTCTAAAACAGGTTATCTGGTCATTATCACATTGCGGTTTGTGGGAGTTTGCAGTGTGCAAATTGGCTGCCGCATTTCCTACATTACACCAGTGACTACACTTCGTCCTGAGGATGCGAAACATAGGAACATAGAAAATAGGAGCAAGAGTAGGCCATTCGGCCCTTCTCTGCCATTCAAAATGATCAAGACTGATAGTCTAACTCAGTACCCTGTTGCCGCTTTTTCCCCATATCCCTTTAGCATTAATATATCTATCTCCTTCTTGAATACATCTAATGACTCGGCTTCCGCTGCCTTCTGTGGTAGAGAATTCCACAGGTTCACCACCCTCAGTGAAGAAATTTCTCCTCATCTCGGTTGTAAATGCCATACCCCATATCCTGAGACTGTGACCCCTGCTTCTGGACTCCCCAGCCATCCCTGTTTTTTCTCTCCCTCCTTTTTTAAATAGTGGGGTTACATTTGCCAAACTCCAATCTGTAGGAACTGTTCCAGAGTCTAGAATTTTGGAAGATGATCACCAATGCATCCACTATTTCCAGGGCCACTTCCTTTAGTACTCTGGGATGTAGATTATCAGGCTCTGGGGATTTGTCAACCTTTAGCCCCATTAATTTCCCGAGCACTATTTTTTTTTTACTAATTCTGGTTTCCTTCAGTTCCTCCCTCTCACTAGACCCTTGGTTCCCTAACATTTCTGGCAGGTTATTTGTGTCCTCCTTTGTGAAGACAGAACCAAAGTATGTGTTTAATTGTTCTGCCATTTCTTTGTTCCCCATTATAATTTCTCCCATTTCTGACTGTAAGGGACCTACATTTGTCTTCACTAATCTTTTTCTCTTGACATATTTATAGAAGCTTTTACAGTCAGTTTTTATGTTCCCTGCTAGTTTACTCTCACACTCTATTTTTCCCCTCTTAATCAATCTCTTTGTCCTCCTTTACTGAATTCTAAACTGCTCCCGATCCTCAGGCTTGCCGCTTTTGCTGGCAATTTTATATGTCTCCTCTTTGGATGTAATACTATCCCTAATTTATTTTGTAAGCCATGGTTGAGCCACCTTTCCTGTTTTATTTTTGCGCCAGACAGGAATGAATAATTGTTGTAATTCCTGCACACGTTCTTTAAATATCAGCCATTGCCTATCCACCGTCATCCCTTTTAGTAAAGTTCCCCAATCTATCATAACCAACTCACACCTCATTTCCTTTATTTAGATTCAGGACCCTAGTTTCGGATTCAACTACTTCACTCTCCATCTTAATGAGGAATTCTATCATGTTATGGTCACTCTTTCCAAAGGGACCCCGCACCAACAACATTGTTAATTAATCCTCTCTCATTGCACAATACCCAGTCTAGGATCACTTGTTCTCTAGTTGGTTCCTCAAAGTATTGGTCTAGAAAACCATCACGTACACACTCCAGGAATTCCTCCCCCACGGTATTATTGCTAATTTGGTTTGACCAATCTATATGTAGATTAAAGTCACCCATGATTATAGCTGTACCCTTCTTGCATGAGTCTCTAATTTCCTGTTTAATGCCCTCCCCTACATCTCCACTACTGTTTGGGGGCCTATAGACAACCCCCACCAATGTTTTCTGCCCCATGGTGTTTCTTAGCTCCACCCATACAGATTCCACATCGAGATTTTCCGAGCCAATATCCTTCCTCACAATTGCATTGATTTCCTCCTTTACCAACAACGCTACCCCACCTCCTTTCCCTTTTTGCCTGTCCTTCCTAAATACTGAATACCCCTGGATGTTCAGTTCCCATCCTTGGTCACCCTGCAGCCATGTCTCTGTAATCGCAACTATAACATAACCATTAATATCTATCTGCGCTGTTAATTCATTTACCTTATTGCGAATGCCCCGCGCATTAAGACACAATGCCTTTAGACTTGTCTTTTTAAGATTGCTAGTCATCTTAGTTTTATTCTGCACTATGGCCCTATTTGTTTTTCACCCTTGTTTTTTCTGCCTTCCACTATTGCTTCTTCCCTTTGTCTTTTGTTTCTATCCTTATTTCCCCCTCCTCTGTCGCCCTGCTCAGGTTCCCATCCCCCTGCCATTCTAGTTTAAACATTCCCCAACAGCACTAGCAAACACCTCCGCGAGGACATCGGTCCCGGTCCTGCTCGGGTGTAACCGTCCCGCTTGTACAGGTCCCACCTTCCCCAGAACTGGTCCCAATGTCCCAGGAATCTAAATCCCTCCCTCCTACACCATCCCTGCAGCCATGCATTCATCCGGTCTATTTTCCTATTCCTATACTCACTTGCACGTGGCACTGGTAGTAATCCTGAGATCACTACCTTTGAGGTCCTGCTTTTTAATTTATCTCCTAACTCCAATTGCAGATACACAGATTAATCATTCTGCCCACATTTAGAACGTAAGAGAGCCAGGTCCGAGCGTCACTTACCTGGAATGCAATGTGATTTCCAAAGGTGTGCTTGGTGCAGCGGACAACATACTCAGTCTCCAACTCTGTGAGGGGGACGGGATTGGACGAGGACTTGAAAAGTGAGCCCAGGGCTTTGAACTCTGGGATAGCAGCAAGTTGTTCTGAAATGGAGAGAGATTTTCATTGGTACGGACAGGGGTACAGTGCACGCAGCAATTCCGAAACCATTTCTGTAATTTATCACTACAAACGAAAGCCGTACTTACCTTGGAAAATGTCCTGTCGGCTCGATGCCACTTTTTCTGGCATCTTGACTGCGACTGTAGGGCAGATCTCTGGAAAAATGAAATTAAGGAACACCAGGTAAATTCAACAGAAGGAGAGAGAGAGAGAGAGAGAGAGAAAAAGAAAGGAGGGAGAGGTCGCACAGAGAAGAGCGAAGGTGTCCCCTTTTCACACGTGCCTGCGGGCTTCATTTCCACAGCAATTCACCAACCTCCTCAGTGAAAGGGGATTAAGTTGACTCTCTCCTTCAGGACTTGGTGGTGCATGTTTTTGGAACGGGGGCGGAGGGGGGAGGGGGGAGGGCAGTGAGGAAAGAAAGAAACCCGATTTCAAAGGTTTTCCGATAGCTAGCTGACCTACATCTGTTCTTCACCGCAGCCTCAAGCCAGAAAATAATTAAAGCTTTCCATTTCTGTCATTTTATCAAAAGAATGTGACATCAGCAACACTGCCATTTTCTCATTCCCAACGGGAGACTTTATTCCCCAGTGATCGAAACGTTATTCACAAGACTGATAAAGATGAGGTGGATTATTCAACTTAACTTAGGTCGCCCACCTAGAAAAAAAAATACAGCCGCAGCCCCCACCTCCCCCCTCCCCCAATTAGATAATCAAACTGATTCAGGGGTGTTTGACGCCACTACACTACCCAGGTCAGCCATCTATCGATCACAGAAACCGCTGGTCGACAGGGAATGCTGCTCCATGAGAATTGCACCTACCAGACTTCTGTTCAGAGGTGGGAGCCATCGACAGCGGAACTGATTTCAGGTCAAAGGGTTTCTCAGATGGTTCCAGTGTATAGTGGTGCAGTGCTCTCTCCAGGCCGGGAATGGACACTTGCAGGCCTGGACAAGGAGAAATTACATATCTTTCTATTAATAAATGGTCCCAGTGCACAGCACAAGTTTAGTGTTGTAAAACTTAAAATATTAGATACACCATGCATTTTATTCTCTTCAATGATCTTCATGTAGCTCCTGAAGACTCTTGCTGGGGCATGGTTCTACGAATATCGTCTGCCTGACTGGTATCGTACCTGAGTAAACGTTAGTCATATGTGTTCTGTTGAAAGGTGATCGATCTGAAACGTTAACTCTGTTTCTCTCTCCACAGATGCTGCCTGACCTGCTGAGTGTTTCCAGCATTCTCTGTTTTTAATTTAATTATATGTGAGCTTAGCTGGTGAGTGTTCTTCGCCCCACCATTGGCGGTCGTGCCTTTGACAGTCTAGGCCCAAGGTCTGGAATTCCCTCCCTAAACCCCTCTACCTCTCTCTCCTCCTTTAAGACGCCATTTAAAACTTACCTCTTTGACCAGGCATTTGCTCGCCTGTCCTAATGTCCCCTTCTTTGGTTCGGTGTCAATTTTTGTCTGATTGCGCTCCTGTGAAGCGCCTTGGGACGTTTTACTAGGATAAAGGTGCTCTATAAATGCAAGTTGTTGTTGTGTAGGAGGACCGTTTGGCCACATGGGACATCAGAGCAGAGTCCGACCCTCTCCTCACTATGTCCACACGTGTGCATTGCCCTGCAGAAGTCTCTGGACAGTCCTCAGGGGCAAGAACCTGCCAGATTTCCCACCTCTCCACTCCCTGGCTGAGGGGTTCTGAGGCTCATTCTGATTATTATGGCTAAGATCTGTGAACTCAAGATTGTGAAAACAATTCAAACAGCGAGAGATCGCGGATGGAACCTGGACCTTCCTGGGCTCTATGGCTCAGGACACCCTCTCACACGCCGCACAGGGGAGTGCCTTCACGCACCGCACAAGGCTTTCAGTTGTGTACCACACAAGGCAGTTCATTCATTCATTCACCGAGCCATCGAACAGTCGTTTGCGGCACATGTCTATGAGCTACTAAAATTTAATTGGCAAGGTTGGAAAAACAATCAATACATAATAATTAACATATTTGATGCTCCTTACCATTGAGGATGTAGGCAGAGTTCAGAGCCTTCTGTTTCTGCTCCAGCACACTCAAGTAGAAGGTGGCCCGATCTCGCACCTCATTGTCATCATCCATCATACATCTGTGCAGAGTACAGAGCTGCATTAGAACATCTAATGGGAGGGGGGGGGGGGTTCAGTATCCAGAGGACACAGGTTTGGTGGTGGAAGCAGATTCAATAGTAACTTTCGAAAGGGAATTATATGTGTGTGCACATAAATATATATAGGAAAAATTTGCAGGGCTATGGGGAAATAGCAGGGGAGTGGGACTAATTGGTAGCTCTTTCAATGAGCTGGCATAGGCATGATGGGCCGAATGGCCTCCTTTTGTGCTGGACTAAAAACTTTAGTCCAGCCTGACCCGGCCTAAAAACTTTCCACGATGCGTCTGAAGAACAAGACATTGAGGCTGAGACTTTGGATTGGCCCGAGAGCCCCAAATAATGAGAATAAATATACACAGCATTAAAAACCGTAATTGTGAACATTTTAGTCTATATCCTAGATCATTTACTTTTAGCAACAGTGCAGAATTTAAACAAAGGTTCCGATCCCTAGGTTTAAGATCCGAGTGAAAGGGACAGAAAGGTGTAAGTTGGGTGCTTTGTGCTCAAAGTGCTCCCCCATTGAAAAAAAAAATCGTTGAATTTTCAGCTCCATTGGAAACCTATCTGATCGGGCCACCCCGCTGAGAGACTGCCCAATGACATTACCAGCAGAGCAGCTGAAGGATGACTGCTAACATTAGCGGCTGCATATAGTGACACCACTATTCCCGGCCAGAATGGAGATGATTAGGTAATTCCCCCGTCAATGGAGACCACACTGCTGTAAGTGACTGGGATTGATTTTAGGCACATAATTCGTATGTAACTATCCTCCACTCACTGCGTTTTGCAGGAGAAATAACCCTGCTTTTATCGGGAGAAGTTGCTGCAGTTTCGGTCATGAGTTCTGTTTGCTGCAGACTCTTTGTGAATAGACTCTAAATAAACTTTGTTTGCTTTGCTGTTTGCTGAGTAAATAGACTTTGCTGTAAAATAGACTGTTTGCTGCGGGTGCTGCTGTAAGTCCCACCCCGCCTCCAACACATTGACTGAGACAGTGGCCAAACATTAGCAGCTCTAATGAAAGCAACAAGGGCCTCTAACGTCAGAGCGGCCAGAGAGCTGATTCATGGCCGTCTTGTTCTGACTATCATCTTCCAGGGTGCGGGTGACTCCCAGGTCAGTCCAAAACCACAATCCCAACTGCTTTCGATATATCTGCTTGGGGATTCACCCCTCCCCCTCGGCAACATCACAGAGCCGCCTCAGGTGGAGGCAAAGAGAAAAACATAGCATATTTTTTTAAAAAGTCACTCAATATTTTGATAAATATATATTTTTTGTTGCACAGCTAGGGAGTTTGGATAAAAAGTTTTAGCTGCTAACATTATTTCAGCACGAATAAAGCTCCAGAGTAACAAAAAGCAATCCTAACGACATGCGAAGGGTGCACTGAACCAGTGAGTTACCTCAGTCAAATCCTCTGCCCAGCAGAGAGGGATGGCAGATAAGGCAACTCCACAACAAGCCACTAAAAAGGAGGGCAAGAGCAGTCTGGAATATTGTTAAGAGAATGAATGTTCTTACTTAAAATTTGTAAGTAATTTCTCACGTTAATAGGTTTCAAAAGGCATTTATTGGCTTTTTGTAGGAATTAAGCACACAATAACTACTATTAATAATAATTACACAGAAACTTACCACACTTGGGAACATAGGAACAGGGATAAGACATTCAGCCCCTTGAGCCAGTACCGTCATTCAGTGAGATTAGGGCTGATCTGTATCCTAACTTAATTTACCCGCCTTGGCTCCATATCCCTTAATACCCTTAGCTAGCAAAAATCTATCAATCTCAGATTTAAAATTAATTGAGCTAGCATCTACCGTTTTTGTGGGGGAGGGGAGAGTTCCACACTTCTACCACCCTTTGCATGAAGGAGTGTCTCCTAATTTCTCTCCTGAATGGCCTGGCTCTGATTTTAATCCCCTTGTCCTAGACTCCCCCATCAGCAGAAAAAGTTTCTCTCTATCTACCCTACCAATTCCTTCCAAAATCCTAAAAACTCAATCAAATCACCCCATAACCATCTAAATTCCAGGGAATGCAAGTCTAGTTTACGTAATTGCTCTTCATAATTTAACCCTTGCAGCCCTGGTAACATTCTGGTGAATCTGCACTCCTTCCAAGGCCAATATATCCTTTCTAAGGTGCGGTGCCCAGAACTGTACACAGTACTCCAGATGTGGTTTAACTAGGACTTTGTATAGCTGCAGCAAAACAAGTTACCAGAGAATTCACACGTTACAGTTCTCGAGCTCAAAGAGTTAACGGCTGATCAGGCCTTGTTGAATTCTGGAGTATTTGTTCTAATCACCCACCTTGTAAACCTGTCTTCCGCTCTGGCTACATGTAAATCTGCATGTTTCCACATTATCTCATCCAATCAGCTGCCGTAACTTTGATTTTAACAAGAATCATTCCCCAAGCCTTCACCTGGACTGAAATGTCAATCAAGTCATTCAACTGGAGACAGTTACAGAACTTGACCACATTCCTTACCAGTGTTCTTGGAGGAGTTAGCAGTCCGAGTTATTGAAATTCTAACATCGTGAATGGCAGGCACTATTATCCTGTCAATTTTCTCAAAGTTGCAAGACCTAAGGTAGCTCTTGAGGCTGCGTGAACGAAGACAGGTTGTGGCCTCCGCTGAATCTCATCAGCTAAAACACTGTCCGACATGGAATCCCTTTTACGAACGGAACATTGCTATCTGAAATTCACTTAAAAGCTAAAGTTAATATAAACAATTAACCCTTTCCTTACAATGTGTCTCTCTGCCTCCCTGCAGGGAAGTGCCTGGCCTCTGTTCTGCAGTTCCCCTCGGCAGCACCACAAGAGATCAAAAGCCCACACTGTGGATGGGAAACAGCATCGTATCCCCGAGGTACAGGGGATAAACAATGGCTGGCTGATCCCTGCAGATCCAAACAATCTCCACGTGCATTCAGCATCGTGGCAAATCTCTCCATTTTAATATCAATTTCCATTGCTGTCTCAAATAGATGTATCTCTTCAAAATCGGAATCATTAAGTCTTTTAACTGGATTATGATAATGTTCATCAGGGTTAAAATTCTGCCAAATGCTATTTTAAAGCACTGGTTAACACACATTAAAATTGCCACTAGCACTTGTTTAAACACAGTCATTAAGCCTTTTAAAAGAATTCCTGACATATAATTGAAAACAATGATTTCATTAAAATGGCACACATTGAAATTTTGCATCAACCTATAAAGCAGAACACTAAAAATAGCACACAGAATTTCAAGCTTTCCAGATTTAATATAAATCAGTAACTCTCAGGTCTTAATTGAGAGAACAAACGGACTTATATTTATAAGCCTTTCATGTCCTCGGGACGTCCCAAAGCACTTTACAGCCAATGAATTACTTTGAAGTGTAGTCACTGTTGTAATGTAGGCAAATTCCCCACAGTAAATAGAAATAGCTAAAACCATTTCTAATTCAACAGATGTATTTAAGCCTACGGATTTTAAAATGTGCGTCACGCTTCACATTCAAACACTATGTGCACGATCTGTTTGACAACCTTAAAGGGGAAGTAAAGTCAAAGGCTTCAGAGCATGCAGCACATGCAGCTGGTTGCGTGTTTCCCCCCGGGGTTAGGTAACACTGAGTCAGCTCTCAGGCTGATCCGAGGTCATGGCCCTCATTACATTCGATGGAGCTGTTCCAGGACATCTCACTGTTGGCATAGCAATCCAACAGCCAGGAGACCAAATACGGCAGGTCTTAATGAACTTGAAAGGAAAAAAAAGGACTTGCATTTCTATAGCGTCTTTCGCGACCCCGGGACGTACCCAAAGCGCTTTACAGCCAATGAAGTATTTTAGAAGCGTAGTCACTGTTGTAATGTAGGAAACACAGCAGCCAATTTGCGCACAGCAAGATCCCACAAACAGCAATGAGATAGTGGCCAGATCATCTGGGTTTTGTTTTTAGGCGTTGGTTGAGGGATAAATATTGGCCAGGACACCGGGGAGGGCTCCCCTGTTCTTCTTCGAATAGTGGCTGTGGGATCTTTTATGTCCACCTGAGAGGGCAGACGGGGCCTCGGTTTAGCGTCTCATTTGAAGGATGGCACCTCCGACAATACAACATTTCCTCAGTAGTGCACTGGAGTGTCACCCTAAATTTTTAAACTGGCTTTTTTTTTAAAAAAAGCAAGATTATATTTGTGGGAGAATTTTATTATTACACAGAAAATACTCCCTACATTTTCCCCTAAAGCATCTCATTATGAAATCTAACCAAATATATTTTAAAGGCTGGTGACTGTGATAAAGGGGTAAAGTTTAACGGGGAGCTGAGAAGGCGGCCGGGGGGGGGGGGGGGGAATCCCAGAAGTACGGGTTTCCCGGAAATCCTTACGATTTTTCTTTCATTTTTTCCTCTGTAGACTTCCTTTCTGCTGGCTGTCAGTCAGACGGGAGAGCAGCCAGGGAGCAGATGTCAGCAGGTAAGTCTTAGATCAGGGGAGAGGGGGCACGGTCATCCGGGGGGGGGGGTGGTCAATGGGATCTGCCTGTCATCCAGTACCTTGCCTGAGTGATCGTTTTTAATGAGAGCGCCAGGACAGTGAGGGTCAATGGTGAGATATGGCCACGAAGAGCACTACAAACACGTTCAAGCCCCACTCCACAGACTTGAGCACATAATCCAGGCTGACACTCCCAGTGCAGTACTGAGGGAGTGCTGCACTGTTGGAGGTGCCGGCTTTTCGGATGAGACGTTAAACCGAGGTCCCATCCGCCCCCTCAGGTGGACGTTAAAGCTCCCACTGCACTATTTCGAAGAAGAGCAGGGGCGTTCGCCCAGCGTCTTGCCAACATTTATCCCTCAACCAACACCTGGAACAGATGATCTGGTTGTTTATTTCATTGTTGTTTGTGGGAGCTTGTCGTGTGCAAATTGCATTTCCTACGTTACAACAGTGACTACACTTGAAAAATACTTTTCAATCACTGTGAATCACTTTGGGATGTCCTGAGATTGCGAAAGACGCTATATAAATCCAGGACAAAGCAGCCCGCTTGATTGGCACCCCATCCACCACCCTAAACATTCACTCCCTTCACCACCGGCGCACAGTGGCTACAGTGTGTACTATCCACAGGATGCACTGCAGCAACTCGCCAAGGCTTCTTCAACAGCACCTCCCAAACCCGCGACCTCTATCACCTAGAAGGACAAGAGCAGCAGGTACATGGGAACACCACCACCTGCATGTTCCCCTCCAAGTCACACACCATCCCGACTTGGAAATATATCGCCGTTCCTTCATCGTCGCTGGGTCAAAATCCTGGAACTCCCTTCCTAGCAGCGCTGTGGGAGAACCTTCACCACACGGACTGCAGCAGTTCAAGGCGGCGGCTCACCACCACCTTCTCAAGGGTAATTAGGGATGGGCAATAAATGCCGGCCTCGCCAGCGACGCCCACATCCCATGAACGAATAAAAAAAAATAAACAAGTCTTTCTTTTCATAGTTGAGCTCAATCCTGTTCTCAACTCATGCACACACTTGCTAGCGGAGGTCAGTGGATCGCAACCAGGACTAAGCAGCCTGGCCCACATTTTTTCCCTCTCTACTGCTAAGTTCCCTCTCCAGCTGAGATCAGCTAACAAAATCAAAAACTGTGAAGAGCAATCTCTAACCTTTCTTCCGCCCCTCCCCCCAGCTCGTACCTAAAAACACGGGTGTTTCTATTTACAACAAGCTGAGCTCCACACTTTTTATTCTGAACAGTCAGCCACATCGCAAACCACGGGAGAATAGGATGGAGCCGAGAGGCTATACTAACCAAGTCACAGTTAAATAGAAACTTTCATCAGAGCTTTAAATATCTGTGAAGCTGACGCTGTATTTTTGAACAAGATACAAATACTCCATTGTATCCCCAGGGATCAGTAAGATTATGCTGCACAGAGTTACCTGGACAGTGCACCTGCCCTCTGTAGCAGTATGCTTACACTGGGTAGGTAAAATTATACCGGGAGGGTTAATAGGACATTACACCTGACAAAGGAATAGGAGTAGGCTATTCAGCGCTTTGAGCCAGTTCCACCATTCAATTAGACCTCCTCTGAAGTATACTTACAACACTGGGTAGGTAACATTATATTGAAAGGGTTACCTGCCTTCTGTAGCACTGTTACACTTGGTAAGTAAAAATATACTGGGAGGGTTACCTGCACTGTGCACCTTACCTCTTCAGCAGCACGCTTACACTGGGGAACATGTCATCATTCTGGGCTCCAAACTTTGCCAACGCACTCACAGCAGCTGTAAGAGTTTTAAAAGAGAGAAAAACATTTCCTTAACTATGACTTTCAATACTTTCAGGCTTGTAGATTGAGGGCACCTGTTAAGTGTAAGTGCAGCAGGGAAGCAGTGAAGGCAAAATTCAAGTCTCCAGCTTTAGTATCTAAAACGGTGCAGCTGTTCCTGAATTTCACATTAGTGGTTTGCGTTACAGGTCTCAGTGCGGCTTTTCATCAGCAAAAAAACAGAATTCCTTCATCTGCTCCCTGCGGTTATTGAAAAGATCCAGGACAGGGCAGTTTGCTTATCAGTCCTGCTGCTGCTCAATATCCACCCCTGCATCACTGGCGCACTGTAGCTGCAGTATGTACTATCTCTAGGATGCAATGCAGTAACTCATTAAACTTATTTTGATAGCGCCTCCCAGCCCTGTGACCTCTACCACCGAGAGGGAGAAGAGCATTACGATCACGGGAACACCACCAACTCCTAGGTCTCTCACACCATAACGACTTGGGGCGTGTACTGCCATTCCTTCATCGTCACTGGGAATTCCCGACTTTAACACCATCATGGAACTGCAATGGTTCATGAGGGTCAACCACCACTTTCTCAGGGCAACTAGGGATGGCCAACAGATGCAACCTTGCCAGCATCGCCCAAATCCCGATCCCAAGCACAGGTCCATCAATGTAGCTTCGCAGTTTGTTTTACATTGGAGAGTAAGAGGAGAATATCATATCGAGTCCAATCCTGTTCTCACCCAAAGTCTACGCACACAAACACTGCCTAGCCGGGATCACTGGGCAGGAATCAGGAGAAGGAACCCTCCACGCCCGGGGCACTGAGTCCAACTGCTGCCCCAGCTCTGATCAGCTAATTCAGTGCAGATAGAGACTGAGCTTGAAACATGGTCCGAACAGCCCAGTATAACTTAAATAACCACGTGGGGTGAGACCTTCGCTCACTCGGCCCTCAGGGAGAGCTAACTGATTCATTTTGATCTTTGATAATGGACAGGAAGGCAGCACACTGATGCATTAAAGTTGAAGAGAACGGCGGCATATAACGTGGAAACATATAATGAGGAAACAGGTAAAGCCAGATTCTACAACAACTTGCATTTATATAGCGCCTTTAATGTAGTAAAAACTTCCCAAGGTGCTTCACAGGAAAGCTACCAGACAAAATTTGGCACCGAGCCACATAAGAAGATAGTAGGATAGGTGACCAAAAGCTTGGTCAAAGAGCTAGGTTTTAAGGAGCGTCTAAAAGGAGGAGAGGTGGAGCGGTTTAGGGAGAGAATTCCAGAGCTCAGGGCCTAGGCAGCTGAAGGTACGGCCGTCAATTGGAGATGCGCAAGAGGCCAGAACTGGAGGAGCGCAGAGATCTCGGAGGATTGTAGGGCTGGAGGAGGTTACAGAGGTAGGGAGGGGCGAGGCCATGGAGGGGATTTGAAAACAAGAATGAGAATTTTTTTTTTTTTTTTTTTAAATCGAGGTGTTGCCAGACCGGGAGCCAATGTAGGTCAGTGAGCAGTGTGAACGGGACTTGGAGAGAGTTAGGATACGGTCAGCAAGGTTGAAACCCTCAACCTTTCAATACACCTCGGGCTCTGTCCCCGCTCACCATGATTTCTTTTTTCCCTGCTTGATGTTCACCTTTTTTTTTTCACCTGTTTAACTGCTCCGAGGCCCATTCTTTGCGCGAGGAGCATCACAGGAGCGAACACAAAGTGAGACTCACCTGCCCGGACCTCTTCGTTCTCCAGGATGACCCTGTTGTAGATGAAGCGAATGTACTTGGCGGGGTTGGGGGTCCTGGGCCCCTCCTTCCCGAGCAGGTGAAGGATGCGGGTGGCGAGGACGGTAAACTCGCAGTCCTCGATGAACTCGCACAGGTGCGCCAGGCCGGTGTCCTTGCTCTCCGGGTTGTCCTCGATGATACAGATGATGCATTCCACAATGGCACGCTTGTAATCAAACCCGCCCTGAGGGGAGGACAGAAGTCACATCATGAGCATTAGGGTTAGGGTTCCTACTGCTCATGGAGCCAAAAGCAGCCACGTCATCTGTAGGGTGCGTAATAATAGAACGTATAGTAATTCCACATTAAGACACAAAATCCTCAGCTGATCTACTTAATTGAAGTCTTGAGCTAATGTGGGAGGGGGTGCTCCAGGAGCCAGAGATTAGATATTGTAAGACAATTCTCCAAAACTGCTACTAAACAGTTGATTGTGCAAAACAGAGCAAATAAAATGGAATACTGTACCCTGGATGGACAAGGATATTTTTGATGCTCCTGTTTCCACCCACTCTGCTATATTTTCTACTGTATTCACAAGGGGAGACATGATGATGTGGGAGAACAGGATCTTAGACTCAAAGTAACTACAGCACAGAAGGAGGCCGTTTGGCCCTTTGTGCCAGTGCTAGCTCTTCATTTGGAGCTATCTGCTCTAATCCTATTTACCTGAATCCTTTTAGATTCTTCCTTTTCAAATACTTAACCAAAACTATTTTAAATGATGTGATAGTCTCTGCCTCAGTAGTTGGGACTAACCTGGGAGCAGCCCGACCCTTGGGAAAACAACCTAACACCACACAATGATGGAGTACTTTCAACAAAAATTACTCTACCTAGATTTCTCTGTCTTTAAGGAACCTGTTTTGAATGCAAACCATTACACAGCAACTAGACTCTCGAGTGTATTAAGTCATAGACTATCCCATTTAGTTAATGATCCAAGTTCAACAACATGACTACCTAAACTGTGACACAAACAGCTGTTTTTCCCCTCTGTATTTTTAAACCTAAGAACGTTGCTGTGTGATATTAGCACTGAGACAGGTTAATATGATTGCATTAAGTTCATTTGTCACTATTTTAAATGGTTTAAGATTTCTGTTAAAATAGTGGACAGAGGAATTCCATACAACACATTAACGGGTCTGCGTGCTAACCATCACGTAAGGCGATTTCACCCCATTGGTCTTTTAAAAATGTTAATAACGAAACTCTCGAGCGTTTTAACCTTGTTCCTCTGTTCCTTCTTTTAGGCTCCCTGAACACCAGCCAAGACAGCAATCTACCCGCAGGCTTCTACCAATGTACTTTAGCTGATGGCACATGGTGCAAGACCAACTGAATGACTTGCCTTCCGATTTCCTGCTCGACATGCTAAGTTTTTCACCTCCTGGCAGTGCCTCCCACCCAATCTCGGACAGCTCGGCCAAGATCGGGAACTCGCAAGGGCCAAAATCATAGGCACAAGCCCGAGGCCTACCTCTCCATGACACAGCACCCCAGGGCACTACTGCATTGTACTGTCAGCTACTGTCCTTTGAAATGACAACAGATTGGAAGTTTGTGTTGCTGAAAATGCCTTCTATGCAAACTGTCACTGGCCAAGTTTGGACAATATTGAACACCTCTATTAAATCTCCCCATTACTTTAGAGCAGAGAATGTTAAGGGGAGATTTACATTGCATAGAATTTAATTAGAGTAGTTCAAAATTATGAGGGGGCTAGAGTAAATAAGGAGAAACTGTTTCCACTGGCAGGAGGGTCGGTAACCAGAGGACACAGATTTAAGATAATTGGCAAAAGAACTAGGGGGGAGATGAGGAGAATTTTGTTTTTAAGCAGCGAGTTGTGATGATCTGGAATTCGCTGCCTGAAAGGGTGGTGGGAGCAAATTCAACAGTAACTTTCAAAAGGGAATTGGATAAATACTTGAAAAGGTAAAATTTGCAGGGCTATGGGGGAAACGCAGGAAAACAGCGGGGGAGTGGGACAAATTGGACAGCTCTTTCAAATGAGCCGGCACAGGCGCGATGGGCCGAATGGCCTCCTTCTGTGCTGTATCATTCTATGAATTTATCCGACTAGCGCCAAGGCAGCTGTAAAGTCTGTGCACAATAATCCACAATGTTGTTAATAAAGTGTAAAATATGGTTCTTATTTAAAAAGGACCATATTTTACACTTTATTATTGTAAGGGACGTCCTTAAGGTTCTACATTAACATACCTCTTCTCGCAGCATGGTGAACAGGAAGTTCATCATCACAGAGTGCTTTCGTGGGTACTTCTGACACAGGGCACTGATGGCCTGCACCACCACCACCTAAACACACAAGACCATCAGGACAGCATCAAGCACCAGTTAACGGGAGGATCCCCTGCAGCATCGGAGAATTACTTTTTTCTTTAAATTAGAATCTGAAACACTTTCAAAACAATAATCAAAAATCAACATACAGTACACATCATATGAAACTGGACACGTGTAGGACGTAGGGATGCGCGGGGACCATGGGAGATGTAGCTGATTTGCAACAAGTCAAAATATCTCCCAACCACTGAGGTGAGAACCAGGAAGCAAACCTGGTATCTTTTGGACCATGGGGCTCGGTATTACAATGGACAACATACTTAACATTGTCAGCCTTGGCTCAGTTGGTAGCTCTCTTGCCTTAGAGTCAGAAGGTTGTGGGTTCAAGTCCCACTCCAGAGACTTGAGCACAACATCTAAGTTGACAGCGCCAGTGCAGTACTGAGGTGAGACCTGAGAGATGTAAAAGATCCCATGGTACTATTTTGAAGAAGTGCAGGGGAATTCGCCCCGGTGTCCTGACCAATATTTATTCCTCGTCCAACATCGCTTCAAAAAAAGATGATCTGGTCATTATCACATTGCAGTTTGTGGGAGCTTGCTGTGCACAAATTGGCTGCCGTGTTTCCTAGATTTCAACAGTGACTACGTTTCAAAAAGTACTTCATTTGCTGTAAAGCGCTTAGGGACATCCTGAGGTCGTGAAAGGCGCTATATAAATGCAAGACCTTATCTGTACTTTAATGGTAGTCGTTAGCTTTTGATTTTGGTGCCCAGTGTGTCTCGGTTAAAGGAGGCGAAAGTCACCTATGGCTCCTGCATGTGATTGCTATCTAGTGACCCCTGCTGGACAGTTGTGTGTGCAGCAGCAGATGAGGATAGGTTCAGGTCTCAGTTGCAATGTTCCACCCTCCTGTTTGAATAGCCTCCCACCATTCATCTTCTAACTTATTAGGGGTAATTTCACAGGGCTCCACTGCCAGTCCACAATCAGCTTTACAAACTACAGTATAATTTACTTAAGGCTCAATACTGAAATCAAACGCTGTAATTACAACTAAAGTACAAACAGGAGGTAGCCACGATGGTCCAGTGAGCATATGTAGCGGTACTGGGCCCAGGTTTTATCCCCACTCTCAGGCTGACGTAGCTGATCCCAGCCAGGCATGGGTGCTATAGTTGACCACGGTTGGGAAGGGAAAACGTTCTAGGGTTTCTGCTCCCGGCCTCCATCCAGAGGCCCCTACTGGAAAAAGAGCGCGAGTGTATGCACATGCAATGACGGACAATATTCACCATTCCTCAATGATGGCGGAGTCCAGCACGAGTGCAAAAGACAAGGCTGAAGCGTTTGCAACCATCTTCAGCCAGAAGTGCCGAGTGGATGATCTATCTCAGCCTCCTCCAGATATCCCCACCATCACAGAAGCCAGTCCTCAGCCAATTCGATTCACTCCACGTGATATCAAGAAACGGCTGAGTGCACTGGATACAGCAAAGGCTATGGGCCCCGACAACATCCCGGCTGTTGTGCTAAAGACTTGTGCTCCAGAACTAGCTGCGCCTCTCGCCAAGCTGTTCCAGTTCAGCTACAACACTGGCATCTACCCGACAATGTGGAAAATTGCCCAGGTATGTCCTGTCCACAAAAAGCTAGACAAATACAATCCGGCCAATTACCGCCCCATCAGTCTACTCTCAATCATCAGCAAAGTGATGGAAGGTGTCGTCGACAGTGCTATCAAGCAGCACTTACTCACCAATAACCTGCTCACCGATGCTCAGTTTGGGTTCCGCCAGGACCACTCGGCTCCAGGTCTCATTACAGCCTTGGTCCAAACATGGACAAAAGAGCTGAATTCCAGAGGTGAGGTGAGAGTGACTGCCCTTGACATCAAGGCAGTATTTGACCAAGTGTAGCACCAAGGAGCCCTAGTAAAATTGAAGTCAATGGGAATCAGGGGAAAACTCTCCAGTGGCTGGAGTCATACCTGGCACAAAGGAAGATGGTAGTGGTTGTTGGAGGCCAATCATCTCAGCCCCAGGGCATTGCTGCAGGAGTTCCTCAGGGCAGTGTCCTAAGCCCAACCATCTTCAGCTGCTTCATCAATGACCTTCCCTCCATCATAAGGTCAGAAATGGGGATGTTCGCTGATGATTGCACAGTGATCAGTTTCATTCGCAACCCCTCAAATAATGAAGCAGTCTGAGCCCGCATGCAGCAAGACCTGGACAACATCCAGACTTGGGCTCATAAGTGGCAAGTAACATTCGCGCCAAACAAGTGCCAGGCAATGACCATCTCCAACAAGAGAGAGTCTAACCACCTCCCCTTGACATTCAACGGTATTACCATCGCCGAATCCCCCACCTTCAACATCCTGGGGGTCACCATTGACCAGAAACTTAACTGGACCAGCCATATAAATACCGTGACTACAAGACCAGGTCAGAGGCTGGGTATTCTGCGGCGAGTGACTCACCTCCTGACTCCCCAAAGCCTTTCCACCATCTACAAGGCACAAGTCAGGAGTGTGATGGAATACTCTCCACTTGCCTGGATGAGTGCAGCTCCAACAACACTCAAGAAGCTCGACACCATCCAGGACAAAGCAGCCCGCTTGATTGGGACCCCATCCACCACCCTAAACATTCACTCCCTTCACCATCGGCGCACAGTGGCTGCAGTGTGTACCATCCACAGGATGCACTGCAGCAACTGGCCAAGGCTTCTTCGACAGCACCTCCCAAACCCACAACCTCTACCACCTAGAAGGACAAGAGCAGCAGGCGCATGGGAACAACACCACCTGCACGTTCCCCTCCAAGTCATACATCATCCCGACTTGGAAATATATCGCCGTTCCTTCATCGGCGCTGGGTCAAAATCCTGGAACTCCCTTCGTAACAGCACTGTGGGAGAACCTTCACCACATGGACTGCAGCGGTTCAAGACGGCGGCTCACCACCACCTTCTCAAGGGTAATTAGGGATGGGCAATAAATGCTGGCCTTGCCAGCGACGCCCACATCCCATGAACGAATAAAAAACCCAGGTGCCCACAGGAGGATGGTGACCTGGGCAGGGAGCCGAAGGGGCTGCTGTTACCCGGTGAACCATATCCCCGGCAACAGTTAATGATCTCTGGAGATGAGGGAGAAAAAGTAAAATTATTTTTAAAAAATATTTATTTAAATTAGGCACGCTGGAAATATAAGGGAAAGTTAGATAAGTACATGAGGAAGAAAGGAATAGAAGGATATAGTTACAGGGTTAGATGAAGACGGGTTTAAGGACACTCGTGTGGAAACCACATAAATATCGGCATAGACCAGTTGGGCCGTATGGCCTGTTTCTGTGCTGTAGACTCGATGTAAGAGAAAATTACCATTTTTTAAAAAAAAGTATAAATGCACTGAGAACACATCAGAAACATTGGAAATGAAGAAAAAAAAATCGAAAGGCACCGCAGTATTATCCAGATTCCTATCGCTGAACGTTGTGTGTTTTCAATTCTGGCCATCACACTTTAGGAAGGATGTCAAGGCCTTAAAGAGGGTGCAGAGAGATACTAGAATGGTACCAGGGATGAGGGACTTCAGTTATGTGGAGAGACTGGAGAAGCTGGGGTTGTTCTCCTTAGAGCGAAGAAGGTTAAGGGGAGATTTGATAGAGGTGTTCAAAATTATGAGGGGTTTTGATAGAATAAATAAAGAGAAACTGTTTCCAGTGGCTGAAGGGTCGGTGACCAGAGGACACGGATTTGAGATTGGCAAAAAAAAGGTGAAAAGAGGAAGCATTTTTTACATAGCTGGAATGATCTGGAATGCACTGCCTGAAAGTGCGGTGGAAGCAGATTCAATAATAATTTTCGAAAGGGAACTGGATAAATACTTGAAGGGGAAAAACTTTACGGGGCTATGGGGAAACAGCAGGGGAATGGGATTAATTGGATAGCTCTACCAGGCATGATGGGCCAAATGGCTTCCTTCTGTGCTGTATCCAACTGTGATACTGTGACTGTTAAGGGTGAAATGGGTTTGGTCACCTTGAACTCATCTGAAATTTCCGACATGAAAGAGGAGATCTGTTTCATGAGGCGGTCGATGCTGCTCTCGCTGCCCGTTTTCAGCAGTGTGGTGATGGCGAGGGTAGCAATGCTGCGGTTCGAGTCCGTCACTAGGTTTTCCAGATCCAGGTTGCACGCAGTTACGGCTGATGGGTGTTTCATCGCCACCTGAAAAAACAAGCGTGGCGGGCTTTTTAAACACTCAGACGAGTTCCCATCAGCAGGGGCGTCGCAAGCTTTCCCGCCCTACCCGATTAACGCCACTGACAGCATGTTAAAAATTCCAACTAAATAGGACTTGCCAGGAATTCAACCAGTCTGTTAAAAGAAAACGATAAACTTTACACCATGCTGCAAAAGAAGCATACAAGTATTGGACAAGGTGCAGAGAACAAGAGGAATGATTTCAAGTCCAAGAAGATGAACTGTCAAGAAAAGAAAAAATATCCTATAGAGGAGACTGAATACTTTACTTTAAAATTTTGCAGCTTAATAGGACTAGTGTCATAAATATAAATTAGTGAAAAACAAAATTAGATGAGATACTAGAAAGAACTTGCTCGTGCAAAGGGTGATAAACGTCTGCAATAATGCCCCAGGCAGGTAATACAAACACAGATTTTAGGAGTGTGCCATACGTGCTGGTTAAGTAGAGTTGAAATATTAAAGAGGCAAGCTTCAATGGCCCTTGACTTTTCTATTGTTCTGAAGTCTCCCAAATGTGTGGGGAATGTAACTGCCCTTTACCTGTACAACGTACCTGCCCTTTACCTGTACAACGTACCTATGCAGGGATCCAGTCGCTACAGTGTGTCTCATTGCTACAGCAATCCAGAACCAATCTCACTGCTGTGCTTTCCCGATAACTCTATCATCATCTGCTTCAAAAGTTTATCTGCTTTTCCCATTAAAGATGCAATGGTCTCTGCCTCAATTAAGCTCTGTGGGAAAGCATTGTGTACCCCAAGAATCATCTGAACACAAAATTTCTCTCAAGTTCCATCTGTAGTGAGTTTTAAATCAATGATCTCTCATCACTGATTCCCTGACCAGAAATAATGCATCAAAACTCCACAGAATTTTTAAAAATCTTCTATTGAATCTCCTGTTAAGTCTTCTCTGCTAGTGTCTCAAGTTTGGCCTCATCACTATAGTTTCCCATCCCTGGCATCATCCTGGTGAATCTATGCTATAAACTCTCTAGGGCTTTAATGTTCTTTCTATATCAGGGCGTCCAAAGCTGCACACAGTAGTCTTAACTATGGCCTAGCCATTGCCTAGTGAAAATTTATCTGAACCTCTTCGCTCTTGTACAATACATCCCTATTCAGAAAAAAATATTGTTGGCCTTTATATGGCTTTATTTATCTGCACTCTAATTTTAAAAGGCAGCCCTCAGACCCTCTGTTCCTCCAAATCCTTCGGCATCTTTTCATTGAGTTTATCCTCCGTGTCCTTGTTTTTCCTCCCACCCAAAATACCTTAATTCACACTTCTTCATTTTCGATTTCATCTGACCCCTATCTGCCAATGTCCTGCTAAAATATTTCACAGTCCTCACTGTTTGCAAACTCCCCATCTTTGTATCGTCCTGCTCCTTATGCCCCAGTCCATATCATCTATATACATCACAAAGTCGGCATGGCACTATGCCACAGGCCACAAGGTCCCAAGTTCGATCGTCAATCTGTGCTAAGTTGCTTAGCCTAAGCAGAAACAGCAAAGGGACCGTTACATTTGGTCACATCAGCTCTTGGCTAGAGGGGTCGACAAAGAGGGAGGGAGGGGGTGAGCGGAGGAAACAGCAGTGGAGAGGGTAAGAATACGTGAAAGAAAAGTAAATAGCAATGATAATGGCGGCAAAGAGAAAGAAAGTTTAATTAATGAAAACAGGTACTATTGTAACCTTGGATCGTACACTGGAACTGCCAATTTGTTTTAAATATGGAAGCCATTATTGCTCTTCCGTGCTTTCTTTTGGTGTGCTTGCAAGCAAACAGGAGAAAAAAAAAGTTCTAAAGAGTACAGTATTAAAGCATAGAATCATAGAAGTTACAACATGGAAACAGGCCCTTCGGCCCAACATGTCCATGTCGCCCAGTTTATACCACTAAGCTAGTCCCAATTGCCTGCACTTGGCCCATATCCCTCTATACCCATCTTACCCATGTAACTGTCCAAATGCTTTTTAAAAGACAAAATTGTACCCGCCTCTACTACTGCCTCTGGCAGCTCGTTCCAGACACTCACCACCCTTTGAGTGAAAAAATTGCCCCTCTGGACCCTTTTGTATCTCTCCCCTCTCACCTTAAATCTATGCCCCCTCGTTATAGACTCCCCTACCTTTGGGAAAAGATTTTGACTATCTACCTTATCTATGCCCCTCATTATTTTATAGACTTCTATAAGATCACCCCTTAACCTCCTACTCTCCAGGGAAAAAAAGTCCCAGTCTGTCTAACCTCTCCCTATAAGTCAAACCATCAAGTCCCAGTAGCATCCTAGTAAATCTTTTCTGCACTCTTTCTAGTTTAATAATATCCTTTCTATAATAGGGTGACTAGAACTGTACACAGTATTCCAAGTGTGGCCTCACCAATGCCCTGTACAACTTCAACAAGACATCCCAACTCCTGCATTCAATGTTCTGACCAATGAAACCAAGCATGCCGAATGCCTTCTTCACCACCCTATCCACCTGTGACTCCACTTTCAAGGAGCTATGAACCTGTACTCCTAGATCTCTTTGTTCTATAACTCTCCCCAACGCCCTACCATTAACGGAGTAGGTCCTGGCCCGATTCGATCTACCAAAATGCATCACCTCACATTTATCTAAATTAAACTCCATCTGCCATTCATCGGCTCACTGGCCCAATTTATCAAGATCCCGTTGCAATCCTAGATAACCTTCTTCACTGTCCACAATGCCACCAATCTTGGTGTCATCTGCAAACTTACTAACCATGCCTCCTAAATTCTCATCCAAATCATTAATATAAATAACAAATAACAGCGGACCCAGCACCGATCCCTGAGGCACACCGCTGGACACAGGCATCCAGTTTGAAAAACAACCCTCTACAACCACCCTCTGTCTTCTGTCGTCAAGCCAATTTTGTATCCAATTGGCTACCTCACCTTGGATCCCATGAGATTTAACCTTATGTAACAACCTACCATGCGGTACCTTGTCAAAGGCTTTGCTGAAGTCCATGTAGACCACGTCTACTGCACAGCCCTCATCTATCTTCTTGGTTACCCCTTCAAAAAACTCAATCAAATTCGTCAGCCATGATTTTCCTCTCACAAAACCATGCTGACTGTTCCTAATTAGTCCCTGCCTCTCCTGTCTCTCAGAATACCCTCCAACAACTTACCCACTACAGATGTCAGGCTCACCGGTCTGTAGTTCCCAGGCTTTTCCCTGCCGCCCTTCTTAAACAAAGGCACAACATTTGCTACCCTCCAATCTTCAGGCACCTCACCTGTAGCGGTGGATGATTCAAATATCTGCTAGGGGACCCGCAATTTCCTCCCTAACCTCCCATAACGTCCTGGGATACATTTCATCAGGTCCCGGAGATTTATCTACCTTGATGCGCGTTAAGACTTCCAGCACCTCCCTCTCTGTAATATGTACACTCCTCAAGACATCACTATTTATTTCCCCAAATTCCCTAACATCCATTGGAATTCTAGAATTAGCATTCAATATTCTCAGTCGTGTTGATGGAGTGGTAAAGTGCAGAGATTTCTGTAGAGTTTTGGACACTAGCTTTCATCCCACAAGAAAAATATTAAGTGGCTGAAACTCATTTCTATGCCTATTTAATGAAGATGTTAAACATTTAAACAGCCTTGTTAAAATGCTGGACAGAGGAACTTTAGGATAAACAGATGGGCAGAAAATCAAGAGTTGCACCAGTGCAATTTTCTGGTACGTGCTCCCAACAGGCAAGACTCTTCACTGGGAGCATACAAACAGAAAATGGAATCTTTTGTATGAGGGTGCGAACACATTAATTTCTAATGTTGCACAGCACAATCTTTGCCCCAGTGACTGATGTCATTTGATCCCTTGAAGATGTATAACTAGAAGTGGGGGCAGAAGGAAAGTTACAGAGTAACTCTAGAATGAATAACTGCAAAGTGAGGTCAGGTCACAGGCAGGATTTCTCTCTAAGTTGTGCATTCCTATTATTGTGATTTGTTTATGAAGTTTTAGCTGGAGTGATGTACCTGGGTGATACCATACTGAGGCGTAAATCATCCACGAGGCAAAGTAAGTTTGACTGCAGCAGTGCAAAAACCTGGCATCATCCTTCAAATCTCCTCTTACCTTGTTGAGTGTCCTCACTGCTGCGTATCGCAGGGCTGGCTTAGGTGAACTACAGAACAGCTGCAGCACTGCAGGGAGAAAGAAATCAGCATCAAAGATCACACAAAGAGGGAAAACTGCTGCATCCCCTGCCATGCAAGTCGTCGGCTGGTGTAAAACTTAACTTACACCTAATCACAGATGTGTTTTGTGTGGGGTTGGGAAATGGCAAAGAATATGCAGTGGTTCCATTATCTTAATGCAAACAAGTAATCCATAATGAAACTGTAAATCTGTAATAAAACTGGAACAACACAGTGGCCCAGTGTAGTATTGTGGTTTGGATGGTACAATGCTGGATTCTACCTGTAATTCTACACACAGTGAGCTCTTGATTTCAATCACACCACGAGGTCTCAGTCGTCCTCGTGTTCAAATCCCTCCATGGCCTGGCCGCTCCCTATCCCTGTAACCTTCTCCGGCCCTACAACTCTCCGAGATCTCTGCACTCTCCACTCTCCAACTCTAGCCTCTTGTGCTTCCCCCCCCCCCATTCCCTTCACCCCAAAATTGGCGGCCATGCCTTCAGCTGTCTAGGCCCTACTAACCTCTCCAACTCTTCACCTCTCTCTCTTCCTTTAAGACGCTCCTTAAAACACACCTCGTTGACCAAGCTTTTAGTCACCTGTCCTAATATCGCCTTCTTTGGCTCGGTGTCAAATTTTCTCAGATTATGCTCCTGTGAAACATCTTGGGAAGTTTCAGTACATTAATGGCACAAGTTGTTGTTTAATCAAGAGAGAGAATCATCCCTCTTTTTGAGTCATTGGCTACACTGGAGGAGGTAGAGGGTCCTCTTGGTGTGGAGGAAACCTGGGAGGCCACCTGACCTTCCTCTTTATGGTGAACTGGTTCGCTCTGTCCAATTTGATGCATTGATTAAAAAAGGATATGCACTGGTTAACAGGCAAATCACTGAACCAGCACAGAACAAGTTATCAAATGATCATTCCCTTAATAATATTTATTTAAACCATTTCTCTTTGCTTTCACACAAACACTCACCAGAGACAGCAGGTGCCAGCTCTTTGGCCGTACAGTTTGGCAGGTTGACAATGGCGGAGGCTGCTTCATAGACTACCATCTCATGCTTGTTCCTCAAGCAGCCCTCAATGAAGTCAAAAAGAGGGCTGTCCCGGCTGAGAGAACGACAAAACAACCTATTATCACCCTGTAGATGCTGCAAACCTGTCCGTCACAAGTCAAGCATTTTAAAAGGCAAGTCTGGGTTCCAGAGCTGGAAGGGGGGGGGGCGGGGGGCAATTCTGCAAAGCACAAATGAACCCGAACATTGAATATTAGTAATGGTTAAAATAAGCCTTAAAAGGAAGATGCAGTAGCGGTATGTTCCACATATACTCCAGGAGCGGACCTGTCTGTGTTCATGCCCCGCTAGTTTCTGAATCGGGAGCTGCAATTCGCTTCCTCAGAACTGCACCAAACGCATCTTGTTACATCTGTTCGTAGTTAACCAGAACTATACCTAGTCCCAGGATTCTTAGTTTATCGGGATAGACTCGAGGAATTGGGACTTTTTTCATTCGGGAAGCAAGCTGTACACGGGGAGCAAATGCCTCCACTTTACTCTCATCTGCTCTCACACTTATGCAGTTGCGGAATATCGTACTCCTGATTGGGTTTGCCTACTGCACATTAAGCTGGTGGATACTCAACTGCACGTCACTATGTGTCTTGTGACAGGCACGTTGCGCCCTACCTCCCTCCCACGATTATCAGTCTTCTGCAACATAGCTCCACTATGCAGTAGTAAAATTGGTGAATGGACTTTATGACAAAGCCATGCTGCCAATTCACTCTGATATGTTCTATCCACCAACAGTGTGGCTCTCTTCGAGACACTCAATATGGTCAACCTTTCCTCCTTCCTTTGAGTTTTCCTTACCAACTCATTGAGGAGTGGGCAACAGACGCTCCTATAAATCATCTCTAACCCTACAGAACATCAACCAAGTTTCAACTGGCCACGTCGCAGATGAGCGCTACTGAAACGACTTTCAAACGGGACAGTGATAGTTCGCCTCAAATCTTCACCTATGGGGCTTTTGTGACGATGACAAATGTCCTTGCGGACAGATACGAACCATGTCCCACGTTGCTGAATCGTGCCCTCTAACTGAACTATCTGGTAATAACTATGTGATTTGCAAGCGGGTGATGACAATGCTCTAAAATGGCTGGAGTTATATGCTGAGTGTGCAAATGCTAAATGAATCTCAGTTCTACCTGGCAAGATAATTATGCCTGTTCATTAGGAAGTGCTAGTCTACTCAGTAGCCTCTCACTTAAAGATTACTCTGCAGGCAAGAATTAGCTTGAAAAACACTTAATTTAAAAAAAAACTTATTTCCTTCCTCCTCTTCTGAAAGTTCTGACCAAGTCTAAGGTTCAGTCCCCTATTCTACATTGAGGCTAACTATAGAACCCGTTTTGTGATCCTGTTGGCGATCAGCCAACTCAATGCGGTCCAGAGATCAACCCTGGGGAATCCCTGATCTATGCACCTCTCCACAGTGGACAGTGCTTTTACCCATTGGGGGAAGCTCTGATCTGTAGAAGATATAAAATAGAGGGGTGTGTACTTAGCACTGAAATCACCGTAACATTTCAGTAACTTTGACATTATTAAAAACTTGGCTATATCGTTCCGTAAGTCACATCAAAAAACTGCAACTTATACACAAGGTTTCACAGTATTTCCCATCCTACAGGTATCCTTATGTATGATTAGTTCTGTTCCATAAAAATAAAACATTGAGTAATGGGGGAAGACAGATTGCTGAGGACACTTGCTGAGGTATCTTGGATACCAGGTTGGCTGAGGAATTCAGAGCTGCAAACTTTGGACACCAGCCTAATATTTCCTTGGAGTTGTGATCCCATCAGGGAGTGCGTCTGCAAGGAATGATGCATTTCAGTATCATTTGCATTTCTACACATCAATCAGGAGCGGTGACTCATATCTTAAACAAGGATCTTGCCCAAGAACCCAGTTTGAAAGTAAGCTTTACTTCAATTTGAGCCACTTTCACTACTTATTAAACTGCAATTTTTTTGGGCGGATTTCTTATTCTTCCCTTTTGCTAATTTTCTCCCACTCCTCTATAGAAGGCACCAATTCCTTGCTGACATACGGTTCCACAGTTGCCAGGACCCCCTCTTGTGCCTGATGCAACCCAGCATTATTCATGTGTGAACCTCAACAGTGTCAGCAGGCTATTCAAATGCAGTGACATCACAGCTGAGCCTGATCCTGTGCTCACCAGAAGGGACTGTTGAATAGTAATCAGGTGCAGGAAGACTGGCTGACTTTCCCCCGAGGCACTGAGACGGATTCTGGTGCACCAACTAGACATGGACCATCAAACCTTGAGGCCTCCGCGGTCTGTACGTTCAGCTACTTACTGGATAAATGCAGTGAGCTGCCACAACTAACATCAGCCATTCCCACCCCTGCTGCGAGTGCAAATCACCCTATATAAACACAGCGCGTAGCGTTCTTGGTGAATTTTGTGCTTGCTGAAGTTAGTGCCATGGGATGGGGGCATTTTTAACTTCAGGCACCTAGCGCCAGCAACAAGCACTCCCACATTAGGTAAAACACTGCTGGTTGCAGAGCACAGCCTCCTTTATTGTGCCTCAGCCCCAACTTCAAAATAGCATCCCCTATTGCACACAGACTGCAGGGGTTCAAGGAAGAAAGCCCACCATCACCTTCCCAAGGGCAACTAGGGATGGGCAATAAATGCCAGCCTAGCCAGCAACGCCCACATCCCGAGAATTAATAAAAGAAAATGGTGATATTTTTCCAGTTCTCATATCAATTGGCATCGATGAATGAAATTGCCAATTTAGTGCTGAACTGGGGGCAGTTTTGTACAGCCCATTGGGGGTTGTATTCTTTACCCAGAGAGTGGTGAGCATGTAGATCTTCCACCACGTGGAGGCAAATAGCATAGATGCATTTAAGGGGCAGCTAGATAAGTACATGAGAGAAAGGAAAAGAAGGGTATTCTGATAGGGTTAGATGAAGAGGGGTGGGAGGAGGCTCGTGTGGAGCATAAACACTGGCATGGACCTGTTGGACCAAATGGCCTGTTTTTGTGTTGTAAATTCTATGTATTGAGACTACCTAAACTCATTTCACACATGATGCTTACAGCCAGCAGACAGAAGAAACTTTCACCCCATCAGTCCAGGCTGGATTTGAAGTTAGGACTCAAGAGGTGAAAGGCACTAACTCAATGCTCACCCAGTTGTGTCAGGTGTGATCCCTTTTCACAAATCCCAACAGTACATCAGAAAGCTTAGTTAATTTGCAAATGGTGACCCTGAAGAGTTCCCCCACCTGTTCTCGTCCTCCTCCAGCAGTTTATTGGCAATGCGGATCATCATACAATAGGCAAACGGTGACTTCAGGCCTTGGCGTGAGAACTTGCTCACCATCTTGTTAACAGCAAGCCGGTCGTTTTTCCGGATGTGGTACAGTAACCCCAGAGCATGGTACTGAAAGAATGAAAAGAGCTTGCATTTATATGGCACCCGTTCACATCCTCAGGATTTCCCAAAGCACTTTACAAACTTTCTTTTGAAGTGCAGTCACTGTTTTGTAGGCAAATACAGCAACCAATTTACACACAGGAAGGTCCCAAAAAAAAACAATTAAGAAGAATAACTAGTTAAGCTGCTTTTAGTGGAATCAGTTGAGGGAATGTTTTCCAGGACACTGGGAACATTCCCTGCTCCTCTTTCAACAGTGCAATGAGATCTTTTAGTTCCTCTTGAACAAGTTGATAGGGCCTCGGCTCAACGTCTTATCTGGAAAATAGCACTTCTGACAATGCAGCATTCCCTCCGTACTACACTTGAACATTAGCCTAGCTTATGTGCTCAAGACCTCGAGTGAGGCTTGAACCCACAACCTTCTGACTCGAGGGCAAGAATGCAACCAACTGAGCCCAGCTGACACTTGAACGAAATGAGAGATCAGAGCTTCAAAGCACTTCAGCTCTCAGAGTTACACAGGGACAGGTTGAAAGGGGAGCATGCTTTTTGAAATATTCACATTTTAAAAAGGAAGGGAGCAACGAAACTGTACTTTTCCATTGTGCAGGAGGGAAAAATCCATGCCTGTAATTGCCCCCATGATATTATACCAGTAGCCATTCCACCTGGGTACAGAGGTCAGCCAATTCCCACGGCATGGAATTGGAAAAGACTTAATTATTTGGGCTCCCTGATGACTTAATTAGTAAATGTACTGCCGAGTGTGCAACTGAGCCACACAGAGCAGACAATCACCAGGTTCAATCCCTATTATCCTGATTTCAGCAAGGGTGCTAGCTTGAGGATACTACAATCAGACTTATCGCACCCAGACTGGGTGAAACGGTGGGGAAATAAGTCAAGGGGTTGAGCTTTAATCACTATCCAGTGACCCCATGTTAAAAAGAGACCAGGTGACAACAACATTGGGGACAGTGATGTGCCACTCACGCAGTTGAACAGACGCAAACGTAAAGAACGGTCACAGGGGTGAGGTAGTGAAGGGCACCCGATACGCTTTAAACCGTATAACCAGCATGGGTCATTGCTTTCAGGGGAGGAGGGGAGCACTCAGGAGGGAAAGGTAAAATTTCTAAACTAAATCAAGTATAAAGAGAATATTATCCTGGGCTGCTCTTTGGACACATTCCTTTAGCCCAAATAGTATTAAATGAGGCTTGTCTGTCTTTGCACCTGGTGTATGATGGGTGGCACAGGGGATCTCGAGAATTAAGAGGAATTTTTTTTTTTTTTTTTAAAAACGCTTTAAAAAAAAAGTCATCCATATTCCGGTTTGAACGGATGCATAAATCCTTCATTTCTGAGTTTTAGCAGCTTCAGTCCAGTTCCTACTGGGCATGGACTCAATACAATACTGACTATAACTTTGCACTAATTGGCAATCTCTTATTGTTGGGGCAGAGTATAGGAAGCTTTACTTTGCATTTAACCATGCCCGGGAATATTTGATACCGACACTAGATGCCAAGAGAGAAATGTTCTGTTCCCCAACTCTAACATGCCTCATCAACGTTGAGCTGAACAGCAATTTTAAAACACCCATATTAAAGGTTAAGTATATACAGCACTTGATTCCTTCTCGAAGAACTTTGCTTGAAACAAGGAGAGAGAACCCGGTCTGTATTTTAGTTTCCCTTCATTTAAAAGCAGGGAAATTTCCTTGGACTCACATTGGCTCTCGGTCCGGCAACGGTTTGATTATTAAATTCTCATCCTTGTTTTTAAATCCCTCCTTGGCCTTGCCCCTCCCTATCTCTGTAACCACCCTCCGAAATCTCTGTGCTCCTCCAATTCTGGCCTCTTGGGCATCCCCGATTTTCAGCACTTCACCATTGGCGACCGTGCCTTCAGCTGCCTCGGGCCTAAGCTCTGGAATTCCCTCCCTAAACCTCTGCGCCTCTCTCTCCTCCTTTAAGACGCTCCTTAAAACCTCTCTCTATGACCAAGCTTTTGATCACTTGTCCTAATATCTCATGTGGTCAGCGTCAAATTTTGTTTGATAATCGCTCCTGTGAAGTGCCTTGGGACGTTTTGCCACCTGATTGTAGGGTTTCTGTGTCACTGTATAGAACTCTCTCCCATCTCCAACTGTAGATAGTATTAGGTGCAGGTTGGCAGAGCCAAGGCTTAGAAACCACCACTCCCAAGTATGCATGGGGTACTGCTGGCCTTTGACCAGCTAGATCTGTGTCGTTTACCAGGGAAGAGCACTGGTAAGCCTCTTGTAGCTTGTCTCGTTCGGATCACCCTATCCCGTTCCCAGCGACAGGTCTACTGCACTTTCCAGATTCCAAAAGTGAGCCGGGCTGGTTGAACAAGAATCAGCAGTGCCCTGCCCAGTTCAGGTATTGGATTACAAAGTCAACGCTTTGTGGCAGACTTTAAGTCTTCCATGTATTAAGGTAATAATAGCTGCATGTTCCTTTTAGCATCAAAGGTGGTGGTGGATTCTTTTTATCACTGAGAAACTTACAAAAACCTAAGCTTAAACAAAGACCAGTAGGCAATTTCCAACTAGAATCATAGAATTTTACAGCACTGTAGGAGTCCATTTGGCCCATCGTGGCCATGCCGGCTCTTTGAAAGGCCTATCTAAAACTCCCACTCCTCCGCTCTCTCCCCATAGCCCTGTAGATTTTTCTTTTTCAACTATATATCCAATTCCCTTTTGAAAGTTACTATTGAATCTGCTTCCGCCACCCAGTGCATTCCAGATCATCATAACTCACTGCGTAAAAAAAGATTCTCATCTCCTCTCTGGTTCTGTTGCCAATTGTCTTAAATCCGTGTCCTCTGGTTACCAACCCTTCTGCCACACAGAAACAGCATCTCCTTATTTACTCTATCAAACGCCTTCATAATTTTCAATACCTCTATTAAATCTCCCCGTAATCTTCTAAAGAGAACAATCCCACCTTCTCCAGTCTCTCCACATAACTGAAGTCCCTCATCCCTGGTCTCATTCTGGTAAATCTCCTTTGCACCCTCTCCAAAGCCTTGACATCCTTCCTAAAGTGTGGTGCCCAGAATTGGATACAATACTCCAGCTGAGGAGTAATTGTTAATTGTATCATGTGATTTATATTAATTATTTTCAAGTGGCGTGTGTCGATTGGGGACTCTCTCGTATCCTTTTTACATGAGAGCTTATCTAGGGTGAAGTGTGTGTGTGTGTGTGTGTGTGTGTGTGTGTGTGTGTGTGTGTGAGAGGGGGAATCTCTGTGAATAAAGGCTTGGAAGCAACTGAAGACCAGGCTCTAGTATTCTATCCTTCACCACCTGGCTATCCAATTTATAACACTAATCAGCGATTTACAATGGTTTAGCATAACTTTGTTGCTTCTAATATCCTACTGCCAAACATGATCAACTAATTCAGCACAGACCAAGGATTCAACCCAGGACCTTCTGGTCTGTGTGGCTCGCTACCACACTGGGTGGTGTACTTACCTACTAAGCTATCAGGGAAACGTTTTCATTGCTTATGATTGTGCCACCATTTGATTTACCTGCACCATAATGTTATCACTGGAGGCTGCCTCCTGAGCTTCGTTCACCCAGCGTTTCACCACGTCAAAGCCGGTCTTGAGCAAGTGCTGCGAGGCACAAAGGAAATGGCGGATTAATGATATCTACTCGTCTCTCCCAACCTACTCATCCAATAACACTCGAGGGTGAATTGAGAATCCTGCAGCAGCATGCTACACGTGCCAAGCCAAACCAATGCAATTCCTCAATAAAGTACCATTTTACCAAATCAAAACAATTAAATTACTATAAAGACTGAATTATAAGGAATGGAACCAGGCTGTGTACACAGTCTCCCTCCTTATATTCGGGTCAAGCCAGCGTTACTCCTATACCAGGATATTATGGTGCATTTTGCAGCAGATAAAACTACTCACCAGGGAGGAAAGCAACGCAGAGCTGGAGACGCTAGGCACTTTGTCTACAATCGCCTGCTTCATGTAACGTTCGATGGCTTGCAGCATGGTGCCCTGTCAAGAATCAAACAAGAGTGAGTGAGAGGGACCCAAGGTACCACTATTCTAATCATCAGTTGGACAGACAAGTTATTGATAGTTCAGAATAGCAATAAGGCAATAATACTGAACAAGTCAACGTGTAGAGTTAAATCTCTTCTGTACATTAGATATTTCCGCACATCATGTGGAGAGTGGAGCATCATCAGCACTCCTTGCAAGAATAAATTATGAACACTCTGATGTATCGGAGGACACTAATTTTAAAATTCACAAACCTCGAGCAAGATTAAAAGTTAGAAGATTTTTTTTCAAACTCCAAAATATAGTGGATGTGTACGACAGGGTAACCAGAAAAAAGTCTGTCAATTGATACAATAACAATGGTGCATCAATTCAGGTGGAGAGGTTTAGGGAGGGAGGCTAGAGCTTAGGGCCTAGGCAGCTGAAGGCACGGCCACCAATGGTGGAGCGATTAAAATCAGGGATGCACAAGAGGCCGGAATTGGAGGAGCGCAGAGATACCTATAAAAAGGGACTGGATCTGTCATAGCTGAGAAAGGGGATTGAGGGTGATGGACATAACAGATCTGTTTGGTTCACATGGACGTTGGGAAGAGAGTACAAAGATCTTGTTTTGGGGGGGCAGGAGGGGGGAGAATGTATTTCTGAGTTAGCTCTTGATGGTCCAGGTGGGCTTTTCTCATTTCAAACCACTCTTTGCTTCAATTTGTAGTGAAACAGTGAATGTTGGTAACATAACAGTAGGCAAGGGGGAGAATTGGCTTGGAAGATTTTACTGTGACACACAGAGCCTGAATTATAAATGCACAGTTGAAATGAGAAGTTCACTGAATCAACCTGGCTTCACAACCGTTTCAGTCAGTTTCACCACCCCAACAACGCATGTTAATTCAGATCCATTATGGGATTGGCTGCCACAATTCTTCTGAACATAAGAACATAAGAAATAGGAGCAGGAGTAGGCCATACGGCCCCTCGAGCCTGCTCCGGCATTCAATAAGATCATGGCTGATCTTCGACCTCAATTCCACTTTCCTGCCCGATCCCCATATCACTTGATTCCCTTAGTGTCCAAAAATCTAAAAAAAATGCACTGGCCCTCCTTGTCATAAGCAATCACTGTATGCATTTTTTTAAAAAAGTTAGGGCTACTCCTAATTCACCATAACTGGCTTTATGTTTTCAAATGGGTCGGTCTTTAAAGCCCTATTTAAAAACATTGCTGCCATGATAGAATATATTCAAGCCTGCCTAAAGGACAAGGGGATTAACATTTGTCCTAGTGGGTATTGTAAACAGACATTTATTGAACATTTGGGATTGTTATTACAGAAACTTTAGCAAAAATAGCTGGCCCGATGGCTCGGTGGCTAGATGCACCATTTGGTGTGGCACCTAGCCATAGAGGCCAGGAAAATCCCAGGTCTATGCCACGTTAGCTGAGCTCAGCCAGGAGTAGGGGCATCACAAGTGATCTCAGTGCCCCGCCCCCCTGACCTAGGGAGGTGAAAACAGAGCCAGGGCTCCTGACATCCAGTAACTCCTGCTGGAAAGTGACCCTTTTGCGTGTGGGCAGTGGATAAGGACGGCATCGGGCATGGATGTGATGTGCTCCAAATCGAACAGCCTGGCGAAACTATCTCAGCTCACATACAAAAGAATGGCCACTTAGACAACCTGACAAGAAAGCATTTAGCATCCGTAAAACAGCATACCTGCAAGAATATACGAGACAGAGAGAAAAAAAGAAAAACACTGAAAGAAATGAGTAAGACCATCTGGTATTCAAGACACTCAGTGTCACAGCACAAGGTTACAAGCAGTGAAGAGCATTGGTGCCTGAAGCCCAAAATTAAAGACAAAATCAAATGCCTGTCACAACAGAATTGTTTCAGTACATTTTATGGCCCCTCTGATTTTCGGAGAGAAATGTTAATTATAAGTTGAGTCCTTAAGGACCAGTCCAAAGATGTCAGATGTTTAATTTAAAGAGTGATAAATTACGGCTGAATACTCGAAGCTGTGAAGCAACCCTTCTTACATCCATTCCCTTTGCAAAACCAAATCTTAAAAAAAATACTGGCAGGCGTACATAACACTGCAGAAACAAAAATTATTATTGCTGCTTAGAAACCCAACAACCACTGCAGGTTACCCGACCACAGCTCAGCCTACCTCTTGATTTGTGCCTAAAATCCCAATAATGAATAACTATTTTGTTTACAAATTGATTATAAGCAACGTTTGAAGCCTGAAGGGGTGGTGGAAACAGATTCAATAGTAATTTTCAAAAGGGAATTGGATAAATTCTTGAAGGGGAGAAAATTGCAGGGCTATGGGGAATGAGCAGGGGAGTGGGACCAATTGGACAGCTCTTTCAAAAGAGCCAGCACAGGCACAATGGGCCGAATGGCCTCCTTCTGTGCTGTAAGATTCTATGATTCTAAATATGCTTTAAAAAGCACTTTTGGCTGAAAACGCTGACCTGTAACTTAACCCATTGATTCCAGTAAAATCCCTCAGCACTGCCCTCAGTACCAATATTAGTTTTGTTATACCAACATCTAAAAATGTAATCCATTACATACGCCTCCTTCCAGGTCAGCTCTAAGTAAGTGAATATGACGACAAAAGCTTCTAGTCTGGATTTAACATTACAGCAGAGGGCAACATCGTGAAGTATTTGGCACCCTGGGGTGTTCCACTCTGCAATGCCCGCTTTTCCGAACCAGGAATCCTTAGTTGAAGATTTCAGCTAAAACAAAAGCAAAATACTCCGGATACCGGAAATCTGAAATCATAGAATGATACAGCACAGAAAGAGGCCATTCGGGCCATCCTGTCTGTGCCGGCTCCTAGGCAGAGCTAACTAATTAGTCCCACTCCCCTGTTCTTTCCCTATAGCCCTGAAAATTTTTCCTCTTCAAATATATATTAAATTCTCTTTTGAAAGTTATTATTGAATCTGCTTCCACCACCCTTTCAGGCAGTGCACCCAGATCATGGTTCTTTTGCCAATTACTTTAAATCTGTGTCCTCTGGTTACCAACCCTTCCGCCACAGGAAATATTTTCTCCATACTTACTCTATCAAATCAAAACAGTAAATGGTGGAAACATTCAGCAGGTCAGGCAGCATCCGTGGAGAGAGAAACCGAGTTAAAGTTAACTCTCGTTTCTCTGTGATAGGCTGACAGCCTGAAACGTTACTTCTACTAAAACCCTGCACAGACATTTTCCAAACTGGCTTCTCCATTAAAAAGTTAGAAAGATAAAGAAGAAAAAAAAACAGCAAAATGTTGGAAATCTGGGGGAAAAAAACATAAAATGCAGTTCAATAGAAAGCATTATCACAAGGGGTTAATGTTAACCTGTCTATTTACCTGCAGATGCTGATGTACCTACTGTGAATTTTCCACTGAGGTTAGGACAGGGATCAGGGACATTCTTACAGAGAGCATGTTAAGACTGATATCCATATAATTATTTTAACAGAACTGCACATTTTTCTTTTTAACACAGCCCCCTAATAATTTTATACTGCTCAAAGCTAAACCAAATGGAGACTTCAGCGTTAATTTATGAAACAAAATATACTCCCAGTTGGTTTGTAAAAAAAAAAAGGCAATTGTTAGGAAACCGATACCAACCAGCGGACACGTTGAGGCTTCTTCTGACTGCAGTCAATGAAAAACATCTGCTTCAATTCCGCCCAGCTTTGTAGGGAAACCATTTAACTAACGGCAGATTCACTTTAAGTGTCAGCAGAACACCAATCCCCCCGGCACTCCCACTGCTGATGGCAGCTTGCAGTATAAACGACCTGAATTCTGGTCTTGACTGCACTTCAAGCCCAAATATTTTGGGACCCAGGAGGTTCCATCGATGGCCGCTACAAAATGCAACCTTCGATGTCAAGGCCGCTGGCACACAACGAGACAAAGTGGGGTAGCAGTTAACGGATCTCCACTCGAGGACCACTCACCCAACACACTAATTGGCAACCTAAAATCACCAAGACTTCGCTGTAGAGAAACCAGCCTGCTTTCAATAGCAGCATGGAACACATGCACCTTTTGCAACGAGCGAAGCTCTTCATCTCGTCGCAATGGATAGCACATGGTTTGACACTCGATCAGCAAGTACTGGGACAATGAACATGTAACAGTTTTTACAACAACAATTTTCATTTATATAGTGCATTTAACGTAGTAAAACGTCCCAAGGTGCTTCACAGGAGTGTAATCAGGCACAATTTGACACCGAGCCACATAAGGAGATATCAGGTCAGGTGACCAAAAGCTTGGTCAAATAGGTAGATTTAAAATGATTTGCTAGACCCCTTCTTGTGTACGGTACTTACATCAGTAATTTTACACAGCGCTCTCACAGCAGGTCCACGGTAATTGTCGTCTTTGCCAGTCATGTCTTTTGTCAAACTGAGGGGGGAGGGGGGGGGGGGGGAGAAGAAATACAGACTAATGATTGAAGCAAACATTTAAGTCTGATCAAAATCAGCTAAATGACATGGGTCTTAAAATGATCTTTTATTTTATCTATAAAGAGCAATTTTTCAGGACAATATATAGCCAATTAAACTGCCACACTACAATGCCATTTACCTCCATACCGAGATCTCCTTGTTACAGTCTTGAAATCAAGAAAGAGAGAACTTGCATTTATGTAGTGCCTTTCACAACCTCAGGACATCCCAAAATGCTTTGCAGTCAATGAATTACTTTTCAAGTGTGGTCAATGTTGTAATGTAGGAAATGTGGCAGTCAATATGCACAGAGCAAGGTCCCACAATGAGATAATGACCAGATAATCTGTTTTAGTGATGTTGGTTGAGGGATAAATATTGGCCAGGACACTGGGGAGAACGCCCCTATTCTTCTTTGAAATAGTGCCACGGAATCTTCTACATTCACCTAAGATGGCAAACGGGGCTCGGTTTAACGTCTCATCCGAAAGACGGCACACCTGACAGTGCAGCACTCCCTCAGTACTACACTGGAGTGTCAGCCGAGATTATGTGCTCAAGTCTCTGGAGTGGGGCTTGAACCCACAACATTCTGACTTGGGGGCGAGAGCGCTGACACCCAAGACTCAATGCACTGTCTCCTACTCTAGCTCACTCCTCTCCTCCTACAATTTATAATCTACAATTGTTATGCCAAATCTTTATAAAACACTGGTTAATTCTCAGCTGGAATATTGTGTCCAATTCTGGGCACCACACTTTAGGAAAGATGTCAAGGCCTTGGAGAGGGTGCAGAAAAGATTTACTGGAATGGTTCCAGGAATGAAGGACTTCAGTTATGTGGAGACTGGAGAAACTGGAGTTATTCTCCTTAGAGCAGAGAAGGTTAAGAGGAGATTTGATAGAAGTGTTCAAAATTATGAAGGGTTTTGATAGACTAAATAAGGAGAAACTATTTCCAGTGGCAGAAGGGTCAGTAACCAGAGGACACAGATTTACGGTGATTGGCAAAAGAAACAGAGGCGGCATGAGGAAAAATATTTTTATGTAGCGAGTGGTTATCATCTGCTTGAAAGAGTGGTGGAAGTAGATTCAATAGCAACTTTCAAAAGAAAATTGGATAAATACTTGAAGCGGAAAAATTTGCAGGGCTATGGGACTAATTGGATAGCTTTCCAAAGAGCCAGCACAGGCACAATGGGCCGAATGGCCTCCTTCTGTGGTGTATCATTCCATGATAATCTTTCGGATTAGACTTTAAGGCAAAGTCCCATCTACCCATTCAGAAAATGGACTTTTTTTTTCGAAGAGCAAAGAGTTCTCCCAGTGTCCTGGCCATCACGCCTCCTCCACCAACACGATCAAAAACACGTTCGCTGGTCATTCAACTAACAAGTGGAAGGAAATTAAGAAAGGGTACTCTCACCAAAGCGTGTCCAAGAACTGTCTTTATGCATTCTGAAATAATTGGGCCAGGAGATATATAAAGTAAAAAAAGATGCAAGAGGAGTGTTGCTGTGGAAACAGTATGCGCTGTGATGGAGAGTGTATGTTATTAACACCCCCTGCTTGTGAAGAGTCTACTATCTGCAGTCGGTAAATAGCACTTCTGGTGTGATTTATTTCCCATAAACCACAATATAATAGAATTTACAAGGCATTGGAATAAAATCACCATGTATGTAAAACCTTTTATTGCAGATGCTACATTTTGGTATTCCTCCCATGCCTGTATTTTACTGAGTGAAATCCTATATCTTAAAGCTGTCGCTCTGGCAGCTGTTACAGGTTGTAATATAAAACTGTCATAAGTAGATGCTCTAATATGGCAGAGCAAAAGGAGGCCTTTACTCATCCAAGTGTCCAATCTTCATGCTGCATAGACAGTGAATACTGGCAGACTCTATTCAACTCTAGAGCGCATCACATTTAAGCCCAATCCTGTCCTCACTCTATATCTGCCCTACTTTCAGTGGGGGTCAATGAAATGCAGGAACTGTGACTGATCTTTTGTTTTTCTTAGCCCATAGGGTATAGCCACCCTGGGTTAGACTGGCTAACTCAATACAAGCTAGGGATAGAACCAGGGACCTCAGGCCTGCAGTGCCCAATAGAACACCAGGCAGTGCCTTTCCCCACTGGGTCACCCCAGATCCTTACATGGAAAAGGTTAATTGATCAGGGGCACCAGATTTTAAAATATACCAATGCTACCCCACTGACGGAACTGTACCCCAACAGGAGAGGAAGGAGTCAAACCAGACCTCAGCACATGTTTTTCTATGAGATGTTGAGATGTGGTCTGTGTCAGCTTGGCTCAATGGGTATCACTCTTGTCCTCAAGGCAAGCTTGGGTCTAAACCCCACTCCAGAACGTGAACACGTAATCTAGGCTGACATTTCTGTGCAGCGCTGAGAGTGCTGCGAAGTTAGCGGTGCTGTCTGTCTAATGAGCCATTAAACTGAGGCCTTGCCTACTTGCTAGGTGGATGTAAATAGATCCCATAGCATTATTCGTAGAAGAGCAGTGAGCTTTCCTGATGTCCTGCCCAATATTCACCCTCGGCCAATACCGGCCAAAAACGGGCTAGCCAGTCATCCATCTCTTAAGCAATTTGTTAGATCCTGCTGTGCACAATTTGTTATAAAAACAGAAAAACGCTGGAAAACGGTCAGCAGGTCAGGCAGCATCTGCGGAGGGAGGGAAACAGAGTTAACGTTTCAGGGCGATGACCTTTCATCAGAACTCGGCCTGAAACTCTGTGTCTCTCTCCACAGATGCTGCCTGACCTCCTGGGCTTGTCTTCCAGCACTTTGTTTTTATTTCAGCTTTCCAAGCATCCGCAGCATTTTGCTTTTTTTTTTAAAAAAGTGCACAATTTCTTGTCGCGTCAGCCTGCATTACAACGGCGACTGCCCTTCAAAAAAGGTCATCGTTGTGAGGTGCTTTGAGATGTCCTGACGACGCAATAAAGGCGCCATAAAAATGTAAGCTTGCTCTTTCTTTCAGATGAGAGGTCACCCCTGAGGAGCTTTAATCAGAAAGTTCACACGAATGGCAGTGACCCTTTTAATGACAACTTCATCAGCTTGCATTAAAAAAAATCCACAAATGCACACAGGCCTCTCAGCTTTTGAAAAAGAAAAAAAAAAGTGACGTGTCAGGTGGGGACCCAGTTCTAATGAGGAAAACGGGGATGTTCTCTCGCATGCCGCACATTTCCAGCTTTCACCCGGATTTAGACGCTGTTCAGAGAACTACAAGAGTATACGTGTGGAATTCTCTGCATGTATTAATCAGAGATTGAGGCAGGATGGGCAGCACGCTGTCAGCATTACTGGCTCCCAATGATGTAAAGAAAAATAAAAGAACTTGCATTTATATAGCGCCTTTCACGACCCCAGGACGTCCCAAAGCGCTTTCGAGGCAATGAAGTGCTTTTTAAGTGTAGTCAGTGTTGTAATGTAGGAAATGGGGGAGCCAATTTGCACACAGCAAGCTCCCACAAACAGCAATGTGATAATGACCAGATCAGTTTTTAGGTGTTGGAACCAGTGTCAAACTGGCACTTGACCTATAACGAAGACATTAGTTAAGGAGCCGTTTTTGCTCCCAAAAGCCTTTGCCGTGCCCTTTTATATCAGCGTCAGCGAAGTGCTTGTGCCACCGGTTCCCAAAGCACAGGTCTTGATCAGCCGGCGCCGACCCCAATCTAAACCTGCTAGATTCGCTGAATTAGATCTGCTGCTAAGCGGGTCACATCGAGGCTGCCACCGGCTGAGCGAGGCCCACACTTCAGGAACCGGGAGTCCAAACACTCCACTGACACCAAAGGGGTTTCAGGCGATCTGTTGGTAACATCCAAAACTTTATTTTTAAACTTTGAAAAAGTTAAAAAGCTTTCATGGACGATCTTCGCAAGAGGAATCAGTATACCTGAATTTTATTTTAAAAATTCATTCTCGGGATGTGGGCGTCACTGGCAAGGCCGGCATTTATTGCCCATCGTGGGTGCCCTGAAAAGGTGGTGGTGGGCCTTGCTCTTGAACCACTGCTCTCACAATGTACAATTACTGGTTGTTCCTCTCTCCTCCCCATTCCCCCCCACTTCATTTTGTTCAATCCTACAAATGGTGCTCACTTATTTTCAGTTTCCATTACTGAGAGGGTCCACTCCTCATAGAATATTACAGCACAGGAGACAGCCATTCGGCCCAGCGTGCCTGTGCCGGCTCTTTGAAAGAGCTGTCCAATTAGTCCCACTCCTCCGCTCTTTCTCCATAGCCCTGCAAATGTTTCCTTTTCAAGCATATACCCAATTCTCTTTTGAAAGTCACTATTGAATCTGCTTCCGCTGCCTTTTCAGGCAGGGAATTCCACATCATAACAACTCTGTGCTAAAAAAATTCTCCTCGTCTCCCTCACCCCCCTCTGGTGCTTTTGCCAATTATCCTGAAACGTCAATCTGCCTTTTCTCATCTCAGGTGCTGTGCATGTAGTTCGGGAGCCCTGTCGAGCCTCACTAAAACGGCAAAACTTTATTACCAGCTGCTAGTAAACTCTCTATACCACTAACCTGCTGGTAACGATGATGACATCCTCAGCAATGGTAGCCATCTCTTTGATTGTCAGGTAGCACATCCTTCGTAGAGTAGGCTGAACAAAAAAAGACAATTCATTGACATTTTGTGCCTACAAGTTTCAGCAATAATCACTAGACAATTTGTACATGAAAATTACTCAGCAGTTGGGCTTTTTCATTGAACTGATTTTGAAAATATGATCTAGAAAAAAGGCTTGCATTTATATAGCAACCTATGTTTCTTAGAAAGCAATTCACGTACAATAAATTACTTTGCAATGCAGTGACTATTATATAGCCAAACACCGCAGTAATTTTGCTCGTAGCAAGATCTCACAATGAGATAAATGATCAGTCAAGGGTGTTAGCTGCGACACAATCCAGAATAAGGCACTTATCACCCTGTTCATCTCTAACAACCGTAAGCCTACAGGTTTCCATCCTCTCTCCACACCCAGATCTGAAATGAACCGTATCAAGGTCCCAGTGCTATATGGTGGCATCAAATGATGGTGGTTGTGCCAAGATCCTCAACAGGGTGCCTCTCAAGGACAATTACCATGAAACCCTTCACCTTTGACCCAATTGCAGCCACCTGTCCGCTCAGGAGGGACCTACAAAGTATCCAAGCCAGCCTTTTAACTGGAAGATTTTTTTTAAAAACAAGTGCAGCCCATCCATCTCACAGAAGCTGGGGTTTCAGAACCACAATTACCTGAAAACTTTCTATTGCTTGTGAGCTGGTGCCTTGGCCCTGTCAGATGACTGCCACTGAGGGAAAGACAGGGTGAAGGCCAGGCACTTCCATGCATGGAGTGACCAATACAAATTGCTAGACGAAAAAAGACCAAGGTCTATCCAGTTCGCTTCCTACTGTCCTGGTAGTCGCGTGATACAATAATGGAGTTGTTGACTAATCACAGCAATCAATCTCTATCAATGAGTCTACAACAAACCCAGACATGAGACGAGGAAAACCCCCAGTGGTGAAGAGCTTTGGAAACCATAGGTCCAAAGTCACCTGTTCCTCCCAAGCCTGTTACACTTACTACATGTCATGGTCTCAAATTACTGAGGGTGAAAGGAGAAGGGGAGGGGATTTATCCCTTTAGTGACTGGTCCTGGACCTGCATTACCTTCTCTCTAACCTACCCGCCCTACTCCCATTTCCACCCAGGCAAAGTCATCACCATTCAGTGATTGCACAGAAAACACTGAAAGAATCATAACTGCAATATACAAAGTTAAAAACATGATGATAGTTATAATTCTTCGGCATCATTTGTTTTTAAAAAAAAGGGACGTTCTTGGCGAGACTCCCTTTCTAATCCAAAACCCACAGGATGTCAGAAGAACAACTTGCATTTATTTAGCGCCTTTAATGTAGTAAAACATCCCAAGGCGCTTCAAAGGAGCGTTATCAAACAAAATTTCACACCGAGCCTCATAAGGAGGTATTAGGACAGATGAACACGCATATGAACATACGAGTTAAGAGCAGGAGTAGGCCATTTGGCCCCTCGAGCCTACTCTGCCATTAGAGAAGATCATGGCTGATCTGATTTTGACCTCAACCCTACTTTCCTGTCTACCTACTATAACCTTTGACTCCCTTGTTAATCAGGAATCTATCTAACTTAGCCTTAAAAATATTCAATGACCCTGCCTCCACTGCTCTCTGGGGAAGGGAGAGCAGAGGAGGCAGGGTCATTGAATATGACCAAAAGCTCGGGCAAAGAGGTTGGTTTTAAAAAGCGTCTTAAAGGAGGAGAGCGAGGTAGAGAGGCGGAGAGGTTAAGGGAGGGAATTCCAGAGCTTAGGGCCTAGGCAGCTGAAGACACGGCCGCCAATGGTGGAGCGATTAAAATCAGGGATGCGCAAGAGGCAAGAATTGGAGGAACGCTTAGATCTCGGAGGGTTGTAAGGCTGGAGGAGGCAATACATTTGATCCTATATACCTATGATTTGCTATGAAACATGGACAATTTAGTGGGTTTCCAGTGGTATCACTTTGGTCACACGGTTGCTTCTCATCCTATCTAATCACATTAAACAGGAGGACTACTCTCTCCAAACAATACATTAAATTGACTTTTGGGTTCCATTAGAGGACGTTATGAAGATTTAAAGCTCAATTTGTGAACGACCAGTATTGTCACTGTGATTTCAGTAAAAAGTAAGGGTGGGTATCTGGAACTTTCGTACGATGTCCAATTGAAGTGTGAGAAACACAACACCGCAATGCTAGATTTTGCCTGTGCCTTGGGTTGTATCTGGGAAGTGCATTTTGAACTTGGGGTGAAGTACTGGTTGTTGCAAATCTATCATTGGTGGTGGGATCAACTTGAGGTGATGAATTAAATAAAGGAAGAATTGCTTTTATATAGTGCCTTTCACCACCTCAGGACATCCCAAAGTGCTTTACAGCCAATGAAGTGATTTTCTGAAGTGTAGTCACCGTTGTAATGTAGGAAACACAATAGCCAATTTGCGCACAGCAAGGTCCCACAAACAGCAATGTGATAATGACCAGATAATCTGCTTTAGTGATGTTGGTTAAGGGATAAATATTGGTCATGACACCAGGGAGAACTTCCCTGCTTGTCTTAGAAATAGTGCCGTGGGATCTTTTACGTCCACCTGAGGGGGCAAACGGGGCCTCAGTTTAACGTCTCATCGAAAGATGGCACCTCCGACAGTGCAACACTCCCTCAGTGCTGAATTGAAGTGTCAGCCTAGATTATGTGCTCAAGTCCCTGGAGTGGGGCTTGAAGCAACAACGTTCTGACTCAGAGGCGAGAGTGTGACCACTGTGCCACGGCTGACACATTAAGAGCATCACACGTGAAACACGTCGGCACGATAAAGGACTTAGTTTAAGAGTGATTATTTTTCCCTGTAGCATATTGGTATCAATATAATCACAAAATAAACACACAACCTAATGTTGCACAGTGATTTTGTACCAGTTATTAACACTTACATCATTTGACTGGAAGAGTTTGGTCATGGCAAAGAATGCCTCTGTAGCCTCCATTGAGCCCAAGTGCTCCCCCTATATATAACATAAAAACTCTAGGTTACTTTTTCCATTAACAGATCAGCAAAAAATAAGACCATTAGGTGAATGTACATGACTTACACATTCTCTGGTCACAGTGCAAGACAAAATACATGATAGGTTAAAGAGAACATGGCATTTTACTGATATATACATTGATAGTCTTACACAGTTGGGTGGCATTCCTCGCTAATGGGGCCGAGGTCAAGCAAGAAACTCACTGCATGCCAGGCTTGAGGGTGCTTGGTCCCTGTGGGAGGTTAGGAGAGTAGTGGGTGTTGGGAGCTCTCAGTCATGGGTAGTCTCTGGCTCATTGGGGGGGGGGGGGGGGGGGGGGGGGGGAAAGAGGGGGAGGTGGAAGGAGCATCTTGTGTGGGAGCTCAATCAGTGGCAAAGGGGACCTACACGCCCTGAGCTTGCCCAGCTCCAGGTACAGTGCATCACTTGCTCTGATCAGCAAATGTCCCTTTTAGTGCTTTGAATTTCTAACAATTGCCTTAAAGTACATATAAATATAGTAAAGGCACCAAGATATTTTTGCTTTAGTCTAATAGCAGGGACGTACAGCAGTACAACAGTGGGGCCTTGATGCATAGATTTCATTTCAATATATTAAAGCTTCATTCTGGTCCCAACCCCTACGATAAAGCTGTAATGAAATTTATTTTGATATATGTCATAGAAACATAGAAAATAGGAGCAGGAGTAGGCCATTCAGCCTTACAAGCCTGCTCCGCCATTCAATATGATCATGGCTGATCCTCTATCTCAATACCATATTCCCGCTCTCTCCCCATACCGCTTGATGCTTTTTGTGTCTAGAAATCTATCTAGCTCCTTCTTAAATATATTCAGTGACTTGGCCTCCACAGCCTCCTGTGGTAGAGAATTCCACAGGTTCACCACCCTCTGAGTGAAGAAATTTCTCCTCATCTCAGTCCTAAATGTCCTGCCCCGTATCCTGAGACTGTGACCCCTCGTTCTGGACACCCCCAGCCAGGGGAAACATCCTTCCTGCATCTAGTCTGTCTAGCCCTGTCAGAAGTTTATATGTTTCAATGAGATCACCTCTCATTCTTCTAAACTCTAGTGAATACAAGCCGAGTCGACCCAATCTCTCCTCATACGACAGTCCTGCCATCTCAGGAATCAGTCTGGTGAACCTTCGTTGCACTCCCTCTATGGCAAGTATATCCTCTCTTAGGTAAGGAGACCAAAACTGCACACAATACTCCAGGTGTGGTCTCACCAAGGTCCTGTATAACTGCAGTAAGACATCCTTGCTCCTGTACTCAAATCCTCTTGCAATGAAGGCCAACATACCATTTGCCTTCCTAACTGCTTGCTGCACCTGCATGTTTGCTTTCAGTGACTGGTGGACAAGGACACCCAGATCCCTTTGTACATCAACATTCCCCAATCTATCACCATTTAAATAATACTCTGCCTTTCTGTTTTTCCTTCCGAAGTGGATAACTTCACATTTATCCACGTTATACTGCATCTGCCATGTATTTGCCCACTCACTCAACTTGTCTAAATCACCTTGAAGCCTCTCTGCATCCTCCTCACAACTCACAATCCCACCTAGTTTTGTGTCATCAGCAAACTTGGAAATATTACATTTAGTTCCCTCATCCAAATCATTGATATATATTGTGAATAGCTGGGGCCCAAGCACTGATCCCTGCGGTACCCCACTAATCACCGCCTCCCACCCCGAAAAAGACCCATTTATTCCTACTCTCTGTTTCCTGTCTGTTAATCAATTTTCAATCTATGCCAGTATATTACTGCCAATCCCACTACTTTCATTTTGCACACCAACCTCTTATGTGGGACTTTATGAAAGGCTTTCTGAAATAAACCACGTCCACTGGTTCTCCCTTATCTATTCTACCAGTAACATCCTCAAAAAACTCCAGTAGGTTTGTCAAACACGATTTCCCTTTCATAAATCCATACTGACTTTGTCTAATCCCGTTGATATTTTCCAAGTGTCCTGTTATCACATCCTTTATAATAGACTCTAGCATTTTCCCTACTATTGATGTTAGGCTAACCGGTCTGTTGTTCCCTGTTTTCTCTCTCCCTCCTTTTTTAAATAATGGGTTACATTTGTCACCTTCCAATCTGCAGGAACTGTTCCATAATCGATAGAATTTTGGAAGATGACAACCAATGCATCCACTACTTCCATGGCTACCTCTTTTAGTACTCTGGGATGCAGATTATCAGGCCCTGGGGATTTATCAGCTTTCAGTTCCATTAATTTCTCCAGCACTATTTTTTTTTACTAATATCCTTTAATTCCTCCTTCTCACTTGGTTCCCTAGCATTTCTGGGAAGTTATTTGTGTCCTCTTCCGTGAAGAGAGAACCGATGTATTTGTTTAATTGCTCTGCCATTTCCTTGTTCCCCATTATAAATTCTCCCGTTTCTGACTGTAAGGGACCTACATTTGTCTTCACTAATCTTTTTCTTTTTACATACCTGTTAGAAGCTTCTACAATCCACTTTTATGTTCCTTGCAAGTTTACTCTCATACTCTATTTTTTCCCCCCCTCTTAATCAATCTCTTGGTCCTTTCTTGCTGAATTCTAAACAGCTCTCAATCCTCAGGCTTGCTACTTTTTCTGGCAACTTTATATGACTCCTCTTTGGATCTAATACTATCCTTAATTTCTTTTGTTAGCCATGGTTAGGCTGCTTTTCCTTTTGTGTTTTTGCGCTAGAAAGGAATGTATAACTGTTGCAATTCGTGCATTCGTTCCTTAAATGTTAGTCATTGCCTATCCACCGTCATGTCTTTTAATGAAGCTTCCCCAATCTGTCAGAGGGGTTTTGTGGCTCAGTCCCACTTCTTAGTCTCTTTAGCTGATTTTCTGTTCCCCCAAATTGCTGCACGTGCCCGCACTGTGTTTCAAACCAGCCTGACTTAATCACTATGAAATCTGGGGTATCTTCAGACCACATCCCGCCCCCAGCATCAAAACCTGACATTTGCTACATCATTGAGGCTGCATGTTCAGACAGATTAAATCAATGACAGATTTTTTTTTTTTAAATGTGCTGAAGAATAACATGGGGAAGGGGGTTATTACAGAATTGATAGCAGGAGACCCAAGTCAGTTTTAAACACAGAGCAGATACCTTACAATATTTCAAGACTCCACTATGGATAAATCCTTAACACAATTACTCATCGGCAAGTTGTATTTTTCTGCAATGCAAGCTGCCTCAACCATCGCATCAAAAGATTGGGAACGTACGAGTGTGTCTGTGCTGTTATGTCTGCCCGCAGCAATTTTTACTTGACTAAAGCACATTTTTCACAGGGGTGATTAAAAGGGAACAGAAGGAAGAAAGATGTTCAATGTGGAGTGGTGCAATGGGTTATTACACTGAACTTTCACCTCTGGGACTTCAGCTGAACCTGGACAGGGGGTGATTGTCCCCTTTGGTAGTGAGGCTCCGACATGATAAATACTCAACCCATCTTACAGCGAGAGTTCTGGCACAGGGTCTGTACCTGAAACAGCTATCTATCGTTTCAGATGCTGCCGAACCTGTTGTGCATACAAAATGTTCTGTTATTATTTCAAATTTCTAAGCACTTGCAGCTTTTCCTTTTTCACTTTACTCCTTTTGAGACTTCTACTCCTTTTCATTTTCAGCAGCTCAAAATAGTAACGTTGTACCAGTTTTCAGCCAGCAGCTAGTGGTGTGGCATTAGGAATAAACCTCCTACACAGCACTTGCTACAGTCTCTAGCCTGCTCTCGTACAAGGGACAGAAAATGAGTGAAGACTATTCATGGTGCAATAGTACCATCTGATGGCTACAAGATGGCATTGCATCAGAAACAAATTTTTTAAAATGCAGAATGTCTATTGACACCACTGTGTCAGCCAATGAGATGGAGATGGGGGGGGGGGGTCTTATGATAGGACTCACAGCAAACAAGGTCTATTTACTCAGCAAACAAGTCTATTTAAACAGCGCACTACAGCCAACAGTGTCTATTTAAAAAGAGCCTCTATGAACTACAGTAAACAGAACTCATGACCGAAACTACAGTAACGTCTCCCGATAAAAGCATGGTGATTTCTCCAGCAAAATGCAGAGAGTGGAGGATAGTTGCAGAATACAAATTGATTATTTCTCCAGCAAAATGCAGTGAGTGGAGGATAGTTACATACAAATTATGTGCATAAAATCAATCCTAGTCACTTACAGCAGCACGGTCTCCCAGTGATTAACATGGGAATTACCCATGTATCTCCATTCTGGCCGGGGATAGTGGTGTCACTATATGCAGCCAATTAAATAGGATAATAGACCTTAAAGGGGAGGGGGACATTTGCATTCTTTCCTCCCCACCCCCCCACCCCCCCCCCCCCCCCCCCCCCCCCCTCCACATCTCTAAATGCAACACAATAATGTAGACTCATTGTTAAAATGTCCAGTCACCACAATCAACAAGAGGAGCAATCGGTAAATCAAATAGAATACTGAACGATATCATCAAATCTGTGGAGTACAAGTCGAAGCTAAAACTGTAGAGCCCCGGTCATCTGTAGCTTGATTATAATGTCCAGTTTTGGTCATCGCGATACAAGGAAGAAATATAGACCCTGGAGGCAGCACAGAGAGGAACCACAAGACTGATATGAGAAAGACTGGATTAAAAACTTGGGTTTTCACCTTTGAAGTGATTAAGAGGGGACCTCGTGGAGGTGTAGGAGGTAGTAAATGGCACAGAAAAGGTCAATCTGGAATCTTACTTCAAGTTAAACTGTGGTAGTTGGACAAGACAGCACAGGTCAATCTGGAGATAGGCAAATTTAGGACATTCTTCATACAGTGAGAGATCAAAACAGGGAATGGACCTCACAGTTTGGTATGAAGAAAATAGCCAGGCTGCGGCTCTTTCCGCTGGAAAAGAGAAGATTAAAAGGAGACCTGATTGAGGTCTTTTAAATTATGAAGGGGTTTAATAGGGTGGAAGTGGAGGAAGTGTTTCCACTTGTGTGGGTGAGTCAGAACAAGGGGGCATAAGATAGACACTAACAGATCAAATAAAGAATTTAGGAGGAATTTCTTTACACAGAGAGAGGTGAGAATGTGGAACTCGCTGCCACACAGAGTGGTTGAAGCAGGTGGCACTGATGCTTTTAAGGAGAGGCTTGATGCATACATGTGGAAGAGGAGAACAGAGGGATATGTGGGGCAGGGTGGGAAGCAGTTAGTGTGGAGTATAAACACCGGCATAGACCAGTTGGGGCGAATGGTCTCTTGCTGTAGATTCTATGTAATTCCAAGTGATTTTAATCCCATCTGAGAAACCTGCAGAGGTATTTTTAAGTTGCAGGGCCGGTTTGGGAGAACGCCACTCTACCGGCCACCGTTCCCTGTTCACATTCCTGCCCAGCGCCATCCTCCCATCAAACAACAGCAAATCTGATGGCAGCTCATTATCAGCCACATAAATGCAGTTTTCTACTGATGTCAGAACCAGGTAAGCTGAGCACTTTAAAGTTCTGACTGCAGTCAGTGACTGAGGACATGCGTTTCCTGTCAGCTGCAGTTTTTCAAAATACAAAAGTACCTCTGGAGATTCCCCCTCCCCCCCCAAATCAAAGAAACTAATGATTTCTTCAGTAATTTCAGGGGTCTGTCTCCGTTACAAACCCCGTAATGTTTAAGCACTCTTGGTGTGAAAGTTTCCCGACACTGATCCCGAATTTGTCCTTCAGACTGATATCAGTTACAAGTTGCTCAAAGGATTGAAAGTACACATTCAAAAGAACTTGTTCTTCGACTGTTCAAAATACCAAGGATATTTCTCAAAGCTACGAAGAGCAGCCCGACCTGGTTTATCAGATACAGGATCTTGGTCAAAATATGAGCACATTTCCGAGGATTGATGGGAGTTTCATTAAACACTCGGGCCTAAGGAGAGAAAACAGCAAAAAAAAGTGTTTGTGTCGTATCATGAACAATCTTAGCAAAACTATAGGAAACAGCACATCAAAAGTCAGAGATGAGAAAGGCAATAGAATCTCTAGTATATTAACTATCTGATGATCATAACATCTAATTCAGTTCCCTGCACAAATTCAATTCCATTCATGGCATACATAGGTTGCATCTTTTTTTTCCAATCAATGTAATACAACACCCGGCTGTTCTGATTATAACATGCATTGTCTATGGTCTCATAAAGGACTCTAGATCAACTGGGTGAGGCTAGACAAAAGCAGCAGGGTAAATCATTTCAGTAATTCATAAGTAAATGGAGGAATCCAGCATTTCACATTAACATGCTGTGGGTCCCCTATAGGAGCTATTTAATTCAAACCGCATATATGTGCACACGCACGCACACATGCTTTAAGTTACTTTACTGTTCCTTCTTTTCTCTAGAAAAGAGAAGGCTAAGGGGTGACCTGATAGAGGTCTTTAAAATTATGAAGTGGTTTGATAGGGTAGGCGTTTCCACTTGTTGGGGAGTCCAAAGCTAGAGGCCATAAAAATAAGATAGTCACTAATAAATCCAATAAGGAATTCAGAAGAAATTTCTTTACCCAGACAGTGGTTAGAATGCGCTACACCAGGAGTAGTTGAGGCGAAAAGCATAGATACATTTAAGGGGAAGCTAGATAAACACATGAGGGAAAAAGGAATAGAAAGATATGCTGATTGGGTTAGATGAAGAGGGGTGGGAGGAGGCTCGTGTGGATCATAAATACCAGCATAGAACAGTTGGGCCAAATGGCCTGTTCCTATGCTGTAAATTCAATGTGATTCTTTAGGTCCTCGGGAGGACGTGCACCCAGCTCATCCTCTGTAATCAAGTCAGACTGTGGGCCCTTGTGTACGGCCATAAGTGGTGCTCAATGGAGATCCCTGACCGCCGTGAGCCACTATCCTCTGCTTATTTTACATCCTGCTGTCACTCCAATCAAGCTTCACTGGGAGGCTCATAACTGAAAGGGAAGGCAACCAGCTCCAGGTGTTCAGTTGTTAAAAGGAGATCTGACCACAGCTTTGAGGCCCGCAGATCTCCAATGTCACCATGCCTCCCGAGGACCTTTGTACCAAAGTTACGCCATCGGTGTTGGCAGGACCGGATCTCTGATGTCAGCCATAGTACAACTACGTAACACGCCTTGTGAATGTTCACAAGAATTGTTGATTCAACCAACAATCTCTCCAGCCCTTTCCCTTCCACTTCCCACCCCCGCTCTCCTGAAGGCAGTGAATTGTTCTGGGATATGATTCCATGTCCTCACCCACACAAACTTTCCAGCAGGCGTCACTGTATCGTGATCCGCAGCGGGAACTCTAGATGATCTTTACCCTCCATGGGGCCAATGTGGCATCCCACCTGCTGATCTGTATGGGGGCTGGTGTTAATTGTATCGTGATTTATATCAATTAGTGTTAATTGTATTCAGATGGTGTGTGTCAACTGGGGACTCTTGTATCCTTTTTATAGGAGAGTTTATCTAGGGTTTGGTGTGTAAGTAAGGGGGAATCTCTGTGAATAAAGGCTTGGAAGCAACTGAAGACCAGGTTCTAGTATTCTATCCTTCACCATTTGGCTATCCAATTTATAACAGCTGGGAAACTGTTAAATAGCACGGTACGGAGATCACTGCTCACCTCCTGCAGGACAGCACTCTTCTCCAGGTACTGGAATGGGTTTGAGCCCCCACCTGGGGAGAAAAAAAAGGAGGTATATAAAAACCATCAAAACAGTGTAAACTCAGTAATGAAACAACGCCTTAATACAAGAAACGTCCAAGACACTTTACAGGGTAGTGAAAACAATAGGGATAAGGGCATGATAAGAGATTAGGAGGTGATGTAAATCAGGAATGCACAAGAGGCCAGGTTTCCTTCGCCCCACCATTGGCGGTCGTGCCTTCAGCTGCCTAGGCCCTCAGCTCTGGAATTTCCTCCCTAAACCTCTCAACCTCTTTCTCATCCTTTAAGACACTCCTTGAAACCTACTTCTTTGAGTTTTTGGTCACTTGTCCTAATATCTTCTTCTATGGCTCGGTGTCGGATTTTTTTTGATAATCGCTCCTGTGAATCGCTTTGAGATGTTTTATTATGTTAAAGGTGCTATATAAATGCAAGTAGTTGTTGTTGTTGAAAAGATGAATTTTGAGAAGGTATATATATATATATATATATATATATTTATTTCTTAATTAGTGAGGCACATAGAGGGGGGGTGTACAAAAGATGCACTGAGTACATTAGGCTGCAGAGATGGAGCAGGCCAAGGCCGTGGAGGGATTTAAGGCTTTGATGACCTACGAGCCAAATCAGATCAATGAGGTTGGAAATGATGTGGGAGCGGGACTTAGTACAGGACAGGATAGCATTTTGCATCAGTTGTTTATGAAGGGTGGAGGATGGAAGGCCAGGGAGCACGACAATACAGAAATCAAGTCTAGAGGTTGCAAATGCATGGGTAAGGGTTTCAGCAGCAGAGGGGGTTGAGGTACGAATGAAGGCAGACAATTTTGCAGAGGTGGAGATAAACAGTCTTGATGAATGGGATGTGGGGTTTGAAGTTCGGCTTAGGGTCAAACAGGACACCAAGATTTCACAGGACAAGGGAGGTGATGGGGTCAGTGGTAAGGGAGCTGAATTTGTGGTGGGACAGAAATGATGGCTCAAGTCTTCCCAATTTTTAGTTAAAGCGCGACTCATCTGTTCCTTGGTGTTGGATGGAAAGTCTGCTGCCTCATTACTGGATAAATCCCAAATCAGAACACCAAGATCTGTTAATATCAGCAACTTGAGATATATGCAAATTAATGAGCGTGCGTATTTAAACTTTATACGTGGCTCTGAATCCCGGTAGCATGTGGTGCATAAAGGCAGCATCCTTGTTGAACAGTCCAGACAGAGGAAAAGAAAGTGGGTGACTGTGTCTAGGTATGTAAAGTGTTAAATGGCATGGATAAGGTGAATCCAAAATATTATTTTAAGCTAACTCAGGCCCGTAATACAAAAATGATGTAAATTCAAATTAGTGAAAAGTAAATTTAAGACTGACCGAAATAAAACTTACTCAAAGAGCGATAAACATTTGGGATAATCTACCAGGTAAGATCGTAGAATGAAAGATTAAGGAGGTCCAAAATGCCATTAGAGGACGGGCTGAGCAAGTGGACTACTAAAGAGAGATGAGCTTAACGGGCCAAACTGACTTTTCCTCTGTGTTTATTTATACCCTTTAGATATATGGGTGCAGCTTACATTCCAATGCAATTGACAGGGATGGTTTACCCAAAATGGCTACCCATAAAGCTGGCTAATGCCACTTTCTCACTCAACCTGTTCTTTTGAAGTAGTGCCCAGTTCTTTCTCAAAAGGGCCCGGATAATGGGATATGGGTAACAACCCCATTGCAGTCAGAATCAATAAGTCAGGAGGCCTGATGCAAAATACTGCAGGTAATGGATACCTGAAAGCCCAGTTTCACAAAAGGGTCCCCACCAAGATGTTAATTCAATTATTCGCTCCGCAGATGATAGGGTTGCCAACCCTCCAGGACTGGCCTGGAGCCTCCAGGACCCTGCTGCGAGCAAAAACCAGAGAAAAATCCTAGCAGCATTAAACAAATTGTGTTTTTTAAAAAGTTTCTTTGAACACTTTTGTTTATTAGGTATAAAAATAGGAAAAAGAGGCTGTTTGACTGGCAAGTCAAGAATCATCCAATCAATAGAATCTATTCACTTTCCAATTGACGTTTGAAGGTGGTGCTTTGCTAGGATGGACGTGTCAGGTGACCGGTGGCGGGAGTGTGGGGGTAGGGTGGTTGGAGGCAGGGAGGTCACGTGATGAAACCTCCAGGAACATATCCAACCAGAGCTGGCAGCCCCAAGAGACGCTGACTGACCTGCTGTGTTTGGTTCAGTAGGTCAGGCCTGAAACCAAAACCCTTTGGAATTACATGACAATCCCTAAATGTTTAAAGCAATCACCAAAAATGAACTACGTCTACAAGCTAGAGACAAACTTACAGACATTATCATTTCAACGACCTATATCATTAGCCAAACAGACTTGATCTGATTGGGTTGTCAAAACTCCCCTGCCCACAAAACAAGAGGTTTTTTTTAAAAAACAGAGTGTAACAAGAGTTTCACTGCAAATTTGCAATATTTGACTTAACTACAATTTCATCTGAACAAATTTGCATTTACATAGTATAAAAAACACAAGAAAAATCCCAAGGATCTTCACAACCAATTTCAGTAGCAGAAACAAAAATACCGAGCCAGGAAGAGAGAGATTGAGAGAAAACTTGGTGGAAGAGAAGGTTTTTTTTTAAAAAATGGAGACAGGGATGGAGAGACGCAGAGGGGTTTAGGGTTGCAGTTCCAGATGGTGCTCCGCCTCCATCACATCACAAACACAGGCTTATTGGGCCCGGATAATGGGACATGGGTAACACGGGGACGTGGAGGCTAGATGTGGCTTACTACATTTTAGCGAGGAACCAAGGGTCTAATGAGACTGAGGAACATAAAGAAATAAATATGAGTAAAGAAAAAGTACTAGAGAAATTAATGGGACTAAAAGCTGACAAAACCCCCGGATCCGATGGCTTACACCCTAGGGTTCTAAAAGAGGGGGCTGCAGAGATAGTGGATGCATTGGTTCTCATCTTTCAAAATTCCCGAGTTTCGAGAATGGTCTCAGTGGATTGGAAGGCAGCAAATGTAACCCCGCTATTCAAGAAAGGAGGGAGAGAGAAAACATGGATCTTCAGGCCAGTTAGCCTGACATCAGTAGTCGGGAAAATTCTGGAATCCATTATTAAGGACGTGATAACAGGGCACTTAGAAAATCATATGATTAGGCAGAATCAACATGGTTTTATGAAACCATGGGATGTGGACGTCGCTGGCGATGCCAACATTTATTGCCCATCCCTAATTGCCCTTGAGAAGGTGGTGGTGAGCCGCCTTCTTGAACCGCTGCAGTCCGTGTGGTGAAGATTCTCCCACGGTGCTGTTAGGGAGTTCCAGGATTTTGACCCAGTTATGATGAAGGAAAGGCGATATATTTCCAAGTCGGGATGGTGTGTGACTTGGAAGGGAACGTGCAGGTGGTGTTGTTCCCATGTGCCTGCTGCCCTTGTCCTTCTAGGCGGTAGAGGTCGAGAGTTTGGGAGGTGCTGTCGAAGAAGCCTTGGCGAGTTGCTGCAGTGCATACACACGGCAGCCACAGTGCAAGCGGGCTGCTTTGTCCTGGATAGTGTTTTTGAGGATGTAACTAGCAGGGTAGATAAAGGGGAACCAGTGGATGTAGTATATTTGGATTTTCAAAAGGCATTCCATATGGTGCCACATGAAAGGTTGTTATGCAAAATAAAGGCTCATGGTGTGGGTGGTAATATATTAGCATGCATAGAGGATTGGTCAATGGACAGAAAGCAGAGAGTAGGAATAAACGGGTCATTTTCAGGTTGGCAGGCTGTAACTAGTGGGGTGCCGCAATGATCAGTGCTTGGGCCTCAGCTATTTACAATCTATATTAATGGCTTAGATGAAGGGACCGAGTGTAATGCATCCAAGTTTCCCAAGATACAAACTAGGTGGGAAAGTAAGCTGTGAGGAGGACACAAAGAGTCTGCAAAGGGATATGGACAGATTAAGTGAGTGGGCAAGAAGGTGGTAGATGGAGTATAATATGGAGAAATGGGAGGTTATTCACTTTGGAAGGAAGAATAGAAAAACAGATTTTTTAAATGCTGAGAAACTATTAAATGTTGGTGTTCAGAGGGATTTGGGTGTCCTTGTACACGAAACACAGAAAATTAACATGCAGGTACAGCAAGCAATTAGGAAGGCAAATGGTATGTGGCCTTTATTGCAAGGGGGTGAGAGTACAAGGGTAAGGAAGTCTTACTACAATTGCACAAAACTTTGGTGAGACCACACCTGGAGCACTGTGTACAGTTTTGGTCTCATTACCTAACGAAGGATATACTTGCTTTAGAGGTGGTGCAACGAAGGTTCACTAGATTGATTCCTGGGATGAGAGGGTTGTCCCATGAGGATAGATTGAGTAGAATGGGCCTATATTCTCTGGAGTTTAGAAGAATGAAAGATGATCTCGTTGAAACATATAAAATTCTTAGAGGGCTTGACAGTGTAGATGCTGAGAGGCTGTTCCCCATGATTACAGAGTCTAGAACTAGGGGGCATAGTCTCAGGATAAGGGGTTGGCCATTTAGGACTGAGATGAGGAGGAATTTCTTCACTCAGAAAGTGTGAATCTTTGGAATTCTCTACCCCAGTGGGATGTGGATGCTCAGTCGTTCAGTATATTCATGGCTGAGATCAATAGATTTCTGGACTCTAAGAGAATCAAGGGATATGGGGATTGGGCGGGAAATTGTAGTTGAGGTCAAAGATCAGCCATGATCTTAATGAATGGTGGAGCAGGCTCGAGGGGCCGTATGGCCTACTCCTGCTCCTATTTGTTATGTTCTTATGACATGCACATCCAGCAGAAGCCGATAACGTCAGACTATTCAAGAGGGAACTGGATAGATATTTAGCAGAGAAAGCAAGATTGAGCAGTGGGCGGTATTATTTGAACTTTGAGACCAGCTAGATGGGCCACTCGGTGATCCCTTCCAGACCAGCACACCAGTGGGTTTGAAACGTGCAAATATTGACACACTCACAGGGAACCTCTGACTCTCTACAAACACTAACAGACTCCCATTTTGATCCTAGTTTGAAAACCTATGAATGTCAACCGTGGCTCAGTGGTAGCATTCTCGCCTCAAAGTCAGAAAGCTGTGGGATCAAGCCCCACTCCAGAGACTTGAGCACATAATCCAGGCTGAGACTCCCAGTACAATACTGAAGAAATGCTGCACCAGAGGTGCCATCTTTCGCATGAGACGTTTAACATCCGCCTGAGAGCAGACCTCAGTTTAAGATCCCACTGCACTATTCGAAGAGCAGGGAAGTTCTTCTAGTGTCCTGGCCAACATTTATCCCTCAACCAACATCTGAAACAGATGATCTGGTCATTTACTTCATTGCTGTTTGTGGGATCTTGCTGTGCGTAAATTCACTGCAGCGTTTCCTACACTACAAGAATGACTACACTTCAAAGGTATTTCATTGGCTTTAAAGCATTTTGGGACATCCTGAGGTCACAAAAGGCGCTGTATAAATACAAGTCTGTCTTTCTTTACTTTCCTCTTTTAAATACATTTTCCAGTAAATTGAGAAAATGTAAAAAAAATCAAATGTTCTTTAATTAAAACCTATAACGTATCAGATTAACTGAGATTAAGCATAAGGATGTCACTCCTTAGAGTTTTAAATTATGAAATACAACAATCAAACTACAGCAAAAAGAAAAACTTCTGCTATTCAAACTATTCCAGGCATATGTCAATTCTCTACTTATTTGAAGGCTAACTCCAAAATCTCAAACTCCTAATATTTTCCAGAATATCAACATCTGCCCAGGTGCAGGATCTCCTGCACCTAAGAAATATCTTTTTTTAAAAAGTGAGATTTATAAATTATAAACAGCAAGAGCTGTGATTATTTTAAAAGAGTAATCACAGGCTTCCATTTTTGAAGTGGTGTCATTTGGGATTGCCTTGGTTTGAACGGGAGAGTCTGGTAAATTTCCAAAATGTAAATCAGACACCAAAAAGTTTTGTTAATAAAGTAAAATTTTTTGACCCATGTCTTGTGATGTGAAGAGATCATCAGAGATTAAGGTTTTCAATAAACTTCCAGAATCAGCAAAGCAAACACCAAAAACTCAAACCCTGATTCCAGCCCCTGCCCTGTTCCATACCTGTCCTTTCAACTGGACTTGACGAAAGGTATCGTTACCATACCCAGATATCACCAAAAGTGAGTGAATTAGAACCATAGAATGATACAACGCAGGAGGTCATTTGGCCCATCAGGCCTGTGCCAGCTCTTTGAAAAAGAGCTATCCAATTAGTCTCACTCTTTCCCCACAGCCCTGCAAATTTTTCCCCCTTCAAGTATTTATTCAATTCGCTTTTGAAACTTACTACCGAATCTGCTTCCACCGCCCTTTCAGGCAGTGCATTCCAGATCATAACAACTCGCTGCGTAAAAAAAATAATTCTCATCTTCCCCCTTTTCGTCCTTTTGCCAATTAGCTCAAATCTGCGTCTGATCTGATCTGTTTAAATTCATACTTAAACAAAATATTTCAACCCTACATTAACAGTTTTCAACCCTCGTGGCTATTTAGTAGAGCTAGATCTCTGAGTGACACTTTACAGTAAGAAGAGATAAAGTGACTTGCTCCACATCACTAACTTTCCCACAGGCTGTTGGTGCCATAGTAACCAATGGAGGCCGCCGCCCCCCCCCCGACCCGCCTTCATGACTGGGACTTACCAGACTCCTCGTCCTTTTTGTCGAACTTTTTCAGCATCTTTCCAACCCCTGGGTTATATCTGTTGATATTAATGGCGCTCAAAGCCCTAACTGTTTCCACACTCACTCTCTCCCCCTTTCTGTTCCTCACCACTCTCACCCTCCAGCTCCCACTTCCGGTTACAGTCCCTTTACTTCCTGCCAACCAGTCACATCGACACGTCATTCCCCTCCCTCTGCGCATGCCCGACGTCTGGTCCCGAGGAGGGGGCGGGGGGGGAGGAAGAGGGCGGAGTCGAACGTGGAAGGGGAGAAGATCTCCGTCTGAGCATGCGCAACCCAGGGGCGAGCGGTTCGCGGTCTGAGCATGCGCAGTTCCAGCGCCCCACATCCGTGCCGTTTTCAGTGCGCACGCGCAACATGTAGACAGGTGGGACATTTACACCCCCCCCCCCCCCCACCCATTCATAAAAAAAAAGCCTCAGGATCTGCTGCAGTGGTGCAATTACAGTGCTATTCATTCACATGATTTGATTTAAAAAAACAAACTTTTTTTTAAAATGGCATTCTTATTTATCCTCTCCATCACCAAGACCGCCGACTTCCACCTCCGCCCCTGCCTCAGCTCATCTGCTGCTGAAACCCTCACCCGTGCCTTTATTCCCTCTAGACGTGACTATTCCAGTGCTCTCCTGGCCGGCCTCCCATCTTCCACCCTCCGTAAACTTCAGCTCATCCAAAACTCTGCTGTCCGTATCCTAACTCGTACCAAGTCCCGTTCACCCATCACCCCCTGTGCTCGCTGACCCACGTTGGCTTCCGGTCCGGGAACGCCTCGATTTTAAAATTCTCATCCTTGTTTTCAAATCCCTCCCTGGCCTTGCCCCTCCCTATCTCTGTAACCTCCTCCAGCCCTACAACCCCCTCCCCCCCGCAAGATCTCTGCGCTCCTCCAATTCTTGCCTCCAGCGCATCCCCAATGTTAATCGCTCTGCCATTGACAGCTGTGCCTTCAGCTGCCTGAGCTCTGAAATTCCCTCCCTAAACCTCTCCTCCTTTAAGACGCTCCTTAAAACCTACCTCTTTGACCAAGCTTTTGGTCACCTGTCCTAATATCTCCTTATGTGGTTTGGTGTCAAGTTTTGTTTGATAACGTCCCTGTGAAGCACCTTGGGACATTTTACTATGTTAAAGGTGCCATATAAATGCAAGTTGTTGTTGTTGATGCAGGTTATTTAAAAGATAGAACAAAAACAACTTGCATTTATATAGCGCCTTTAATGTAGTAAAACATCCCAAGGCGCTTCACAGTAGCATAATCAGACAAAAATTGACACGAGCTAAAGAAAGAGACAATAGGACAGGCGACCAAAAGCTTGCACAGAAAAACCTGCAAATATATTAAATAAAAACAGCAAATGCACAGTAGGTCCCACGTGGTCTGCTGTGCGTTTACACCTTTCAGACTATTAACAAAAGAGTTGCCACCCATCCAGTTTTTGATAGTGACAATAGTCTTTTTCAACAACTGAAGCTTGTTTAATTTAGATGAGCACCTTTCACTGAGCGTAACAGCTAGATGGGAATGGAGCATTTTGAAACGCTCTGCATCTGTGCGCAAAGGTTTGATCACATGTATGCAAGATGGGCTGGATTGCAAATACATCAAACCGCTCCAATTACACACACACAAATGCAAAACTGGTCTGGATGATCAAAACAGGCTGTTTCTGTGCTGTAAAATTCCATGTAAAATTACCAAAAGGCAGAAGGATGATCACCCTATGTCTGTTTTACTTTCCACCTAACTGTGGAATCTGACAACCGTGAAACTAGTGTATAACATTGTCTTTCAAGAGATAAAGGACCAAGGAACTTGTCATTATCTCACTGCTGTTGGTAGGAGTTTGCTGTGTGCAAATTGGCTGCCGCGTTTCCTACAACAGAGACTACACTTCAAAAAAAAAAGTACTTCATTGGGCTGTAAAGCGCTTTGGGACGTCCTGAGGTCATAAAAGGCGCTATAGAAATGCAAGACTTGGTTTGATTTCTTTTTATGGGAAGCACCTGAGCCCAATTCCGTCCAAACCCAATTGCCATACCCGCCCAGTTTCAGGAAGGAGTCGCGAGAGAGCAACTGAGATGGGAGCCTGGGCGGAATCCTTTCCTTCTACTAACCCAGGGGCAATAAAGCCACGTTGTTAGATCAGATACTAAGGATTTAAACAGAGGCCTTCACCGTCTGCCTGACTCAGTCCATTCTGAGCAGCGAATTTACAAATTGAGGGAGCATAACTATACTTTTGTTTATTATATTTTTTAACACCTTTTTCGAGAGGAATAAATTACATTTGAAACAGACAGAGCCGAGAAATGAAACGTATGCACGCAAAGTCAATCCATTTAAATCGAATTAGCCTCTGCAATCCCTTGGGTAACCTAAATTTCCTTAATCATTACTCTCTGTGAGCAAGCGTTCCTTGAATTTTTATTTTAATGCAGCAGTAAAGCTCCTTTTGTTTCGACACAGCCGGAGACTGCAGAGGAGAAAGTTTCTCCCTTTCTGCTGTATTTAGAACATTTTGGAATCAGCTAGCTGGTTAACAACCAATTAAACACCTTCTGGTCTAAGGTTACCTTTGAATGAATGCCCTGCGTGGCTCTTACTTTCAAACTATAGTTCACCTACTGTGTTCGTGATCATCAAAGAACATCGTTGGTCCCTGTGACAGACCTCAGGAACGTTCCCCCAGCGATCGAGCTCTCAGCACCTGTATTTGCACTCGTGTCCAGAAATACCTGCACTTCGACCCCTGGCTGTTAATGTTAGCTCAGCACCCAGGCACTAAACAGTGCAGGTGAGGGAGAAAGGTGCTGCGGGGAACCAAAAGCTCGATGCGATCTCGTTAAAGGGGCATTGTCAGCTAGCGAGACATTTCAATTCCTCTCCAATCTTCCCCTCCAGTTCCTGAACTCTTGGTGGGGGTCCTGTCCCACAGTTGCCCACACTCCCTCCAATACCTCGCCCAAAGTGGTCAGTGGAGGTTTGCATCAGGGGACAGGGTCATTATCACCAAATGCTTGATGCTGACATTGGGTGACAAAATTTGCCAAAAAAAGTCCCACTTCACGCTGCACTCACCCCCTTTTCCCCATTCCCAAACAAAAATAAACATAAAAAGAGAAGTTAGCGATGGTTTTGAGTGGGGAATCAAAGGAGGAAAACCTTCACAATGAAAATGAAGCATTTTCGTCTAAGATTTGGCTTGGTGCTGGTTTCTTTAAGTCTGCCACAACATGTAAGGGGTTAAAAACCAGAACTCACTCAGAAATCATATCTCAGCCTAACTCAATACTGTCACAGTAATCAGTTGGTTTATCTCAAAATGAGGGACCAAGGGAGGGTTCAAACTATTCAATCAAGTGCAAACATTCTGGGCTGGATTTCTCTCAGATCACAGAATCATACAGCACAGAAGGAAGCCATTTGGCCCATTGTGTCCGTGCTGGCTCTTTGAAAGAGCTATCCAATTACTAGAGAAGCTGGGATTGTACTCCGTAGAGAAAAGAAAGTTAAGGGGAGATTTAATAGAGGTGTTCAAAATTATGAGGGGTTTTCATAGAGCAGGTGGGGAGAAACTTTCCACTGGCAGGAGGTAACCAGAGGACACAGATTTAAGATAATTGGCAAAAAAGCCATTTTTTATCACTCAGTGAGTTGTTCTGATCTGGAATGCATTGCCTTAAAGGGCAGTGGAAGCAGTTTCAATAATAACTTTCAAACAAGAATTGGATAAATACTTTCCCTTCATAATTTTCACTAGATTGGGGGTAATATTCTGGCATGGGTGGAGGATTGGTTATCTAACAGGAAGCAGAGAGTTGGGATAAATGGTTCATTCTCGGACTGGCAACCAGTAACCAGTGGTGTTCTGCAGGGGTCGGTGCTGGGTCCCCAACTCTTTACAATCTATATTAACGATTTGGAGGAGGGGACCGAGTGCAACATATCAAAGTTTGCAGATGATACAAAGATGGGAGGGAAAGTAGAGAGTGAGGAGAACATGAAAAACCTACAAGGGGATATAGACAGGCTGGGTGAGTGGGCGGAGATTTGGCAGATGCAATACAATATTGGAAAATGTGAGGTTATGCACTTTGGCAGGAAAAATCGGAGAGCAAGTTATTATCTTAATGGCGAGAAACTGGAAAGTACTGCAGTACAAAGGGATCTGGGGGTCCTAGTGCAAGAAAATCAAAAAGTTAGTATGCAGGTGCAGCTGGTGATCGAGAAGGCCAACGGAATGTTGGCTTTTATTGCTCGGGGGATAGAATATAAAAACAGGGAGGTATTGCTGCAGCTATATAAGGTATTGGTGAGACCGCACCTGGAATACTGCATACAGGTTTGGTGTCCATACTTAAGAAAAGACATACTTGCTCTCGAGGCAGTACAAAGAAGGTTCACTCGGTTGATCCCGGGGATGAGGGGGTGGACATATGAGGAGAGGTTGAGTAGATTGGGACTCTACTCATTGGAGTTCAGAAGAATGAGAGGCGATCTTATTGAAACATATAAGATTGTGAAGGGGCTTGATCGGGTGGATGCGGTAAGGATGTTCCCAAGGATGGGTGAAACTAGAACTAGGGGGCATAATCTTAGAATAAGGGGCTGCTCTTTCAAAACTGAGATGAGGAGAAACTTCTTCACTCAGAGGGTGGTAGGTCTGTGGAATTTGCTGCCCCAGGAAGCTGTGGAAGCTACATCATTAAATAAATTTAAAACAGAAATAGACAGTTTCCTAGAAGTAAAGGGAATTAGGGGTTATGGGGAGCGGGCAGGAAATTGGACATGAATTTAGATTTGAGGTTAGGATCAGATCAGCCATGATCTTATTGAATGGCGGAGCAGGCTCGAGGGGCCGATTGGCCTACTCCTGCTCCTATTTCTTATGTTCATATGTTCTTATAATTTTGAACAATTTTACAACACCAAGTTATAGTCCAGCAATTTTATTTTAAATTCACAAGCTTTCGGAGGCTTCCTCCTTCCTCAGGTGAACGATGTGAAAATGAAATCCTCGAAATGAAATCGCATTTATAATTCACAGAACAATGCTTGGTGATTACAGACAGTTTTTTCAACTGCCCGTTGCCAAGGCAATCAGTGTGCAGACAGACAGGTGTTACCTGCCAGGTCTCAGAATATACAAATCACCAAAAAAAACAACAAACAAAAAAAAAACAGAGATAGAGAGGTAGAAACATAGAAAAGACAGCAACTGACCCGTTATATTAAAAACAGATAACATTTGTTCGCTGGTGGGGTAACGTGTAGCGTGACATGAACGAAGGCCTTCGAGACACACGACAACGCAAAATCGTCGAGCAGAAATTGATAGCCAAGTTCCGCACCCATGAGGACGGCCTCAACCGGGATCTTGGGTTCATGTCACGCTACACGTTACCCCACCAGCGAACAAATGTTATCTGTTTTTAATATAACGGGTCAGTTGCTGTCTTTTCTATGTTTCTACCTCTCTATCTCTGTTTTTTTTTGTTTGTTTTTTTTTTGGTGATTTGTATATTCTGAGACCTGGCAGGTAACACCTGTCTGTCTGCACACTGATTGCCTTGGCAACGGGCAGTTGAAAAAACTGTCTGTACTCACCAAGCATTGTTCTGTGAATTATAAATGCGATTTCATTTCGAGGATTTCATTTTCACATCGTTCACCTGAGGAAGGAGGAAGCCTCCGAAAGCTTGTGAATTTAAAATAAAATTGCTGGACTATAACTTGGTGTTGTAAAATTGTTTACAATTAATATAATGGGTCATTTGCTGGCTTTCTCTGCCTTCTGGATGTTTCTGCCTCTCTCTCTCTTTTTTTTTCCTGTTTGTTTTTTTGTTGAATGTGTATTCGGGGGTTCTGTAGGTGACACCTCTCTGTCTGAACACGGTGATTGCCTTGGCAACGGGCAGTTGCAGGGGCAGTCTGTAAACACCATGTATTGTTCTATATGTATAAATGCGTAGGCTTCGAGGAGCTCCTGAACATTTACCTGACGAAGGAGGAAGCCTCCGAAAGCTTGTGAATTTAAAATAAAATTGCTGGACTATAACTTGGTGTTGTAAAATTGTTTACAATTGTCAACCCCAGTCCATCACCGGCATCTCCACATTATAATTTTGAAGACCTCTATCAAATGTCCCCTTAACCTTCTCTGCTCTAAGGAGAACAATCCCAGCTTCTCCAGTCTCTCCACGTAACTGAAGTCCTTCATCCCTGGTACCATTCTGGTAAATCTCCTCTGCACCCTCTCCAAGGCCTTGACTTTCTAAAAGTATGGTGCCCTGAATTGGACCCAATACTCCAGCTGAGCCCTAACCAAAGATTTATAAAGGTTTTGCATAACCTCCTTGCTTTTGTACTCTATGCCTCTATTTATAGTCAAGTATCCTGTATGCTTTTTTTTTAACAGCTTTATCAACTTGTCCTGCCATCTTCAAAGATTTATGCACGTAAACTCTCGGGCCTCTCTGTCCCTGCATCCCTGGTAGATGGAGTTAAGATACAGATCAGCCATGATCTAATTTAATGGCGTAAGAGGCTCGAGGGGCTGAATTGCCTACTCCCGTTCCTATGTTCCTTCCTTCCTATGTTCCACCTTCTTTAAAGTTGTACCATTTAGTTTATACTGCCTCTCCTCATTCTTCTTCCCAAAATCCAATAAATCCAACAATAGAATTCAGGAGAAATTTCTTTACCCAGAGTTAGAATGTGGAATTCGCTACCACATGGAGTAGTTGAGGTGAATAGCGTAGATGCATTTAAGGGGAAGCTGGATAAACACATGAGGGAGAAAGGAATAGAAGGATATGCTGATAGGGTTCGATGAAGTAGGGAGAGAGGAGGCTCGTGTGGAGCATAGACGCAGGCATGGACCTGTTGGGCCGAATGGCCTGTTTCTGTGCTGTACATTCTATGTAATTCTATGTAAAAATGCATCACTTCACAATTGGTGGGTTAGCCATGGGGCAGGGTTTCTGCGTGCCCATTTAACACTGCCACTAACCTGTTTCTATGGGCGGGGCCTCATTAGGTATTAGGGGTGGTTTGGAGCGGTAAACCCATTACTTGTTGGATTCCCAGTTAAAGGAGACACGGATTTCTTTCTCTGAGAGCAGGAGCCCACAAGTAGAAGAACGCCTGATGGAGGAGCAGCCTCGGAAGGCTAAGCTGTAGGAAGGGCCCTCTCAGGTGGCGAGATGTCGCTGCGTAGTAAAGGGTTGGGAAGCGGACCACTCTGGGGACTGAGAGCAGGAAGCCCCACAAGAGGGTGATAACAAACATTATGGAGGGAAGGTTGCTGAGGCAGAGAGTGCAACCTCCTTAATCCCACAAATTGCTACATAACGCAGAAAGAGGCAAGTTAAGGCAGTGTTTTCCCATGCATATCCCATCGGAATGATAAAGACATGACTCTTTCCCTTTACTTATCATGCTGTCTCTGTGTCAGGGACTGAAAGAAAGAAAAACTTGCATTTACATGGCACCTTTCATGACCTCAGGACATCCCAACATGCTTTAAAGCCAATTAATTATTTTTTTATTTGAAGCGTAGTCACTGTTGTAACATGGCAGCCAATTTGTGCACAGCAAGGCCCCACAAACAGCAATACAATAACTGACCAGATAATCTGTTTTTAGTGATGTTGGCTGAGGGATAAATATTGGCCAGGACACCAGGTAGAACTCCATGCTCTTCTTCAAATAGTGCCATGGGATCTTTTACATCCACTTGAGAGGTCAGAAAGGGTCTTGGTTTAATGTTTCATCCGAAAGGCGGCACCTCCGACAGTGCAGCACTCTCTCAGTACTGCACTGAAGTGTTAGCTGAGATTATGTGCTCAAGTCTCTACAGTAAGGATCTTGAACCCACAACCTTCGAACTGAGAGTGCTACCCACTGAGCCAAGGCTGGCACCACACCACCCAACTGGAGTTCCAGAGAACAAGACTTGAAAATTGGAGAAGTGGCTCACCCATCTTCAAATATTTCCTGCAATTTTCCTGTTCTTTTACAGGTTCCGTGCAGTAAAAGAAAGATCTTGCAATTATTCAGCACCTTTCACGACCTCAGGACGTCCCAAAGCGCTTTACAGCCAATGAATTACTTTTGAAATGTAGTCACTGTTGTAATGTAGGAAGAACATTGAACAGGAGTAGGCCATTCAACCCCTCGAGCCTGTTCCACCATTCAATCAGATCATGGCTGATCTGTACCTCAACTCCATTCACCCGCTTTTGTTCCTTATCCCTGTTCAATTTTTTAAAAACCTAAATGCAAAATTTGGGCAACCAATACAAGGTACCTCAGCGTCTCTTCATGGATATGCCGGTGATGGACTGGGGTTGACAATTGTAAACAGGAAGTAAAAAGGAGGAAGCCTCTGAAAGCTTGTGAATTTAAAATAAAATTGCTGGACTATAACATGGTGTTGTAAAATTGTTTACAATTCTCTTTATGGAAGCATTACATTTTAAAGCCTGCCAAGGGTTTTATTATCAAACAGAACATTAAGATTGAGGCATGTTGTGGGCAGAGTTTGAATCTGGCGTTGAATTGAGATCACCCAACTCATTTCACTGGTGATGGAGTCACATGAAGACACTAACAAATGTCGCTGCCCCCAACCGTGGCCGCCACGAAAAGACATCCAGCAGCCCCTTCAGATCAGCTTCAACTTTATCTAGTTGACAACAGGTACGTTAGTGAAGTGATTATGTTACTAGACTAACAATCCAGAGAGTGCGAGTTCAAATCCCACCATGGCAATTTATGAATTTGAATTCAGTTTATTAAATAAAAATCTAGTATCAATAAAATGACTATGGAAGCTGTCAGATAGTTGTAAAAACCCAACTGGTTCACTAATTTCCCTTAGGGAAGGAAACCTACCATCCTTACCCAGTCTGGCTCTATATGTGTGGGGATAAAGATAGTATTAAATCAAAGGAAGAGGCATAGAAAGTCACCAGAAAAAGCAGAAAGCCTGAGGATTGGGAGCATTTTAAAATTCAGCAAAGAAGGACCAAGAAATTGATAAAGAAAGGGAAAATAGAATATGAGAGTAAACTAGCAAGAAACATAAAAATGGACCGTAAAAGCTCCTATAGGCATGTAAAAAGGAAAAGACTGGCAAAGGCAAATGTGGTTCCCTTACAGACAGAGATGGGAGAATTTATAATGGGGAATAAGGAAATGGCAGAGAAATTAAACAAATATTTTGTATCTGTCTTCACAGAAGAAGTCACAAAAAACCTCCCAGAAATACTACCGAACCAAGGGTCTAGCGAGAATGAGGAACTGGAAGAAATTAGTATTAGTAAAAAAATAGTACTAGAGAAATTAATGGGGTTGAAAGTTGATAAACCCCAAGGACCAGATGATCTACATCCCAGGGTTTTGAAAGAGGTGGCTATAGAAATAGTGGATGCATTGGTTGTCATCTTCCAAAATTCTATAGATTCCGGAATGGTTCCTGCAGATTGGAGGGTAGCAAATGTAACCGCACCATTTAAGAAAGGAGGGAAAGAGAAAACAGGGAACTACAGACCTGTTAGCCTGACATCAGCAGTAGGGAAAATGCTAGAATCCATTATAAAGGATATGATAACAGGACACTTAGAAAATAATAATAGGATTTGGCAGAGTCAACATGGATTTATGAAAGGAAAATCATGTTTGACACACCTATTGGAGTTCTTTGAGGATGTAACTAGTAGAATAGATAAGGGGGAACCAGTGGATGTGGTGTATTTGGATTTTCAGAAGGCTTTCAATAAGGTCCCACACAGAAGGTTGGTGAACAAAGTTAGAGCACATGGAATTGGGGGTAATTTACTGGCATGGATTGAGAATTGGTTAACAGACAGAAAACAGAGAGTAGGAATAAACGGGTCTTTTTCAGGTTGGCAGACTGTGACTAGTGGGGAACCGCAGGGATCGGTGCTTGGGCCCCAGCTGTTCACAATATATATCAATGATATTGATGAGGGGATCAAATGTAATATTTCCAAGTTTGCTGATGACACAAAATTAGGTGGGAATGTGAGTTGTGAGGAGGATGCAAAGAGGCTTCAAGTGGATATAGACAGGCTACGTGAGTGGGCAAGAACATGGCAGATGGAATATAGTGTGGAAAAATGTGAAGTTATCCACTTTGATAGGAAAAACAGAAATGCAGAGTATTTTTTAAATGGTGAGAGATTGGGAAATGTTGATGTTCAAAGGGACCTGGGTGTCCTTGTATATGAGTCACTGAAAGCAAACATGCAGGTGCAGCAAGCAATTGGGAAGGCAAATGGTTTGTTGGTCTTTTTACAAGAGGATTTGAGTATAGGAGTAAAGATGTCTTACTGCAATTATATTGGGCCATGGTGAGACCGCACCTGGAGTATTGTGTACAATTTTGTTCTCTTTACCTAAGAAAGGATATACTTTCCATAGAGGGAGTGCAACGAAGGCTCATCAGACTGATTCCTGGGATTGCGGGCTTGTCGTATGAGGAGAGATTGAGTAGACTAGGCCTGTATTCTCTAGAGTATAGAAGAATGAGAGATAATCTCATTGAAACATACAAAATTCTTACAGGGTTAGACAGGGTAGATGCAGGGAGGATGTTTCCCCTGGTTGGGCAGTCTAGAACCAGGGGTCACAGTCTCAGAATAAGGGGTAGGCCATTAAGGACTGAGATGAGGAGAAATTTCTTTACTCAGACGATGGTGAATCTTTGGAATTCTCTACTCCAGAGGGCTGTGGAGGCTCAGTCATTGAGTACATTCAAAACAGAGATCGATAGATTTCTAGATATTAAAGGCATCAAGGGATATGGGGATGGTGCAGGTAAATGGCATTGAGGTAGAAGATCAGCCATGATCTTGTTGAATGGCGGAGCAGGCTCGAGGGGCCGGATGACCTACTCCTGCTCCTGTTTCTTATGTTCTTATGTGACTCCAGTCCCACACCAATGTTGTTGCTTCTTAACTGCCTTCTGAAATGGTCTAGCATGCCACAAGTTGTATCAAACTGCTAACCCTCTATGCAACAACACTGTGGGAGCATCTTTGCCATACGGTCTGCAGCGGTTCAAGAAGAAGGCTCACCACCACCAACCTTCTCAAGGGCAACTGGAGGTGGGCCTTGTGTGGTATTTTACAACATGAAGTTATCTCATCACGTTTAGGCCCGATTTTCCCCCCGGCCCGCCTACTTTCCGCTGGGCTGCTATTTTAACCAGCGCAGCTTTTTGGTTTCAGGAAAGGCACCCGCTATAAGAAGGCTGGGGGCCTTATTAACATGTAAAAGATGGGGTCCTATGATGCAACTAAGTCTCAGACGCAATTTTAACTCCCGATAGCGCAAGTGAGGACTAGGAAGGTAGGTAATTTTAATATTTTTATGGTTTCTTTCTGGGCCAGATGGAGCAGGGGCGCTCGTCTGTACCCTGCAAGGAAACCTTGGGCCTCCCCTGCCCCTATGTTCCCTCAGCGACCGCGCTCCCTCCCGGACCTTACCTACCACTTACCTAAGTGCCAGGGACCGTTCCCTTGGGTCCTTGGTGGCGGCCTCCTGCTGCCCGAAATCCTGCTCCCGCCCATCGGCCCAGGTAGCGATTCCCGCCAGGTTCAAGCGAGAGTCGGAGAACCAACTTTGGAAATGAGGCTGAGGAGTGAAAATCGCAGTGATGACCCTGTGGTAGAATAGTTTGTCAATGCACCTTATGTGGGCTCACACATGAAGCAAGGACACTTTGGGTGAGATACCGGAAGGTGGCAAGCACTCCGGAAACCCTATCCCGCCATTTATAAATCACTGGTTAGGCCTCAGCTGGAGTATTGTGTCCAATTCTGGGCACCACACTTTGGGAAGGATGCAAAGGCCTTAGAGAGGGTGCAGAAGAGATTTACTAGAATGGTACCAGGGATGAGGGACTTCAGTTATGTGGAGAGACTGGAGAAGCTGGGGTTGATCTCAGAAAGGAGGTTAAGGGAAGATTTAATAGAGGTGTTCAAAATTATGAGGGGTTTTAATAGATTAGATTGGGAGAAACTGTTTCCACTGGCAGGAGGGTTGGTAACCAGACGTTTAATATAATTGGCAAACAATCCAGGGGGGAGATGAGGAGACATTTTTTTATGTAGTGAATTGTTATGATCTGGAATGCACTGCCTGAAAGGGCGGTGGAAGCAGATTCAATAGTAACTTTCAAAAGGGAATTGGATAAATACTTGAAAAGGAAAAATGTGCAGTGTTATGGGAAAGGAGCAGGGGAGTGGGACTAATTTGATAGCTCTTTCAAAGAGCCAGCACAGGCATGATGGGCTGAATAGCCTCCTTCTTCACTATGATTCTATAAGTTAGTGCCTCACTGGAAGAGGGAAAAATGTATACATCTTTTTGGAAGTATACATAAAGACACAAGATAGGGTGCAATCTCCTTGCCAGTGAGACTCCGTCGACTGAAAATATTATGCATGGTTTTGAGTTGCCCAGCAGGGTTAAGGTTAAAGGGCTTGTAGGTTTCTCCTACTCTCAGGATTTAATATAATCCTACTCAAGAGACTTGTCCGTGACAGCAGCAAAACCACAATGGGTACAGATATACTGGTTATAAGTGTAACAGATTTATTAAGTAGTTTTACAACTAGTACAATGAAGTAATACTTAACAAAGACGACAGTCACAGTCTGTTCCTCGAAACCTCGGGAGTAGTGACTGCGGCATGGTCTCTCTTTCTCTTGTTGTGTTCTGTTGACTGAATACTCTCTTCTCCCTTCCTCTGGGTTTTCACGCTGCCTCTCGGGTTCAATAGTAGATCTTTTTATTCCCTTTTTCTGCCCATGTGGCAGTTAGCAGCCACCTGGGCTCCCTCACCCACGCTGTTAACCATCCTCCCTAACCTTTAATAGTACATTTTATGCTCTGTCCTGGTATTACCCCGTTCTTGCTTTTGGCAGACTGAGCTATTCATTATCTGAGAACTTTGCACAAACATTCCCTACATGAGTTACTGTAAATGTCTTTTACTTGGGTGATAAGGGATGTTCTGAATGTTTTTTAGACCTTCAGTTTTACTAATCTAATTAACGTTCTTTCCCTGGTTTTCTGTTTGTTTCAAATATCATCCTACAGCAGCACATTCCTTGTTTTTAACATCATTTTGACTTAATTCACCATCATGCTTTACTTCTCGACCTTATGCCATGTTACACTGGGTTTATACATATTGTAGTCATTTTAACAATATCCAAAACATTAGTACATATTAGATGTAGCTTCTACTTAAGTCATACTCATAAAAACATCACACCATGCGTGCATATATTAAAACCCTTCTAAATCAACCATATCTCACATTAGGTTAAAGGGTTAAGTACGTGATTCCGCCCTCCTGGCAAGGAGGACAAGCTCAAAGGGAGCACAGGTCGTGCGATAGGGCTGCAGCATTGCAGCCCCAATTCTCCGACCCGCACGCTCTATGAGTCTGTCTCCCCCCACTGGGACCATGTTGTTAGCCCTTAAAGGAGAAGTCTTGTGAAGGGAGGTTTGCAATTCTCATCCTTTTCTTCAAATCCCTCCGTGGCCTCGCCCCCTCCCTATCTCTGCAACCTCCTCCAGCCCTACAACCCTCCGAGATCTCTGCCGTCCTCCAATTCCGGCCTCTTACGCAGCCCCGATTTTAATCGCTCCACCATTGGCGGCCGTGCCTTCAGCTGCCTAGGCCCTAAACTCTGGAATTCCCTCCCTAAACCTCTCTCTCTCTCCTCCTTTAAGATGCTCCTTAAAACCTTACTCTTTGACCAAGCTTTTGGTCACCTGTCCTAATATCTCCTTACGTGGCTCGGTGTCAAATTTTGTTCGATAATCGCTCCTGCGAAGCGCCTTGGGACGTTTTACTACGTTAAATTCAAGTTGTTGTTGTTGAGGTGAACCTAAAATTCCTTCACTTATGGCACTTCGAGAAAAGCAAATCCTGTCCTGGTGTTTGATAATGGAGCAAAACACAACAAACGCTATAGTACTGGAAGGGTTCGAGAATAGATTTAATGTGTTCAACTCATGTAATACAACCTAAGGTAACCAGAACAAAAAATAAAAAGGATTACTGCAGCTTTAAGTTAGATTTTATTTTACAGCCTCCGACACAAAATCCACGTCATTTTCCAATCCGCGCCATTAGTTCAGCATTGGCCGCAGCTTTAGCCCTCATATCCTTCGCCTTGGCGAGGTCAATGAGGATGCTGAGGATGTTGGTGGGCACGTCCAGCGACAAGGAGAACCTGGTGCCCTTGCTGTTCCTCCTGGACAATGATACCTCGCTCCTCCTCCGCTGGAGGTCAAAGGGATACCGGCACGGGAAGGGGACCGTCCTCCTGGGCCGGTAAGTCGCTGCGCCGCCGTGGGCATAGGCCGCGCGTTCGACCGGTGAGGGAGCGGGAAACCGCTGGCTCTTCTGCGCCGGCAGCCCGTCGGTCAGGAGTGACCCGAGCACCCGGCTCCGGTTGAGGATTTTTCCGATCAGCAGCCGTTCCACGTCGTCCTCCTCCGCGATCTCGGCCGCACTCTCCTCCTCACCGTAGCTGCCTGCAAACCTTTCACTCTTGACTCCGCGAGCTTTCAGCGAGATCCCAGACATGACCAGGAGAACTGATAGTGTCACAAAGCGCTGGCTGAACATCCCAAACGTCGTCTGTCAAAAAAAGATTAACATCATGCAATTGGCACGGTAACTCGCCCTTCTGATGGCAACAGAAAGGATACATATTGAAAACATATTTATAACCCACCACTGATCCCAGCCAATAACTCAGGAATTAAGATTTCTTTCAGTTGTTTGATATATAAACATTAGGTGTCGGCCGTGGCTCAGTTGGTAGCATTTTCACCACTGAGTCAGAAGGTGGTGGGATCAAGCTCCGCTCCAGAGACTTGAGCACATAATCTAGGCTGACACTCCCAGAGCAGTACTGAGGGAGTGCTGCACTGTCAGAGTGTGTCGTCCTTCGGATGAGACGTTAAACCGAGGCTCCATCTGCCCTCTCAGGTGGATATAAAATATTTCAAGGCACTATTTGAAGAAGAGGAGGGGAGTTTACCCTGGTTTCCTATCCAATATTAATCCCTCAAACAATATCACTAAAATATTATCCCGTCATCTCATTGCTGTTTGTGGGACCTTACTGTGCGTGAATTGGCTGCCGCGTTTCCTACATTACAACAGTGACTACACTTCAAAAATACTTCATTGGCTGTAAAGTGCTTTGGGCCGTCCTGAGGTCATGAAAGAATCTATAGATTCTGGAATGGTTCCTGCAGATTGGAGGGTAGCAAATGTAACCCCACTATTTAAGAAAGGAGGGAGAGAGAAAGCAGAGAACTACAGACCTGTTAGCCGGACATCAGTTGTAGGGAAAATGCTAGAATCCATTATAAAGGATGTGATAACAGGACACTTAGAAAATAATAATAGGATTTGGCAGAGTTCAACATGGATTTATGAAAGGGAAATCATGTTTGACAAACCTATTGGAGTTCTTTGAGGATGTAACTAGTAGAATAGATAAGAGGGAACCAGTGGATGTGGTGTATTTGGATTTTCAGAAGGCTTTCGGTAAGGTCCTACACAGGAGGTTGGTGAACAAAGTTAGAGCACTTGGAATTGGGGGTAATATACTGGCATGGATTGAGAATTGGTTAACAGACAGAAACAGAGAGTAGGAATAAATGGGTCTTTTTCAGGTTGGCAGACTGTGACTAGTGGGGTACCGCAGGGATCGGTGCTTGGGACCCAGCTATTCACAATCTATATCAATGATATTGATGAGGGGACCAAATGTAATATTTCCAAGTTTGCTGATGACACAAAATTAGGTGGGAATGTGAGTTGTGAGGAGGATGCAAAGAGGCTTCAAGGGGATATAGACAGGCTAAGTGAGTGGGCAAGAACATGGCAGATGGAATATAATATGGAAAAATGTGAAGTTATCCACTTTGGTAGGAAAAACAGAAATGCAGAGTATTTTTTAAATGGTTAGAGATTGGGAAATGTTGATGTTCAAAGGGACCTGGGTGTCCTTGTATATGAGTCACTGAAAGCTAACATGCAGGTGCAGCAAGCAATTAGGAAGGCAAATGGTATGTTGGTCTTTTTACAAGAGGATTTGAGTACAGGAGTAAAGATGTCTTACTGCAATTATATAGGGCCTTGGTGAGACTGCACCTGGAGTATTGTGTACAATTTTGTTCTCCTCGCCTAAGAAAAGATATACTTGCCATAGAGGGAGTGCAATGAAGGTTCATCAGACTGATTCCTGGGATGGCATGCTTGTCGTATGAGGAGAGATTGAGTAGACTAGGCCTGTATTCTCTAGAGTTTAGAAGAATGAGAGGTAATCTCATTGAAACATACAAAATTCTTACAAGACTTGACAGGGTAGATGTGGGGAGGATGTTTCCCCTGACTGGGGAGTCTAGAACCAGGGGTCACAGTCTCAGAATAAGGGGTAGGCCATTTAGGACTGAGATGAGGAGAAATTTCTTCACTCAGAGGGTGGTGAATCTTTGGAATTCTCTACCCCAGAGGGCTGTGGAGGCTCAGTCACTGAGTACATTGGCTAACTAACAGAAAACAAAGAGTCGGGATCAAAGGGTCATTTTCAAAATGGCAATCTGTAACTAGTGGGGTGCCGCGGGGATCAGTGCTGGGGCCTCAACTATTTACAATATATATCAATGACTTGGATGAAGGAACAGAGTGTCTTGTGGCCAAATTTGCTGATGATACAAAGACAGGTGGAAAAGCAAGTTGCAATGAGGACACAAAGTGTCTGCAAAGGGATATCGACAGGTTAAGCGAATGGGCAAAAATTTGGCAGATGGAATATAGTGTGGGAAAATGTGAAGTCGTCCACTTTGGGAGGAAAAATAAAAAAGCAAAGTATTATTTGAATGGAGAAATATCACAAAATGTTGAGGTACAGAGGGATCTGGGTGTCCTCGTACATGAAACACAAAAAGTCAACATACAGGTGCAGCAGGTAATCCGGAAGGCAAACGGAATATTGGCCTTTATTTCCAGGGGGATGGAGTATATGAGCAGGGAAGTCATGCTACAACTGTACAGGGTGCTGGTGAGACCACACCTGGAGTACTGCGTACAGTTCTGTTGCCCTTATTTAAGGAAGGACATACTTGCATTGGAGGCAGTTCAGAGAAGGTTCACTAGGTTGATTCCGAGTATGGAAGGGTTGTCTTATGAGGAAAGATTGAACAGGTTGGGTCTATACTCACTGGAGTTTAGAAGAATGAGAGGAGATCTTATTGAAACATACAAGATTCTGAGGGGACTCGATAGGGTAGATGCTGAGAGGATGTTACCCCTTATGGGGGAATCTAAAACTAGGGGACATAGTCTCAGAATAAGGGGTCGCCCGTTTAAGACAGAAATGAGGAGGAATTTCTTCTCCCAGAGGGTCGTGAATCTTTGGAATTCTTTACCCCAAAAAGCTGTGGAGGCTGAGTCATTGAATACATTCAAGGCTGAGTTAGACAAATTTTTGATCAGCAAGGGAGTCAAAGGATATGGGGAAAAGGGCGGGAAAGTGGAGTTGAGGTAAAAATCAGATCAGCCATGATCTCAATGAATGGCGAAGCAGGCTCGAGGGGCCGAATGGCCTAGTTCTGCTCCTATCTCTTATGGTCTTATAACCTTGATCTAATTGAATGGCGGAATAGGGTTGAGGGGCTGAATGGCCTCCTCCTGTTCCTATGTTCCTAATACAGCAGGAAGATTCCCTCTGGTTATTACTTCTAGCTAAATCATTCTTTGAAAAAGTGTCAACAATTTTGCTAGAATTATGAAACAAAGAAAATGCTAAATTTATGATGTTACTATGACATAGCGACCAGAGGAAGGTTTCCCTTGATCACTTTTCTGTTAAATATGATCTGGAATGCACTGCCTGAAAGGGCGGTGGAAGCAGATTCAATAATAACTTTCAAAAGGGGATTGGATAAATACTTGAAAAGGAAAAAAATTTGCATGGCTATGGGGAAAGAGCGGGGGGAGCGGGACTATATGGACAGCTCTTTCAAAGAGCCAGCAGAGTCACGATGGGCTGAATGGCCTCCTTCTGTGCTGTAAGATTCTATCATTCGATGCTATAGGAGACTAGCAGGATCAGCGATCCCTCTGGTCAGACCCAAATTCAGATATAATCTTAATTATACTCTACCTCTTCTTCCTCTAAATCACTTGTTTCAGCATTAAAAGAACACCACCTCCCACCTGAATTTGCAGACGCTGACTGTCTCCCTGGGCCATCTGCTCCATGTACTCACTCCCCTCCCCGCGGGCAATAATTAAATCTAAACCGTCAGTCTATCTTCTGAGCTTCTGTCCGCAGGTTTAGAGGTTGTAGCTGAATCAAACAACTTACTCGGGTTGGTTTGACCTGTACCCACTGGAATCTCAAAAGCTTCCCTATGCCGGCTGCTTTTCCCCAATAAAGGTCCCCAATTTTCTTAAGCCCTTCTTGGTAGCTCAGGTCTCCAGCCCCCCCATCCCGCCTTCTCCACTGCTGGGGCTGTCCCCACTGTTCCCCAGGCTGAACACAATTGTACCAGTGCCCTACACAAGGTCACTGTAAACCCCCCCCCCCACCCACCGGGGGTTTTGATTTCAGTTCTTGTTTAAAGCACTGGATGTTTGCATGGGGCTTGGTGTTGAGATTTTCTACAATCAACTACAGTAATTTAATCTGCAATTTGCAGAATTGCTCCTGTAAGCATAATTTTAATGATAAATTTATGGCCTCACCCCCTCCCTATCTCTGTAACTTCCTCCAGCCCTACAACCCTCCGAGATCTCCGCTCTCCTCCAATTCTGACCTCTTGCGCATCCCCGATTTTCATCGCTCCACCATTGGCGGCCGTCCCTTCAGTCGCCTAGGCCCTAAGCTCTGGAATTTCCTCCCTAATCCTCTCCCCCTCTCCACCTCTCTCTCCTCCTTTAAGATGCTCCTTAAAACCTTCCTCTTTGACCAAGCATTTGGTCCTCATATCTCCTTATGCTGGAGGATTGGAGGACTGCTAACATTGTACCATTGTTTAAAAAGGGAGAAAGAGATAGACCGAGTAATTATAGGCCAGTCAGTCTAACCTCGGTGGTGGGCAAATTATTGGAATTGATTCTGAGGGACAGGATAAATCATCATTTAGAAAGGCACGGGTTAATCAAGCATAGCCAGCATGGATTTGTTAAGGGAAGGTCATGTCTGACTAACTTGATTGAATTTTTTGAGCAGGTAACAAGGACGGTCGATGAAGGTAATACGTTTGATGAAGTATACATGGATTTTAGCAAGGCTTTTGACAAGGTCCCACGTGGCAGACTGGTCAGAAATGTAAAAGCCCATGGGATCCAAGGGAAAGTGCCTAGTTGGATCCAAAATTGGCTCAGTGACAGGAAGCAAAGGTTAATGGGGTGTTTTTGCGACTGGAAGGCTGTTTCCAGTGGGGTTCCGCAAGGCTCAGTACTAGGTCCCTTGCTTTTTGTGGTATATATTAATGATTTGGACTTGAATGTGGGGGGCATGATCAAGAAGTTTGCAGATGATACAAAAATTGGCCGTGTGGTTGATAGTGAGGAGGAAAGCTGTAGACTGCAGGAAGATATCAATGGACTGGTCAGGTGGGCAGAAAAGTGGCAAATGGAATTCAATCCAGAGAAATGTGAGGTAATGCATTCAGGAGAGCAAACAAGGCAATGGAATACACAATAAATGGGAGGATACTGAGAGGTGTAGAGGAAGTGAGGGACCTTGGAGAGCATGTCTGCAGATCCCTGAAGGTAGCAGGACAGGTAGATAAGGTGGTTAAAAAGGCAAACGGGATACTTTCTTTTATTAGCCAAGGCATAGAATGTAAGAGCAGGGAGGTTATGCTAGAACTGTAAAAAACATTGGTTAGGCCACAGCTTGAGTACTGCGTACAGTTCTGGTCACCACCTTACAGGAACGATATGATTGCACTAGAGAGGGTACAGAGGAGATTTACGAGGATGTTGCCTGGGCCAGAGAATTTTAGCTATGAGGGAGGATTGGATAGGTTGGGGTTGTTTTCTTTGGAACAAAGGAGGCTGAGGGGAGATTTAATTGAGGTGTACAAAATTATGAGGGGCCTAGAGAGGGTGGATAGGGAGGACCTATTTCCCTCAGCAGAGGGGTCAGTGACCAGGGGGCATAGATTTAAAGTAATTGGTAGAAGGATTAGAGGGGAGCTGAGGAGAAATGTTTTCACCCAGAGGGTGGTGGGGGTCTGGAACTCACTGCCTGAAAGGGTGGTAGAGGCAGAAACCCTCAACTCATTTAAAAAATACTTGGATGTGCACTTGAAGTGCCGTAACCTACAGGGCTACGGAGCAAGTGCTGGAAAGTGGGATTAAGCTGGATAGCTCCTTTGCGGCTGGCACGGACACAATGGGCCAAATGGCCTCCTTCTGTGCTGTAACTTTCTATGATTCTATGTGGCTCAGTGTCAAAATTTTGTTTGATAATCGTTCCTGTGTATCATCTTGGGATGTTTTACTACGTTGAAGGCGCTATATAAATGCAAGTTGTTGTTGTAAATTGGGACTAACTCGGGTTGTTTTTTTCGGGGTGGGGGGGGGTGAGAAGATTGCCTCCTGATGAAGGAGCTAGTGGAAAATAACAGTGCAAATTGCGATCTGAATTGTCCATCTTCATACCTGGTCATCCGGCAATTTCCCCTCTAACAGAATAATTAAAATTTATAACACGAGAGGCTCCTATTGGTTCTGCTTATTGTAGAATCCCCTTCCCCTATTTAATTAAACGAGTTGTACTTTAAATTCTTCAGAACAACAACAAAAAACAGCATTAAATGTCCCAAATTCGCACTTTCAAACAATCAAAGGAAATTTCTCCAATACTTCTGGTAAAATATTTCCAATTAAATAAAATACTTTCTCATGGCCGGCATTATCCCGAGTCAAATAACAAAACACTCCGGTGGGAAAACAAACAAAACCTTTCCTTTTCTTAAATCCGATTTATTTCCTTTTCGATCTGCTGGAGATGGTAATCGAGTCACAGAAACTGCGTCTGAAATTGATCAGTTGCAGCCCAGTGTCCCCTTAAAAGTAACTTTTAAATATAGTTTTTTAAAAACATTTCTAAGTGCACCTACCTGCAGAAACTTGCAGAAGCGAGAATTCCTTCGCACTTCAAACTCGACCAGAACTGACTCTGCTTTCCCTTCGCACAGTTCAGATGCAACAAGCGTCTCTTAAAGTGTTTCAAAGAACCTTCTGATTTATACCACGAGATTCAGGATCTGATCTCTTCCCTTTCGATGCCTCTGGGGGTCTATCTAGCAGTCCGCTCGTAATGAAAACATTTCCCTCTTACGTAGGAATGACTTGTGCTCGACAAATAATAATAAAAGAAATCACTTAGAGCCTCAGCTCTTCGGTTCCCTGTCACTCTCATATCTTTGACCCAGGCTGATAAGGTGGATTGCTTTTCTCTCATTGATTTCTACACCTCCAATTTAGATTTTTCTGGCAGAACTTGTTCATCTAGCCCAGTGCTCCCTCTGCTAAAAATAGCAAATCGTTTTGTAGTCAAATGGTTAGGACCTGCTTTTCTTTCTCTCAACCCCCCTGCCAAGGGAGTGGACAGATAACATTTTGCACCTGGTTGCAAATATTTGTCTTAAGTTGTCGTGTTCCCTCCCAATTTTCTCTCCCTCCCACCCTGCTGTTGACCCACTGCGAGTACAATTCCCTGGCAGCAGTCACCCTAAATGGCCACTATATACCTCAATAGTGAATGTCAGTGGGAGCTATTCGACTGTGAAATGCATCGCAATCGAGCCTAATCGTGCATCCACACATGTACACTTCAGGTAGGGACTGCTGGATGGCAATTAGGAGCAGGATCTCTGCTATTTCCTTCCTTAACCCAGGGGTTTTGCCAACTGCTGCCACGGCCTGAGATCAGCTTGCTCAGCGAAGACTGGGAGCCGAGCCTAGAGCCTTCCAGCTCTGTGTGGTTCAGTTACTCATCGGATGAACGCACCGAGCGACTGCAGAAAGACTCTCTCCCGCTCTGTGGGTGGAAACACCTCGTCTCAAGTCAGTATGACCAAAGACGACCAAGACAAGACTGAAGCCTCTTTACACCAAATGTTGGTATATTGGGTGTTCCAATAGAAAGCTGTGTGTGGAGGTCGGGTGAGGGATAGGATTGCTCTTGGCTACACAGGAAAGGATGGGGGTCATTTTAACACTTTGCGATAGTGTAAAACGAGCAATATTGAATCGTCCGCCCATTATACACCTCTCCTGATCTCCCTTTCCATTGGAACTGATATCATTCGCTTTACAATATTGCCAAAAGTTAAAATTACCCCCATTGTGTCAGTGCATCTCATTGTATCAACGCAGTGCGTCAGAGAGAAGTGTCCATGGGTTCCAAGGACGTGCAGAGAGTTTAATGACCTTAATTAATCGCAGCCAGGGAAAAAATTGGGAGGAGAAATTCTTTCCTCCAGACCTCTCCATAACTGCATGGCTGCTTTAAGCAACATTCTTAGTAGCGTCTCCTTTACTTTCTCACCATCTACAGAAACTGCCTGGACTGACCATTCATTTCGAAGGCTTCGGACAGACTCCCTGATTTGAACAAGACAGCTTGACAAATACCTTCGTCAAAAGGTCGAGCAAATTTAAATAACTGTTAAATTCAAAAAGAGCTGCCAATCAAATGCATATCTTAACGAATCCCATCAGGTGTCTGTACTTGAATTGAGTTGCTTGGCTCCTCCCTTGAACATCAGGCGAAAAAACCTATTGAAATCTGTAACAATTATATCAAATTAAACTGGGACATAATTTCTGTGACCGATGGTTTTTAATCCCTTATATACTGTGACGGGACTGAAGAGTTCGATACCAAGCTAAATATTAGACAAAAAGGCTTCATTTTTATTACAGAGGGGTTATTGTTATAAAGGGAGAGCCAAGAGGTTAGAGCTTTTTTCACAAGAGTTGAGAGGGTTAAGGGTAATCTGATAGGGTTTATGAAGGTTATGATAAGTTAAGTAGTATTAGACCATGTGACTAGTTGCAGGGATGAAGCTGAGTTCAAGCACTACATGGTGCTCTAACCTGGTTGACTAGCTGGGCAACAGGCAAACAATGAGCAACAGATCGCAATGGGTGGGCGCAAGGCACACCCGATATTGGGGTTTGGGCCTCATTTACATCAGATGGCCGTCCCCAGGCAACTCATCAGTGAAGAACATTTGAATCTGGGGCTGATGTGTCGGCTGCAGTGGCGCACACGTGGTTCTCGGGGAGGGGCGATCGGGAGAGGGGGGCGATCGAGAGAGGGGGGTGATTGGGAGGGGGCGATCGGGGGAGGGGGCGATCAGGAAAGGGGGGAGCAGCTGGGAGGGAGGTGACTGGAAGATGGGAGCAATCGGGTGGGGGGGTGATTGGGAGAGGGGGCGATCGGGAGGGGGGTGATCGGGAGGGGGTGACCAGAAGAGGGGGCGATCAAGAGAGAGGGGCGATTGGGAGAGGGGGGCGATCAGGAGAAGGGGGCGATCGGGAGAGGGGGGCGATCGGGAGGGGGATCGGAAGAGGGGGCGATCGGGGGGCAATCGGGAGAGGGGGCGATCGGGAGGGGGTGATCAGGAGTGAGGCTTGGAAGAGGGGGTGATCGGGAGAGGGGGCGATCGGGAGGGGGTGATCGGGGGGCGATCGAGAGGGGGCAATCGGGAGTGGGGTGATCGGGAGGGGCCGATTGGGAGGGGGGGATCGGAAGAGGGGGAGATCAGAAGAGGGGGCAATCAGGAGAGGGGGCGATTGGGAGGGGGTTGAGCGGGAGAGGGGGCGATCGGGAGGGGGGTGAGCGGGAGAGGGGGCGATCAGGAGGGGGCGATCAGAAGAGAGGGCAATCAGGAGAGGGGGTGAACGGGAGGCGGGCAATCGGGAGAGGGGGTGATCGGGAGAGAGGGCGATTGGGAGAAGGGGCAATTGGGAGGGGGGAAGTGATTGGGAGGTGGTTGAGTTAGCGATTGGGAAGTGGGTGGGGCGAGTGGTGCTGGGCAGCGGGCCGTGGGTTGAATGTGGAGCCAGGAGGAGCACTCCACAGACACCAACCTTGTAGACATTGCTGTTCATGCCTCGTCTTAGTCTTTAGATCACAGTAAAAAAACAAAATGGCAACAACTATGCAAATCTTTCTTTGCTGCTGCTGAGTTTGTAATGAATTAAATTTGTACACGATCATGTATGTTGTGAGTGCCTTCCTTCACCTGTACACAGAGTAATAGTAATACTGTGTTGATAAAGAAAGAAAGACTTGCATTTATATAGCGCCTTTCACAACCTCAGGACATCCTAAAGCGCTTTACAGCCAATGAAGTACTTTTTAAAAAAAAGTGTAGTCACTGTTGTAATGTAGGAAACGCGGCAGTCAATTGGCCCACAGCAAGCTCCCACAAACAGCAATGTGATAATGACCAGATAATCTGTTTTAGAAATGTTGGTTGAGGGGTGAATATTTACCAGGACACCGGGAATAACTGCCCTGCTCTTCTTTGAAATAGTGCCACGGGATTTTTTACGTTCACCTGAGAGGGCAGACGGAGCCTTGGTTTAACATCTCATCCAAAAGACGGCACCTCCGACATTGCGGCAGTCCCTCAGTACTGCACTGGAGTGTCAGCCTGGATTATGCACTCAAGTCTCCAGAGTGGGACTTAAACCCACAACCTTCTGACTCAGAGACAAGACTGCTACCCACTGAGCCACAGCAGCTACACCAAAATATAGCTGTAGCTCAGTGGGTAGCTGTCTCACCTCTGTATCAGGTGGTTGTAGGTTCAAGTCCCACTCTGGAGACTTAAGCACATAATCCAGGCTGACTCTCCCACTACAGTACTGAGGGAGTGCTGCACTGTCAGAGGTGCAGTTTTTTGGATGTGACATTAAACCAAGGCCCTGTCTGCTCTCTTTGGTGGATGGAAAAGATCCCATGGCACTATTTTGACGAAGAGCAGGGGAGTTCTTGCTGATGTCCCGGCCAATATTTATCTCTTAATCAACACCTAAAAGCAGATGATCTGGTCTTTTATCTCATTGCTGTTTGTGGGATTTTGTTGTGCGCAAATTGGCTGCCCCGTTTCCTAAATTACATCAGCGACCACACTTCAAAATTACTTTACTGGCTGTGGAGGGCTTTGGGATGCCCTGAGGTCGTGGAAGGATGCCATATAAATGCAAGGTCTTTCTTCTTCTTGTCAATGGACTTCTCAGCTGTGAAGGATATCTGTGCCACGGCTAACTCTGTTCTCACTCAATGCCGACACAGTCCAGCTGGTGTTACTGGGTAGTGATCAGGAGCAGGAACCCACGGCTTAACATCGACCCGCTCCACAGTCCAAGGGGCACTGAGGCCAACTGTGGGGCTCCTGTAAGGACAGAGCTGCCTGAGATCAGCGAATACAATTGAATTGAATTTGAGCCCTTCTGGTCTTTACATGTCGAACCTCACTGGGCAGTGGTGTTTTTATCCACCAGGGCCAAATCCTCTTTATTTTTTAAGGCGTTTTTCTTGATAGAAACTGACATGATTCAAGAAGTGGGATTGTAAATCTAAGTTTACGTTGCTTCATTGTACCTTAGAGATATACACAGATGATGCACGGTGTCATTTTGCCACTTTTACAAACAAGAGACCTGTTTCTGACACTGACGTAGAAAGCTGAAATCATTATTAACTTTTTTCTCCCCTGTTTTAAAATCCTCCTCTGGAGTTGGGTTGGGGGTTGTTTAATGTTTCGCACTCTCCCACGCTTCCAAATTGCGTCAACCCAGCTCCCAACTGAATTACCTGCCTTCAATCAAACTGCTAGAACTTTGAAAGACCCTTACTAAGGTGTGAAGGCATCAGAGTTATGGCTTTACCTGTTAAGTGAGGAGAGAAAAAGAAAGCATTAACTGTGTTATTAATTTCTCTCCTTACTGGGACTCATCCCTTGCCAGAGGGGTTGTGTAGTAAGGCGGCAGAGAGTTGCTGCATTGAGAACTGACTATTGCCTGTTGAGGTTTGAGCGATGATTCTAATCTCACTGCAGGATTTACACCTTACACTTTGTTCAGTGTCTTTTCAGCAGAAAACGGCCACATAATTTTGAGCTATGCTTGTCCTCAGGAAACCTTCGTCCCAAATCTTTTTCCTTACACATTACTTGGGTTGATGAATCCGGCTTTCAATCACAATGCAAAGGACAGTCAGTGCTCTGAAGATCAAAGAAAAGACCTGCATTTATAGAGCACCTTTCACAACCTCAGGACGTTCCAAATGCTTTTGTGCTCGACTATCTTGAGTGGGACCCACATTTTGACTCAGAATCATAGAATCATAGAAAGGTTATAGCATGGAAGGAGGCCATTCGGCCCATCAAGTCCATGCCGGCTCTATGCAAGAGCAATCCAGCTAGTCCCACTCCCCCGCCTAATCCCCGCAGCCGTGCAAATTTTTTCCTTTCAAGTACTTATCCAGTTCCCTTTTGAAAGCCAGGATTGAATCTGCCTATCAAATCTCCTCTCAACCTTCTCTGTCCCAAGGAGAACAACCCCAGCTTCTCCAGTCTATCCACGTAACTAAAGTCCCTCATCCCTGGAATCATTCTAGTAAATCTCTTCTGCACCCTCTCTAAGGCCTTCACATCTTACCGAAAGTGCGGTGCCCAGAATTGGACACAATACTCCAGTTGTGGCCAAACCAGTGTTTTATAAAGGTTCATCATGACTTCCTTGCTTTTGTACTCTATGCCTCTATTTATAAAGCCCAGGATCCCGTATGCTTTTTTAACCGCTTTCTCAATCTGCCCTGCCACTTTCAACAATTTGTACACATATACCCCCAGATCTCTCTGTTCTTGTACCCCTTTTAGAATTGTGCCTTCTAGTTTACATTGCCTCTCCTCGTTCTTCCTACTGAAATGTATCACTTCGCATTTTTCTGCATTAAATTTCATCTGCCACGTGTCCACCCATGCCACCAGCCTGTCTATATCCTCTTGAAGTCTATCACTATCCTTCTCACTGTTCACTACACTTCCAAGTTTTGTGTCATCTGAAAATTTGGAAATTGTGCTCTGTACACCCAAGTCCAAGACATTAATATATATCAAGAAAAGCAGTGGTCCCAGCACCGACCCCTGGGGAACACCACTGTCCACCTTCCCCTAGTCCGAGAAACAATTGTTAACCACTACTTTCTTTTTCCTGTTAGTTGGCCAATTCTGTATCCATACTGCTACTGCCCCCTTTATTCCACGGGCTTCAATCTTGATGACAAGCCTATTATGCGGCACTTTATCAACGCCTTTTGAAAGTCCATATACACCACATCAACTACATTGCCCTCATCTACCCTCTCTGTTACCTCATCAAAAAACTCTATCAAGTTAGTTAAACATGATTTGCCTTTAACAAATCCGTGCTGGCTTTCCCTAATCAATCCACATTTGTCCAAGTGACTGCTAATTCTGTCCTGGATTATCATTTCTAAAAGTTTCCCCACCACCGAGGTTAAACTGACTGGCCTGTAGTTGCTGGGTTTATCCTAACACCCTTTTTTGAACAAGGGTGTAACATTTGCAATTCTCCAGTCCTCTGGCACCACTCCCGTATCTAAGGATGTTTGGAAGATTATGGCCAGTACCTCTGCAATTTCCTCAGAGGTGAGAGTGCTATAACTGAGCCATGGCTGAGGCCTTAATGAATGAATTAATTAATGTGCTCCCCACACTATTCAACTCCAAACTGTCACATTTACTTAGGGTTGGGCTATCCCCTCTGCAGCTTGGCACAGGAGTAGTAACTCTCTGCTCTTAGCCAGAGGGCACTGCAGCAACTCGCTAAGGCTTCTTCGACAGCACCTCCCAAACCAGCGACCTCCACCACCTGGAAGGACAAGGGCAGCAGGCGCATGGGAACACCACCACCTCCGAGTTCCCCTCCAAGTCGCACACCATCCCAACTTGGACGTATATCGGCCGTTCCTTAATTGTCGCTGGGTCCAAAATCTGGAACTCCCTGAACAACACTGTGGGAGCACCTTCACCACATGGACTGCAGCGGTTCAAGAAGAAGGCCCACCACCAAACTTCTCAGGGGCAACCAGGGATGGGCAATAAATGCCGGCCTTGTCAGCGACTTCCACATCCCGAGAATAGAAAAAAAGTTATGGGTTCAAACCCCACTCCAGTGCAGTGCTATGGGAGCACTGTGTTCTCCAAGGTACCGTCTATCAGACACAATATTAAACCAAGGCACTGATCTACCTGTTCTGGTGGTTTGCATGGATATTAAAGATCACATGGCACTATTTTGAAGAAGAGCAGGGGGAGTTCTCCCGGTGACCTGGGCCAACATTTATCCCTCAACTAACATCACTAAAACAGATTATCTGGTCATTATCTCATTGCTGTTTGTGGGACCTTGCTGTGCGCAAATTGGCTGCCGTGCTTCCTACATTACAACAGTGACTACACTTCAGAAGTATTTTGTTGGCTGTGAAGTGCTTTGGGACATCATGAGGTCGTGAAAGGCGCTATATAAATGCAAGTTCTTTCATCTTTCTTTTTAAGATAAAAAACCCAAGCTGCACAGTGTTGAAATGCTTGCCTCCTACCACCAGAGGGCCATTTTGTGGTCCCTTAATGGTAATGCTCCTTCTTGTGGCAGGACACAGTCACTGTGACGAACCTATTTTCACAAGATTCGCGAGCACCTGGTCCAGGGCCACAATCTCAGCCATTGTCTTCCCAGAAGGCCACTCTCAGGAAAGATGCGCTGTGGGACGATGGGTCACCCACGTACAGCGGGCTCCCGATTTCAAACATACCGCTGTGGGAATACGGACCCTTGGCACTTCCCAAACCATGCCCTTGTTACCTCCAGTGCTTCCCTGGCCGGCCTCCCATCTTCCGCCTTCCATAAATTTGAGCTCATCCAAAACTCTGCTGCCCGTATCCTAACTTGCACCAAGTCCCGTTCTCCCATTACCCCCCTGCGCTCGCTGACCTACATTGGCTCCCGGTCCAGCAACACCTCGATGTTAAAATTCTCTTGCTTGTTTTCAAATCCCTCCCTATCTCTGCAACTTCCTCCAGCCCTACAACCCTCCGGGATCTCCGCGCTCCTCCAATTCTGGCCTCTTGCGCATCCCCGATTTGAATTGTTCCACCTTTGGCGGCTGTGCCTTCAGCTGCCTGGGCCCTAAGCTCTGGAATTCCCTCCCTAAACCTCTTCATCTCTCTCTCCTCCTTTAAGACGCTCCTTAAAACTTACCTCTTTGACCAAGCTTCCTGTCCTACTATCGCCTTACGTGGCGCAGTGTCAAATTTTGTTTGATAACGCTCCTGTGAAGCGTCTTGGGATGTTTTACTATGTTAAAGGTGCTATATAAATGCAAGTTATTGTTGTTGTTGAGGGGGGGGGAAGAGCAGGGGGAGTGGGACTAATTGGATAGCTCTTTCAAAGAGCCAGCAGACGCACGATGGGCCGAACGGCCTCCTTCTGTGCCGTACGATTCTATGAAGAAAGAATCCTGCAAGACCATTAATTCCATTTTAATAGGGCCCTTTCACTGGCTGCGTGGAAGCTGGGATGGCTTTAGCTGCCCTTGCCTTCTTCTCTGGAAGAGGAAGGAACGGAGGGGGAGAGCAGCCCCCAGCCCCGCAACCCCTGAACCCCAGCTCGCTCCACATCCACAGCTGAGGCATGCCATAATTGGAGACCTCCAGGTACAGGGGTTAGCAGGCCCGATGAGGGCCCACAGGTATAAGAGAAACGGACAGCAACTGGCCTCTGAGCACTGCCCCATTGTATAGAGCCGCCTGTATAGAATTGTACATTAATTGGGGCTTTATTCACACGTAAATTCGGACTGAGCAAGCTTGCATTGGGATGACACTGGGGCTAAAAGGGTTAAATTATGAATAACAGGTTGCATAGATTCAGCTTGTGTTATCTTGACTACAGAAGGGGTGATTTATATTAAGGGGTGATTTCATTGAGGTGTCTAAGATGATTAAAAGATTCAATAAATAAGGAGAAACTGTTTCCAGTAGTAGAAGGGTTGGCAACCAGTGGACAGAGATTTAAGGTGATCGGCAAAAGAACCAGAGGCGAAATGAGGAGAACGCTTTTTTATACAGCGAGTTGTTATGATCTGGAACGCGCTGCCTGAAAGGGCGGTGGAAGCAGATTCAATAATAACTTTCTAAAGGGAATTGGATGAATACTTGAAGGGAAAAAAATTACAGGGCTATGAGGAAAGAGCAGGGGAATGGGACTAATTGGATAGCTCTTTCAAAGAGCCAGCACAGGCACAATGGGCTGAATGGCCTCCTCCTTGCTGTTCCATACTATGATACTATGATAGGGTAGGTAGAGAGAAACAATTTCCTCCAGAGGGGGAGTCCAGAATAAGGGGGCATAACCTTAAAATTAGAGCTGGGCAGTTCAGGGGTGATGTCAGGAAGCAGTTCTTCACACAAAGGGTAGTGGAAATCTGGAACTCTCTTCCCCCAAAAAGCTGTTGAGGCTGGGGGTCAATTGAAAATTTCAAAACTGAGATTGATAGATTTTTGTTAGGTAAGGGATATGAATCAAGGCAGGTAAATGGAGTTGAGATGCAGTTCAGCCAATATCTAATTGAGTGGCAGAACAGGCTCAAGGGGCTGAATGGCCTTACTCCTGTTCCTATTTTCTTAGAATTACAGCATTGCCTCAATACTGCAGTAAAGTGTCAGCCTAGTTTTTGTACTCAAGTCACTGGAGTGGGACTTGAACCCACAACCTTCATGACTCTAGAGGTAAGAGCACTACCCACTGAGCCAGGGCTGACACCTATTATTGCTAATCAGTGACCCGTATTGGAAAGTGTACATGTGAGGCCTTTCGGCAAGTACAGGGTCAGGGTTTGCTCTCGGGTTACCCTGGAATGGTCTGCCAACACTCACAAATGAAGAGTGGGGCAGATACTGGAGGCAGTCGGTCTCCCGCGGGACTGCGCCCCAGCAAGAATAACTGTCTTCCAGAGAAAATGGGGGACATTGAGTGGGAAAGGGGGAGGGGGAATGAGGCAATTTTTTTTTCACCCTATCGGTGAAAAAGCACTGAGGTGAGAACCACCCGGGGCTCCAAGGTGAAAGGAAACCCCCCCCACTAAATGCCCCATTTTGAATCAGTTCAGATAATGAAAGGTAAGCGCCAACAAAATGGGTTTCAATTAGCCTTCCACAGGGGCCTCAGGGCGATTAGAATGAGCACTCAGACCAAGATAAATGGATATTGTTCCTTAGGAGCTGCCTGCAATCTGACCGGGGCACGTCCCAAGTATCGACTTTATCCACTTCCAATTCCACCTGCTGAGGAGCAGCCATTTAGTCCAAGACGGGAACAAATTAACAATGAAAAGTCGGTGTTGCCTCAAGTCCTTCAGTGCCCCATTAGTAGCAGCATGGAACCACTTGATGTCTCTGTTGCGTCTCCAACCACTTGTCATGTCTCCCTTAACAGTCATCCTCTCCCTTTTCGCAGTTCAGGGACTTCTTGTGATTCCCTGACACAATTCACGAGCTCTCTACCTTATTTTGTGGCCCCTTTGTGTTCGGAGCGGGGACGAGGTGGGAGGGGGGGGTGCATTGGGAGGGGAGGGGGGCAAGGGTCTACACTTCCCAGGCGAGAAAAGATAGATTTTCGAAACATTGCGTTTGTCATTTTCACGGGGTCAAAGGGAGGATTAAGCAATTTCCGCAGGTGATAAACTGCCGAGGTGATAGAGGGAAACATGTTTTAATGTGAAAATATAATTATCAACATACAGTACTGAACAGACATTCGTATAATGAGAACAGTAATTATCCTGTCCCACTTAATCTCTCCGACTCTGGCTTCTCTGTCATCCTCTATCTTACCGGCATTGTTCCTTTGAACTTTCCTTTCTTAGAATTAGAATTAGAATCATACAGCACAGAAAGAGGCCATTCGGCCCATCGTGCCTGTGCCGGCTCTTTGAAAGGGCTATCCAATTAGATCCACTCCCCCTGCTCTTTCCCCATAGCCCTGCAAATTTTTCTTCTTTCAAATATTTATCCAATTCCCTTTTGAAAGTTACTACTGAATCTGCTTTCACCGCCTTTTCAGGCAGTGCATTCCAGATCATAATAACTCACTCTGTAAAAAAAATTCTCCTCATCTCCCCTCTCTGTTTCTTTTGCCAATTACCTGTGGGAGAACCGTCACCACACGGACTGCAGCGGTTCAAGAAGGCGGCTCACCACCACCTTCTCGAGGGCAATTAGGGATGGGCAATAAATGCCGGCCTTGCCAGCGACGCCCACATCCCGTGAACGAATAAAAAAAAAAATCTGCGTCCTCTGGTTACTGACCCTCCTGCCAGTGGAAACGGTTTCTCCCCATCTACTCTATCAAAACCCTTCATAATTTTGACCACCTCTTAACCATCTCTGCTCTAAGGAGAACGATCTCAGCTTCTCCAGTCTCTCCACATAACTGAAGTCCCTCATCCCACAAGATACAGCTGATGGCCTGGACATTCTGGGGTGGGGGGGGGGGGATGTTTTCTCAATCACCAGCCGTAACTTCGGTGCGGGGGGGGGAGACCAGATGGAGCCCTCAGAGAAACCACAGGAGATCTAGGGCCAGTGTGTTTAATGGCCTGTAAAATGCTAGAAAGACTTGCATTTATATAGCACCTGTCACAACCTCAGGACATCCTAAAGGGCTTTACAGCCAATGAACTACTTTTTTTGAAGTGTAGTCACTGTTGTAATGTAGGAAACACAGCAGCCAATTTGCGCACAGCAAGATCCCACAAGCAGTAACATGATAATCTGTGATGTTGGTTGAGGGATATAAATTGGCCAGGACACCAGGGAGAATTCCCCAGCTCTTCTTCAAAATAGTGCCATGGGATCTTTCACATACCCCCTGGAGGACAGGTGGGGCCTCAGTTTCATGTGCCATCTGAAGGACAGCACCTCCAACACTCCCTCAGCACTGCACCAGGAGTATCAGCCTAGGACTTTGTGCTCAAGTCCCTGGATTGGGACTTGAACCCATAACCTTCATGACTCAGAAGTTGAGAACGCTACCAACTGAGCCATGCCTGGCACTGAAGAAGGGAAAAAATTCTGAATGATATTAGGAAGGTCACCTTACTGTGACGTAGCGTGAGAAAGACAAAGAGGTATCTCCAAAAATGAAAGAAACTGGCAGGAAAATCAGGGAGACACCTAAGGTCTGAAGTCACTGGACGATGGGTTGGAGGAAGCTGATAATTATGTATGAAGACTCCTTATGCAAATAAAGAGAAACTGTTTCCACTGGCAGAAGGGTCAGTGACCAGAGGATTTAAGGTAATTGGCAAAAGAACCAGAGGCGAGATGAGGAGGATTTTTTTTTTTTTACGCAGCGAGTTGTTACGATCTGGAATGCGTTGCCTGAAAGGGCGGTGGAAGCAGATTCAATAATAACTTTCAAAAGGATAAGGGGAAAAAATTGCAGGGTTATGGCGAAAGGGCAGGGGAGCGGGACTAATTGGATGGCTCTTTCAAAGAGCTGGCACGGGCACGATGGGCCGAACGGCACCATTCTGTGCTGTGTCATTCTATGATTCTATGACTCACTAGGATCCGAGTTTCATATTTTTGGTCCTCTGTTGAACACAAACCTCTCCGAGGCCTTGTGTAAAAACAATCGTCATCCACACCACCAGGAGGTAGGAGCACACAGATTATTACTCCTTGCTTGCCCCCCAAAAAAATCAATTTTTACTTCAAGAAAGCAATTTATTGATTTGAACATATGTACACTCAAGACTGAACAGGGGAATTAATATGTTTATAAACCATCACAGAACGGAGAGACAATAAAATTTTGCTCCGTAATTTAATAAAGGTCATTATCACAGCCAAGAATGAGACAGCATTCCAAATGTCAGTGACTAATAGTTCAAACAAGCCATGATGAGAGGTTAAGATTACCAGGGCTTAGAAATGATCGAGAGACCAAAGGATAATTATACAAGTACCCAAGCTTCTTTGATGTAATCCCTACCAATCGAAGTTCCAAATGTTTGACGGGGGGAGGGGAGTCTGAAATGAGCCTGAAACGCGCCAACGGTGAAATGACAATGGCGTTGCGCGGCCGAGCAAATTCGGGACCCATTCCCGGCGGTTACACGCTGCGCGGGGAACCTGAAGCAGGCACCTTATTTTGCAAATGCAAAGGGTGTTTAATGCCCACTTCAGGCGTGGGGAAAGGACACCTCTTGTTTGTCCTCACCCAATATGGCGGCCGACGCGCTTCCGGTTGGCAGTGTGCACACGCACTTCCTGCCCGCAACTTTGGGACCTTAGGAGGTTGCGTAGTGCCTGGAAAAAACAAGTGCGACCCCGACCCAATTTCTGGGCCCAGTTGTTTTGCGGTAATGCAATGTGGTGCAGTGGCCTGTGTGCCGAATCTTTCCCCTTCCCCAACAACGGACTCATTTGGAGACCGCGGGGCCCAACAGAAAAATAGCTGCGTGCGGACAAGATTTCGTGCCCCTTGCTCGAGTCCCGAAGGCGCCTGCGCTTTCACTATTTTGCGCTGAGGCAGTGGCCCAGAGGGCGCGTTATCCGGTTGCGAGGAGATGGCGAGAGCAGCAGCTAGCGATAAGTTAGTGTCCTGCGTCGGACTCAATACTGATGAAAACTCTGGCGGGAGTTCACGGGAAAGCCCAGGAAATTGTCCAGGTCTTGGACTTCCCTGGGAGTTTCCAGGGGGAGGGCGGGGTGGTCTCATTTGAGGCGGAAACCATCTCCGCCCCTAACATGGCCCCAATGCCCTGTGTCAGAGGGGGAGGGGCTGGGAGTTCCCTCTTCCCCAATGGATGGTTCAATCACATTAGGGCTCAGTTATGTGGAGAAACTGGGAATTATGAAGGTTTTGATAGAGTAAATAAAGATAAACTGTTTCCAATGGCAGGAGAGTTGGTAACCAGAGGACACAGATTATAATTGGCAAAAGAACCAGGTGGGAGATGAGGAGAATTTTTATTTTAAGCAGCGAGTTGTGATGATCTGGAATGCGCTGCCTGAAAGGGCGGTGGAAGCAGATTCAATAGTGACTTTCAAAGGGGAATTGGATAAATACTTGAAGGGAAAAATTTGCTGGGCTATGGGGAAAGGGCAGGATGGGAGTGGGACTAATTGGATAGCTCTTTAAAAGAGCCGGCACAGGCACGATGGGCCGAATGGCCTCCTTCTGTCCTGTAAGATTCTATGATTCTAAGTGCGGGGGCCAGTCTGCCCAGTGAGATGTGAATGTGTGTGGGGGGCTCGGGGGTAGTGTGTTGGGGCGCCAGGCCAGGAAAGTGCCCAGGAGTTCCAGTTTTCTACTACCCTTTGGTGTCCTATTTGACCCTGAGATGAGCTTCCGACCACATATCCGCTCCATCACCAAGACCGCCTTCTTCCACCTCCGTAACATCGCCCGTCTCCGCCCCTGCCTCAGCTCATCCGCTGCTGAAACCCTCATCCGTGCCTTTGTTACCACCAGACTTGACCATTCCGATGTTCTTCTGGCCGGCCTCCCATCTCCCACCCTCCATAAACTTGAGTTCATCCAAAACTCTGCTGCCCGTATCCTAACTCGTACCAAGTCCCATTCACCCATCACCCCCAGTGCTTGCTGACCTACATTGGCTCCTGGTCGGGGAACGCCTCGATTTTAAAATTCTCATCCTTGTTTTTAAATCCATCCATGGCCTCGCCCCCCCTCCCTATCTCTGTAACCTCCTCCAGCCCTACAACCCTCCAAGATCTCTGCGCTCCTCCAACTCTTGCCTCTTGCGCATCCCCGATTTTAATCGCTCCACCATTGGCGGCCGTGCCTTCAGCTGCCTGGGCCCTGAGCTCTGGAATTCCCTCCCTAAAACTCTCCACCTCTCTCCTCCTTCAAGACGCTCCTTAAAACCTACCTCTTTGACCAAGCTTTTGGTCACCTGTCCTAACATCTCCTTATGTGGTTCAGTGTCAAATTTTGTTTGATAATCGCTTCTGTGAAGCGCCTTGGGACATATTACTACATTAAAGGCACTATATAAATGCAAATTGTTGGTTTTTTTTATTCGTTCATGGGATGTGGGCGTCGCTGGCGAGGCCGGCATTTATTGCCCATCCCTAATTGCCCTTGAGAAGGTCGTGGCTGTTCTTTGAGGAGGGGGGGGGGGCACCTCCCTTTCCTCCTACCCCACACCCAGGATGGCAGCAGGGCCCTGGAGTTTCCAGCAAGTGTGGGCACAGGGCCGTCCAAGATGGGGCCCAAAGTGGCTCATTGCATGCTCCAGCAGGGTCAGCCCTGGAGGTCACCAGCAGGCGCCAACCTGGAGTAACCGTGGGGACTGGGTCCCCCGTAGCAAATGTGTTCAGCTGAGAGCTCGCCCAGGTCCCATTGGGCCTAAGGAGAGTGTAATTTGTGGAATTCCTGGGGTTAGTCAGAGAATTCCCTAAGACGAGTCCCCTAGGATGTGGGGCGGGTGGAAGCAGAGAGAAGGCATGCCTGCAATCCAGCTCCGGCCAAGGATAGAAACCCAGTGGCTTCAGGTTCCAACCCAAATTGTGGGCCCCCCCCACCCCGTCACAGGTGGTCCACACTCACTGTGAGTGACCCCCCCACCCCGTCACAGGTGGTCCACACTCACTGTGGGTGCCCCCCCCCCCACCCCGTCACAGGTGGTCCACGCTCACTGTGGGTGCCCCCTCCCACCCCGTCACAGGTGGTCCACACTCACTGTGGGTGCCCCCCCCCCACCCCGTCACAGGTGGTCCACGCTCACTGTGAGTGCCCCCTCCCACCCCGTCACAGGTGGTCCACACTCACTGTGAGTGCCCCCCCACCCCGTCACAGGTGGTCCACACTCACTGTGGGTGCCCCCCACCCCGTCACAGGTGGTCCACACTCACTGTGGGTGCCCCTCCCACCCCATCACAGGTGGTCCACACTAACTGTGGGTGCCCCCCCACACCCCGTCACAGGTGGTCCACACTCACTGTGGGTGCCCCCCACCCCGTCACAGGTGGTCCACACTCACTGTGGGTACCCCCTCCCACCCCGTCACAGGTGGTCCACACTCACTGTGGGCCCCCCCCACCCCGTCACAGGTGGTCCACACTCACTGTGGGTGCCCCCCCCACCCCGTCACAGGTGGTCCACACTCACTGTGGGCCCCCCCCACCCCGTCACAGGTGGTTCACACTCACTGTGAGTGACCCCCCCACCCCGTCACAGGTGGTCCACACTCACTGTGGGCCCCCCCCACCCCGTCACAGGTGGTCCACACTCACTGTGGGTGCCCCCCCCACCCCGTCACAGGTGGTCCACACTCACTGTGAGTGCCCCCCCCACCCCGTCACAGGTGGTCCACACTCACTGTGGGCCCCCTCCCACCCCGTCACAGGTGGTCCACACTCACTGTGAGTGACCCCCCCACCCCGTCACAGGTGGTCCACACTCACTGTGAGTGACCCCCCCACCCCGTCACAGGTGGTCCACACTCACTGTGGGTGCCCCCCCCCCACCCCGTCACAGGTGGTCCACACTCACTGTGGGTGCCCCCCCCACCCCGTCACAGGTGGTCCACACTCACTGTGAGTGACCCCCCCACCCCGTCACAGGTGGTCCACACTCACTGTGAGTGACCCCCCCACCCCGTCACAGGTGGTCCACACTCACTGTGAGTGACCCCCCCACCCCGTCACAGGTGGTCCACACTCACTGTGAGTGCCCCCTCCCACCCCGTCACAGGTGGTCCACACTCACTGTGAGTGACCCCCCCACCCCGTCACAGGTGGTCCACACTCACTGTGGGTGCCCCCCCCCCCACCCCGTCACAGGTGGTCCACACTCACTGTGAGTGACCCCCCACCCCGTCACAGGTGGTCCACACTCACTGTGAGTGACCCCCCCACCCCGTCACAGGTGGTCCACACTCACTGTGGGTGCCCCCCCACCCCGTCACAGGTGGTCCACACTCACTGTGGGTGCCCCCCCCACCCCGTCACAGGTGGTCCACACTCACTGTGGGCCCCCCCCACCCCGTCACAGGTGGTCCACACTCACTGTGAGTGACCCCCCCACCCCGTCACAGGTGGTCCACACTCACTGTGGGCCCCCCCCACCCCGTCACAGGTGGTCCACACTCACTGTGGGTGCCCCCCCCACCCCGTCACAGGTGGTCCACACTCACTGTGAGTGCCCCCCCCACCCCGTCACAGGTGGTCCACACTCACTGTGGGCCCCCTCCCACCCTGTCACAGGTGGTCCACACTCACTGTGAGTGACCCCCCCACCCCGTCACAGGTGGTCCACACTCACTGTGGGTGCCCCCCCCCCCACCCCATCACAGGTGGTCCACACTCACTGTGGGTGCCCCCCCACCCCGTCACAGGTGGTCCACACTCACTGTGAGTGACCCCCCCACCCCGTCACAGGTGGTCCACACTCACTGTGGGTGCCCCCTCCCACCCCGTCACAGGTGGTCCACACTCACTGTGGGTGCCCCCCCCACCCCGTCACAGGTGGTCCACACTCACTGTGGGCCCCCCCCACCCCGTCACAGGTGGTCCACACTCACTGTGAGTGACCCCCCCCACCCCGTCACAGGTGGTCCACACTCACTGTGAGTGACCCCCCCACCCCGTCACAGGTGGTCCACACTCACTGTGAGTGCCCCCTCCCACCCCGTCACAGGTGGTCCACACTCACTGTGAGTGACCCCCCCACCCCGTCACAGGTGGTCCACACTCACTGTGAGTGACCCCCCCACCCCGTCACAGGTGGTCCACACTCACTGTGAGTGACCCCCCCACCCCGTCACAGGTGGTCCACACTCACTGCGCCTTCCTCCCTACCAGCACTGAATATATTTTACAAAACTGGTGATCATCAATTGGAGATCAATGCTCTTCAGTGACTCCTGTGGGGAAACGCCAGTGTGTGGACATTGGGTCACAGGATGGGGCTCGGCTGTGATGCCCCCCCCTCCTTTCACCCCCCCTAACTGTCGAACGGGCTTCACGCTCTGTAATGAAGAACGGAAAATTTGGGCCAAGTATCCCAGGGAGCTCGTCGTCATGGAACCGAGCCCCAGGGGGCCAAGTCCTTGAGAGGAGGTGGGGAACGGGGCGGGGGGGGGGAACTGAAGCGGAAAGAGAAACATACGAATAATGACAGGACAGGACTGGTCCATCCAGCCTGTCCCAACAATTGCAACACCTTGTGTATCACAATATATACACTCCTCACCCCACCCGAAATCAGGAGCTCTCCTGGGAGTGGAGATAAAACAGATAAAAACCCAGGCCAATTTTGGGGGGGGGAAAGATATGGAAAATTCCTCCCCGCCCCCCCCGACACCCCGCCCCAGGCGATTGGAAACTAGTCCAGGAGATCACTCTGGGCCTGATAATTCTATGCATTAACTATCTTTTGTAAGAGGTGATCTCCGCCCCAGCCCGAAACAGGTCCAGCTCTCCCTTGAGGGAATTTAACGAATCGGCGCCCACCGTACGAGCCGGCAGCCTGTTCCAGAAGTCCACTAGTCTCTGGGAGAAGAACAACCTCCTGACATCTAACCTAGATCTGGCCGTGTACAACATAAAATTGTGACCCCTGGTCCTCCCTAACCCATTTAATTAGAACAAACTGTCAACTCGTGCACAACCTATTACCTTCATCTTATTATAAACCTAATCAAACGGGGGTATTCCTCACCAACTAAGTAGGCCCAAAACGGTAAAATTAAATTTTAACGTAGGCCGCAATATATATTATATCTCCTCATTAAAGTTAGTGACGATGGCCTGGCCTTTTACAGGAAAAACTTACAGGGAGGCTTATCTTTACCCAGTCAGATGGTTCAATCACATTGATTGCACTGAGTGAGTCATCAGAGAAATAGATTAGAAAGAACATCACGAGGATAATTAAATATCACAAATGTCTTAGTGCTTCGTTTTATTGTATTAAGCTTTCTGTTGTTATTGACTATTAATGAACTGTAAATAATCGAGTTGTAAAGTTGAGTTGCCAAGCATCTCAAGGGCTTTGTTACGTCAGAAGATTTGTTTGCTTGAGCTGGAGAAGCAGTTGCTGATAAAAGGACGTTACTCCAGAAAACCTGCAGGCCGCGATCCCGGCAGTCACATGGAGCCAGTGGGGGGGGGCACCTCGTTCAGAGGGAGCCACCAGTCCCGGTGACTCTCGGGCACTCATTTGCCCCATGCAGCCAGATAATTCTGCCGCCAGTAAGGCTCAGACCAACTCCCTCAGACTTTATCCACCTTCTTTGGCTCTTTCTTTGAGGGTCCTGGCTGCTCCCCTCACATGGGTTCCTCCCCTTGGAGAGCCCCCATCTGCCTCATCTCTTTTGGTGTACCAAACCTCCAGTGATACACTGGGTCCTGTTTGAACCGCCGGGGAAGTGGGAACTACTTGGAAAGGGAGGGCACAAGGCCTGTCCCTTACAAGGCTGGCAGGCGTCAGCCGTGGCTCAGTGGGTAGCATTCTCACCTGCTGAGTCAGAAGGCTGTGGGTATCAAGTCTCCACTCCAGAGGCTTGAGCACAAAATCTAGGTTCCAATATCGCACAGCCAGAGAGGTCGTCCTAGGGCCATCACAGCAACAAACAGAGCCTGCTTAGCTCGCTCAAGGAGAATGACGATACGCATTAATTCCTTCATCATCGCTGGGTCAAAGTTTTAAAACTCCCGACCTAACAGCACTGTGGGAGAACCTTCACCACACGGACTGCAGCGGCTCAAGAAGAAGGCGGCTCACCACCATCTTCTCATGGGCAACTAGGGATGGGCAATAAATGCCGGCCTTGCCATCAACGCCCACATCCCGAGAATGAATTAATTAAAAATTTTGAATTCACTGACTGACAATCTCCTAGAAAGACAGAGGGGTAAATTTTTGCCTTCTTTCGAAAAGAGCAGACACCTTTCGAACAAAATAAGGAAACATCGGACGCCTTTATTCACAGAGGTATGCAGTCTTTATTCATCAAGTTTGGACTGTGGGTGACTTTTATAATATATATTTATATAATATATACACACACTCAATAAGCAAACAGAAGACAGTGAACATTTCTGCAGAACCTGGAGATGGATAATATTAAAGGAAGACTGTCTGCTTTACAAAAATGAAGCACAAGACTCTTCAGCCCGAAAATAATTTCCTTTGGAATCGTACACTAATTCTACCGTGCTAGTTTCAAACCTTAAACTAATTGTTGGCCCTAAAGGGCCTCTTGAAAGTAAGGATTTCAGACTTTTTTTGAGATTTAATCGAAGTGCCCGAGAAACCAGGATTAAAGGTTCATAGTGACCAAGGTTGAAAGGAAGTGGGAGGGGGGATGAGGCAAGTCACACAGTCGTGGTTAGAAGACAGCAAGCTTTTGCTTAATATTGTGGGGGGGGGGGAAGGCCCGAGGATGGCGAGGAGCTCCTCTGCTTTCAGTTCTTGAGAACGTACGAGAGTTCGAGCAGGGAAAGGTGCGATGAGTTTTGATTTCAACACAGTACAGGAGGGAGGAAGTGTGTGTTGGGTGGAGCTTTACAAAAGCAAGAGAGGAAAGAATAGAGGAACAATGAATATAGTAGAAAGGTTGCAAGGGTGGGGGGGGGGGGGGGGGTGGCAAGGGGGAGATTGGGGCTAGATAGGAGAAAAGGATCGCATTACCTATCAGAAGGCAGGCTTTGTCTTGTGTCCTGTCCAGGTGCGCCCGAGAGGCTAGAAGAGCCACCCAACATCTGGGAGCAGCGTCCACAATTAAACATCCCATTAATTTTGCGCATCATATAGATTGAAAACCTAAGCTATGAAAATTATGACTATGTTAAGTAGACTGGCTTCTCTTGCTAACAACCCAAGCACCGCTGCCTATGTCCGATCCAAGCCAGCCCCAGATGTGTTCATCACGTTCGATGTGAAGCACATCCAGATGTCTTGCATGTTCGAAGGGCCTTTCAGTATACATTATGACAGCTCATTACCACCTGCAAACATTTCTGACATGTGTAAACAGAGCGAATGGCGCTCTAGATTTTAAGATAGGCGATGAGAAGGTGGCCCTTCAGTCTACTTGATCTCTTCTGTCCATAGTGCTAACTGTATCATCTCCCTATTACAGCATCCAGTTGTTTCTTAAGTGAGTCCAGTGTTTTGGCCTCAGCCAACCTCTCCGGCTACCTGTTCCAGCCATTGTTCAGCCACTGTTTACTTCCTGCCATCTGTCCTAAGCATGCTATTCCCTACCATGGACTTTCCAGGTGGAGAAACTGTACCGGTCCTTAGCACATGACCTTTAAGTGAGGAGACCTCATAAATAATTCATTTAAAGGGGAAGTCCAGTGATTTATAACCTAAGGAAGCATGGAGCAAGAAAAAAAAAGGCCATTTGGCCCATCAAACCCGCCCCTTGCACAGGCCAATATACCCTCTCGCGGACTCTACACCACCTATTTAATTTCCTGAGCGAAAGTTCTTTACAAATACTCCCCGATCCCCAGATGCAATCAAGGAAAACTCCAGATTATTCCCCCATCCTCACATCTCCACCATTCAACCTCATCTTGCTGTCCTACAGAGAACATTCCCCTCCTCCCACTCTAACCCACAGCACAGGAATCATTGCTTCCCGTGGAGCAGTTCAACCCAGGACATCCTTTGCTGTTGATTGGCCAGTAGACAATAACGCAGCATGTTTCAACTATTTCAATGGCAAATACGTATCTTTAAATCACTCTCACACTCAAGTTCATTACGTGCTGTGAGGGGCAATATATGCAGGATAATAGATAACTGGCAACAAGACACATGGCAGTAACTGGACCGCTGGATTCTGATCACGTCAGGCTAACGGTTTAGTAAAACTATTAACACTTCGACGCTAAGAACTTCCTCGGGGATTCTCCCGATCAGCCCCTGTAATTCTGGCGGGAACTCAGTCGATCTTCCACCAATTGGGAATTCCCGGCCCTAGGTATCCCAGGCACATTACACTTACACAACCACAGTGACACAAGGGCACGTCGAACTGATTCAGAATCGCTAATACCCAACCCACTGCATCAACCAGTCCCTGTTTCCTCCCCCACTCTCAGGTTTCTGATCAGTATCAATTTACCAAATGTCATAAGAGCCAGCCTTCAGCACAGTGGCAGCATTCCCGCCCGAGTCAGGAGGTTCTGAGTTCGAACCCTGCTCCAGACAGTCCGGGCGAGTGGAGATCAAATCTCAGACTCCGAATTCTGGGCTGACATCCAGTGGGATACCTCGTGTCCAGTGAGTGTAGGTGACCCCCCCCTCCATCAAACGGGATGTGGGAGCCCATTAAACCCTCCCTGCTGTATAGGACTAAGCTCCCTATCAGCTGGCATAATGATGGTTACGGCCACGGAAGGAGCATTCATATCGCAGCCTGTCAGACTGTTAATCAGCCTACGAATCCTTCCGCTGCTTCACACTGTTCTCTCCGAGGGAAGACATGGAAAACAAACAAAAAAAACAAGTAATCTGACCATTGCCCCCCTCAAAGCTACATAAATATACAAAGACCGACAGAGTCGGTCTTTGTATATTTATGTAGCTTTGAGGGGGCAATGGTCAGATTACTTGGATGGTTATGAAGAAGGCAGAGAGACTGATCTCGCATAAAGAAAATAAATTGGTGCCAACCTAAGATGGGATTGTGCCATCCTGCTGGCATTGGGTGAGCTCCTGTTTTAACGGAATTATTCCCAGGGCTTCTTCATTTCTTTTTGGGAGGGATCAAATTCCCGCGCCCTGATGCAGTCAGTCTTCCTTTAATAATACTGGCGTTGGGCGCAAGGGGGAATATAACGGATTAAAGGTTTGGGAGAATGGCTGGTCATTCTCCTTAGTGGCATTTTCCTTCATATCCTGCAAGCGTTCTCATCATGCACAATAAATAACAATTGGAAACTTGACGTCAGTTTGTAAGAGGCCTCTACGTTAAACTAGATCACGATTATAGCACCATCCAAGTGTTTTCCCTGATAGTTTCAGTAGAGCGGTTAAAGCTATATTTATTGTAATTATTGAAAAAATATTACACAACATACCCAGGCCTTTCTTTACCACCCCCCCCAGCCCCCCACCCCCCTCCCCAAGAGAATCTTTGTCCAATACTGGATCCCTTTCATATTGCTCGCTTGCCTATTAAGGTGAAACCTTTACCAAGACTGAAGGAATGGTGAAGGTGACGGTCACTGAGGTGTGAGAATGTTGCACCTCATCAGTTCCGACCGCCCATCTCCCAAACTGGCAAACGTCCGTTCCCAACCAGGAAAGTCGACGGATTTTACAGAATGGGTAGAAATCACGGCCCATCGCACCTGTGCCAATGCTGGCTCTTTCTAATCCCACTTCTTTTTTTTTTATTCGTACACACTCTGGGGCAAGTACCCTTTTGTAACAACCCTGGCACTATGGAATGCAGATGAGTGTTATTAACGGCAGTAGGTGCGATACAAGGTATAACACAGCGTGCGACTGAAAATGCACCGAGTACAAGTCTGGATTGTTCTCCTGTTGCAGGCTGTTCCACTTCGGGGAGGCACCACAGCGGAGGCTGATCCCGTTCTCGTCTGACGTCCACCTACATCCAGTTGGGATGTCCATCTTGCTGATTCCCTTTCCCCCGCCCCTCTTCCCCCCCCACCCCCCTGTCCAGGAGCGCTGAAGGAGACCGCGGCAGCCATACTCTAATCTAGGCTGAGGTCAGCTGACTCAGTACAGGCCGGAGATCAGTGGTGGGGACTGTCCTGGTCTGTTGAGTCTCAGACCTGCACTGGGTAATGAGTGAGCCATTTGGGGGAATCTCTTTAAGAAAATAGTTCAATGGACAATACAGAAATTAAGAACTCTTTGATTAATAAAGTAATCACCCTTGGCCATCAATTAAAACCAACTCTATTTAGGTACCAAAAAAGACTGAGGACGGTATCTAATCCTTGTGAAAAATTTGCAATTTATACCCAAAGTGAGAAGTTGGATAATTCACCTCTAGTCCCCATACTGCAGATAATCTGCACATTCCAAACACTGGCATATGTGATTCTTTCATGTTATGCATTGAAATTATTTGTAATTTTTTAAAAAAGATTCCTAACTGCAGAGATTCTAAATAATTGAAAAAAAAAGTCCTAATTAATCCGCTACAATGATGTAAGATTCGTGGAGTATCTTTTTTTTTCTGGTGATTATACACAGCCCTCCATTTTAATCAGTTCTTCCCTTCCTCCTGTAGGGTCTTCTCACAATGCACCCCGTCTGCGGCTGTTGTTATTAAGAGAGCGTCAAAGGTGGTACTGGGATCGGAAAGTCCGTGACTTCTTTTCTCCTGCCCCAAAAAGATCCCCCAATCTGAAGCTGAGATGTGGAGGGTTTCAATAAATGGGGAAATGTGGGGAAGGTGAACCAGAATGAGACCACCTACCGCTTCCCCACGCAAACGTCACAGAACAATCCTGTAGATACCAACCGTGTGGCTTACAGCTGAGCTGGGGTACACATGGGTTCATGTAAATGTCCTCTCTTCGTGGCGGGGGGGAACCTAAGGGGATCTGTAAGGTCCCATGGGCAATCTTAAAGGTTCATTGTATAGAGGCGTAGCTTAGAAGGATAGATTTTTAATGGAGTTTGTGCTCATCAGTGACTCAGACAGCGAGCCCTCTCAGGTCAGGCACACAGAACAGCTGCATGCAGACTAAAGCTCCTTCTACTTTGGGCCCAACAGTGTGCTTCGACCGCAGAAAAGGAACTCCTGTTTATCCATTTCCCGTACCGGCTTCTCTGTGCCTAGTTAAGGGGCAGTTTTACGTTGTAGGTTCTCGCCCACTAGAGGAACCAGACTGAGGCTGCCCAAACTGGATTCAAGATTGGACCCTTACATCCAGAACATGGAGGCAACTTTCATCCCACTTGGGCTGGGCTTAGGAACCAGGCTGCAGAGGTGAAAGGTCATTGTTCAACCCACCGCGTCACCCAATTCGCCGAACGCAGATAGATTGGAGGCGGGGGTTCAACCCGACACATCTTGGAAAACACGCAAGCATTTGAAGGCCTGATCTAGTCTGGAGAGCACGCAGTCACCGGGGTTATCACCCGGACTTCAAACTGTTAGACTAGTCTGACTGCCTGCTATCACCATGGCGATAACTGCCCTTTTGGTGATGCAGAGCAGAATTTGAAAGCTGACGTATTACCATCAAAACAACTGTTGATTTTTTTTCCCCCAATAACCATTCATAAAGGTTTCACCTTAATGGAAAACTCTGAAAAAATATATAGCACCATTTTTTTTTAAACCATTGCATATTATCACGCCAAGCTCAATAATTACAAAAATGATACCCCCCACCCCCCGCCAATCCTCCTCTGTTGCCCAGCCCCTCAAAAGACTTTCGGATTAAAATTTACATCTTTCAGACTTTTTCTTGCTGTTTTATTCAGCTTCCTCCTTCCTCGATTGGTTCTGTCCAGACAAAAAAAAAAGAAAAAGATTTCTGTTTCGTTGTTTCGCCATTTTATAAACACTAAGTTGCTCAGCGATGGAAAGTCTGTGCAGTTTGACAAAATGGAGGAGCTCCTGCCCAGTGGCCTCATGCCCGGCAAAGCCACCTGTGCTATTAGGCCCCAGGCCCAACTCCCAGTCTGTGCCGAGTGAACTGATCAAAGCTGAGGTAGCAGTTGAGGGCGCTACAGGGTAGATGCTGACAGTCTGCTTCCCCTGGCTGAAGAGTCTAAATCTAGGGGACAAAGTCTCAGGATAAGGGGTCGGCCATTTGAGACTGAGATGAGGAGGAATTTCTTCACTCAGAGGGTTGTGAATCTTTGGAATTCTCTACCCCGGAGGGCTGCAGATGCTGAGCCGTTGAGTATATTCAAGGCTGAGATCGATAGATTTTTGGAATCTCAGGGAATCAAGGGATATGGGGATTGGACGGTAAAGTGGAGTTGAGGTTGAAGATCAGCCATGATCTTAAAGAATGGCGGAGCAGGCTCGAGAGGCCTATGGCCTACTCCTGCTCCTATTTCTTATGTTCTTATGTTCTACAATTTCCTCGGCCTAGGGTAAGGGGAAAAAATAAATCAACCAGGTTTCCCACTCCTGATGGCTATTGTATGATTCTTGCGGTAAAAGTTTTGAGAGGATTGGGGAAGGACAGGATTGGAGTCAGCTGGGATGGCCTATAGGGCCCCAAGGGCTTGCTGACACTCGCTGTCTAGGCACACACATAGAATGATACAGCACAGAAGGAGGCCATTCGGCCCATTGTGCCTGTCCCAGCTCCTTGAAAGAGCTATCCAATTAGTCCCACTCCTCTGCTCTTTCCTCGTAGTCCTGCAAATCTTTCCTTTTCAAGTATTTATCCAATTCCCTTTTGAAAGTTACTATTGAATCTGCTTCCACCGCCATTTCAGGCAGTGTGTTCCAGATCATAACAACTCCCTGCATAAAAACATTTACGTGAAGAGTCTCCCCACTTGTACAAGGTACCAAAGTGCTTCTGACATAAGAGGAACCGTTCCCCAGCTGGAGTCAGCACCGACAGGAGAAAGCGGGGGGGAATGGGGGGCTGGTGGGGGGAATGGGAAATCAGATCAGTCTTGCGTGAGGCTTATTGACTGAGTTTAGAAGAATGAGAGGAGATCTTATTGAAACATACAAGATTCTGAGGGGACTCGATAGGGTAGATGCTGAGAGGATGTTACCCCTCATGGGGGAATCTAAAACTAGGGGGCATAGTCTCAGAATAAGGGGTCGCCCGTTTAAGACGGAAATGAGGAGGAATTTCTTCTCCCAGAGGGTCGTGAATCTTTGGAATTCTTTACCCCAAAAAGCTGGGGAGGATGAGTCATTGAATACATTCAAGGCTGAGTTAGACACATTTTTAATCAGCGAGGGAGTCAAAGGATATGGGGAAAGGGTGGGAAAGTGGAGTTGAGGAAAAAATCAGATCAACCATGATCTCATTAAATGGCGGAGCAGACTCGAGGGGCCGAATGGCCTACTCCTGCTCCTATCTCTTATGGTCTTATGGATAATTGTGCTCTTGCCTAGAAAAGAAAATTAAACAGAATTGTTTTTTCCCCACATATCTCAGGAAATCAGTGCATCGTAATATCAAGGCACCCTTTAGTTGCAGCAGTAACATTAATGTGACTCTGCTCTGGCAACTCCAATGAATAACTTGTTTGAGGCCATGAATTGAGACAGCATCGGGAGGGGAATGTTTCCTTGTCTAATAGTTCAACACAACCCAACAAAGTAAACGACTGTCCACATAGCTTCATGCCACCCACGCTTGACGTCAAAGCCAACTAACTTCAAAATTTAATACTGTCAGCTTGAGCCTTAAAGTAATCAATTGACGCTAGATGTCCACACATCACGCTCCTCGTATTTGCCAACGGCGTATCTCCCCCACTCAGCCACTTAAACCTCCGCAGCTCCTCCGCCGAAGTTATGGCAGATAAGCGGGAGTCCGCCGCCCCCCCCCTATCGGAAATTACCCCCTCCCCGCCCATGAAGTGTTTTAGTGTGAGTATATTTTGAGTGTGGTTAAAATAAAGAGACTGGCACCTGGGAGTAATTATAAATCTGCAGTCCAATGATTAGTAAGGGATTAAGGGGATATGAAGAAAACGCAGGGGATAAAATGACTGGCCAAAGAACCAGAGTTTCACTTGCAGGAACACTGCCAATTACCTTTGTTGTTCTTGCACGAATGTTCGCAGTCCTCCTGTGTTTGGAACCGGTTTGTGTTCCCGTTGCAGCCGCTGTAAATGAAAGGTCGGCATTCGCCAGCCTTCCTGTGGTAGTACCAACGCAGTGTGTACCTGGAGCACGTTCCCTCATCCAGGGGCAACAGGCAGGGGTCTGGGTTAATCAAATGGGTAGATAAGCAGTTAGAAGAAGAGGAAATGTAACATTGTTTTTTAGCAAGACAACCTCTTCCAAAACCACTTTATTTGTCTCTGTCTCTCTCTCCCCCAACTCTCTCTCTCCTCTCTATTTCTCTCCTCGCCATCTCCCTTTCCTCCAACTCTCTCTCTCCCCCTCTCTCGCTCTGTCCTCTCTCTCTCCCCCAACTCTCTCTCTCCTCTCTATTTCTCTCCTCGCCATCTCCCTCTCCTGCAACTCTTTCTCTCCCCCTCTCTCTCTCTCCCCCTCTCTCTCTCTCCTCGCCATCTCCCCCTCCTCCAACTCTCTCACTGTTCTCTCTCTCTTTCTCTCTCCTCCAACTCTCTCCTCTCTATTTCTCTCCTCTCCATCTCCCTCTCCTCCAACTCTTTCTCTCTCTCTCTCTGTCCTCTTTCTCTCTCCCTCCCTCTCCTCCAACTCTCTCCCTCTTTCGTGCTTCCTTCAAAGCCAAACAATTGATCTCTTGCAATTGCGCCCTCAGTATTTTTACATGCTCTACTTTGTCCTTGCCGTCCAGTCGCTGAGGAGAAATGTAGTATTTGCGTCGATCAGGTTAACTGACAGCCGTAGGGCAGAAAGAAATATTTTGTTATCTAAGTCAACAATCAGGCCCTTGGCCAGGTACAACATGGATCAGCTGTAAGGTAACGTTATGCCTTTCACCTCGTATCCCCTACTGCACTGTAGCATTTCTATTTCCCCCACATCAGTTACTTGAGTGACATTTATTAAACCCAACTCAGTTTTCAACCCATTTACTTTGAAGTGCAATGACTGTTGTTATGTAGGCAAACGCAGCAGCCATTTTGTCCACCAACAGCAATGAAATAAGTGACCAATCATCTCATTTTTTGGTATTCTTGGCCAGGACACTGGGACAGCTCCCGGCTCTTCTTCCAATAGATCTTCAACAGATCTTCGGTCTTTGCAATATTTAAGATCTTAAGTATATCTTCTCTTTGACTAGTCAGGCAGGGCTCAGTTTAATATCTCATCCACATAGCGGCACACCTGAGAGTGCAGTGCTCCCTCGGAGTGTTAGCCTGGACGGTGGCATGACGCCCTGGCTTGGGGCTTGAACCCATTGCTTTGTGACTCAGAGGTGACAGTGCTTCCAATTGGGCCTAGTTGGTTATTGAACCAACAGCTAAATTAGTTATTCAATAATTAGTTATTGAACCAACAGCTAAAAACAGGCAATCTGGTCATTTATCTCGTTGCTGTTTGTGGGACCTTGCTGTGCGCAAACTGACTGTTGAGTTTCCCTAAATTACAAGAATAACCGCACTTCAAAAGTACTTCACTGGCAGTAAAGCTAGGACGTCCTGAGGTCGTGACAGGCGCTATAGAAATGCAAGTTCTTTCTTTATTGCCAGTTTAAAACTAATTTTGTGTTGTGGGCTATGTCCAGTAGGAAAGGGGTCGTTTCACTTCAGACACCTAGAAATAGCTGAGGGAGGAGTCTTGCATTCCAACACTAGGCTTTTGTATGGAGTGTCCTGCAATACTATGGAGGGCACTGGGTAGAGCACAATAGGATAAAGTGGAGTGCTCATCCAAGAGGAAGAGTTAGGGAGAACAGCCCTGCCCCTCAGAAACATCCCTCCCTCCTGACCAGCTATTTGCGAAGGTGGCTACACTTCAGATCACTTCAGTCTGCTCAGTCCAAAGACAATAACCGGGTTGGGTGGAACTTTGGATTGAAAGGAGGCAAAATGGATGGAAAAGCAATTAACAAAGGGGGGGGGGGGAAAGGTCATACAGTGCAGCCCCTTCCATCAGTTGCCCTGCTTCTGCGAGACACCAGGCAGAGGTCAGGCGCTTCCTGGGGCAGGGAAAGCTGGACAGGAACTGCCCAATGGACAGCTGTTGCACATCTCCTGATGCCAGATTCAAGAGCATAACGTGCAGAGGCTAAAGAGCAGGCATTTTATCCTGGTCTCAACTACGATTTGTCCTCGTAAGAGTGCATTCATAAGAAAACGACGTGGTCCTGTCCAGGGGGTCAATTCTCCATTTGGTGTGGTCCTCAGCTATACAGGTCAGGAAGGCCCCAGGTTCAATTCCTGGCCTGTGTTTCGTGCTTTGCCTTGGTGGGGGGGGGGGTGTGACTATTGACCTTGGGCCAGGGAAAGGAACAGATGAGTTGGTACTTCCCACTACTGATTACTATCCCGTGACCCCTGCTGGCAAGTGTGCCTGTTGGGTGAGAACTAGATTGAGCTGAGGTGTGGACAGGATCAGGTTCGACTGTGATGCCCTCCCCCGCCCCCAGGGAACAGCTGGAAGAGACGGCCGGCACTCAGTTCCTGGGCTCAGACATGAAGAGTAACCAGATGGACAAGATTCCTACCTTGTTTGGAGGCTTCTCTTCTATTCCTTTCCTGTTGTGGTGGATCTGTGGCATCAACTTTATCACCTGCCGATGGAAGGCAAAACCAAGTCAGTGCTCCCTTTTAATCAAACTGAAGGTGCACGCACAGGATTTCAAACCTTATCTTACCTTAGTAAACCTTACCTTAGTAAAGGGCCCATTGCTGGTGCCACTGTGGTAGGCCACAGGCCTGACGGCATGATTCCTTGCATGTGTCCCGTGGGTCATCGGGGATGAGCAGCAAATATGAGGCCAGGTTGCTTCCCCAGGTCGAGAGGAGGGAACTGGGAGACTGGGAGACCTCAATCACCCTCGTACCCACCCCCAACCCCCCACAACCTTGCCCATTCCCCCTTCCCAAGTAGCCAGTTATATAGCGATTACACATAGGCCTAGGAAATCTGTGAGAGTACTGTGTGCACTGGCTAACTGACTGAATGGAGGGAGGTTTTGTTTTAAGTGCACAAGAACAAAGGAACGGGAGTTGGCCATTCAGCCCCTTGAGCCTGCTCTGCCATTCAATTAGATCATGGCTGATAGAACCATAGAACCATAGAAAAGATACAACACAGAAGGGGGCCAATCGGCCCATCGTGTCCGCGCCGGCTTGAAGAACAACCAGGTGCCCATTCTAATCCCACTTTCCAGCACCCAGTCCGTAGCCCTGCAGCTTACAGCACTTTAGGTGCAGGTCCAGGTACCTTTTAAAAGAATTGAGGGTCCTTGCCTCTACCACCAATTCGGGCAGCGAATTCCACCTGTCTGCACCTCAACTTAATTTACCCGTCTTATCGCCATATCCCTTGACACCTTTACCTAACAACAGTCTATCGACCTCAGCCTTGAAAGCTCCAATTGTCCTCCAGCATCCACAGCCTTTCGGGGCAGAGAATTCCAGATTTCTACTTCCCTTTTGTGTGAAAAAACAGAGGTACACACAACACCTTTCAAGGAAAGTTCAAAAGTTCAGGCTCCTCATTCACCTCTCCAGACATTTTTTTTAATTCGTTCATGGGATGTGGGCGTCGCTGGCGAGGCCGGCATTTATTGCCCATCCCTAATTGCCCTTGAGAAGGTGGTAGTGAGCTGCCTTCTTGAACCGCTGCAGTCTGTGTGGTGAAGCTTCTCCCACAGTGCTGTTAGGAAGGGAGTTCCAGGATTTTGACCCAGTGACGATGAAGGAACGGCCGATATTTTTCCAAGTCGGGATAGTGTGTGACTTGGAGGGGAACATCTGGGTACTATTCCGGAATTGCCTCACTGCATCTGAGGAGGTATCCAAAGCAAAATCAAAACTAGGCCTGACCCTATTCCGCTTCTGATATCTGGCACCAATTCTCCTAAAATCACAAGCCAAAAAAAAAATAACAGTGATACTACATATTAAAGAGAAACCGACCCTCCAATAGGAGAACTGTTTTGGTCACTGCTAAAATCCTATTGAGGAACATTTACTAATAAACAGCATGGGAGTGGGACTAATTGGATAGCTCTTTCAAAGAGCCGGCACAGGCACGATGGGTCGAATGGCCTCTTTCTGTGCTGTACCTACTATGATACTGACGGTGACTGGTAAAGAAACTTAGTCAGTGCATAAAGCAGCACCTCAATTTAAACCCATGTTCAGTCCACTGCACGTGCAGGCTGGTGAGATCATAGGTTCACTACACACTGATAAGAGAACCTGGGGCTAAGTGCTAAGGTGGCGAGGAACACTTACGCATCATTTCTGATCTTTGGAACTGTTCCAGCCCATAGTCCTCTGTCGGTACATCGTAGCTTTCCACGGTGTAGAAATGCTCGTAGTCTGGGTCGTTGCCATTTACCACCACTCGCAGTTCTTTCCCTTCAGAATTGTTAAAAGCAACAAAGAGAAAAAAACCCCATCACTTTAATCATACTACACGCCACCGACAGACAAAGGTGAGGGGGGGGGGGTCAGACACGAAAGTGGGGGCCGTGAAATGACAGGCCGCCATCATTAGATCTTTGAAAGGAAGACTAATTTACATTTAAATAGAGGTTAGAGTAAAGCCCAGTCACTCTGCAGATCTAATAATTGGTATTAACACCGTCTGATTGCTCATGTTGGTTAGACCGAGTTTCCTTGGCATGAAATAATGATGCATTATTTCTTCGAGGGAGTGGGGGATAATTTCCTCTTTGTCTATGAAGCAGGAGGATGTGGGTCAAAGTCTGCAGTGTTGCTTAAGCCATCATCATCTCAACAAGCCAATGCTGATACTCCAGTGGGTCGAGGAGTACTTGACTTCACACTTCATTTATGTCCTCTGGGACAACAGCAGTTCTGATGAAAGGTCATCGACCTGAAACGTTAACTTCTGTTTCTCTCTCCGCACATATTGCCTGACCTGCTGAGTGTTTGCCAGCGTTTTCTGTTTTTATTTTAGATTTCCAGCATCCGCAGTATTTTGCTTTTGGTTTACTGAACCTCACGTGCAACATTGATATGACAAAACGCAAAACTGTAATTCGAACTCACGTTCTCTGGATTATTAGTCCAATCTCTGGATTCCTAGTCCAGTCGCGTAACCACATAACCACTACACTACTGTACCTGGCCTCCAATCTCACAGTGACACTCCAGGCGGTGCTGGAATACTGGACTCTACATCTAACACTAATACTCGTGTCCTGTTTGGATACCTTAATGTCATCCATAATCCTTTGGAGCTGTGTTGGGGACTTGACCTGTAATATAGTCAAAACCTATCCCATGATATAAACGTACAAGCTTAGTCAGAAGTGATGAAGGTACAAAGAATATGAGAAAAGTACAGATAAAAATGGAGATTGTGGCCCAGGTTCACGCAGAACAGCTCCCGCTCCTCTGCCGTAACTTTGCCTTAAGAGCAGTGGAAACCCTGCGTATGAGCGTAAACGGGCCTATGAGTCTGAAACACAAAGCATAATCGCAAGTTCCACTTAACACTCAACAAACTATTTTGCGAGGATGCGATATGGGGTGCTGTTATACTGAGGGCCCGAGTTTGAGATTGGCCCCTCCTTAGGATAACGTGGACCTGAGTTATACTGCCAATTCCCTGTGACTCTCTGGTCGGGGATTAAGAAACTCTGGGTTCAATTTTAACCTTAGCGAGGAGCCGACAGGACAGTCAGCTCTCTGCCAACTTCAGATTCAGAGCGATCATTCTACAGTTTCCACTTAGTCCATTGGAAGTTGGTGAGCAGCGATGTGAGATGAGCTCCTGGAATTCCACGACGCAGTCAGATCAAAATTCCAGTTGGCGCTTTTCTTGCACAAATGCTTAACGCACTCCCTTTCTGTGGTATTTCAACACAGGCAGTCGCTAAACTGCTGAGTTGGGCGTTCAAAGGGGAATAGCATCGATCGTAATTTCTACCCTAGTTTATATCCACGTGAAGCTGAAAACATCACAGAGATGAAAATGAGGGATACACATCTGGCCTGTCACTACTTCCTGTCGCCATTTTCATGAATGAAATCACTTTGATGCTCATTTCTTTTTTTGAATGACTTTTTGTTGGTCGAGTAAATGACCGTGGAACTGGGGAATGGAATATTCTTTCTGCTATCAGGCACCCAGTGTCCAGTATAGTGCAGCAGCTGCAGAGTATCACATGCAAACACTGTGGTTTGCTACACCAGAAATCATTTAACATTTGGTTTTGCCTTGCTGTAAAATCTCCTATATACACGCACTGTGCCATTCCTGACCTTCTAGTGTTTTCCTGCCCCGTCAGATCCCTAGTGCTTTACGATTGAAATTCTCCGCCATGCCCCACTGAGAATACTCTCCGCCTTCAAGAGGGAGTTGGACCGGTTCTTGGTTGGGGGCAGAGATCGCATCATACAGAAGGAAAGCGGATTAACAGTTAACGTTAGGCATGATCAGTGTGATCTCCAGGACTGGTTTCGATCGCCTTAGGAATTTTCCAGAGTTTTTCTGCTCCCTTATTGACCCTGGATGTTTTGCCTTTCCCAGGAGATTATATGGCTGCTGGGAGCGGGGGGCGGGGGGGTGTAGGAAGTGTCTAGTCCTGGTGCTCCAGGCATCGCGAGAGTGGGGCAGGCTTGATGGACGCATTGGCCTTTTCCTGCCCGTCATTTTGGTATGTTCGTTATGTAACAAAGGCGTATTTCCTCCCTTTGTGGGTCTGCTTCATAAGAACGTTTAGAAACAGGAAAAGGGCCAACAAGCCTGTCCTTTATTAATAAGATTTCATTCCCGCCTACCCACCATATCCCTGAATCCCTTGACTCTTGATCCCAATTATAATGTCAATCCACTTCAGCGATCTTCCCTGGAAAATTATTCCACAACTTCATTAGCCTCTGACCTCCTGACTTCCTCGTTTTTGTAACTTGTGCTCCTTCAGCATTTCAATCCTTTACCTTGGTGAACGAACTTGTCCGGATAAACTATTTCAATGTCTTGATAAAATTTCACTTAGATCACTTTAAACTCTCCGCTTTTTGCACAGAAAACAGGACCAACTTAACCCTTTCCTCGTAACTCACGTTCTTGATGTGTAAAATAATCCTTGGTGCTCACTTCTGTGCCTTCTCAGGTTCACCGACACAGGGGAGATTTTCCTCTGCCTTGCATCTGCGGAACTGTCGTTCCTGAGGTGCAAAACAGAGGAGAAAGGGGGCGGGGGGGGGGGGGGGGAGCGGAGACTTGTTACATAAGGTCTTTTTGGCATTTTAATGAGATGGGAGAGAATGTTCCCAACCTCCAGCCTCAGCGTCCTGTTCTAACACACGTTGGGGGTGAAATTCAGCTTCAGTTGCCCGTAATTCACTCTGTCCTGTTTTCCTTCCCATCGAAGGGCAGGAGGCTCTCCCCGAGCAGCAACAAGGCCCCAATCCTGGAGACAGAAGGTCCACCCAGGGGGAGGAGAAACAGGTACAGCTGCCTCATGACTGGGTGCCCATGGGGCAAAATCCACTCTATAACTCCTCTGATTGAGTGACTAGAAACGCACACAGTATTCCCCTGTTTAAAACTCAAGTAACAGCTTGGGATGGATGAAAAAAAAAATCAATTCAAAAAGTCTGTCTTATCTAGCAGGGAGCGGCACTGAACATATTGCCCAGGTACTGGCCGGTGGCTCGCTCATGCAAGAGCTGGATTCTTAAAGACGGAAGGGAAAAAAAAAAATGCACACATTTTGATTTTGTTTTTTTCTTTTTTTAATATAATTTGCAACTTTAAAAAAAAAATGCCAATTAAAGAAATATCGCTTTGGAGACAACACACAGAAGACAAGTGACACGGACTCACCATTGGCACCATCATAGTCCTCCTCATGTGAGATCTTTAAAACAGGGAGTTGACGGGAATAAGATGGTGGGTGGGACGAGAGACCTGGATAAAGCAAGGACAAACAGAGCACGGACAGCACAACAATAATTAACACACAGTGGCCAAAGGTTGGGAGCGGTATTTGATGGAAGATAAGACTGGACTGAATTTGCTAATGGCTCCATATGAGACACACAGGTGTAAAATGGAGGACTCAGTTTGCGTTGAATTTTTAGACCTTGGGAACGTTAAAGAAAAAAATTGATGATAGTCAAAAAATCAATCAATCTATCCATTTATCTATCTCTCTCTCTATCTATCTCTTTCTCTTTCTATCGCTCTCTCTCGTTATACATATAGAAGTTCAGCTTCCAGCTTATGTCTGTCACACTTTGGATGTGACTAGATTGCGATGACCTTTATAAGGGTCAGCTTGGTTCAGCTGGTGACAACTCTGAGTCAGCAGTACGTAGGTTCAAGTTCCACACCAGGACCCGAGTGCCAAATCTATCCGATATCCTGTGCTGCATTGTTGGAGGTTCTATCCTTTGGATGGGATGGTAAAATGAAATCCTGCCTGTGGGTTGTTATTCGTGAAAGATGAGATCATATGAGCTGAAGAGTCTAAAGCAAAATACTGCGGATGCTGGAAATACTCAGCAAGTGAGGCAGCATCTGTGGAGAAAGAAACAGAGTCAATGTTTCAGGTCGAAGACCTTTTGTCAGAACTCGTCAGGGCTGAAGGAACTTGTCATCCAAACCTACCTTCTAATCTTTAACGAGAGTTGGAATCTTTCAGAATTGGTTTGAAATTTATTGAATCAGGCAAATTAAGTCACATCCTGCTTATTCTTTGCAGAGTTCAATATCCTTCAATGAAATATCTTACGCTATGTCAAGAATAAGCAGAGCTATTTCATCCAATGCTCTCCTGGCCGGCCCCCCACCTTGCACCCTCCGTAAACTTGAGCTCATCCAAAATGCTGCTGCCCGTATCCTAACTCGCACCAAGCTCTGTTCATCCATCATCCCTGTGCTCGCTGACCTACATTGGCTCTCGGTCCGGCAATGCCTCAATTTTAAAATTCTCATCCTTGTTTTCAAATCCCTCCATGGCCTCGCCTCTCCTCTCTCTGTAACCTCCCCCAGCCCTACAACCCTCTGAGATCTCTGCGCTCCTCCAATTCTGGCCTCTTACGCATCCCCGATTTTCATCACTCCACCACTCCATGGTGGCCGTGCCTTCAGCTGCCTAGGTCCTAAGCTCTGGAATTCCCTCCCTAAACCTCTCCGCCTCTCTACCTCTCTCTCCTCCTTTAAGACGCTCCTTTATACCTACCTCTTTGACCAAGCTTTTGGTCACCTGTCCTAATATCTCCTTACGTGGCTTGGTGTGAAAGTTTGTTTGATAACACTCCTGTGAAGCGCCTTGGGATGTTTTACTACTTTAAAAAGTGCTATATAAATGCAAGTTGTTGTTGTTGGAGCAGTAGCGGAGCATTGGGAACTGCGAAAGGTCGTTCTGCCTGAAGTAGGTTGACATTTTACTGTTCTTCTCATGGGCTTGTTCAGTTATCAATAGAGCAAACAAGGAGAGACCCATTAACAATCAGCAATACACCCATGTGAGGTATGGTTCTTATTGGAGCAACTTCGTAAAATAAATGTACTTAAAATCCATCAAATACCGTGAATAAGAGACAAAACAACAATTCACTAGGAGTATCCACATTCACCGTAACATCTGGTGTATAAGTCGCAGGCCACTTATTTTAAACTCAGTGTTTGTTGGAACTTTTATGTATCTGATGTCCTACTCTTCACACCAACAGATTTGATGTTTCCACAACTGGATATCATAGAATCATAGAATCATAGAAGTTACAACATGGAAACAGGCCCTTCGGCCCAACATGTCCATGTCGCCCAGTTTATACCACTAAGCTAGTCCCAATTGCCTGCACTTGGCCCATATCCCTCGATACCCATCTTCCCCATGTAACTGTCCAAATGCTTTTTAAAAGACAAAATTGTACCCGCCTCTACTACTGCCTCTGGCAGCTCGTTCCAGACACTCACCACCCTTTGAGTGAAAAAATTGCCCCTCTGGATCCTTTTGTATCTCTCCCCTCTCACCTTAAATCTGTGCCCCCTCGTTATAGACTCCCCTACCTTTGGGAAAAGATTTTGACTATCGACCTTATCTATGCCCCTCATTATTTTATAGACTTCTATAAGATCACCCCTTAACCTCCTACTCTCCAGGGAATAAAGTCCCAGTCTGTCTAACCTCTCCCTGTAAGTCAAACCATCAAGTCCCGGTAGCATCCTAGTAAATCTTTTCTGCACTCTTTCTAGTTTAATAATATCCTTTCTATAATAGGGTGACCAGAACTGTACACAGTACTCCAAGTGTGGCCTCACCAATGCCCTGTACAACTTCAACAAGACATCCCAACTCCTGCATTCAATGTTCTGACCAATGAAACCAAGCATGCTGAATGCCTTCTTCACCACCCTATCCACCTGTGACTCCACTTTCAAGGAGCTATGAATCTGTACTCCTAGATCTCTTTGTTCTATAACTCTCCCCAACGCCCTACCATTAACGGAGTAGGTCCTGGCCCGATTCGATCTACCAAAATGCATCACCTCACATTTATCTAAATTAAACTCCATCTGCCATTCATCGGCCCACTGGCCCAATTTATCAAGATCCCGTTGCAATCCTAGATAACCTTCTTCACTGTCCACAATGCCACCAATCTTGGTGTCATCTGCAAACTTACTAACCATGCCTCCTAAATTCTCATCCAAATCATTAATATAAATAACAAATAACAGCGGACCCAGCACCGATCCCTGAGGCACACCGCTGGACACAGGCATCCAGTTTGAAAAACAACCCTCGACAACCACCCTCTGTCTTCTGTCGTCAAGCCAATTTTGTATCCAATTGGCTACCTCACCTTGGATCCCATGAGATTTAACCTTATGTAACAACCTACCATGCGGTACCTTGTCAAATGCTTTGCTGAAGTCCATGTAGACCACGTCTACTGCACAGCCCTCATCTATCTTCTTGGTTACCCCTTCAAAAAACTCAATCAAATTCGTGAGACATGATTTTCCTCTCACAAAACCATGCTGACTGTTCCTAATTAGTCCCTGCCTCTCCAAATGCCTGTAGATTCTGTCCCTCAGAATACCCTCTAACAACTTACCCACTACAGATGTCAGGCTCACTGGTCTGTAGTTCCCAGGCTTTTCCCTGCCGCCCTTCTTAAACAAAGGCACAACATTTGCTACCCTCCAATCTTCAGGCACCTCACCTGTAGCGGTGGATGATTCAAATATCTCTGCTAGGGGACCCGCAATTTCCTCCCTAACCTCCCATAACGTCCTGGGATACATTTCATCAGGTCCCGGAGATTTATCTACCTTGATGCGCGTTAAGACTTCCAGCACCTCCCTCTCTGTAATATGTACACTCCTCAAGACATCACTATTTATTTCCCCAAGTTCCCTAACATCCATGCCTTTCTCAACCGTAAATACCGATGTGAAATATTCATTCAGGATCTCACCCATCTCTTGTGGTTCCGCACATAGATGACCTTGTTGATCCTTAAGAGGCCCTACTCTCTCCCTAGTTACCCTTTTGCCCTTTATGTATTTGTAGAAGCTCTTTGGATTCACCTTTGCCTGATCTGCCAAAGCAATCTCATATCCCCTTTTTGCCCTCCTGATTTCTCTCTTAACTCTACTCCGGCAATCTCTATACTCTTCAAGGGATCCACTTGATCCCAGCTGCCTATGCATGTCATATGCCTCCTTCTTATTTTTGACTAGTGCCTCAATCTCCCGAGTCATCCAAGGTTCCCTACTTCTACCAGCCTTGCCCTTCACTTTATAAGGAATGTGCTTACCCTGAACCCTGGTTAACACACTTTTGAAAGCCTCCCACTTACCAGACGTCCCTTTGCCTGCCAACAGACTCTCCCAATCAACTTCTGAAAGTTCCTGTCTAATACCATCAAAATTGGCCTTTCCCCAATTTAGAATTTTAACTTTTGGGCCAGACCTATCCTTCTCCATAGCTATCTTAAAACTAATGGAATTATGATCACTGGTCCCAAAGTGATCCCTCACTAACACTTCTGTCACCTGCCCTTCCTTATTTCCCAAGAGGAGGTCAAGTTTTGCCCCCTCTCTAGTCGGGCCATCCACATACTGAATGAGAAATTCCTCCTGAATACACTCAACAAATTTCTCTCCATCCAAGCCCCTAATGCTATGGCTGTCCCAGTCAATGTTGGGAAAGTTAAAGTCCCCTACTATTACCACCCTATTTTTCTTGCAGCTGTCTGTAATCTCCTTACATATTTGCTCCTCAATTTCCCGTTGACTATTTGGGGGTCTGTAGTACAATCCTATCAAAGTGATCTCTCCCTTCTTATTTTTCAGTTCTACCCATATGGACTCAGTGGGCGAACCCTCGGATATATCCCCTCTCACTACTGCCGTGATGTTCTCCCTAATCAAGAACGCAACTCCCCCTCCTCTCTTACCTCCTGCTCTATCTTTCCTATAGCATCTGTACCCTGGAACATTGAGCTGCCAGTCCTGCCCCTCCCTTAGCCATGTTTCAGTAATAGTTTTGTTGAATAGTTGGCCAAGAGAACAGAGCAAGCAGACTTGATCACAAAACCTGGAAAGTATAATGACGCATAGAGCCCTGGCAGAGTCGCAGAAAGATGGCTAGTTATGAGGAGTAAGTTATCGACTGGTGAGGGGAATGGAAAATCAGCCAGCTCTTTCAAAGTAGATTCTGATATTTCCAAAGCAGGAGGGAACAGAAAGTGCCATTAAAATTCTGAAAGGTAGATAAAGAAAAGCCAAATCGCTGGGGTTAAAGAAGGGGTTATTCATTATTCCCCTTGAGTGGTTCCTTTATGAGGATATCGTGACCAGCATTAGTCCAGGAAGTTGGACTATAGAGGTACAGAGAGGATGGGCGAAATGGCCTTTTCTTTGGTCCTAATATTCTTCTGGCTTGCCCAGGTTTAAATTAAGTCAGCAATTCCTTTTTTTCCCAAAGGAAGTATGAGGTGAATTTCCTTGGCGCTTCTCCCGCTGCATAATAACTTTGGCGGAAAGCCCGTAAACGGGGCTTCTGTCAAACTTACAGCGGTGAAACGGGAGAAGCCTCGCGAATATTCGGCCCTACGTTTTTTGATTCTGTCTCAGGCAGTTTACAATTCCTCAGCTGCAAACCATTACCACTGATGTCAGATCTGGGCAGAGCTTCTTACACTCCTAGTAAAAGCTTGTTTTCTGATAAGCTATTCATCCTCTACACCTTCAGCCTCCAACCTCTCTCTTCATCACAACCCTTTTGTCTTTCTTTGCTTTATCGATACTACGCTCTTCTGAACTTCCCTCTCTTGTTCCTCTAACTCTTCAAATGCTCCACCCTACGCACTCTTCCTCCTCCCTGCGTCCTCATTGTGTTGAAATCAAGACTCATCCCATCATCTTCTACTCTAACTCATTGCTTCCCAGGACCTCAAAACTGTGGAATCCTTTACCTCCCTCAGTGTTCCCTCCCCACAACCTATAGGCTTTTAAAACCCAATCTTGCCATCACAAAACTATTGTCCACTCTCCTACATTTCTCAACCTTGGTGTTGTCCTGAACAATGGGCCTTAGCTCTTCACCGTGGGTTTTTTAATTAAAAATCCAAAGGCCTACGTTGAACTCTCTTTTGTTTTGTGAATCGACTGGGGCTCCAGCATACGGTGTACTGCCCCCTTAAATAGAGGTTAGGCTCCTGATATTCGCTCAGGCCTTTGTCGTTCCTGGTTCAGGCTGAGCCGTCAGTGAGTGCATGGGAAACGGGAGGCGGACTCACCTCTGACGTTGCTGTTGTTCCCCGGTGAGGGGCTTTGCCTCCATCTGCCGACTCGTCCCAGAAAAAAAAACAATGCGGAGAAACTAACCATCTCGGAAAATTGGGAGGGTGAAGCAGTCTCCTAGCACATTGTAACCCAGTGCATTGGCACATCAGACTGTTGCTCAATCAACGATATGATCAGACTTTAGCTCCTGCGACTTATACACCAGATAACATGGGCTTAACCATTTACTAAATGTTCATAGTCAGATCAGACTTTGAATGGACACAAGTGCCTGGAAACTTGTGGAGTGGAAATTTTGACTAAAATTAGTAAAACAAAAGATGTTGGACATAGGTCCGAAAAAATTTACGTTCCTAGCGGATACTGGGATCTGACAGTCAAAAGGTTTGAGGCCACAGTCAAACTCTTGGATCAGTGGCTCGGGGCTGAATCAGATGATGCTGGCTTGGAATCATGCAGTGGAATCCTAACCCTTCATCTCCAGTGAGAATTCTCTATTCAGGCTCCAGAGCAAAGGGAGCAACACTCTACAGGCGTCAATTCTTAGATGACTCAGAGACTGGTTTGCATGAGGTACTTGTAAGGGGAAGATTTGCCCTGGTCATTAATTTTAGTGAGGTCGTAAAGGTATTCCAAAAGAAGGTGTTTATGATTTTGCGAGAAAGAACGATCAGAGGAAACCTTCCCACGGTGTTTTCGATGTTGCAACTAGGGGAAATCTCCCCTTGTGGTTTATTGACATGATTTAATGGGGATATAATGATGATAAATTGGATTTTTCTGTCATGGGCAATGCTTCCTTCTGGAGTTCATTCTTAGTGACACTGTTCGGCAGCTCCCAGTGCTACTAATTATAGCTTTTGATGGAAGCGATTATATAGTTGACAAGTTCTGACATCTCTTGGAGATGGATTAATATTAAGCCTTTCTAGCGATGTTTTTTGGAGGGGAGGGGGATCTCATGCTAATGAGAGATTCTTCCTGGTAAGCATGAGGGGAACCCACAGAGATCGGCATATGAGATGTGAAAAGGCAACCCTGGAGTATTGCTTCAAGGTGTGGCATGAAAGTAGGGCAAGAGATGGGGGAGCAGATTCAAACTGGTGAAAAGTTAATTTAGGACCCACGTCTGGAAGTTCTTCACACAAAGAGTGATCAATGCTTGGAATGGACTTGAGGGCAGGGGATGTAAAAGCTTGGGGTTATTTAAAAGAGAGTTGGATGCTGTGATGGGGTTTTTCTGGCGTGCTGTTTGGCCTTCTCCATCTGTACTTATCTTGTGATAAAACAGATGTTAAAACGTATGCACCGTACAGTGAGACGCTTGAACTTTGAAGTCACAAGAGGCAGCTCTCGCTCTGCTGATTAGTGTATTCGCTAGTGCAGAAATGAGTCTTGCAGATCAGGGACGATCAGTCCCCGGTCCGCGCTGAGTTTGCTGACCTCAAGATGGGTGCGACAATTCAGAGAGTTAGAGAGGGGAGGGGAAAGGAAGAATGGGGGTAAAATTCAACTTTGGGGGGGAGCGCAAAATGGGGCAGTAGTGGATTGGCCACTCGTTATACACACTGCCCGACTGCCCTTTCCATTGACCCACCGAAGTTGAATTTTACCCCTCGTGAAAGCCCCTCACAACTAATGAAAAAAAAATATTCAGCCAGGGGGGTTGCTACACCCGATTCCTCTACAGTGACCCATGCCTAGCACTTGAATAGCACTGGCATTCACTCCCTGGGCTCACACATGGAGAAAGAATGGTCTGTTGGGTGTGCTAATGCAGAGCAACTAACACCCATTTTCCAGCAAGAGTCATCATCTTCAGGAGAAGAGGAAGGAAAATTGATGGGGGTGAGTGGAGAACAAGGTGCAACTCGGGCTGAGGTTCTTTAATTTATTTGTTCTCGAGATGTGGGTGACACTGGCAAGGCAACATTTATTGCCCATCCCTAGTCGCCCTGAGGGCAGCGAGAGTCAACCGGCTAGAGCCACATATAGGCCTGACCGGGTAGGAGTGGCAGGTTCCCGACCCTGTTGATTCTTTACAACAATCTGGTAGCTTTCGTGATCATTTTTACCTGGTGCCAGGCCACACATTAATCTAGTACGAATGCATAAAAACCTGATTTAATTTACACCACTTTTTCAACCTTCCAGCTAAAAAAAAGGCTACAGCCTCGGCAAAGGCAACCCAACTCACGGCTTGTATTAGAAGTGCCCGGGCTCTGAGACTTAACTGGATCTCCAATGCTCCAAGGTATACTCTCTCATCATTAACCCCAGTGTCGAACTCCAACCGGGTAATAGTGGAGGGTTTATAACATGATGAAGTAATGAGGACTGACTAAGGCGTCCCGGTGAATATTTCGGTTGCAAGCTATGTTCAAAATTTATTCAGCACTTGTTCTCAATGCAAAGTTGATGCGACTTAAAAGAGAGATGAACATTTTCAGGATTGCAACACTTATTATTGAAATATAAAGTGGACGCACATCAAACAATGGGTAAACGACACATTACCATGGATACGCACTACAAACAGATAGGACATTAAAACCCCTCAGCTCTTAAAGGGGCCACGCTGCCCCGAAGGACTGTAACCCCTGCACGTGCTGAGATATTTATGCAACTGACAAACGAGATTCACAAAGTTCGAGCAACGTTAAGAGAAAAAACATTTCCCCACATGGCAGTAGATTAGTAGAATAAACTCTTAGAATAACTGATGCAAAGTCAATTGGCACCTTTAAAACTGGATCAATATGGTTGAGAAGGGAGATTGAAACTGTGGAGGTACTTCACAATGCAGCTTGATTTTTTTTCCAAGGTTGGTCAGGGAAGGAGATCAGTATTCCTCTTTAGTAAATGATCAACAGATGGGTGGGGGGAAGTTGTGATAGAATAATCAGACCTGGGCTCTGGATGGCATGCCATTGATGGGCTGAATGGCTTTTTCTCACTCTGCATTTTCTGATGATGTGCCCCTCAAAGGTACAAAAAGAAATGACTGCCCAGCAACAGAGCTTGCCCTCCTCTGTAATGCCAGATCCTCTCTGGGGGTTAAATGGTTTATAGTGTAAGCAGTGGCAGAGCCAGTGGTGGTGGTGGGGTGGGGGGGCATCATGACCCCTCCCCCCCAATCATTCTGAGGTCGGTCGACACGGCTTTGGAGAAACGCCTCCATTTCGCTTCCAAGGAACCTCCGTCACCCGTCTTGGGCCTCCAGGTTCCCCGCTCAGCCTTTGGACCAGGTAAGTGTGCATTCCCCAGCTCGGTCCCCCTTCCTGACAAGTCGGCCGAATCTCGAGTTCGACCCCCGCCACCCCCACCTCCCCCAAATTGGGCCAAACCTAACTCCGCGACTGTGTCCGTGCACCACAGATGTGGACGGGTGATAACGGTGACGGACACGAACAAAGTGTCACCCTGATGTGGAAGCCAAGAGTCGTTCAACGCAAAGTGGATTAGCTGTGCTGCAGGATCAGATAGTCCGAATTAGTCCAATGTTCTGATCTGTATCGGAATAAATTGCTGGATGTCCATGTCCCGATTGTCTCCTCTTGACCCCCTACTCAAGACTTTTTCTGGGACGTGGTTTCATGGGGACCCTCTGGAATTTCATCCAAATGGTCATTCTTCATTTGTCAGCTGCTTACACACTGAGGGGTTTAGTTTGCTCTGGTAACACACTGTAACTGTGTTCATAGAAAATTCCTTGGTACACTACTTTTGTCGTTAACTCATTAATTTTAAGCGGGTTAACAATGGAGTTAAAATAGTGCAGTGAGGAGTTTTACACCGGTGCATTAACCAGTGTGGGACCAGAGGAAACTTTAAAAAAAATTCGTTCATGGGATGTGGACGTTGCTGGCGAGGCCGGCATTTATTGCCCATCCCTAATTGCCCTTGAGAAGGTGGTGGTGAGCCGCCTTCTTGAACCGCTGCAGTCCGTGTGGTGAAGGTTCTCCCACGGTGCTGTTGGGAAGGGAGTTCCAGGATTTTGACCCAGCGACGATGAAGGAACGGCCGATATATTTCCAAGTCGGGATGGTGTGTGACTTGGAGGGGAACGTGCAGGTGGTGTTGTTCCCATGTGCCTGCTGCCGGTGGTAACCGCCCCCCCTTGGCGTCAATGGGCTATTGGACTTTGGAGGGCATCACAACCGAACCAATACTGTCCTCACCCGGCATGCGGACGTTGCAGCAGGGGTCACTGGATTGTGATCAGGAGTGGGGGCCCTGGCTGAATGACCCCCTCCCCCTCCTTTAACCAGGGGTACTCGGGGCAACTGCTGGAGCAATACTGGCCTCGCTGACAGAGATCAGCACAGGCTGATTTTTCTCCTCCCTAGCCCAGAGATGCAGACAATGAGCGTAGGGCCCTTCACGTGGACCAGAGATTGGGCCTTGGTCTTCCTGCTCTACCTGCCTCAGCGCCATACGGGGCGATAGAATGGCCTCCCCTAAGGCGTGATCCAATTGTAAGCCCGCCTTCGCTCCCATTATTATTTATTAAAGGCCTAGTAAGGTTCGAGGAAAAGGCTGAAAGTTGCATCATTTTAGACCCCCTCATACCACGTGAGATACACTTCATGTTAAACATCATAGAGGGCAGTGTGCAGCTGGAGGGGTGAATAAAAGGGTTTCTTACCTCTCTTTGGCTTTCCTTTACCTCTTCGGTCACCCCAGCACTAATTAGGCAGTTCTGTGAGCCGAGATTTCAGAGCAGCCCTTCGCCCCCTCCGCCCGCCCCTCCCCCCACTTCCTCCCGTCCACCCCCCCGCCCCTCCCCACTTGACCTCGATCACAGAGCCCGTGATCCGGCCAACGTCACCCAAACAAATATCACACCCGTCCCTTTGGAGTCACCCGATCATACCAGAGCGGGCAAAAACAAACAAGATAAACGGTTGTTGTAACTCACCTCCGCAGGCTGGGGGGAGAGAGAGAGAAATAATTAGCGAATGTTGCCTCAGAGATTTTTCCAATTAGCTGGAATTAACACAAGAGACAAGAAGCAATGCTTTTCACGTAGATGAACTGATCAATATATATATATACTTTTTACAATGACAACTCATTTTCCCCCGCCCTCCATTTTCTCCACCTTTCTCTCCCCGCCTCTCCTGAAGGTGCTGACTTGCTGCTGGGGGGGGGGGGGGGGGGGGGGTCGGTCCAGTCCCACAGGCACGGACGGCATCCTCCGACTGCCTCGCTCAAGTGACAGCAGAGCGTCGGCGGGCTATCCCACCAAGGGGTGCACCAGAGCCAAGCCCAACTGTGTCGTCACCCCATGTGCGTACACGTGCACAATTTCCAGCGGGAGGGGAGGGGAGGGGAGCGGGGGGGGTGGGGGGGGGGAGATCACTGGATAGAGATCAGGAGCAGGAACCCTGATTTGCCCCCCTCTCTTCCCCCCCATTAACCCGGGGTACTCAGGGCAATTGATGGAGCCACATTTGTTCAGCTGGCTGAATTCAGCACAGATCAAGGATTGAATTTGGGGCCTACTCAGTGCTTCACCCGGCAGCACCTTTACCAACTACTTTGTAAAGAAGCAAGGACAGCATTTTTTGAATCGGTCCTCTTCCCCTCCCCACATTTCTCTCTTTCCCCTCCTCCCCTGAAGCCGTCAATCCCCAACCCCCCCCCCCCCCCACCCCCCCCCCCCAACCCCCTCACTGGAGTGCACCTCCCTTGTGTGTCGGTCGCCCTCACTATCCAGCAGTAAGCCTCGGCGGTGAGTGCTGGTGGCAGGCTGTTGGGCGGTGGAGGGCATCGCAGCAAAGCCGCCGCCCTGTCCTGGTTGAGCCTGATGTCCGCACGCTTCGCGCTCCCGGTGGGGCGGGGGGGGGGGAGGAAGAGGGGACGGGGGGGGGTCACTGTACACTGGCTGGGAGTGGAAAACCTGAGACACTGTGACCAATTGGGTCAATCCCTACTGTCAGCCTTGCCTGGGATCAGCCCACTCCGCCGGCCTCGTTGGGCGATTGCCTTTGAAAACCCAAGCTTGGCGTCACCTAATCGTGACTCTTTTTCAATCTTGGTGGCGTTTGGCACCATGGGCTAAGGTTTCTCCACATTTAAAAAAATATATTTTGCGAAGGGGAGGGGAGAAGGCTGTGCTGTTATCATCTCTGAGAAGGCAAAGGTTAATTTTTATAATCCAATTTATATAACAAGCACCTTGCCAACTGAATCATTCACTGCAGGTGTACTTTCTAATGTGAAAGGATTCGGTCCCGTTTAGCGCGACAGATGTCTGACTCCCTAAGTGGAGTTTGCAGCCTGTACATCAGTCTCTCAGGCCTGCGGTTTGCGCTTTAACTGAAAAGGGGAGACACTCACCACAGTGCTCGTTCATCTCCTGCCGCACGTAGGCACGGATCTGATCCTCCTGTCGGGAAGAGCAAGGAAGCAAAGAGGACGGGATTAATGCTGCTGCTCGCTGGACCGTCACGGGCCGACTCTCCTTCCGGCCGACGTACACCGGGGGTCTGTAGTCACCCGCTAATCAGGCCAATTACCGCAGATAAGTTCTGCCTTCGGTCTGCGGGTTTCCTGGGCGCCGCTGTTTGAAATTAAATCTGGAGCAAAATGGCCCTCATCCACACCACCAGAATTTCATTTTTAAGCAGTTTTCTTAAATTCGGCGATGTTACATCAAGACTACAGCACAGAAAAAGGCCTTTCAGCCCATCCGGGTGTTGCTATGCTGGTGTTTATGCTCCACACAAGCCTTCCCCGCTCTCTACTCCAACTCATGTTTAACTCAGGTGGCAGTCAGGAATTACCTTTTAGATACAATTCACTTCAGACAAGCATTATTTCTGATCCAGGTTCAACTATATTAACAACAGCTTGCTTTTATATATATATATGTGTGCTTAAGGTGGATGTAAAAGATCCCAGAGAGGGCATACGGGGCCTCGGTTTAACGTCTCATCCGAAATACAGCAGCTCCAACAGTGCAGCACTCCCTCAGTACTGCGCTGGGTGTGTCAGCCTGGATTGCGTGCTCAAGTCTCTGGAGTGGGACTTGAACCCATGACCTTCTGTCTCAGAGGCGAGAGTGCTGCCCACTGACTGCCTCGCTAGGCCAGTGAAGAGTCACCCAGGTAGTGTGGGACTGGAGTCACCTGTAAGACAGGAGGGACGGCAAAATCCCTTCCCTGAAGGACATTAGTGAACCAATTGGGTTTATTGTCACAATAACTAGCCATGGTGGTAGCTCAACCCACTGGAATGCTAGTCCAGCACCATGTCCACACCATCGTACTCATATATTGTCAAAGGCCATTTCTTCAGGCAAAAATCCATTCCCGTCCTCTGCTAAGTAATGGCTGTCGTAGTGAAGACGTCACAACAGAGATACTTAACGGGAAAGACAAAGAAAACCTGGAATGATATAGCCTACTGATAACTCATTTTGACCCAAAAAATTGGAATCATCCAGGTAATTGAATTGAGCGACTGCACCAAAATAGCACAGTAATACGTGCACCCTGTGATTCGAATTAAGGGACTTTGAATTAACAGTAGTTGGCCGGAACTTTCAGATACACTGGGGCAGCAGGTCAAGAAGGCACACATTTGGGTTGTGAGTGGCACGTTTAGGATTGACCCAACAAAGTAGTTCTTTACACAGAGGTTGATCAACAGCTGGAATGGGTGGCCAGGAAGGACGGGTGAAGCTGGGTTCCACGTTTAAGACACTGCATAGGCCCGGTATTCTGGAAGGATTTGATCAATTGGGCCGAAGAATCTCGTGATCCTTTTGAAGACAAAGTGTAAAAACAACTTGCTCAAACGCTTAAACAGACCTTAGCACACTCGTAAATCACTCGTGACCTTGCTCATGTTTAGTTGGATGACGTGGTTTGTCTTTTAGCTATGTTTGGGGTTGGAGTACAAGAGTAAGGAAGTCTTACTACAATTGTACAGGGCTTTAGTGAGACCTCACCTGGAATATTGCATATAGTTTTTGTCTCCTTATCTAAGGAAGGATATACTTGCCTTGGAGGTGGCACAACAAAGGTTCACTAGATTGATTCCTGGGATGAGAGGGTTGTCCTATGAGGAGAAGTTGAGTAGAATGGGCCTACACTCTCTGGAGTTTAAAAGAATGAGAGGTGATCTCATTGAAACATATATGATTATGAGGGGGTTTGACAGGGTAGATGCTGAGAGATTGTTTCTCCTGGCTAGAGAGTCTAGAACTAGGGGGCATAGTTGCAGGATAAGGGATCAGCCATTCAAGACTAAGATGAGGAGGAATTTCTTCACTCAGAGGGTCGTGAATCTTTGGAATTCTCTACCCTGGAGGGCTGTGGATGCAGAGTTGTTGAGTATATTCAAGGCTAAGATGGATAGATTTTTGGACTCTAGGGGAATCAAGGGATATGGGGATCGGGTGGGAAAGTGGAGTTGAGGTTGAAGCTCAGCCATGATCTGATTGAATGGTGGAGCAGGCTCGAGGGGTTGTATGGCCTACTCCTGCTCCTATTTCTTATGTTCTTATCTTTGTTATAATAAGCCAAAATGGCGGGTGGACCTGGGCGACTCACACCACAGCACCACCAGTGGTGGGAGGTCCAAGCAGCAGGTATTACAGTATTACCTACTGAAAGTAACAGAAGCAGGCATTACTATTACAATTAAACATTACCACTAGACATTACCAGTGTCAGAATAGCGTTACTAAATCGTAACAAGAAATAGGCCCGACAAAGAGGAAGTCTCCAGAATTTTAGAGATCAATGTAGATTTATATCAGGTTTACTGCAGTGTGACAGAGCAATGAGGCTCGGTTATTAAGATATTACGATGACACAATCACAGTTCCAACTAAAAAGTCACGTACCGTCATTCCTGGATTTCCCTGGTCTCCCTTTGGACCATCAAGACCCATCTCACCCTTAACCACAGAAAACAAAATGAATGGTTATTCCCGCCAATACAGTTCAACGACAGCCAGTGACATAAACAGGTTCAACACAGCAACTATTACATCAATATAACACCAATGTCAACTTAGATACTTAAAGCAAAACAAAGTTTCTACGGAATGTAACCTAACATTGGTGAGATTTGTACTCAAGGGGGTAAATTTTAACCCCCAAGAATGGGTGGGTTGGGGGTGGGTGGGAGGTTAAAATAACAAGTGGGCATGTTGCAGTGGGACCGCATCCCGGCTCCATCTCCCCCTCTGGGTTTAACCCAGGCAGGTTTGGATGTGTGCACAGCAGACGCCAGGAAGTCCCGCCCCCACTTAAAGCCGGCGGGCCGATACTTAGAACGGCAATGTACCTCATTGAGATACTTAATATTTTGTGTATTGGAACATTAAAATGAATTTAGCCATACCCGTTTGGGTTTCATAAGAACATAAGAAATAGGAGCAGGAGTAGGCCACACGACCCCTCGAACCTGCTCCACCATTCAATCAGATCACGGCTGATCTTCAACCTCAACTCCACTTTCCTGCCCGACCCCCATTTCCCTTGATTCCCCTAGAGTCCAAAAATCTATCTATCTCAGCCTTGAATATACTCAATGACTCAGCATCCACAGCCCCCTGGGATAGAGAATTCCAAAGATTCACAACCCTCTCAGTGAAGAAATTCCTCCTCATCTCAGTCTTAAATGGCTGACCCCTTATCCTGCGACTATGCCCCCTAGTTCTAGACTTTCCAGTCAAGGGTAACAGCCTCTCAGCATCTACCCTGTCAAGCCCCCTCAGAATCTTATATGTTTCAATGAGATCACCTCTCATTCTTCTAAATGCCAGAGAGTATAGGCCCATTCTACTCAATCTTTCCTCATAGGACAACCCTCTCATCCCAGGAATCAATCTAGTGAACCTTTGTTGCACCACCTCCAAGGCAAGTATATCCTTCCTTAGATAAGGAAGCCAAAACTGTGCACACTACTCCAGGTGAGGTCTCACCAAAGCCCTGTACAATTGTAGTAAAACTTCCTTACTCTTGTACACCAACCCCCTTGCAATAAAGGCCAACATGCCATTTGCCTTCCTAATAGCTTGCTGAACATGCAAGCTAACTTTTTGTGTTTCTTGTACGAAGACATCTAAATCTCTCAAGACACCAACATTTAATAGTTTCTCATCATTTAAAAAATATCCTGTTTTTCTATTCCTCCTACCAAAGTGAATAACCTCACATTTCCCCACATTATACTCCATCTGCCACCTTCTTGCCCACTCACTTAACCTGTCTATATCCCTTTGCAGACTCTGTGTCCTCCTCACAGCTTACTTTCCCACCTAACCTTGTATCGTCAGCAAACTTGGATACATTACACTCGTTCCTTCATCTAAGCATTAATATAGTTTGTAAATAGCTGAGGCCCAAGCACCGATCCTTGCGACACCCCACTAATTACAGCCTGCCAACCTCAGAATGACCTGTTTATCCCTGTTTTCAGACCGTTAACCAATCCTCTATCCATGCTAATATATTACCCTCTCTTTCCCATCGCTTCTGATTCACGTCAGGTGAAAGCAGGCGGATAAGTGCCGGATCCATGAGGTGAGTTTTTTTTAATTCATTCTTGGGATGTGGGCGTCGCTGGCAAGGCCAGCATTTACTGCCCATCCCTAATTGCCCTTGAGAAGGTGGTGGTGAGCCGCCTTCTTGAACCGCTGCAGTCCGTGTGGTGAAGGTTCTCCCACAGTGCTGTTAGGAAGGGAGTTTCAGGATTTTGATCCAGCAACGATAAAGGAACGGCGATATATTTCCAAGTCGGGATGGTGTGTGACTTGGAGGGGAACGTGCAGGTGGTGTTGTTCCCATGCGCCTGCTGCCCTTGTCCTTCTAGGCGGTAGAGGTCGCGGGTTTGGGAGGTGCTGTCAAAGAAGCCTTGGCGAGTTGCTGCAGTGCTTCCTGTGGATGGTACACACTGCAGCCACAGTGCGCCGGTGGTGAAGGGGGTGAATGTTTAGGGTGGTGGATGGGCTGCCAATCAAACGGGCTGCTTTGTCCTGGATGGTGTCGAGCTTCTTGAATGTTGTTGGAGCTGCACTCATCCAGGCAAGTGGAGAGTATTCCATCACACTCCTGACTTGTGGAAAATCTTTGGGGAGTCAGGAGTTGAGTCACTCTCCGCAGAATACCCAAACTCTGACCTGCTCTTGTAGCCACAGCATTTATGTGTAGCTTCTGGTCAATGGTGACCCCCAGGATGTTGATGTGGGATTTGGCGATGGTAATGCCATTGAATGTCAAGGGGAGGTTAGACTCTCTCTTGTTGGAGATGGTCATTGCCTGGCACTTGTCTAGCACGAAAGTGACTTGCCAATTATCATAAAATCATAGAAAGTTACGGCACAGAAGGAGGCCATTTGGCCCATCGTGTCCGCGCTGGCCGATAAAGAGCTATCCAGCTTAATCCCACTTTCCAGCACTTGTCCGTAGCCCTGTAGGTTACGGCACTTCAAGTGTACATCCAAGTACTTTTAAAATAAGGGTTTCTGCCTCCTACCACCCTCTCAGGCAGTGAGTTCCAGACCCCCAACACCCTCTGGGTGAAAAAAATTCTCCTCAGTTCCCCTCTAATCCTTCTACCAGTTACTTTAAATCTACATCCCCTGGTCACTGACCCTTCTGCTAAGTGAAATAGGTCCTCCCTATCCACTCTATCTAGTCCCGTCATAATTTTGTACACCTCAATTAAATCTCCCCTCAGCCTCCTTTGTTTCAAAGAAAACAACCCCAGCCTATCCAATCTTTCCTCAGAGCTAAAATTCTCCAGTCCTGACAACATCCTCATAAATCTTTTCTGTACCCTCTCTAATGCAATTATATCTTTCCTGTAATGTGGTGACCAGAACTGTACGCAGTACTCAAGCTGTGGCCTAACTAGTGTTTTATACAGTTCTAGCATAACCACCCTGCTCTTATATTCTATGCCTTGGCTAATAAAGGAAAGTATCCCGTGTGCCTTCTTAACCACCTTATCTACCTGTCCTGCTACCTTCAGGGATCTGTGGACATGCACTCCAAGGTCCCTCACTTCCTCTACACCTCTCAGTATCCTCCCATTTATTGTTTACTCCCTTGCCTTGTTTGCCCTCCCCAAATGCATTACCTCACACTTCTCTGGATTGAATTCCATTTGTCACTTTTCTGCCCACCTGACCAGTCCATTGATATCTTCCTGCAGTCTACAGCTTTCCTCCTCACTATCAACCACACGGCCAATTTTTGTATCATCTGCAAACTTCTTGATCAAGCCCCCTACATTTAAGTCTTGTAAACAATTTTACAACACCAAGTTATAGTCCAGCAATTTTATTTTAAATTCACAAGCTTTCGGAGGCTTCCTCCTTTGTCAGGTGAACGATGTGAAAATGAAATCCTCGAAATGAAATCGAATTTATAATTCACAGAACAATGCTTGGTGAGTACAGACAGTTTTTTCAACTGCCCGTTGCCAAGGCAATCAGTGTGCAGACAGTGTACATTTAAGTCCAAATCATTAATATGTAACACAAAAGCCCAGCCTTATCAGCCCAAGCCTGGATGTTGTCCAGGTCTTGCTGCATGCAGGCACGGACTGCTTCATTATCTGAGGGGTTGCGAATGGAACTGAACACTGTGCAATCATCAGCGAACATCTTCACTTCTGACCTTATGATGGAGGGAAGGTCATGATTTATTGCCTTTATTGAACGGCTTGTGGGCCTGGAGGAACAGGAGTGCTTCATCCAGGCCCAACAAGCTCACCTGGCAGACAGGACCCCGCAATCGGCCAACCCCGCTCCCCTCGACGGCGGACCCTCTTGCTACCATCCACCCCCCTCCCCCCGGATCTCCATTGCTGGCTGGACCCCCCGATGTCGTCGCTAGCTGATCGCTCTCCCTCCCGCACCCCCCTCTCTGATTCACGGCTCCTTTCACTCCCGACAGGCAGCTAGACTGTCAATCTGGCTGCCTGGCGCATGGGAAACCCGGATGCTTAAATACTCACCTTCAACTGAGTAGCGATAGCAGATTGCGATGCACTCAATCCGCTTCCGGGTTCCCCACGCGCATATCTGCGGATGGGTGGGGTACCCCACTCGGAGTGAAAGTTATCCCCAAGGTGTGGGATAGTCCTTTGCGGGACGGCAAGCATTTTCCACCCTGTATTACAATCAAGTAATGTCATAGAATCACGGACTCCTACTGCACAGAATGAGGCTGTTCGGCCCATTGTGCCTGTGCCGGCTCTTTGAAAGAGCTGTCCAATTAGTTCCATTTCCCTGCTCTTTCCCCCTATAGTCCTGCAAATTTTTCCCTTTCCAAGTATATATCCAACGGAGAAGCCAGGATTCATCTGTGCTCACACCTACCGAAAGGCTGTCTTCCACCTTCGACTACCAAATGCAAGGCAGAACCATACTTAGAAGAAGGCTAGCTTCTCCGTCAGACTGCACGTGAGAGGGGCTAGATTTATTTACTGCAATAGGATTGAGACTTTCTGTTTCGGTTCACCCTTAGTGCATCTGAAAGTAGGGTCATTCAAATATGAATATGAAGATGCACTATATAACTCCAAATGGTATCGCTATCATGAGGCCGCCCGTCTCTCTCCAGGCTAGACTAGGATTGAGCGAATGTTACCGACTATCCCGTTCACCATACTGCCAAGGATCCGATAAACACAGGACACTGATGTCCAGCCTCCAGATCACCTGGATTTCATGACCAAGGGTGGGGAGGGGCTGCCTTAGGGTTGCCAACTCTGGTTGGCATATTCCTGGAGGTTTCATCACATGATGTCCCACCTCCCACCGCCCCGCCCCCACACTCCTGCCATTGGTCAAGCCAATACATCCATCTTGGCGACGCACCGCCTTCCCACAGCCAATTGGAAACTGAACAAACTCTTCATGACTCGATTGGATGATTCTTGACTGCCAGTCAAACAGCCTTATTTTCCCCAACTCCTATAACTAATAAACAAAAGTTTAAGAAACTGAAAAAAACACAATTTTTTTTTTAATGCCCCCAATGATTTTTCTCCCGGGTTTTTGCTCACAGCAGTGTTCTGGAGATTGATCTTCAATTCTTGGAGACTCCAGGGCAATCTTGGAGGGTTGACGACACTACTGCAAGTCTGATTAAAGTTTAAACTTCTGTGGGGGGGGGGGGGTGGGAGGGGTGGTGGTGGTGGGGCGTAAAAGCAGGGGAGTGGGACTAATTGGATAGCTCTTTCAAAGAGCCGGCATAGGCACGGTGGGCTGAATGGCCTCCTTCTGTGCTGTATGATTCTATGATTACCAATAGCAAGCTAGGTTATAGCGTACACAGGTAGGACTCAACACGGAGCCTTTGCAGAAGTCTTAGCCAACTCTGAACCAGTGCCCAATGCAGTTCCAGGCTTCTGGCCCTGAAAGTACAAATTTCGTCACTCTGAGATAAATATGAGCTTATTCTACCGAGTCGAGCAGAACGTCACCTTTGGTCAAACATCGGAAGGTCCAAACTTGCTTTGGCTCCGATTTCTGGCCTGAATCTGGAAGTGTTACCATCCTGTCAGTAGCACAAAGCCATTATATGTCCACTAATGGATTCAATCTGGGCTCCGTTCAAATTCACCCTAGCAGTCCAGTTTTAAGAGCTGAGGAGAACTCAATCCGAAGAGGAGGAATGAATTCGAGGGACAGGAAGCCCTGGGATTTACAGCCATCTGATTAGACAGACAGGGGCCCGATACCATGCCACCGAGAACCAGATGTTTGACAGTAAGCACTGGGTTACACGGTGTGTGAAATAACCACTCAGTCCAGTGCACTGGGACATTCAGAGTGCTTGCTCCCCATGTGGTGTAATACCTCATTGTTCTGACACTTACTGGATCTCCTCTCTCTCCCGAGAGTCCTGGGATACCTCTGGGACCTGGGACACTCTCGCCAGGCGGACCTCTTTCACCCTGGAGTCAAACGGAAACAGTGACACTGTTAAATTTAACATCCAACCTCCATTTTCTGGAGCGCAATTGTTCAAACACACCTGCAACAAGCAATGGAGAAAATCTCAGAACCACCGAGGGTGGACGAAATGAAGCTGAGCGTCTACCAGGCACGGTTTGTTTTAGATGGTGAGGCTAAACTAAACAACACAAGGTGGTTTTCCCCAAAGGCCTCCAGTCTCCAAAGCAAGGCTGGTTTGATTTAATGAAAACTGGATGGTGGGTAATGAAGGGAAAGATTGCTTTGAGGTGAATGGGCTATGGGGAGAGACTGTGCTAGTTAACTCCTCCCAGTTTGGGCTATGGGGAGAGACTGTGCTAGTTAACTCCTCCCAGTTTGGGCCATGGGGAGAGACTGTGCTAGATAACTGCCCGCAGTCTGGGCTATGGGGAGAGACTGTGCTAGATAACTCCCCGCAGTCTGGGCTATGGGGAGAGACTGTGCTAGATAACTGCCCGCAGTCTGGGCTATGAGGAGAGACTGTGCTAGATAACGTCCCGCAGTCTGGGCTATGGGGAGAGACTGTGCTAGATAACTCCCCGCAGTCTGGGCTATGAGGAGAGACTGTGCTAGATAACTCCCCGCAGTCTGGGCTATGGGGAGAGACTGTGCTAGATAACTCCCCGCAGTCTGGGCTATGGGGAGAGACTGTGCTAGATAACTCCCTGCAGTCTGGGCTATGAGGAGAGACTGTGCTAGATAACTCCCCGCAGTCTGGGCTATGCGGAGAGACTGTGCTAGATAACTCCCTGCAGTCTGGGCTATGAGGAGAGACTGTGCTAGATAACTCCCCGCAGTCTGGGCTATGGGGAGAGACTGTGCTAGATAACTCCCCGCAGTCTGGGCTATGGGGAGAGACTGTGCTAGATAACTCCCCGCAGTCTGGGCTATGGGGAGAGACTGTGCTAGATAACTCCCCGCAGTCTGGGCTATGAGGAGAGAATGTGCTAGATAACTCCCTGCAGTCTGGGCTATGAGGAGAGACTGTGCTAGATAACTCCCCGCAGTCTGGGCTATGGGGAGAGACTGTGCTAGATAACTCCCCGCAGTCTGGGCTATGGGGAGAGACTGTGCTAGATAACTCCCCGCAGTCTGGGCTATGGGGAGAGACTGTGCTAGATAACGTCCCGCAGTCTGGGCTATGGGGAGAGACTGTGCTAGATAACTCCCCGCAGTCTGGGCTATGGGGAGAGACTGTGCTAGATAACTCCCCGCAGTCTGTGAGAAAAGATTTGCACCATTCAGGTCTCCGAGTCTGTGGCACGTGCAATGAAAACAATCTGAGCAATTTAGAAGAAATTGCAGAAAAGCAAAAAAATTAACTCATCTGTAACTTTAACAGAGAATCAAGAACTGCAGGCATTGTGAAGTACTTGATCTGTGCTCTGATCTTTTAATTGACCGTCGCATCCTTAATTCAACCGAACAGGAGGGACAGTCATCCAATATTGCTTAATTCTTACGTGCTGGAGGTTGTTGGTTTTTATTGTGATAGCATCAAGAAATCAAAAGGCAACAGGAAGAGAAGTCTGATAAAGGAACGATAAAATCTTCTTACATGTACAGCGCAAGAAACAATTAATTACCTTTTGACCCTGAAGTCCTTCAGATCCTCTGGGGCCCGACGGGCCCACAGGTCCAGGAGGACCAGAGATTCCATCAGTTCCTCTGAGGCCTGGGGGACCAGCGAGACCAGGAAAGCCCTGAAAACAGAAAGACAAGCGACAGTAAGCCTGGCTTCAACTTAGGGTTGCCAACCCTCCAGGATTGACCTGGAGTCTCCAGGAATTGAAGATTAATTTCCAGGATACCTCTGCGTGCAAAACCCAGGGAGAAAAATCACTGGGTCATTGTTTTTTTTTTCTCTCCATTTTCTTTGAACAATTTCGCTTATTAGTTATAAAAATATTGGAGATGGGGAAAGAAAGGGCTGTTTGACTGAGAGTCAAGAATTGTCCAATCGGGTAACGAAGAGTCTGTTCGCTTTCCCACTTGGCTGTGGGAAGGCGGGGCGTGGGGGAGGATGGACGTGTTGGGTGACCAATGACGGCAGAGTGGGGGGCGGGGCGGTCGGAGGTCACCTCCAGGAATGCATCCAACCAGAGTTGGCAACCCTACTTCAACTGTAAACTTACATCAGTGGATCCTGAGTAATTGGTAACTGGGCGAAATCATTTTTTATTTGAAATGAAAAAATGGGAGCCTGCCTGCTCTTCCCCGTAACTAACTTGCGATCCCAGAAATCGCTGCGGGTTCTGGTTTTGTTGGCGGGTCGTTAATTACAGAGTAAGACAGGCATTGCCCAATTCTCATTAATGGAAGAATTGGCTCCCTCTGTGTGATGAGCACTGACAGTTCCGAACTCAGCTACAAGGCAATGGGGCTGGGTTTTTACACGCTCAATCAGGCTGCTTTCCCAGGGTGAGAACATCAAGAGGAAGACGAACTCTAATCGTCAGATTCTGAATGGGATCTTCAATTCCGGACTCTTCATTTTCTTAAATGAAGTCGAACTTCAGATACTGTCTTTCTTAGCATCTGTCACTGGCAGGGGTCGCCAACTCTGGTTGGACGTATTCCTGGAGGTTTCGTCACATGACCTCCCACCGCCAACTACCCCGCCCCCACACTCCCGCCATTGGTCGCCCGACACGTCTGTCCTAGCAAATGCCCCGCCTTCCCAAAGCCGATTGGAAAGCAAACAGTCCCTTAATCACTCGACTGGATGATTCTTGACTGTCAGTCAAACAGCCTTTTCATCCGGTCTCCAGTACTTTTATCACTAATAAACAAAAGAACACGAAAAAAATTCACACACAATTCTTTTTAATGTCCCTATGATTTTTCTCCCGGGTTTCTGCTCACAGCAGTGTCCTGGAGGCTAATCCCTAATTCCTGGAGACTCCCGGGCCTTCCTGGAGGGTTGCCGACCCCTTGTCACCGGAGTTAAACAGAACGGAGCACAGGTGTGTTCAAATCCAGAGCTGATCAAAACTGGGGCAAAATCTGTGGGGGATGGGGGGGGCAAAGCGCATGATTTAAACAGTAGATTTGAATCATATCGGTTCAGATTCAAGACGATTCTGGCTGCAAATCATGGTCGTGTTTACTAAAAAACAAAATTACAGGAGCTATTATTTTTCTTTTAAAACACCTCGGCCTAGAATTACGAGCGGGCCCATTTTTCAATCCCCGTGCCTGAAAGGATAGGTCCAAGGGGCACCCAATATTGGAAATTGGGAAGTGGCAATGGAGCCGGTAAAATGGTGACACCCAGCGGTTGCCAACCCTCCAGGATTGAACTGGTGTCTCCAGGAATTCAAGATTAATCTCCAGGGAACTAGTACAAAATTGTGTTCTTATATGAATTTAGATTTGAGGTTAGGATCAGATCAGCCATGATCTTATTAAATGGCGGAGCAGGCTCGAAGGGCCGATTGGCCTACTCCTGCTCCTATTTCTTATGTTCTTAAAATCACAGGGGCATTGAAGAAAATCTATTTTTTCTCCATTTTCTTTGAACGCATGTGTTTTTTAGTTATGAAAATATTGGAGATGGTGGGGGGGGTTGGAGGAGGGAGGTCATGTGATGCAACCTCCAGGAATATGTCCAACCAGAGTTGGCAACCCTAGCTCCAGAGAGAAATCAGCCCCACGGTCTGAGACCAGGAGCTGCAGTATGACTGCACATTAAGATTACATTAGTGGGCAATCATCAGATGAATATAAGTTGATGGGATGTCCCATTTCGGTCGTTAGACGCCAATTATACCATCGGCTTCCACTGATTCAACATGTAGAATTGAATTAGGAAATGTCCTGTCGGAGAACCTGAAAAAATTGGGCTTCACAACCTTCATTTTTAGACAAATGGAGCATGGAGGTTTGATCAGTTTAATGTTATATCTTCTTCAGAAATTTAACGTAACTTTCACTGACCAGGGAAATCCAATTCCTTCATTCCATTTCTGAAGCTACTCTCTGTAAGAGGTGTCGGCCGTGACTCAGTGGGTAGCCCTCTCGCCTCTGAAGGTCATGGGTTCAAGTCCCACTCCAGAGACTTGAGCACATAATCCAGGCTGACTCTCCCGGGGGGAGCACTGAGGGAGTGCTGCACTGTCAGTGGTGCCAGTGTCAAAGTCATGATTTCAATTTTATCTCAATACTAGTTTGGCAGTCGACACATGGGTCCGTACTCTGCGTCAGTAACTGTAACTCACCCGTTCTCCCTTCTCTCCTCGTTCTCCTTTCTGTCCCTGGAGACCATCGAACCCTCGGTCACCCTGTATTATAGACAAGAGCAGATCAACGCTGAGAGCTACACAGAGGTCAAGTGTCTGGAGTGCCTTTAACCCGTTGGCGCTATTCTACAAAGATCTGCCACTGGTTTCATACCTTGGGTCCAATGAGCCCTTCTTTCCCAGTTATACCTGGGGAGCCGGGAGCACCAGATTCACCCTGAAAGACAAAACATAGGAATAAATACGGAATATCGGAACTCAGTAACACTGATATTCCTGATTTTTTCATTCTCTAGAAAAATGAAAGCTGAGGCGTGACCTGATAGAGGTCTTTAAGATAATGATAGGGTTTGATAGGGCAGGTGTAGAGAAAATGTTTCCACTTGCGGGGGAGTCCAAATCTAGAGGTCATAAATATAAAATAGTCGCTAATAAATCCAATAGGGAATTCAGGAGAAACTTCTTTACCCAAAGAGTGATTGGAATGCGGAACTCGCTACCACAAGGAGTAGTTGAGGCAAATAGCATAGATGCATTTATGGGGAAGCTAGATAAACACAACGGGGAGAAAGGAATAGAAGGTCATGCTTATAGGGTTAAATGAAGGAGGGTGGGAGGAAGCTCGTGTGGAGAATTAATGCCGGCGTAGATTAGTTGGGCCAAATGGCCTGCTTCTGTGTTGTAGTTTCAATGTAACTCGAGGTAGTGCTTAACCCAACTGAACATTCTGTCATGTGTGCACCAAGGCAGGGAACGTTAGTGAGCTATTCCACCACAGGGTCATCACAGCAGTCCCCTCAGCTGACGTTTACTATAATTGTACAGGGCTTTGGTGAGACCTCACCTGGAATACTGTGTACAGTTTTTGTCTCCTTATCTAAGGAAGGATATACTTGCCTTGGAGGCGGTGCAACAAAGGTTCACTAGATTAATTTCTGGGATGAGAGGGTTGTCCTATGAGGAGAGGTTGAGTAGAATGGGCCTATACTCTCTGGAGTTTAGAAGAATGAGAGGTGATCTCTTTGAAACATATAATATTCTAAGGGGGCTTGACAGGGTAGATGCTGAGAGATTGTTTCCCCTGGCTGGAGAGTCTAGAACTAGGAGGCATAGTCTCAGGGTAAGGGGTCGGACATTTAAGACTAAGATGAGGAGGAATTTCTTCACTGAGGGTTGTGAATCTTTGGAATACTCTACCCCAGGGGACTGTGGATGCTCAGTCGTTGAGTATATTCAAGGCCGAGATAGATAGATTTTTGGACTCTAGGGGAATCAAGGGATATGGGGATCGGGCGGGAAAGTGGAGTTGGGGTCGAAGATCAGCTGTGATCTTATTGAATGGTGGAGCAGGCTCGAGGGGCCGAATGGCCGACTCCTGCTCCTATTTCTTATGTTCTTATGTATGCATTTTCCAGCAGCGGTCACTGGACAGTAATCTCACCTCGGAGTCAGGAGGTTGAGGGTTCGAGTCCCACTCCAGAGGCTTGAGCACATAATAGAACCATAGAAAAGATACAGCACAGAAGGGGGCCATTCGGCCCATCGTGTCCGCTCCGGCTCGAAGAACAACCAGGTGCCCGTTCTCATCCCACCTTCCAGCACCCGGTCCGTAGCCCTGCAGCTTACAGCAGGTCCAAGTACTTTTTAAAAAGAGTTGAGGGTCCCTGCCTCTACCACCAATTCGGGCAGCGAATTCCATACACCCACCACCCTCTGGGTAAAAAAGTTTTTCCTCATGTCCCCTCTAATCCTTCCGCCAATCAGCATAAAACTATGTCCTCTAGTTCTTGAACTCTCCGCTAGGGGAAACAGGTACTTCCTGTCTACTCTATCTGGGCCCATTTTATGCTATCAGCCAAGATTAAAATGTCCCTCTGTGTCTTTACACTGAGGTCTGGAAGTTTTAATCAGCTTCATAATACTTGCTGTGGTTTGGTGGTGACTAAATGGAACAATGATCGGATCTGCCCCAATATTCGTGTTGGACGCTCAGTACTGACTGTGAGCTGATTTGAACACTGGTTCCATGTTTTCCTACCTGATCTCCCTTTCTGCCAGGGAATCCAAGTCTCCCAGGAAGGCCAGGGTCACCCTGCACAAACAAACGCACAAGGCAAGAAAACAAGAAAACACAGAATAAACACAGGTTCACGGGAGACAAGACTTAGATTTGCTTTAAATTATTGAAGGACTGGATGCAGTGGCGATTGAACATTGACATGAGGACATGCCCGTAAAATAGGAAGAAAAGAACAGGAGCGGGCCATTAGGCCTATGAAGCCTGCTCCGTTAATTCTTGTTAGCCACGGCAGCTTCATCTCTTGCTATAAATCCCTGAGTGCCTTTGCTTTCCGAGTGAAACTCGGGTGATGGTCAGGAAGCATTTCTTCACGCACAGGGGAGTGGGAATCTGGAACGCTCTCCCTCAAAAAGCTGTTGAGGCTGGGGGGGTCAATTGAAAATTTCAAAACTGAGATTGATCGATTTTTGTTAGGCGAGGGTATCAAGGGATATGGAGCTAAGGCGGGTAGATGGACTTTGAGGTGCAGATCAGCCCTGATCTAATTGAATGGCGGAACAGGCTCGATGGACTGAATGGCCTCCTCCTGTTCCTGTGTTCCTAAAGCAACTAAAACAGCTCACGTTGCCCTCCGTAATGGTTGGAATGAAAATGAACCACACAGTCCAGGTGCCGAAGATGAAAATTCACCTTGCACCAGACCTGTGCCAGGGCAGCCGGTTCCAAACCTTGGGCTTCCCTGTGGCCGGCTGCAGGCCCAACGTAAAACTACCAGGGCTCGCTAAAGGCTGCTGCTGGGAAGAATCATCCTCCTCTTGCCGCAGAGGGGCAACGAATCTCGCTGGAATGATTTTGTGTCTTTTTGTCAGATTTCGCGGCCCCGATATTTACTGGTGGGGGGTGGGGGGAAGCACGGTAGCCCGGGGAAAACTCGGCAAGGCCAGGAACGTGGAGGTCCTGCCGAATTTAAAGGCAGGACTTGGTTATGATTTTTTTCTTCCGTTTCCCAGGAAAACCAGCAGCAGGAGGCCGCAGCCGGGGACCCTTGTGGACGGTCCCCGGTAATCGGGAGGGAGGGAGCCAGAGGTCGTGGGGGGGTTTAATATTGAGGCCCATCTCTCTGTGATCGTCACTGTTATTGCCATTTCATGATGTATCGTTTCTTCCCCCTTTATTACTCTGCTTTGGTGGGTTTAAAATTTGCTTCATGTAAATAAAAATTAAAATCTAGAAATTACTGTCTGTGACATTAGTTTAGCGCGTTAATGTGAAACTACTTGACCATTTTATTGGAGTCATTAACCAGTTCACACTCCAATATTCCACCTCCTCATTTCTAGCTTAAATTACTTTCATTTTTTTTGAACTGGGAAGAAATAAAACCAAACTAATAAAACAGCTCGCCTCTTACCTTACTTCCTTTCACTCCATCTTGACCACAGGCGCCTTTCACCCCTCTCTCTCCCTGCAAAACAAACCAAAGGTTGTACGATTCATGTATACAGGCCCTTCATGTATACCGGCCCTTCAAGTATACCGGCCCTTCAAGTATACCGGCCCTTCAAGTATACCGGCCCTTCATGTATACCGGCCCTTCATGTATACCGGCCCTTCAAGTATACCGGCCCTTCAAGTATACCGGCCCTTCAAGTATACTGGTACTTTAACGTATCAACAGAAACAGTTAGTTTCAAAATGTATACATCTCTTTTATACGGCACGTGTACAAACCACCTCTTGTAACTGTGTAGACATTGCTGCCCGTCCTGGCACTTTTTGGGCAGGGGCAGTTCCTGGCAGCTGCCACGTGGACCCCAGGATCGAATCCCGGCAGAACCACAGGGATTGCAGCCCGTGGAATTTCAGGGCTGCTTTTTGTTTTTAAGTCTAAGAAGAAAAAGGTTTTAAAACTACAAGGTGAGGCCAGACACTTCACCAAATTCACCACCAGACACTTCTCACGCGTCAAAAACTAAACGGAAAGAGTGCACTTTGGCCAATATGATTCAATTCACCCCCTCAAATTACCCCCAATCACTGCCACCACCTGCGACAGGCCTGGAAGTATCAATAATTCATCCCATCTTTACACATCTCCAAATGCCCTATGTATATACACAACCCAAGCTTGGAAGGATTCATTGGGCTGGAAAATTGTTTCTAAAATAACGGTGAGCCTAATAGCAATGTGATAGCTTCGCCTTAAAGGGATATTGCCAGCTGCAATCAATGGAATCAACGGACCTGCGCCAACTTGCTCTCCTGCCCAGCTGGAAACAAACTAATCTCGCCACAAAACAGGTACGCTCATTTTTTTAAAGTCTAAACTAAGTTTTAACAGCGTGGTAAGTCTTATTGACTGCCAAACAAATCCTCTGCCACTAAAAATTAACTTTTAAAAATGTGGAGCCTCATTACTCCTGATTTTAATAGTTTTTGGACATTTAGTCTGTGCTGTTTGTTTATGAACTGCACCTCCTGGTTCTCACAGTGTGGCTTGCTCAGAGATCCTTTCACCACTCACACAGTCCGGGAAAGAACGCTGTTGTTATTCGAACTCACAGTTCAAGGAAATTGCCACCAAAAAGAACGTGGTAACTTAGCAGGTGAATTTAAATCTAACGAGCGGCGACCACGCGGAGCAATTTATCGGTCAAGATGTTAACTGCTCAGTGTCATTCGCAGTTCAAGTTGAAGTAGTGTAAAGATTTCACACACACGCCTGCCATTACACTGCTCACAATGACTTACTTTGAAACCTTTAGACCCTTGTTCTCCCCTCTCCCCGTGGATTCCTTTCACTCCATCAGCACCGTTCTTTCCTGGTATTCCCTGTGAAGAATCAGTCCAAAGAAAAACATGGTTAGCAGATAGTAATAGATACCAAAGTACAGTATATCCCGATAATCTACTCGGGAATTGAACGGAGAGACACTCAGTGCCTTTCCCAGCTGATAGCGGCTAAATCAGAAGAGACCAAGGATCACAACCTGGTGTTTTCCCCATCTTTAAGATTCACTGGCACACCGTGTGGTGCATTTACACACTCAGTCATATGCCACACCGTGGTGCATTTACACACTCAGTTATATGCCACACCGTGGTGCATTTACACACTCAGTCATATGCCATTGCATGTGGTGCATTTACACACTCAGTCATCTGCCACACCGGGCAGTGCATTTACACATTGAATCATCTGCCACAACATGGTGCATTTACAGTCATATGTCACACTGTGGTGCATTTACACACTCAGTCATATGCCACAATGTATGGTGCATTTATACACTCAGCCATGTGCCACACTGTATGGTGCATTTACACACTCAGCCATTAAGGAGCTCCACATCTTAACATTTGAAGCTGTACAATACATCGGCTGGAGTATTGTGTACAGTTCTGGTGCCACAACATTCAGATCTTAACAGGATAGAGAAAGTAAACCTGGAACATAACACTCTCAGTTTGCATTAGGGCAACGAGATAAGAAGGCACAGTGTAATGATTTGGTCTTTATCAGTAATGTCTGAACAAGGCTTTTTAAACTTGTAACATTTCTGTAATGTTAAATTCAGCATTTGTCTCAACATAAGCCAATTGAAACCAGACTGGTCACCGTGGAATTTCAAGTATTAACTGGTTACTCAGAGAAAGGAGAGAGAGGGACCAATAGGGAGAGCGTGTTTCTTGCCTTTATTGTGTATGTAGACAATGCGCCTTTTATGATTTAATGAACCCACAATGAATATTCCATAGCACTGACTGAAAAGAAAGAAAGTAAGAAAGACTTGCATTTATATAACACTTTTCACGACCCCAGAACCTCCCAAAGCGCTTTACAGCCAATGAAGTACTTTTAAAATTAAAAAAAACTTTTGGAGTGTAGTCACTGTTGTGATGTCGGAAACATGGCAGCCAATTTGTGCGCAGCAAGATCCCACAAACAGCAATGTGATCATGACCAGATAATCCGTTATTTTCTGTATAGTGAAGTTGATTGAGGGATAAACATCGGCCAGGACACCGGGGAGAACTCCCTTGCTCTTCTTCGAAAATAATGAAGATTATCTTTATCGATGGTTCAAGATGCTTTTCTACAATATGATCATTTTAGCAAACTGACTTTGTGGGGTCTTCCCACTGTTCAAAGTTGTAGTCATTTGCAAAAAGAAAACAGTACTGTTGCCAAGACATCTATGGTGGGTCAGCTAAATAACACTTCAAATTACCATAGCAATCAGCCGGGTTTTAACTCTGCTGGATTAATGTTGAGACAAACTGCTGAATTTAACATTACAGAAATATTGTAACTAAAAAAAAATCCAGTTCAGCCAATACAGGTAAAGGTTTAGGGTTGCGAAGGGCAAGTTTGAGGGAGACACCGGGAAATATTTCTTTACACAGACGACGTTCAACAGCTGAAACAGGTTGTCCGGAACTGTGGTTAAGACCAGGACCCTGGACTCATTTATGAAGCTGTGAGAAGCTGTAATGGGGAGAGGGAAGGATTGGTATTCTGGACAAGCAAGATCAAAAATGTGGAAAGACTTGTGAAGCCAGGATTGTTGGTAACCAGAGGTCACAGATTTAAGGTAATTGTCAAAAGAACCAGTGGGGAGATGAGGAGAATTCTTTTTACGCAGCGAGTTGTTATGATCTGGAATGCGCTGCCTGGAAGGGCGGTGGAAGCAGACTCAATAGTAACTTTCAAAAGGGAATTGGATATATATTTAAAAAGGAAAAATTTGCAGGGCAGTGGGACTAATCAGATAGCTCTTTCAAAGAGCCGGTACAGTCACAATGGGCCGAATGGCCTCCTTCCGTGCTGCAAGATTTTATTATTCTATGAAATGGGCCTGCGGGCCTTCTTCACCTGAAACTATCTTATGAACATTCGGAATGTGGAGAGCATATTATCTGTGGTGTAATGTGTTTAACAGATGCCACGGCCTGAGCTGAAATACTTTCTCACTTGTTCATGGTTCACCACCCTGACTGTAAATGTCCTCTGGTGGATCGGAAATGCATTTCAAAACTTCAAAATGTACTCACTTGCAGCTCACTGAGGGATAGCTGACACCTGACTGCACATCTGGCATATTCCTATACGTGAATGTGATCTGGCCAAATTTGGTTTGGATAACATCTTTTTTTTACATTCATTCCGGGGATGTGGGCGTCGCTGTCAAGGCCGCCATTTATTGCCCATCCCTAGTTGCCCCTTGAGAAGGTGGTGGTGGGCCTCCTTCTTCTTGAGCCGCTGCAGTCCGTGTGGTGAAGGTTCCCCCACAGTGCTGTTAGGTAGGGAGTTTCAGGATTCTGACCCAGCGACGATGGAGGAACGGCCGATATACGTCCTAGTCGGGATGGGGTGTGACTGATAGGATAAACTACAGGCCAAATTTGATCTGGATAACCGGCAGGATAAACTACAGGGCACTTCTTGTGGATTGTGCCAGTCAGACAAAGATAGAAAGAATCTCGAGATCAAGGAAGTGCTTAATGTATTATTTTTTTTATTTTTCCTAGTTATGCAGATTAAAGGGAGTCCAACGCAAATACCCGATCGATGTGGAGTAATGAGTTAACAGGTCACATCTTCAAGCAGCAATAGAAAACGGAAAAATAGATTACGGTTGTGCAAGGAATAGAAAGAAACGACACAAATCTTACCGGTTTCCCTGGTTCTCCTGATTCACCTTCCTCACCCTGGTAACCAAAAACAAACAACAATTTAGTAAAGTTTTGGACCTGGGGATGAAAGATTAAACATGATTTTTTTAAGAAATAGCTTCCACAGACACTGTCTGCTGACATGTAAACCGAGACAGTGAGCGTCAGCAGGGTATTCGACCATGGGCAGCATCACAGCCAGGAACGACCGACCTCACTTAACCTTCCCAGGAGCGAGACCGATAAAAAAGCACAAAACGTGAGGAGCAAGAGTGAAAGGAAAACTCACCTGGGGACAGATCAAGGTCTGAACTTTTCCTGAGCAGGACTGTGAACATACTGAGAGACTGGGCAGAAAGCCACCAGGAGGCCAGGTTATGTAATTAAAGTGTGACAAGTTTACACAGGAAAAACCCATAATAAATGCAATGGGGAAAAAGTTGACACAAAAAATGTGACAAAAATTTAATAGGAAGTAAAGTGGTACAAAGTGCATAGGAACAAGAGTAGGCCATTCAGCCCCTCAAGTCTGTTCCGCTATTTAACTAGATTATGGCTGATCTGTATCTTAACTTCACCTACCAGCCTTGGTTCCATAATCCTTAATACCCTTGCCTAACAAAAATCTATCAATCTTGGCTTTGAAATTTTCAATTGACTCCCAGTCTCAACGGCTTTTTAGGAGAGGGAGTTCCAGATTTCCACTACCCTTTGTGTGAAGCTGTTTTCTGACATCATCCCTGAACGACCTAGCTCTAATTTTAAGGTTATGCCCCCTTGTGCTGGACTCTCCCACCAGAGGAAATAGTTTCTCTCTCTCTACCCTATCAAATCCTTTAATCATCTTAAACACCTCAATTAGATCACCCCTTAATCTTCTATACTCGAGGGAATACAAGCCGAGTTTATGCAACCTGTCCTCATAATTTAACCCTTTTATCCCCGGTATCATTCTGGTGAATCTGCGCTGCACCTCCTCCAAGGCCAATATATCCTTCCTGGGGTGCAGTGCCCAGAACTGAACGCAGTACTCCAGGTGGGGTCTAACCAGAGCTCTGAACAGCTGTACCATAACTTGCACCCCTCTGTATTCCAGCCCTCTTGAGATAAAGGCCAACATTCCATTAGCCTTATTAATTACATTTTGCTTGCAGACATAATATTTTTAATATATTGTAGATATGGATATCTATTTACCTTTTGAACCCAATTATGCTGTTGGCTTCCATGGCCTTCCCCACCTTATCAAAGACCTATCATGGGATCTGGGACCTTCCTGGCCGATAAGATCCAAGATTACATGGTGCACAAACCCACTGAACTGTCGAAAGAGCCCAAAACACGGAGCCTCACTCTGCCTTTAATTCCAGTAGAGCAAAGTTACACCAGTGCTCGGAAGTTTATTCCTTAAATGGAAGTCAGGAAACGCAAGTGTCACCAGTATCCAATGTGAAGCAAAGACTCTGTCTGGTGGATGAGCTCTTATCTAAGGCAGCCAGCAACACAGCCATAAAAATGTTCACTTCATGGTACTGCGGCCAGTGCTGTAAAGCCGGGTAGGACCTGAAATGTTAACTCTGTTTCTCTCTCCGTACGTGCTGCCTGACCCGCTGACTGTTTCCAGCATTTTCTGTTTGTATTTTAGGAGAATCTGGTGTTTGCTTCCTGACCGTTAGGAAATTCTGTAAAATTGACATCAAGATAGTCCTGGGCCAGAAATTGCTGCAATTGCACATCTCGCGATGAGGGACGTGAATTGGACTTTATACCTCACCGTTCGGATCGCACTATATTTACACTGGATTTTTTAATGAACTAATAATGGTGAGCACCGTTAATTAGCCATTATTTTTCCAGCAATTTCTGGCCCAATGTAGTTTTGTTTAAAGCAGCACCATTGATTCTGCAGAGAGGGAGAACCACACAGTGTTACATTTTGATGTGGTCTGCAGCACAGTGTTTGGACAGCTGACTGAGAAAAGATTCGCCAAACGCTTCTCGATACGAAGGTGTAAGAGTAAAGCGAAACATGAAACTATCCGAACCTTGGAAGGTTGAAGTCCAGGTCAAGCTCTATACTCCTTGACTCAAGTACTAAAGATGGACTTACTCCTACCATAGCCCTCCTGTTGAACAAACGTAATAGAACGCAACCAAGTACCTTCTGTCCACCAGGTCCTCTGGCTCCTGGGAAGCCCATCGAGCCTTTGTCTCCTTGTTCTCCTTTTGGTCCCTTGAAAGGAAAAAAAATCAGACACAACACTTAGATCAAGAACCCACCGAAACAAGCAGTTACCATTTGCTCATCCGTTGGAACCTTTTGACTGCTCAAGGCTCAGTTTAACAATGAAGAGAATGTATTTGATTTGGAAAAACGAAGACAGCAAAGATGGCTGGCCATCCGGATTTCATAATATTGGCCCAAACCCTACATCTGGAGTAATCCCCGACATTTGGTTTGAGTGCTGAATTTCTACTGTGCCCCAGTCGGACAGATCAAACGGCAATGTCAGAGGGATCAACAGGAGTACCCCAGGAATGTGGTTAGGTGAGCCTTGTGATAGACAATGTCTCGCATGTATTGGCCTGCATGGTCATCTATGCACACATCTACCATGAACTTATACTCCCTTCTGTATTGGCACCCATCATCCCTGAGTTCGAGGGATATACGACTGCCTTTACCGCCCAAGTGTAGACGGGGAAAATCTGCTCCAAATTTCTATACAAGTTACATTTTCATTTCAATTTCTCAAGCAGTAATAGGGAGCCCTTGTGAGAGTGTGGATTACCTGTACATGTTAACAGGTGATGCCAGCTTCATCTCAGCAGCCAAACAGGAGAGTCTGTGTGCATCCGGGCTTCTTTTTGTACTGGTTCTCGGGATGCGCTGTCACTGACATTTATTGCCCATCCCTAGTTGTCCTGAGAAGGTGGTGGTGGGCCTTCTTCTTGAACCACTGGTAGCAGTTTGAAGTGGTTTGTTAGGCCACTTCAGAGGGCGGTTAAAAGTCAACCACGTTGGCGTGGGACTGGAGTCACGTATAAGCCCAGACTGGGTAAGGATGACAGGTTTCCTTCCCTAAAGGACGTGAGCGAACCAGTTGGGTTTTTACGACAATCCGACAGCTTCATGGTCACTTAAACTGAATTCAAATTCTCAAACTGTCCTGCTGGGATTTGAACTCGCTTTCTCTGGATTACTAGTCCGGTCAAGCGATGTCACCTGAGCACATACCTTCTCCCCCCGTGGTCCTTCTTCTCCTTTCACACCTTTTTGTCCTTCGCTTCCTTTCTGGCCGCGCTCCCCCTGTAAGCAACCAACAGTAGATGTTTAATAGCATCCCAAGCATAGGTTCCTCCTTTGCCCCTATGAAAATATCTTTGGATTTTTTTTCTCTAGGAAGTTCTAGAATGTTATTCCTTACAAACTCTCCTTTGATTCCTCTGATCCCAGGCGTTCCGACGACAGCAATCACTTCGCCCTGCACCAGGGAACATAAGTCAGTGTTTGTTAGGCCTCAGTAAGCTGAATATGTCTCTGTGACACTTGAGTATCTTAAAAAGGGCTGTAGCAGATGTGAAGAGCAAGTTTTCAATGAAGAGAGAGAGAATGTGGATGTTTTTCAAACTATTTTCTGAATTTGCGTGGATCAAGGTGAGAGATGCTAGAGCTGGGGATTGAATTATCCCTACTTTGAGCACTTGATCTCAGCAGTAAGCACACCTGAGTCAGATATGGTAGATAGATGCAAAGAAAAGTTCCCTCTATTTTGCCCCAACAATGTGCCTCAACAAAAACTTGCATTTATATAGCGCCTTTAAAACGTCCCAAGGCGCCTTCCAAGGAGCGTAATCAAACACAATTTGACACCGAGCCACATAAGGAGATATTAGGACAGGTGACCAAAAGGTTGGTCAAAGAGGAAGGTTTTAAGCAGTGTCTTAAAGGAGGTGAAAGAGGTAGAGAGGAGGAGAGGTTTAGGGAAGGAATTCCAGAGCTTATGGCCCAGGCAGCTGAAGGCGCAGCGGCAATGGTGGAGCGATGAAAATCGGGGATGTGCAAGAGGACGGAATTGGAGGAGCGCAGAGACAACCTGAAGAGAGGAGCACCGACTGCAATGGAATGGGATCGATTCTGCTGTTCCCCACTCTAACCTCTCGAGCGAGATTGCCAACTTAAAGGGAGATATTCCATCTTCAGAGGTTTGATAACCCTCCTGTGAAGTGCCTTGGGACGTCTTACTACGTTAAAGGAGCTATATAAATGCAAGTTGCTGTTGAGGCATATTGTTGGGGCAAAATAGAGGGAGCTTTTCTTTGCATCTAATGTGTTAGCGGGAGGTAGCACACCCTTGGCCCGTGACTGGTGATCTCACTCAAGCAAGCCGTCAGCTAAATTCAAAAAGTAATTACCAGTCACGCGCGACAAGAACATTGTCGCTGGCAATTTCCTCAGGGCTCCTCCCACTTCGCTGCCGTGACTTTGGCGGGAGTTCGGCAGAAGCCCGGTGCAAATGGGGTTTCTGCCGAAGTTAAGGCAGAGTGAGGAAAATCCCCGAGGAAATTCACCCGCACTGTGATTTTGTTTGATTGTGACTTGGCTCCTTTTTCCGGTCCCTAGTCTTGGAGACGACTGAATAAATCATCACGACATTTGCACCGAATTAGGCTGGCAACATGATTCCAAACGCAGCTGGCTTCCAAAACCCCATATGCATTGCGACAGTCTGGGGTCGATTTTGACCGCCTTCTCCTGGGGTTAACGGGATGGTAATGGCCTCACAATGGGGCCACATTACCGCCGGCAATGCGGCTGGCTCCATTTTGAAAGCAGCCTACCACCGGGTGTCCAAAGGGCCCGCCCGATTCAGTACTACGGGCCCGTTTTTAATATGGAAATTGGGGTCCCGTGAGGTAAATAGGACCCCGATTGCCATTTTCGGTTGGTAAGTGTCGAATGTAAGGACCCACTAAGTTCCTGCAGCTGCCCTTGGAACCCAACCCTCCGCGATTGTGGCTTCTCCCTCTTGCTGGTGGCTGCCTCGACCCAATTTTGAGGCCTTGTTTCCGACGAGCTGTTTGGCGTCCTGCAGCTTGCCTGCCAAATTTAAACACGGTCGGGGCCTCAAAATGGCGGGGGGCCTCTTCGCCGTCGGGACGAACGGCCGATCAACGCACTCCCCCGGTCGGTCACCCAAGAGTCAAAATTGACCCCGATGAAAGTAATTGGCACCAAGCTATAATGGGACAAAAATGCTTTGTTTTTGTTACGGTGACCTTTCACTGCTAACCTGGCCTGTCCCTTTGAGGTCAGTGCCCAGGTAGTAAATGTATAAGGTCATTCAGTGCACAATTCTAACTGCCTGTAAATTTTAGGCTCAATGACACTCTCTTTTTTCTTTTAAGATTGTTTTGCACCTGTAACAAAATGTGACACTTTGAAGTGTGATTCTTGAGTGTGGTGGACAAGTCCTAGATGCAAGACCTCTGCACACATGGTTGATAACATTTCATGCAATACGCCTGTGTTCAATGAAGCTCTCACATACCTTCTCTCCTTTCTGTCCAACCAGTCCGGTGTCACCCTAAAACACAAACACACGGAGGACATTCTTCAGTTTAAACGCCAGCTTTTCTTGCACCTGGCTTAAACATCCACTCCCTCCGCCACCGGCGCACCGTGGCTGCAGTGTGTACCGTCTACAGGATACACTGCAGCAACTCGCCAAGGCTGCTTCGACAGCACCTCCCAAACCCACGACCTCCACCACCTAGAAGGACAAGGGCAGCAGGTGCATGGGAAACACCATCACCTCCAAATTCCTCTCCAGGTCACACACCAGCCCAACTTGGACATATGTCGGCCGTTCCTTCATTGCCGTGTGGTGAAGGTGCTCCCACAGTGCTGTTAGGTCGGGTGGAACACCCGACCTAACAGCACTGTGGGAGCACCTTCACCACACGGACAGCAGCGGTTCAAGAAGAAGGCCCACCACCACCTTCTCAAGGGTTGGGCAATAAATGCCGGCCTTGCCAGCAATGCCTACATCCTAGGGTTGTTAACCCTCCAAGATGTCCTGGAGTCTCCAGGAATTAAAGATTAATCTCCAGGACACTGCTTCCAGCAACCCTGGAGAAAAATTAATGGGCCAATAAAAATTTTCCTTGAACACTTTCATTTATTAGTTATAAAAATATCGGCGATGAGAAAATAGGCTGTTTGACTGACAGCCGAGAATCATCCAATCGGGTAAACGAACAGTCTGTTGCCTTGGAAAGATGATGTGCTGCGAAAATGGCTGTGTCAGGTGACCAATGACGGGAACGTGGGGGCGAGGCGGTTGGAGGTGAGAGGTCATGTGACGATACCTCCAGGAATACGTCCAGAGTTGGCAACCCTACTACATTGGAAAACGACTAAAAAAAACCTGATTATTATACCAGACTGGAATTGATACTGAGGGTCGTGGACAGGTCAAGTGGGCGGAATCACCAATAATTCCTGGCATGGTTTCCGCCCATCCTGATAGTCCCGGTTTTTTTAAGAGAGCTGTCCACATATTTCCCCAAAAGTCTATTTTAAAAAAAAAATGAAGATCCATTTTCCCACTTATTTCTGCGAGGCTGATTTTAACCTAACCCGGGCAACTGACCAGATTAGATTGGCCGCACGTTTTACACCCCGTCCGAATTTACCCGCCGGGAGGGTTAGGTTAAAATTAGCTTAGGTGTCTCGTGATGTGGAGGCATGATTTATCCAGATTGCAGTGAAGTATCAGTGGTAAAGCAAAGCTCAGACTCGGGCTATGATCTGATGCTCCCGTCTGTCACAGGTCCAGCTCTGGACTCAGAAAAACCTGGTGACTAATTGCAGGAGTTCATAGTATCATTGTAGGTACAGCAAAGGAGGAGACCATTCGGCCCATCGTGCCTGTGCCGGCTCTTTGAAAGAACTATTCAATTATTCCCAATCCCCTGCTCTTTCCCCATAGCCCTGTAAATTTTTTCCTTTCAAGTATTTATCCAATTATCTTTTGAAAGTTACTATTGAATCTGCTTCCACCGCCCTTTCAGGCAGTGCGTTCCAGATCATAACAACTCGCTGCTTAAAAAAATGTTTCCTCATGTTGCCTCTGGCTCTTTTGCCAATCACCTTAAATCTGTGTCCTCTGGTTACTGACCCTTCTGCCACTGGAAACGGTTTCTCCTTATTTACTCTATCAAAACAGTTCATGATTTTGAACACCTCTATCAAATCTCCCCTTAACCTTCTCTGCTCTAAGGAGAACAACCCCAGCTTCTCCAGTCTCTCCACATAACGGAAGTCCCTCATCCCTGGTACCATTCTAGTAAATCTTTTCTGCCGCCTCTCTAAGGCCTTGACATCCTTCCTAAAGTGTGGTGCCCAGAATTGAACACAATACTCCAGCTGAGGCCTAACCAGTGTTTTATAAAGGTTTAATATAACTTCCTTGCTTTTGTACTCTATGCCTCTATCACTAAAGCCCAGGATCCCATATGCTTCTTTAACAACCTTCTCAACATGTCCTGTCACCTTCAAAGATTTGCGTATGTACACCCCCAGATCTCTCTGTTCCTGCACCCTTTTAAAATTGTACCATTTAGTTTATATTGCCTCTCCTCATGCTTCCTACCAAAATGTATCACTTCACACTTCTCTGAGTTAAATTTCACCTGCCATGTGTCTGCCCATTTCACCAGTCTGTCTCTGTGCTCCTGAAGTCTTTTACTATTCTCCATATTGTTTACTACATTTCTGAGTTTCGTGTCATCTGCAAACTTTGAAATTATACCCTCCATACCCAAGTCCAGGTCATTAATATATATCGAAAAGTTAAAGTGCAAATCAAAACTAGAATGAAACGACTGCTTCCTACTCAGCTAAGTTATAAGCTAAAGAAGGAGAGAAATAAAAAGAGAACGTGCATATAGAGAGAGGGGCAGGGGAGACAGACAAAGACATGTGTACATTTGGAGAGGGATGGAAACGGGGTGGAGGTATTGGATGGAGAGATAGGGAGAGGGTGAGGTGGAGGAAGAAAGACTAGGAGAGAAAGAGAGGCAGGAAGAGGCGAGAGACGGGAAAAAGAGATGGAGAGGGGAGGGGTGGGAGGGAGGGAGAGAGGCAAAGGGTGACACTGGATGATTAAAAGGGAGAGGATGAAAGACAGGAAGAAAATGGAAGAGCAAGTATAGAAAGAGAGAGAGTCACAGGCAGAGAGCAAGAGAGGGGGGAAAGAGACTGGCACACAGACAGATAGATGGAAGCAGAGACAGACAAAAGGAATAATGTAATTTCACTTATGCTGGAATCAAACCTAAATCGTCAGAGGTGAAGACCAATGGTTCTACTTTTTTCCGTCCCTACCACTCAACATAAATCTGACAGAGGAGAGGAAATTGACCAGGCATCTGGAGGAAGGTAGGGCAATGATCTAAATATGGCTCTTCATCAGGCCTGCCTGTTCTGATGGAGGGCCCTCTCTGAAACATGAACTGCTAATCTTTTCTCTTTCAGATGCTGACTGGCCTTCTGTGCACTTCTAGCATTTCCTGTTCTTAGTTCAGACTTTCGGTACCCCCTGGAGGTCGATTTTAACCTGCCGAAATCGGTTGGTTACGGCCTCAAAATGTGGCCGGAAGCCTCACCACCCACGTTAAACCCGCCGATCGGTCCACTCTGACTTTCTCCGGGGCCTACTGATGGGCGGCCAAAGCACCCACCTGTTTCAGGCGGTAGGCCCCTTTTAATATGCAAGTTGGGACCCTATAGAATCATAGAACCTTACAGCACAGAAGGAGGCCATTCGGACCATCGTGCCTGTGCCAGCTCTTTGAAAGATTGGAAGAATTTAGCCCTACTTTTTTCCCCATAACCCTGCAAATTAGTCCTCTTCAAGTACATGTCCAATTGCCTTTTGAAAGTTCCTGTGGAACCTGCTTTCACCACTCTTTCAGGAAGTGCATTCCAGACCTTAACAATCCTCTGTGTGAAAAGATTTCTCATTTCCCCTCTAGTTCTTTTGCCAATTATTTTAAACAATGACCTCTGGTTAGCGACTCACTTGCCAGAGGAATGACGTACGTAGGAACCCCGACTGCCGTTTTAGGATAGAACTGTTGTGCACACTCCGACTGGTTCCACTGGTGACAGAGCCGAAGAGGCCTTGGAAGAGGGGCATGATTTCCCCTCCTGGCCCCAACAAAAATGCTGCAGGCTGGCATGGGCTCGCACCCCCCCCCCCCCCCTCCCCCGGGCTCATTCCTCCTCCCCCACCCCCTCGCTTCCGCAGGCTCGTTTCCCCCCCTCCCCCCAGGCTCACCTCTCGCCCCTCCCCCAGGACCGAGCTGGTCAACATTTCTGTGGTCCAAAGCCTGGCGAGGTGTCCTTGGGACGCCCGATCGGCCTCCGCAGCTCACTGGTCAGATTCAGAATTGTGACAGCTTCCACATCACCGCTTGAAAGTCGGCATTCATTCCCGATTTTCCCCGATGACTCCTTTATGCCGACATTTACCATTGAAAATTGCTATGTCAACAATTCCCGTTCAATTTTTGCAATCGTCACGATGTAGTTGCAGCCTCTGGCCAATAGGTGGCTCTCTGGAGCGAGTTTTTTTTTGCCACCTCTCCTGACCCCATTGTGACCTTGTCTATTAAAGAAAAACTTACAGTCCTGCTCTATCAATGTCACTTACTTTGACTCCAATTTCTCCCCGAGCACCAGGAAGTCCCTGATAAGAGAACGGGATACGGTTTAAAATAATAGTTTAGGTAGGGAATGAAAAATATGATGCAAAGCTACTTAAAACAGAGAAGTAGTTACTGATAGTCCTCGTTCTCCTGGCAAGCCTGGTCTTCCATCTTCACCCTAGGGAGCCAATGATGACAAGAATGAATAAGTTTTTTTTAAGCAAATGCCCAGCCAAAACAAAAGGACTTGCATTTATATAGAGCCTTTTCATGACCTTCGGACATCCCAAAGCGCTTTACAGACAATGAAGTACTTTTGAAGTGTAGTCACTGTTGTAATGTAGGAAATGCGGCAGCCAATTTGCACTCAGCAAGGTCCCACAAAAAAGCAATGTGATAATGACCAGATCATGTGTTTTAGTGATGTTGGTTGAGGGATAAATATTGGCCAGGATACCGGGGAGAACTCCCCAGCTCTTCTTCAAATAGTGCCTTGGGATCTTTTACATCCACCAGAGAAGGCAGTCGGGGCCTCAGTTTAACATTTCATGCAGAAAGACAGCACCTCCAACTGTGCAGTACTGAGGGAGTGGGACTTGAACCCACAACCTTCTGCCATCAGAGGCGAGAGTGCTACCCACTGAGCTGCGGCTGATACTAACCTCAGATATGATATTTCACCAGTATTAATTGCAGCGTCCATCACCTACCCTCCCCATCACCTGCCAAAACTTTCACGGGATGAAGCCTCACTGACCCGTTTCTTTTGCTATCCACTAGGTGGTATAGCAAACATTAAAGTGAGATAGGATCACAGAACGATACAGCACTTAAGGAGGCCATTCGGCCCATCGTGCTTTTGCCGGCTCCTTGAAAGAGCTTTCCAATTAGTCCCACTCCCCTGCTCTTTACCCATAGCCCTGCAAATTTTTCCTTTTTAAGTATTTATCCAATTCCCTTTTGAAAGTTACTATTGAATCTGCTTCCACCGCCCTTTCAGGCAGCGCATTCCAGATCATAACAACTCACGGCGTAAAAAAATTCTCCTCATCTCAGCCCCTGGTTCTTTTGTCCAATCTGTGTCCTCTGGTTACCGACCCTCCTGCCAGTGGAAACAGTTTCTCCTTATTTACTCTATCAAAACCCTTCATAATTTTGAACACCTCTATCAAATCTCCCCCTTACCTCTCTGTCCTAAGGAGAACAACCCCAGCTTCTCCAGGCTCTCCATGTAACTGGTACCATTCTAGTAAATCTCCTCTGCTCCCTCTCTAAGGCCTTGACATCCTAGCACTTTGGGCGGTGATGAGGGAGCTGGCAGGTAGAGTCCAGTCGAACACAAAGATAGCGGGGGTGGGGTGTTGGGACGGAAATCGATTTATTTTTTGTTCTGCGGCCGGATTGTTCGGTACGGGAGTCAGAAGCTCTCCTCAAACCGGCTGACCGGCAAAGAAAATTCGGGGATTAAAAAAAAACTGCTGCATTTGGTGGGAGGAGCTTAAACATTGACTTACATCTTCATGTGTTGGGGAGGAAATGAGAGCTGAGAAATCCAAACGACCCAAGGCCTCATTCACACCGAGGGAAGGGATACGAGCTTCGGGTGTGAAACCTGTCCCCAGTTACTGGGGAGATCAGTCCCCGCTCCCAAGTGAGCCACGCAGCCCAGATCATTGACCTGACTCCACATTTACATTCCAACTTTGACGTACCAAGTCAAAGAGTTTGCACTTAAAAAGCGTAAACGCACCCTTAAGATTCACATCTAAAAATGAGTTTCATACCCTAGCTCCTGGGTCTCCCCTTTCTCCTCTCGGACCGGGCACTCCAACCCCAGTTTCACCCTGCACAGAAATTATAAAAGCACAGGAATAACAGCTTAGTAAGAGGTAAATAATGAGAGGAGATGAAGGGGAATAAAGTCCCAAGGAAGGACTGAATTCTGGTTCCTACCTTGTCACCTTGTGATCCAGATGGCCCAGGCAAACCCTGAATAAAATATTCAAATTTTGAGTTAATCAGATCACAGTTTTAATTCTAACATAACTCCACTTGCTTTCTTTTAGGTCCAATTTTTATTTTGTATTAAATATCCTGGCCCTGAATATCCGTGATCCCTTCCGTCACTGTGGGGACAACAGGGTCGGACTTCTGCCCTCTGACCCCTAGCACCCTGACCCAGTTGGTATTCTTAGGGTCAAGATTACTGGTACTTTTTAAAGAATGCCCAGAACATCTGGAATTTCCTAAGACCTAGATTCGGGTTAATATCTGACGTACACCATGCATATTAAATTTCGAAGGGGTAAAGGAAAGACTTGCATTTATATAACGCCTTTCACAACCTCAGGGTGTCCCAAAGCACTTTACAACCAATTGAGTACTTTTGCAGTGTAGTCACTGTTGTAATGTAGGAAACGTGGCAGTCAATTTGCGCACAGCAAGATCCCACAAACAGCAATATGATAATAATCAGATAATCTGTTTTATTGATACTAAGTAGGACACTAGGGAGAACTCCCCTGCTCTTCTTCGAAATAGTGCCATGGGATCTTTTATGTCCACCTGAGAGGGCAGACGGGGCCTCAGTTTAACATCTGATCCGAAATACAGCACCTCCAACAGTGCAGCACTCCCTCAGTACTGCACTGGGAGTGTCAGCCTAGATTTTGTGTTCAAGTCTCTGAAGTGGGGCTTGAACCCACAACCTTCTGACTCAGAGGCAAGAGTGTTACCCACTGAGTCACGGCTGACACAAGTACACAATAACACAGGACAGTGGGTTAACTAACCTGTGACCCTGGAAGTCCAGGGGGTCCTGGTGCACCAGTTGTTCCATCCCGTCCCGGAAACCCAGGTGAGCCCTTAAATAACAATAAATTGTTAAAAAAAATACTCTTGTTATTGAGCATAATGTGAAAATAACTGGAATATGAAAGTTCTTTTTTTTGTTGAACAAATTTGCTTACAAACACCTGGGTTAGCCAGGGGAAAAGTCCTGGGAGGGCTCTCGCTCCCAATCACTACCCAAGAGAACCCTTCTGGAAAGTAAGTGAGATCGAATTTGGGGTGAGGACAGGATCAGGCTGATCTGAGATACTCCCATGGTTGAATAGTCTGCTAACACTCACTGTCTGGGCTTACACGTGGAGAACGGCTACTTAGGCAAGATGCTAGATGGGCTATTGTGGCCATGCCACTGCTAGCGTCACACCATAGCTTTCGATTTTAGTCCCATCGGTGGAGTTTTACACAAGATGTCTGCTCCCTCCTCGCGACTGACCGGTGATTCTGAAACGCACACAGCGTGACTGAGAGACGCTGAGTTGGCGTGAGGGTGCTCCCTCGTAACGCTGAGAAACGAGGAGGCACTTAGAAGAATATTCCTTCCCTTTAACCAGCATCAGCCAGAATACGCCACCTCATGGAGCAATATCCCAGAGGTGCTCGAGCTCCAGTCTAATGGGGAGAATTTATTAGATGGTCGGCTTTTCAAACTGATGTTGCTCAGAAGTCTCTCCCCCCCCCCCAAAAACAAAATGCTAAGGTTTAAAATCATCGAAAATTCAGTTGAGGTAAATGAGGAGAAACTGTTTCCACTGGCAGTAATCAGAGGATAGAGATTCAAGAGAATTGGCAAAAGAACCAGAGGGGAGATGAGAGATTTTCTTATGCAGCGAGTTGTGATGATCTGGAATGCGCGGCCTGAAAGGGCGGTGGAAGCAGATTCAATAATAACTTTCAAAAGGGAATTGGATAAATACATTAAATGGAAACATTTCGCAGGGTTATGGGGAAAGAGCGGTGGGGGGGTGGGGGTGGAATGAGATTAATTGGATCACTCCGTCAAAGAGCTGGCACAGGCACGAAGGGCCGAATGGCCTCCTTCTGCGCTGTAAGATTCTATCTCAGTGGGAGCTCAATAGAATTGAGAACAGATCTCAGCAGGTTTGTACTTTCCCTGAGCAGATGTAAATCTCGCCTGAGGAAGGGTCTAATCCTGCAGAGTTAACCCGTCTTTTCCCGGTGTAGATTCCGACGGCCTTGCTGCGAGTCTCCGGCTGGTTTTTATTTCATTCGCTGTCTTCTGAAAACCGTGTCAATTTCAGTGAAACTTTACCAGGCAATTAGAAAGCTGGCCATCCGTGAATCAATGGCACTCTGGGCAACAGAAATCGCAAACATCTGACTTATTGTTGAAGCAAGGTCATGAAAGTTGCCGCCAGCAGGGCTCTGCTTTACCCGTTCCGCTGCGGGTCCCTGTGGCCCAGGTGGTCCAACTTCACCTCTTAGGCCTGGCTGTCCTGAGATACCCACGGAGCCTTGTTGCCCTGGAGGACCAGGTGGTCCCGGGAAGCCAGTGTCACCCTGAAAAGATTACAAATCTTATTATTCCATCTGATATTAAAGGTGTACCAACTTAACATTAGAGTCAGTTGCCGTCGCCCACCCCCAAACCCCTTGAAGGGGGTGCATCTCTGGTGGGGGTGGCACTTGTATCCATCTCTGAGGGGCCCTGTTGACCCCCGACTGTATTTCCAACCCCGGGGGCCATTTACATAAAGGAGGCAGGCTTCCTAGGCTCCGCGGGGGGGGGGGGGGGGGGAGGGCGGGGCTTATCAATCTGGGAGGTGGTTGGGGTCTCACCAGTCTAAGGGGGCTGGGGGGGGGGTCACACCAGTTTGGGGGGGGGGTCTCACCATTCTGGGGGGGATGGGTGGTCTCACCAGTCAGAGTGGGTGGGAGGGGGCTCACCAGTCTGGGGGGGTGGGTTCTCACCAGTCTGGTGGGGGGCTGGGTTCTCACCAGTCTGGGGGGGGCTGGGTTCTCACCAGTCTGGGGGGGGCTGGGTTCCACCAGTCTGGGGGGGGCTGGGTTCCACCAGTCTGGGGGGGGGGGCTGGGTTCCACCAGTCTGGGGGGGGCTGGGTTCCACCAGTCTGGGGGGGGCTGGGTTCCACCAGTCTGGGGGGGGGCTGGGTTCCACCAGTCTGGGGGGGGGGCTGGGTTCCACCAGTCTGGTGGGGGCTGGGTTCCACCAGTCTGGGGGGGGGGCTGGGTTCCACCAGTCTGGGGGGGGTGCTGGGTTCCACCAGTCTGGGGGGGGTGCTGGGTTCCACCAGTCTGGGGGGGGGGCTGGGTTCCACCAGTCTGGGGGGGGGGGCTGGGTTCCACCAGTCTGGGGGGGGGGCTGGGTTCCACCAGTCTGGGGGGGGCTGGGTTCCACCAGTCTGGGGGGGGCTGGGTTCCACCAGTCTGGGGGGTGGTGGGGGGGCTCACCAGTCGGGGGGGTGGTGGGGGGGGGCTCATCAGTCTGAGGGGGGGGGGGGTGCTGGGGTGGGGCTCACCAGTCTGGTGGGGGCTCACCCATCTAGGGGGTCGGCTCACCAGTCTGGGTGGGCAGGGGGGGTCTCACCAGTCGGGGGGGGGTTGGTGGCAGATGAAACTTGCAAATGGGAGGCCTTGGGGGCTTGCGTTGGTGGGAGAAAGCGGTGGCCACTGAGCTGCCCGTTGTAATAAAAACATTTGTGAGCTGAAAAAGTTTGCATTCCACTCTCTGAGAACACTGGCAGAGGCCCCTCTTCAGTTCTTGCCTTAGGGCTCCCCCCACTAATCTCCGGACAGTGTAAGGCCGGGCCTTGTGGGTGGTCCTGGCATCCAGCGTTCCTAGAATGTTAATTTGGAGACGCAGCAAAGACCCCCTTTTTCTCTCAGTTGCGTGTATTTACCCCGAGCAGACCCACACCCAGGCGGCGACAGTTTCCCCCCGATGGGATCGCCCACCAGGAAAAAAAGGCAGGGAGGAAGGGGACCAGTAAGCCGCATTCTGTTTCTGTCTGCACCCCCCTCCAACATCCCCCTCCCACCCACCCCCACTTCCCCCCGCCCTGATCCATTGGAATAGGAGGTTGGAGGTGAGAAGAAGCAGAAATCCTTGGCCTGGTTTCTTGGGGGTAAAGACACTGATTGGAGCTGTCCGCAATTGGTGGTGCTGAAATCGGACCTCGGCGAGGGTAGACTGGGCTTCTGCCGAAGTTACCACAAAGAAATTCCAAGGAAATTCCCGACAATAGTCCTTCACATAGTCCTTCACGAGTGAAGCTTTGCTCCTTGTTTGGTAAACTGCATCATAGCCTACATTTCCCATACATCAGTTATGAGTCGAACCCTGCCAGCTTTAAAACGGTGGGCAGAAGAACACAAATGCACTAACCCGTCAGTTACTTGCTTGATTTCAACGCCGAGGGGGTCATTTAAACCGAACGCCATCGGTGGGAAACTGACGCGATCGGATCCACCACCCGTTTCACACCCCGTTGGCTTCAATGGAAAGTACAGTTGGACGGGGTACAAAATGGCCGGCTGATCCCATCACCGGAGGGTTAGGTCACAATTATCTCCTAAAAAGTATTATCCCTAAAGAGTAAAGAGGCTAATAAAACCATCCTCGGGAGGTTTGAGGCAGACTTTGTTTCAGAGACTACGCTGAAGTCAAGGCCATCTCCCACCCCCATTCAAACTCGTTTGTTCCCCAGCCCTCCAAACTGTGGAATTCCCTTCTCCCTCTCAGTCGTTTCTTCATCCTGCAATCTACAGACTTTCCAACGGCCAAGCTTGGCATCACTTAATCACTTTTTGATTTACCTCTTTTCAAACTTGGTGGTTTCCTGTTACGTTCTGCCCCTTCATCCAGGTTTCTTGTTTTAAAATAAACCTTAAGATGGCAACATAAAGTCACTGGCCAGGGAGAAACACTTCCCACAAGCAACTCAACCAACTGTGAACTAATTATAAGCACTTTTCACTCAGAACACATCAAACTATAGCAGATGTTTCCATTACCTGTTAGCTGATTGACTCAATGGTTGTATGGCATTTGTGTGGGACTCAAACACTCACCCACAAAATGCTTGCTTCTCTGAATCTGATTAATTCTCCACCAATTTTTACATTTATTTGGGAACTGTCGGCACCAGCTGACAGCTTTGGCTGATGTCTTGTGAAGGGGAACAAGTTAATCAGGCAAAGGGGCTTAACTCCCTGTGGGTAAAAGTATCAGAGAATACCCGTAACAGGAATAATAATGAATAAACACAACAATCACCTTAAGTCCTGGAGGTCCAGGCTGTCCAGTTGGACCTGGCAACCCAATGCCTGCTTGACCCTGTGTTGAGGAAAATTGGAGAGAGGTTACAAAATGCTGGTATCTAGCAACATTTTACTAGTCAGCGATACAATATTTTTTTCAGCCGCTGAGCGAACTTGCAGTAAAAGTTAAGTTATGGTCAATAGTGCCCCCAATTGCTTAGTTGGTAAGTGAACTACTCAATGTGATGCTGAACCATTCAGACATGGAAGGTCCCAGGTTTCCACCTTAAAAAAGAAAGGCTTGCATTTATATAGCACCTTTCACGACCTCAGGGCATCCCCAAAGCGCTTCACAATCAATGAAGTTTTTTCTTTCCAAGTGTAGTCACTGTTGGAATGTAGGAAACGCAGCAGCCAATTTGCGCACAGCAAGATCCCACAAACAGCAATGTGATAATGAGCAGATAATCTGTTTTTTAGTGGTGTTGGTTGAGGGTTAAATATTGGCCAGGACACCGGGGAGAACTCCCCTGCTCTTTGAAATAGTGCCATGGGATCTTTTACGCCCACCTGAGAGGACAGATGGGGCCTCAGTTTAACGTGTCATCCGGCAGAAGGCACCTCCGACAGTGCAGCACTCCCTCGGGACTGGCACTGGGAGTGACAGTCTGGATTATGTGCTCAAGTCTCTGGTGTTCTGTGCTGGTTTATTTAGATCTCATCCAAAGGTTGGGTGCTGCTATTGGCTTGAAGCCGGGATGGTTGGGGGAGGGTGGTGGTTATATCAGCCACCATTCTTGCTCCTGATCACTATCCAGCAATTCCTGCTACGTGTGGACACTGAGTTCGAACAGTTTTGGACTCAGATGTGATGCCCCTCAACCAAGGTTACTCCAGCTGATTTACGAAGCCCTCCAAAGTCAAAGAGTCTACCAACTCTGACTGTCCAAGCTCACACATGAAGAATGCCTCTTGGGTGAGGTGGTTGGGGTCCGACAGGCACAGAATGGTAGAGTGTGTTATTGGACTAGTAATTCAGAGGCCTGGACTAATAATCCAGTAGAACATGATTTCAAATCCCACCATGGCAGTTTGAGAATTTGAATTCAGTTTAAAAATCTGAAAATAAAAAGCCGGTATCGGTAAAAGTGACCTTTAAGCTGTCGGATTGTTTTAAAAAAGGTTAGTTAATGTCCTTTAGGGAAGGAAACTTGCTGTCCTTACCCGGTCTGGCTTATATCTGACTCCAGTACCACACCGTCTCTGAACTGCCCTCTGGTGGCCTAGTTAGCCATTCAGTCAGGGCAGTTAGAGATGGGCAATAAACTGCAGCCTTGTCAGTGATACCCACATACCGAGAGCGAACAATATTAAAAAAAACAATAAACCCAGCAAAACTTATCATCTTGGTTAGAATGTGGAACTCGCTTCCACATGGCAAATAGCATTGGTGCATTTACGAGGAAGCTAGATAAACACATGAGGGAGAAAGGAATAGAAGGATAGGCTGATAGGGTTAGATGAAGTAGAGAGGGAGGAAGCTCGTGTGGAGCATAAGTGCCATCACAGACCAGTTGGGCCGAATGGCCTGTTTCTGTGCTGTAGACTCGATGTAACTCGATGACAGGGTGGGACAGGCTTGGTCCTTCATTTTCATGTGATTTCAAGTACAGTCAGTGGGTGAGGCCCCCAACAGTAGTCTGCATTCATAAAATCAGACTCTTGTAGTACCTTCGTGACTGGCAAAAAGTTCCATTTAGAGATTTCTGTGCTATTTTTAAGCCAAGAAAATCAGTTGAACCAGTCCTTTAATACTGTAGCTGACTTCTCCACACTGGTGACATAATAACAAAAATACAACAGTTACTCACCTTATCTCCCTTGACTCCAGGAAACCCTTTAAAACCCTGCGTTAAAAATAATTAATAATAAAAGATATCAAAAGGTAGGAAGTTTTAGCAATGCTTCTTGCTTGCCCTGTGTGAGAGGCACCATAAATACCTGTGTATAAAATCAGAAATTTATGCCTTTTTTTTGGCTGAAGGATAACAGAGGCTGTTTCACATCCAGGTCAACTTTTGCACAAGTGTGTTCAGTTGCTAAAATGATGTGGCAACAGTTTCAAGGAGAGTTTAATGTAAATATGCACCTGGCTACCTTGGCAAGGGGAAACTGAGGACTTTTCCTGTAGTAACGTGTTGATTAAAGAAATAAAATCAGCACTTGTTTTAGGGACAGATCCCCGAGTAGCCAGGTGCAAATTTACTTGACACATAATCATTGTGATGATGGTTTCCAGTTGCAAAATTTTCATCAGAAGTTTGTATTTGTTTTGTGTGAAGGTACTGCATAATTTTGTTACATGTTACTTGCATGTTAAAAGAAAGGACATGCATTTACATAGTACCTTTCATGACCTCAGGACACCACAAAGCACTTTACAGCCAGTGAAGTACTTCTGAGGTGTTGTCAATGCTCGTGATTTTCAAATAAAATTGTTGGACTATAACTTGGTGTTGTAAGATTGTTTACATTTGTCAACCCCAGTCCATCACCGGCATCTCCACATCATCGTAATATAGGGATGATGTGGAGATGCCGGTGATGGACTGGGGTTGACAATTGTAAACAATTTTCAGTTAGTAATATAGGGAAACATGGCAGCCACTTTGCAGACAGCAAGATCCCACAAACTGCAATGAGATACATGTCCACATCATCCGTTTTAGTGATGTTGGTTGAGGGATGAATATTGGCCAACAGGAAGAACTCTTCTTCAAATAGTGCCATGGGATCTTTTGCTTCCACCCGAGAGAGTGGAAGAGGCCTCGGTTTAATGTCTCATCTGAACGATGGCACCTCTGAGAGTGTGGCACTCCCTCAGCACTGCATTGGAGTGTCAGTCGGGATTACGTGCTCAAGTCTCTGGAGTGGGACTTAAACACTCAACCTTCTGACTCAGAGACGGGAGTGCTACCACTCAGCCAAAGCTGTTGATACAGCTCTGGACAAACTGGGGTCAGTACTATCCATGACATACTGTATCACAACCAGACTCAAACACCTACTAGTTGCAGGATATATAGACTTTCATAAATAACTGCTGCCCTTTCATAATAATGAAAGGATCATCTCCCCCTCTTCAAGGTGACTACTTATCCCTTGACGGATATCAACTGCAGGAGAGGGGTGGAAAACAGTAAATATATCGATCACTTACATCCTGTCCTGGTTCTCCAGGGTCGCCAGGTTCACCCTGGAATGAAACAAAACATGTTTGAATCCTCACCAAAATAGTCAGCGAAACAGTGCAAAAAATGTCAGAGATCCTCTCGAGATTCCCCATTTAATTCAACGGAGAGCAAGATGTGATGAGCTGATTTAGAGCAACACATCGCACTTAATCAGCTCCTTTGAGGCAGCGAAACATCCCTCGGTGCTTCGCGAGGGGGAGTTGGACACCGAGCGGGAAGTCGGGGGAGCAAAGTTACGGGAGATGACTGGAGGCGCATTTCAATAGGATTGGAGGGGGATAATTCTCAGCCTTGCTGCCTGGGTGGTAACCTGGCAGATCAGATCGCTCGCCAGACGTAGAACCGTTCATTCCGCCGCACAATCCGTCGACGCAAAGCCGGAACCGTTTCATACTGACGAGAAATGAGTCTCATAATTGGCCTGTTATTTGCTGGGCGTAACCCAGCCTTCATTTGTTGCTGACGGAAAGGTCACTGAACTGTACCTTAAACCGAAGTTTCTATTTACGCACCATAAAGTTGACAGACACTGGGGGTGGGGGTTTTTAACTCTTCAACGCTGGGGCATAAGAGGTGGGACGGAAACGCTTAGGGGGTAATTTTAACTTTGGGTCATGGTGTAAAATGGGGGCCAGCGAATTAACCGCCAATTTTACACCGCCCGGTTTCTCATTGAAATCAACGGAAGGAAAAATCGGACGGGACATATAATGGCGGCCAATTCAATATCGGCCATTTTCCACCATAACCCAAAGTTAAAATTACCCTCTTGTTGTGAATTTGGATACAAAGTGCTCACAATTTTCCGTCTATTAAAATGAATGGGCAGGAAGCCGTGCCCAAACTCGCGTCAACTGTTCTCGGATCGCAAAGTTCTTGTACCCTGACTCCGAATCTACGCCAGTACATTATACATTCAAGTTTTTGTACCTTTGATCCCTTCGCACCTGCTGAACCGTGGTCACCTTTTACACCCTAGGGGGAGGGAAAATAAATATGTTCATTTTTGTTACAGTCCTTCTCATTTAACATCTCACGCACTTTTGGCTGCATTTCCACTACAACCATTAAGAGTCAGTGCACAGTGCCTTCACCACACCTACGCTAAGAAACAGTAAATCTAGAATCAGAATACGACCTGACTCCAGATCAAAGTAGCATGAGATTCCACCCCACCCACTTCACTCTGGAATCAGGCCAGGTCCTGACTCTGGATTTACATTAGAACATCCTGGTGTCAGTCCAAAGTGGCTTAGTTACAGTTTTAGTGTAAAATCTAGCCTGAAATCCTCAATTAATTCGACTTAACAGAGTCTGTTAACGTAGCTCATCCGGTCCGGCAACTCCTCGATTTTAAGACTCTCATCCTTGTTTTCAAACATGGCCTCGCCCCTCCCTATCTCTGTAACCTCCTCCAGCCCTACAACCCTCCGCTTCTCCAATTCTGGCCTCTTGCGCATCCCCGATTTTAATCGCTCCACCATTGGCGGCCGTGCCTTCAGCTGCCTAGGCCCTAAGCTCTGGAATTCCCTCCCTAAACCTCTCCACCTCTCTCTCCTCCTTTAAGATGCTCCTTAAAACCTACCTCTTTGACCAAGCTTTTGGTCACCTGTCCTAATATTTCCTTATGTGGCTCGGTGTCAAATTTTGTCTGATAATCGCTCCTGCGAAGCGCCTTGGGGCATTTTTATCACGTTAAATGTGCTGTATAAATGCAAGTTGTCGTTGTTGAATAAACCCAGAGTGGACTGAAGAAACTTCACAATTTAAACACATACAGTAGCTGATTCCGGGCGCTACTGGATCCTTGGTTGTGGAGAGGGTGTTCCTTTGTAGCATTGTGATTGAGGACACGCTGCGGATATAAGAATGCAGCACATGGAGACGGTTCTGTAACCCATTAAACTCGCAGTCAGTGCCGCAGTCAATATCTTTAAAACCCGCTGGGAAACGTGGGCCTAGAACTCAACTTTACACAAAGGTGTTAATGGCCGCAATTTGGAAACTTTGAGGGGTAGATTTGGTAAAACGGGCGATGGCGAGTCAGCAGCCCGTTTCACATTTCTCCTGATTTTTATCTCCATTGACTTCAATTGCCGACTCGCTATCACCTGTTTTACACTATCGCACAAAGTCAAGATCTAGAAAGATAGAACTTGCATTTCTATAGCGCCTTTCATGACCTCAGGACGACCCAAAGGTGCTTTACAGCCAGTGAAGTACTTTTTAAGTGTAGTCACTGTTGTAATGTAGGAAACGCGGCAGCCAATTTTCCCACAAAGCTCCCATAAACAGCAATGTGATAATGACCAGATAATCTGTTTTAGTGATGTTGGTTGAGGGATAAAAATCCACCAGGATTCCTGGAAGAACTCACCTTCTCCGTAATCGTGCCATGGGATCTTTTACCTCCACTCGAGAGGGCAGACAGGGCCTCGGTTTAATGTCTCATCAAAAAGACAGCACCTCAGACAGTGCAGCACTCCCTCAGTACTGCACTGGGAGCGTCAGCCTAGATTTTATACTCAAGTCTCTGGTGTGGGACTTGAACCCACGACCTTCTGACTCAGAGGTGAGGGTGCTACCCACTGGGGGGAAGTAGGGGTGAAAAGGGGGTCATGACCTCTATCATAAGGTTACTCAGGTACTAAGACAAGTTGCTCCTGCACTTTGCTCTGCTACTTAAAATCAAGGGCTTACAAGTTCTCATGTGAATGGCACTGCTTGAAAAAGATGCATTTTTCCTGGTTTCTCAAGCTCCTACTGCTGATCAGTGAAATCACGAGCAGTGTTGGTTTATAAGTCAACCAACAAATATCACAGAGTAAACTGGTGCAGGTTATTGTTTTTAAGTTGTGTTCATTCAGGTGTGAGATGCCAGTGCTGAGAGATGGGACACTCTCCCGCTTTACTATCCAACATCAGTAGCAAGCACTCCCGGGTCAGGTGCAGCACAACAACAATCTGCATTTATATAGCGCCTTTAACGTAGTAAACCGTCCCAAGGCGCTTCACAGGAGTGTTTATCAAACAAAATTTGACACTGAGCGATATAAAGGCCAGGAGACTGCCCATGATTGAGGGGCACCCAGAAGAAGTGAATTCTTGTGTCCTGCAAGGAATGGAGGATGGCAGACAGCAAAGTCCTGGAGGATGAACAAAGGTAAGTCCCTTTTTCTATCAGGTACAATGGGACAGGGATTAGAGATATAGGCCTTCTGGATACTGTTTTTTGGACAACAGCCAGGAGGCTCTGAAGCTGGCAGCCATCACTGTTGCCATAGACCTCTTCCTGCCTCAGCTGTTGCATTTCTGGGTGCAAGGCTGTGCCAAAGGGTGGTCCTCTGCCTTGGGGTGTGTTGAGCCTAGGGCAACGCTCTGAACTTTCAACTACGGGGCAAGTCAAGGTCAGCCCAAGCTGAACGCACTTAAGACATCCTTCACCTGACCGGTGCCCAGGTGGACAAAGATCGGCCCCAGTGTCCCGACCAGTCGCCCAAGCAATGGGAGGCGGGTAGTTTTCACCTTCACCACCTGGGCGGTAATCTGGCCGAGCGGATCAGCCGCCCCAGTGTAGAACCCGCCCGATTTTTCACCCCCCAATGATGCCCCCCAATATATCATAACCTCAGACCACAGGAACAGCAACCTCCCCCACTCCACCGACACTCTTCCCTCATGGTCTCTGCTGGCGAGATTGTGGTTAGGCGCCGAATCCCAGGCCGTTCCCGTTTCTAATTACACAACAGTTGTGTGCTCAATGAAGGAAGGAAAGCAGGAACTTACCGCATCTCCCTTCAGGCCTCTCTGTCCCGTGACTCCAGGCGCAACCAGTCCGGACGTTCCCTGAGGAATATGCACAACACAAAATGAGGCAATAGATCCCACTGCACAGGTTAAGCGAACGGGCAAAAATTTGACAGATGGAATATAATGTGGGAAAATGTGAAGTCGTCCACTTTGGGAGGAAAAATAAAAAAGCAAAATATTATTTGAATAGAGAAATATTACAAAATGCTGCGGTACAGAGGGATCTGGGTGTCCTCGTACATGAAACACAAAAAGTCAACATACAGGTGCAGCAGGTAATCCGGAAGGCAAATGGAATATTGGCCCTTGTTTCTAGGGGGGTGGAGCATAAAAGCAGGGAAGTCATACTGCAACTGTACAGGGTGCTGGTGAGACCACACCTGGAGTACTGCGTACAATTCTGGTGCCCTTATTTAAGGAAGGACATACTTGCATTGGAGGCAGTTCAGAGAAGGTTCACTGGGTTGATTCCGGGTATGGAAGGGTTGTCTTATGAAGAAAGATTGAACAAGTTGGGTCTATACTCATTGGAGTTTAGAAGAATGAGAGGAGATCTTATTAAAACATACAAGATTCTGAGGGGACTCGATAGGGTAGATGCTGAGAGGATGTTACCCCTCATGGGGGAATCTAAAACAAGGGGGCATAGTCTCAGAATAAGGGGTCGCCCGTTTAAGACCGAAATGAGGAGGAATTTCTTCTCCCAGAGGGTCGTGAATCTTTGGAATTCTTTACCCCAAAAAGCTGGGGAGGCTGAGTCATTGAATACATTCAAGGCTGAGTTAGACAAATTTTTGATCAGCAAGGGAGTCAAAGGATATGGGGAAAGGGCGGGAAAGTGGAGTTGAGGTAAAAATCAGATCAGCCATGATCTCATTGAATGGCGGAGCAGGCTTGAGGGGCCGAATGGCCTACTCCTGCTCCTGCCTCTTATGATTCACAAAAACCCTCTTATCGAAATTCAAGTTTTAAAGGCCAGAACCGCACGCGGTTCGATTTCATTTTATATATTTCTCCGGGTTTTCTACAGAGTGAAAAGGAATCGCTCTCCTTCCCTTTCCCTGCCACTCGCTCCCTGATGGGACTGACTCGTGCTGATGTGCCGTCCAAGAGCACCGGCCGCTTTTCTTTCGCCTCGGCCAAGTAGCAAAAATCTCAGCCTTGGCTATTCCACTACGGCGGGCATCACAAACTCGCCAGATCACCGGCCTCACGCGGCTGCTTTCCGGGCGTCGCTGGGTAGCGATCGGGATGTGGAGCGTCATCTGTATCGCTCCCATCACCGTCTTCGAGCCGAGATCAGGTACCTCAGCGATCCAGCCTGGGGCCTGCCTCTCGTACCAGACGTAACCTCCTGAGCCAATGCGGGTAACCAAGAGCCCCGCAGCCTGACTCGCCATTACACAGGACAAAGTTATCACAGGCTTCTATCTGATGGCACGGCTTAGGATCTTGAGGGGGGGGGTGGGTGGTGGTGGGGAAGGGCTGACGGGTTTGAACTATATGTCAAGGCTGCACCCTCCTTTGCCTTGTAGTAATCGCATATTTCAGAAAACCCAAACACTTTGCACATAAATTAAGGGCAAATATTGTTTACAGTAAAGGTGAGGCGGGAATGATTTTTTAAAAAGAACACTATACATTTAACACGTATTAAAATGGGTTCATGAAAAATAAGGAATTGTTTCTATCTTAGAAGATAAAAATATTTTCCAATTGATTGACTCTGTGGCTGGGGCAGGAGGGGTCAAAGGTCACCCTACATTTTAAATAAGAGTGCTCTATTTTATAGGGCGACTGAAGTCTAAAAGAGGGAACGAGGCCTACAAGTAAGGCTTTCTGCGCGTTGGAACTTTAGTATCTTTACCTTTTCTCCTTTTTGTCCAGGAATCCCAACAATTGACTAAAAGAAAAAGCACACATTTAAATGAGAACTTTCACCAAAAGCGACATGAAGCTAATTCGGTTTCAATTATAATCCATTGGCTGCTGTTTTCGCGGGACCTTCGCAGAACAAAATGTCATTTCAAAACATACATTTTCCCACCTCCAATCATTCTCCTTTTGAGGTCCTCCCATGCCCCATGTTATTCTATGTAAAAACAATCTTCTCTAGGGTTTGGGAAGCCAGGATAGCTAGATTTAAGGTATTTACCTGTAAAATTGTCCCCCTCCAGTGAGCCCTACCTCCTCCATTTTATAACACTTCAGTCGGCCACTTGCCTCTGGACTCTGCTTTGAAATGTGCAGAGCCAATTGCTACCGAACGCAGATGTGGTAGCCTGGCTCCCTGCGTTTAATTGCAAGAGCAGGCAGTCTCAACCCAATGGCAGATGGATTGACCCACACTGGGTATGGTAGTGTAGTGGTTATGTTACTAGACTAGTAATCCAAAATACGCGTGGATGAAGAAGGCCCTTTCAGCCCATTTGATTTCATCCTTTCAGAATACCAGCCCCATTACCGCATCTCGCTGCTTCTTGAGTGAGCCCAGTGCCCTGATCTCAACCAGGCTTCCTGGCAGCTCACTCCAGCTGAACTGGAGACCAATGATAATGGCTGAAGGGTAATTTACTTCACTACCATGCAACTGAACGACTTAAACTTGGGATAACAGACAGCTGCGGAGACCCACTTTTTTTTTGTGACATTGCAGGAAGAAGCATCAACATTAGGGGTTGTTAATGTGCCCTGTGTGTGGACCTTGCCAAGTAATGCCTGGTCAGGACACTGGCATGACTTTGGAGTGCTCCGAAAATTGATAGGTTTTTGTTAACCAGGGGTATTAAGAGATAAAGGGCTAAGGCAGGTATATGGAGTTAGGTCACAGATCAGCCATGATCTCATTGAATGGCAGAACAGCACCGGAGGGGCTAAATGGCCTACTCCTGTTCCTATGTTCCTGGTGCATCTCTCAAGATGCATTGGGAAGGTTTGTGCCGTAATGTTGAACACCATTAGTCAGCGAGAGGCTGTTGACTGCCCATTGTGTGCCAGGCAATTTTCCAGCACGGGGGAGTGGGGACGCAGTGGGTAGCAAAGGACAGCATCTTTATTTTCTTTGCAACGTTGAATGCCCTTCAGTGCCGATTCCAAACCGGCGCTATGTGACACTCCAACCGTATTATGGGATGGCTGCCTCATTTAAATGGAGCTCAGGGGCCTAATGAACCGAGCGAATAGCTTCTGTGCAGTCTCCCACCCCCACTTGCACTCACCGCATGCAATGGAGCGTGCTGGGCCTGTGGTAGGCCTCAGGCCTCTGTGTCCAATAGTAAAGGCATCACACAGCTGCCTGCCCTAAAACGAAAGATCAAAATGAACTTACTTCACCAGGGGGCCCTATGGCTCCCGGATCCCCCTTGGGTCCAGCAACACCCGGAAATCCTTGCAACCCCTAAAAAAAAAATTGAAACCCCAAATCAGTTGACTGCTGCTTGCCTGAAAAGTTCAGCGAGTCAGTGAACTAAGGTTATCAGGACATCGGGGTTGCCAACCATCCAGGATTGCCCTGGAGTCTCCAGGACTTTAAGGTTAATCTCCAGGGCACTGCTGCAAGCAAAATCCCAGGAGAAAAACCTTGGGGCCACTAAAAAAGTTGGTTTTTAAAAAAAAATTTCTTTCAAGACTTTTGTTTATTAGTGATAAAAATATTGGAGATGGGGTGGGGGGGGGGGGGAAGGCTGTTTGATTGACAGTCAAGAATCACCCAATCGGGTAACAAAGAATCTGTTCGCTTTCCAATTGGTGTGAGAAGGCGGTGCGTCGTGAGGATGGACATGTCGGGCGACCAATGGCGGGAGTGTGGGGGCGGGGCTGTTGGAGGTCATGTGATGAAACCTCCAGGAATACGTCCAACCGGAGTTGGCGACCCTATCAGGACATCAATCAAAGTTACTGGGTCCCAGAGTTGAGATATCCCAACGGAAGCTGGGATCGGGGGGGGGGGGGGCAGCTGAAAGCAGATGTGCATTGCACTGGAAATAATGGAAATCTCTGACCAACTACAGGACAGTCACGTGGTTGGGAGAAGATTCACTTGAAGCTTGAACTACAAGAGCAAGCTCAACCCTGAGTTTGTTAAATCTGTGAGTTGTTCTTGTGATCAAAAAGGTGAAGAATTTCAGTACTGGGCAATGGAATGATTCAGGTCTCTTGCAGCCAGATGTGGCGTGAAGCTCCTTCTATCTTGACCCAACAATTGGGTTTAATTTTCTCTCTGCGCTATTTTTAGCTCATTGGCATAGGTTTATTGAAACGACTGTGTTAAAATAGCGGATGCAGGAATTTATGTAAATATGTTGGGGGTAAATCGAGCATGGATAGAAACTTAAACCCATCTCCTACTGCACCAGAACACAGTCAGCAGTCCAAACATGGCTTTGGAAATAACCACATTGGTACCAAAATTTTGGGATTGGGAGCGAATTTCGCTTTACGAAGATCATTTGCATAGACTAAGCTTGTGTTCCCTTGGGTATAGACGATTAAGGGGTGTTACAATTGAAGTGTTTAAGATGATTAAAAGATTTGATAGGGTAGATAGAGAGAAATTATTTCCTCTGGTGGGGGAGTCCAGAACAAGGGGGCGTAACCTTAAAATTAGACCTAGGCCGTTCAGGGGTGATTGTCAGGAAGCATTTCTTCACACAAAGGGTAGTGGAAATCTGGAACTCTCTCGTCCAAAAAGCTGCTGAGATTGATAGGTTTTTGTTGGGTAAGGGTATTAAGGGATATGGAACCAAGTGAGTGGATGGAGTTAATATACAGATCCACCATGATCTAATTGAATGGGGGAACAGGCTCAAGGGGCTGAACCACCTACTCGTGTTCCTGCGCTCCATTTTCTCTTGACATTAATCTTATACTGCTGAAGCTGTCCCATCTCATGAGCCTTTATCTTGCTGATGATCAGACCATCTACCAAAATTCACCCCTTTAAATGAGAGGTCAGAGTGAGGTCAAGTTGCAGAGTAAAATCAAATAAATTACCATTGTTCCAGGAGGTCCTTTTTCTCCATCTTGTGCTGGAATTCCATCTCTCCCCGACACTCCTGGTTTCCCAGGTTCTCCCTGAAAGTTGATTGGTTGAAAAATACTTTACCGCACTCGCTGTTACTCCGGGTAAAGATAAAACTAATTACAGTGGTCAACGAGCACACACAAAGTTTTTAAAAAATCTTAAAACTTACCACTTGTCCTGGTAGCCCAGGGGTTCCCTGAGGACCCTGTAAAGAAACAAGAGACATTTATCAATGACAAGATCCAGTCCCAACAGGACAGCACAGAAGAGCAAGACTATTGTTGTTTGGGATGAATAGCATTGTCAAATAAAACATGGTATGTTCACAAGGTAAATTTGGATGAAGAAAGCCTTTCGGCCTATTTGATCTCATTCTTCCAGAATCCCAACCCTCCCTTCTTTCCATCCGGCAGTTTCTTTAGTTAGACCAGTGTCCTGGCAACTCAGTCCCTCCGTGTGAAGAAATACTTCCTGGCGTCTTCCCTACATTTTCCCTTCACAACCCTGACCCTGAGCACTCTTGTCCTGTTGCCCTGGGGGTATCTGCAATTATTCTTACACTCGCCGTCTAGTCCATTCCCCCTCCCCGGCCACTGTCTCAGGTTGAACCAGACTGTTTGCAACCTTGTTGTCCCACCTGAGCTTCCGGCCCCATACCCATCACAAAGGCCGTCCATTTCCACCTCTGGTTGCCTGCCCCCACCCCTACCTCATCCTAGCTGCTGATGAAATCTACATCCACGCCTTGTAACCTCCAGGCTTGACTATTCCAAAGCTCTCCTGGATGGCCTCCCAATCTCCACACTTTGTGAACTTCAACTCATCCAAAACTCTGTTGCCTGTAGCCTGTCCCACTCACCCATCAACCCTACAATGGACCCTAACGTCTCCAATTCAAAATTCTCACCCTTATGTTTAAATCCCTTTGTGGCCTCACCCCCTCCCTATCTCTGTAACCTCCTCTAACCCTAGCCTCCCCCCACTCCAGAACTGTCCATTCCTCCACCTTTGGTCTCGTGCATCCCCACCTCCCTTCACCCCTCTATTGATTCCTTCAGCTGTCTAACCCCCCCACCCCGCCACTCTGGAATTTCCCTCCCTAAACCCCCCCTACCTCCCTCTTCTCCTTTAAGAGTCTCCTTAAAACCTACCTCTTTGACCACCTCCCCCAATGTCTCCTTTTTTTTTAAGCTCGGTGCTGATTTTTATCTGATTACGCCGCTGGGAAGCACGTGGGACGTTTTTCTACATTAAAGGCGCCACATAAATGCAAGTTGTTGTTGCTTATCTCTCTTGCTAGGATCTGAAGCTCTTTACGTCACGGCAACTGGGACTGACTGACACCAGTATGAAATTATGTTAATTTACATTATAAGGTAATATTAATTTATTTCTGATGCTGAACATTAATACTTTGAATATTAACACTTTATTTTGTATGTACTGAAATTTGATTTTTAGATTTTCACAAATATCGCAACCTATGAATTACATTGGTCAACATGTTCTATTTATTGCCACTCACTAACCAATACGACAATATCCCATTACAGGGCTCCTGAAAAGCACCTCATAAAAATGTTAAACTAGAAAAATTATGGTGTGGAAATGTTTGTATATTTCTTTAAATTATACTTTCATGATATGGACAATCTGTGGTGTGCGTGGGCAGGGAGAGAGACGCAAAGGGACAGTTTGTGAAACAGAAATGTTTACGTTGAGAGAGAGCTTTCTTTTGATGGGTGCCTAATATGCATGAAATTTATCATGGCATTTATCACAATGCCTAGAGTCTCAAACCAAACCATTGAGGAATAAGTAGCATTTCTGTTTGTCTGATCCCAACTGGTTCACTAATGTCCTTTAGGGAAGGAAACCTGCCGTCCTTACCCGGTCTGGGCCCATATGTGACTCCAGTCTTACGCCAAGGTGGTTGATTTGTATCTGCTCTCTGAAGTGGCCTAGCAAGCCGTTCAGTTGTATCCAACCGCTACTGCACCTTCACCACACGGACTGCACCACCATCTTCTCAGGGCAACTAGGGATGGACAATACATGCTGGCCTTGCCAGTGGCCCCCATATCCCAAGAATGAATACTTTGTTGGCTGTGAAGCACATTGGGACATCCTGAGGTCATGAAAGGCACCATAAAAATGCATGTTCTTTCTTACCCACGTAGTTCACTCAGCAACATGCCCACCTTGATGCGAAATGATCAAAATAATGACCAGTAATAGGTGAGCTACATGGGACAAGCTGAGTAGCAGAAGAAGCAGCAGTAGGACAGGGGTCATTTACATTTGTCTTTTGGCCCAGAGTTGATGCTTACAGTTGCTTTTGGACTATGGAGTCAGGGGCTTCTTAGTTCGGGCCTTGAGTGTTGGCTTGGGCCTAGGACCAGCAGGCAGGTGAACAAACGTGCGGGCAGGCAGGGTTGAGACAGGTTGTCCGTTGTAATGAGGCAGGGCAGTGCGGAGCACAATGCTACACTGAAGTCTAATGTTCCGGCTGCTTCTCCTCCTCAAGACTTTTGGCCAGTCGGTGCCATTCCCAATCGAGCGGCCATTTTAAATGCAACCTGCTTGACTTCCATTCCATTGATTTCGTCCCATTCGGTGAAGACATGAGGGAGAAAGGAATAGAAGGATATGCGATTGAGTTAGATGAAGAGGGGTGGGAGGAGGCTTATCCGGAGCATAAACACCAGCATAGACCAGTTGGATCAAATGGCCTGTTTCAGTCCTACAAATTCTATGTTTATCCCGTTGTTCTGAGATTGTGTTTAAACATGTAGAATTAAGCAACATCTAGCCCTCAACTGTAGAGAATTATGAATATAATCAAGGAATCTAATACATACCACAGCTCCAGGAGCGCCAGGGTTCCCCGGGAGTCCCATGTTACCAGGAGGACCAGATGGGCCCTAAATGGAAAGATTGACATTATCAAGGACGATCCAAAGAGCTAAATACAGAAGAGTCCTATAATATGCAATAATTTGGGATGGACACCTGCAGTTATCGTTATATATGTTTCAGCCTCTAGCCTCCAACCTTTTCTTCTCTCAAGACGTCTCTTACCTCCGTCTAGAGGAGCACCTCCAATTGGTGGAACCACCATTCGCTGGAGTGCACCATGTGCCCGTGCCATGATCAGGATAGTGGGATTGTACCCGTCCATTTTATGGTGAGTTGTGATGCTCACCGTGCTGCTCCCAAGGAGCTCCTCGTACCCACCGTTCACCATAGCGAGAGTCAATCCCAAACTGGTGAGATATCTAGTGACCAGCTAATGATTCTCCTCCTTGGAAATGGGGAGAGAGGAGATAAGTAGCATTTTCTGTGGCTCCAAAATGACATGCGTAGTGTGGAAGTTCGGAACCAATCTGTGACAGATTCTGTAATGACCAGCCAGCCTGGCTCATTGATGGAAACTGGAGGAATAGACCTATTCTTGAGAGACACGGATTCTCACATGGCTGCAGATAATACTGCAAGACAAAGGTCCAATGGGTGGGGCAGTTCTTGGTGGCCAAGCAGCAGGAAGATTAGCAATGCCCTGTGCTTGTAGGCTACGCGGATGTAGCTGGTTGAACTCCAACAGTATCCCTGGGCATATTTGGAGATGCCCAACTAAGCCTCAACTCTACCAACCTGCGGCTAAGCTCTCTGGACTTAGGTGTGACCCTATGGATAGAGTGTGCACTCCATGTCACGCAAGACTCTACAAGTGTGAATTTTGCAACAACTTGGTTTGGAGACTCAAACACGCTGATGGGTTTCCATGGATATCAGATATGCAGCTGACCAACGCGTGACTATCCTCCAGGGGCAGGGAGGAAGATAAGAAGCACTTCTATTGAGCTCCAAAATCACCCAGCCGGCATTGGAAGCTTGGAACCAAGTCAACTCTGTGGCATCCAATCAGAGCCACTGGTTAACGGTGATTAATTAAGTCAAATCCTGTTTTTATTACGTTGTAGATTCCAGACATGTTTTCAGGATTACGTTCCTTGACTCTGTCCATTTTTGTCATGAAAATCACAAACCAGTGGCCCTGGCCATCATTAGCCAGCACCTTCTGGTACATTGTACTTCAAGTTAGCTGGCCAGCTTCTTCCTGTATGCAATCCTCCTCGACACTGTGCACAACAGGTGACAGGGAGCAGGGCAACAGAAGTCTGGTGATGAAATTAGTCCTTGTGACAGTCTCATAGGACAAGTGGAACGGGAATGACAACACTTCACAGCAAGTACGTAGAGGAGGGATAGTGTTACAAAGACATTTTTCTGTCGCATATTTGCATCTTGTACTTGGGAGAAAAACCTCACTTGTTGGTATTTTGTGTTTGTAAAAGTACTTACTTGAATGCTCAAACCTTGATCACCTTGGTTCCCCTGAGATAGAAAAAACAGAAATATCTGTTACACATTGACTTCAAAACCAAGGCTGAAATGTTGCACATGCCCAGTGTTTAATTTGAGCCAAGCATCTGAACGTCTACTTTCTAATTAGAACATTATGGACCAGCATAGCTCTGTTGGTAGCACTCTCCGACTCCAATTACAAAAATATTGGAGGTGAGGATAAAAAAGGCCGTTTGACTGAGAGTCAAGAATCATCCACTCGGGTGAGGAACAGTGTTTGATTCCCAGTTGGCCATGGGAAGGCAGTGCGCCGTGAGGTTGGATCAATGGCGGGAGCATGGGGGCGGGGCAGTTGGAGGCAGGAGGTCATGTGATGAAACCTCCAGGAATACGTCCAACCAGAGTTGACAACCCTAACTGCAAGTCAGTTCTCCAATTCTATAGATCCCATTATTAAAGTGACCCCTCGGTACGTGCAGGATGTAACTATTGAAGACTAAACTTCCTAACGTGAATTCATACTCTGTTCTGCCCCTTATGCGTATATCTCCCAAACCCCCTCACCCTTAACCTTTCCTGCCACAACGTAGTAAGAAATTGCAGTTAACACACCAGAGTTTTATCATCTAAACCTTTCAACATTCTCCATTTTGCAACCATAGAAGTTTACAGCACACGAGGAGGCCATCGCATCCAACGGCCATCTGATTGCTGGAGCAATCCAAAACTAATCCCACTGCCCCGTTCTCTCCCCAATCCTCTGCTTCAAATATTTATTCACCTTTCTCTTTAAAGAGGCAATGGTCTCTGCCTCGACCATTCTCTACGGCAAAACATTCATTGCTCCAACAGCCCTCTGCCTAAATAAATTTCCCCAAACCTCTCCCCTCGCTCTCTTCGTCCTGATGATGCTACAGAAAAAATATAATGCAATTTGATGGCAATACTGACCTTCACTCCAGGGGAACCGGCAGGACCGTGCGGACCTGGTGGGCCCTAAGAAAGAGAACGATGGTTAACACAATGTAAACAGGAAGATAATAAGGGCAACCCAACTTAGATTTATTGCCCACATTTTAAAAAGGATATTTTTGACCCCCTGATGGACTGATTCTATTTTTAGTGTTTGAAACTTTTGGGGCTGGATTTTCTAAGAATTAATTTCCCATTTTCGGCCAATTTCTAGGTGGGCAGGATTGGGGAATATGGCGGTGAACTCCCTGACCTCTGCCACACCTTCTGGCATTTTCCACGATGGCAGAAGTTGAGTGCGCCCGCCCATATTTGGCGAGTGAATGCAAATAATGGGATAATGACAGGAGTACACCATCTGATGTATTTTCCACCAATCACACCATAGCAACACGACATCAGGAGCATTCCTTAGCAACCAACGTTGCTAAGGCAGCAGAAGGCCGAGGTTTAAAATTTGCACTCCTCCAACTCTGGCCTCTTGTGCATCCCCCACTCTGTTCGCCCCCACCATTGGCAGCTGTGTAGGCCCTAAGCTCTGGAATTCCCTCCCTAAACCTCTCCACCTCTCTCACCTCCTTTAAAACGCTCCTTAAAACCTACCTCTTTGACCAAACGTTTAGCCACCTGTCCTAATGTCTTCTCCTTTGGCTCGGTGTCAAATTTTGTTTGATAATCGCTCCTGTGGAGCGCCTTGGGACGTTTTACTACGTTAAAGGCGCTATATAAATGCAAGTTGTTGCAACATGAACCTGTCCAAAGACTTCTCAAAAAAAAAGATAAAATCCTTAAATAACCTTAAGTGGAAAGAGGATCAACACATCTGAGTAGATCACAACATAAATTACCGATCAACTCTAATTGTTTTATGAAGCGTAGCAGCACTTATAGGGTCCAGTACTGTGTACTGAAGTGGTTATTATGCTGGACTGGCAATCGAGAGATTGGGAGTGGTCCAACAGATTGTCTTTCTGCCACCACTGCCCCTGTCTGGCCTGATGACTCTTGTCTAGTGGTTGACTCTTAGGGGGGTATTTTAAGCCCCCAGGAAGGGTGGGACAGTGGCGGGGGTTGGGGGAAGTTAAATTCTTTGGGAAACCCGACCCCATCCCGCCACGAAGTCGCCTACTTCCAGTTTAACCGGAGCGGGTTGTGGGGGGCGCGGGTGACTAACCTGCTCTCGAGAGGCGGGTCGGTAATTATGATATTTAAATGAGGCTCCAAACCTCTGATTTTAGCAGCCATTTGGATTTAATGGCTGTGGGCCGGGTTTCCCAGCGCTCAGGAAATCCAGCAGCTTTTCCAGCACTGCTTGTGGGCCAGGAGGAGCAGGAGTGCTTCCCCCAACCTTCCTCCCCGGACCCCCAAGCTAACCTGCTGTGATCTGCCTCCCTCCCAGCGATCCCCAACCCACTCCCCTACAATCTCCCCCCACCCCCAACCCCAACTCCACGATCTCTCTCTCTCCCTCCCTCCCTCCTCTCTGGTCCCCGGCCTGCACCCTTCTCCCAACAGGCCTTCCCGCCCAACAGCCGGCCAGCCTCTCGAATCTGACCGGCTGCTGGGCGGGAAACGGAGGAAAAATATTCAAATGAGGTCCTGCCGTTAAATTCGGCGGGACCTCCGCCTTTCCCAGCCGCTAAGAGTCGTCCCCGCTCCCACCCCGTAAATATCGTCGCCTTAATCCCTCCTGAGGTTCCCTACCAAGTTTGAAGAAATAATTGCTGTGGAAAAAAGGCCCACCTGCTTCTGAGAGTAACGTGGGATGGACAACAAATACGACCTTGTCACGTCCCCGGAACAAAAGGGGTGCGGTGGAGAGTTATGCTAAATGTTCTGATCCATGTTATTTTGGTACCGGTGGTAACCTGTTTATTTTAGATAACGGCAATCGGAAACTGAATTGTTAAGAATCTGCACTTACCTGTAGGCCTTGTGGGCCTGGGTCTCCTTGGCTGCCCTGATTAAGAAAACACAAGTTAGTCAGCCTGCTCACTACCTCAGCAAATGCATTTGTTTCATAAATAAAATGAACATGCACAAAAAAAAAATCCAATCCTTTACAGTAACTCTCACTTTAAAGAACGCCCCTGGATAAGGCCCGAAAATGGAGTTGTCTTTCTTCTATATTTCATTCACCACCCACCCCCACCATCCTAGCTATCTCCTCTTCTCTCCTTAAGGAGTGGGCTTTTGCTGGGCTCTGTTCCCATGGTCACCCTCTGACACTTCACCTAAATGTCCATTCTTTATCAGTGAGCCTGGACATCGAGTTGCTACTCAACTGCGGGGGGGGGGGGCATCACAGCCCAGCATCACCCTGTCCTGACATGTGCAGTAATGGAGAGCCTCATGGATTTCCCCTCCCCCCTTCCTAGGCCAGCGGCTGTGGAGAGGAAATGCCACTTTAATCAAGACATGGCGTTGCAAGGCCCAGGGTCAATGTACTTAGCAACCAAGGTGCCCTCGACAGGCAGCATCCAGAAATACTCCTAAAGCACAGGCTGATCAGAATGGTTCCATGTTGGTATCACTGAATTTATTCCACTCTAGACTCAAAGTTTAGTTCTTCTAAGGGTAAGACTCTTAGTGACATTGAGGATTCAGAAGGGCATGGGCCGAAGGGCAAAGGTCAGTTCTGCAAATACGAATTGCCCACAGTTCCACCAATCTGATCCAGAAACTGGACAACCTTCAAAAACAAATTTTCGAGATATGATTTCTTGCTGGGATGTAGCTCCACCTGAGACAATCTCCCTACTTGCCCAAGTGAGCCTAGAATGTTCGCTGACCATTCAAACACTTGGTGGGGGGGGGTTGTGAAGGGAAGATACATCGCAGCCAAGCCCGATCCTGACCCCACTTAATGTCCACAAATGTGCAGTTCCTGCGGGGGTCACTGGATAGCAATAAGGGGCAGGGCCCCTAGCCAATTTTGTCCTCTTTCGACCATGGGCACTTGTAGTGGCCCCTAACATTGTCTCAGTATGGACCAGGGATCAAAGGTGGGAGCTTTCTGCTAGGTGTGGCGTAGCTACTGATTGTGCTATTCTTCCTTAAGTAAACTTCTTTACTTCTCTTTTGCAGTGGCTAAATAAATATGGGGCCCTGTATATTTAAGAGGAAATCAATTTGTTTTTTAAAAATAAATAAATGTTGCAATGATAGTCCACAGTTCTTAACTCCATGTGGAATTTCCTATGCTACTGGAAGCTTTCAGCCAACGCTTCAATGTAATACAATGTTTTTTCAAATTTCCTTTAACATCTCAACTCTACGCAAATCAGCTCTTTAAAGGGGCACTGCATTCAAGAAAAAGGCACAAGGTGTATCTTTTCTCATCTTCCTCCAAACGCAGAACTCAACTGGATCGAAACGCAGCCTCGACTCACCCATGAACAATTTGTCATCATGACGAAGATTATGCTCTTCTCTCCCTCCAAACGGGAAAAAAAAACATTTCCCCCCCTTTTTTCCTGGTCTAAATTTCTCCCCTCTTCTCTGCAGGTGCTGTCGTTGGCTACAGCATCTATCCGAGTGGCAAAAGAAGAGGAGAAAGCATCTCACCTCAGCCCGACCCTATCCTTACCCCCACACACGTGTGCATTTCCCCAGCGGGTGAGTCGCTGGATTACAATCATGAATGAAAACCCGGCCCAATTTTTTTTTTCTTTCATCCCCAGCCTTGGGTGATTTCAACACCCTTGCCTCTGTCCTGACTATCAGCTAACACAATGCAGACCAGAATTTAAACCCTGGAGTTTTCCTGGACTGCATTGGTTCAGTTCCACACCAGGCAGCGCAGTCACTCACTCGGCCATGGGGAGGCGCTCCGATTGCCCTTTCATTCATGCAGTGCCCCTTCGAAAGAACGTCTATTAAATGGTTAACTCCGAAAGCTGCCGCTGTTCTCATTACGGAGAAGCCAGTTGTATAAAGAAGCATTATTATCACATGCAAAATGCAGTAGTGTAAAGCAACGCTGGCAAACCTACCGGCCGGCCTAGAACTCCAGGGAAGCCTGGTAATCCCTGCAAACATTTGAGTCATGCCAAAAAGTTAAGAAAGAGAAAAAAAAAATCGTCTGAGCAAAGCAGGTTCTGTATCTGCATTCTACACTTGAGACTTATAAAGCTGTAAAATAAAAAAAAGACTGATGAAACGGGCGACAGATACCAGACTTTTTGGTGGCCTTTTATAAGACGGAGACAGAGACAGACGGAGACGGAGACAGAGACAGGACCGGAACCACATTGCAATGTCACAGCTAATGCCTGCTATATATCAGCACCTAGCTGCTACCTTAGGATTGCTTGTTACTACTTTACTGTTCCAATTCTGCCCCCTCTCTGCTGAAGGTGTTGTCTCCCAACTGTTCTGAGGGCACTGCTATCTTCTGCAAGTCGCCCTTCTGCCGCGTGTGTGTGTGTGAGCCCAGACCTAACTTTTTCCCCTAAACTCATGAGCACATTTGGGTCTATAGCATACGTCCCCGGGGACTTACTCGTTCCGAGCCCCGACTAGGATTTCCATGCAGTTGATGTCAAAGTCATGACAGCTGAAATTCCAAACCAATTGCTTAATGCGTTTGTACGTCATTCCTGTGTGCACTGTTTTTACACAGGAGTTAACCTGAAACAGGCCAACGCCTGTGTAAAAATAGCACACACAGGATTGCATTTAGTGTTTCACTGATTGGAATTTCTACTGTATTAAATTTAATTGTACAACTTCCTCTTATTGGTGGTGTGCTGGTAGCGTCTTCCCCACTGAATATTTTGTGGAAATAATCATTTAGATGTTGGATTTTTTTTTTAGTTCATCTTCAGTTTCAATCCTTTTTGCATCATTAAGGGACCTCTGTTCTTCATTGGAAACCATCAAGCTGATATAATACTGGAATATCGTCTTATTGCTGCATTTTGCTTCTAAAGTGCTGCTCATTTGAAGTTCCTTCTTTGCCCCTCTGATCACCTTTTTTTGAGTGTTTTCCCTCACTTGTCTCCCTCCAGGCTTCGTTGAGTTTGATTTTTTTTAATCTAATGTTCCTGGGAAGAAAAGTGCAAATATCTGTACGTTCCATCTATGTAACAAGGACACAGAAGGATGGGAAGGTTCCTCACTCAGCAAAGAGTAGTGGGACATGGGCTTACTACAGAGACAGGAGGAATATGTTCAGCAAGATTCCCGAAGGCTCAAAATGATCTTTTCCTCCTTTTGTTTAACTGCAACCGTTCTTCAGTGACATGTCAGTATCAAGTGTCGGCTAGGCACACTTCTCACTCAGAAGGTCCTGCCTTCAAGTCCCATTCCAGGACTTGAACACGTAATTTAGGTTGACAGTTCAGTGAAGGAGCATTGAGGTGCCATCTTCTGTTAAACTGAGGCCGCACCTACATTTTCAACTGTATGTAAGTGTTCCCATGACTCTATCTGAAGAGCAGGGAGCTGCTGCCTCAATCAAAAACAAATTTATTGGCCATTCGCCTCGTCTGCTGTTGGTGAGGTTCATTCTGCACAAATTGGCTGCTGCATTTGCCTAAAGAGCAACAGCGAAGGCCCTTCAAAAACAATTTACTGGTTGCAAATGGCTTTGGGATGTCCTGAGGATGTGATAAGGCGCTATATAAATGCAAATTCTGTCTTAAAGTACACACGGTTCATTGTACGTAATACAGTGACAGAGATTAAGCCTTACACGGTGGTTTATGGCTAACCCAGTGGACTCGACCAGGTGAGGGGCGTTCGTGTACTTCCATGGCTGCCAGTTGCCTCAATGTCCATTTGATTTTTTTTTGTGGCTGTGTTGGTGTGTCAGTCAGGTGGGTTGGCTCATACTTTCTGGCGTGGTGTCTGGGTGATATGGGTTGTGTTGTTGCAGTACCAACCAGTAGTGGTAAGAATGACAGCTGGATTTTGCTGATCTGATTCATACATTTTTTTTTAATGGTTTCTCTCTGTCGCTCGCTCACACTCTCTACACTCACACACACTTCCTCTCCCAAAGCAACATGCCCTTATTTCTTGCACCAGTACTCTTTCTCTCCTCGCTCCTCTACGTGCTCACTGCCGGTCACCTGCCAGCTATAAAGAGTGACTTTAGCACCATCCTCTGGTTGGCAGGCCTACGAACTGGCATAAGAAAGGGTAATTTTTAGAAAATAAACCCTTGTGCCAAAGTGTGGCTTCACTTAAAAGCCTGGTAACAATTAAGAATGTATCAGTTTGTGCCAGTCAATTACACCGTTGGTGTGCAGTGATTTACTCTAAACCGTCTACACTTTAAGAAAAACAGATGAGATTTCTGAAGCTCTGCTATTTTGTATTGTTGCTGCCATTTAGTTGAAGGGAAGCTAAGGATGTATTTAAGGGGAAGCTGGATAAACTCATGAGGGAGAAAGGAATAGAAGGATATAAGAACATAAGAAATAGGAGCAGGAGTAGGCCAATCGGCCCCTCGAGCCTGCTCCGCCATTCAATAAGATCATGGCTGATCTGATCCTAACCTCAAATCTAAATTCATGTCCAATTTCCTGCCCACTCCCCGTAACCCCTAATTCCCTTTACTTCTAGGAAACTGTCTATTTCTGTTTTAAATTTATTTAATGATGTAGCTTCCACAGCTTCCTGGGGCAGCAAATTCCACAGACCTACCACCCTCTGAGTGAAGAAGTTTCTCCTCATCTCAGTTTTGAAATATGATGATAGGGTTAGATGAAGAGGGCTGGGAGGAGGCCCGTGTGGAGCATTATCACCGACATGGACCAGTTGGGCCGAGTGGCCTCTTTCTGTGCTGTACATTCTATGTAATTTTATGTACAAACTCAGCAAGGAAGACTCGGTGTAGTGAGGAAAACTTTACTTGCACCTTTGATATTTAGGTTCAAATGCAGTCAAGACTATGGGATGAAAGTCGCCTTTCTCTACCAGCTGTAGAAGTCCTACTTAGAATCATACAGCAAATCGTGCCTGTACCAGCTCTTTGAAAGAGCTGTTAAATTAGCCCTGCTCCCCTGCTCTTTCCCTGTAGCCCTACAAATGTTTCCTTTTCAAGTATTTATCCGATTCCCTTTTGTAAGTTACTACTGAATCTGCTTCCACCACCCTTTCAGGGAGATCATAACAACTCGCCGCATAAAAAAAATTCTCCTCATCTCCCCCCTCCCCCCACCACGGTTCTTTTACCAATTATCTTAAATCGGTGTCCTCTGACTCTCCTGTATGCGCACCCACATGTAATTGCGCAGCCTGCACTCTAGATGACTCTGTTCTCGGAGTCAACATCCAATCTTGCTGCTTTTAGCTTAGCAATTCACCTTTCTACACTATGGGGGTAAATCGTGCAAGGCTGCAATCCAGTGGGCAGCCTCGTTAGACGGTTAGCCTGGATTGGAGACTGGGTGTGGGAATCAGTGTGCCTGATTTGCGCTGCCTCCAATTTTCCAGTCATTGAAATGAATGAATCACTGGTAAATCGGGAGCACCGTGAATCAGGCATGCTGCCTCCGATCCACGCTCCCAACAAATGAGGCTCCACACCTCACAGAAAAATACCCATCCTTCTCAGTGCCAGGAACTGGAATTTATGAACAGGCCCACGAATAGACTGTGACATTGACTCTACTACTCTAGCAGAAGCAGCTTTGCAATCCAATGGTTCCAGTCTGACAGAGAGTCAGTATGTTAGTGCACTACAGACCAGACACAAAGACCTAACAATGGCAGAGATAGTCATTGTCCTGGGAATGTCCTGTAGCCCATTCCAGCACCAAGCTGACTTATTTGATGCTTCAAGGCTGATTTGGTTTACTTACGGGAAGGCCAGATTGCCCTCTGTAGCCCAGTCGACCCTGAATTTAAGAAAATAAACGACACATGACAGCATAGCAAATACATCAGTACCTGGTCACCTGAGACATTACCCACTGAGACACTCCAATGGATGTAGTTCAACAGCAGTAACACACATTGCAAATGACCTATGTAATGGTCGGAAGTTAGATTTCAGCTTCATTATATTTGATTGTTTCAAACGTACTTACTGATTTTAACACATGGTTTTAAGCCTCAAATTGCCAAAGAGACAAACCATGTACCTTATAACCTTACATAATGAATGTAGTCATTTGTTGGTATATGAACCAGTCAGGCACAGAGTATTATGAAGACTTTAGTGTGGAAACACAATGGTAATGAACTTTTAAGAGTTTTTAATAAGATTGTTACAATTTTAATAAGATTGTCACATGAATCAGCATCGTTAGAATTTAGCGATATGTGAACTTATAACAATACGGAGTTACTGATTTGGTATGTTGAAGATGCTGAATTAATTTTTAGACACTGAAGAACATTAGAGAGAAAACAGAAAACGTGCAACCAGGAGAAAAAAGAAAGAACTATACAGAGATAGAAAGGCAAGAGAGAGAGAGCTAGAAGAGTGATAGAAACAGAGGGAGATAGAAATTTAGCAACAGAGCTGGAGAGTAAGAAAGAGAGAGAAAGAGCAAGAGAGAGAGCCAAAAGTGATAGAAACAAGGGAGAGAGAAATTTAGAGTAGCCAAGAAGAGAGCATGAAAGAAAGAGAGAGAGCAAGAAAGAGAAAAAGGGAGATAAAGAGCAACAGAGAGAATAAGACAAAGAAAAGGGGATAGAGACCAACAGAAAGGTAGAGAGCATAATGGGTGATAGAGAGCAACATGCATAGAGAGACAAAGGACAACAGAGAGAGAAAAAACAACAGGAAGAGAAAGAGAGAGCAATACACTGATGCAGATAGAAAGCAATAGAAAGATACAAGAGTAAAAGAGATAGACACGGTGAGTGAGAAAGTTTGAGTATTAGAGATAGAGCAACAGAGAGATGGGAGCAAGAGATCGAGCAAGAGAGAAGGGAGCAAGAGATAGATAAAGAATAATAGGCAGAGATAGATAAAAACAGAGAAAGGGAGAGAGAAAGAGAATATTTGAAGTGAAAATAGAGAGAAAATGGGAGTAAACAAGATCGTAAAACCTGTGGCTAAATGATACCCAGACAAGTCTAAACATCTGGACGTCTGACACTGTTGTTAATTGTGAACTGGGCCAACTAAAGCAGGTCCAGTACGAATCTTTCACTATTGAATGTGTGCACTAGATTGGCGCTAAACATATGGGCTTATTCAACACAGTAAGAATTAATCACAAAACAACTCTCAATAAAGCTTATATTATCTTTCATCACCTAAAAAACAAAGGCGACATCAGCTCTTTAAATACCAAAAAACCCATCGTCACGGCAATATTACTGAGCAACAGACCTGAATCGTGTCATGGAGTTAACAGAAAGGACAAGGTTTTAGGGGTGAGACACATAACAAAGGACACGTCACTATCAAACAAGTAATGACAACAGAGAAACAAAACTCCAGACAGATCCGGTCAGGATGAAAAAAGCACTTTGGATTTAAAGGGGCATCATTGTCACTGCAAAACCATTTATTGCAAAAACTATTTTACGTACTTTAGGAGGGGCCAGTGTGTGATGGGTTGATTGCAGGATGGTTTAAAATTAAAATAATGTGGTGTGTAACATTCTTTATATACGTACATGTAAAAAGAGTGCCAAGTTCCTGAACGGTCACCCTGTCGGTTAGAGCCTCGTGCACGACCCTCTCCAATTGTGAGCACTGCTAGCTCCTTAGGGAGGGTAAAATCCTGAGGCCAATTTTAGAAAACACCCCCAGGCAATCAGGGCAGGGGCTTTTTTTTGTACCTGCTGCAAGGGCAAATGAGACTTTCAGCCACCCCCCTCCAAAGCACTCCTCTCATCTGGACTACAATGCCCCTTTAACCGGCCTTACTGAATTTGTCATTTACAGTCAGCTTTTCATATTTCAAATCCTCTGGGTTTTTTTTTTAATGTACCTGCACATTAGTGTTCCTTTAACAAAATAATTAATTCACGATGCAGCGAGCACGATAAGCAAAACTGCCTCTCTCTTTTGGCAAACTGATGCTTTTAACCGAATCAGAGTTAGATGACGGATTAAACAGCAGCATCCAGCATGAATTCCCACGACCGCTTTGCTTTTTAAAAAAAAGATTTGTGTTTTTTTTCTCATCTGAAGGCACTAAGTCATTCTGGGGTATGGTTGCACAGGCACCGACAGCCCTCACCAGTACCTCACACAAGTGGTCGTTCTTTCTGTATCAGCCTAAAACAATGGATTTCAGTGAGCTATTCAACTGTGAGGGCAACACAGCTGAGCTCAATCCTGTCTTCCACTGAGGTGCGCAGGCACACACATGTACACACACACACATGTACACGCACACGTATGGTACTGAGGGAGTGCTGCACTGTCGTAGGTGCCGTCTTTCGGATGAGACGTTAAACCGAGGCTCCGTCTGTCCTCTCAGGTGGACGTAAAAGATCCTACGGTCACTATTCAAAGAAGAGCAGGGGAGTTCCCCATGTCTTGGCCAACATTTATCTCTCTTTGTTTATTAAAAGAATACCCAGGCACAGTAATCTTGCCCCTTCGCCTGAGGCTGAGCAGATGTTCATTGGCCTCCTGATGCTCTAGATTGACAGCTGCGTGTAAATCCCCAAGTCCTCTCATTTAGGGGATGCCATGTTACTGAGGTCAATAGAAACATGTTTTTTTAAAGACTGTCCCGTTATGATTTGTTGCTGTTTCACGAATATGAGATTTGAGACAAGTCAGGTGCAAGTATGAAATACGCTTTCCACATGTGACACTTCCAAGGGTGACAAGTGTGGCAATTTTCCCCAGGCAGCACCTCCCAAACCCGCCACCTCCACCACCCAGAGGGACAAGGGCAGCGGGTGCATCGGAACACCACCACCTCCGAGTTCCCCTCCGAGTCACACACCATCCCGACTTGGGACATATATCGGCCGTTCCTTCATCGTCGCTGGGTCGAGATCCTGGAACTCCCGACCTAACAGCACCTTCGCCACACGGACTGCAGCGGTTCAAGAAGAGGGCTCACCACCAACCGTCTCAGGGGCAACTAGGGATGGGCAATCAATGCCGGCCTTGCCAACGGCGCCCACATCCCAAGAATGAATTTTTCAAATTTTTGAATTCACCGACTAAATATCTCCTAGAAAGGCAGAGGCGTAGAAGATTCCCAAAGAATGAATCATAGAATCGTACAGCACAGAAGGAGGCCATTCAGCCCATTGTGTCTGTGCCGGCTCTTTGAAAGAGCCATCCAATAAGTCCGACTCCCCCTGCTCTTTCCCCAGAGCTCTGCAAATCTCTCCTTTTCGATGAATAAAATAAAATTTTTAAATTCTGAGGTGTCTTGAATGTCCTAGACAAAACATACCAGGCGAGATTCAGCACTCCACACCCTGCGGGAACACGGGTTGGAGAATTGGGGCTACAGTCTTGTAGCTGGTGGGAGCGGGGGGGTTGTGAGATACCCCTGTTGTGCTTATGGATATATTCATTGGACTTAACAAAACACGCCACCAGTTTAAAAATTACAGATTAAGGATGGTGCATGTAAATGTGAAAGTCCCAAACTGACAGTAAATTCTTCTCAGTGGGCCGTTTACAGTCCTGCGACTCACTCAACTCTGTGATTAACAGGGTCCATCAAAACGGGTCCAAGGCAAGCCAATGAAAAAATGTCGCAGTTATAAAACCAAGGCACCCTTTTTTCTAGTACTGCGTATCTTCACAACCAAAAAACAAACATGGTCATCACAGTGCATTAACTTTCAGTTACAAGTGTAGCACCAAACTGATTTACTGACGTGGATTCACTTATTTAAATTAATATTAACAGATTTTTTTTCCAATTTCCACCACTTTCTCGGCAGCATCAACCAAATGCCCGGGAGCTGAGCGGCCATCCACCCTCTCAACTGTGGCACGGTTGAGAGGGTGGTTGGCCGCCCAGCTCCCGGGCATTTGGTTGATGCTGTCGTGAAACCGGCTGCTGGGAGATGGGCAGAGTGTTGACTGCTCTCCCTCCCTCCCTCATCCCCCAATTTCCCTCACCCCCCCATTTCCCTTACCCTCCCCCATTTCCCTCACTCTCTTCTTTTTAGGGTGATGCCCACTCTCCCTTTAACACCTCTCCCTGCGCTGAATTTATAATGCACCCCCCCACCCCGCCCTGCATAGTGCTGGCGAGTGGTTAAGATGGCGGGGAGGGGGGGAGGGAGAGGTGAGGGGGGGCTCGCGCTGCGTTACTGACACATTCCCCCACCATCTTAACTTACCTGAAATCAGGCATGGGAAGGCCGCTCGCCCCAGAGGAGCAGAGGCCTAATTTAAATGGTAAAGCTGTGTCCTGATGATGTCATCGGGACGCGCACGCCATTTTAACTACAGGCCGATTAAGGGCCGTACAGCCACGGACCCAACGAAAGCCAGCAACGTCCTGGCCCAGGGAGGCCCAGGTAAGTCCATTTAAAAAAAAAAAAAAACTTTTTACAGTTTCATTGTGGGACAGAAAGAGCACTCCTGCTCCTCCCGGCCCCACAAAGATACTTCGGCCTCCCCTGCCCCAAGATCTCCCCTTCCCCCCCCTCACCCCCGATCGGTATTTTTAACAATTCTCCCATTCCTGGCTTACCCTACCGGGGCCATTTCCACATGTCCTCAGCTGTGGCTTGACCACCCTCCCACCCCAGCCCGCTGGCATTGACCCCATTCCCGAACGGCTTCAGGGGAGGGGGTAGGGCAAATGAGGCCCGGGGTGTTAAAATTGCGGCTCATGTATAAAACCTACACCTCCCCTCTCTCTGTGGCGCAGCAGGCTGGTTTTGCGGTGTACTGCCCCAGTGCTCTCCCATACTCAGACATGGGTCAAAATTGCGCCTTGCAATATTATAAATGAAGGTGCTGGTATGAAGTCCCTCCATCTGCCATTTTAACAAAGGGTGTCACCTATTAAAGTGGGTTGACTTTAACTTTTTCCACCCTCTCTAAAGCAGTGGTCAGCGGAACTTTACACAAGCACGAACCGTTAATAATACCAGCCAACAATTTCAACCCCATACATTCGGTGTTATTTTTTTTTTGCCTTACTGAGAGAGTTACTTACTGGTTTTCCTTCTGGTCCCGAGGAGCCTGGTTCCCCTGGAATCCCCTGAAAGGCAATATCGAACGGGTGAGAACAGCTTAACAAGCGAAGTTTCTACTGTGAAGTCTGCCTTTCAGTCCCCCAGGAAGTCCTGGCAACGGCCACTACAACAGGAGTTGGAACAATGTTCGAGAAATCACAGCTTTGCTACATTTGTTCGGATGCTGAACAACATTTTGAAGCGAATGTTCCTCCCTGAGCTGAAAAAAGGGGCAAATCTTCCAATTTAGGTTCAAGTCAGCAGCCAGTTGGTTGGAATTAAGGTCAGACAGATGCGTCAGTGAATCAGTTACAGCCCCCACCACTTACACCGTCCACATTTATCACAGGCAGCTGCCTACATCGGGCAAATGGTACTAACCATTTCTCATTACCATTGGAGTCAATTACAAAGGCACCGCTTATAACAGATTAAGCGCGCTGACTATCTTGGGCAGTTTAACAAGTACTTACCCTGTGCTAACTAATTTAAAAGGCTCTGCTGATTTCAGGCCAAGTGGGGTCTTCAAGCGGTTTCGAGCCGCTGTTCGCACCTCGTTAAAGTGCTATTACTTTAGTGATGAGATTCTGGATGGAACTACTAATAATTAGTAGAACATAAGAAATAGGAGCAAGAGTAGGCCATTCAGCCCCTCGAGCCTGCTCCGCCATTCAATCAGATCATGGCTGATCGTCGACCTCAACTCCACTTTCCCGCCCGATCCCCATATCCCTTGATTCCCTTAGAGTTGCTAAGTGAGATTTCCTGTATTTTCAAAAAAATGTTAGTTACTTCCCTTTTTGGTTTTACCATCCACTGGGTATGGCGTTAACACCAACGCACCCACTATAAGGGGGTACTGTATACTGTACCTGGAGACCATTACACATTCGTGAGCCTTGCAGATGGATCGTTGCCAATCCAAGAACTGTGCCACACAAGAGGTAGGGTTTCGATTCCAGTCTGTGTAACGTTTTTTCAAAATATTCTCACGCAGGAGCTTTTTTGTTTATTCGTTCATGGGATGTGGGCGTCGCTGGCAAGGCCGGCATTTATTGCCCATCCCTAACTGCCCTCGAGAAGGCCTTGCAGTGACGTCTCTGTGTTTCCCAGGTACAAGTAATAATCACAGCCTGGTCCTTCTCAGATTGCTTTTCAGATGTTCTTTTTTGACACCACAGTAACATGAAGGCGAAAGAGCAATGTGTTTTGATGCGAGATTATGACATTGTTTACACTGTCAAAGTGACTTTCACAACCATAAGTGATCCCTTAGGCCTCAGACACTGGAAGCTGCAGAAGTGAATCTGTTGTCGTACAACAGAGTGTTTCTTTTCTCCAGTTTTCTTCCCCCATCGTGAAGTCACTGACTGATCCTGGGATACGGTTCCCTAGGGTACGGTTCCCTGGATGTCAACAATAATATGGGATACAGAATATGATTAATTTGAGACCTTGACATGTGGTGAGTGTAACGTGCTCGGGAGGAACAGGTGACTTTGGACCTATGGTTCCCAAAGCTCTCCATCACTGGTGGTTTTCCTCACCTCATGTCTGGGTCTGTTGTAGACTCATTGATAGAGATTGATTGCTCCGATTACTCAACAACTCCATTATCGTTGTATCATGCGACTACCGGGATTGCAGGAGGTGAACTAGATGGACCTTGGTCTTTTTTTGTCTAGCGATTCCTATGTTCCAATGTAATCCTCTGGTATCTCACCTGAGCGGGGTGGAAGTTGACAGCTATTTGACCACTAGGGGCATCACAGCCAAGCCCAATCCTGTCCTCACCTGGCACTATCAGACGCAGGAACACTGCTGGTTTCCCTTCCTCCGCTCTACGTCCAGGAACACACTTGGCTACTTGAAGTACCTCGCCTACTATCCTCTCCGTGATCAGCTGATTGAGCCCAGGGTGTGGACTGAACTTGGAACCTTCCTGGTCTATATGGATCAGTTCCACACAGGCTGGTACATCCATTCACCACACCTTCCTGGGAGCTATTCTAGACATTTAAACATTTCCCATGTTGCGAAACACAGAGCGCTCTATTGAAGAACTAGATTTATAACCTTTAACCCACATCAGATGCCCCAAGCAAAACTAATCAACCAAAAAGGTTTAGCTCCTGGCTCATGGATAATAGGTGGCCCCAGAAATAGCCATTTAGGGTTTAAAACAGTTAGAACATTGTACTAAGTTACTTCTCACATGCCTTATGTGTAGACTTGACATAACATTTCGTAAGCTAGCGGCTAACCTACAAAGGCTGGCGTTTATCAACAAATATTCCCATGAAACAGACCAGCCAAGCACAAAATATATGCTTTAGTCAACCGGCAAATTAGACATCTCTGTAGCATTGATGTATATGGCTCCTGAGGAATGTAATGGCTGAGGGGCAGAATGGAAAATGTCACACTGATGAAATGGCGGGAGGGAGGACACTATTCTGAGGTTGGGGCTGAGGCGCATTATTGAGCAGTATTATTGAGTGAGCTTTACTCCGCATCTAACTGTGCTATAATTGAACTGGGAATACCTGATGCGGATACTGGATGCCCGAATTGAAAGTTTTTCCATTTCCCAGCGCTAACGTCCCTCATTTTGATGACTTACACCAAAAACAAATTGAAGAAAAAGGAACAAAGATCGCCAATAATCACTGTCTGTTAAATTATCACAGTATCCAGAGGCGATGGGCTGGATGTGCTGTGATAATATTCATGTCAAACCTGCAAAACAATCAGTTATAGGGCAGCAAGTGGGGCCTGGTAATTGCATGATTATATGGTTAATTGAGCCTGAATCTTAGCAGCAATATCACAAGGCAAATGAAAAACATACTTTGGTAAAAGTCTTTGACCACATCGAACCTGTTGATCCTCGGTTAGTTCCATTGTTTATGTTTTTGTTTTGTAATGCCTTGCTCCTATGTGCTTTTCTCCAGAAACATTATTTTTTAAAAACAGCTCTATTCATTGAATGGATTTATAATCAATGGGACTGTTCCCCATGGTTACATTGAGTTACATCGAAACAACAGCACAGAAACAGGCCACTCGGCCCAACTGTCCATGCTGGTGTTTATGCTCCACACGAGCCTCCTCCCTCCCTACTTCATCTCACCCTAACAGAATATCCTTCTATTCCGTTCTCCCCCATGTGTTTATCTAACTTCCCCTTAAATGCATCTATTCTATTTGCCTCAAATACTCCTCATGGTTGCGCGTTCCACCTTCTTACCACTCTCTGGGTAAATAGGTAGCTCCTGAATTCCCTATTGGATTTATTAGCGACTATCTTATATTTATGACCTCGAGTTTTGGTCTCCCTCGCAAGTGGAATTATCTTCTTTACGTTTACCCTATCAAATTCTATCATCATCTTAAAGAACTCTATCAGGTCACCTCTCAGCCTTCTGGCCCCAGCCTGTTCAGCCTTTCCTTATAAGGATATTCTCTCAGTTCTGGTATCATCCTTGTGAAGCTTTTTTGCACTCTCTCCAATGGTTTGCCGTTGCCAGTTCTGGAACATAATTTGAAAGCTGCCCTTCAGTCAAAAGCCTGCGAGTCATCACTCAGTGAAGTTACTGGTCACTGGCAGTGGTCAGGCCATTATACAGATGTTGAGGCTGGAAATTGGCCACAGACCACGCCAGGTAAAGGAGGAATGTTGATCTTAGCCAAACCTGCGGTAAGCTTTTGCTGCCCCCTGGAGTCAGTACCATAGGAATTACGGGAACGTTCGGCCCATCGCACCTGTTCTGGTGCAACTAAGATCGATCGGCTCTGACGCCACTTCCTTGCCCTCTCTCCTCTATATTCTTTCTTTTTAAGTACTTAACCAATTCCCCTTTAAATGAAAATATTAGGATTGACATGGAGCGCACATCTGATGAATGGGCATGACAGTCTCTGCCTCAGCATTCCAGTCATAGAATCATACAGCACAGAAGGAGGCCATTTGGCCCATCGTGCCTGTGCCAGTTCTATGAAAGAGCTATCCAATTAGTCCCAAACCCCACCCCCCCCCCCCCGCTTTTTCCCCATAGCCCTGCTCATTTTTCCTTTTCTAGAATATATCCAATTCCATTTTGACCTCGGTTGTTCTGCACATTACAAATTCTGATCTTTATCTCCAATTTGAGTGGGTAAACCTCTGGATGAGCCAGTAGTGATTGAACCCAGACTGGTGGGTACTTGAGGACAATTGGTTGGACTAGGGGCTATGTACAGTGCTGCAATTTATGATTTATTGTTGTGTCCGACTGGAAATACTCACAGGAAAGCCGTCCCTGCCTTTCTCTCCAGCTTCTCCTCTTTCACCTCGGTCTCCTTTTGTTCCAATGTCACCCTACAATCAATAGCATGGGAGTCAATAAGCAGTGGACGCCAACAGACAATCAAATAAGGAAAAAAGAGAAATAATCTGAGTATCAAAAGCAAAATTCCAATATCACTAATCTGCTCCTATCACCCAAGAACATTCAGTGCAGTTAAGATGGTCTTAAAGAGATCATCTGCACAGTGTTCAGTGCCCGCTTATAGAAAGGTTACAGCATGGAAGGAGGCCATTCGGCCCATCGAGTCCGCGCCGGCTTTATGCAAGAGCAATCCAGCTAGTCCCACTCCCCCGCCCTAAATGATTTATTACATCAGTGCCAATCACATTTCACGCTGTACAAGGCCATCCCAATGGCTGAACCATTACCAAAAGGAAAACAATGCCGTCACTGTAGAAAATGTGTTAGTACGGCAAGAGAAAGAGGTGGGAATTTTCACTCCTGGGCCGGGAAGTGAGTGGGGAAACGACGGAGAGTCGGGCGGCCTCTTCCCAAGGTGAGTGTGTGGGGACGGGAGGTTTCCGGGGCCGTCAAGCGTGGGTGGATCTGGAGTCCGGGGAGGGGGTGGGGGGAGGCCAACACATTTTCCTAGTAGGGGGCCCCGAAAGAGCATTCCCGCTCCTCACAAAGAGAAGTTTAAAACTTTAGCCGGAAAGGCCTCTTCGGTTGACTGACCAGCTTTCAGCGGCGGGCGGCCCTGCTTAGAGACTGCGTCGGGGTCCTACTGATGTGATAGGACTCCGATTTGCATAAATATTAGCAGGCCGCCTCATGGGCCTGAAAGATCAGGCGTCTTAAAATTGCAGCCGAGCCGGATCAGAGTGGGTATTTGACCCACCCACATTTTAACTAGGGGGGAGTTACAATTCCCACCACAGAGGAAAATATGGATGCTTGGAGGCGCTGTACACCGGGCCACCGGCAGGCAGGAACATGATGACCTTGCAGGCCCCTAGGATTCCCTTGTACACCCCCCCGAGGGTCCACAGGCCCCAGTTTGAATATCTATCGCCACTGCGAGGTTGGACTGCGCTTAAAATAATGGGCGGGAAGAATGTCCCTCTCAAAAAGAATTTCAAAAAAGCTGGATAAACTTCATCACTCATAATCCATATTAAAAATCCTGCATATAGATCACACTTCCTGCAAGTGTCACACTTATTTCCTGTCACACTTTGCTGATAACGCCTCTCTTGTTATAAAACAGCGTAGCCTCCACGAGCACTGCCAGGAGAGATCTGCTGGTATTTACAAAGTACTCGATGATTACAGGGTCGGTATCACTAGTGCTTTTTATGGCTCCATCCAATGATACAACAATATTATTGGGTCTTCTGCTATGGTTTTTGTTATTTCTGGGATTAGATTTTGTTTTTGAATATTCCCAGGAAAGCTGCCCCCGGTCTGACTCAAACCCTTCCCCGGGCTTTTCTCTGCTTTATCTGCTCATTAATTTATGGCCTTTGCGCAACTGTAGGAGGCTATAAGAAACTTACTATACTCAGACCTTATCTCCTTTAGGTCCAACTGGTCCTGCTGGTCCACTGTCCCCCTGCAAAAAGAGAAGCCAGGTTTAATGCAACTCAGGAGCCCGGGCTTGAAGGAGGGGGAATTCAAAACAAATCTGCGGAAACAATGTTTCAGTGAGTGAGTGGTCAATTCCCAGGGAGACGGTGAGAGCGGTTAGTGTCGATTCATTCAAATGCAAATTAGATAGATTTCTTTCAGAAAATAACATTTTGGAAAACAGTATATGAGTAATTTGAGACATGACATGTGGTGAGTGTAACTTGCTTGGGAGGAACAGGTGACTTTGGACCTATGGTTCCCAAAGCTCTCCATCACTGGGGGTTTTCCTCACCTCATGTCTGGGTCTGTTGTAGACTAATTGATAGAGAGATTGATTGCTATAATTAGTCAACAACTCCATTATCGTTGTGTCATGCAGCAACAGGATGGTAGAAGGTGAACTAGATGGAATTTGGTCTATTTTCGTCCAGCAATTCCGATGTTCCTACGAGCCATCATATCACTAACAACAGTTTGAGTCTCTCCCTCTAATGGCCCAGAGGGTGAATACACCACCTAATGAGACATACAAACCAGGAAGTTCTCAGGTTCGTTTTCTCGTCTGTACCGAGTTGTCTAATCTCAACCGGAATGGGTAGGGATTCTATCGTTGACCACAGAACCTCCTCCAAGGCAGGGGAAGGGAAACCAAAAACTCCGATCACTATCCAGTGACTCGTCCCGAAAGTCGTATGTGTGTGATCGTCAGGCGAGGGACTGGATTGGGTTCAGCAGTGTTGCCATCCACAGTCGAATAGCCTGTGAGGTTCTAGGTTGACGCATTGAAAGACGGGGCCGCTTGGGTGAGGTACTGAGCCCCACCCCGTGAGCCAGCGTCTTCAGCAGGGGAGGAGGGATGGAGAGTTTTCGGGGGGGGGGGGGGGGTGGGGGCAGCATCTGTAAGAGCTCAGTGTCCCTTTCACCACAACATCATGCACAATCCACACACTACTCTTAACGGCCTTTCCAAAGTCAACCATGTCTTCACGACTCAAACAGTGTCCCAACGTCAGTATCAGACAAATGGAGGGGGAGATAAGAGCCCTTTAGCATGACAGGCACTGAATATAAAATACAAACTTTCCTCATTGAAGCTGGCCACAGCTCCTGTGTTAAGATTAAAGAGGTGTCACACAGTGGAGTGGGGTCACGCATGGACAGGTACCAAAGTCCCCTTCCGCCAGCCCATATCAGAACACCGTGGGAACAATGCCTGCGTCTATCCGATACACGCTGGATACCTCCCCTTCTTGGAACATTTATCCCCTTTTCATGTAGATATTTTCACTGCACAGCAAAGCGACCATGAACTATAATTGAAATAAAGTAACTGCTGCAGTTACCTCAGGCCCAGGAAAGTTTTATGTTATCTCGGCTTGCCGTTTTTTTTTAAAGTTTTCAGTTTACACACCAACACTGAAACAAAGACTAACATTACAGCGATTAAATTATTAAATGTCGGTGAGCGGCGGTAAAGAGCGAGACCAGAGCGGGGATAAAAACAGCGCGGAGAGAGCGAGAGTTCAGTCGGTGAGCGGCGGGAGAGAGCGAGACCAGAGCGGAGATATAAACAGCGCGGAGAGAGCGAGACCAGAGCTTACTCTGAGAGCGAGACTCTGAGACCAGCGGCAGTTCGGGGTGACGTCACCAGTCAGAAAGTGACGCGGCACAGGGGAGGCAGCTGATTGGTGAGTAGGTTCAGGTGAGTATTTCTACCATTTTACTGTAAGTAAAGTAATAAGAAAGGGAAGATCTGCAGGTTTTATAGCAGGTAGTGTTTTTTTTTAGTGAACCTAGGTCCCTAGTATAGTTAACATTTTCTAATTTCAACGTAATTTAAAAGGGGTAACTAAGCTAAGGCAAGTCATGGCAGCAGACCTCGCACCCGTGATATGCTCCTCCTGCAAGATGTTGGAAGTCATGGACACTACCAGTGTCCCTGCCGACCATGTGTGCGGGAAGTGTGTCCACCTGCAGCTACTGACCGATCGTATCTCGGAGCTGGAGCTGCGGGTGGACTCACTGTGGAGCATCCGCGATGCAGAGAAACTCCTGGATAGCACGTTTAGCGAGTTGGTCACACCGCAGGTAAAGGGTATACAGGCAGGAAGTGAATGGGTGACCACCAGGAAGAGTAAGAGATGCAGGCAGGTAGTGCAGGGGTCCCCTGTGGCCATCCCCCTCTCAAACAGATATGCCACTTTGGATGCTGTTGGGGGGGATGACTTATCAGGGGAAGGCAGCAGCAGCCAACTTCCTGGCACCACGGGTAGCTCTGCTGCACAGGCTGGGAGGAAAAAGAGTGGCAGAGCTATAGTGATAGGGGACTCAATTGTAAGGGGAATAGACAGGCGTTTCTGCGGCCGCAACCGAGACTCCAGGATGGTGTGTTGCCTCCCTGGTGCAAGGATCAAGGATGTCTCGGAGCGGCTACAGAACATTTTGGAGGGGGAGGGCGAACAGCCAGCTGTCGTGGTGCACATAGGCACCAACGATATAGGTAAAAAAGGGGATGAGGTCCTAAAAGCAGAATATAGGGAGTTAGGAGGTAAATTAAAAAATAGGACCTCAAAGGTAGTAATCTCAGGATTGCTGCCAGTGCCACGTGCTAGTCAGAGTAGAAATAGGAGGATATTTCAAATGAATACGTGGCTAGAGGAATGGTGCAAGGGGGAGGGATTCAAATTCCTGGGACACTGGAAACGGTTCTGGGGGAGGTGGGACCAGTACAAACCGGATGGTCTGCACCTGGGCAGGGCCGGGACCGCTGTCCTAGGAGGAGTGTTTGCTAGTGCTGTTGGGGAGGGTTTAAACTAAAGTGGCAGGGGGTTGGGAACCTGAGCAGGGAGAGAGAGGAAAGCATAACAGGAAGGGACAGAAGGTATGGAGTAATAGGTAAAGTAAAAAAGGAAAAAGCAGGAACTAAGCGTCACAAAACAGATTTGAAAGTTCTTTATCTGAATGCACGTAGCATTCGTAATAAAATGGACGAGTTAACGGCACAAATAACTACGTATGGGTATGATCTTGTGGCCATTACAGAAACATGGCTGCAGGGTGACAACGACTGGGAATTAAATATGCCAGGGTATTTAACAATCAGGAAGGACAGGCAGGAAGGAAGGGGAGGTGGGGTGGCTATGTTAATAAAGGAAGGAATCACTGTAATACAGAGAAATGATATTGGGACAAAGCATCAAGATAATGAAACAGTTTGGGTGGAGATAAGGAATAATAAGGGAAAAAAAACATTAGTGGGCGTAGTATATAGGCCTCCTAATAGTTGCAACTCTGCTGGAAGAAGTATTAATCAGGAAATAGTCGGGGCATGTAATAAGGGAACAGCCATAATTATGGGGGATTTTAATTATCATATTAACTGGACAAATCAAATTGGGCAGAGCAGCCTTGAGGACGAGTTCATTGAGTGCATCAGGGATGGATTTCTTGAGCAGTATGTAACTGATCCTACAAGGGGGCAGGCAACCTTGGACCTGGTCCTGTGTAATGAGTCAGGATTAATTAATAATGTCCTAGTTAAGGATCCCCTTGGAACGAGCGACCACAACATGGTTGAATTCCATATCCAATTAGAGGGTGAGAAGGTTGATTCTCAAACAAGCGTACTGAGCTTGAATAAAGGAGACTATGATGGTATGAGAGCGGAATTGATTAAAGTGGACTGGGAAAATAGATTAAAGGGTAAGACGGTACATGAGCAGTGGTGTTCATTTAGGGAGTTATTTTACAACTTTCAAAATAAATATATTCCACTGAGGAAAAAAGGGTGTAAAAGAAATGACAGCCATCCGTGGCTAAGTAAAGAAATCAAGGATAGTATCCGACTAAAAACAAGGACATATAAGGTAGCCAAACTTAGTGGGAGGATAGAAGATTGGGAATTCTTCAAAAGACAGCAAAAAGTAACTAAAGGATTGATTAAGAAAGGGAAGTTAGATTATGAAAAGAAATTAGCAAAAAATATAAAAACAGATAGCAAGAGTTTCTATAGTTATATAAAAAGAAAAAGGGTGGCTAAGGCAAACATAGGTCCCTTAGAGGATGAGACCGGGAAATTAATGGTGGGAAACATGGAGATGGCAAAAATGCTGAACAAATATTTTGTTTCAGTCTTTACAGTAGAGGACACTAAGAATATCCCAACACTGGACAAACAGGGGACTCTCGGGGGGGAGGAGCTAAATACGATTAAAATCACTCAGGAGATGGTACTCAGTAAAATAATGGGACTCAAGGCGGATAAATCCCCTGGACCTGATGGCTTCCATCCTAGGGTCTTGAGGGAAGTGGCAGTAGGGATTGTGGATGCTTTGGTGATAGTTTTCCAAAATTCCCTGGACTCAGGAGAGGTCCCGGCAGATTGGAAAACTGCTAATGTAACACCGTTATTTAAAAAGGGTAGTAGGCAGAAGGCTGGAAATTATAGGCCAGTTAGCTTAACATCTGTGGTGGGTAAAATTTTGGAGTCTATTATTAAGGAGACAGTAACGGAACATTTAGATAAGCATAATTTAATAGGACAAAGTCAGCATGGCTTTATGAAGGGGAAGTCATGTCTGACAAATTTGCTTGAGTTCTTCGAGGATATAACGTATAGGGTGGATAAAGGGGAACCAGTGGACATAGTGTATTTAGACTTCCAGAAGGCATTCGACAAGGTGCCACATAAAAGATTATTACTTAAGATAAAAAATCACGGGATTGGGGGTAATATTCTGGCATGGGTGGAGGATTGGTTATCGAACAGGAAGCAGAGAGTTGGGATAAATGGTTCATTTTCGGACTGGCAACCAGTAACCAGTGGTGTTCCACAGGGGTCGGTGCTGGGTCCCCAACTCTTTACAATCTATATTAACGATTTGGAGGAGGGGACCGAGTGCAACATATCAAAATTTGCAGATGATACAAAGATGGGAGGGAAAGTAGAGAGTGAGGAGGACATAAAAAACCTGCAAGGGGATATAGACAGGCTGGGTGAGTGGGCGGAGATTTGGCAGATGCAATATAATATTGGAAAATGTGAGGTTATGCACTTTGGCAGGAAAAATCAGAGAGCAAGTTATTTTCTTAATGGCGAGAGACTGGAAAGTACTGCAGTACAAAGGGATCTGGGGGTCCTAGTGCAAGAAAATCAAAAAGTTGGTATGCAGGTGCAGCAGGTGATCAAGAAAGCCAACGGAATGTTGGCTTTTATTGCTAGGGGGATAGAATATAAAAACAAGGAGGTATTGCTGCAGTTATATAAGGTATTGGTGAGACCGCACCTGGAATACTGCATACAGTTTTGGTCTCCATACTTAAGAAAAGACATACTTGCTCTCGAGGCAGTACAAAGAAGGTTCACTCGGTTAATCCCGGGGATGAGGGGGCGGACATATGAGGAGAGGTTGAGTAGATTGGGACTCTACTCATTGGAGTTCAGAAGAATGAGAGGCGATCTTATTGAAACATATAAGATTGTGAAGGGTCTTGATCGGGTGGATGCAGTAAGGATGTTCCCAAAGATGGGTGAAACTAGAACTAGGGGGCATAATCTTAGAATAAGGGGCTGCTCTTTCAAAACTGAGATGAGGAGAAACTTCTTCACTCAGAGGGTGGTAGGTCTGTGGAATTTGCTGCCCCAGGAAGCTGTGGAAGCTACATCATTAGATAAATTTAAAACAGAAATAGACAGTTTCCTAGAAGTAAAGGGAATTAGGGGTTATGGGGAGCGGGCAGGAAATTGGACATGAAGCTGAGTTCGGATCGGTCAATGCCCTGTGGGTGGCGGAGAGGGCCCAGGGGCTATGTGGCCGGGTCCTGCTCCGACTTCTTGTGTTCTTTAGATTTGTGGTTGGGATCAGATCAGCCATGATCTTATTGAATGGCGGAGCAGGCTCGAGGGGCCGATTGGCCTACTCCTGCTCCAATTTCTTATGTTCTTATGTTCTAAATGTAACTTTATTACAACAACAACTACTTGCGTTTATACAGCAACTGCGAGATTACATTTATAAAAACACTAAAGACGCAATTTAAAAATCAAACTCAAACAGTTTAGTTCTATCTTCTCAATTCCATCTCTTTCTCTTCTATTATCACAGTATCATAGTATGGTACAGCACAGAAGGAGGCCATTTGGCCCATCGTGCCTGTGCTGGCTCTTTGAAAGAGCTATCCAATTAGTTGCACTCCCCCTGCTCTTTCCCCACAGCCCTGCAAATGCTTTCCCTTCAACTATTTATCCATTTCCCTTTTGAAAGTTACTACTGAATCTGCTTCCACCGCCCTTTCAGGCAGCGCATTCCAGATCATAACAACTCGCTGCGTAAAAAAATGTTTCACTTAGGTTTCACTGTACTTTCATATAATTTCTAACTAGCATAAATTTCTATTTAAAACTTGTTTTCTCTTTTAAGAAGGATTTAAACAATTTTATTTAAACCTCACTTCCTCTGTCTAATGGTTTTGGTCTCAACAACCATTTCAGAAGATGGACCCACTTTGAATAAATTGGTCTTTGATTGGCTCAAAACTGATTCCAAAGGCTTTTGATTTCAGCCAATCTAGTGCCAGATCCTGAAAGCGTTGGTCACCTTGTAGATATGGCTGCCCCCAATCTTTCTCACATTTTCCACGCATCAAACCAGGAAAGACGGCTAAAGGGTGAAGTTACCTTTGACCTTTAAAATCAAAAAGTTAGTATGCAGGTGCAGCAGGTGATCAAGAAGGCCAGCGGAATGTTGGCTTTTATTGCTAGGGGGATAGAATATAAAAACAGGGAGGTATTGCTGCGGTTATATAAGGTATTGGTGAGACCGCACCTGGAATACTGCATACAGTTTTGGTGTCCATACTTAAGAAAAGACATACTTGCTCTCGAGGCAGTACAAAGAAGGTTCACTCGGTTAATCCCGGGGATGAGGGGGCGGACATATGAGGAGAGGTTGAGTAGATTGGGACTCTACTCATTGGAGTTCAGAAGAATGAGAGGCGATCTTATTGAAACATATAAGATTGTGAAGGGGCTTGATCGGGTGGATGCGGTGAGGATGTTCCCAAGGATGGGTGAAACTAGAACTAGGGGGCATAATCTTAGAATAAGGGGCTGCTCTTTCAAAACCGAGATGAGGAGAAACTTCTTCACTCAGAGGGTACTAGGTCTGTGGAATTTGCTGCCCCAGGAAGCTGTGGAAGCTACATCATTAAATAAATTTAAAACAGAAATAGACAGTTTCCTAGAAGTAAAGGGAACTAGGGGTTACGGGGAGCGGGCAGGAAATTGGACATGAACTTAGATTTGAGGTTAGGATCAGATCAGATCATGATCTTATTGAATGGCGGAGCAGGCTCGAGGGGCCGATTGGCCTACTCCTGCTCCTATTTCTTATGTTCTTATGTAAGCCTGATTGCACCTGGACAAGATCACACATCCAACGGCACGGTAACTGTTAGTGACATGATCATGTGACGTACCCCAGAATGCAAGGAAACAATGTTTGTTTGCACAGAAATTTAAAAAAATACCTGGTGCAATGCCCTAAAATTTCCCGATGTAAGGAACCTTACAACACCAGGTTATAGTCCAACAGTTTTATTTGAAAATCACAAGCTTTCGGAGATTATCTCCTTCGTCACGTGAGTGACGAAGGAGATAATCTCCGAAAGCTTGTGATTTTCAAATAAAACTGTTGGACTATAACCTGGTGTTGTAAGATTCCTTACATTTGTCCACCCCAGTCCATCACCGGCATCTCCACATCATGGCTAAAATTTCCCAACCTTGTTTCTTTGTTTTTCAGATACTGACCTTTGCTCCCTGTGGCCCTGGAAGTCCTCTTTCCCCGGGGACACCAAGGCTTGTTGTTTCTGGCTTTTCGGCCTGAGAGAAAGGTCACAGAAATATTAGGAGGTGAATGCTATATAAACTATCATCATTTGCTATAGAAAAAAATCTTCTGCTTGTAATACATAAAAAACAATGGAAACACACAATAATGGCATTTAAATACGTCGGGAATGAATGAATACCAGGTCAAATGGTGACCCCTCATTTATCGCACAATTTCTGCCTCTTCATTTCTGAACTGGAGAAAAAAAAATCAAACATGACCTGAAGCACTGTGTACACCAACGTCAGAGAGCTAGCACAGGCATGTTGGTCCGAATGGCCCCCCTTCCTGTGTTGAAAATTTCTATGATTTCTATAATAAGTGGTCAGTAGGATACAATGGCCCGCTTTAACCCACTCTGACCCACACTTTTACATAATTCCTGCTAGTTTAATGGAAATATGTAGCCATTTTGGATATTGATGGGTTAAATATGCCATTCTCAACCCTCCGTCACTATGATGAAGAACAGTTTTTGAAATGGCTGACTGGTTTATTTAGGTTTGGGCCTAACCAGTTAAGGTTCTAGTTGACCGACGCCCTGGTAATAACGTGAAGTGCGATGTATATTTCATTTAGTTAGATAAGTTAAGCAGTTCTGATAATTACCCTGGGCCCTGGAAGTCCTCTTGGACCCTGTGCACCATCTCGGCCCTGTAAGTGGGAAAATAAACCGTTATTAATGAGTCTGAAACGTAAACTGGAGTGAACCTGCTGAAACTAATTGCATATCTGATTCTGAACTGTCTACGTTTCCTCCATTCTACCATCAACGTCAGATTTAGTAACTGCACCTCAGGAATTTCCTTCCCAACCCCCCCCCCCCCACCCACCCCCCACATCTTGCTACATTTCTCTCTGGCTTCAAATGCCTCCTAAAAACCTTCCCCTTGGATCTGTCAGTCACCCAACTCCTGCTTGGTGTCCATTCCCTCCCTCCCCCTACACTTACAAAACATCTGCAGATGTTTCACTATTTGCAAGTTGTTGTTTTACAACCGTCAGAGGAAAAGAAACTTGCATTTCTATAGCACCTTTCACAAAGCGCTTTACAGAAAATGCTACTTTTATTTTTTGAAGTGTGGTCACTGTTATAACGTAGGAAACACGGCAGCCAAATTTTGCATAGCAAGATCCCACAAACAGCAATGTGATAATGACCTGATAATCTTTTTTTTTGTGATATTGATTGTGGGATAAATATTGTCCAGGACACCGGGGAGAACTCCCCTGCAAAATAGTGCCATAGGATTTTTCCGTCCACTTGAGAGGGCAGATAGGGCTTTGGTATAATGCTCATCCAAAAGACAGCACAGCACTCCCTCAGTACTGCACTGGGAGTGTCAGCCTAAATTTTGTGCTCAAGTCTCTGGATGTGGGATTTGAACCCACAAGCTTCTGACCTCAGAGGTGAGAGTGCTACCCACTGAGCCACGGCTGATACAGAGAAAAGAGATTTCAGCTCATTTGCCTGTCCTGAAGCTGAATCACAGCGCCAAAGATGAAACCCAAATAACCCTTCCATAAAATCACAACTTCCAGTTTACATTTGTCCAGCCTCCTTAGAGGGAGGGATGGATGGAGGTTTGTGAGAGAAAGTTTGCGACCGTTGATCTAGGATTGCATTTCAACTGTTTCTCTTTTATCTTCTTCATGGCTTCCCCAAACTCAAACAAAGGAAAGACCTCAAATGTTATCAGGTGAACTTGCCTGGATGAGTGCAGCTCCAACAACACTCAAGAAGCTCGACACCATCCAGGACAAAGCAGCCCATTTGATTGGCACCCCTTCCACCACCTTAAACATTCACTCCCTCCATCACCGGCGCACCGTGGCTGCAGTGTGTACCATCCACAAGATGCAATGCAGCAACTTGCTAAGGCTTCTTCGACAGCATCTCCCAAACCCGCGATCTCTATCACCTAGAAGGACAAGGGCAGCAGGCACATGGGAACAACACCACCTGCACGGTCCCCTCCAAGTTACACACCATCCTGAATTGGAAATATATCGCCATTCCTTCATGGTCGCTGAGTCAAAATCCTGGAACTCCCTCCCTAACAGCACTGTGGGAGAACCTTCACCACACAAACTACAAGAAGGCGGCTCACCACCACCTCCTCAAGGGCAATTAGGGATGGGCAATAAATGCCGGCCTCGCCAGCGACGCCCACATCCCATGAACGAATAAAAAAAAAAGAAACAGCAAAAATCTGATCAAAGGCAGGTGAATGGGGTTGTGATCAGCCAAGATCTGACTATATGGCGGAACAGGCTCGAGGGGCAGAATGGCCTATGTTCATGATCTTGCAGCACATCTAGTCCCATCAGCAAGTAGCAAATACCTGCACAACAAACATTGATCGCTATTTGAAGTTACGGAAGTGTTGGTAAACAACTCTATTGGATTTATTGGGGTAGATTTTGACTTTGAAGTCAATGTAAACAAAAATCAGGAGAGGTGTAAAACGGGCTGTCAACTCGCTATCACCTGTTTTACACTAATCACACAAAGTCAAGATCTACCCTTCTGGCTCATAACCACGTCCTGGGACTTACTTAGTGTTCGGTCAAGTTGAGAAATTCAACATTGAATGTAGAGCATTCTAGGATTCTCTTCCTACTGCTCTCCCCATCTGTAAAATGCCCAAAGCCTACTCATTTCACCATGGCTTTGACCAGCTCCCATCTCCTACTCCCAGCTTGCTGTCCACCCCTCCCTCCTTCATAAAGTACCGCGGGATATTTTGATGGGCAAGGTTGACTACGCAAGAGTGACTGCATAAATGGAAGCTGTTGTAAGCAGTCCTGTGCTGCAAATCACTGTAAATACTCTAATACAAGGATAGATCTTTAATACTTACAGTGTCGCCTCGCTCCCCCTTTTCCCCTCTTTCGCCCTGTAGGAAGGAAATACAATTGACTGTAGCAAAGAGCAAGGACAACTGAAAAAAAACGAACTGCCGTCAGACATGACACATTTTATCAACTCGCTTTCCCAGTCCCTCCCTCCAAGGCCTTTCTATCTCTGTGCGACATCTTTGTTAAGAACATAAATACATTGTTAATTGTATGCATATGATTTATATCAATTAATGCTAATTGTATTCAGGTGGTGCGTATCAATTGGGGACTCGCTTGTATCCATTTATATGAGAGCTTATCTAGGGTGTGGAGTGGGTAATGTTGATCTCTCTGAACACACGACAACGCAAAATCGTCGAGCAGAAATTGATAGCCAAGTTCCGCACCCATGAGGACGGCCTCAACCGGGATCTTGGGTTCATGTCACGCTACACGTTACCCCACCAGCGAACAAATGTTATCTGTTTTTAATATAATGGGTCATTTGCTGGCTCTCTCTGCCTTCCGGATGTTTCTGCCTCTCTCTGTGTTTTTTTTCTCTGTTTTTTTTCCCTGTTTGTTTTTTTGTTGAATGTGTATTCGGGGGTTCTGCAGGTGACACCTCTCTGTCTGAACACGGTGATTGCCTTGGCAACGGGCAGTTGCAGGGGCAGTCTGTAAACACCATGTATTGTTCTATATGTATAAATGCGTAGGCTTCAAGGAGCTCTTGAAACATTTGCCTGAGGAAGGAGAAAATCTCCGAAAGCTTGTGAATTTAAAATAAAATTGCTGGACTATAACTTGGTGTTGTAAAATTGTTTACAATTCTCTGAATAAAGGCTTGGAAGCAACTGAAGACCAGGCTCTAGTATTCTAAACTTCACTGCCTGGCTATCCAATTTATTACATGGTAGCAGAGAATGGTCACCTAAAGGCGGGGGTTGGAAACTATGATTTTTTTTTTGGACATACAAAAAAAAACTTGAAAGCCCAGTGGCCATTGTGGAAAATGGCAGAAAACAAGTTTAAATCATTGTGGTACGATTTCTCTCCAACGTTCTCGGAGTTTGAACCGTACGACCAGTGGAAGAATGAGGTTGCTATGTGGACATGGGTTACTACTCTGCCAAAGAGAAAACAAGGCATGGCCTTGGCACTGTCGCTTCTCAAACAAAGTAAAATCATAAGTAAGGTATTTTCCGAGATGGATGCAGATCTTTTGGATAATGATGAAGGCTTTACCTTTCTAATAGAATTCCTGGATCAAAACTACAAGAAAAATGACCTGTTAGGTGCTTATGAGGCCTGGTCAGCATGTAATAGATTTCAGAAAATGGACACCCGTTCAATGGAAGAGCATATCATGGACTTTAACAAATTGTACAAAAGGTTGGCAAAGTTCCAATTGGGAATCCCTGGATCGGTACTAGCGTTTAAATTATTAGATTGTGCTAAGGTGTCTCATACGGACAGGCAACTGGTCCTAATTGGTGTCCAGTTCTCGGAAAAGGAGACTCTGATGGATCAAATGTCTGCTGCCTTAAATAAAATTCCTGGGGAAACAGTCATTCCCCTCAGCCTTCACGGAATTAATGAGGCCTTCCGCTGTGACACAAAGAACAGAAGATTCGATGGTTACCAGGTTTCGAAATGTTCCAGATACTAAACGCAGGCGCCAGACCAGGTTTCAAAATTTTCAAGAGACTGGACGCAGGCATTAGAGACAGCCAGATTGATGATGGAAGCAGGTACAGCAAATTCAGTTATATCAACAGAAGACAAAATTGGGACAGTAATAACGAGCGAATGAATTCCAGGAACGTCCAAGAAAAAAATCATAGATGCTTTAGATGTGACTCTAAGTATCATTATAAGGCGAATTACCCAGGGCGAAGATGCAGGGTCATTGAAAAGACGCATGAAGAAAGTAGTTCTGAGGAAGAGGGTGAAGATAATGATGAATATGAAGAGATTACACTGGTCACAAGGAGTTTTAATCCTGTGATGGATGTATTAGTCGCGGATTCCTTTAATTGCGCAGTGTTAGATGGTGAACGTACTTCAACTGTATGCGGGGTAGATTGGTTAAAATGTTATCTTGATTCTCTAAGTAGTGAGGATTGTCGCAAGGTTAAGGAATATAGAAGTTCTACATGTTTTAGATTTGGAGATGACAACACCTTGAGGTCACTCAAGAGAGTGGTAATTCCATGTAAGATAGCTGGAGTAAATCAGTTTCTAAGTATGGATGTAGTCTCTAGTGATGGGTAAACCGTCCATGAAAAAGGCAAAAATGAAACTTGACATGGAACACGAGGCTCAATTTCCTAAACAGGTCAATAATTTGCCCTCAATTCCATGAACTTCAACTTTAGCTAAGTCTCTTATGAGGGACTTTATCGAATGCCTTCTGGAAGTCCATATAAACAACATCCATAGACATTCCCCTGTCCACTACTTTAGTCACCTCCTCAAAAAATTCAATCAGGTTCACTAGGAGAACTCCCCTGCTTTTCTTTGGAATTGTGCCACAGAATCTTTTCCGTTCACCTGAGAGGACAGACCAGGCCTCAGTTTAATGTCTCATCCGAAAGACGGCACCTCCGACAGTACAGCACTCCCTCAATACTGCACTGAAGTGTCAGCCTAGATTATGGGCTTAAGTCCTGGATAGAGAATGGGGAGAGAGAAAAGGGGAGAAAGAAGGAGACACAGAGAAAAAAAAAATAAAGGGAGAGAAAAAAAGGAAGAGAGAGGGGAGGCAGAAGAGAGAAGTGGGGCGAGTGTGAGAAAGGGGGAAGAGAGAGAAAGGAGAGAGAGAGAGAAAGGGGAGAGAGCGAGATGAATTGATTGTATAAGCTCCATGTTGGCTTTACACTAACCTTATCTCCAGGGCGTCCAGCTTCTCCTGTTTCTCCAATGCGACCTGGTAGTCCTGGGATTCCTGGCTTTCCTGGTTCACCAGATTGACCTGGAGGGCCTTCAGGGCCACGTTCTGATACTGCACGGCCTGGTGGCCCCTCAACCCCTGGAAAACCTTGGCTTCCTTTGTCCCCTTTATGTCCTCTTTCTCCAGGAATCCCAATGAATCCCTGTAAAATGACAGAAAGGAATTGAAACTTATCAAAGAAAGCTTCTGACCAGTCCACGGCAGGACTATCAGTATTTCTCACCTCACGTCCACAGATCTGGAAGAATTACATAGAATGTACGGCACAGAAACAGGCCATTTGGCCCAACTGGTCCATGCCGGTGTTTATGCTCCACTCGAGCCTCCTCCCACCCCTTCTTTATCTCACCCTATCAGCATATCTTTCTATTCCTTTCTTCCTCATGTGTTTATCCAGCTTCCCCTTAAATGCATCTATGCTATTCGCCTCAACTACTCCTTGTGGTAGCGAGTTCCACATTCTCACCACTCTCTAGGTAAAGAAGTTTCTCCTGAATTCCTTATTGAATTTATTAGTGACTATCTTATATTGATGGCCCCGAGTTCTGGTTTCCCCGAGTTCTACGTCTACCCTTTCATAATCTTAAAGACCTCTATTAGGTCACCCCTCAGTCTTCTCTTTTCTAAAAAGAACGTCTCACTTACAAGTAAAACAATATTAGTCTTAACTTTATTTCACATTGAGTTTAAAAGGGAAGGAGAGACTAGAGGAGGATATTTTGTTCAAAGTATTTCCTTTTTTTGTCAACAGAAATTAACAGGAATTTGTCCTGGCAATTTTTTGAACAGGTCAGTTATCTTGCTAACATGGAGAGGCTCGGGCGAGGCCTTCCTTTCTGCTAGGCTGTTGGAGTGACGTCATAGAATGGTTACAGCACTGAAGGAGGCCATTCGGCCCATCGAGCCCGTGCCGGCTCTTTGTAAGAGCAATCCAGTTAGTCCCATTCCCCTGCTCTTCTCCCTTTTCCCCTTAAATGCATCTATGCTTGTCGCCTCAACTACTCCTTGTGGTAGCGAGTTCCACATTCTAACCACTCTCTGGGTAAAGAAGTTTCTCCTGAATTCCCTATTGGATTTATTAGTGACTTCAAGTATTTATCCATTTCCTTTTTGAAAGCCACGATTGAATCTGCTTCCACCACCCTTTCAGGCAGCGCATTCCAGATCATGTCGGTGACAGGGAGTGTCTCAGAGTAACTGCATTGCAAATGTCAGGCCGAAGGGGGGACTGGGGAGTCGAAGGAGAGAGTGGGGCAGAGTGCAATGGAGTCACTCTGGGGCACACTCCCAGCCGGCAAGATGCTTTCTCAGGCGGCTGACTTCTGGCTACTTTGAAGTCATGCTCCCTCCTTTAGCTATTCCAGGACACATCCCATAGCTGAAGCTGCTGGGGTGGCCAGTCAGAGAGGTAGAGACGATGCAAGCATCCCTACCTTGGCGAGATAATTAACCTTTCTTTCTAAAGAAAAACTTGTCAAAATATGTCCTGTAGGACCAAATATTGGGAGGGGGCAGGAAGTACTCTCAACACTGACTTTCCTTTACCTCCAACTTCCTTTGTCTATAAAAACGTCTGTAAAAAAAGTAATATTTATATATTAACACTTTTGAAGCTCTAGAAGGGCAATTGTTTATGGTAGATATGAGATGTGCCACTTTTATTAATCATTCCTCCTCTATGAAGTCAGTCATTCATATTTAAAGGGACATCACCATCACGAAAACGATTTTTGGCAATTTTTACCTCCCCTGCCTCTTTATTTGGAACAAGTATACATAAATTGCATTAAAATGAAGACACAAATGCTAATGATAAATTCAGGTGTACTGAATAATATTGACAGCTGTATCCTCCGAAGCACGCGACTGCCTGTATATGCACAGTTATAAATGCCCCTACGTCATGTACCACATGCAGGGCTCGAACACTGGATCCGCTTGTGCCTGCCTTGTCCACAGATACGCAACCGGTAAAATCTCACCTTACCTCATTCCCCGGTTGCCCTTTCTCACCGCGGTCTCCTTTGTCCCCTCTCTGCCCCTTCTCCCCTGGCAGTCTCTGACTTTCGCGATCGAACTGATCGTACTTCTCCAGGATTTCCTGAAGAACAGAAATCTGAAGAATTTAAAACAAAAACTAAAATTATTGATGTGTCCATGATTACATAAAATTTTCCTTTATCATCTACACACACACGGTAGAAATTCAATTATCCATCGTTTTGATTGACCAACAGAATTTTCACAGCACAATGCGTCGCATATAGTTTTGGTGTCCATACTTAAGAAAAGACATACTTGCTCTCGAGGCAGTACAAAGAAGATTCACTCGGTTAATCCCGGGGATGAGGGGGCGGACATATGAGGAGAGGTTAAGTAGATTGGGACTCTACTCATTGGAGTTCAGAAGAATGAGAGGCGATCTTATTGAAACATATAAGATTGTGAAGGGGCTTGATCGGGTGGATGCGGTAAGGATGTTCCCAAGGATGGGTGAAACTAGAACTAGGGGGCATAATCTTAGAATAAGGAGCTGCTCTTTCAAAACTGAGATGAGGAGAAACTTCTTCACTCAGAGGGTAGTAGGTCTGTGGAATTTGCTGCCCCAGGAAGCTGTGGAAGCTACATCATTAAATAAATTTAAAACAGAAATAGACAGTTTCCTAGAAGTAAAGGGAATTAGGGGTTACGGGGAGCGGGCAGGAAATTGGACATGAATTTAGATTTGAGGTTAGGATCAGATCAGCCATGATCTTATTGAATGGCGGAGCAGGCTCGAGGGGCCGATTGGCCTACTCCTGCTCCTATTTCTTATGTTCTTATGTTCTTAAAACGACATGATGCTTCTTCTGTTATTTGTAAATGCCTTCGTTCCCATGCTGAGGATATTCCTGTATCGCAAGTGTAAAGTTTTGGAGACTTTTGGCTGCCAATTCCCATTACTCACCACAAGGGTCATCTCCATGTTATAATATCTATTAGATATTAAATTCGCCGTGTGCGTCACAACATTGCATTTCTAATTGAATTGAAAGCTTTTATATCAGGCTCCATCTACGGGGAGACGTTTTGTAAATGAGTTTACATTTAACTGCAGTACCAGTTACATATGAAGGTGGCACTGTGTTAACAAGTGCAGCTAGTCATATTAAAAAAAAATCCCAAATAGTCACAAACACGCAGACTTCACTATTAAACGGAACAGAACGCAATAATGACGTGAAATATTGTTTAATCCACCATATCTCACAGGATGGTGAAATATCTCACATGGAACTGATTCCCAGGGGAAGCAGCTGATTCAGGGGTTCCAATGGCACCTTTAAAGAAGATCTGGATTGATAGGTGTTGAGAAGGGGGTTTGAGGGTTGGAGAGACATTAATAGCACTGACTGATTTATTTCCAAGGAATGATGAGGAAGGAACTTAGGTGTTCCATAAAGTAGGGGATCGACAGGTGGCGTGGGAGATAGTCCATAATAGAACAATCCTATATGGATTCTGGATGGAGCCGGCTTAATGGGTCAAGCTAGCTTTTTTTGCTGCAGACTTTCTGTTATTTTTATGCGTCTAATATACTATCCATAACATTGGAAGTCTTGTGTATAGTGCGCGCTTCCTGTAAACATCACACTTACTTCCTGTCATACTGCAGACGTCACACATAATGTATCCTTTGACTTACAGTGGGCAACATTATGGGAGATCTTTGGCTGCATTCTCCTCAAGTGTGTAATGGTTTGAAAGGAAGTTCAGATTGTGTCGGGGTGCTAGCCTCTCTGACTAGGCCAGTGCTAGGGTTGTAGATGCTCAGCATGTTAGAGATCCCTGTGTATACCCCCATGGGCATGTGGAGCCTCTCTAGGGAAGCCCCTGCTGGGATCCATCTTCACAGTCAATTATAGTTGTTAGATGCATCGTAATTAATCCTTGGTTCATCGCCCCCTTCCCCTCCCCCCCCCGCAGCCCTCGTCACTGGTACAAAAACAGTATTTTCCTTCATCATTCAAGCAATGAAGAGGAAGGAACAAAGGAAGAGGAAGGAACAAAGGAAGAGGAAGGAACAAAGGAAGAGGAAGGAACAAAGGAAGAGGAAGGAATGAAGGAAGAGGAAGGAATGAAGGAAGAGGAAGCAATGAAGGAAGAGGAAGCAATGAAGGAAGAGTGATGCAGGAAAAAGAAAAGGAAAGCAGGTGAGAGAAGAGGGAAACACAGTTAAAGAGAGAGGCGAGTGCTGAATGTGGGGAGGAGTTCTCTCTCCCCCTTAAATCAGAAGGTTAATTCATTGCAGTTTACCTTAACACCGAATTTTGATAGAGCTTCTATAACATTCTGCAAAGAGAAATGAAATGTGTTAATTCTCCTAAAACAGGCAACTTGACAAAGAGGTGATACTGCTTAAATGTGAAAATATCTAGTGACCTCTCCACAGGAGCAGGGTGCAGGAGAAGAGAGACAGGCAGGTCAGATTTTACAAACTGATGCTCCATGTCTTCCTTAAAGTGGTTCTGTTTGCATCACCACCCTTGGCTCCTGACCTTTTATAAAATAAAATTCGGAAGTGCTCAGAGTCATTTTTTTTTGCAAAAATCTCCGATGTACTGTCCTCCATACTGGTAGTGCCTTATATAGAATGTTTTGGGATTGGGATTAAGGGGAAACTAGATAAACACATAAGGGAGAAAGGAATAGAAGGACATGCTGAGAGGGTGAGATGAAGTAGGGAGGGAGGGAGGCTCGTGTGGAGCATAAACACTGGCATTGACCTGTTGGGCCGAATGGCCTGTTTCTGTGCTTTACATTCTATGTAATTCCATGTTTAGCTGGTACTGGTAATCTGCAACAATTGACGTTACCTCCATACCAGTTATACAGGATGCAACATGGATAATCTGCAATAGGTTCACCCTTCCGAACTTCCAGTTTCTGTGAAGTTTCTCAATTAATGTCCCACAATTAGTTGGCATTTGACAAGGGGTAACACATCACCTCATTGTGGCGACAATATTTGAACTAAATATTTATTGTGCGTTGGCTGAAATATTGCTTCCGTCAATCTACAACAACAACTTGCATTTATATAGAGTCTTTAACGTAATAAAACGTCCCAAGGCGCTTCACAGGGGCAATTATCAAACAAAATTTGACACCCGAGCCACATAAGGAGGTATTAGAACAGGTGACTAAAAGCTTAGTCAAAGAGGTAGGTTTTAAGGAGCATCTTAAAGGAGGAGAGAGAGGCGGAGAGGTTTAGGGAGGGAATTTCAGAGCTTAGGGTCTAGGCAGGTGAAGGCACGGCCGCCAATGGTGGAGCAATTAAAATTGGGGATGCGCAAGAGGCCAGAATTGGAGGAGCGCAAAGATCTTGGAGTGTTATAGGGTTGGAGGAGATTACAGAGATGGGGAGGGACAAGGCCATAGAGGGATTTGAAAACAAGGATGAGAATTTTAAATTTGAGGCGTTGCCTAGGCTGGGGATAGAATAAATTCTTTTTATGAACGACCCTAGTGCATTTTAAAAATATACTTTTGGAGGCAGTTTAAGTGATTGTACTTTGTATAACCCATGTACTGTGTTGTGTGATTACGGTAATTTTTATATAGTAATGTTCACCACTCCCCCACACACCAATCCCCAGCAGAATGGTCTCTGCCAGTGTTACTAGGAGATGAATGAGAGTGGCGGGTATGTGTGTGCGTGTTAGTGTGTATGTGCATTTGTGAGCACACGTGTGTAGGAAGGGTGACCACACGCCTCCTCTTTATTGCTTGTGCTTCACTTTCTTTTTGCTTGCTTTCTCATCCTTTCTGCTTCTCTGGTTTCTCCTCGTTGCCGGTTTCCTTGATGTCTTTGTTTCCCTTTTTGCTACTTAAACTTCTCTCTCCATAGTGGCCCTGTATCATTTCGCTGCCTGGCCATTCTCTTCGCCCCATTTCCCTTTGCTTTTGCCCTTTTCCCCACCCCTCCCACTTCATTCGCACTCCCCAAGCTCTTGGTGCACTGGCACTGAGATGGAGGGGGTCATTTCGCGAGGCACACCCGGTGGCAGCAGCGATCGCGGGTCGGGGTATTGAGGCCACAGCATTAGGGCCCTAGCTCTGCTCAGGGCTGACGAGGCTCCAGGCCAGTGGTGGAGGCGTAATTCCTTTCCTCTGTGGGTCTGCTCCGTAACAACTTTTAGAAACAGGAAAAGGGCCAACAAGCCTGTCCTTTATTGACGGATTATCATTCCCACCTTCCCAGGAGATCACATGGCTTTCGAGTGGGGTGGGGAGTGTACATATTGAGATGCACAAGGCATCGCAGTTGTGTGGGACAGGCTGGACGGACCAGAGAGTCTTTTCCTGTCCGTCATTGTTTGTATGTTCGTAGTCAGATTCTTAACTAATGTACATGTTGCAGGTCGGCCCACAAAGTGCTTACTCCCATCAGGGGGCCATCTAGTGTTCAGTTAAAAATATACAAGTGTCATACACATCACCGACCTTCACTAATTTGAAGACGTCCAATAAGGAAAGAAAGAAGGAAAGACTTGGATTTATATTGTGTCTTTCACAACCTCAGGACGTCCCAAAGCTCTTTACAGCCTATACTTTACTTTTGAAGTGTAGTCACTGTTGTAATGTGGGAAACGGGGCAGCGAATTTGCACACAGCAAGGTCCCACAAACAACATGAGGTCATTTGGTGGGTTGGCCATTTCGGGCCTGCAACACTAAATTAAGGTCGGAACAAACTTGAAGCGTTCTGTACTTACAGCAGATGTCCCTGGCGTCCCGGGCTTCCCATCAAAGCCATCGTGTCCCTGTCACAAATCAAAGAATGGGGAAATAGTCTTCATAATGTCTTTGCAAAGATTAAAATAAATACATAGCTGTATTCTAGCTTTTAAAAAAGAATCTTTGCCAGGTTTTCCATTGCCCCAGTGGTCTTTATCTTAATACAGCGACAATACGTGACTGCATGGAGCAGAATAAACGAGGGCTGGTGATGTGTTGGAGTCAGCTTTCCTTCTGGGGGGAGGACCCCTGATACCCTCCCAGGCAGGGCCGCCTGCCTTGCACTTTTGGGCATTGCTGCAATGGCGGGGGGGGGTAGGTATCCCAGGTGCGTCCCTATTGGTCTGGGCACCAACCAATGGTAGTCAAATGAAGGGACCACCTCCATGACCCCGCGAACTTTAACGGGTTGCACGCATTTCAGAGCTTACGTTCAGGCGCTAGGACCCCGTGAAAATAATGTATAATTGAAGAATAATTGCAATAAAGAGTATCATTCATTCGTGTTATAGCACACGGAGCCCTCTCTTAGGCCTGTGTGGACTTTAATGCTAAGACAGACAGCCATACAACAAGGGGGAGCTAAAAGGGGGGGGAAAAACCTCCAAATACTAGAAATTTGGAAGTAACAGAGGGTTCATCAAAATCTGAGAAGGAGTGAGGAATGTTTCAGGTGTAAAAAAAACACTTGCATTTATATAGCGCCTTTCATGACCTCAGGACACCTCAAAGCGCTTTACAGCCAATGAAGTGACTCTACTCATTGGAGTTCAGAAGAATGAGAGGCGATCTTATTGAAACATATAAGATTGTGAAGGGGCTTGATCGGTGGATGCGGTAAGGATGTTCCCAAAGATGGGTGAAACTAGAACTAGGGGGCATAATCTTAGAATAAGGGGCTGCTCTTTCAAAACTGAGATGAGGAGAAACTTCTTCACTCAGAGGGTGGTAGGTCTGTGGAATTTGCTGCCCCAGGAAGCTGTGGAAGCTACATCATTAGATAAATTTAAAACAGAAATAGACAGTTTCCTAGAAGTAAAGGGAATTAGGGGTTATGGGGAGCGGGCAGGAAATTGGACATGAAGCTGAGTTCGGATCGGTCAATGCCCTGTGGGTGGCGGAGAGGGCCCAGGGGCTATGTGACCGGGTCCTGCTCCGACTTCTTGTGTTCTTTAGATTTGTGGTTGGGATCAGATCAGCCATGATCTTATTGAATGGCGGAGCAGGCTCGAGGGGCCGATTGGCCTACTCCTGCTCCAATTTCTTATGTTCTTATGTTCTTATGAAGTACTTTTGAAGTTTAGTCACTGTTGTAATGGCAGCCAATTTGTGCACAGCAAGCTCCCACAAACAGCAATGAGATAATGACCAGATAATCTGCTTTGATGATGTTGGTTGAGGGATAAATATTGGCCAGGACACTGGGAGAACTCCCTTGCTGTTCTTCAAAATAGCCATGGGATCTTTTACGTCCACCTGAGAGGGCAGATGGGGCCTCGGTTTAACGTCTCATCCGAAAGACGGCATCTCCGACCGCGCAGCACTCCCCACAGTACTGCACTGAAGTGTCAGCCTAGGTTATGTGTTCCGTCTCTGTAATGGGATTTAAACCGATAACCTTCTGACTGGGAGGCGAAAGATGAACCACTGAGCTACAGCCAACACCAATCATTGGAACTGCTGAAACTCTGATCAGTCTACATCGTAAACATTAAGCCGTCTTCTGACTTTACAGATGCTGATGGGCCCACTGTGTATTTCCAGCATTTAATACATACACGTACACACCGCTAGAGAGTTTGAGATACTCACTTTGTGACCTTTGGAGCCCGTGTCTCCTTTCTCTCCCTGCAAATACAAGGCAACATGAGACACGTACTTGAGTGATGCAACCAAATGAATGTCGCTCACAAGATCGGTGTGGGTGAAGGTGGCCCTTTGACCTCATTCCCCCACAATACCTACCCTGCCATCTTCAACAAGCCTCTGTTTATTATATAAGGACGTCACCACATCTCTCAGGATGCCCCAAAGGCCTTCACATTCAACAAGTGCTGTCACTGTGGTTATGTAGGCAAATACAGCAGCTCTTCCACACGCAACAATGAGATGACTGGCCAGTTAATGTGTTTTCCTGATGGTGCGGGTCGAGGGATGAACATGGGCCAGGACACCGGAAGAACTCGCTGCTCTTCTTCACATAGTGCCCTGAGGTCTTTAACATCCACCAGAACCACTGATGAATTTAAGGGGAAGCTAGATAAGTACATGAGGGGGAAAGGAATAGGAGGATATGCCGATAGGGTGAGATGAAGTCGGAGCTTGCGTGGAGCAGAAACACCAGCAAAGACCTGTTGGGCTGAATGGCCTGTGTCTCTGTGTAAATTCTACCACAACAGGCAGAGAGCACCTCAGGTTGTCCTACTGCACTGAAATATCAGCCTCAATTATGTGCTGAGGACCTGGACCGGGGCTCGAACCCCAACCTTCTGATTCAGAGGCGAGAGTGCTACCAACTGAGCCACAGCTTACACTACGTCCAAATCAGTTTAGTATCCTCACCTCAAACAGGTTCTCTGCTCATCACTTGACACAGGACATGTGCCAAATGCAAAGAGATTTGATTATCTTCAAATAGTGATCAATTCTGACGTCGGGTAAAGCAGTCACCCACAACACTCACTCGGAACGTTGATCTAAGAATTCACATTCTCCATGAGTCTGCGTAAAGATTGTGCCACAACCTGTGCAGCTGTTTCTTGTGCCCATCACGAAGAAGGATGCCAGTGCTGGGGAATGGAACACTTCACATTTCAGGCATCCAGTATCAGCATGGAAGCACTGAGGCTGGGACAATTGCAGCTTTCAAGACTGAGATCGATAGATTTCTGTTAGGTAAGGGTACCAAGGGAGATGGAGCTACGACAGGTAAATGGAGTTGAGGTACAGATCACCCAGGATCTAATTATATGGCGGAGCAGGTTTGAGGGGCTGAATGGCCTACTACTGTTCCTCTGTTCCCATGTCAGATCTATCACAACCAGATACAAGGTAAAGCTCCCTCTACTCTGCCCCAATCTCAGAAGACCACCCATTACTGCACAGTCCGACACCTTTTACCATCTCCCACACCAGCCAACCTGTGGTCTCTCTGAGTCAGACTGCCAATCAGTGCTGAATTAGGGATGGTTTTGTAAGCTCGTGACCACAAGGAGCTGTATTGAGACTTCCCAAACTTATTTAACATGGTTTCCTTACTGCCTTCAGGCAGAGGAGACTTTCATTGAATATTCTTTTCTGTTTTTTTTTTGTAACCAACACATGTCTCCTGGTGGCCTACAGAATGAAACTGCAAAAGGCCCGGGCACATGTTCCCTGCCCACCACCTCAGGGGGAGGGCGTGGGGGAGAGCTGCGCATTGTACACCGAGAAAAACAATACATCAAAATGGAGAAAGGTACCTTTTAAAAAGCTATAGCCCTGAAGTGAATGTTGCTGATATTAGCAGACAATCATCTAACGTGTTCTTATGGCCTTCCTCTGTTTAGCAAGTGTGTTGGTCTATTGAAAATAAACGGGTTAATACCTTTCTTAAAATAGTTGATGGAAAAATGTCATAAGAACATGTTCAAAATCTGTCTGCTAAATCAGCAACAGTAACTTCTTAGACGATAGGGCTTGACGTATCAGCCATGAGAAGAGAGATTATAAAGAACTTACACGTGGGCCTGTTGCTCCTGGGATACCTGGTATTCCCTGTAGAAGATAAGCAAAGTCATGAATTTTAAAGGAACCAGACTTAAATCTCAACTACATTCTAAAATTCCCTCAATATTATAAGGACCTGGTAAAGGTCCAATATCAGCTCCTTGAGAAAGAAGCTAAGGTTTTGGGATCACCAAACCAACTTTCTTCCCATTACTGTTTTACTTGAACAGACCTCAGTTTGACATCTTATCCAAAGAACAATGCACCTCCGACAGTACAGCACTCCCTCAGTACCAGATTATGCACCCACTCAAATCCTGATGTGAGGAGTAAACCCACTGCCTTCTGACCCAGGACAGAGATCAGAGCCTGCCACTGAAGATGCCACTTTTACAAACGAAACACACGGCCCAGCCTTCCCTAGTTACAATATCCCGTCCAAATCTCCTGATTTATCTGAGAGAAGCCTCGCCCCCCAAGCCCCTTCCTGCGACCCCGCTCCACTTTCTGGCGTTGGAGCTAATTCCACGTGCAACATAATGTCTGCTTTCCATTGGGAGTCCGTCATGGTAGGGGAGGGAAATACTCTGCTGTTGCAGAAGCCTTGGAAGCAAGAAGCCATACTGCAAATAATCGTTATGAGGAGGGGGCAGGTGGCAAGTGCACAGCAAATAAAAGAAATGTCAGAATGCCACCTGATGGCCTTTACCAGGCATTTTGACTTTTTTTTATTAATTCATGGGATGTGGGCATCGCTGGCGAGGCCGTCATTTATTGCCCATCCCTAATTGCCCTTGAGAAGGTGGTGGTGAGCCGCCGCCTTGAACCGCTGCAGTCCGTGTGGTGAAGGTTCTCCCACAGTGCTGTTAGGAAGGGAGTTCCAGGATTTTGACCCAGCGACGATGAAGGAACGGCGATATATTTCCAAGTCGGGATGGTGTGTGACTTGGAGGGGAACGTGCAGGTGGTGTTGTTCCCATGTACCTGCTGCTGTTGTCCTTCTAGGTGGTATGGGTCGCGGGTTTGGGAGGTGCTGTTGAAGAAGCCTTGGCGAGTTGCTGCAGTGCATCCTGTGGATGGTATACACTGCAGCCACTGTGCGCCAGTGGTGAAGGGAGTGAATGTTTCGGTGGCGGATGGGGTGCCAATCAAGCGGGCTGCTTTGTCCTGGATGGTGTCGAGCTTCTTGAGTGTTGTTGGAGCTGCACTCATCCAGGCAAGTGGAGAGTATTCCATCACACTCCTGACTTGTGCCTTGTAGATGGTGGAAAGGCTTTGGAGAGTCAGGAGGTGAGTCACTCGGCGCAGAATACCCAACCTCTGACCTGATCAGTGACTGCACCAACAGAGCAACATTTGCTGGCCAGGCTCAGCATGCATCGGTCCTAATACTTGGCTCCTGAGGGTCAGTCAAGGCAATATTGGACGCTTCAAGTTTAGGCACGATACACACTGACGGGAGTCTTCAAGGCTGAGCTTGAAATGCATTGAGTGCGATGGTAGGCTTTTCAAGGCCAGGCAGATCACTCACAGATTTAGACTCAGGCATAGCAATGACTGCAGTGTTTGATTTCCATGCACACCCCCAATAATGGAACTGAGCGCTGACAATAGGCAAGCTGCCCTGGGATAACCACACTCTGGATATCTCTCCCCCCAAAAAGCTGTTGAGACTAGGGGTCAACTGAAAATTTCAAAACTGAGATGGACTGATTTTTGTTGGGTAAGAGTATTAAGGGTTACGGAACCAAGGCGGGTAAATGGAGTTAGGATACAGATCAGCCATGATCTATTTGAATGGTGGAACAGGCTCGAGGGACTGCATGGCCTCCTCTTGTCCCTATGTTCTCCATGCACTTTGGATTTAGTCTTCAGGCGGTCTTCTAAACTAGATCCAGCCTTTCGACCAAGTGAGATGGTGACTAGCAGAATTATCTGAGTGGCTTCTCGAGGAAAGGAGATCTTCGCCCGTGGCATTCGGGCTGAAATTAACCTTGGGTCTTCATAGTTCAAACAGTGTCATTACTATGTCCACCAATAACGATGATGGCAAGCACTGGAAAGGCCCACTCACAGTCAATGCCTGAAAGTGGGGATTGATATCAATTCTTATATTCCCAGTGTCCTCTGGTACTGCGCCACCTGTAAGCAATATGAGCTTTATTCTAGTCCCAATTTCCTCCCCTTCTCTTCAGGGTTATAGTTCCACAGGTGACGGCAGCTTTTCAGCAACTCACTCTATGGTCGGGAACTAGAAAGTTCAACAGAGGGAACATCACGGCTAAGTCCAGGCAACTGCACCCAATAGCAATTGGAAGGGGGGAGGCGGTTCGAGAATCCTCTCTTTTGACCTTGGCCTGGGTGCACTGAGGCCAACGCAGGACAGATCTAAGATTAAACTTGGGATCGCTCTGGTCCGTACTCCAACCTGCACTGTATTTACCATCTGAACCATGAAAATAGTGCTGAGCAGCACGAGCTTAATACACGTTACTGCTGCAGTTTATCCATGAGCACAGCTTTACAAGTTAGTCAACAATCATTTCCACAAGTGTTAGTAAGTTGCCCAGTTATTTTTCCCCTCGCACTGCATATGACATCTCAAGGCAATGAAAAACACACAGATTTTGTGCACACACAGACAGACCACATACACATTCCCACTTAATAATGAACAGACAATCAGCAACACAGCCAGTGATGCCCACTGAATACAGGTTACGCTGTGCAATGCAATCTCCATTCAGAACATGTATTGTCCGAAGGAACTGGCAGCTTGTCATCCCATACGGGATGACAAGCTGCCAGTTCCTTCGGACAATACATGTTCTGAATGGAGATTGCATTGCACAGCATAACCTGTATTCAGCAGGCATGACTAGCCTGAAAACCAAAGGTTAGCTTCCAGTTAGGAAGGACTAGATCTCAAACTGCACTGAGCTAGAAACATGGATGCTGAAGGTTTACCTCATTACAATTTTGTCTAATATAAATTACATGCAGGGACATTAATTTAAATAATGAGTTCCTGAAAAATATCCCCCAAATTCTAAATCAGGTTCAAATCATTAGAAATTTTAAATCATTATGTTGATTGTTCTTGAACATCAGATGCAGTCAATTATATTGTGGCTAAGAATCATTGGTTTTATACCAATTACAGGTGTTGTCAAACATGCTATAACTTGGCTGTTTGTGAATCAACGTGATACAGTGAAGTATAAAGCTTTGTTCCAGATCAATGCAATTCTGTGCAGCGCAGCATCTTGTTCTAGATCAATGTGATATAATGCAGCATGAGAAACTGCTGTAGTCCCATCTGATTCTTTGTGGTGTAGCATCCTGTTCCAGAACAATGTGATGTATCTCGTGTAACATACTGCTCTCGGTCACTGACCACATACTGTTCTAGATCAACGTGACACCAAGCAGTATTACTCTTTCAATCAAATGTGACACTGTACAGTGTAACATATTGAGTTCTAGATTAATGTGAAACCATGAAGTGGTACTATCCTGTTGTAGATTACTGTGCCGTATAACACAATGGGTTCTAGATTAATGTGATACTGTACAGTGGTATTATCCGGTTCTAGATCTTGATAATGTGCAGTATCAAATCATGGTCTGGATCAATGTGACATTTAGCAGTGTGAAATCCTATTCTAGATCAAGAAATACAAAAATAGCATTTGTCAAAGGGACAAAATGAATACAGGTGAGCTTCAAATTTTTCTAGAACTGTCTCTTGCATTATTGTATCACTAACAATATATTTAAAAGTTTGAGCGCCAAATGAATTAAGATATTGAACCAAAAAAGTATCACAGAAAAAGTCATGGAATAACCACTCTGTCCTCACTATGTCAAGAGGAAAAATAATCTCCATAAGTTTAAAGGGTTGTGTTTTAACGCAACAACAACAAGTTACATTTATATAGACCCTTTAACATAGTAAAACGTCCCAAGGCACTTCACAGGAGCGATTATCAAACAATGTCTGACACCAAGCCACAAAAGGAGATATTAGGGCAGGCTTAGTCAAAGAGGTAGATTTTAAGGAGCGTCTTAAAGGAGGAGAGGTAGAGATGCGGAGGGGTTTAGGGAGGGATTTCCAGAGTTTAGGGCTTCGCTGTACAGGTTTCACTGCACTATCTATTAGTTATATTAGAGAGCACTGGGTAAAAAGGAATTGGATTACTGACAGTTAAAGACTTGGGGACACAGAACTCTGTACTTACATGCTCTACAATCACTGGGTCCTGCATTAAACCAATAACAGATAGTTTATTGACAACTGGTGAGGTTTTATTCATTTTGAAATCTGGTCTCCTTTCTCAAGACACGGTGGGTTGGGGAGGCTTTGAATTTCTTCATGTCTTTTTTTAAGCAATTCTTCTTAAAAATTCTTGGTAAATTTTATGCGCTCCTCAAGGTGAGAGATATCAGCTATTGTTAGCCAGAGTCAGTATTGAATCTTGCAGATCCAGTGCACCAAGGGCCAAATACAGAGCAGGGCTCCCTCTATTCTGCTCAACGAGGTGTTAAACCACCACCTCCATAGAGTGGGGCATTTACTTACATTATTTTAAACTGGGGCCGTGTTTTGCCTCAAAATTCTTCTGATGTTGGTATGTATTGGAAGCCAGGGCCTATTAGCTCTTCTTGAGTCAGCATCTGACCATGTTAGGATTGGTTAAAGTAACCAGTCTCTCTTGCCATCTTACCGGTGTTCCTGAAGGCCCTTGTGGTCCTGGTATTGCAGCAGTTGCGTCACGTCCTTTGCAAAATACGACCTGTAATTTACTATGCTGTTCAGTTCTTTTTTCTCAGGATATGGGCGTCGTTGGCAAGGTTGGCATTTATTGCCCATCCCTGGTTGCCCTTCTATAACTGAGAGGCTTGCTAGGCTATTTCAGAGGGCAGTTAAGAATCAACCATGTTAGTGTGGGACATGGAATCAGGCCCACACCAGGTAAGGACAGCAGGTTTCCTTCCCTAAAAGGACATTGGTGAGCCAGCTGGGTTTTTATGACAAGCCGACCAGCCTCATGGTCACTTTTACTAATGCACACTTGTTATTTCCAATTCAAATTCTCAAACTACCATGGTGGGATTTAAACTCACGTTCTCTGGATTATTCGTCCAGGCCTCTGGATCACTAAACCAGTAACATAACCACTACACTACTGTACCCCCAGCTGATAGCGAACACCAAGACACATACATCCTCAAATCAATACAGAACAGAGAAGGACAGTCCTAATTTGCAGTGGAAACTTTCAGGCATCCCGTAAAGCAGAGAAAACTCTGTTTAGCTATTCAAAAAAACAGGCGATGTCACACAGTTTACAAGTGGGACTTGTAGAAAATGGATAAATCAATGGACTGGATCGTCTTGCCCCCTTTTTTGAGAATTGGTTTTGGGATGAGGGTAGCAGTGGGCGTATAATAAGAGGGAAGAAATGGGCCAATGTGTCCATAATTTAAAGGTGTGGGAGTATGTTCTCTTGTTGATTCAGAGAGTAAGTGCATTGCTTGGTGTGGTAGAAGCCATACAGATCAGAAGGACTCAGGTCTGTGCTAAGTTAGCTGATCTCAGCTGGGACAGCAGGAAAGCCATTACGATTGGCCTCAGGTCAGCCAGGATTGCTGCCCCTGCTTGCTATCCAGTTCTTTGTCACGCTGCAGTGAGCAAGCACTGAGCAGAGGCCAGCTGTCCCCTACAGTGAGGGAAGCAAAAAAAAATAGGAGACGCAGTCATCAATTCACCACCATCTTCGCAGCATAAAAAGATCAGTAGAACCAAAAGGAGAAGAAAAAAGGGGGAGGAAAATTAGATTAACCACAAAAAAACCCGATAATGATGATGTCTTCGGAATTAAAGTATTGCCTGTTTTAATAATAGAATGGGAAAAGCTTAAATTTCGAGGCGCACTCTGCTGAATGCCTGATCCAAGCCTCGTTAAATGGAGAGGCGATAGGCTGGAGCTGCGAAATTCCCCAGCAACGGGAAGAGAGAGGTCACACCTGGGCAGCATATTTGCACCTCCTGGCAACCAACTCCATGGGGTACAGGCGGTGGCCTTGCAGCACTGTCCCCAAGTCCCCTGGCCGTCGACTACTGGCACTCAACCAGGAGGATGGAGAAAAAATAGGAGATAAAATACAAAAAGCGGACAAGGGAAATCTGACCCGACATACCCCCATAAAATAAAGTGTTAAAATATTAAGCCAAGGCTTTACAAGCTGAGAACCTTATAACGAAGAGGTGTAAGCAGGAGCTCTTCTACGTAACGGTTTAAGAAGGACCGTGTATTTCCCTTAGCCCCTGTGTGTTAACCATATAAAATATTGCTTACCTGCCCAGGGGGCCCAGGAAGACCGATTACACCTGGAAGTCCTGGTGGGCCAATGAGGCCTGGCAACCCAAGGTCTCCACGTTCACCTTTAACGCCATCTCGACCCTGGTTGAATCACCACATAAACGATGAGAATTTTTTATTGCAAAGAGGTTTACCTGTGCCTTTTCTTTCAGAAATCTTCACCACATCACTCCCACCAATTCACCATGACCACGATACTTTTAAGGCATACTTTCAAAACCCATGCTGGAGCCAGCAGGTGGCAGGTTTGACTCCACGCTCAGTGCTCAATTAGCAGCTCTCAGTCGAGGGGGGCAACGGGTGTAACGTAAACAATTTGACTCAGTTGGCCCTGTGGCTTAAGAGGAGAAAAGTCATCCGGGATTCCCGCTCCCGGTTGCAATCCAGTGGTCCTCGCAGGAAAGTGCACACAGGTGGGGATCAAATGGCAAGGGGGTCAGTTTTGCCTGTAATGCCTTGAGCAGTCAAACGGACGCCAACGCTCACTGTCCAGGCTCGTGCATGAAGAACGACCATTTGGGTGAGGTACCCACACCTGTGGAACCGTACCCCAACAGGAGTCAGCACCTTCAGGAGAATCACAGGCACAAAAGGAAGCCACTGGGCCGGTTGCAGTGGTAAGTTCCATCAGAGATGTCCAATCTGATCCCATTTCCCCAGACCCTTTAAGATTTGTTTCTTCCTCAGGTGTTCATCTAACTCCTTCTTACACCTTGCGACTGACTCGGTTTCCCACAGAAAATGGAGAAAATTGAAGAAAAATAAAAACAATCGAAACAAGCCATTCTGGAGAACAGCCTTGCGTAAATAGCAGCATGGCATCCACCATGTTCCACATCACTGCGAATGGCCCTCATCCAGGTACAGGAATTCATGGCTTGCAAGCCGGAAATCTCCAACCATGAAGGCACCAATAAATAAAACTAAGGCCAAAATTTTAAGTTAAAAAAAAATCAGAATTTAGAATTCTTTTGTGTGTAAAAATCAGCCAACAGATCTCTGAAGAAAAAAAGCGAGCAAACACTATTCCATTATAAACATCCTTGAAACATATTTAAAGCTGTCACCTTGCAAGCAGTTTGAATTTATAAGACCTGCGTGGTTTATTTTTAGGTCAATCAAATTTTCCATTTACCTGCAACCTCTGGAGGGTGTTTTCATTTGTATTCATCAAGGTGCGGAATATCAGGAGAGTACTCCCTAGGTCAGTTATTGCTGAGGCGGGTAGATGGAGTTAAGATACAGACCAGCCGTGATCTAATTGAATGGCGGAACAGGCTCGAGGGGCCGAATGGCCTGCTCCTGTTCCTATCTTCCTGGGTGCTAAAACAGTCCCAAGCTCATTCCATGAAGGACCCCTCTCATCCAGCTTAGAAAAGAAGCTTTGGCCTGTCCATCTTGGCCGAATTTGAACCCAGACCATCAAAGGACCGCAGAATGGCTGTGTTATTTTTACGTGCAAGCATTCTACAACTTGATTCTGTGGGCGCCTCAGAGGAGGAATTGTGATTTTGACACAACGGAGAGACTGGTGTTTGATGGCAGCCATGGCTGCTGGGCTAGAGGGGGAGAGGCTAGGACAAAAGCAAGAATGTCCAGCTACACAACAACATCAACAACTACTACTACTACTACTTGCATTTATATAGCGCTTTGAACATAGTAAAACATCCCAAGGCGCTTCACAGGAGCGATTATCAAACAAAATTTGACACCGAGCTACATAAGGAGATATTAGGACAGGTGACCAAAAGCTTGATCAAAGAGGTGGGTTTTAAGAAGCGTCTTAAAGGAGGAGAGAGAGGCGGAGAGGTTTAGGGAGGGAATTCCAGAGCTTACGGTCTAGGCAGCTGAAGGCACGGCCGCCAATGGTGGAGCGATGAAAATCGGGAATGAGCAAAAGGCAGGAGTTGGAGGAGCTCAGAGATCTCAGAGGGTTGTAGGGCTGGAAGAGGTTACAGAGATAGGGAGGGGGCGAGGCCATGGAGGGATTTGAAAACAAGGATTAGAATTTTAAAATCAAGGCGTTGATTGACCGGGAGCCAACGTGGGTCAGCGAGCACAGGGGGTGATGGGTGAACGGGACTTGGTGCGAGTTAGGATACGGACAGCAGAGTGACCCATCAGGTGCAAATTCAAAATGGTTGACAAGAAGCAATGGACGCCATGTCAAATTTGTTTTATTTTCCTTACGGGAAAAAAAGGCCAAGTTTTAATATTGCTAAAAAAAAATTCTCATAGAGAGGAGGTAGGAAGTGTATGGCCTTAAAGCTATCACCATCGCCCCCTCCCTCCCCACACTCTATGCCATGCTCCCCTGCAGCTAAGAGGGCTGCTCAGCAACAGGCTTCTGCCAAAGCTACACAGAGGAGGCCGCAAAGAGGCACCTTTAGAAAGGGCACAGAAAACAGGCAGCGAGACTGACCCCACAGGCAACAGAAATGAGCTGCACTGAAAGATTATGGAAATTCAAGCCTTAGAGTCTGGAAAGAAAACAGTTACTGTAGAACCTCACCGATTATATAAAAATATTAAACAATAAGATGAGAATTTTTTTTATGCACTGAGTTGTTCTGATCTGGAATGCGTTGCCTGAAAGGGCGGTGGAAGCAGATTCAATAGTAACTTTCAAAAGGGAAGTGGTTGAATAATTGAAGGGGAAATGGGCTATGGGGAAAGAGTGGGGGGGAGTGGGACTAATTGAATAGCTCTTTCAAAGAGCCGGCACAGGCACGGTGGGCTGAATGGCCTCCTTCCGTGCTGACTGATTCTATATAGATGAGTGAATGCTAGTCGTTGCTTCAAAGTGGGCCAAGAAAGTAGGAGCAGTGACAACAAATGGAAATTAGTGAGCAAATAAATTTAGAACAGGCAATCAGCAAAAAAACTTCAAAGATCAAAGAATGGTAAACGTTGGAATGATCTGTGAAGCAATGTAACGGATGCAAAAATATCGGTGTTATTCAAAATGCAATTGGATGCCATGATGGGAGAGTCATTGCTGGTGACAAAGGGTGGTCTTTTCATACCCTTGATTCCTCTTACATTCCTATCGAACCCTTGACAATTGAGTGGCATGAAAGAAATCCCTCCTTAACCATGGCACAGCCACTGGCACATTCTGTGCCACCCCTGAATACAAGGCATTGTGCGAGTAAACATTGGTATTTTCAGACGGTTTAATCAAGTCTGCCCCTCGCAACCAAAGCCATGAAGAGCAGTTCAAAGTCCCGTGACATGTACGTACATCTCTTGCATTGTTTCCAGGGTCTCCTTTTTCACCCTAAAACATTAACAGAAGACACGGATTTTAGTAAGTAAAAGAGCAACTGACCAGACTCGCAGGAGGATAATTAATTGTAGCTGCCCACCGTCCAAATTCTATTGCTTGCAATAACAGCGGAATCTTAATTATCTACACGCCATAATTACCCGCCATGGATTTTTTTTTTTTGCAGGATGTCCTTCTCACTGCACAGCTCCTTTTGTTATTTGTGTTGGACTTATCTTCCATCGCGCATCTAGGTCACTGCCGTAGCAGTTAAGGTCAAAATTATGGGGAACTCTCAATTCTCCATCAGTTTCCATTCGCAACTAGGATGCATTCCAATATGGCCGATAATGGTGGTTCCACTCTATTGCACTAGGGACAACCTTCCAACTGCGTGGTGCATTCTAAAAGACAACTTGAACCAAGGCAACCGCAACGAGAATGGTGCTGACCAGGGGAGGGGAGGTGGTTAAAATGGTGGCCGGGCGGTCCCTGCAGCCTTCCTGCCCCTGCGATGTCAACTCCCGGGTTTTCGGGAGCGTGGAGGTCACCCAGCCGCAGGCAGGCGGGGGCCTTGTAAATATTGAGATGTCGGGGGTGTAATTCGGGCCCCTGACACCATTTTAACTCTCAAAAGGGAAGTGGTCGAATAATTGAAGGGGAAATGGGCTATGGAGAAAGAGCGGGGGGGGGGGGGGAGTGAGACTAATTGAATAGCTCTTTCAAATCACACATAAGTTAGCGGAGAGCAGGATCAGGCCAGAGGAGGCCCAGGTAAGTTTTAATTTGTTTTAAGAGTTTTTGTAAGGTTCCTCATGGTCGACCTCCTGGCCCGACAAGGAAACATTGGGCCTTCTCCGCGCCGAGCTCCACCTTCTCCAGCCGCCATCATCCCGGACCCCTAACCCCACCCCCCAACTCCTCACTTACTTTACCCTGCTACCTAGCAGGGGCCTACACCCGCGCGATTTCCTGCACCTGCCCGCTGGCCTCTACGTCATCCCCGCCGGATTCAGGTGGATCACCGGGACCTTCGCCCCCGCACCTGCGATTCCCGTCCCGGGGTTTAAAATCGGGGCTGAGCATTTCTTTGTTCACGCTTACCTTCTTTCCGTCTTCTCCAGGAGTCCCACCTTCTCCCTGAGGGACAAGCAGAAGGTCAAACCGTTAATAGGGTCCCGTAAGCTGGGATATCAGTGCACCTCAAATCGTGGATTCTCATCAATTCCGCACCCTCGATGCTCCCAGCGGGGCGCAGCGCTCACGGGGAGTACCTCGCGGGATAACGTGGGAATTCAGCCGTGATTTTCTGTCCATACATTTGGCTGTGCACCAGCAATTTCCCACAAAGCTTTCCCTGGGAGGGCAACATCAGGTCTCTTCTGAACAAAACTGGACAGGGAGCACGATAAAGGTTGGGGAAGGGATCATGAAGAAAGACTTGTATTTATGTAGCGCCTTTCATGACCTCGGGACGTCCCAAAGCGCCTTACAGCCAATGAAATACTTTTGAAGTGTAGTCACTGTTGCAATGTAGCGAAATGTGGGAGCCAATTTGCGCACAGCAAGATCCCACAAACAGCAAAATGGTAATGACCGGATAATCTGTTTTAGGTGTTGGTTGAGGGATTGGCCAGGACACCAGGGATAACTCCCCTGCTCTTCTTCGAAATAGTGCCATTGGATCTTTTACGTCCACCTGAGAGGGCGGATGGGGCCTCGGTTTAACGTCTCATCCCTCAGTGCTGCGCTGGGAGTGTCAGCCTGGATTATGTGCTCAAGTCTCTGGAGGAGGGCTCGAAACCATGACCTTCAGACTCAGAGGAGAGTGTTCTACCAACTAAGCCAAGACTAACACCGATCCAAATTCACTGAGAATCCTAATAATGGATGTCAGCACATCACGATTCTGTTCTGAACTTTCACAGGGTGAAATCTTGCATAAGATGTTGCCCCATTGCAATTTCCTCTATTACTTGTATTTCTGCTTTTCTTCTCAGTGAATAAATCAACGTCATCAGCAGAAATTTCCTGGGGGATTTTTCGCATTGGCCGGCGTAACTTTGACGGAACAGCAGCAGAAAACCTGATCACGCAGCTTACCCGGGGGTGTTCCACCGAAGTTACGGTGGCCAATTGGGGAAAATCACCGAGGAAATTCCCGGTGCATGTTCCTAAGAGCATAAGAAATAGGAGCAGGAGTAGGCCATACGGCCCCTCGAGCCTGCTCCACCATTCAATAAGATCATGGCTGATCTTCGACCTCAACTCCACTTTCCCGCCCGGGATAACTCTCCTGCTCCTCCGTTTCTTTTGCTACATGTAACCTTACTTGTCTTCCACGATCCCCTGCCCCGGGGTATAACTGCACCATACGTGTAAGCCCAAGATTTGGGAACTCCTTATCTGCCAATTTCCGTAATATATCGGGGGGGGGGGGGGAGCGGGAGTCCTTTCGATCATGGCGCATGATGGGGGCTCCACTTTAAATGAAATGAAAAAAAAACAACTGGTGTCTGGCATAAATTATTCAAATTCCTGGTAAATGTCCACTCTCATAATGTGTGGCAGCCATGTTAAAGACGTTCATTGATTTAAATCATCTCTTTCAACAATGACAGAAGGGAGGTGGGAAGTAAGGAAGAAGTCATGATTTTTTTAAAACGTTTTTGTGAGGCAATGAATTCCAGACACTGAAAAAGTGCCGTAAAATTTACCTTCTTTTCAAATCCAGAGTCAAGGTTCACCTTTGACCCTCCCTCCTATTTTTGCGTATTTCCCCAGACGTGTTTTTTTTTTACTTCATTACATTGCACTATTTGAAAGGTTCATTGCCAATTTCTTGCCATCCTTACGTTGTCAGGAGAGAAGCACCCGAGTCTAGAGTCCGAAACTACAAGCACTGTTCTCCCTGTGTTTCCTTGCGGTCTGTTATTGGGCCCGTATTAGGCTTCTTGTAGGCCTGAAAGGGATGGAGGCCTCGTTTTGTGCCACTTCCGACAGAAACCCCCTCAGGACCCGTAAAGACCAAGGTCCTGGATCCCATCACACAGGCACAGAGTTTGTTTCCTTTACAGTGTCGGATTCTGGTGTCAGGGGACCTTTCTTGCCCCTCTTTCGCACCCGAGAAATGGGAGGAACGAGGCCCAATTCCACCCCTTTTTTTAAATCCGAGACTTTTTGGCAGCTTAAATTTCTAATGGCATCTTCTAAACAAAGGTAAAAAAAAAATTTGTAACTTGCAGATGGAGTTAAGATCCAGATCAGCCATGATTTAATTGAATGCCGGAACAGGCTCGAGGGGCTGAATGGCCTACTCCTGTTCCCATGTAGGCAAGATACCATGGCAAAAGTATTGCCTTTCCCATATACTTACATTCTTTCCATTAAGTCCTGGCTTCCCATCATCTCCTGCTTTGCCCTGAGGGAAGTGAAAAATAGATATTAGTACAATAACAATAAAAATACATATGTATATGACTCCTTTTTTTAATGGATTTTCCTTTTCTTCTTTCCCAAAAGGGACCGATTCTGGCTGTGGTGTAGCCTCACGGACAGTATTAGTCCTCCTGTGCCTCACCTAAATGGACATTCTTCATGCTTGAGTCTAGACGGTAAATGCTGGTGGGATATTCTACTGTGGGTGCCATCACAGCCAAGCCCGATCCTGTCCTCACCCTGTGTCCACAAGTAGGCCATTTCCAGCAGAGGTCACTGCTCAGCGAACAGGAGTGGGAACCCTGGATAATACAACAGGAGTGGGAATCCTGGATAATACAACAGGAGTGGGAATCCTGGATAATACAACAGGAGTGGGAATCCTGGATAAAACAACAGGAGTGGGAACCCTGGATAATACAACAGGAGTGGGAACCCTGGATAATACAAAGGAGTGGGAATCCTGGATAATACAAAGGAGTGGGAATCCTGGATAATACAAAGGAGTGGGAACCCTGGATAATACAACAGGAGTGGGAACCCTGGATAATACAAAGGAGTGGGAATCCTGGATAATACAACAGGAGTGGGAACCCTGGATAATACAACAGGAGTAGGAACCCTGGATAATACAAAGGAGTGGGAATCCTGGATAATACAACAGGAGTAGGAACCCTGGATAATACAAAGGAGTGGGAACCCTGGATAATACAACAGGAGTGGGAACCCTGGATAATACAAAGGAATGGGAATCCTGGATAATACAACAGGAGTAGGAACCCTGGATAACAGAACAGGAGTGGGAACCCTGGATAATACAACAGGAGTGGGAACCCTGGATAATACAACATGAGTGGGAACCCTGGATAATACAACATGAGTGGGAACCCTGGATAATACAACAGGAGTGGGAACCCTGGCTGATACAACAGGAGTGGGAACCCTGGATAATACAACAGGAGTGGGAACCCTGGATAATACAACAGGAGTGGGAACCCTGGATAATACAACAGGAGTAGGAACCCTGGATAACAGAACAGGAGTGGGAACCCTGGATAATACAACAGGAGTGGGAACCCTGGATAATACAACATGAGTGGGAACCCTGGATAATACAACATGAGTGGGAACCCTGGATAATACAACAGGAGTGGGAACCCTGGCTGATACAACAGGAGTGGGAACCCTGGATAATACAACATGAGTGGGAACCCTGGATAATACAACAGGAGTGGGAACCCTGGATAATACAAAGGATTGGGAACCCTGGCTGATACAACAGGAGTGGGAACCCTGGCTGATATCTCCCCTCCCAAGGTGGCTTTCAACTATTAAGCATTCTTACCGGGTTCGATCATGTTGCTTTAGAGAATTCAGACCAATGACATTCATCAAAAGGCCGACAAAGCCACGTAAATCCTGCCTGCCACCTTGTCAGCCCCTACCCACCAAATGTTAACTACATTCTGTAAACTAACCTACGTCACTTGTGTACGGGACAGCTCCAAACCAATGCGGGACCCTCTGCAACTCATCCCTGACCCTCCGTTAGCTGTTGTAATACATTCAGGTTCATTGTTCACTTGTACTCGTCTTTAACCAGCCCCTCAGTCTGACTTGGCGCAGATGAACAGTAATGAGCTGAGCACGTCTGGTCATTTGGAGATGGAGAAGCAGGTAACCGCCATGCTCTGACATCATGGCGTACAACACAATGGGGGGGGGGGGAGGTGAAATTGTTTTTGGGCGACAGCACAAAACAGGCGATAGGGAATCGGCCGCCCATTTTACACTCCACTGACTTTGATGGAAAAGGTCAGGCGGAGTGTAAAACGGGCGGCCTGTTCACTATCACCCAGTTTGTGTTATCGCCCAAAACCAATATCACTCCCATTGTCTCTTTTCTCCCCCCCACAAAACGTAGGGGATATTTTGCGGCCTAGCTTGTTTGCGCATTTTCTTCCCTGATCACACGCCATTCACAGGCTTCTTCGACAGCACCTCCCAAACCCGCGACCTCTACCACCTAGAAGGACAAGGGCAGCAGGCACATGGGAACAACACCATCTGCACGTTCCCCTCCAAGTCACACACCATCCCGACTTGGGAATATATCGCCGTTCCTTCATTGTCGCTGGGTCAAAATCCTGGAACTCCCCTCCTAACAGCACCGTGGGAGAACCTTCACCACACGGACTGCAGCGGTTCAAGGTGGCTCACCACCACCTTCTCAAGGGCAATTAGGGATGGGCAATAAATGCTGGCCTCGCCAGCGACGCCCACATCCCATGAACGAATTTTTAAAAATTCCAGGCCATTCCTGTGCCCGCCTCGAGCCAGCAGATGCTTCGAGAGTTGCTCAGGACTGATTCGCACCACTACACTTTCCCACCGCCTCTCCTTGCGGGTAAGAAGCTCCCAAGTTCCGACCACAGTCGAGGAGCTCTCTCCGTGGGACAGCACTCCGGCGATCCCACATTCCGCCAGTTTTACCGCGGCTTCCGGTTGGCCGATTGGAAGGCATGCGGGGAGTCACAGCTGCATTGACCTCATTTTTCTTCTGCTTCACATTTAAACTTCAAAACAAAAAATTCAGAAATGCAGAACTTACTGGGTGCCCTGACAGGCCCTGAGGACCTGGTACTCCCGCTGCTCCTTGCTCTCCCCTCAGGCCCGGCAGACCCTGTGACACAAAAACAAAGTTTGAAAAAAATAAAGCAACAAGCCCACCTCGTTTTAATTCCTAATCGCTGAACGATTCCAGCTTCCAAATCGATTCATTTTTATTTATTTTACCCACTGGATATGATATTTTTTCGATCAAACGTTGTAACACATTGACCTCTTTATTTGGTCAATTCGAACCATTGGACAAAAGCCTTTAGCAGCTTCCTTATGTGTCTCCATTATATTAGCTGTGTTTATGATCCCAGCATCTTTCAATACCAATTTTATTTGTGTAGACTCCCATATCTGTCTTGCCAAATAATTGTTTACGTAGCAATTCACTACTACAACAACAGTTTGCATTTATATAGCGCCTTTAACATAGGAAAACGCACCATAGGCGCTTCACAGGAATGTAATCAGACAAAAATTGACACCGAGCCAAAGAAGGAGACATTAGGACAGGTGACCAAAGACTTGGTCAAAGAGGTAGGTTTTAAGCAGTGTCTTAAAGGGGGAGAGAGAGGCGGAGAGGTTTAGGGAGGGAATTCCAGATTTAGGACCTAGACGGCTGAAGGCACGGCCGCCAATGGTGGGGCGAAGGGAGTTGGGGATGCGCAAGAGACCAGAGTTGGAGGAATGCAGAATTCTTGGAGTGTTGTAGAGCTGGAGGAGGCTTCAGAGATAGGGAGGGACAAGGTGATTGGAAGGATTTGAAGTATGAAGGAAAGGCCTCAATTTATATTGTCAATGTATGGATCACTTACATCTCTGCCAGGTTCCCCTTGTTTCCCTTGGTCACCCTGAAAAGAAAGTGAAATGGAGACATGAAAATCAATGAAGCCACTGGACAGATGCAACTAAATGCCTCCCTGTAGTGCACAGCTTTGCGTTAATCTGAAATCGCCTCTTATAGTAGCACAACTGTGAGATAGTCCAGCACACCAATGGCTCTGTGCCATGTCAACCAGGAAGGTTCCAGGTTCCACTCCCAATCCAACTGAAGCAGAGCTGGGGGAACCACAAAGAGCCTCCCTGTTCCGGAGAGGGGGGAGGGAATCAGCCAGGGTTCCTGCTCGCGATTGCTATGGAGTTGCACCGGGTTTAACTCAAGGCTGAAATCGAGGATTGAGGGGGAGTCGGGGGGGGGAGTGGGGGTTGGAGCAAAGAGGGCGGAGAATCGTCCGGCCCTCTGTAGATTTTAACTCCTCGGGCCCCGACACCAACTCCCGCCTTTCAGAATCACGTCAACACCGGCGGGCGAGAGTGACAATTCGCAGTGGGCGGGGGGGCTGGCCAACACCGGGGATCCACAGGAATGGCCCACGGAAAGTTAAGTGTGGAAGGGGTTTGTGATTGGGGAGTGGGGGCGGGGGTTGGGGGGTGGGGCCCAAGGAATCCTTGTGGGGTCAGGATGAGCATTCCTGCTTCTCCCGGACCAGAGGCAACCTGTTAAAAGTAACAAAATAAACTTACCTGGGCCTCCTGTGGCCAGGCTGTTGCCAGTGGGTCCGCGACTGTACGGCCCTTAATCGGCCTGTAGTTAAATTGGCGTGTGCGTCCCGATGACATCATCGGGACACAATTTCGCCATTTAATTTCTCGGGCCTGTTTTCAGGTAAGTTAAGATGGCGGGGGGAGGGTGCGGGAACGCTGCTCAAACCTCCACTGCCATCTTAACCCCCCTCTACCCGCCAGGGAAGGGGGGGTGGGGTGGTTAAAATACTCCCCGTGACTTCAGCGGGAGTTTTTTTTTTATTCGTTCATGGGATGTGGGCGTCGCTGGCGAGGCCGGCATTTATTGCCCATCCCTAATTGCCCTTGAGAAGGTGGTGGTGAGCCACCTTCTTGAACCGCTGCAGTCCGTGTGGTGAAGGTTCTCCCACAGTGCTGTTAGGAAGGGAGTTCCAGGATTTTGACCCAGCGACGATGAAGGAAGGGCCGATATATTTCCAAGTCGGGATGGCGTGTGACTTGGAGGGGAACGTGCAGGTGGTGTTGTTCCCATGTGCCTGCTGCTCTTGTCTTTCTAGGTGGTAGAGTGCACACATGGAGTGTTAGGTGAGAGCAGCGCTGGGCACTGGCTGTGGTGGCCTCCCCGGTCAGGTACCCGCTGTCTAGTCTCACACAAGCAGGGTAATATGCCAAAGAGCAGTTGGTAACCAAGGAAACTGTACTTACAGCACGAGGCTGTTTCTCGTCAAAATTGCCGGACTCGTGTCCTTGGGAAAAGAGAGACTCCCAACTCATGGGCCTACCTTTTTGAGTTGCTCAGCTGTCAGTCAGTCCAGCCCAATACTTTAACCACTGGCTCTGTTATCACATCTGCTCACCTGTTTCTTTAGAGTCATAGAGTCATACAGCACGGATAGAGGCCCTTCGGCCCATCGTGTCCGCGCCGGCCATCAGCCCTGTCTACTCTAATCCCATATTCCAGCATTTGGTCCGTAGCCTTGTATGCTATGGCATTTCAAGTGCTCATCCAAATGCTTCTTGAATGTTGTGAGGGTTCCTGCCTCCACAACCCTCTCAGGCAGTGAGTTCCAGACTCCAACCACCCTCTGGGTGAAAAAGTTCTTTCTCAAATCCCCTCTAAACCTCCCGCCTTTTACCTTGAATCTATGCCCCCTTGTTATAGAACCCTCAACGAAGGGAAAAAGCTCCTTAGTATCCATTACTCCCAGCAGACTCTGCCACCAGCAGTAGACCCTATCGGCCATCCACTGGGTGACTGCTTCACATTAATCCAGAGCCAGGCCTAATACTCACCCTCAGCCCAGGAGGCCCTGGTGGACCATTCTTCCCATCTACTCCATTCCTGCCATCCAGTCCCGGTGTTCCTCTGTCGCCCTGTGTTAAGAAAGCAGAGACATGGGTTCAAATTGTGCTGCTTTACATACTTTTAAAAGCAAATGACATCTGAGAAAAAAAATTATAGCGAAATATCTCATTATGACAGGAGTCAAAATAGAGTAATTTTTATATCTCTCATGTATGGGGGAGGGGTGGGGGCTAAAGATTGGACTGCACATTTCCTGATGCCTTACTGCATGAAGGTACCTCCCTGTAGAGTGTTTATCTCTGCAGAACAACAACAACTTGCATTTATATAGCGCCTTTAACGTAGTAAAACATCCCAGAAGGCCTTAGGTTCGAACCCTGTCCTGCGTTGAGTTAGCTGACCTCCAGCGACAGTTCAGACACTACTAATGACTTCTGCACCCCTGAGTCGAGGGGAGGGGAGGGGGGAGGGGGGAGGGGGGGGGGGGGTAAGAAAAATTGATCTGGGTCCCTATCCCCAATCGCCATCCAAACTGGAAAGTGATGCGTCTTGGGTTGGGTGAAGGCCAGATTCGCTTCCGTTGTGATATCGTCCACGGCCAAATAGTCTACAGACACTCACAGCCGAGGCTCAGCTACAAAGGAGAGGAGGTAACAAACAGCAGCAGGCATCTACGGAATTAGTCGACGGCTTCGGAAAAAGGAGGGGAGAAAATTGAGAAAACAAACTGAAGAAATGGTCGAATATATTTTTAGTAAAATAGTCTCTCTCACTTGCATAATTTATTGAGGTGCAAGAACCAAATTCTGTCCAGCTTAAAAACATCAGTTCGATGCACCCAGTGACATCACTTACAGGGAGTGGCCATTCATTTTAAAATGCTGCTCAATTACTTCTCGTCAAGGGCTCCAATTCCAACCATTGTCTTGCTTGGAAGGCCACGTCCAGGGATGCTGCAATAAGTCTGCACTTATGATTCCCCACACAGTGAGCTCTTGATTTCAACATGTCTGTGTGGACAGTTGCCAAGTGGACGCTTAGCAATTCCTCACAGGAAGAGATAAAGGGACACCACATGAAAAGTAGTTCTATCAGGGCCTTTCACTTGATGCAAAGAACCTGAGATAACACAGGAATCACTAGACGATAAATGACCGAGGTCCATCTCGTTCGCCTTCTACCATCCTGGCAATCGCAGGATACAACGATAATGGAGCTTGTTGACAAATCAATCTCTATAATAGACCCAAACATGATACGAGGAAAACCCCAGCAGCGGGGAGCTTCGTTTAGCATTCCCATGCCTTCTTTTGTTGAAAAGCAAGAAGAGAAGAGAGAACCACACTGGAGCCCAGCTCAATCAACGTCCCAAAGCAGGCAGACCATAAATGAATCCTAGAGGTACTTGGAGCAGCAAGTCTGTTGAAGGCCACGTGATGGGGAAGTGGGCCAGAAATGTCCTCATGATGCACTATGAGTTCTGCTGCTGTAAAGTTTTCTGTCCATACCCTTGGTATAAAAGCAGTGGCTTCATCCGTACAGTTGAAACGGCACTTACCTCATTTCAAGGGAGGGGAGGAGAAGATTCTTTTGTTGTTCATGGACACATCTCATGGGCTTCATCCCACTGGGAATCTGGATCAGAGACGGACACAGGATCCGGTGGAATGAAGGACATCAGAGTGCGTCTTCCTCGTCATGCTGCTCAGCATCCCACAGCGCTGTTTTATCAGTGATTGGATCCCTTCCCTCTTCTCACAAAGCCTCTCATCTGTTTCGCCCTATCCCTTGACCAGGTCAGCACGAGGCCTGACATACAAGTACAGACATAGTTCGAGTTCCTGGTGATCAGTACAAACTTTTGTGGAGAAATGAAGTTGTTGAGAGGAAATGGAAAGTTGCACTGGGATTACAGCTAAACGCTTGACAAAGGATCCAGTTGCTTCAAACTTAGAAATTCCAAATGTTCAATCTTGATTCTATGCCCCTCTGAAAAAACAATTTATCCACTTTTTTTCCTTTCTATTTTCTATTTGATGAATGTTTGTGTCATCAAGGTGAAGGATGCTAACATTGGGGAATGGAAACACCTTCCCAGTCCAGGCAGACATGGTCAGCTTCAGGAGATACCAGGTCAAGCATAATGTAAGCCAGATGAAGAGTAAAGCCCCTTATACTCTGCCTTAACACAGCCTCAAAATAGCCCTCCCTCCTCCTCCTCATCACTACATCAGTTTCTCACTTCCATTTCCCACACCAGTCATTCTTGGTGACTTGTTTTGGGTGAGATTGTTAAACTTGTGCCAATTTGTGCAGCCCTCTGTTTGTACTGATCACCAGGAAATCAGCCAAGACAGCCCCAAAGTCCTTTCATGGCTTGCAATAGGTAGAGAGAGGACTTTAATCCCAACAGCATGGGTTGGATTTGCACCCAGCTCCCGGAGGTGAAAGTGCAGAGCCTATCCCATTCAGCATCCAGATCTCCCTCCCTTTAGATGATACCCATTGCCCATAGATTAGCAATTAAGTCGCAGTTGATCATTGGCAGCATTCCCAGTGGTTCTCTATTGGTAGCTATTACAACCTAGCAAAATCACAATTTATACACAAGTATGATGCTAAATCTGGTTCTAACAGTTTATACAATGGATTACCTTTTCTCCTGGGAATCCTCTTGGACCTTGATCTCCCTGTAGAAAAGTGAAAAAAAAATTAAAACAATGCTTAACCAACGTAATGATCATTATTGAACCTTAAATCCATGAGAAGTCCTAAGGATCCCCTTTCCCCATCCTGGGCTCCGAGAAATGATTCCAGGGTTTTCAAATTCCTCTTCCTCATTCTTCCACCTATTGTTTCATTTTAATCAGAATCCGTCTTCTTCCTCTCTCCCCCCACTCACTAACAATGGGTGGCCCCCTTTCTACTATTTCCTCTACACTCTTTTCATGAAATGCAACAGTCTATTGCTGGGTATATATGGGTACGATAGCAACTCACGAAGACCGGTCCGAAATCTCCGCTGGTGCAGCGGTGCATTCTCGGTGTACGTCCGCCAGGAGTGTAGCGGAGGGGGCAGAAAAATCGACCAGGACCCGGATATCAAGTGCCAGTTGCCATCAGGGCCTGTTTGGGGTCGAACCTCCATCCACCCTAAACATGGCCCATGGCATCAGAGGGGGTCGGACAAGAGCTGGGACTAGTGGCCAGAGGGAAGGAAATCATCAAATACCTTTTCATGCAGACATCATCCTTTAATAATTAACTACCAAGTGTCGATGCTACTAGTACTTTAATTCTCGCACTCATTGCCCAAAAAGCCTTCTGCTCTAATGAGTGCCCTTACATTCAGATGCATCTTCTAATACAGAACTGAGGACAATAGATGAGGGGTGCACACTATAAAAACACACAGTGAGGAACGTACCTGTGGCCCTGGGGGACCTCGCTGACCTTCCAAACCCTGTCACGATAAGAAGAAGGGAAAAAAATTAATGCAAAGTCACATTGTAAAATGGATTTCTTTCTCTGTTGTGCCTGGGCGTGTCCATCAAGCAGCCTTGAGAGGGAGAAAGCACTTCTTATACACAAGAACTGGGTTCTCCTCTTTGATCTCCCAACTCAGCTTCACCTGGTTTGACAATGGATGGCAGTACAGTAGAAATCTCCTCAAGGGAACATCTCAATGGTCATCCATGTCCTCTTTATCCAACTTTTCCCATTATGCAAACCTCAAAAAAACAGGTTTCTGCTGGTTGGAACAACATGTCCCCTATGTGCCCAAAAATGAATGTTATTAACTCATCTCTACCAGAAGGTTGCTCTACAATGACAAAAGTGGGCAAACTCAATTGAACTTTATCTACAGACCTTGGAGTTGAGTGTACTGAAGAGCAATAATGTGGAGATGCCGGTGATGGACTGGGGTTGACAAATGTAAACAATCTTACAACACCAAGTTATAGTCCAACAATTTTATTTGAAAATCACAAGCTTTCGGAGGCTTCCTCCTTCGTCAGGTGAATGTGGGAATCCTTGAACGTTTCGCATTTATATTCAGAGAACAATACCTGGTGATTACAGATAATCTTTCCAACTGCCCGTTGTCAAGGCAATCACAGTGTTCAGACAGAGAGGTGTTACCTACAGGACCACCGAATATACAAACGGCCAGAATACAAAACAGAGAGAGAGAGAGAGAAACATCCGAAAGGAAGAGAAAGACTGAAAATGACCCGTTGAATTAAAAACAGATAACTTTATTTCGCTGGTTTACGTGTAGTGTGACATGAACCCAAGATCCCGGTTGAGGCCGTCCTCATGGGTGCGGAACTTGGCTATCAATTTCTGCTCGACGATTTTGCGTTGTCATGTGTCTCGAAGGCCGCCTTGGAGTACGCTTACCCGAAGATCGGTGGCTGAATGTCCTTGACTGCTGAAGTGTTCCTCGACTGGGAGGGAACCCTCCTGTCTGGCGATTGTTGAGCGGTGTCCGTTCATCCGTTGTCGCAGTGTCTGCATGGTCTCGCCAATGTACCATGTTCCGGGGCATCCTTTCCTGCAACGTATGAGGTAGACAACGTTGGCCGAGTCACAGGAGTATGAACCATGTACCTGGTGGGTGGTGTCCTCTCGTGTGATGGTGGTATCCGTGTCGATGATCTGGCATGTCTTGCAGAGGTTGCCGTGGCAGGGTTGTGTGATATCGTGGACGCTGTTCTCCTGAAGGCTGGGTAATTTGCTGCGAACGATGGTCTGTTTGAGGTTGGGTGGCTGTTTAAAGGCGAGTAGTGGAGGTGTGGGGATGGCCTTAGCGAGGTGTTCGTCGTCATCGATGACATGTTGAAGGCTGCAGAGAACATGGCGTAGTTTCACCGCTCCGGGGAAGTACTGGACGCCAGATCATCGACACGGATACCACCATCACAGGAGAGGACACCACCCACCAGGTACATGGTTCATACTCCTGTGACTCGGCCAACGTTGTCTACCTCATACGTCGCAGGAAAGGATGCCCCGGAGCATGGTACATTGGCGAGACCATGCAGACACTGCGACAACGGATGAACGGACACCGCGCAACAATCGCCAGACAGGAGGGTTCCCTCCCAGTCGGGGAACACTTCAGCAGTCAAGGACATTCAGCCACCGATCTTCGGGTAAGCGTACCCCAAGGTGGCCTTCGAGACACACGACAACGCAAAATCGTCGAGCAGAAATTGATAGCCAAGTTCCGCACCCATGAGGACGGCCTCAACCGGGATCTTGGGTTCATGTCGCGCTACACGTAACCCCACCAGCGAATAAAAGTTATCTGTTTTTAATTCAACGGGTCATTTTCAGTCTTTCTCTTCCTTTCGGATGTTTCTCTCTCTCTCTCTCTGTTTTGTGTTCTGGCCGTTTGTGTATTCGGTGGTCCTGTAGGTAACACCTCTCTGTCTGAACACTTTGATTGCCTTGACAACGGGCAGTTGGAATGATTATCTGTAATCACCAGGTATTGTTCTCCGAATATAAATGTGAAAGATTCAAGGATTTCCTGACATTCACCTGACGAAGGAGGAAGCCTCCGAAAGCTTGTGATTTTCAAATAAAATTGTTGGACTATAACTTGGTGTTGTAAGATTGTTTACATTTGAAGAGCAATAAGTAGGGTTAATATCAAACTCACGCTTAGTGGTGAGAAACCTACAGAGTTCTTTACCCCGTCAACTATATGTAAACAAAGTTCTGATTATTGCTACTGTACGTTCAGAATAAATGAGCGTTTTAAACTTACTCGATCACCTGCTAGGCCCGGGATCCCATGCTCTCCCCTTAGGCCTCTCAACCCAGGTTCACCAGGCTTGCCAGGGTCACCCTAGAAAACAAAACCAAATAACTGTTGAGAGAGCTTCGCGATTTTGGGTGGTATCACTAAATATCTCAATCTAGAGCTTCTGCTCGTCCCCGCCAGTAATATCAGTGCAATCTGGGCGGAATCGACCGAACCAGCGCAAAAGATCAGGGGAATTTTAAACGTAAGTGCGCTACGCCCAAAATCACTTACGTTGGTGTTTTCCGCCATCTTTTACACTGGTTTAAGATTCAATTCAGCCCGGATCAGGCTCCGCCCACAAAACTGGCCACGCCCCCAGGTCGACATTGCAAGTTTCCGCCGACTGCTCGGGAAGGCTCTTCAAATTGCACTGATAGCAACGTTTTTACAGTTTCTTCATATCGAAAAATATTTAATTTACTAAGAAACTGACTAGTGTACAACAATGAAACTAGTAAATGGTTCAATATCGTTTTTTAAAGTCACTTTCAGTGATTTTAAAGCAGGTTACTCTCAGGTGGAGGACTGGACACCCTTATTAAAAATGCTCGTTGTTTGTGAAAAGCCCACTTTCAGCTATATTAATAAAACTGCACCAGGTTACCCCTCTGAAATACATCAGCGAATACTTTTTAATGGAAAGGAAAGGGAAAAAAAGGAAACCATTACGTCCTATTACGCTGCCCGAATGAGCTGGTTCATGGAAGATTTTACGTGTGATTATGCAAATTAATTTTAGCGGAAACTTAAACTGTAAGCTAACCAGTGCAATTCCGAGCGCATTTTGGGCGCAATTTCCTGACTGCGCCCAAAGTGGAAACTCTACCCCCTCATGTTCAACTCAGCTGGTCTGCAACAGTCAACCTTTCGATTATATTGCATAAAATGCAGGTTCATTACAACACATTTAAAATTGCAGTGAACTAGCACCCATCTTTAAATATCGCACAAGAGTAGAAGACCACTTTTTGGAGAGGAGATCAAGGTTTATGTCGAAGGGTTCCTGTATTTATATCGCACCTTATCATCGCTCAGAAACATTTTGAAGCATTTTAAATACGCTGAATCACTGTTTTTGAAGTGCAGTGACTGTTACATGGGCAAACACAGCAGCCATTCCACATCAGCAATGTCCCAAGAACTGCAATGAGATGAATGGCTCATTAAATTGTTTCCTAGGAGGTGTTATTCCAGGGAGGAGTGTCGGCCAGGACACCGGGATAGTGCCATTGGGATCTTTAACATCCTCCTTAACAAGCAGACAGAAGCTCAGTTTAATGTTTCACCCAAAGGGGGCCACCTCATGACAGTACTGCACTGAAGTGTGGCCCTAGATTATGTGCTCAGGTCCTGGAGTGGAGCTCGAGCCCACAACCTTCTGACCCACTAGCACTTATAAAAATTATAGTTTTTTTGCAATGGAATGCTTTAAGGAGTGGGAAAAAATTTGTTTTGAACACGAGAAAAAGGTCGGTCCCTTACCATTGTGGCTAAGGTAGAACTGATCTAAGAGCATAAGGCCTTTAGGCCACTCAAGCCCATTCCTTCTTTAGATCACGTACAATCTGGCCTCTCATAGAATTAACTCACCCCATCGAATCGGTAGCATAGTGGTTATGTTACTAGACTAGTAATCCAGAGGCCTGGACTAAAATTCAGAGTCATGAGTTCAAATCCCACCATGGCAGCTGGTGAATTTAAATTTAATTAATTAAATAAAATTCTGGAACCAAAATACTAGCATCAGTAATGGTGGCCATGAAACACCAGATTGTTGTAAAAACCCATCTGGTTCACTAATGTCCTTTAGGGAAGGAAACCTGCTGTCCTTACTTGGTCTGGCCTATATGTGACTCCAGACCCACAGCAATATGGTTGATTCTTAATTGCCCTCTGAAATAGCCTAGCAAGCCACTCAGTTGTAAAATCTTGCTACGAACTCCCTTCCTAACAGCACTGTGGGAGAACTGACACCACACGGACTGCAGCGGTTCAAGGAGGTGGCTCGCCACCACCTTCTCAAGGGCAATTAGGGATGGGCAATAAATGCCGGCCTCGCCAGCGACGTCCACATCCCATGAACAAATAAAAAAAAAATCTCCTGAGGAAAGATTCTTCTATAAGTACTCCCTGATGCCTGAGTTTTCATTGCCAACAAAGATTTATTTGCTGCAGTATGTGTACTTGGCAGTGTTATACTTTTGCTGTTTCTTTCAAAGGCGATGACTGAAATGCATTTATTTATTTATTTTTATTCATAGACGGGATGTGGGTCTTGCTGGCAAGGCCGGCATTTATTAACAATCACTAGTTTCCCTGAGAAGGTGGGCCTTGCTCTTGAACCATTGCAGTCCACGTGGGGAAGGTCTTGTTATTTTTTTGTAGCGGTTTGATACGACTGAGTGACTTGCTAAGCCACTCCACAGGGCAGTTAAAAATCAACTGTGACTTGGTGGTGTTGGTGTGGGACCCGAGGCACATACAGGCCAGATTGGGTAAGGACGGCAGGTTTCCTTCATTAAAAGTCATTAATGAACCAGTTGGGTTTTTACGACAATCTAATAAACCAAAAGATACATTTCAAAAGGGAATTGGATAAATACTTGGAAGGGAAAAAAATGTACAGGACTATGAGGAAAGAGCAGGGGAATGGGACGAACTGGATAGCTCTTTCAAAGAGGCAACACGGGCATGATGGGCTGAATGGCCTCTTCCTGTGCTGTACTTACTATGATACCTTGACAAAGGAGTTCTACAGAACTTGTGCATTACAACTGAGAAACATCAACAAAGAAATATTAGGACCACTTTATGATGCAAGCGAGGGCTATATCATCACAACAGGTAGTTTTTATGTTACAAGTTTTTTTCCAGGTAATTTACTAAAACCCTAATATATTATAATCCTATAATCATAGGAGAGATGAATCGTGTAGAACCTACTTCTTGCCAACAAGATTGAGTGAGAATTCCATAATAAGTGGTACCTTTTCTCCTTTAATGCCTGGCATTCCATTTTCTATATCGATCTGCAAAAAACAGAGATGGAGATGAACGTTTAGATTTCCAGTCAGAGTGCCAACCAAGTCCAATCACCTATTCAATGACCAGCACTCTAATGGGTCGTCCAAACAGCACTGTAAACTTTCCTGGCCGCCTCTGTTCTTCCTTGTTACAATGATCCTTGCTTGTATGGGGCAGTGGCTAGCATCATCCATGGCTACTTAGAACCTCATCCTGGCTAAAGGCGGCCACTGCTTTTCCCTGGCACTCTGATGAAGGCTTTCACCTGAAATCTTAATCTTTCTCTTTCAGATGCTGACTGACTTGGTGTGAATTTCCAGCACTCACTGTTTTTGATTGCCAAATTTTTTTATGGTTTATTTGTTTAAAAAGATATTTTTATCCCCATCCCTAAATCTGAAGCCACCTTGTATCATCTACTGCCAAGAAGGCGGACAAGCAAACAATCACCAATTATACTGTAGAACCGGCTTCCCAGAAGTAGGAAGTGTGACCAAAGAGTAACTCTTTGATTTCACCTCCTGTTCTGTGGGGAACTATCTGGTCCTTGGCTTATTCCCAGTGGTAAAACATTCCTCTCTATATCCCCACTATTTGTGAAATCAAGAACCCTACTCTAATTCATTCTTTCCCATGACAACAAAGCTGTGCAGCCCCTTACCTCTGTCAGTCTACCCTTCCTCTTACAATGTGCAAGCTTTGAAGACCCAAGGTATCTACCACATAATCACTACTTTCTGATTTACCTCATCTTCTAATCTTTTCAACTCTGTTTGTGTCCTGCACTAAAGATAAAACTTTTATTTATATAGCAGCTTAGCATATCCTCAGAACATCCCAAATCACTTTACAGCCAATGAATTACTTTTGAAATGCAGTCATTGTTGTAATGTAGGAAATACAGCAGCCAATTTACGCACAGCAAGATCCCACAAACAGCAATGAGATAAGTGACCAGTTAAACTTTTTTGTTGGCCGTGTTGTTTGAGGGATAAATGTTGGCCAGGAGTGCAGGAGAATCCCTTGGACTCATTCAAGCGATGAGTGGTGCGATGGGGGAAAGTTGGGTAGACAAACTTTCTCTGGAAACTCGATTATCTTGCCAACCCTGAAACGGCCTAATTTTTGACTTCTTCAAGTCAACCACCTTCCAGAGCTCACCTCAACCTCAGCGAGATTTCATTAAAAAAAAAGTTATTTTTTAAATAGGCAAATATTAATACAGTGACGCCCTCTTTGAATACTGATGCAGTACCCTATGAATCCCAGGCTCCCATTGGTCTGCTGACAACCAGCTGATTGATCGGTTGAACATTTAATTGATCTCACTGTTCACAGCAATAGGCCAGACAGTCTTTAACTTTCCACTCATCCAGCTCTAAGGAAGCAAAGCGGAGAAACAGCTGATAGCAATGCTTTGTGATATTTATTTGCCATCAGTATCTCAGCCAGGATGAAGGAAGCACCTCCTATTCGCTATGACTCCATTCCACCCCTCCAAAATTGCGAGGGGGAGCAGATCGAAGCAACAGCTGATAAGAACTCTAGCGCTGAAGTCACTCCAAGTCGACCATTCCATTAAATTGACAATTTCAGATGGTCGTTTTAGACAGGTGGCACTGTTTTTGTGTGTGACAATACCTTACAACTACCATTCAGGTCAAGTCAAGTCAAACACAATAGCATACAGTGAAACCTGCACAAAGGGACACCTCCAAACAAAGGGACACTCATTGACAGTCCCAAATAATTTACTGTACGTACAATGACCAATTTGAAAATAGGGACACCTGCATATAACGGACACCTGATTCAAGTCCGTTAGGTGTCCCTAATTTGCAGGTTTCGCTGTAGAACAAATGGCATCTCTATTAAAACGTGGCTATTAAAAAGCCTTCACCTAAGTCTGCAGATCTTATTGAAACTTGTTTATTTACCAATTTCCCTGGAGGTCCTGGAGGTCCCACTGATCCCTGGATTAGGAACAAAAGATTAAATTGTCAACACTTTTTCTACATTTCTACATTGAGTGGTTAGATTGGACCATCAGCTCTTCTTAGCAGCCTCATGGGAAACCAGGCCAGCGGGAAGTCGTGTGGGCTGAGTCAGGTCAAGTCAGTTTTCACCTCTTACTAAATGGAATCAATCAGCTCCAATGTTGGCGGAAACTTGCCAAATCTGAGGCAACGAGTTCAACAGGCGGCCCCTGAACTCAAAGTTCTGACCTTCTGACTGAAAGTCCAACACTCTGCCTGCTGCGGCTCTGAAGAACCTGAAACAAGTGAGGCCTAAGGCAGTTTTAAGCCAATTCCTTCCAACAGAAGCCAAACTATTTGGAACACAGGAACAGGAGGAGGAGGCCATTCAAGCCACCGCGAGCCTGTTCCGCCATTCGATTAGATCATGGCTGATCTGTACCTCATCTCCATTTACCCGCTTTTGCTCCACATCCCTTGATACCCTCACCCCACAAAAATCCATCAATCTCAAGTCTTGAAAATTTCAACTGACCCACCATCCACAACCTTTTGGGGGAGCGAGTTCCAGATTCCCACTACTCCTTGTGTGGAAAACTGCTTCGTGATTTCACTCCTAAAGGGCCAAGTTCTATTTTTAAGATGATGCCCTCTTGTTCTGGATTCCCTCACCAGAGGAAATGGTTTCTCTGTATCTACCCCATCGAATCCCTTTATCATTTTAAACACCTCGATTAGATCACCTTTAAACCTTCTAAACTCAAGCGAATACAAGCCATGTTTATTCAACCTGGCTGCATAATTTAACCCTTTAAGCCCTGGTATCATTTTGGTAAATCTGCGCTGTACCCCACCTCACCTTTTTAAAAAAACGTCCCCCTCATCTTGCAATCACATGTTCTCCTTGAGCTTGGGGGATCTACAATATGGAGTTCTCCCTGACTTGGCATGGTCTTTCCCCCTTTGGGTTACCTGTGCCACACACTATCTCTGACTGACAGAGTGTGCCAGTGGGCCTGCTTCTAGGTTTCTGGTAACGTGGTTCTATCATCATCCACTAGGATGGTGCTGCAATAACGCTCCTTTGGATTCTCCCTCCCGGGGAGCGAGTGACCTCCTCTAGACAGCTCCCCCGCAATGGCCTAGCTGACACCCACGCCACGTCTGGGAATCAGAGGCACCAAGCCTGGTCCGACTGCTCTGTGCCACAGCAATGTTGGGGGAACCAACAACCCACATCCCTGAAGGAGCCTGTTTTATTGTGATCTTCAAAGAACTCATTTATATCGTACTGTCATATAACAGAAATTGCCTGAAGTGCAGAGCATCTGGTAGGATCGGAATAGAGATAAGATGAGTCACCATTTCAAGTTTCCTTGGAAATGGAAACCGTAAGATAAATGGGGCCCTCTATGAGACTGAAGAAAATAAGAACATAAGAAATAGGAGCAGGAGTAGGCCAATCGGCCCCTCGAGCCTGCTCCGCCATTCAATAAGATCATGGCTGATCTGATCCTAACCTCAAATCTAAAGAACACAAGAAGTAGGAGCAGGACCCGGCCACTCAGCCCCTGGGCCCGCTCCGCCACCCACAGGGCCTTGACCGACCCGAACTCAGCTTCATGTCCAATTTCCTGCCCGCTCCCCGTAACCCCTAATTCCCTTTACTTCTAGAAAACTGTCTATTTCTGTTTTAAATTTATTTAATGATGTAGCTTCCACAGCTTCCTGGGGCAGCAAATTCCACAGACCTACCACCCTCTGAGTGAAGAAGTTTCTCCTCATCTCAGTTTTGAAAGAGCAGCCCCTTATTCTAAGATGATGCCCCCTAGTTCTAGTTTCACCCATCCTTGGGAACATCCTTACCGCATCCACCCGATCAAGCCCCTTCACAATCTTATATGTTTCAATAAGATCGCCTCTTAAAACGATAAAAGGCGGGGGGGGCGGAGAGGGGGAGCTCGTTCAGTTCTATAAAGACACTCACTTACCGTCCGCTTTCCCGTAAGAAACCTACAAGCAATGTTAACCTGCCATTGGATGACGAAGGGCCTTGTTGTGCATTTCCCGCAAATTCTGTTTTTTTATTACTTCAGATTCCATTTGCACCTTTTCTCTCAATAATTTTTCTGCAACCGCGTTTCTCCAGAACGTTCCGTTTAAATATCTAGAATACACTCACTTGATCGCCTTTGAGTCCGTTTGGACCTGGTGGGCCCCTGGTCCCCTAAAAGATAACAATAAATTTTTTTAAAAATCAACGAACTTAAAGCATTTATGAAATGGCTACATTTCCCTGCACTTTGACCCGGAAGCAAAGCAGAGAAATTCCGTAGTAAACTCAACGCAGCATCGACGTGACTCACATCTCTCCCGGATTCTCCCGGATTGCCAGCAGCTCCCTTTTCTCCAGGTCGGCCATCAGTTCCAGGGAAACCCTGAAAACAGCAGAACGCTTTTAAGCACCCTTTCTCCTTTCTTCCGTTGCAAAAAGTTGAAATGTTTGTGTTCTATTTTTTTTTAATAAAAGTTCCTGGAAAAAAAAGCAATAATGGCTCCACCTCCAAATAACCCCTCCCGAGAATCAAAAACGGTTTTCTTTATTCGCACTGTGAGATGGAAACTGTGAAGCTATAGGAGTGTGAAGGGGGAAAAAAATACAGGAGGTCGTAAAGAAAACAAGAGGGAAAAACCATTTACACTAGGAGAGAGGTCCGACCATGATCTAGGATCCTCGTAAATCTTATTTTCTTAATTTGTATTCTTTCATCAATTCTTTTTTGTGTTCATCAAGGTCGGGGGTGTCAGTGCTGGGGAATGGGACACTTTCCCATCTTTTGTCACATTCAATCACTTTTGCGTCAAGTAACGCTGTGGAACGCTATCTCCGCTCTGCCCCACAAATGTACCTTAACCCCCAAGAACCCCCTACAGCGCCTTTGGGACACTTCAATTTGCCTCACCACTTCTGATTTCAAGCTACCGCCGACTTGGTGCCAACTGGTACTGAACCATGAGCAGATTTACATTGTGAGGCAGTGGCCAACAGGACAGCGTTGAGATGGCACAAACTATTTTCTCATCGGGCCTTTATGGCCGACAGGCAGAAGCTTTCGGTTCAATGAAACTGGGTGCGATTTGAACAATGACCCTTAAGGTGAAAAGGTCACTGCGCTAATCCCAATGGCCTGGGATGCTCTAAGTGATAAACACTGTATCAAAATTATGAATCAGGCCTTGGGTTTTGAGATACGTTGTTGGGGCAGAGTGGAGGGAGCTGGACTCGGCATTTAGCCTCACTTGGTTGGGTGACATTCGATGTCCAAATTGGAAAGCTTCCCCACGTATTCTTGCTCAAACTACGAGGTACCTTGGGGCATTTATCCTGGGTTGAAGGTGCGACGTGAATGTAGTGTTGTATTTTCTCTGTGCACTCCGTGCAATGAAATTGCGAAACGATTTACAAAGATCAGGCTTACAGCTTCATTACACATTGTACCAGGAGGAAACCTTCCTTCATTATGGGTTAGAGGCAAAGTCTGAAGCCACGGTATGGAAGTATAATTGAGGGGAAAATACAAGGTTCTCCCGCAATCAGCTACACTTCTAAACATGAACGACCCAACCTTCCTTGTTCGGACAGCAGAAGAGATCCCCCCGCCTCCCCCCACAACTCTTTTTGTTGGGTCTCTGTAAAAGCACAGAGCAAGACTCTCTCACTTGTACCGAGGGGAATTGCGGGTAATCAGACTCCAACAGAAATGACAGTACCAGGTAAAATAAAGGGACAGTGTGACATGGAAGGCGACAAGTGTCCTTTGGGACCCCTCATCAAATATAAAAATGCCTTTAGGATTTAGTCTTGGAGGTAAAGCCACCCTTTCAGATTTCACCATGCACTCGATTAGAGAATATACATATATATATATTACTCGCAATCCTCTCTCCCCGGTCCGGCCTGGTAATCCAGTCTCTCCCTGGAAAAAAAGCAAGGCAACAACTGGTTACTTCACGACTGAAATCAGGAAAACGAGCAGCTGAAAACTCAAGAGAAATTCACTTAAAAAGTGACTTTACCGGCGTTCCGTCATCTCCTTTGCTCCCTTTATCGCCCTGGGAAAGAATGAAAACACGTTAGGTTTCTCATGGCACAGACCTGTAGTGTAGCCGTGGCTCAGTTTGCAGCACTCTCGCCTCTGCGCCAGACAGGACCATGGGTTCAAACGCTACTCCAGGACATTAGCGTGTCAGTGCAGCCCTGCGGGAGAGCTACATTGTCAAGGGGTGCCAGCCTTCAGGTGAGATATTAAATCCTGTCAGCCTTGTTCAGGCCCCATCTAGCTGTTCCTGTGGTTTGGGTACGCGTTGAAGATCGCATGGCTACTAATTGATGAAGAGCGGGGAGCTCTCCCAGTGTCCTGGCCAACATTCATCCCTCAACCAACAGCGCCACAAGAAATAGATTAACGGAATACTGATCCTGTGAGCCATTCGTTGCTCCTCCATCCCCTCCTTCCCCAACGTCCCTGAAACCCCAGCTTGGTGTCAACTAATCTTGAGATACTTCCCTTTCTCTGCTGCCTTTTTCAAGTTTGACGCTGTCCTGCAATATGGGCCTCCATCTGAAGTTCCCAATTTAAGACACAGCAGTGTTCATAGGAACTAAGTGGTTTTGGTACATCTGAGTCCAAGGAAGGAGGTCCCAAAGAGTACAGGGAGGATCCTGGAAATTAATTCCCACAAAATTGCTATTTGATTTAGGGGATGTATTTCATTGCTATTCCTGCTTTATATTTTTGTGCACCATTCTGGGGTAACTTCTTTAAATTTATTTTTTTATTAATTTCTGGGATATGGTTGTCACTAGCATGGCCGGCATTTGTTGTCCATCCCTAGTTGTCCTGAGTGGATTGCCAGGTCACTTCAGAGGGCAGTTAAGAGTCAACCACGTTGGTGTGGGGAGGCCAGACTGGGTAAGGACGGCAGAGTTCTTTCCCTAGAAGAACATCAGTGAACCAGTTGGGTTTTTACGACAACCCGACAGCTTCATGATCACTTTTACTGATACCAGTATTTTAACTTCCAGATTTTCTAAACTGAATTCAAATTCTCAAATTGCCATGGTGGGACTTGAACTCAACGTTCTACTGGATTATTAGTCCAGGCCTCTGAATTACTAGTCCAGTAACGTAACCAACTACTCTACGGTACCCTTGTGCACTACGTGTAAAACAGATGGAAACGAGTAAATCGTCGAAGGGCAGAAGGGAAAGAAAGTAATCAAAAGAGACCAACTACACAATGGATTCGGCATCAAACTAAATGCCACGCCCTTACTGATCAACGGCAGAGAGCAATTTTGGGCCTTCACCTCTTTCCCTCGAGGTCCAATCGATCCAGGCGGTCCAGTTTTACCAGGCTCTCCTTTCTCTCCACTTGCTCCACGATCCCCCTGCAACACAAGCCATCATTTGTTTACCCGTTTAAAAACTGAGTGTTTGGAGGGTTTTTGTTGACGCTAAGCATCAATTACCTTTTCTCCTGGTCTTCCAGAAAGTCCAATGTTACCCTGAAACGAGATACAGACACATTAGTGTGGCAGATCCGACTATAGGCCAGGACCTACCACTTAATACATCGCCCATCTGCGAGTGACATTCGGCCCAACCAGTCCGTGCTGGCGTTTACCCTCCATGTGAGCAAATAATTCTAATCACGTTTACCCAACCTTGTGTCCATAATCCCTTCATCCCCTTTGCCTTCATCCACCTATCCAATCTAATCGGGATTATTGACATAGTTTCTGCTCCAACCACTAACCCTGGAAGTGAATTCCACAGCCTCACAACTCTCTGTGTGAAGAAGTTTTCCCTGCCCTCTGTTCTAAGTCTCTTACATTTAATCTTGTATCTATGACCGTTCAACTACTGGAAAGAATCTGCTTCTATCTACCCTATCCCATCCTGTCATTTTTTATATCGCCCCATGATCTGAGTTGTTCGAGCCAAAAAAGACTCAATTTTTCAAGTCTTTCTTCATAGTTGCATTTCCTCACATCAGGCAACATCTTAGTGAATCTGCATTGTACCCTCTCCAAAGCCTCAATATTTGTCCTGTAGTGCAGAGTCCAAAACTGCACACAGTACTCTAACTGAAGCCTTACTAAAGTTTTAGTCTCCTCGTTACCTTTTGACTTTCATATTCTATACCGCTTGTGATAACACCTAGAATTCCACAAACTTTTTTACAACTTTATCAACCTGAGGTGTTGCCTTTAATGTCCTGTAAACCTGTACCCCCAAATCCCTCTGTTCTTCCAATAGTACTGAACCTACTTCCATTCAGACCAGATTTAGAATCACAGAATCATGCAGCACAGATGGCCACTCAGTCCATCGTGTCTTTGAAAGAGCTATCAAATTAGTCCAATTCCCCTGCTCTGTGCCCATAGCGCTGCAAATTTCTGTGCACCACACTTTAGGAGGGATGACAAGGCCTTGGAGAGGGTGCAGAGAAGAATTACCAGAATGGTACCAGTCATGAGGGACTTCAGTTATGTGGAAAGACTAGAGGGGCTGAGGTTGTTCTCCTTAGAGCAGAGAACGTTAAGATTTAATAGAGGTGTTCAAAATTATGAGGGGTTTAGATAGAGTCGATAGGGAGAAACTGTTTCCAGTGGCAGCAGGGTCGGTAACCAGAGGACACAGATTTAAGGTGATTGGCAAAAAAGCCAGAGGGGAGATGAGGAGAATTGTTTTATGCAGCGAGTTGTGATGATCTGGAATGCACTGCCTGAAAGGGCGGTGGAAGCAGATTCAATAATAACTTTCAAAAGGGAATTGGATAAATACTTGAAAAGGAAGAAATTGCAGGGCTATGGGGAAAGAGCAGAGGAGTGGGACTAATTGGATAGCTCTTCAAAGGCATGATGGGCCAAGTGGCCTCCTTCTGTGCTGTATGATTGTATGATCATAATTTTTTTTTTAAAGTGAAGATTAAAGACTTACTCTGTCACCTGGATCTCCTTTGGGTCCTGGTTGCCCTGGGATGCCATATCCAGATTCTCCCTGTTAAAAAAATGGTAAATATTGTGAAACATTCCAGGAAGGAAGTGTGGTTAGGAATTGCTAGACGTAAAGCTAGACCCAAGGTCCATCTAGTTCGCCTTCGACCATCCTGGCAGTCGCATGATACAATGGTTTGAGAGAATGTTTTCCAGTCGCTTTCACTAACCCGTTCAGTTGGAATTCTCATCCACACAAAGACTGATCAACAATTATAATGGGCTTCCAGATAGGGTAATGGAGGCAAAAACCTTGCTGTCATTCAGGAGACGATTGCATGCTGTGTTGGAGGGGACTGCAGGTGTTTGTGGATGGTTGAGATAAGATGGCCTTCCTCATCCATATCTATCTTGTGGCCCACAGTGTCACCTCGTGTGTTTAACTGGGTTGAGCAGAGTTGTGTTCATATTGATTTGGAACTCCTCTTCCTGAGGTCTTTGAATCCAACAATTGGGGATTCAGGCTCCATTGCATCGCAATTGCTTCCCAGGGCAACCTTTGGGCAATTTAAACCAGAATTCCCGGATTCAAAAATGGGAAGCTCCTGGGATAAGGAAACAAAAGTCTCGAAAATAGATGTGAGCTTAGATGGTGAGCGGCAGAGGAATATTCCCTCCCGGCTCGTAATGATTCCAGTTCCAAAATGTCTGTTCCTGCAACTTGATACAAGGTGCAGCAGAAAAAACATGAACCACTCAAGGAGTTGATGCTGGCTTCCAGGAATAAGAACATAAGAAACAGGAGCAGGAGTAGGCCATACAGCCCCTCGAGCTTGCTCCATCATTCAATCAGATCATGGCTGATCTTCTACCTCAACTCCACTTTCCCGCCCCATCCCCATAATCCCTTGATTCCTTTAGTGACGAAAAATCTATCAATCTCAGTTTTGAATATACTCAACTTATCCACAGCCCTCTGGCGTAGAGAATTCGAAAGAATCATAACCCACTGAGTGAAGAAATTTTCCTCATTTCAGTCCTAAACGACTGACCCCTTCTCTTGAGACTATGACCCCTAGTTCTAGACTCTCCAGCCAGGGGAAACAGCCTCTCAGCATCTACCCTGTCAAGCCCTCGAAGAATTTTATACGTTTCAATGAGATCACCTCTCATTCTTCTAAACTCCAGAGAATGTAGGCCCATTCTACTCAATCTCTCCTCATAGGACAACCCTCTCATCCCAGGAATCAATCTAGTGAACCTTCATTGCACCGCCTCTAAGGCAAGTATATCCTTTCTTAGATAAGGAGACCAAAGCTGTTCACAGTACTCAAGGTGTGGTTTCACCAGAGTCCTGTATAATTGCAGAAAGACCTCCTTACTCTTACACTCCAACCCCCCTTACAATAAAGGCTAACATACCATTTGCCTTCGTAATTGCTTGCTGTACCTGCATCTTAACTTTCTGTGATTCGTGTACAAGGACACCCAAATCCCCCTGAACACCAACACTGTTTCGTGTTTACCCCCATTGCGTGCCTGGCTCAATATGAACGAGCTGCTGGAGCATTAAACAGGTGGGTGTCTAACAGGAATGTGTGTGTGGACTCATAGTCTGCCACCCTCTGCCACTATTTGTCCTTGTAACAAAGCTTTAGGGCATCCAGGTCCTTCCCTATGAGCAAATGGGCGACCGGAGCTTTTAAAGCGTGGAGAACTTTGCAAAATGGAAGACTCTGCATTAGGGTTAGGGTTAGATTATTGCAATGTAGAACCTGAGAAATACACAATGATTGGCTCGCCCCGCCTATCTACTCCATTCCCACCTGTGCTAAAGTAACAAGTGCACACAGACTCTCCCCAGTTCCTCAAATGCGTGCTGTGGTAGCTGATTCTCTTTGTAATTTCTGCCTCACCTTCTGGCCCTTGTCTGCTGGGTTTCCCTTCGTTCCTTTCTCCCCTTGAGCTCCCGATGGTCCCCGTTCGCCCTAAAAAGTAAAGAAAAAGAAACAATTATAAAAGCAAGAGCGCCCAGCGCAATGCAGCAAAGACCAATCCCGTCGACCCAGGTAAACTTGGGGCATGGGCACAGATTGGACTCGGCACATCCCAAACGGCCAACATTTTCACACCAGAGTGCGTGCATTTCAGACGCTCCCAGATCGCTCACCAATCTCTGCGCTTTGTACTTTTTCTCAATGGTCTCCTCGATCTGGCCCCTTCAATCAGCTCCAGCTTCCTCATTCTCACCACAGAGCGAGCTCAGCAGCTGGCCCCAGAGCACTGCACTTGGATGGATACAGTGGAACGCATTTAAATGGAACCCAGTTAAGCAGGACGATTGCTTTACAGGGACAGCCTGCTGGGAACCGATTTTCCTTGATGCCTCCTTATGAATCGACCTGCTGCTTTGGCAGAACAGCCAGATCCCATTCATAGGAACATGGGAATAGGAGGGGGCCACTGAGCCCCTTGAGCCTGTTCTGCTATTCAATTAGATCATGGCTGATCTATATCTTACCCACCTCGGTTCCATATCCCTTAATACCCTTGCCTAATAAAAATCTATCAATCTCAGTTTTGAAATTTTCAATTGACCCCCAGCCTCAACAGCTTTTTGGGGGAGAGAGTTCCAGATTTCCACTCCCCTTTGTGTGAAGAAGTGCTTCCTGACATCACCCCTGAACGGCCTAGCTCTAATTTTAAGGTTGTACCGCCTTGTTCAGGACTCTCCCACCAGAGGAAATAGTTTCTCTCGATCTACCTTATCAACTCCTTTAATCATCATAAACACCTCAATTAGATCACCCCTTAATCTTCTATACTCGAGGGAATACAAGCCGAGTCTATGCAACCTGTCCTCCTAATTTAACCCTTTTAACCCTGGTATCATCTAGGGCTTTCACCAGCCAGGTGGGCCGACTACTGTTGATTCTTATTTCTTTTTAATCATTTGTTCTTACGATATGGACAACACTGGCAAGGTTGCATTTATTGCCCACCCCTAGTTAGTGGCTTGTTGGGCCACTTCACAAGGGCCTTCCCGTACTGTGGATGACAGTCAGTTGTATAGCAGACCAGGCAGGGGTAGCAGGTTCCCCTCCTTGAAGGACAATAGTGACCCAGTTGAGTTTTTAACAACAATCCGGCAGATTTTCACGGTCATTTTGTTTCCTGGTGGCCGGCCGAAAAAATGACCTGATTTATTGAATTCAAATTTCACAACTTGGCCGCGGTGGGATTTGAACTCCCGATCTTTGGGTTGCTAGTCCACTGCTGCAAACCGCCACCGCCGTGGCTGTTGGCTGACTTGCTGAATGTACACCAATAGAACAGCCTCGGGTGCGTTCACATTAGCTCTCTGGGTAACCAGCCAGGGATGAGCAATAAACTTGACCTTGCTCACATCCCAAGAACAAGTATAAAAAGAAAACTAGGTATGTATGGGATAGGTAAGGGTAAATCGCAGGCATCCACGTGATATGTTATAGTTCGTAATGCGACACACTGACCATGTAACGCACAAGCAGCAAAGTCACAATCAGATAGTAAGTGGCCTCTTGAGTACTGCCTTCTCACTGCCATCCATCGCAAGGTCTTCCTTCCTCTCCTATCCTGAAGGCACCAACTCTTTTTAAGGTACGGCTTCTTGGGTGCCAATTACCTCTTCCTGCAGCTCACCCAAGTGCCCATTTTCCACCTGAGTCTAGGGGGTGAGGGGAATTCGAGGCTGAGCCCCGTTTTGCCCTCACTCGATGTCTACACGCACACGTTTTCCCGGCGGGAGTCACTGGACGGTGACGAGGAACAGGAACCCGGGCGGAACTTTTCTTTCAGGGCCAATGAAGTCCATTAGGTGGTTCCCTGATGCCGCCCGGCAGAGGTCAGCTGACTCAGCACAGACCAGGGATCAAATACTTAAGAAAAGACATACTTGCTCTCGAGGCAGTACAAAGAAGGTTCACTCGGTTAATCCCGGGGATGAGGGGGCGGACATATGAGGAGAGGTTGAGTAGATTGGGACTCTACTCATTGGAGTTCAGAAGAATGAGAGGCGATCTTATTGAAACATACAAGATTGTGAAGGGGCTTGATCGGGTGGATGCGGTGAGGATGTTCCCAAGGATGGGTGAAACTAGAACTAGGGGGCATAATCTTAGAATAAGGGGCTGCTCTTTCAAAACTGAGATGAGGAGAAACTTCTTCACTCAGAGGGTAGTAGGTCTGTGGAATTTGCTGCCCCAGGAAGCTGTGGAAGCTACATCATTAAATAAATTTAAAACAGAAATAGACAGTTTCCTAGAAGTAAAGGGAATTAGGGGTTATGGGGAGCGGGCAGGAAATTGGACATGAATTTAGATTTGAGGTTAGGATCAGATCAGCCATGATCTTATTGAATGGCGGAGCAGGCTCGAGGGGCCGATTGGCCTACTCCTGCTCCGATTTCTTACGTTCTTATGTTCTTAAAGCGGGGATCTTCCCGATCTGTGAGACTCAATCCCACACTTACCAACGAGCCATCGGAGCTGCCGGTCGGGTAACTAGTGAGCTTTGAAGTCAATAACAGAAAGCCTCATATTTGCCAATATCGCATCTCGTCATTGCCCCTGATATAAGAAGTCACTTAGGTTTTCAATGGAAAAAAAATATTTGATCAGCTGAAATGATCTTCTGGTGTCATTTTGTTTGGAATGATTTTTCAGCAATGCTCCTTCAGAATTTTGGGTGACACCCAAGGCCAGATTTATTGTCCATCCCTCGCTGCCCAGAGTAGCTGAGCTCCCTGAAGGGCATTGGTGAACCAGTTGGACTTTAAGCCGTACTCCAGTACCACCCATCAGATTCATTGACTCCAATTTCACATTTGGAAAGGGTGGGATTTGAACTCACAATCTCTGGATTGCTAGTGTAATATCATAACCACTGCACTACCAAACCCCTTTACACAGTACATTCTTCAACTGCTGTTAATCTAGTCCAATTACTAGTAAACTGAGAAGCCACAGCTCCACAGCGCGGGTGACACCCTTCACCACCGGCGCACAGTGGCTGCAGTGTGTACCATCCACAGGATGCACTGCAGCAACTCGCCAAGGCTTCTTCGACAGCACCTCCCAAACCCACGACCTCTACCACCTAGAAGGACAAGAGCAGCAGGCGCATGGGAACAACACCACCTGCACGTTCCCCTCCAAGTCACACACCATCCCGACTTGGAAATATATCGCCGTTCCTTCATCGTCGCTGGGTCAAAATCCTGGAACTCCCTTCCTAACAGCACTGTGGGAGAACCTTCACCACACGGACTGCAGCGGTTCAAGAAGGCGGCTCACCACCACCTTCTCAAGGGCAATTAGGGATGGGCAATAAATGCCGGCCTCGCCAGCGACGCCCACATCTTATGAATGAATAAAAAAAAACACCAGGTACCAGAGAAGACACCATAGAAAGAAGGACCTGCTCTTACCCAGTCACCTTTACTTCCTGGAGGCCCAGGGATCTGGAGTAGAACAAAAGAGTTGGTACAGTTAGAAAAACCCATTCAGATCACGAATGCAACAGGTTTTTATAAACATATGTCTATTGTACAACAGCTTGAATTTATATAGCACCCTTAATCATCCCAAGGCATTTTACTGGGGGGGAGGGGGAGAAACAAATAAAATGGATAAAGGAACAGAGGCCAAGGCACGGTGCAAGAGTTAGGAGAGACGACCCATAGCTCGGTCGAATAGATGGGTTTCGAGAAGGTTTTGAAAAGTGGAGAGAGAAGTGGAGTGATGGAGGAGTTTGGGGAGAAAGTTCCAGACGGTAGGACCGAGGCAGCTGAAGGACACTCAAAAGGCCAGAGTCGGAGGAGCCAATGGTCCACAGGAGATACGGTGAGCTGAGTCTATGGAAGCATTTGAATGTAAAAAGCTAGAACTGGCATTTATACAGTGCCTTTCACAACCTCAGGATGTCCCCAAAGCACTTTACAGCTAGCTGAGCTCTTTTGAAGTCTTGCAATGTAGGAAACGCAGCATCCAAATTGCACACAGCAAAGTCCCACAAACAGCAATGTGATAACAACCAGAAATGTTGTTTTTTTAGTGTTGTTGGTTGAGGGATAAATATTGGCCAGGACACCGGGGAGAACTTCCCTGCTCTTCTTCAGAATAGTGCCATGGGATCTTTGAGAGGGCAGACAGGGCCTCAGTTTAACATCTGATCCGAAAGACAATGCCTCCGACAGTGCAGCACTCCCTCAGTACTGCACTGGAGTGTCAGCCTAGATTTTGTGCTCAAGTCTCTAGGGTGGGACGTGAAACCACAACCTTCTGACTTCAGAGGCAAGAGTTCTACCCACTGAGCCACGGCTGACACCGTATGACGTATAACACCTGCAAAATCTGTGTTAATTAATCTTTTCAAAAAACAGGTGCACAAATAGCTGGCGGGGAGCAGAGTTTAAGGTTATATGGTTCCCGTGATGCTGGGCTTGGCGAATGTGAAGGGGGAGACTGTTGTCTGAGGAGGGCAGTAGGTCAGGCTGAATAGTGAAGATGTGAGATGGATGAATTATCAGGACTTCTGCTTGACCACCTTTGGGAATCTGGAAGGTTTTACCCAGAACTTTTCCTCAGGAGATGAAATGAATGGGATGTTCTCCCTGATAGGGGAGGTTGTAGGTGGTCCAAGGAGGTGCGGGCTTGATAGGCCAAGTCACCACTGCTCAATGTTCTGTGGCTCATGTGGTACAGGAGACAATGGAGGTCTAGTGGGGATGGACGGGACTGTCAAGTTGATAGCGTGGAGCAAAAAGGCTGCTTAAACATTGTGAGGCGGCTCAGATGGTCCATGCTAGGGGTGGAGAAAGTCAGATACCCATGAGTGTAGCAGGTCTGCTACTAGCACGGTCTAGGAATGGGAAGGTGGGCTGAGATTGTGGCTGCATCATGTGTTCGTTCTGGCAATGATTCTCCAGATGTGATTGGTCCACACTTGACCAATACCATCACGGTTTGCACCAACCAATCAGCAACGCAGCCAGGACCCTACAATCATAATCACACACAATCTTTTTAATAATCTAGATTAGATTCACACCCATTTCAACTGGGGTTAAACATTTTGCAAACGACAGTACCATCAAGTGTCAGCTAGTGGCACTACTGTTTGGTGAAATAACTGTTCTCAGTAGTGCCATCTGTAGACATTTAGTGGGATTCCAGCCTTGATTTTTCTTTTCTCTTCACCGTAAAACAGGAAGATCAAAGTGTTCGCATTCCCAGTGCAACCCTTCATTCTCACGAGCAGTTACATCCGAAGGTTCACCTGTCTTTTCTCTTCACAGATGTTGACTGACCTGCACTGAACTTCCAACAGTTTCCGGTTTTTGTTTCAAATATTCCTGCGTTTTTTCATTTAAAGCGCTGGAGGTCATCTATTTTGTGCATTTATTGAGGTGAAACCTGACTCAGTGCCGGGTCTCAGGCCCTCAGGCTCATCACATCAAACTGCTTTCTGCCACAACCAATTTTAGGGGAGAGGAGGCAAATCGAAGAAGAATAAAAGTGCTGATTATAAAAACAGAAAATGCTGAAAATACATAGAGGGTGAAAAATTCTGATATTGACCTGTCATTTAGAGTTACTTTTAATTGTTTTAAAAAGCAAAATGCTGCGGATGCTGGAAATCTGAATTAAAAACAGAAAATGCTGGAAAAGCTCAGCAAGTGAGGCAGCGTCTGTGGAGAAAGAAACAGAGTTAACCCTTCAGGTCAAAGTCGAAAGGTCATCGACCTGAGACGTTAACTCTGTCTCTTTCTCCACAGACGCTGCCTCGCTGGCTGAGCTTCTCCAGCATTTCCTGTTTTTATTTTAATTATTTTATTTATTTAGTGCACAGTTCTGGTCTCCATATTATAAAAAGAGGGGTGACCTAATGAAAGGGTTCGATAGGGTAGGTGTGGAGAAAACGTTTCCACTTGTGGGGGGAGACCAAAACCAGGGGCCATAAATGTAAGATAGTCACCGATAAATCCAATAGGGAATTCAGGAGAAACCTCTTTACCCAGAGAGTGGTGAGAATGTGGAACTCGCTCCCACAAGGAGCAGTTGAGGTGAATTTAAGGGGAAGCAAGATAAGTACATGAGGAAGAAAGAAATAGAAATGCTGATAGGGTTAGATGAAGGGGTGGCTCGTGTGGAGCATAAATGACGGCACAGACCAGTTGGGCCGAATGGCCTGTTACGGTGCTGTAATATGTAATTTACCTCTCCTCTTGACCCTTTGGAGGCTGATTTGGAAAACAGACTTGTTTTTTTCACGCATGCGCAGGAAACCATGTCTGCATTTTCAACGGAACAACAGTAACTACTTGCGCATATATAGTGCCCTTAACATCGGAAAAACATCCCAAGGTGCTTCACAGAGGCACAATCAAAAAACAAAATGAACTCAGCCTCTAATGAGCCTCTAAGGGAGTGGGTACGAGGGACAATGTAAATGAGGAGAGTGGCACAGTTTGGCATCATTCTGTCACAACCCAGATGAACATAAAAGTATCTTTAATCGATGCTCAGGTTTTCTAACATGCCTCATTTTTATTAGTGTTATATATTGAGAAGGACTTTGGTAACCAGAGGACACAGATTTAAGATAACTGGCAAAAGATCCAGAGGAGAATTATTTTTACGCAGCGAGTTGTTATGATCTGGAACGCGCTGCCTGAAAGGGCGGTGGAAGCAGATTCAATAATAACTTTCAAAAGGGAATTGGAAAAATACTTGAAGGGGAAAAAAATTGCAGGGCTATGGGGAAAGAGCAGCGAGTGTGGCTAATTGGATAACTCTTTTAGAAAGCCGGCACGGGCAGGATGGGCCGAATGGCCTCCTCCTGTACTGTATGATTCTATGATACTTACAGTCTGCCCTGGTTGTCCATGTCTGCCCTCATTTCCCTGATAAAGAAACACATTGAGAACTGCTAATAAATACATATCGAATCACAGTGAGCAATCATGAGTTGACATTACATAGACATGCCCCGATACGGGCAACAGAACAGTATCACGAGGGCAAGGGTTTTAGGAAGGGCAAATCACCCATGAGCTATTGAAGGTGGGGTGTGGAAATTGAAATCTGATCTCACTGAGGAAGATGTGCGGCACGACAATCCATACAATTAAAATCGAGAAAAGTAGGCATATAGGAATCTTGTTACTAGGATTTCAGAAAAGTTTAATGGTGGATGCATGAAATGTTTGCACAACGAAAGAAAGGCTTGCATTTATATAGCGCCTGTTCATGACGTCCCAAAACATTTTACAGCCAATGAAGTACTTTTGAAGTGTAGTTACTACTGCAATTTTCACACAGTAAGGTCCCACAAACAGCTATGTGATAACGGCCAGGTAATCTGTTTTAGGTGTTGGTTGAGGAATAAATGTTGACCAGGATACTGGGGAGAACTCCTCCTGCTCTTTGAAATGGTGCCATGGGATCTTTACATCCACCTGAGAGGGCAGGCAAGGCCTCAGTTTGATGTCTCATCCGAAAGACAGCTCCTCCGACAGTGCAGCACTCCCTCAGTACTGCACTGGAGTACCAGCATAGATTTTGTACTCAGGTTTCTGGAGTGGGACTTGAACCCACGACCTTCTGACTGAGAGGCAAGAGTGCTACCCAGGGAGCCATAGCTGATACATAGAGCCCAGTTGAACTGTGGAAAACCCCCAGCAGTACAATTATAGATGGTGTCCTATCAAACGTGGGTTACATGAGCTGTAGGGTGAAGTACCGATTGTCACTGGGGGTATGAGAGGTGGGAGCATTTTGAGGTGACAAATCAGTAGCATCTCGCAAAAGTGTATCACACAACATTAAAGTGTGTTGCGTTAATTGCAGTGGTTTGGCACTTACACGTTAATTAAGCTCTAGCGACAATTTTAGCGATGTCAATTTTGTGTTTAACCAGGAGGAGGCGGTTTACAGTGTCAGACCTCCTCGGGAAGCTGCGTACAGGCCGAGGAGTGGAAGCTGCATTGCTGGTCGGTAAAGGCAGGCCGAGATGCCCAGCCCCTGGGTCAGCAGCCTCTCTGTCTGGTGTTCGCATTGCTGCCTGGGGTGGCGCTGTCTCTGGAGGCAACCGGTGAGGCTCACCTGCTCAGTTGGGTCTGGTAAAGTCAATAAAGTAAATGCAGCATTAGCGTCTGGGTATCCAATGAAGACTTGGTTGAATCGCTCATAAAACAAGAAATTGAGAGACGCCTTTCTTTCAACAGCCACTAGTTGGACAGGGGAGGGGGGCGTTAGTGTACCAGAGGAAGAGGGAGGTGAATTGGTCTGAGTGTGTTGTGTGCGTGGACCTCAATGGCAGTGAAAGATATCTGGCCAGAATCGCTTCTTCTACTTGATCCTCCAACTCTTTCTTACGAATGATGTTCTTACCTTTTCGCCTCTGGGACCGCTGGGACCCGGCAATCCCTGTGTAAAGAAACAGAATTCTGGAATTACTGCAGAAATAACACAAGGTATTAGAGGAATTAGTGCATATAATCAATGGTCTAAGCAAACCAGCTGCCTTGCTGGGACTAGGCAGGTGGGTCAAGGCAATCTCCCATTTGTTGCAATGTGATGAGCGATTATTTAAAGGGGAAGTGTTAAAGGGGAAATGTATTCTAGTGAATTGACACATTGGGGGTGATGTTCATCTGCTGGCTGCCCGTTTCTCGCCTGAAGAAGTTGGGGGTGAAGTGGGGGGGGGGGTCTCCTCGGCCACCCCATTGATGCCCAATGTCCAAAACCACATGCTCAGGAGATTCCTGTACACCATGTTACCAAGTTACTCAGCGGTTTGCTTGTAAATCTCAAGATCTGCGATTCCTGCAGGAAATTCTGAACGTGTGGAAGATTAAGTTTAAATTTTTCACGTCGGAAAAACGCACGCAGATCACGGGATGTGCGAGGGAGGAGTGAATGGGGTGACCTTTTTTTAAGCCGAGAGGAGTAACTCTCACTACAAATGGGCAAAGTTTCAATAGGTCCTTTTCTGAGAGAGTTTCTCCAAGTGAGAGTTGTGTAGATAAACGCAAATAAACACTTTCGCCCGGAAACATTCCAAATTTCCTACTGGAAGAGAAAGAAATGGTCGTCAGCCCAGAAATTCCGCACTCTCCTGCTGGAGTGGAATTCCAGTGCTGCATTGGTGGACACACCAAAATTTGGGGTGCAATGCAGAATCCGCTGGGGTTTCTGCCCTATCCGCCAAGCCATAGAAAGTTCAGATCGGGTGGGGTTGGGACTGGGGCACTACTTCTGGCGGACTGTAATGTTAGAAGCATCCTCTGAAGCAGCCCAGTCACAGTACGTCATTCTGTTCAGTGCCACTGCAGGAACGAAGGCATGCCAGGATGACCTGGAGCCAGTGAAGCCTCTTTGGCTGAACCCGCCACAATGCCACCAACCCGTTCTGCAGGCCCTGGCACATCTGGCAACGACTGGGGAGAATTGCCCTCTCAGTAACTGGGTCGCTCTCTTATAAAGCCCAAGGCTCTCCAATACTGGAATACCGTTTCCACATTTAGCTCGTAGCACCTATTTGGCTATCGCGTGATCGGTGATCTTCCTCTCAGCTCTAGATCGCTCTCTCATCTAACCGTACACATCTCCATTTTATCAAGTCTAGCATGGCCGTTGCTCTTCTGAACTTCCCTCTCTTGCTTCTCCAAGGCTCCACATACACCATCCGACCTACTCTTCCTGCTGCCCTGCATTCTTACCCTGTTGAGATCAAAAGTGATCGCATAATCTCCTATTCTAATTCGTTCTTTCCCAGGGTCTCGAAACCATGGAATCCCTTACACTCCCAATCTTTCTTTCAGGCTTTTAAAAACCCAAGTTTGGCATCACCTAACCACTAATTCTCGATTTATCTCGTCTTATCTCCCAACCATTTTGTCGTTGCTGCTGTTCTGCGCTACGGACTTTGACCCATCGCCTATAAAAGGAACAGATGATAATGGGACAATACTTACAACTGATCCCGAAACACCAGGAGGTCCGATTTGTCCTCGATCTCCCTGGAAACAGAAATATTGAACCGTCACCGTGATTCTGTCAGGATTACAGTTTATTTCTCAATCGCAACGGTAAGAATCGGGATGCATCGATGAACATTGCAGTAGGGGATATCGTGCGGTAAATCAATGCCTTGTAAAGGACTCCAAATATTCCAGAACCAATGGGCTCTGAGCCCAGGGTCAACATTAGAAACTGGTCCCTCATCGTTCACAGACCTGCCCTGTTTACACCACGAGGCAGCTCCGTGAGCAACAACAACCCCTTCAACGTAGTAAAACGTTCCAAGGCATTTCACAGGAGCGATTATCAAACAAAATTAGACGCCGAGCCCTATAAAGAGATAGTAGGACAGGTGACCAAAAGTTTGGTCAAAGAGGTAGGTTTTAAGGAGGGTCTTAAAGGAGAGGAGAGGTAGAGAGGCGGAGAGGTTTAGGGAGGGAATTCCAGAACTTAGGGCCTAGGCAGCCAAAGGCGGAGCGATTAACATTGGGAATGCACAAGAGGCCGGAATTGGAGGAGCGCAGAGATCTCAGAGGGTTGTAGAACTGGAGGAGTTTACAGAGATAGGGAGGGGCGAGGCCATGGAGGAATTTGAAAACAAGAATGAGAGTTTTAAAATTGAGGTGTTGCCGGACCAGGAGCCAGTGTAGGTCAGCGAGCAAGAACAGAGGTGGCCAAAAGAAAAAAAGAGACCGTCATCCACTCTGTAACAGTTTGCCCTCTTGATGAGTGTCTTCGCTCGCTGCCTGGTTGTGTTCCTTCGGCTACTGACACTAAAAGGCTGAAAATGAAATAATGATACAGGTTTTAGCAGCTACATGGGCACAGATTTTGTCTTGTTTTTTTCTTCTTTCCCCCCCCATCATTAGCGAAACACGACGACTGGGCCCAAACTGCGCAGTTTCCCTGACGTTAAATAGAGAAATGTAAGGAATCTTACAACACCAGGTTATAGTCCAACAGTTTTATTTGAAAATCACAAGACGAAGGAGAAAGCCTCCGAAAGCTTGTGATTTTCAAATAAAACTGTTGGACTATAACCTGGTGTTGTAAGATTCCTTACATTTGTCCACCCCAGTCCATCACCGGCATCTCCACATCATGGCTAAATAGAGAGAAAGAGAAAAAAAGACAGTGATAGAGAGAGAGAGAGAGAGAGAGAAAGTGAGAGAGAGAGAGAAAGTAAGAGAGAGAAAGTGAAAGAGAGAGAGAGAGAAAGAGAGAGAGTGAGAAAGTGAAAGAGAGAGAGAGAAAGTGAAAGAGAGAGAGAGAAAGAAAGAAAGAAAGAAAGAGAGAGAGAGTGAAAGAGAAAGGCAGAAAAACAGACAGAAAGACAGACTTGCATTTATATAGGGCCTTTCACGACCTCAGGACATCCCAAAGCGCTTTACAGCCAATGAAGTACTTTTTGAAGTGCAGTCACTGTTGGACTGTAGGAACCAATCTCTGCTAAATGCCAGCATTGCCTTCAAACAGACGGTGCTCACTTACTTTAAGGCCTGGTGATCCTGCTGGTCCTCTGTCTCCCTGCACAAGGGAACAACGCAATTAATTACAAGACTCTTCTATTTTCTCCATTTAATTAACAATGTGGAGACGCCCAATAGCAGAACAGATGGACTTTCCATCTCTAATCCATTACCGTCTTCGACACGGCGTGGCCTCACGTCCAGCGGCAGGCGATACGGGTTTGTAGACAACTCGTGCATCCAACACTTGCCCAGGAGCACAGGAAATGTCACATTGTGCAGGAATGGTGAATAGTGTGTGTAGATAATTGGTCAGGTCACCCAGCAAGGTTCCAGCTAACCCCCTCACCTTGAAACAGTGATGGCTGTGGCCACCACATGCCCTGCAATAGCACAGTAGATGCCAGGTTCCATCAGTGACTCGATACACACTGAATTCCTGACTTCAATCGTGCTGTTCTGGGGAGGCACCACATGGTGACCAGGCACTGAGGGAACGGGATCACAGTTAGATCAAATTTTCAGGCAGAGGATGGAGCAGATTGCATGGCTGTCCTTTCACCCTGGAGCACACACTGATATTCCACCAAGCAACTTATTCTGTAATGAGATCTGATGGTGGTTGTCATTGTTTGCCAGAGGCTGCAGAAACTACACTCAGAGAGTGTCAGAGAAACCTAGTGAGTGTGCGTTTAGATCCTAGTTTGGGTATAAAACTGTATAACCTGGTGCAAACTGCATGTCTATATCTAACCAGACGTATAAGCTATATGTATATGATCTAACGACGTGAATAAAGCGAATTGAGAGTTAAGAGAGAATTGACTCTTCTCCTCTTTGTACTAAGCCAATAACCGTAACCGGTGACCTCCGGTCAACATTATACTTACAGAGACTGATTGGCCTGCTGTGTATTTCCAGCATTTTCTGTTTCTTTCTATAGCACCGTTTAGTATATAACATTAACTTTTTTTTAACATTTTGTTAATTGGAATTGGACACTTTTTTAATCCCAGGCAAGGTATAGCATTAACGGGGACAGTAAATCTCCCTTTGGTCTGCCCAAACAATGTGCCTCAGTCCCAACTTCCCCTTTTGCACCAGTGTGACGTAAGTGAGATTGCCAATTTAGTGCCAGATTGAGACTGGATCTTTACAGCCATCAGACAGCACAGACTTTCACCCCCCAACAGTGTGGGCTGGATTTAAACCCAGGTCCGGGTGCTAAAGGGCCAATATCTAAGCAAATGCGCCAACCAGGTCCCCTCTCGACATAAACATTTGCTTTACTGATTATTACAGTTGGCATGGAGTACAAGAGTAGGGAGGTCTTGCTGCAATTGTATAGGGCTCTGGTGAGACCACACCTGGAGTACTGTGTTCAGTTTTGGTCTCATTACCTAAGGAAGGATATGCTTGCCTTAGAGGGGGTGCATCAAAGGTTCACTAGATTGATTCCTGGGATGAGAGGGTTGTTCGGTGAGGAGAGACTGAGTAGAGTGGGCCTACATTCTCTGGAGTTCAGAAGAATGAGAGGTGATCTCATTGAGACGTATAAAATTCTTCGAGGGCTTGACAGGGTAGATGCTGAGAGTCTAGAACCAGGGGTCACAGTCTCAAGATAAGAGGTCGGCCATTTAGGACTGAGTTGAGGAAATATGTCCTCTCTCAGAGGGTTGTGAATCTTTGGAATTCTCTATCCCAGAGGGCTGTGGATACTGAGTCGTTGAGTATATTCAAGACTGAGATTGATAGATTTTTGGACACTAAGGGAATTAAGGGATATGGGGATAGGGCAGGAAAGTGGAGTTGAGGTAGAAGATCAACCATGATCTTAATGAATGGCAGAGCAGGCTCGAGGGGCCGTAAGGCCTACTCCTGCTCCTATTTCTTATGTTCCTATGTTCTTATATATACGTCATGACAAAATCTCACACAAGGACTGTTATGCATGGCAAAATCACTTACCCGCAATCCTGATGCACCAGCCTCTCCAGGCTGGCCTCTGTCTCCCTGTCCGTCAAAAATAAAAACATGACCTGCTGTTAGATATCCAACTGGAACAATAAGACTTTGCTCCTTCACATTTAGAGCTGGTTTACTCACCCTTTCGTCTTTCTAACTCTTCTCACAGCCGGTCCGAGATGAACTCTGTACTTCATCAGCCCATTTCCCAGGCTCACGCAAAAAAAAAAAACTCCTGCTATTAAACCAGCGAGCTACTGCTGTGCATTAGCACTTGGCGTATTTGACCCTTGACCTTTCCCCTCCCCCTTTATTTGATCGGTCTTCTAAAAGGAACTCTCCTACCTTCCCGTTTCCCTGTACCTGAAATGTTAACCTGTCATCCCTATGTTCAGATACCACAGGATCTGCTGGGTACTTCCAGCATTTTTGGATTTTATCCCGGATTTTGAGCATTTGCGTTTTTTAATTTCAATATCTACAATAAGATAAGGAGGGACCTATGGGTCCAGTCTCTCTCCATATTTACTTCTTGGTAAAGCACTGGTTATCAAGCAAATCTCTGCAATATTCACCCATCCTCATTAATCAGGCCTACTACCCACCATAGACAGCATTGTCTCCAACCCCATTAGTCCCAGAGGAGTGGTTAGGGAAGAGTTCATTTTAAACAGAATAATTTTTTAAAAATTGAAAATAGCACTGAAACACTTGCCTTGTCCCCGTGTTCTCCCTGAGGTCCTCTAGGACCCTGAAGAAATAAAAGAGATTAACAGTAAAACACAAAATAGAAGTTTTTAGACCTGCGTCGTACTTGAGGTGTCACACGTGCAAATTTCCATGTCACATTTTTTTTTGAAACAATATTAAAAAAAGAGAGAAAGAAATTTCCTGTTGGTTTATTCTGACCTCAAATTGACCCCAAGGTCTTCCTAAGTGCAATTAGCCTCTAACTGACCTCAAGAAAGTATGGCCACACACGCACACACTCCTGTAGGGGTCACCAGATAATGCTCAGGGCCGGCCTGAGTTTTTCCACTCCCCAATCCAGGGTGCTCAGGGAAACTGTAGCCCTTACCATCACCCAACTAACTCAGTACAAATCGGGAATCAAACCCAATACATTCATGGCCTACAAAATCACTTCTATACCTGTTAGTGATTTTTTAACAACTGAGCCATCAGGAGAGTTTCTGACAGGAGGTTCAATGAGGAAATTCATTTAGCTGAAGCTGCTTTTAGCTATTCAGTGGCCTTCGAGGAACATTGTGACCTCTCGCTGAGAAAGTGGTGTTCTCCAACCGGCTCCCATTCCTACATTACAACGGCGACTACAATTCAAAAGTACCTCATTGGCTGTAAAGCATCTTGGGACGTGCTGAGGTCATGAAATGCACTGTATAAATGCGAGTTATTTCTCTCCTTTCATTGGAGTTGGCAAGCCAGTGGGCGCAGGATGTTGCAGCACTGGCAATATCTGCCACTGAGGGCTACTATTCTTCAGGCAATGAGTTCCCAATCTTAGGCAGGCCAATGGCGTGGGAGAAAACAATGTACCGCCAGAGGGAAGAAAGAAAAATTGGGCTGCAATTTAACACCTAAAGGAAGCAAGATAAAATGTGCTGTCACCTCCGAGCTTTGACAGGACAATTTTTTTCCAAACCTGTTCTTTCTTGGGCTACTGCCGGCAGGGCGCTGAATAACTTCAGTGACTATGTATCGGACAAGGGGGTCAGGAAATCACCAGGCTTCATTGAATACGGACCTTGAAGGCCACTGTCCTAACTCTGCGCCCTAACTCCAATTACTCGTCTTGGCTCCATATCCCTTAATACCCTATAAAAATCGATCAATCTCAGGTTTAAAATTATTAATTGAGGTAGCATCTACTGCCTTTTGTGGGAGAGAGTTCCACACAGAATCCCATTGCAGAGGATTGGATCACCTCCGCAGCAGTATGGGACGCATTCAACCCACCTCGAGGGATTTGGGGATCGGGCGGGAAAGTGGACTGAAAGTTGAAGATTAGCCATGATCTGATTGAATGGCGGAGCAGGCTCGAGGGGCTGAATGGCCTATTCCTGCTCCTATTTCTTATGATCTCATGTTCTCCCCACCCCTGAAGTGTTTAACACCACGTTATGTAATTGCGTATTTGTCTCTCAACGAGCTGGTCACGCTACTGTCATTCATGAGGTATGTGCATCAGCAACGAGAGGGACAAAAACAGACAGTGACCAGAATTTACCCTCAGAACGCAAGAGATGATTCCACTCCCTGCCCTGCCCCTATTCTCAGCCTCTGCCTGGTTTAGAACTCAGCAAAAGGTTGGCAAGTTAGAGACAGTTCATCTTGGAAAAGTGTGGATTCTCCTCAGTTTTCTTCTGTACTCAGTTCCACGCCCAACATGCAAATCCCCACACGCACGCAGTCAAGCTGTTAGGGACATGGCAACATTAGCAACAGGAGCAGGCCACTCGGCCCCTCGAGCCCAGTCCGCCCTTCAATTAGATCATGGCTGATCTGCACCTCAACTCCAATTACCCGCCTTTGCACCATATCCCTTGATACCCTTTCCTAACAAAAATCTATCGCTCTGATTGTCCCAGCATTCACAGCCTTTTCGGGGAGAGAATTCCTGATTTTTCTCCTGGATGGCCTGGCTCTAATTTTAAGATTATGTTCTTGATTCCCCCACCAAAGGAAATAGTTTCTCTGTATCTCCCTATCAAATCCTTTTAACTATTCTTCCCAGCCCTCCCCGACAAACGCTCAAACTCCCAGTATCTCTCTTCGTCCTTTATGTAAGGAGTCTTACAACACCAGGTTATAGTCCAACAGCTTTATTTAAAATCACAAGCTTTCAGAGGCTTCCTCCTTCGTCAGGTGAGTGTAGGAGGAAGCCTCCGAAAGCTTGTGATTTTAAATAAAGCTGTTGGACTATAACCTGGTGTTGTAAGACTTCTTACATTTGTCCACCCCAGTCCATCACCAGCATCTCCACATAATGCATTTATGACCTATGGGGTGAAATCAGACTGTGTACTAATAGCGTACGAATGCTTTAACATGTTTGTATGAAAATTGTTTCTCCATTAATTAACAGAGGTGTTAACCCACTTAGTTTGTTGAGATTTGTAACGTCACTAACCCGGTCACCTGGTTCTCCTTGGCGGCCTGGTGGTCCTGGGAAACCTTCACCCGTATTGCCCTGGAAACACAGAAAGAAAATTCCAGAACCAATTTCCAGAAACGCGATTTCTTGTGCGTCCCTGTTTTTCTAGAGACACCGTGTAATTCGTTGTTTCACAGTTCCACACGCAAGTTCCATCTCGTATTGAGGCAGCTCAGGCCATATTACAATTATACAAAGAACTGCTACCACCCTTGTAGTCTAAAGCTGCTTCTACTCCAAGAAATGCACCGGAGCTCCTGGTGTTGTTGACCTTCACCCCCCCAGCACCATTTTGTGAAGCAGATTAAAGAGCATTGGCAGCAATGGGGACCGACTGAGCCAATCTAGCAGTTGTTTAAGAGTCACGAATCGTGGCTTTCATTTCCAGTTCAGTCTCAGAGGATCCCTGGTGCTAGGGAAGTCCGTAGATGCTGGGAACCGTAAGACTAGAATCCTAGCCTGTGCTCAGCCCAAATCACCAAACCACAATCCTAGTCTGTGCTCAGCCCAAATCACAGCCAGTAAAACGGCCGCCAGCTCCACTGGTGACAGTGTCCAACTTTGCCATTGTCAACACAGCAGCCTTTGCCTCTTAAAGGGGTTTTCTGATCCTCTGGAAGATACCTGTGTTACATCTCATCAATGCTGGCCATGTTGCAGCTCTGTAAAAGGGATGGGGGAAACTTGCATGGAATCAGATAAATGATAATTACACTAAGTGCTACCAGCTACACAGACCGGGCTTTCTAATCCTTTATCATTACTGATCATTGGAAGCCCTCACATTTTGTATGGAAAAGGCCCTTTGGCATTTGATCTCATCCTTTCGGAATACCAATCCTACTGTCTTCTCAATATGGCTGTTTCTTAAATGAGTTCAGTGCCCTGGCCTCAATAAACTCTTCCTGGTGGCCCATTCCAGCTGTTGTGGCAAACTACTCCAGCTCTTGATCACCTTCAGTGCGAACAAATACTTCCCAGTGTCTGTCTTAAACTTGTCCTGTGCAACCCTGACCCCCATCTCCTGCTGCCCTGGGGGTATCTGAAACCACCGTTCCAGGTTAACTTCTTGATCCTATTGACCTTTAAATTGGGAATGGAAATAATCAATATTTACCTTGTCACCTTTCTGTCCTGTTGGCCCCAATAGCCCTCTTGGTCCTGGGCTGCCGGGCTCACCAGCAACTCCCTTGAAAGAAAATGCATTGTTAGTTCTAACGAGCAGGATTGTCCAGTAATGTAGGTTCCTCACTTTTAGTAAGATTACCAATGTTTAAATACTCACCGGTGGGCCAGGCTCTCCTTTCTGACCTGCTCCACCATCCACGCTTGGCGAATGCTGTGGGAACAGTCAAATGGTCAATCGGTCTCTTTGTTCTGCTTTTGCCTCCTTGCCTTTAAGTCCCGTAATCTCCCTGCTGCTCTGCAACCTCCCTGTCCCGCTGGGAAGGTGGGAGGGTGGGGCAGTCTGACCCTCCTTCCATCTCGCACATCCTTTGCCCAGCTGGTAAGGTGGTACAGTGCCACCACCACCAAGCATCGCTTCCAAACATCATCCATCCTCCCCTGGCAGTAGAACATTGGGGTGAGGCAGGGGCCGGGGCGGGGGGGGGGGGGGGGCGCGCATGGGGACAGAGGATGAGATTGTCTTTGTTCTCCCTAATGCATCCTCTTGCAGCCTCCAGAACATGATGTCTGGGCTACTGGCATTGCTACCACCTTCATCAGTGAGTGGCTGGCCAAGAGTGGTGACCTAAATAAGCTGAACTGCCTGACATCAGGACCTTGCCCCACTTTCCAACTGGACACCTGAGTCGTTCCCTGCTAAAGTGTGCAATAACCACCCACTGTTCAACCAGTAAATTGAGCAAAACCTTGTACGCCTATCAGCTCTTAATATCAACAACGTTGGAAGATGTAAATGAGATGCAGGAACAAATTTCCTAATATTAATGTTTATACTGTTAACACAAAACCCGAGTACAATCAGAACTGGCTGTTTTGCCTCCTCAAACCCAATGATACGTCATCTGATGGTGAGAAACAATGCTAACAGTTCAGTTCAACTCAAAGGGAATTCAGGAGAAATTTCTTTACCCAGAGAGTGGTGAGAATGTGGAACTCACTACCACATGGAGTGGTTGAGGCGAATAGCGTAGATGCATTTAAGGGGAAGCGAGATAAACACACGAGGGAGAAAGGAATAGAAGGTTATGCTGATAGGGTTAGATGGAGTAGGGAGGGAGAAGGCTTGTGTGGAGCATAAACACCAGCATGGACATGTTGGGCCGAATGGCCTGTTTCTGTGCTATACATTCTATGTAATCCTTCGTGTACTCTGGGTGCAATTTAGGAAGCTCTAAGGGTTGGAACAACATGCAGACCTAAGGCGCAAGCTAACAGAGAAACAAGAAGGCTCAGAACCAAATAAAACAGGGCAACAGGAAGGCCCAGGATGCAAACAAACTGGGCTGGATGCAGCTTTGGACCCCAACCAAACAGGGCAACCAGAAGGCCTGGGACCCAGCCAGATGGGAAAATAGACACCCCTCAGGAACAGCCATATGCAGAGACAGGTATCCCTGAGATCTAGTTAAGTTAGACAGACAGCAGACTTGGGTCAGTTGGAGGGACAAGTATCCTGGGATTTGGAGGGGCAGCTGGGATCTGGATAGTTGTAGAGTCAGGCAGCAGGGAAGGGAGTTAATTGCTCAATGTGAGATATTAATTCATTCAGATGATAAAATCCAACCTATTAAATCACATGTTTAGAAGTACTTTGGGGCCTTGCATGTACAATAGCCTCAGCACCCCCTGGAGTAGGAGGGGGGTGGAAAATCTCTATCCAGGGGCTCCAGCTGGTAAGTGTCCACATTTGGATGGCAGTTGGGTGAGGACAGGACAGTATTTGGCTCTAATGACCTCTGTAAACAGGGCAACAGGCAGACCCAGGAACCCAACCACACAGGACACGAGGTGGAGACCCTGGTCCCAATCACAGAGGGCTGGATTCAATTCCAGGCAGCTCTGGCAACCAGAACAGAGGCGCAGAAAGCACCTCCAAACACAACAATGTTTGGGCTCGCGCATAAAGAATGGCCACACGGATGGCATCAGTCACTGCCTTCAAGAGAGAAGGGGAGAAAACCGGGCGGGGGGGGGGGGGGGGGGGGGGGAGTTAAAAAAAAAGAAAATCAGCCACTAAAATCAATCAATTTGAGATGATGATTAAATGAAACATTCACTTACTCTCTCACCTGGATCTCCCTTATCCCCCTGCAACAGAACAAGAAGCATGATAAGGAGCACGTCACACATTCCAAGGACAATTGTCTCCCGAGAAGAGTAAACCATTCATTTTACAATGCCATCTTACAGAATTGGATGCTGAATACTCTTGTAACCATTCTGGTGGTGAACCCAATACAATCAATGCTGACTCTATTCAAGGCACAATTACATTATTAAAGTCAATATTGAAATTCCCTGTTTAAACTAATCAATCTGTAACTTCCAAAGTGAATTTCAGAGCAGCTCTGATCTCACTGAAATGACTCGAGATTACAGGGCTGTGATTGAGACTGATGGCAAGGCAGGCTTTGACTGTTTCAGCAGTATCCTGGCCTGCAGTTATACTGCCATTTCCGCAATGCTGTAAAGCGGTTTCGAGTACAAGTGGCGGAGTAACTCAAGAGTCAGGTTGCAAGCTGACTCAGAGTGCACTGAACATAGGAACAGGAGTAGGCCATTCAGCCCCTCGAGCCTGCTCCGCCATTCAATTAGATCATGGCTGATCTGTACCTCAACTCCATTTACCCGCCTTAGCTCCATATCCCTGGACACCCTTATTTGATAAAAATCTATTGATCTTAGTCTTGAAAGCTCCAATTGTCCCCCAGCATCCACAGTCCCACAAATAAAAGATAAAAGAATCAGTCTGTTTTTGGTGCCATTGATTGAGGGAAGAATGTTGGCCAAGACACTGGGAAAACCTCCCTTCTTGTCTTTGAATAGTGCCACAAGAACTCTTACGTCAGCTGAACAGGGCCTCAGTTTAACGTCTCATCCAAAAGACAGCACCTCCAGCACTGTAGCATTCCCTCAGTGCTGCACTGACATATCACCCTAGATTATGTGCTCGAGTCCTGGCTTGGGGATTGAACCCACAACCTTCTAACTCTGAGGCAAGAGTGCTACCATAGAGCCACAGCAAATTCTTACAACGTCTCACCTCCGAGAGAGCTGTACCTCATCAACAAGCGTCAAACACATCACAGCTATCAAGCAAATAAAGGAGAACAAGTTGCTATTTCATATCAGCTGTTGATTTAATCGTATATAGCCCAGTATCCGCAACAGTCGTTTCTTGCTGAGATGACAACGTACCTTGATGGTCCTCCCAGGTGGCCCTGGAGGGCCGATGGGACCGTGCGGTCCTACATGGCCGGGAATCCCGTTTTCGCCCCTTAGTCCAGGAAGACCGGGCGGACCAGGAATACCCTATAATAGAAGAGCAAAAGAGTGTTGAAGTATCCTCCATTTCCAATTTTCAATTTGGAGATTGGATCAAGGGCTAAGATTCTATTACTGATCAACAGTCCCAATATGATTTAAGCAAGTGCCAATGGATTAAGAATTTCAAAGGAACCAATGGTGCTTTTGCTCCCATGACAGAAGCAACACCAAAGGAACTAATCTATTCAAGAGACTGCGCGCTCTAGTCAGGCAATAGGTGGCTCAGCCATCTTTGAACTGGGGTCCTCAAATCGTTCCTTAAGCGTTGGAGCAAAATGGCGATAGTTTCTCCAATAGCGGCTGGGATCTGAAGCAGGCACAGAATATAAGTGGTTTTGTTGTAATGTTTTTTTTAATTCAACGTTAAGTTTCCTCCTTCAGCTCCGTGCCCAACCAGACAACGTTCACAAGACCCTGCTCCTGGCATGAAGCCTCGCTCAGCCGAATCAAAGATCGGAGAATCGGACCTTTGTGTTTTTAGGGTTTTTAAACGACAATCTCAGACTTGGGGGGACATGATTGAGGTGTACAAAATTATGAGGGGCACAGATAGGATGGATACTAAGGAGCTTTTTCCCTTCGTTGAGGGTTCTATAACAAGGGGACATAGATTCAAGGTAAAAGGCGAGAGGTTTAGAGGGGATTTGAGAAAGAACTTTTTCACCCAGAGGGTGGTTGGAGTCTGGAACTCACTACCTGAAAGGGTTGTGGAGGCAGGAACCCTCACAACATTCAAGAAGCATTTGGATGAGCACTTGAAATGCCATAGCATACAAGGCTATGGACCAAATACTGGAATATGGGATTAGATTAGACAGGGCTTGATGGCCGGCGCGGACACGATGGGCCGAAGGGCCTCTATCCGTGCTGTATAACTCTATGACTCTAATCCAACAGCTCCGTGGTCACTTTTACCGATGACAGATTTTTATTTCCAGATTTTTTAAAAAGTGAATTCAAATTTTCAAAACTGCCAAGGAGAATTTAAGGTCTCTGGATTACTAGTCCAGTAACATGACCGCTACACTACCGCCACTGCTTATCTAAAACCCAGATCGGGCTGCACACTGTGAATGACGTGAATGAAATGATATTTAAATAACCAGAGCGTATACGTACAGGATGACCCGGCTCTCCCTTTCTGCCAGGATAGCCTCCTCCACCATCAACCACTGCGCCCGGTTCACCCTAAAAGTGGAAGAAATCCACAGATTTAAATAAAAGGAAAGAATTTACATTTATATAACGCCTCTCACGTCCTCAGGATGTCCCCAAAGCGCTTCGCAGCCAATGAATTATAGCAACACTATCCCCACTTGGAACTGTTCCTTTTCTACATTAAAAATAAATATTATTGTATCGAACCTTGGTCAGACCCCATCTGGAGTACTGCGTTCAGTTATGGGCACCGCATCTCAAGAAGGATATATTGGCCTTGGAGGAGGTGCAGCGCAGATTCAACAGAATGATACCGGGGCTAAAAGGGTTAAATTATGAGGACAGGTTTCATAAACTTGGCTTGTATTCCCTTGAGTATAGAAGATTGAGGGGTGATCTGATCAAGGTGTTTAAAATGTTAAAAAGATTCAATAACGTAAATAAGAGTAATTATTTCCAATGATGAGGACATAATCTTAAAATAAGAGCCGGGCCGTTCAGGAGGGAAATCAGGAAGTACTTTTTCCCACAAAGGATAGTGGAAATCTGGAACTCTCTCCCTCAAAAGGCTGTGGATACTGGGAGTCAGTTGGAGCTTTCCAGTCTGAGATCGATAGATAAGGGATATGGAGCTAAGGAAGGTAATTGGAGTTAGGGACAGATCAGCCATGATCTAATTGAATGGCGGGAGCAGGCTTGAGGGGCTGACTGGCCTCCTCCTGTTCCTATGTTCCCATTATGCCCATCAAGGTGAGGTGAGTTAGTGCTGGGGAATGAATGGAAAGCTTTCCATCGGAGGCACCCAGTGTCAAGCACTTTCAGTTCAGGTGCAGCACAATGACGCAGAGTAAAGCTCCCTCTACTCTGCCTCAAATCTCAGGACAGCGTCCAGTACAGGGCTAGTGGGTCATTGGACCGATTTGCCACTCGCCGCCCTGTTGCCTCTCTGAGTGAGAGTGGCAAATCATTGCCAAATTAAGGGCGGTTCCGTGCTGTGACCAGGCTACAAGAAACTGAAGTCAATGCTGTCCACAGAGTTGTTGAAGGGAAGCAGTGGGGTATTAAAAACAAACACACTTCTGTTGCATTTATACTCATCAAGGAACGTCGATGCTGTTGAATCTACTTTCTGCGGCCAGTGTTAGCATCAAGCACTCCCTGCAAGGAGTTCCCTCTACATTCATGCAACGGTGCAACTTCACACTAACCGAAGACGAGTATCTCCTACATTTCCATTTCCCTCCCCAACAACTCTTATGGCCTGAGTGAGAATTCCAACCTAGTACTGAACTAGCGGAGGGGGTGTGCTGCAGGGTTGCACGCACTTGGAACAGGGTCAATGGAGCCCAAATCCTTTCACTCACGAACCCTTCCAGCCGAGGGACATCCTTCATCCCATCATTTTCTGGGCGTACTTTCCACTTCCGTGGAAGTACGGTAAGATCAACAACAACTTACATTTATATAGCGCCTTTAACGTAGTAAAACGTCCCAAGGCGCTTCACAGGAGCGATTATCAAACAAAAATTGACATCGAGCCACATAAGGAGATATTAGGACAGGTGAGGTAGGTTTTAAGGAGGGTCTTAAAGGAGGAGAGGTAGAGAGGCGGAGAGGTTTAGGGAGGGAATTCCAGAGCTTAGGGCCTAGGCAGCTGAAGGCACGGCCGCCAATGGTGGAGCGATTAAAATCAGGGATGCGCAAGAGACCAGAATTGGAGCAGTGCAGAGATCTTGGAGGGTTGCAGGGCTGGAAGAGGTTACTGAGATAGGGAGGGAAAAGAAAGGGAAGGAAAGCAACAGGACAATCTAGATAGTTTTCAGGGAGTGTCCAATTACTGGAAGTACCACAGTTTATGTATATCTGCGATTTTTAACCGGTATTTTAAGACAACACCTCAAAATGTCATAATACTTCACTAGAAGCTCTGGGATCTTCAATACACCCATGCTTAAATATAATTCCATTTTTTTCATGTTCTTTTAAAGGCTCAGTGTGTACACACCCTTTCTCCCTTTGGACCCACTGGGCCAGCTGCTCCTGATATTCCAGGATCCCCCTGAAACAAGAAACAAATATTTTTAAATCAACAGTGATTGGTACCTGCCTGTATGGGCACAGACCTACCTCCACAGACTGGGTACTATTTAAAAAAAAGACTTCCATTTATATAGCGCCTTTCACGACCTCAGGACATCCCAAAGTGCTTTACAGCCAATGAAGTACATTTTTGAAGTGTAGTCACTGTTGTAATGTAGGAAACACAGCAGCCAATTTGCGCACAGGAAGATCCCACAAACAGCAATGAGATAATGACCAGATCATCTGTTTTAGTGATGTTGGTTGAGAGATAAATATTGGCCAGAACACCGGGGAGAACTCCCCTGCTCTTCTTTGAAATAGTGCCATGGGGTCTTTTACACACTCTCCTGTACGGGAACAGACCGCTACAGACTGGTTGCTATGGAGATGATATTCCTCTTTTTGGCAAAAGATGGGAGGTTTGCCTGCTTTTCTCTGTCATTAAAAACCCTCTAACGGAATGTGCGACTTTGATAAGCGCAGTTTCTAAAAACGCCACTGGCCATTAATGGGGCAACAGTATTTGGCACAAAGTAACAAGCCACATTAAATCCCACAAATCTCCACACGTACTGAATGTGGTGCAATTTGCTGCAATCTTGCATGAAGAGTCCCAGAGGTGAAGACGGTGCTGGATTGTGAGCAGATGGAAGTGATAAGAACTCACTTGGCTCAGTCATTAGTCACTGAGCAAAGCAAGAATTCCCCCTCTGCTTCACTAAAAGATCTCACCGCACGTATCTCTTCAAAATGATGCCTGAGATTCCAATTCAAGTCAAACGTGGATCTGGATCTCTACAGATCAGATCTGCAGCCCATTAACCGATCGAAGGGATGGTGATTTCAGAGTCAGGTATCACAATGGCCTGCCTTGCGAGTGGCTTTTTTTAAAATCACTTTTCATTATCTCCCAGTGAAAAGGATTTTCCAGCGACCGTTTGTTAGAAGAAGGGAGTCTCAACAACACCGACCGGCTCTTTTTAAAACTCGAGCCACTGCAAGTTTTTAGAACTGTTTTCCAAAAACAGTGATGACATCACCGGTTCAGAGGAGTTATTGGCTCGGAGAGTCTGAGGGAGCTGAATGAATATCGGCCGATGCCACGATTAACCTAGGGCTCTTCAACTTCCCGCCGTGCGTCTCTTCATTCCATTGCCTCAAATCCCTCGGCTGAGTGACTCCTCCGAGCTAGCTCCCCGATGATGTCATCAGCACTCACCGTTTTAAAATGTAATAAAAACTCCGCTCTCATTTTCTCCCCTCTTCCTGAAGACACTGGGGTAGAAATTAATCTCAGGCGGGTGGCGCAAAGCAGGTGTTAATGTACCAGCCACCTGTTACACTCCCCAGCAGGTATTCAATTCCTCACTGACTACATCAGAACTTACTATTGAACGGGGCATATAACATTTCTTCCCCACTGTCTTCCCACTGGGGTACGAGCACTGGTTGCTCTTGATACACTCTCCCAATGGCTATTATTAATGTGTGAGCCTGGACAGTGAGTGCCTGTGAGCTGTTAGAAGGAGAGGAGCGGGGAAGGGGTGCAGGAGCAGAGTATCATAATCAAGTCTGATTCTGTTCTCACCTGACTGTCCACACCCCCCCCCCCCAACTCTCTGGTGGAGGTCAACGGATAGCAACCAGGAAGGCTGGCCGATTGCACCTTTCCCTACCTTGGAGGTCACTGAAGTCCGTTGTAGCACGGACTGGGAATTCGAACCTGTGACCTTTCGGGACTACCACAGCTCAGCTCCTACACAAGGCAGTTCACTTACTAATGGAGCCACCGTCACACTCACTACTTAAACAGCAGGTTGATTCTCTTAACTGATGGGCAGAACCTCACTTCAAGAAACTCCAGCTTGATCACAAAGTCCCTCCGTCATAATTTATACTTACTGGATCTCCTCGCACTCCCGGAACACCTTGATTTCCCTAAAATTAAAAAAAAGTTACAATGTGAGTTAAGGAAAATAAACAAAAAGAATGTTTATTTGAGTGAAATACAAATGAGAACTGTAGCGTTGCCATGACTACACAATACCGCTTAGTGGCTGCTCATTTGTCCTGTCCACACACATCACCTAGTCCAATACACGCACATACATTTTTTAAAAATTCGTTCTTGGGATGTGGGCATAATTTATTGCCCATCCCTAGCTGCCCTTGAAAGAAAGAACAAACTTGCGCCTTTCATGACCTCAGGACGTCCCAAAGCGCTTTGCAGCCAATGAAGTACTTTTTGAAGAGTATTCGCTGTTGTAATGTAGGAAGCGCAGCAGCCAATTTGCGCACAGCAAGATCCCACAAACTGCAATGAGATAAATGACCAGATAATCTGTTTTTAGTAATGTTGGTTGAGGGATAAATATTGGCCAGGATACCGGGGAGAACTCCCCTGCTCTTCTTTGAAATAATGCCATGGGATCTTTTACACACCCTCCTGTCCAGGTATAGACCTCTACAGACTGGTTGCTATGGGGATGATATCCCTCTTTTGGCAAAAGATGGGAGGTTTGCCTGCTTTTCTCTGTCATTAAGTACCCTCTAACGGAATGTGCGACTTTGAAAAGCGTGGTTTCTAAAAACGTACCTGGCCATTAACGGGGCAACAGTTTTAGAGGTGTTGGTTGAGGGATAAATATTGGCCAGGACAATTGAGAAGGTGGTGATGGGCATTCTTCTTCGACCTCGACAGTCCACGTTGAATTTTTGGTAGTGGTTCGGTACAACTAAATGGGCCCTGCTAGACCACTCCGCAGGGCGGTTAAGAGTTAACCACGTTGGTGTGGGACTGGAGTCGCATATGGGCCCAGACCAGGTAAGGACGGCAGGTTTCCTAGTGAGCCAGTTTAAGAACAAAAGTTGGAAGTGAATGCAAATACCACGAACTCCCGATTTCCCCTTGAAAGATCCCACTCCCGGCAATATGTTGGCATTTGTAGCTGCGTTAGTTACTCACAGGCAGTCCAGATGGGCCTGGGTTTCCGGACCTCCCCGGCGTTCCTGGTATGCCATCTCTCCCCGGGTATCCCTAGAAAGCATACGTATTCCACAAGTCACTGGGCTGCTCGAAGAAAACGGCATCACGTTTGGGCAATAAATAAGAAGGACGGTAGCCCGCTATGTACTGACCGCTTCTCCTTTGTCGCCCTTCAACCCCCGATAGCTTCCATCTACGACGCCTGGGATTCCTGGAGTCCCCTGTGGGCCAATTGGGCCAGTTGGACCTCGAGGGCCTGGCAAACCGGGCCGACCCTGAATAAAGAGAAACCAACATGAACCATTTCAGCAGATTACTTCCTCTGGTTTTGGAATTATCCATTGCCTCTTAAGTTCTGGAAATATTGTTTGATTATTTTCCATTTTTCCTTTTTTCCCCCTCTGCAGTGTTTAGTTCTCAGTCAATCCACACCTTTGAACAGTTATCATTTATGCCACTGAATGGAATGAACTCTTGATCATCTAAAGGGGGGTCGGAGAGGGATTTTCCAGAGTATTTTTTTCCCTTATTGGCCCTGGGGTTTTTTTCCTGTTTTTTTTTGCCTCTCCCAGGAGATTACATGGCTGTGGGGTGGGGGGGGGGGGCGGGGGGGAGGGGAATTAAGTGTCTATTCATGATGCTCCAGCCATCATGGTGTGTGGAGCAGGCTTGATGGACCAGCTGGTTTTTTCCTGCCTGTTAATTTTGTATGTTCGTGACCTCAGGATCAAATAGGACACCCAGGCTGTGAACAGTCTGGTTCAATCTGAGTCAGTGGCCAGGAAGAGGGATGGAATCAGTGGTGAGGGAACGGAGTTTGTGGCAGGGGGCCAAAGTCGATGGTTTTGGTCTTCCCAATGTGTAACTGGAGGAAATTGTGGCTCATCCAGGATTGGATGTCAGACAAGCAGCCTGACAACACAGAGGCAATGGAGGAGGTGAGCAGAGGTGCTGGAGAGGTAATCAGCGTCCATGTGGAACCTGTCCCTATGTCTTCAGATGATGCGCCGAGGGACAGCATGTAAACGAGGAAGAGCAGGGGGGTCAAGGATAGATCCTTGGGGGAATCCAGAGGTAACAGTATGGGGACGGGAAGAGAAACCATCGCTGGAGATGTTCTGACTATAATTGGATCGATAAGAGTGCTAAGCGAGAGCAGTCCCACCGAGCTGGACAACGGAGGAGAGGAGGTGGAGCAGGGTGGTGTGGACCCTGTCAAAGACTGTAAAGAGGCCGAAAAGGATCAGGAGGGAGAGCGCATCATGGTTACAGTCACACTGTGACTTTGATGGGCCCATTTCAGTGCTGTGGCAGGGGTGGAAACCTGACTGGAGGCGTTCAAACATGGAGCTGCGGGAAAACAATGACATTCTGGTGGAACACAACACTTACAGGCTCACCGTTCAGTCCAGTAGTCCCAGCTTTGCCTCTTTTACCCTGAGGAGCAGAACAGTAATGGAACATTATATTTACTGTATGAAGAGAGTCGAGTGCTGTAAACTGGGATTACACAAAAAAACTCTGGAGCCAAGCAGCATTCCTTAACTCGATGATACCAGAACTGTGAGGGTATAACTATCGGGAAAGACTGAACAGGTTGGGTCTCTTTTCTCTAGAAAGGAGAAGGCTGAGGTGGGTGACCTGATAGAGGTCTTTAAAATTATGAAGAGGTTGGATAGGGTAGATGTAGAGAAGATGCTTCCAATTGTGGGGGAGTCCAAAACTAGAGGTCATAAATATAAGATAGTCACTGATAAATCCAGTAAGGAATTCAGGGGAAACTTCTTTACCCAGAGAGTGGTTAGAATGTGGAATTTGCTACCACATGGAGTAGTTGAGGTGATCAGCATAGACGCATTTAAGGGGAAGCTAGATAAGCACATGGGGGAGAAAGGAATAGAAGGATATGCTGATAGGGTGAGATGAAGTAGGGTGTGAGGAGGCTCGTGTGGAGCATAAACCCTGGCACAGACCAGTTGGGCCAAATGGCCTGTTTCTGTGCTGTAAATCCTATGTAATTCTATGTAATTCTTAAACGGACAGTAATTCTGTTATATTATTTTGATGCAGAATTACTAACACATTCCTCAAGAGCTTTCAATTTGAGGCCACTTATGGACATCTTTTCCACATTCAAAGAGGCAAATTCTGCCCTGAAGCTATCCCACCAATCCACTTGTGTCAAAGATTACAGTAAACTGGCTGCACTGTTGGCTGATTTAGAAGCAACTGAATTGGAGGCGACAAGGTGACAGTACTTGGGTTTGTGATCAAGGTTCCTTGCAGAGTGAGCACCTGATCTCAGCTCTGCCTTCACACGGAGCTGGCAGGTGGAGGCCAGAGGGAGTGACCAAGGCAAACCAGAGGTAAGGTCACTGCCCATCCACTTGATATCAGATGGTTATAGAATGACACCGGTGTCACTCTGAGACCAGGGGGTGGAAACTATACCTTGTTGCGGTTTGTTTTACGGGCGTAAAATGGGCCCAACGAGCCCCAGTTTCGGGGACCGACGTCCTGCGCCCCAAGGACGCTTGAAAAACCGCCGGCCCAAAATCGGGTTGGGCCATTTATCAGGCGTCCGGGGCAGCCGCCTAAAACATGCCCTTAGCATACGCTAACGAGGGGCATAACATCTGCTTTAGGACTTCCCAGGGAAATTGGGCCGCTCAGAATTTCCAGGCCTGGCTGCGCTACCGAAAAGATAAGTTTATAGCATTTATTTTAAATTCACGCGGAGCCAGGAACAACTCCTCCCGGGCTCCGTGGCACTCCTGACGGCCGCTGTTGGCCGCATTGGGCCCCGCCCCTCCCCTCCCGCTGTCCTCCCCCCCCCCCACCCCCTCCTCTCCCGACACGTATCTGAGAGCCGCCGCCGGTGAAGCAAGCGGCCCAGAAATTAGTTTTCGCGAGATGGGCGAGCCGCGTGTGACGGCGCGACAGGCCCGATTAGGCCCGAGGCCCCCTATGTCGGGTAGGCCTCGGGCCCAGGCGAACTTTTACTCCCCGGGTGTCCAGCCCCTCCTCCCAGCTTAGAACAGCGTGGGAGAAAAATAAATTACCTAAAAAAAAAAGGAAACTAATCAATTAATGGGGGGAAATAAAAAGTAAAGCAACAGAATTAAAAATAGAGGAGCTGATGCTTAACTTTAACAGTGCAGTACTGTGCCAAATTTTGACCAATAATTTCTACTTTAATTCATTTGAAAAGGCGACACTTACATTTCTTCCTGGTTCACCTTGCTCACCCTGTAGCAGAGAGAGAGAAAAATAAAACATACTTGTGTGAAAATTATTTTACAAAACCAAAATAAATTTTCAAACCTCTAAGCTGACTTTGACACTCACACTCCCCGTCCCATCTTTACCAAGAATACTAAATGGATGAAAGGTCTTTTGAGTCAAGGTTGAATCTTAGGGTAATGTGGCCAAGTGGGAATGTGTTATCTGTGAGGTGGTGCAGTGGCTGATTTTGGCCACTAGATGTTGTTGGATTGGCCTTGCCTCGTTTTTTTGACCATAGAGAGAAGCCATTTTTTTTCCCCCCAGCCCTGTTGGAAACCCTGGTCTTTCTCTATTTTCATATATTTCTCTTTGAACATTAATAAAATGTTTGTGCCTACACACCCGTGGGAACTATTATTCAGGTAGAGGCCGATACACAGGATCATAAAGCATTCCTTTGAGCCCGAGAAAGAGCGGGGCTTAAATGAGAGCGATCACAGGAATTTTTGGACAGGCCAAGTACCTGAAAAGGCAAACTGGGCTCCTCTTAAAAACCTGCCCCGCAACAAATGTGCTCTGCGTTTTAAAAAAAAACACGTTGAGGATCAAATCACTGTACTCAGTCTGTGTTGGCACGAGTCATTGAAGTCATTTTAACAGGTGACAACCTCCTTTTAAAATAATGCTGTAATAACGGAAACAAGAACAAGGGGTGACCATAGTCTTCCTCCACACCTCTTCCCAATTCACTCTTTTTAACCCCAGTTAACACACGCGCGTGCACTCTTACACTCTCACACACACACACACACACACACACACACACACACTACTACTAAAGTCCACGACAACATTACAGATCTTAAGTAGCCAGCGCATTTTGCCCTTTTGGGATAACACTTTATTTACCAGATAGTGTTCTCCCAAAGACGGGCTAACAATTTTCCAAGATTTGGAAACAGTGTGGACTCAATGTGGACAGGCCGTTAAAAACTGAAGCATTTTTACAACAGAATAGACAATGAGGTCCAAGTAAACCAGCCTCTTTTTCAAAGACCAACCTTCCTACCTTGTCAACATAACCCTCAATCTCTTTTCTACTTAGATATAGGATCCAATGGTCTCTTGAACCCATTGGTGCTGACTGTTTGAACGGTCTTCCCATGTAACAACTTCCATGTCTTAGGAAAACCCTTTTCACTGTGTACCTCACCCCCACCCGGTGTCTCCAAGGTCCTCTTGGAGAACCCACTGCCCACTCCACAGTTCCTGCCTCCCATCCAAGCCAATGCTGAAGATTTTTGACGCATACGCAGACCAAAATGTTGCTTTGGAAATGGCAAAAGTCCAAAATAAAGATAATAACCAATAATCTCATCACAGGCTTTTCCAGCATTCCCCTTCCGTACTCTAACCTCTTAACTGATGCTGCTGTTTTACAAACTATTTGCAAATAGACGACACAAGTTCTCTTTTACAATACTGTAGAATCTCCAACAGACAGTGTAGACACACGTGGCAGCTAGTCGGCTCTGCGATAGCTTTTAAATCAAAAATTGCCGTGTAATTAGGGTGTTGAAGATCACGCTTTTAGAACATTTCGAATTTTGAAAACATCACTATCTTAGCAACAAGTACGCAAGTGCTGATTTCACACTGCACAATTTGTTACTGGAATCCGTTCCTTGATGTATTGGGGTAAATGTCAGTGATTTAAAGGGTGGACTTTTAAAACTCGTACACAGAATGCGATCTCATTAGAACTACGTAACTAAGAAAAGCTTTTCAGAAAGAAAGACCTTGGTGTACCTACCTTTGGACACTGGATACAGTGGCCTGGTTTAGGAGTCTGGGGAAAAAAATTCAAAAATAAACTTTACTTGCACTGAAAGCACTATAGTGTAAAGATGCAAGTCCAGAACTTGGTTACAACAATAACAACTTGCATTTATATAGTGCCTTTAGAAACACAGAAACATAGAAGATTTATGGCACAGAAGGAGGCTATTCGGCCCATCGTGTTGGTGCCGATCGAAATAGAGCCACCCAGCCTAATCCCACTTTCCAGCTCTTGGTCCGTAGCCTTGTAGGTTGCGGCACTTCAAGTGCACATCCAAGTATGTTTTACTTGCCTCTACCACCCTTTCAGGCAGTGAGTTCCAGACCCCCAACACCCTCTGGATGAAATTTTTTTTCCTCAGCTCCCCTCTAATCCTTCGACCAAGTACTTTAAATCTATGCCCCCTGGTTACTGATCTCTCTGCTAAGGGAAATAGATCCTTCCTATCCACTCCATCTAGGCCCCTCATAATTTTGTACACCTCAATTAAATCACCCCTCAGCCTCCTCTGTTCCAAATAAAACAACCCCAGCCTATCCAGCCTTTTCTCATAGCTAAAATTCTCCAGCCCTGGCAACATCCTCATAAATCTCCTCTGTACCCTCTCTAGTGCAATCACATCTTTCCTGTAATGTGGTGACCAGAACTGTACACAGTACTCAAGCTGTGGCCTAACTAGTGTTTTATACAGTTCTAGCATAACCTCCCTGCTCTTATATTCTGTGCCTCGGCTAATAAAGGAAAGTATCCCATATGTCCTTTTAACCACCTTATCTACCCGTCCTGCTACCTTCAGGGATCTGTGGACATGCACTCCAAGGTCCCTCACTTCCTCTACACCTCTCAGTATCCTCCCATTTATTGTGTATTCCTTTACCTTGTTTACCCTCCCCAAATGCATTACCTCACACTTCTCTGGATTGAATTCCATTTGCCACTTTTCTGCCCACCTGACCAGTCCATTGATATCTTCCTGCAGTCTACAGCTTTCCTCCTCACTACACTATTGGTTGTAATCTTCCAGAATTCACTAGATTCTGGAAAGGTCCCAGCGGATTGGGAAACCGCAAACCTAACACCCCTATTCAGGAAGGGAGTGAGACAGAAAGCAGGTAACTATAGACCAGTTAGCCTAATATCTGTCATTGGGAAAATGCTAGAATCCATTATTAAGGAAGTAGTAGCAGGACATTTGGAGACTCATAATACAATCAAAGAGAGTCAACATGGTTTTATGAAGGGGAAATCGTACCTGACAAATTTATTAGAGTTCTTTGAGGAAGTAACGGGCGGGGTGGATAAAGGGGAACCAATGGATGCAGTATATTTGGATTTCCAAAAGGCATTCAATAAGGTGCCACATCAAAGATTACTGCACAAGATAAGAGCTCATGGTGTTGGGGGTAATATACTGGCATGGATAGAGGATTAGCTAACTAACAGAAAACAAAGAGTCGGGATAAAAGGGTCATTTTCAAAATGGCAATCTGTAACTAGTGGGGTGCCTCAGGGATCAGTGCTGGGGCCTCAACTATTTACAATATATATCAATGACTTGGATGAAGGAACAGAGAGTCTTGTGGCCAAATTTGCTGATGATACCAAGAGAGGTGGAAAAGCAAGTTGAGATGAGGACACAAAGTGTCTGCAAAGGGATATTGACAGGTTAAGCGAATGGGCAAAAATTTGGCAGATGGAATATAATGTGGGAAAATGTGAAGTCATCCACTTTGGGAGGAAAAATAAAAAAGCAAAATATTATTTGAATGGAGAAATACTACAAAATGCTGCGGTACAGAGGGATCTGGATTTCCTCGTACATGAAACACAAAAAGTCAACATACAGGTGCAGCAGGTAATCCGGAAGGCAAACGGAATATTGGCCTTTATTTCTAGGGGGGTGGAGTATAAAAGCAGGGACGTCATGCTACAACTGTATAGGGTGCTGGTGAGACCACACCTGGAGTACTGCGGACAGTTCTGGTGCCCTTATTTAAGGAAGGTCATACTTGCATTGGAGGCAGTTCAGAGAAGGTTCACTAGGTTGATTCCGAGTATGGAAGGGTTGTCTTATGAGGAAAAATTGAACAGGTTGGGTCTATACTCATTGGAGTTTAGAAGAATGAGAGGAGATCTTATTGAAACATACAAGATTCTGAGGGGACTCGATAGGGTAGATGCTGAGAGGATGTTACCCCTCATGGGGGAATCTAAAATAGGGGGCATAGTCTCAGAATAAGGGGTCGCCCGTTTAAGACCGAAATGAGGAGGAATTTCTTCTCCCAGAGGGTCGTGAATCTTTGGAATTCTTTTATCCCAAAAAGCTGTGGAGGCTGAGTCATTGAATACATTCAAGGCTGAGTTAGACAAATTTTTGATCAGCAAGGGAGTCAAAGGATATGGGGAAAAGACGGGAAAGTGGAGTTGAGGTAAAAATCAGATCAGCCATGATCTCATTGAATGGCGAAGCAGGCTCGAGGGGCCGAATGGCCTACTCGTGCTCCTCTCTCTTGTGGTCTTATGGTCTTATTATCAACCACACAGCCAATTTTTGTATCATCTGCAATCTTCTTAATCATGCCTTTAATTGTGCCAACAGAACTTTAACATAGTAAAACGTCCCAAGGCACTTTACAGGAGCGTTTATCAAACAAAATTTGACACCGAGCCACACACGGAGATATTAGGACAGGTGACCAAAAACTAGATCAAAGAGGTAGGTTTTAAGGAGCGTCTTAAAGGAGGAAAGAGAGAGGAGAGGTTTAGGGAGGGGATTCCAGAGCTTAGGGCCTTGGCAGCTAAAGGCATGGCCGCCAATGGTGGAGCAATGAAAATTGGGCCTGTGCAAGAGGCCAGAATTGGTGGAACTTGAGGTAAAGCTGTGGGGGAGTGAGGGTGAAATGAAGTGCAGTTATTTTGCCACTGGTCAGATCTCTGAGCACTGGGGATAGGTTGGATGTCACTCACGTCTGGCTTGCTGGCAGCTACGCAGATTACATCAGCAAGGGCCCCTTCAAACTGGGCCAGCGAGTCAAAGTTCTCTGCGTAGACAATGTTCCTGGAGTCTCCGTTGGTAACGATATTCTGCAGTTCATTAATATCAGCTTCGGCGACGCCTACAGCATACAGATGGATGCCTAACATTGAAATAAAGGGTGTTTGGAACATTAGCGTAATTTCCGTTCCTCAGGCAGTGTTCTAGAATTATACACTAAAACCTGCCTCGGGTGACGCCTCGCCCGCACATTAGCTATGAAATCTCCCTCTCAGCCTGCTCTTTCTAATGAACCGTGAGCAATTTACACTGTTGTGGACATCTCCCCCTCCAACACAGGTAAAAACTTTCAAGACGGGGCAATTCTGGGAAATGTCTCCCTGACCTCTCCCCTCCCCCCAACACCTCCCCAAAAGAGACAATTGAGCAAAAGCTCCAAGGTGATAGTCTAACATTACAACTGATGTAACTCAGCTCTGCCCAGTTGCATTCCACAGAGGACACTCACATGGTCCCAACAGGAGAAGGATTCAGCCCATCGCCCTGCACTTTCCCCCTACCTCTTTCAATTTATTTCTTTTTCAAATACTTATCCACTTTCCTTTCAAAAGCTGTTATAGCATCATGGAAAGGATACAGCACGGAAGGAGGCCACCCGACCAGCTCTATGCAAGAGCAATCCAGCTAGCTCCACTCTATCCCTGTAGCCCTGCAATTTTTTTCCTTTCAAGTATTTATCCAGTTCCCTTTTGAAGGCCATGATTGAATCTGCCTCCACCACACCCCCTGGCAGTGCCTTCCAGATCCTAACCACTCGCAGTGTAAAAAGGTTTTTCCTCATCCTTTTATGTGTTCTACCATCTCCAGGATGCACTGCAGCAACTCGCCAAGGCTTCTTCGACAGCACCTCCCAAACCCACGACCTCTACCACCTAGAAGGACAAGGGCAGCAGGCGCATGGGAACAACACCACCTGCACGTTCCCCTCCAAGTCACACACCATCCCGACTTGGAAATATATCGGCCATTCCTTCATCGTCGCTGGGTCAAAATCCTGGAACTCCCTTCCTAACAGCACTGTGGGAGAACCTTCACCACACGGACTGCAGCGGTTCAAGAAGGCGGCTCACCACCACCTTCTCAAGGGCAATTAGGGATGGGCAATAAATGCTGGCTTTGCCAGCAACGCCCACATCCCATGAACGAATGAAAAAAAACTCCTGCCACCTGTTTCTGGCAATCAGTTCCATATCCTAACAACCCTCTGTAATATATATTAAAAAAATTCTCCTCCCCTCAACAGATGTCCCCCCGCTCCAAGAAATTCCCTCAATAAACAAAGCGAGGGAGGGGTGAAGGATACAGGAAAATACCTGCAGCCTTTGCCCTCCTGACAGCCTCCGTGAATCTGTCTTCCGAGCGCCCGTCTGTTACCAGCACCAGCAGGGCAGGGACCTGTGGGCGCCTCCCTGCTGAGAGTTGAAACACGTAATCCAGTACAAATTCGATTGCTTTGCCTGAGGAAGAACAGAAAAGGAGATTAGAAAAGAAATGAAAGAACTCGCCATTATACAGTTCACGACCTCAGGATGTCCCCAAAGCGCTTTGCAGCCGATTGAGTACTTCTGAAGTATTGTAATATAGGGAAACGCAGCAGCCAATTTGCACACAGCAAGATCCCACAAATAGCAAGGCGATAATGACCAGATAATCTGTTTTTTTTAGTGATATTGGTTGAGAGATGATCGTTGACCCAGGCCACCGGGGGAGAACTCCCCTGCTCTTCTTTGAAATAGTGCCGTGGGATCTTTCACGTCCGCCTGAGAGGGCAGACTGGGTCTCGGTTTAACGTCTCACCTGAGATTCCGATGGCAATCTGCGCAAGAAATGCACCCAACAATCGGAAGGTGCAGATAGCCTACTTTAAAAAAAAATTACTGGCGTCTGCATGTTTTGTGTTAATACTGCAAAGCATGTAAGAGAGATATGTATGGTTAATTGGACAAATGATCCTCTGATAATGGTCTGCAGTGGCTCACTTTTGAAAGCAAAATGGCTCAAAGGCACCTTGTTAAAAGAGCCAGACATCTTTCAACAATTTGAAAAGAAATGAGGGACCAAAAATCCCAGCAGTTCCATTTAGATTGTGTCTTCCGATGCCTTAAGCATTGACCCTGCCAGTGTCTGCAGGACCAATGGGAGGGCCCATTAGCAAAGGGCAGGCGGGCGCAAGCATCACTTTAGTCCCCTCTCTGGGAACCTGCCTGCCCATAATAGCCGGAAGCTCCAACGCCCTTCAACAATTGTCCCCCCAACACCCCACCCCCCCCACCACTTCACCCATGTAGGATCTTCAACTGGGGTCAGAAGTTATGCTGCAGCTATACAAAACCCTGGTTAGACCGCACCTGGAGTACTGTGAGCAGTTCTGGGCACCGCATCTTCGGAAGGGCATACTGGCCTTGGAGGGAGTGCAGCGTAGGTTTACTAGAATGATACCCGGACTTCAAGGGTTAAGTTACGAGGAGAGATTACACAAATTGGGGTTGTATTCTCTAGAGTTTAGAAGGTTAAGGGGTGATCTGATCAAAGTTTATAAGATATTAAGGGGAACAGATAGGGTGGATAGAGAGAAATTATTTCCACTGGTTGGGGATTCTAGGAGTAGGGGGCACAGTCTAAAAATTAGAGCCAGACCTTTCAGGAATGAGATTAGAAAACACTTCTACATACAAAGGGTGGTAGAAGTTTGGAACTCTCTTCCGCAAACGGCAATTAATACTAGCTCAATTGCTAAATTTAAATCTGAGATAGATAGCTTTTTGGCAACCAAAGGTATTGAGGGATATGGGCCAAAGGCAGGTATATGGAGTTAGATCACAGATCAGCCATGATCTTATCAAATGGAGGAGCAGGCACAAGGGGCTGAATGGCCTACTTCTGTTCCTATGTTCCTATGTTCAACTGAATCAACCACAGCTTCTGAAGGACAGTACGCTTCTTCTCTCTGGGTGTACCATCCTCCGTACGTTCGACGGGTCCCATTAACTCCAACGTAAGGAGCCCCCCACTCCTGGCTCCACTTGCTTTGCATCACTGCCCTTGTAAGTGGGCGGATGGAAGCTCCAACCCTTACAAGGCCGACCAGGAACTCCCAGCATAGGCCAGGACTTGGCGTATCCGGGTCCTGGTTTATTTCTGTGCCATGCTGCCGAACTCTTGCCAGAGTTACAGCAAGATTCCCCCAGAAAAACCAATTGCATTCAGCCCCAGTAACTTTATTTTTGGAAGTATGGCAGAAGGAGCAGCCTATCTTCACCTCAGCCAGCAAGTCATTGCCAGTGCAGCAGATCAGAATGCACTGCAAGCACACCAGAAGATCCTTTCTTTGTGCCTACCTTTGGCATTCAGATACTCTACCTGTTTTAGTGCCACCACCTTGATACGGAAGTTCTCTTATGGCCTGGAGCAGCTCCTGGTGGCTTCCAAGTCTACCAAGTGGGATTTCAATCTTAGACTCATCGCTGTACTGAACTACTGAGACCTGCGTAAAAAGACATGGACAAAATTAAAAGGTAAACCAATTGTGACGTTGCTAATCAAAGCACTAAATGGAATTGGCGTAATCCTTATTTGACTTGAAAGTTTCAGAGTAGCTCATACCGGGGGTATTGACCTAGTGGTTGTTATTCCATCTCTGAGACGTGGTTTTGATTGTCGCTCAGAGTAATGGCATTAAAGCTTCGCTCTTTGTTCCCAACAGGAATCCTATGGGAAATGACTTTATGCAGTATTGAGCCTGACATCAGTGAATACAACTACACAGCTCCAGACTGCCCATTGTCTGGTAGTTTGACATACAAAGGCCACAAGGATGGCTGATGCTGTAAGTGGAAATGTCACCCAGGTCCTCTTGTGAAGCTGGTGTTGATTTTAGGACCGTCCAGTAGCAAAATTTTGTACTGTAGACCCGTGCCCTCTAGAAACTGGATTAAGACCGTGTTATGGATGAACCTGACAGTCAGCAGAGAGGGTAAATTCTCAATCTATCAGTTCGGATTACGTTCAAACGTAGATCCCAGAGGTGAAAGGACTGTGTAACACTACGAGGGTAATTTTAACTTTGAGCGATGGCTGATATTGAATTAGCCGCCCATTTTAGACTAAACCCTCTTTTCCTTCCGACTGAAGTCAATAGAAGTCAATCGTCCATCCGTATAACGGGCGGCTAATTCGAAATCGGCCATTTCACACTATCGCCCAAAGATAAAATGTCCTGTTTCTTGAACAGTTTACCTTCTGCTGCACCTTGACATGATAATTATGAACGTGATGGGAGGCTCTAAGTTGGATGCTCCCAAGTTGGATGCAAGAAGTCTTCATCTTGCAAACCCAACAGGCAAAATGGTAAGTCTCATTTTCAAAAGACAGACTTATTTTTTCTCTCTTTGTGTTTCCTCCCATTTGCCTTTTTTCTCGACTTATGAATTCTAGGAAATGCTTCACTTCAAAGTCTCATCAATTGGACAATTTGTTCCTTCCTCCTGGCCTATTTACATGGATTTTGCCTCATATACCCAACTTCCCCCCCCCCCTCCATAACCCCCCCCCACCATTGCTTTCCCAAGGGTGGAAGGAACCACATCTTCACACAACCCAGTCCCTTAGGATTATTACAGTGCGAGTAAACTAACCCCAGAATCACACTGTGTCATCGTGTGAATTCGTTGTTAAAACAAGAACTAGTCAGTGGCTGAACACAATCACAACACAACTTCATACCAACGTTACAACAGTGATTTGAAAATTCCAAGATGAAGGGGTTTTTCTGCTACCTCACGGGATCAAATTAATCAGATCTTGATGTGCATCTTGGCTCAGTATTATTACACTAATCAACAAGGTGGTGATTGATAGGTGCTACCAAGGAGATATGTAAGCCCTTTACAAAAAAAAGAAGAAAGAACTTGCACTTATATAGAATCTTATCAAACTCTCAGGAGGTTTTACAACCAATGGATTATTTTTGAAGTGCTGTCACTGTTTTTATCTAGGCAAATGTGGCAGTCAGTTTGCACACAGCAAGGTCCCACAAACAACAAATGAGGTCAATGAGCAGTTTAACCTGTTTTTGCTGGTGTTGATTGAGGGAGGAATGTTGGCCAGGACACCAGGAGAACGGCCCGCCCCTCCTTGAATAGTGCTGTGGGATCTTTTATATCCACCTGAACAGACAGCCAGGGCCTCAGTTTAACGTGTCATCCGAGAAATGGCAGCTATGACAACGCAGCACTCCAAATAAAGTGTCCGCCTAAATCATGCGTTCAAGTCCACAGTGAGGCTTGAACCTCTGACCTTCTGCCCGAGCTGCCAACTGAGCCAAGCTGACAGCTTAACAAAATCCAGTGCCAAAAAAAAACCTGTTTATTATAACACAACAATCTCATCCCTATAGGTGTTTAGATTGCTCATTAGAACTCAAAGAACCAATACCCAGATTCTCAGACCATTGTAGTGACGTTACTGGGGTGGGATAGACCTACCTGCGTTGCATCAGGTCCAATGCGAGGTAGATGAGAGACCACGTTGTATAAGAACTGCTTCACTTTCTGAAAGTTGTCCTGTCCGATACTCCAGGAGCCATCGACCAGGAACACAATGTCAGCTCGGGCTCTGCTACACACTGCAACCAAACCAAAGCCTCAAAAATTGTCTTGCTCTGTGCAAACCACCTTTCACCCATTCCTCCTACACACTACAGCTTGGTGTCACCCGATCACTTGGTTTGTCTGGTCTTCTCAACAACAATTTGCATTTATTTAGCGCCTTTAATGTAGTGAAACATCCCAAGGCGCTTCACAGGAGCGTATTCAAACAAAAATTGACAACTGAGACACATAAGGAGATATTAGGACAGGTGACCAAAATCTTGGTCAAAGAGGTAGGTTTTAAGGAGCGTCTTAAAGGAGGAGAGCGAGGTGGAGAGGTGGAGAGGTTTAGGGAGGGAATTTCAAAGCTTAGGGCCTAGGCAGCTAAAGGTAATGGTGGGGCAAAGGAATTTGGGGATGTGTAAGAGGCCAGAATTGGAGGAACGCAGCGTTCTCAAAGGGTTGCAGGGCTGGAGGAGGTCACAGTGATAGGGAGGGGGCGAGGCCAGGGAGGGATTTGAACACGAGGATGAGAATTATAAATTTGAGGCATTGGTGGGCTGGGAGCCAATGTAGGTCAGCGAGCACAGGGTTAGTGAAGTCTTAGTGATACACCATGTTATAGTCCCAAACAATTAAAATAAACTTCCTTATACATCATGTGTAACAGTGTGAACATTACCTCCCCAGTGTATAATTACAACGCAAGTTAAATTTAAGATAATCACAAAAAGAATTAAAGGGGAGGTTAGAAAAATAATTTTTTTACCCAGATGTTGGTTAAAATGTGACACAAACCATAATTGAAGCAGGATCCATACATTTTTTTTAAAAGGGAATTAGTCGCTTTAGAAAGAGGAATGTTAAAGGCAATGGGGAGTGAGCAGGAGAGTAGAATTAGACAGGATGGTTCCTGTGGAGAAAAACACACTTGGTGGGCCCGTTCCTGTGCTGCTGGAATATTCTATGATTCTACACTTACCAGGTCTTTCAGTAATGGAGGTCTCGTGTCCTATCTCCGTACCAAACACTGGCCGGATTGTAAAAACGTACTCATGTCCAAGTCGCAAATCGGAGATCTGATAAGAACCTGTTGTTGCTGATACGGTGATCGACTGCTGTTCTTTTTGTGCTGAAACATAAATACTGTGGGATTAATGGGGGTCAGTGGTCAGAAACTAACAATTTAGCTTCTGCTTTGCAGCACATATAACCTGGTGCTGAGCAAAAAGGCCCCAATGAGATGAGATCTTTTGTCTAGGCCAGATTCAAACTTTGGTCATGGTTTACAAGGACAATGCTGTTGCGCAGTCCTTCAGTCCCTATAGGATTTTCAGGTAAAGAAGGTGAAGCCGAGAGACCTACCCGTAGCAAGTCTCCAAGAGAGGATGTAGGATGTAGCCCCAGGTACGCGGTTCCAGCCCAGTGTCATCTTGCCTGTATCGATGTCGGTCACTCGGAATCCCTGCACCTTCTCAGCCTGAGCTGCAAACAAAGTAACGAGAGAACTTTCAGGCCGTGGCTCAGAAACTAGGAAGATTAAAATCGTCAAAACATCACCTCAGTCCAAATTAAATAAGATATTTTGTGCAGGCAAGGCACGATCCTTGGTCCCCTGCCCCTCCAAGTTGCTTCTTCCCCTTTTTGCCTTGTCACTCCAAGCCAAGCATCGACTGGAGCCATGAGAGACGGGCAACTCGCAATTAGGTTTTTCCTCAATGTTGGACACTCGATGGTGCACAGTTAAGGCCTATGGATGACTCAGCTCTCTGACGGGGAGAAAATCTGGCCGCCGCTCAGCACTTCCCCACTCCGAACCATAAAAAAAGTGAGCAGGATGGGAGCTAGTCATGGGCACCATGGGCAATATTCGCCAACTCCATGCTGACCACCAGATCGTTGATGCTTTAGGAAAAGAACTAAAAGGAGTATGGTCCCAGTAGCAACCTGGAGCCAAGCAAGATCCTGCATGAAGGTGATGTGTGTGTGTGTTTTTTTTTGATCATGTAAACATGATGAGGAAATTTGACTTGCAGTGAATTCATGCAGTTTGCAGGTCCCCCTCAGGACTAACCTCCCCGCGGAAATCCCTTTCACTGGAGAGCTCTGTGGTTGTGTAATGCCAAGTGTTTCAATCGGCCAAGGCTAACCTACCATCCAGAGCCCATCCAAATGATCCCCATAATTTCAGGTCAGCTTCACACAAGTTCACGAAAGAAAGAACTCCCATTTATGTAGCGGCTTCCACGACCTCAGGACGTCCCAAAGCGCTTTACAGCCAATGAAGTACTTTTGAAGAGAAGTCACTGTTGTAATGTAGGAAATGCGGCAGCCAATTCACACAAAGCAAGGTCCCACGAACAGCAATGAGATAAATGACCAGGCGATCTGTTTTAGTGAAGGATAAATACTGGCCAGGACATTGGGAGAATTCCTCTGCTCCTTCAAAATAGTGCCATGGGATTTTTTTACGTCCACCTGAGAGGATAGACTGAGCCTCGGTTTTAACGTCTCATCTGCAGGCACATCAGAGTGCAGCAATCCCTCAGTACTGCACTGAAGTTTCAGCCTAGATTATGGGCATGATTTTAAATGGGAAAAATGGGTGGGTTAGGGGCGGGGGGCAGTAAAAATTTTTAAAACCTAATACCCGACTCCAACTCGCCTCCAACCCGCCCACTTCCGGTTTTAACGGAGGCTGGATGAGGGGCGGGCGACCAACCCGCTCTCAGGAAGCAGGTCGGTCATTAAAAGCTTTCAAGGTGGCTGCGGGCTCCCACTTTTACAGCTTTTTTGTTTTCAACCCCGGGGGCCGAGGTTCCAATTCACGCCATGTGAGAGGAGGCGAGAAGGCTCGGAACTGCAGGTAAGTGCCTTTATAGCACTGCTTGTGGGCCCGGAGGAGTAGGAGTGCTTCCCCCAGGCCCAACAAGCCTACCGGCAGTGACCATACAAACGTGACTGACCAACACTCCCCCCCACCGCCCCATGATATCTCCGACCCCCCCCACAATCTCCGACCCCCATTCATTGACCCCCCCACGATCTCCGACCCCCATTCGCTGACCCCCGCCCCGATCTCCGACCCTCCCCGATCTCCGACCCCCCCCCACAATCTCCGACCTCCATTCACTGACCCCCCAACGATCTCTGACCCCATTCACTGACCCCCCCCCACGATCTCCGACCCCCATTCGCTGATCCCCCCACGATCTCCGACCCCCCCACGATCTCCAACCCCCCCCACGAATCTCCAACTGCGGTGATGACCCCCGACCCCAACCTTCCCGATGACTGACCCCCACCCGATGATCCCCCGATCACTGCCCCCCCCCCCCACCGATGACTGCCCCCACACCCCGAGGGCCCCCGATGACTGAGCCACACCATCCAACACTTACCTTTTCATGTCCTCTTCCTTCCTCTTCCGACTGAAGCCAGCCTGTCAATCAGGCTGGCCTGTTGGGCGGGAAACGTAGAAAAAAAAAGACGTCCTTAAGTCAAATTCGTAAGGACATCCGGGAAACCCGTACTTCCAGGTTTCCCGTCAGGAATTCCTCTCCCCGCCCACCGCCGTCTTCCCGGCTCCCTGATAAAATCATGCCCTCTGTCTCAGGAGTGGGAATTGAACACACAACTCTCAGACTCAGGGGCGAGACAGCAATTCAGAATAAAGCAAGCACTAATCAGAACCTCAGTAAATGCACCACTGCAATCAAACACATATAGAATTTCTTGTTAAAAGATCACCGACTCTTACCTGTACTAGTGGTGATTGGAACAGGAGTCCCTTCTCGATCACCAAAAAGTGAGGAGACTCTGATGATGTAACTCCTCCCGGCCTGCAGGTTCAGGATGTCAAATGTGTTGATGTTTGGTGTAACCAACCTACTGACCTCTGGGCCTCCTGTCGGCAGATCAAAGCAGTGAAGAATTTTATTCAATAAATATTTTGCCTAATTAGGATCTAAACAAATACTTCAAGAATTAAGTTACGAGGAGAGATTACACAAATTGGGGTTGTATTCTCTAGAGTTTCGAAGGTTAAGGGGTGATCTGATCGAAGTTTATAAGATATTAAGGGGAATGGATAGGGTGGATAGAGAGAAACTATTTCCGCTGGTTGGGGATTCTAGGAGTAGGGGGCACAGTCTAAAAATTAGAGCCAGACCTTTTAGGAGTGAGATTAGAAAACATTTTTACACACAAAGGGTGGAAGAAGTTTGGAACTCTCTTCCGCAAACGGCAATTGATATTAGCTTAATTGCTAAATGTGAGATAGATAGCTTTTTGGCAACCAAAGGTATTAAGGGATATGGGCCAAAGGCAGGTATATGGAGCTAGATCACAGATCAGCCATGATCTTATCAAATGGCGGAGCAGGCACGAGGGGCTGAATGGCCTACTCCTGTTCCTATGTTCCTAATACAGCCAACGCTACCTTCACGCATGTGTGTGCATTTTTGTACAAGTTAAAACTAAGACAGAGCAATGCCACCACCCCCCCTCCAATGCCGCAATGAGTAAATCCACCATCTGACATGGCACTGAGCAATACGGTTCAAGAAATGTTCTAGGTTACAAATTGGCTTTTGTGCCCCTGAGCTGGGGGATTAGAAACATCAGCCAGGGTTCCTGTCCCTCATTGCTGTCCAGGGGGCAACTGCAAGGAAAATGCCAGTGAGTCGATGCCGGGAGAGGACAGGATTGGGATTGGTGGTGATGCCTCATGTGGAAGAATAGCCTACTGACGTTTAAAGAACGGCAACTTGGGTGTAGGCATCAAAGGACAGGCAGGGCCAGTGGAACCCTAACCCAGCGCTTGTTAACGGCTGCTCGGGAAAGGAGGGAGAAAACTGGAAGATCGAAGCTTCGGTTTGGAGTCCAAACCTACAGGAAAGTGGCTCTTAGTGAGAGTCGGAAACAAATCCAACCAACTCACACCTGCCATCAGGCTGAGTGCAGCCTACGATGGCCTGTTTATGTAGACCGCAGCAGTGTGGGGAGCAGAGGACCGACAGATCCTGTTACCGCAGTCCACTGAGTTGCTCCAGTGGTTTTCAAACCAACACGTTAAGTGCACTGAGCGTTTTACCCTCTGCCAGTCTCCAGTAGATTCTGTATCCGGAGCTTCCCGGGACCCCGCTCCAGGCTATCTGAATCCGCTTCCTCGTCGAGCTGATGATCCGCAGGCCCCCGACCGTTCCCAGAGGACGTTCGACAGCAGCTGAAATTTCAACGTAAAAATCCAACAGGTTAATGCGGACACGTAGGAACAACGAAGGAAAGATTAAGGAGGGGGGGCGGGGGGGGGGGGGGGGGGGGAAATCATTCCCTTTGGAAAACAGAACATTTTAACAAGGCTCTGAAGGTGATTGGCCGAGCTGTTTTACTCTGGTACGGGGGCCACATGTTTAAAACTTGGAATAAGAAGAAATATCAGCTGGTGCTTATTCACACAAAAGGTAACAGATGAGGGATAAGTCCCTAGGGTGAGATCACAGGATAATTATACATGTAGGAGGCCACTCGGCCCATTTTTGTTCATTCCCCCAGAAAGGTCCTTAAGACACTGCAGTTCAGAGTCCAATTGTTTCTTTAAAGATTCCCGGGTTCTTGCCTCCACTGCTCTGTCCATATATCGATCACTCTGTGTAGAGCAGAATTTCCTGATATCAATCCTAAATTTATCTTTTCACTATTTAACCTAAATTAATATTCTGGGTTGAATGTCTCCCTTCTTTTGAGTGGGTAGGGCCATTCCTGTCAAAATCTTGTATTTATGGAGTCTGGTCAAGACACTAATCCATCCATCTTTATGTTACGTGCTTCACACCTAACCTTAACAAAACGGTAGTTAAGATGCGTCAGCTTAACACCAGTTAATCTCAGATAAAAGCAGGAAATGCTTGCTCACTTTTCTGCACCATCTCCAATGCTTGCTCACCTCTCTGCACCATCTCCAATGCTTGCACACTTCTCTGGACACTCTCCAATGCTTGCACACTTCTCCGCACTCTCTCCAATGCTTGCACACTTCTCTGGACACTCTCCAATGCTTGCACACTTCTCCGTACTCTCTCCAATGCTTGCACACTTCTCTGGACACTCTCCAACATTTGCACACTTCTCCGCACCCTCTTCAATGCTTGCACACTTCTCTAAATCCTCTCCAATGTTTGCACACTTCTCTAAACCCTTTCCAATGCTTGCTCACTTCTCTGCACCCTCTTCAATGCTTGCACACTTCTCTGCACCATCTCCAATGCTTGCACACTTCTCTGCACCATCTCCAATGCATGCACACTTCTCTGGACACTCTCCAATGCTTGCACACTTCTCTGCACTTTCTCCAATGCTTGCACACTTCTCTGGACACTCTCCAATGCTTGCACACTTCTCTGCACTATCTCCATGCTTGCACACTTCTCTGCACCCTCTCCAATATATGCAACTTCTCTAAACCCTCTCCAATGCATGCACAGCAAAGTAACAACTGAGCTATTGCAGCACGAGTTGCCTCAGACAATGTTTGGGGCAGAGACAATTGCATTTTTTGAGAGAAAATTGAATAACTATTTAAAGCAAAGGAACATAAGAACATAAGAACATAAGAAATTGGAGCAGGAGTAGGCCAATCGGCCCCTCGAGCCTGCTCCGCCATTCAATAAGATCATGGCTGATCTGATCCCAACCACAAATCTAAAGAACACAAGAAGTCGGAGCAGGACCCGGCCACATAGCCCCTGGGCCCTCTCCGCCACCCACAGGGCATTGACCGATCCGAACTCAGCTTCATGTCCAATTTCCTGCCCGCTCCCCATAACCCCTAATTCCCTTTACTTCTAGGAAACTGTCTATTTCTGTTTTAAATTTATCTAATGATGTAGCTTCCACAGCTTCCTGGGGCAGCAAATTCCACAGACCTACCACCCTCTGAGTGAAGAAGTTTCTCCTCATCTCAGTTTTGAAAGAGCAGCCCCTTATTCTAAGATTATGCCCCCTAGTTCTAGTTTCACCCATCTTTGGGAACATCCTTACTGCATCCACCCGATCAAGACCCTTCACAATCTTATATGTTTCAATAAGATCGCCTCTCATTCTTCTGAACTCCAATGAGTAGAGTCCCAATCTACTCAACCTCTCCTCATATGTCCGCCCCCTCATCCCCGGGATTAACCGAGTGAACCTTCTTTGTACTGCCTCGAGAGCAAGTATGTCTTTTCTTAAGTATGGAGACCAAAACTGTATGCAGTATTCCAGGTGCGGTCTCACCAATACCTTATATAACTGCAGCAATACCTCCTTGTTTTTATATTCTATCCCCCTAGCAATAAAAGCCAACATTCCGTTGGCTTTCTTGATCACCTGCTGCACCTGCATACCAACTTTTTGATTTTCTTGCACTAGGACCCCCAGATCCCTTTGTACTGCAGTACTTTCCAGTCTCTCGCCATTAAGAAAATAACTTGCTCTCTGATTTTTCCTGCCAAAGTGCATAACCTCACATTTTCCAATATTATATTGCATCTGCCAAATCTCCGCCCACTCACCCAGCCTGTCTATATCCCCTTGCAGGTTTTTTATGTCCTCCTCACTCTCTACTTTCCTTCCCATCTTTGTATCATCTGCAAATTTTGATATGTTGCACTCGGTCCCCTCCTCCAAATCGTTAATATAGATTGTAAAGAGTTGGGGACCCAGCACCGACCCCTGTGGAACACCACTGGTTACTGGTTGCCAGTCCGAAAATGAACCATTTATCCCAACTCTCTGCTTCCTGTTTGATAACCAATCCTCCACCCATGCCAGAATATTACCCCCAATCCCGTGATTTTTTATCTTAAGTAATAATCTTTTATGTGGCACCTTGTCGAATGCCTTCTGGAAGTCTAAATACACTATGTCCACTGGTTCCCCTTTATCCACCCTATACGTTATATCCTCGAAGAACTCAAGCAAATTTGTCAGACATGACTTCCCCTTCATAAAGCCATGCTGACTTTGTCCTATTAAATTATGCTTATCTAAATGTTCCGTTACTGTCTCCTTAATAATAGACTCCAAAATTTTACCCACCACAGATGTTAAGCTAACTGGCCTATAATTTCCAGCCTTCTGCCTACTACCCTTTTTAAATAACGGTGTTACATTAGCAGTTTTCCAATCTGCCGGGACCTCTCCTGAGTCCAGGGAATTTTGGAAAACTATCACCAAAGCATCCACAATCCCTACTGCCACTTCCCTCAAGACCCTAGGATGGAAGCCATCAGGTCCAGGGGATTTATCCGCCTTGAGTCCCATTATTTTACTGAGTACCATCTCTTGAGTGATTTTAATCGTATTTAGCTCCTCCCCCCCCGAGAGTCCCCTGTTTGTCCAGTGTTGGGATATTCTTAGTGTCCTCTACTGTAAAGACTGAAACAAAATATTTGTTCAGCATTTTTGCCATCTCCATGTTTCCCACCATTAATTTCCCGGTCTCATCCTCTAAGGGACCTATGTTTGCCTTAGCCACCCTTTTTCTTTTTATATAACTATAGAAACTCTTGCTATCTGTTTTTATATTTTTTGCTAATTTCTTTTCATAATCTAACTTCCCTTTCTTAATCAATCCTTTAGTTACAGGGCTACAGCTAGAGAGCAAGGCAGTGACAGACATGATAGGCTGAATGGTTTCATGGGAGTCCCGATCAGAAACAGAGAATAATCCAAGTGCGGAATAGCATCATTCCCTGTGTGACTTACGAGTGGTCGCGGTGATAGTGACAGGCTGTCCTTCTCGATTTTCGATCAATGCAACAACTTTCACGAGGTAATTAACTCCCCCTTGCAGGTCCACAATATCGAAGGTGGTTACGTCTCCAGATACAACCTTGCTGGTCTCAGGTCCTCCTGCACAAAAATTGAGAGATGTTGGTGATTTTCCAAATAACTTCTGGGTTACAGCAGCCATTTCGTAAATGTATAGATGGTTTATATGTCGCCTTTTGAGTCAGCTTGGTGCAGTTGGTAGTACTCTCACCTTGGGGTCAAAAGGTTACAGGTTCAAACGTAATCTAGGCAGCTCCTCCAGGGCAGTAATGAGGAGTGCTGCATTTGGATTAAATTAAATCAAGGTTGCATCTGCTTGGTCAGGCTGCCACTGAAGATCCCTTGGCATTATTTGAAGAAGAGTTCGCCCGGTGTCCTGGCCAACATTCCTCTCTCAACCACCATCACCAAGAATAGATTACATAGAATTTACTGCACAGAAACAGGCCATTTGGCCCAACTGGTCTATGTCGGTGTTTATGCTCCACACGAGCCTCCTCCCTCCCTACTTCATCTAACCCTATCAGCATAATCTTCTATTCCTTTCTCCCTCACGTGTTTATCTATCTTCCTCTTAAAGACATCTATGCTATTTGCCTCAACTACTTCTTGTGGTCGCGAGTTCCACATTCTAACCACTTTCTGGGTAAAGAAGTTACCTGATCGTGCAGTTCATTGCTAGTTGTGGAATGCTACTGGCACAAAAAGCCTACCTCATTTAACAGTCACTGCACTCCAAAAGTAATTGATTTACGAAGCACTTTGAGAGGTTTCAATGATGTGATAAGATGTTGTATAGAAGCAAGTATTTTAATGCAGTTTTCGAGAGACTGATTGCTTGGTGAGCGTTTCCATGTTTTACTTTGCAAAGCAAATATCTCTCAAAGGTTAGCCAAAGCTTTGTAAGCTTAATCAAACTGAAGGTCTTATTATTGCAACTTACTAGAATCATAGAATCTTACAGCACAGAAGGAGGCCGTTTGGTCCATCGAGCCTGTGTTGGCTCTTTGAAAGAGCTATCCAATTAATCCCACTCTCCCGCTCTTTCAACATAGCCCTGAAAATGTTTCCTTTAGTATAAAAGAACTCCAATCTAAACAGTTAAAGTGTCCAACCATCCTTTTGAAGTTGCTAACGTTATGCTGCATGAGCGGAAGGGACAGTTCTTGAGTCAACACACTGTCCTTTCATCTCTTGAGGCCTGAACTGGAATCAACTCAAGGCTGACAGGATGAAAGTCTCCCTCGGTGGACTGAAATGGTCCAATGTCAAACAAGTTGAGGAGAATCTTACCCCAGTTTCCAATGGGCTTGAGACTACCCAGAATTGTGCACAAAAGTTGTATTAGACGGGAGTCATACTGCACTCAGTGAACTCCATTTGGTGTAAGATAGTGTCTCACACCTCAAGGCTTCAGTTCATTTGATAGTCTCTTGAGTTACATTGGCACTTTTGTGCTAATGCACAACCAGAACCACTTTGCATCGTCGCAAAAGCAGACATGCAACTGCATCCTTACACTCCTGGCTTCCGCACCTGAACGAGTGACTTAAAACAGAGACCACTGAATGACAACCATCCCTTCACCGGTATGTACCTCCACATCAGTGGGATTAATTAACACGTTGCATTAAAATGCACAATTTATTCACTAGAACCATTATTACATTTGATTAAGGCAAGAGTTCAATTCTTACAACACCAACAAAATAACACCTTTAATGCAAAGAATGTCCCAAGGCGCTTCACAAATAGGCATAAGAACAGTGGATGCTGAGTCAGGGGGTAGAGAGGTTAGGAGAAGTGACCAAATGTTTGGTTGAAGAGATGGGTTTTGAGAAGGTTTTTAAACAACAACAACTTGCATTTGTACAGAGAGGAGAGGGGGGTGGACATTCAGAGGGGATCAGGAAGGGAATTCAAGAGAGCAGGACCCAGGCAGATGATGCTCTACCACCGGTGATGGAGCAAAGAGAGGGAGGGAGGGAGGCAGAGAGGGATGGAGGAAGGGAGGATGAACAAAAGACGAGTCAGAGGAACGGAGTATGTGGGAGAGGGGGAATATAGAGCTGGAGGGGATTATTTAGACAGGATGAGGTGCGGCCGTAGAAGGATTGAACGACACTGACAAGGACGATAAATTTAAGGCATTGGGGGCAGGGAGCTAGTGTAGGTCAGTGAGGATAGGGGTGAAGGGGGAAGCAGGACTTCGTGCGGGACATTATACGAGCAACTGAGTTTTCGACAAGTTGAAGTTTATGACGAGTGATACCAACAAGGAGAGTGTTGGAACAGTCGATTCTGGAGGTGACGAAAGGACATATGGAGGTTTCAGCAACGAACGGCCAAGGTAGGGGCGGAGGCTGGCATTGTGGCAGAGGGAGGGCATAAGCGGTCTTTGTAACGGAAAGGATACGGGGTCTGAAACTCAGCTCAGGGCGTGAGGACGCCACGTGAGCACATCATTACAACAGAGGCTACACTTCAAAAGTACTTCATTGGTTGCAAAGCGCTTTGGGACGTCCCGAGATCGTGAAAGGTGCAAGTTCTTTCTTTCTTTAACAGAGGGAACCTACCGTCACTGCGTTTCCAGCTGATTCTGTAAGTTGTGGCTCCACGAACGCCGACCCAAGATACGCGGAGGACGTCGCTGCGGGCTTCAAGCACTCGCACGTCGCTGACGCCAGCTATCTGACCCTCTTCTGATATTGCTGTTGTAGCGACAACAGATGAGAAGTCACTAAGAAGCAACGCACATCAGGCTACTATCAAAGACAGCGGAACTCTCTTTCCACAATAATGGCCCCAATATGTACAACCACCTTCAAAATGGCTTGCTTCCTTGTACTTTGTTACAAAGAATGTACAGCACAGAAACAGGCCATTCGGCCCAACAGCTCCATGCCGGCGATCATGCTCCACATGAGCCTCCTCCCACCCTACTTCACCTAACCCTATCAACAAAACCTTCTATTCCCTTCTCCTTCATGTGTTAATCTTGCTTCCCCTTAAATGTATCTACGCTAGTCACTGCAACTACTCCTTGTGGTAGCGAGTTCCGCATTTCTATCACACTCTGGATAAAGAAGTTTCTCCTGAATTCCCTATTGGATTTATTTGTGACTATTTTATATTTATGGCCCCTAGTTCTGGTCTCTCCCGTAAGTGGAAACATCTCTACGTCTACCCTATCGAACCCTTTCCTAATCTTAAAGACCTCCATCAGGTCACCCCTCTGTCTTCTCTTTTCTGGAGAAAAGAGCCCCAGATCTTTCCTGATGGGTATAACCTCTCAGTTCTTGTATCATCCTAGTCAATCTTTTTTGCACCTTCTCCAGTGCCTCTATATCCTTATTATAATATGAAGACCAGAACTGTTCACAGTACTCCAAGTGTGGTCTAACCAAGGTTCTGTACAAGTTCAGCATAACTTCTCTGCTTTTCAATTGTATTCCTTTAGAAATGAACCCCAGTGCTTGATTTCCTATTTTTATTATCTTATTAACCTGCATTTTTTATAAAGCATCGTCCTTTGTTTGTACGGTCTGTATCTATTTTCTGTGGTTCTCCCCTTCTGGGTCTATCCTGAGGTGGGTTATGTTCAGTGTAAAATGTTCCTCCATTCACAATTTTACAAATGTCACACCCTGCCAGCACATACTCACCGGTCTTTGTCATTATGGTGACAGGAATCCCTTCTCTATTTCCCATTATGGGAGTGACTCTGACAGCGTAAGCTGTGTCGGGCTGCAGCTTCTGGATGTCAGCCGACCTGACATCTCCACTCACCACACTGCTCTCCTCAACTCCTGAATTAACAGACAAAAACTCTGCTGTAAAATCAACAACAGCTTGCATTTATATAGCGCCTTTAACATAGTAAGACGTCCCAAGGCGCTTCACAGGAGCGTAATCAGGCAAAATTTGGCACCGAGCCACGTAAGGAGATATTAGGACAGGTGACCAAAAGCTTGGTCAAAGAGGTAGGTTTTAAGGAGCATCTTAAAGGAGAGAGAAAGACAGACAGGTGATTCCACACCACTGACCTACACACAATTAGGCAGCTCCATGCCGTAGTTACACCACACGGATGTTTTTTTTAAAAATTCATTCTCAGGATGTGGGTTTCTCATGAACTTTATTGTTCATCCCCAGTTGCCCTGAGATGATGACAGTGGGCCTTCTTCTTGAACTGCTAATAGTGGTTTGATACAACTAAGTGGCTCGCTAGGCCACGTCAGAGGGCAGTTAAGAGTCAATCACATTGGCGTGAGAATGGAGTCACGTATAGGCCAGACCCGAGTAAGGACGGCAGGTTTCCTTTCCTAAAAGGACGTTGATTACATAGAATGGAGAGCACAGAAACAGGCCATTCGGCCCAACAGGTCCATGCCGGTGTTTATGCTCCACACAAGCCTCCTCCCTCTTCATCTAACCCTATCAACATATCCTTCTATTCCTTTCTCCCTCATGTGTTTATCTAGCTTTCCCTTAAATGTATCTATGCTATTTGCCTCAACTACTCCTTGTGGTAGTGAGTTCCACATTCCAACCACTCTCTGGGTAAAGAAGTTTCTCCTGAATTCCCTATTGGATTTATTAGTGACTATCTTATATTTACGGCCCCTAGTTCTGGTCTCCCCCGTAAGTGGAAACATTTTCTCTACGTCCACCCTATCGAACCCTTTCCTAATCTTAAAGACCTCCATTAGGTCACACCTCAGCCTTCTCTTTTGTTGGGAAAAGAGCCCCAGCCTGTTCAGCCTTTCCTGTTAGGTATAACCTCTCAGTTCTAGTATCAACCTAGTAAATCTTTTTACGAACCAGTTGGGTTTTTTTAACGACAATACGACGACTGCACGGTCACTTTTTACCGAACGCAGATTTTTATTTCCAGATTTTTAATAGTGAATTCGAAATCTGAAACTGCCGCGTGGGATACGGACTCACATCCTCTGGATGGCTAGTCCCAGGGCCTCTGGGTGACAAGTCCAGTAACAAAACCACTACACCACCAAAGAGCAGACGATCTGACACTGGGCTGTTGTAACAGTGGATGGGACAACCCTTTAACCACACTTTATAAAATCAGCAAACCATTAAACCCACCATCAGCGCTCTTCCATGTGATTTTGTATGTAGACGCCCTGCCTACTCCTGTCCAGGCGATCCGAAGCTTGTGGCTTTGAGCCTCAGCCACTCGCACATTGGTCACATCTCCTACGATGGCATCTTTTTTTATTGAAAAAAATCCACAGAAATACGTTAGTCATAATTAACACCGTTTTTAAATTTATTTGGAGCCAGAAAACAAAATATGGCCGATTTTTCCTCATTCTCCTCCACTCGACCTGCCCCCAATCGTATTTGTGGACATGTCCCTAGGCCCAAATATTCCCAGGTACACACCCAAACCTGGCAGGGCCTTGCAGGTACAAAAGGGGGCAGGAAACCAGCCGCTGCCCCTGGCTTGAGAGGCCTGCAGTAGCGGTAATGGCCACTGAAGGCAGGGACTTCTGCCCGCTGTCCAAAAGCAGCAGCCAAAAAAAACCTCCAGCCCCGATCCTTGTACTGCTGGCCTGCGAGAGGTAATGCTTGCCTTCTGGCTGGCCTCCCAGTTTACACCCAGACCTGCTCAGAATCTCCATACCTGAGCAGGGCTGGGCGCAAGGCCGAGGGCTTAGTCCTTCTAGGCAACCGTCCAAATGGGCACCTACTCAACACTGATGGAGAAAATGAGGCACAGGACTGCTAACATCCTCGCCTGCCTCATTTGCTTGGCTCTTCCTCTTTGGAGCACAAACACATCCCCAACCCCTCCTTCCCAGGGATCCTCAGAAAATCCCTGGACAACCTAAAGGGTGCAAACGGCCAATGTAAAAGAAAGAACTTGCATTTATATAGCGCCTTTCAGGACCTCAGGATGCCCCAAAACGCTTTACAACCAATGATGCACTTTTGAGGTGTAGTCGCTGTTGTAATGTAGGAAACGCGGCAGCCAATTTGTGCACAGCAAGGTCCCACAAACAGCAATGAAATAAATGACCAGATCATCTGTTTTAGTGATGTTGGTTGAGGGATAAATATTGGCCAGGACACCGGGGAGAACTCCCCTGCTCTTCTTCAAAATAGTGCCACAGGATCTTTTACATCCACCTGTGAGGGCAATTTAATGTCTCATCCGAAAGACGGCACCTCTGACAGTGCAGCACTCGCTCAGTACTGCACTGGGTTATGGGCTCCGTCCCTTTTTCCTCTGCGTTGCGCCCGGGAGCCAAGCGATCCCCTGGAAAATGAGCCCTAAGTGATTTGGATGCAGCCATCCAAAAGCACTCACGTGTGACATGGGTTTGGTTAATCTCTCAGTGGGCATCGGCTGCACTAAATGGCATTCTCACTCAGAGAGACCGGTGTGGAAAATAGAAAGACACCATATCTTTGTGGCAGGGGGAGGATCTTTCGAGAGTGACGGACATCATTGGAGCAGAGTAGCGGCACCTGTAGAATCATAGAATCATGTAGCACAGAAGGAGGCTGTTCAGCCCTTCATGCCTATGCCAGCTCTTTGATAGAGCTATCCAATTAATCCCACTCCCTCGCTCTTTCCCCGTAGCCCTGCAAATTTTTCCTTTTTAAGTATATACCCGATTCCCTTTTGAGATGAACAACTGAATCTGCTTCCACCACTCTTTCAGACAGTGCATTCCCGATCTCTGCATCAAACCATTCTCTAGATAGACTGAGAGTACTGACACTGGGGGGTAAATATTAACGGGGAGCTGGGAAGAGAGCGGGGGTGGGGGGAGCATTTCCTGACGGGACACCCGGAAGTATGGGTTTCCCGGATGTCCTTACAATTTTGACGTAAGGACGTCTTTCAATTTTTTCTGTAGGTTTTCCACCCGACAGGCCAGCCAGATTGACAGATTGGCTGTCAGTTGGACAGAAGAGCGGCCAGGGAGCAGATGCCAGCAGCTAAGTATTAGATCGGGGTCGAGTCGGTCATCGGGGTCAGGGGTCATCAGGGGGAATCATTGGGGTCAGGGGTCATCGAGTGGCGTAATCGGGGTCAGGGGTCATTGGGGTCGGAGCTTGTGGAGGTTGGAGATCGTGGAGGGGTTTGGAGATCATTGGGGGGGGTCAAAGATCGTGGGGAGATCGGGGATCGTAGGGAGGGTTCGGAGATCGTGGTGAGGGGGTCGGAGATTGTGGTGGGGTGTGGGTCGGACATAGCGGGGGGGGGTCAGCCGATCGCATGTGTGGGATCGCTGCAGGTAGGCTTGTTGGACTCCTGCTCCTCCTGGTCCACAAACCGTGTGATAAAGGCACTTACCTGTTGCTCCAGGCCTTCTCGCCTCCTCTTACGTGGGGTGAAGCAGAAGGCCAGTGAATCCCAGCCCCCAAGAGTTAAAAATAAAAAAACAATTAAAATGGAGGCCCGCAGCTTCCTTAAACGGTTTTACTGACCGACCCGCCTCCTGAGAGCGGATTGGTCGCCCGCCCCTCGACCTGCTGCCGTTAAAACCGGAAATGGGCGGGTTGGGGTCGGGTTTTACATTTTTACTATTTTTACCTTTCCACCCGCCCCCAACCCATCCGTTCGTGGGGTTAAAATTTACGCCTGGGTGCCCAAATTGGAAAGCGTTCCATTCCCCAGTACTTGCATCCCTCACCCTGGCGGAGCACAAAATTCGGCAAAAAAAAAATTACAAGAACATTGTGCCAACTAAGCCTCAACGGCAATGTTGCCAATGGTGGGTTGGCACCTCACCACTTACCGGTCCTTGTAGTCACTGTGACCGGGCTTCCCTCCCTGGATCCAACCATTGCCGATACGTCAACTGCATACACGGTGTTCGGCAACAACCCTTCAATGTCGAACGAGCTAGAGCCACTGCTCAGAATTCTGCTGTCCTTGACACCTGAGGAATAGAAGAGCGATCCATTAAAATGGAGACCTGAGAGCGCGAGGGATCTGCGGACAACCAACAACAACGACAACTTGCATTCATACAGCGCCTCTGACGTGGTAAAACGTCCCAAGGCGCTTCACAGCAGCGATTATCAGACGAAAATTTGACATCGAGCCACATGAGGAAATATCAGAACGGGTGACCAAAAGCTGGGTCAAAGAGGTCGGTTTTAAGGAGCGCCTTAAAGGAGGAGAGAGAGGCGCAGAGGTTTAGGGAAGCAATATCCAGAGCTTAGGGCCTAGGCAGCTGAAGGCACGGCCGCCAATGGTGGAGCGATTAAAATCAGGGATGCGCAAGAGGCCAGAAGTGGAGAAGTGCAGAGATCTCTGCTAAAGTGAGTGAGGTCGTCCTCAGGTCTGCTCTTTAACTTAGTAGGGTTGCCAACCCTCCAGGAATTAAAGACTAATCTCCAGGACACTGGTGCTAACAACCCAGGAAAAGATTCACAGGGGCATTAAAAAAAATTCTGGGCTTCTTTTCGTTTTCTTTGAACACTTTTGTTTATTAAGTTATAAAAATATTGGAGCTGGGGAAATCCAGCCCTCACTGTCAAGGTTCATTCATGAAGAATGGTCACCAGAGAGCTGCTGGAACCATAACACACCTTGATCGAGTAGCTTCATAGGAACATAGGAACAGGAGTCGGCCATTCAGTCCCTCGAGCCTGTTACCATTCAATGAGATTATGGCTGATCTGTATCCTAACTCCATCCACCGGTCTTGCCTCCATATCCCTTAATAACCTTGGCTAGCAAAAATCTATCGATCACAGTATTAAAATTATTAATTGAGCCAGCATCTACTGCTTTTTGTGGGAGAGAGTTCCACACTTCTACCACCCTTTGCGTGATGAAACGTTCTCTCCTGAATGGCCTGGCTCTGATTTTAAGGTTATGTCCCCTTGTCCTGGACTCCCCCACCAGCGGAAAACGTTTCTCTCTATCTACCCTATCAATTCCTTTCCCAATCCTAAAAGCCTCAATCAAATCACCCCTTAACCTTCTACGTTCCAGGGAATACCAGTCTAGTTTACGTAATCTCCCCTCACAATCTAATCCTCGGAGCCCTGGTAACATTCTGGTGAATCTGCGCTGCACTCCTTCCAGTGGAAAAGAGGAGGAAACTGGGAGGGGCTGGGGGGGGAGAGGGCGGAACAGGCCTGATTTCTGTTGGCCTGAACTGTAAGGAATAGACTTGAGCAGGGAACAAGTGGGACTGAAGGCGTTCGATTTTCCCACGCTCTATACTGGAACCTCACAACACTGAACAGCAAACACCTACCATCAGCACGCCTCCATGTGACCTTGTACGCTGTCGCCCTGCTAACTCCGGCCCACGTGACACGAATCCGAGAGCTTTGCGTTTCAACCACTTGAAGATTAGTCACGCCTCCCGTAAGAGATTCTTATAAAAAGAAAGTTTTTAAAAAAACAAGAAACAAGTCCGTCCCTTTTTAGTAGGTCAAATCTACCCTGCCTGTGTTCTCACCATATCTCTCAACCCTTTCTCTCTTTGGACATGCATCCAATGGCCTTTTCAACTCGTTTCAGGCATTCTCAGGTCAGATACCGCACAGTTAGATGCAGGGTAAAATTAGCTAATTTCATCAGGTCCGCTAGGGACTGGAATGAAACTGCCCAACTCATTTCCCTTGGGGTTCTTGGGAAGAGGGCGTTCAACCATCAGTCTGGTTGGAATCAAGACCCCAGATCTCGAAGGTGAAAGACCGTCATCTAACCTCCTCCATCCCCAGCGCCCCCTGGCGCTGACTTCAACAAAGCTGGCAGGAGGTGGCACAGGCCCATCGCTGTGGTAGAAGCCTTTAAACATGCCAGAACAACAAGGGTTCCATTCAAAAAATACACTGAGGCTTTCCCATCACGTTCCTTGTTGCTGCAGCAGATCAACAACGGCTTCAGCAAGGGGGCGAATGGAGGGCGAAGCAAGATTGCATTTTGCATGCAATGCAAAACATGTCAAAAACTCACACTGACACGACCCGTGCCTCTACAGCCGCCACCTTTAGCCAAGTCCAAAACCAAGCAGTTGGCAGTCCGGGGGAGGGTGGGATCACAGCTTCAGTTCCAATGTCTGCTTTACTGATGTTGAAAATATGAATCGCTCATAACGTCTCCACAACGCAATAAGACGAACTTCTACCCCCAATAAGTTCTTTAGCTCTGAAATCTCTGCCCTGTTGCACCAGTGCAGAAAATCAAAGGAAGTCAGACACTTACCAGTTCGCGCCGTGACTGTGTTGGGGATTCCCTGTCTGTTTCCGACCATTGCTGAAACTCCAATTACGTACACCGTATCCGATTGCAATCCTTCGACGCCAAACGTGTTAACAGTGCTGCTCAGCATTCTGCTCTCCTCAGTTCCTAATTCAAACAAAGAGAAATGAGATGAAGGATGGGAAAGTGTCAATGGTGAAGAAAGACTTGCGATAACACAGCACCTTTCACCACTTTAGGATGTCCTAAAGCACTTTGCAAGCCAATGAATTACTTTTGAAGTATAGTCCCTGTTGTTTTGTCGGCAAATGCGGCAGACAATTTACAGCCGCAGTGAGGTAAACGATGCCTTTTTCTTTATTTGTGCTCAGGATATGATGAGCACATATCATCATATGTGATGGGCCTTCATCTTGAACAACTGGTTTACCAGGGCCACTTCAGGAGGCATTAGGTCAACCACATGTGGGACTGGAGTGGGCCAGACCGGGAAGGGATGGCACGTTCCCTTTTCTGAAGATCATTAATGAATCAGTTGGTTTTTTTTTAACAGTTTTCATGTTGGGAGTTGAACTCCCAATCTTTTGAGTCGTTAGTCCAAAACCATAGGCGTGATTTAAGAGGGATGAATGTTGGCTCGAACACCAGGGGAGCTTCCTGCTCTTCTATGGGATGTCCAGCTGAACGAGCAGACGGTACCTCAGTTTAATGTTACAACCAAAAGACAGCACCTTCAACAAAGCAGCACTCCCGCAGTACTGCAATCAATTGTCAACCTAAATTACAGGCTCAAGTTCTGGAGTAGGGTTCAAATCAATAACCTTCTGACCAGAGGCTACCAACTGAGCCAAGGCGACCCCAATAATCATAGAATCATAGAAGTTTACAACATGGAAACAGGCCCTTCGGCCCAACATGTCCATGTCGCCCAGTTTATACCACTAAGCTAGTCCCAATTTCCTGCACTTGGCCCATATCCCTCTATACCCATCTTACCCATGTAACTGTCCAAATGCTTTTTAAAAGACAAAATTGTACCCGCCTCTACTACTGCCTCTGGCAGCTCGTTCCAGACACTCACCACCCTTTGAGTGAAAAAATTGCCCCTCTGGACCCTTTTGTATCTCTCCCCTCTCACCTTAAATCTATGCCCCCTCGTTATAGACTCCCCTACCTTTGGGAAAAGATTTTGACTATCGACCTTATCTATGCCCCTCATTATTTTATAGACTTCCATAAGATCACCCCTTAACCTCCTACTCTCCAGGGAAAAAAGTCTCAGCCTATCCAACCTCTCCCTATAAGTCAAACCATCAAGTCCCGGTAGCATCCTAGTAAATCTTTTCTGCACTCTTTCTAGTTTAATAATATCCTTTCTATAATAGGGTGACCAGAACTGTACACAGTATTCCAAGTGTGGCCTTACTAATGTTTTGTACAACTTCAACAAGACATCCCAACTCCTGTATTCAATGTTCTGACCAATGAAACCAAGCATGCTGAATGCCTTCTTCACCACCCTATCCACCTGTGACTCCACTTTCAAGGAGCTATGAACCTGTACTCCTAGATCTCTTTGTTCTATAACTCTCCCCAACGCCCTACCATTAACGGAGTAGGTCCTGGCCCGATTTGATCTACCAAAATGCATCACCTCACATTTATCTAAATTAAACTCCATCTGCCATTCATCGGCCCACTGGCCCAATTTATCAAGATCCCGTTGTAATCCTAGATAACTTTCTTCACTGTCCACAATGCCACCAATCTTGGTGTCATCTGCAAACTTACTAACCATGCCTCCTAAATTCTCATCCAAATCATTAATATAAATAACAAATAACAGCGGACCCAGCACCGATCCCTGAGGCACACCGCTGGTCACAGGCCTCCAGTTTGAAAATAATGGCTGAGAATATGTCATCCTCGTATCGTCTGTGCACAGATGGGAATGTTTCCTGCCTCAAGTTAATAACATTGGTGGCACAAAGTCATTCACAGTCAACGATGCCCTGAGACAACACTTAAACATAGAATCATACAGCACAGAAGGAGGCCATTTGGCCCTTCGTGCCTGTGCCGGCTCTTTGAAAGAGCTATCTAATTAGTCCCAATCTCCTGCTCTTTCCCCATTGCCCTGCAATTTTTTCCCTTTCAAGTATTTATCCAATTCCCCTTTTGAAAGTTTCTATTGAATCTGCTTCCACCGCCCTTTCAGGCAGTGCATTCCAGATCATAACAACTCGCTGTATAAAAAAAATTCTCCTCATCTCCCCCTCTGGTTCTTTTGCCAATTACCTTAAATCTGTGTCCTCTGGTTACCGACCCTCCTGCCATTGGAAACAGTTTCTCCCTGTCTACTCTATCAAAACCCCTTGGCCATTAGGGGGAACGCCCAACTCTAATCTCACTAGAACCTTCTTTTTTTAAATGTTGTACTTGTATCCCGTCATTCTGTGACCAAAGTTTCATCTAGACTGACACACCAGTGAGTAATGAGGGAATGATTCATTGGCAGAGGTGCTGCCCTACAGAAGACATGTTAAACCTAGGTCTGTCTCCCTCTTCTTGTGCTTCAGGTGGACATTGTAGATCAGATTTCACGATACAAAGAACAGCTTCGCAGGTACTGGCCAACAACCAACACCATCAAAAAACTAACTATTCATCTCATTGCTGTTTGTGGGATCTCGCTGTCTACAAAATGGCTGCCTCATTGACCCACATAACAAGAGTGGTCGCACAATGTAATTCGTTATATGTAAACTTAAGTCCGAAACTAGAGTCTTAAATTTAAACAAAGACAATTACGTAGGTATGAGGGGCGAGTTGGCTACGGTTGATTGGGAAATTAGATTAAAAGATATGAGGGTAGATAAGCAATGGCGAACATTTAAAGAAATATTTCATAATTCTCAACGAATATACATTCCGTTGAGGAATAAAAACTCCACGGAAAGGTGATCCAACCGTGGTTAACTAAAGAGGTTAAGGATAGTATTAGATTAAAAGAAGAGGCTTATAGTGTTGCCAAGAAGAGTAGTAAGCCTGAGGATTGGCAGAGTTTTAAAAGCCAGCAAAGAACGACCAAAAGGTTGATAAAGAGGGAGAAATAGGATATGAGAGTAAACTAGCAAGAAAATAAAAACAGATTGTAAAAGTTTCTACAAGTCTGTAAAAAGGAAGAGATTAGCGAAAGTAAACGTGGGTCCCTTAGAGGCTGAGACAGGAGAAATTATAATGGGGAATAAGGAAATGGCAGAGACATTAAACAAATATTTTGTATCTGTCTTCACAGTACAAGACACAAAAAAACATACCGGAAATAGTGGGGAACCAAGGGTCTAATGAGAGTGAGGAACTTGAAGTAATTAATATTAGTAAAGAATAAGCACTGGAGAAACTAATGGGACTAAAAGCCGACAAATCCCCCGGACCTGATGGCCTACATCTGAGGGTTCTAAAAGGGATGGTGCAGAGATAGTGGATGCATTGGTTGTGATCTTCCAAAATTCCCTAGATTCTAGAACAGTCCCAGTGGATTGGAAGGTAGCAAATGTAACCCCGCTATTCAAGAAAGGAGATAGAAAACAGGGAACTACAGGCCAGTTAGCCTGGCATCAGTCATCGGGAAAATGCTGGAATCTATTATTAAGGAAGTGGTAACAGGGCACTTAGAAAATCATAATATAATTAGGCAGAGTCAACATGGTTTTATGAAAGGGAAATCGTGTTTGACAAATCTATTAGAGTTTTTTGAGGATGTAACTAGCAGGGTAGATAAAGGGGAACCAGTGGAGGTGGTATATTTGGATTTTCAAAAGGCATTCCACAAGGTGCCACACAAAAGGTTGTTACACAAGATAAGGACTCATGGGATTGGGAGTAATATATTTGCATGGATAGAAGATTGGTTAACGGACAGAAAACAGAGAGTAGGGATAAATGGGTTGTCTCTCAGTCGTCTGCACATAAGTGTATATGACAGGTCACAGATGGCTTGTTTGCTGGGGCATCCGACTACGTCAACTGCCCCATCGACGACATTAACATTGTTGGGTTGGCAGGCTGTAACTGGTGGGGTGCCGCAAGGATCAGTGCTTGGGCCTCAGCTATTTACAATCTATATTAATGACTTAGATGAAGGGACCGAGTGTAATGTATCCAAGCTTGCTGATGATACAAAGCTAGGTAGGAAAGTAAGCTGTGAGGAGGACACAAAGAGGTAAATTTTAACCGTGAAGAACAGGTGGGGTGGGGGCAGGTGGGCAGTGAAAATTGTCGGTTCCGGAAGCAGGACCAAATCCCGGCTCCAGCCCGCCAACTTCCGGGATTGACCCAGACGCAACTTCTGAAAACCGGAAGTCCCGCTGGCTAATATTTAAAGGGCCAATTGAGCTATTCTGGCATATTTAGGAACATAGGAACAGGAGTAGGCCATTCAACTCCTCGTGCCTGCTCCGCCATTTGATAAGATCATGGCTGATCTGTGATCTAACTCCATATACCTGCCTTTGGCCCATATCCCTCAATACCTTTGGTTGCCAAAAAGCTATCTATCTCACATTTAAATTTAGCAGTTTGCAGAAGAGAGTTCCAAACTTCTACAACCCTTTGTGTGTAGAAATATTTTCTAATCTCGCTCCTGAAAGGTCTGGCTCTAATTTTTAGACTGTGCCCCCTACTCCTAGAATCCCCAACCAGTGGAAATAGTTTCTCTCTATCCACCCTATCTGTTCCCTTTAATATCTTATAAACTTCGATCAGATCACCCCTTAACCTTCTAAACTCTAGAGAATACAACCCCAATTTGTGTAATAAATTACTGAAGGATGTTAAATTTTTGTGGTTTGAACTACACAAGCCATTTTAACTGTTTCTGAATGTGTCTCCCGTGGCCTCTGAAACACGCCATGGAAACGGAGGCGAGTTGCAGCCGGCCCCCATTTGGACCTTTAAACCAGTGATTGACACGTGAAGAAAAGGTGAGTTTTTGTACCAGGGCACTCAGTTCTCTCAGACAAACCTTTGGCTGGGAGTTCTTTGAGTTTAGACTCAGATTTCTTTGTTCACACTCAGAATTCTTGTGTTCACACATATTTTGGACCCCCTCAAACTGACAACATCAGGATGGGGGGGATGCAATCGATTTATTCTACAGTACATCTGAGGAGGAGGCACATCACCATCCGCGGCAGGCACGGCGTGCAGTTCTGGGAGTTGTAGCTCCACAAGACGGAGATGCGCCACAAGGACCTGCAGAAGAGCAGAGAGGGGACCAACGGAGGGACCGAGGTTGCAGGAGGCACTACCCTCGTGAGAGGGGCTACAGGCAGAGGCTGAGCTTCTTGGACCTCTCTGAGCAGCAGTGCCTACGAAGGCTCAGATTGAGTCGCCAGGTGGTCGCAGACATCTGCAGCCTCCTTCATGCAGCGCTGCTCCTGGCTGGGCCTGGTGGCCATGCATTGCCCATCACAGTTAAAATTACCGCTGTCCTCAATTTCTTCACCTCCGGATCCTTCCAGGGCGCCACCGGTGACATTGCCAGGATCTCTCAATTGTCACATAAGTGTATACGACAGGTCGCAGATGGCTTGTTTGCAGGGCATCCGACTACGTCAACTTCCCCATCAACGACATCAGCCAGACTGAGAGGGCAGTGGGTTTCCACTCTCTGGCTGGCTTCCCACGGGTACAGAGTGCAATTGATTGCACACAGGTAGCAATCCGAGGACCTCCACATGAGCCAGGACTGTTCATCAACCGAAAGGGATATCATTCCATCAATGCGCAGCTGGTTTACGACCCCCGGGAGAGGTTTCTGCAGGTGTGCGCCAGATTCCCTGGCAGCTGCCATGATTCCTTCATTTTGCTTGAATCCAAGCACAAGACAGACTTAAGGGCTGGCTCCTTGGAGACAAGGGATACCCCCTGCAGACATGGCTCATGACACCTGTGAGGAACCTCACCAGCGAGGCACAGCAGCAGTGCATCGCCACCAGGTCTGTCAATGAACAAGCCATAGGAATGTTCAAGATGTGCTTCAGATGCCTGGTTCGATCTGGGGGAGCCCTTCAGTGCTCACCAGCGAAGGTGTGTGGAATAATAATCGAGTGTTGCATCCTGCACAGCATCGCTGAACAGAGAGGGTTACAGGTGGATGAGGTCCCAGGTGCACATGAAGCATCCGCACCTGCCATCAACAGTGAAGAAGACGAGGAGGAGGAGGAGGAGGAGGAGGAGGAGGAGGAGGACGAGGAGGAGGACGATGGGCAACCCATCGGCAGAGCAGTGTCTCACCTGGCTGCTCGTGATGCCAAGGAGTCACTCATATTTGATAGATTCTCAGAGGGAGATCTGCAAAGTGAAGATAGTCAAGTACTCAGACCACCTGGAACGACCACCAGCTTCACCCCCCACCCCCCACCCCCTCCCCCTCCCCACCCCCTCCGTTCTCAAGAGAACAGTCCTGCGCTGCACCCACGACCTTGGCACGGTGCTCCTGCTGCTCAGCTCCTCTGCCCCCTTGAGCCAGGCCTTCTTGGTGGCAGAGGCAGGGCGCTTCCTCCTATCCCCCAGGGATAGGACTTCCCTCCTGCTCCTCACACCGGCCAGTAGCAACTCAAGTGAGGAGTCAGTAAAGCAGGGTGCTGGCTTTGTTCTTTGTTGTTCCATTTCTTTAAATTGCTTCTTTCTCCCTCTAACTCCCTGGTTGCAATGTCCCTTTAAATACTCCAGCTCCCAGCACGTCATTCAGGTGCGCAGTACGCCCGCTGCGCAGCTTGGAGACGCCAAACACGGGAGTCACATTAAGGGCCTTCAATTGAGTCGCAATCGGCCGAGAAAACGCACAAAAAATTTTTTCCGGGTTTCCCATCCACGTATTGTCCCCCTGCTGAGATCCCCCCGCTAAGTTAAAGTTTATCCTAAAGAGGCTGCAAAGGGATATTGACAGGTTATATGAGTGGGCAAGAAGGTGGCAGATGGAGTATAATGTAGGGAAATGTGGGGTTATTCACTTCGGTAGGGAGAATAGAAAAACAGAGTATTTTTTAAATGGTAAGAAACTATTAAATGTTGGTGTTGAGAGGGACTTGGGTGTCCTTGTACACGAAACACAGAAAGTTAGCATGCAGGTACAGCAAGCAATTCGAAAGGCAAATGGCATGATGGTCTTTATTGCAAGGGGGTTGGAGTACAAGAGAAAGGAGGTCTTGCTGCAATTGTATAGGGCTTTGGTGAGACCATGTCTGGAGTACTATGTACAGTTTTGGTCTCCTTAACTAAGGAAGGATATACTTGCCTTAGAGGTGGCGCAACGAAGGTTCACTAGATTAATTCCTGGGATGAGAGAGTTGTCCTATGAGGATGTCACTGAGCGGCTACAGGGCATTCTCAAGGGGGAGGGTGAGCAGGCAGAGGTCGTGGTCCACATTGGGACCAACGACATAGGTAGGAAGGGAGATGAGGTCCTGCATCAAGAATTTAGGGAGCTAGGTAGCAGATTAAAGAGCAGGACCTCAAAGGTTGTAATCTCTGGATTACTCACAGTGCCACGGGCTAGTGAGTATAGAAATAGGAGGATAGAACAGATGAATGCATGGCTAAAGAGTTGGTGCAGGAGGGAGGGTTTCAGTTTCCTGGATCACTGGGCCTGCTTCTGGGGAAGGTGGGACTTGTACAAGTCGGACGGGTTGCACCTGAACCAGAGCGGGACAAATATCCTTGCGGGGAGGTTTGCTAGCACTGTTGGGGGGGGTTTAAACTAACTTGGCAGGGGGATGGGATACAGAGTGGAGCTACAATCGGGGGTGATGTGCAGCCAAATATAGAGAAAAAAACAAGTCAGCTTGGAAGACAGGGCAAATATGTGAGGGCAAGGCTGGATGGCATCTATTTTAATGCAAGGAGTCTTGCGAATAAGGTGGATGAACTGAAGGTGTTGATAAACACATGGGAGTATGATATTGTTGCTGTCACAGAGACATGGTTGAGGGAGGGGCAAGACTGGCAGCTCAATATTCCGGGGTACAGAATCTTCAGGCGAGACAGAGGGGGAGGTATAAGAGGAGGGGGGGTCGCAATATTAATTAAAGAATCAATTACTGCCATAAGGAGGGATGATATATTAGCAGGTTCCTCGAATGAGGCCATATGGGTGGAGCTTAAAAACAAAAAGGGGGCAAGCACTTTGATGGGAGTGTACTATAGGCCCCCAAACAGTCAGGGGGAGATAGAGGAACAGATATGTAGGCAAATCTCAGAAAATTGTGCAAATAATAGGGTAATAATAGTGGGGGATTTCAACTTCCCCAATATTAACTGGGGTACTCAGAGTGTAAAAGGCTTAGAGGGTACAAAATTCTTAACGTGCATCCAGGAGAGCTTTTTGAGCCAGCATGTAGAAAGTCCTACAAGAGAGGGGGCGGTACTGGACCTAATTCTAGGGAATGTGGCCGGCCAAGTGGAAGAAGTGCTAGTAGGTGAGCACTTTGGTGACAGTGACCGTGACCATAATTCGGTGAGATTTAAGGTGGTCATGGAAAAGGACAGGGAGGGGACGGAAATAAAGGTTCTAAATTGGGGGAAGGCCGATTTTAATAGGATAAGGCAGGATCTGGCCAAAATGGACTGGGATCAGCTGCTTGTAGGAAAATCCGCAACGGAGCAATGGGAGTCTTTCAGAAGGGAGATTGAGACCATACAATGGCAACATGTTCCCGTAAAGGTCAAGGGTGGTTCCAAGAACTCCAGGGAACCTTGGATGTCAGGGGATATACGAGAATGGATTAGGAAAAAAAGGAGGGCTTTTGGCAGATACAAAAGGCTAAAGACGGAGGAAGCCCTAGAGGAGTACAAAAAGTGCAGGGGGATACTTAAAAAAGAAATTAGGAGATCAAGGAGGGGCCATGAAATAACACTGGCGAGCAAAATAAAGGAAAATCCTAAGATGTTTTATAAGTATATTAAGGGTAAGAGGATGACTAGGGAAAAAATAGGGCCCATTAGGGACAAAAATGGCAATCTGTGTGTGGAGCCGGCAGATGTAGGAGGGGTTCTAAATGAATTTTTTGCATCTGTTTTCACTATGGAGAAGGACGATGTAGACATAGAAATACGGCAGGGGGACTGTGATATACTCGAACATATTAACATCGAGCGGGAGGAGGTATTGGCGGTTTTAGCAGGCCTAAAAATGGATAAATCCCCAGGCCCGGACGAAATGTATCCCAGGCTACTGTGTGAGGCAAAGGAGGAGATTGCGGGGGCTCTGACACATATATTCAGAACCTCTCTGGCCACAGGGGATGTGCCAGAGGACTGGAGAATCGCTAATGTAATACCATTATTCAAGAAGGGGAGTCGGGAAAAACCGGGGAACTACAGGCCAGTGAGCCTAACATCAGTGGTAGGAAAATTATTGGAAAAAATTCTGAAGGACAAAATTAGTCTCCACTTGGAGAAGCAAGGATTAATCAGGGATAGTCAACATGGCTTTGTCAAGGGAAGATCATGTCTGACTAATTTGATTGAATTTTTTGAGGGGGTGACTAGGCGTGTGGATGAGGGTAACGCAGTGGATGTGGTATACATGGATTTCAGTAAGGCCTTCGATAAAGTCCCCCACAGGAGACTGGTCAAGAAGGTACGAGCCCATGGAATCCAGGGTGCCTTGGCACTTTGGATACAAAACTGGCTTAGTGGCAGAAGGCAGAGGGTGATGGTCGAAGGTTGTTTTTGTGACTGGAAGCCTGTGGCCAGTGGGGTACCACAGGGATCGGTGCTGGGTCCCTTGCTGTTTGTGGTCTACATTAATGACTTGGATATGAATGTAAAAGGTATGATCAGTAAGTTCGCTGATGATACAAAAATTGGTAGGGTGGTAAATAGCGAGGAGGATAGCCTCAGTCTGCAGGACGATATAGATGGGTTGGTCAGATGGGCGGAACAGTGGCAAATGGAATTTAACCCGGAAAAGTGCGAGGTGATGCACTTTGGAGGGACTAACAAGGCAAGGGAATACACAATGAATGGGAGGACCCTAGGCAAGACAGAGGGTCAGAGGGATCTTGGTGTGCAAGTTCACAGATCCCTGAAGGCGGCGGAACAGGTAGATAAGGTGGTAAAGAAGGCATATGGGATACTTGCCTTTATTAGTCGAGGCATAGAATAAAAGAGCAAGGAGGTTATGATGGAGCTGTATAAAACACTGGTTAGGCCACAGCTGGAGTACTGTGTGCAGTTCTGGTCGCCACACTACAGGAAGGATGTGATCGCTTTGGAGAGGGTGCAGAGGAGATTCACCAGGATGTTACCAGGGCTGGAGCGCTTCAGCTATGAAGAGAGACTGGGAAGATTGGGTTTGTTTTCCTTGGAGCAGAGGAGGCTGAGGGGGGACATGATTGAGGTGTACAAAATTATGAGGGGCACAGATAGGATGGATACTAAGGAGCTTTTTCCCTTCGTTGAGAGTTCTATAACAAGGGGACATAGATTCAAGGTAAAAGGCGGGAGGTTTAGAGGGGATTTGAGAAAGAACTTTTTCACCCAGAGGGTGGTTGGAGTCTGGAACTCACTGCCTGAAAGGGTTGTGGAGGCAGGAACCCTCACAACATTCAAGAAGCATTTGGATGAGCACTTGAAATGCCATAGCATACAAGGCTACGGACCAAATGCTGGAATATGGGATTAGAGTAGACAGGGCTGATGGCCGGCGCGGACACGATGGGCCGAAGGGCCTCTATCCGTGCTGTATAACTCTATGACTCTAGGAGAGATTGAGTAGAATGGGCCTCTACTCTCTGGAGTTTAGAAGAATGAGAGGTGATCTCATTGAAACATATAAGATTCTGAGGGGGCTTGACAGGGTAGATGCTGAGAGGCTGTTTCCCTTGGCTGGAGAGTCTAGAACTAGGGGGCATAGTCTCAGGATAAGGGGTCGGCCATTTAGGACCGAGATGAGGAGAAATTTCTTCCATCAGAGGGTCATGAATATTTGGAATTCTGTACCCCAGAGGGCAGTGGATGCTCAGTTGTTGAGTATATTCAAGGCTGAGATCGATAGATTTTTGGACTCTAGGGGAATCGAGGGATATGGGGATCAGGCGGGAAAGTGGAGTTGAGGTGGAAGATCAGCCATGATCTTATTGAATGGCGGAGCAGGCTCGAGGGGCCGTATGGCCTACTCCTGCTCCTATTTCTTATGTTCTTATGCGCCTTCAGCTGCCTAGGTCCTAAGCTCTGGAATTCCCTCCCTAAACCTCTCCGCCTCTCTCTCCTCCTTTAAGATGCTCCTTAAAACCTATCTCTTTGACCAAGCTTTTGGTCGCCTGTCCTAATATCTCCTTACGTGTCTTGGTGTCAAATTCTGTTTGATAATCGCTCCTGTGAAGCGCCTTGGGATGTTTTACTATGTTAAAGGCGCTAAATAAATGCAAGTTGTCGTTGTTGTAGGGGTGGAAATAAAATGAGGCAGGCATCCCGTTCCTGGTCGTTATCCAGTGACCCCCCACCCCCTCCCCCACCCCCACCCTTGCTGGAAGGTGTTCCATCAGGATTCGACCAGGCTACACTGCCCTCCCCCTTCTAAATAGCCTGCTGACATTTGCTATCCAGCTCACATGTGACGAGTGGCCTCATGAGTGAGGGTCAGGGGCTACTGTTGACTGGACACTGCTAGCTCAGCAAGGAATCAGCACCTTGAGGAAAAGAGATGAAAACAGAGGTGGCAGAAATAAAACTTTGATCAGCTCGACGTGCTTTAGAGACGTTCGGCACAGCAGAGGATAAGTTATGGAGAAGCAACAGGAAATCATCGATAGCAAACAATTATTGATAATAATATTCGCCCACACAGACTTTCTCCCAATCTGAAAGAAAAAAAGAACTTACATTTATAGAGCGCCTTTCACGACCTCAAAATGTCCCAAAGCGCTTTACAGCCAATGAAGTATTTTTGAAGTGTAGTCACTGCTGTAATGTGGGAAACACAGCAGCCAAATTGCGCACAGTAAGATCCCACAAACAGCAATGTGATAATGACCAGATAACCTGCTTTTTAGTGATGTTGGTTGAGGGGTAAATGTTGGCCAGGACACCGGGGAGAACTCCCCTGCTCTTCTTCAAAATAGCACCGTGGGATCTTTCACGTCCACCCGAGAGGGCAGACGGGGCCTCGGTTCAACGTCTCATCCGAAAGGCGGCAGCTCCACCGGTGCAGCGCTCCCTCTGTACTGGGCGCTGGAGGATTACCAACTGAGCCACCGCTGACAAGGGAAATCTGGAAGGTATCATTTCTGTGACACGAGCAACAAGTGCCTTTAAATGTAGCAACAATATTCCCGAGGCACTGCGCAGAGGCGGGGGGTATCAGAAGGTTTTAAAACAATGTAAAGAGCAGGAGACCTACCGTCAGCGCGTTTCCACGTGACCTTGTACGCCGTAGCCTGCGGCAGCCCCCTCCACGTTATGATGATCAGGTTATTCCGTGTCTCCAGTATGCGCAGCTCCGTCACACGCCCCACTGATATATCTTAGGTTACGCCAAGTGGAGAAAGAAAGGAAGAAGATATTTCAAGGATTAATTTAATAAGCAAAGTCTGATATTTAACTAGAATGGTATCGGGGATGAGGGGACTTCAATTACGTGGAGAGACCAGAGAAGCTGGGATTGTTCTCCTTAGAGCAGAGAAGGGTAAGGGGAGATTTAATAGGGGTGTTGAAAATTATGAGGGGTTTTGATCGAGTAGATAGAGAGAAACTGTTTCCACTGGCAGGAGGGTCGGTAACCAGAGGACACAGATTTAGGGTAATTGGCAAAAGTACCAATTACCTTAAAGTTGTTATGATCTTGAATGCACTGCCTGAAAGGGCGGTGGAAGCAGATTTAAAAATAACTTTCAAAATGGAATTGGATGAATATTTGAAGGAGAAAAATTTGCAGGGCAACAGGGAAAGAGCTGGGGGAGTGGGACTAATTGGATAGCTCTTTCAAAGAGCAGGCACAGGCCCAATGGGCCAAATGGCCTCCTTCTGTGCTGTATGATTCTATGATTAACCCACAGTCACGATAATTATTGTGGTCTTTCTCTAATATTCGGTCTAAGCAATGGACGGGGCTTTCTTAAAAAATACATTGTGATATCTGATAAATACATAATTAGCACGGCGTTATTATCCTCAATATGAATTGTGTACGAGCTTCATTCTAAAATATTCCCATCCTGTCAAACAGTTTGATAAGCAATAAGCACTTTGCAATATTTAAACCTCAGCCTATCTCATCACAGCCCTTGGTGCCTGTGGAACTGTAGAATCATAGAATCATAGAAGTTTACAACATGGAAACAGGCCCTTCGGCCCAACATGTCCATGTCGCCCAGTTTATACCACTAAGCTAGTCCCAATTGCCTGCACTTATAGAATCATAGAAGTTTACTGTGCCCCAGCAAGATTCAACACATTGAGAAGAGAAAACTGGTCGAAAACAGCGTCTGACAGGCTAACGTTTCAGATTCTGATGGAGAAATACAAACGGAATGTTAATCGACCTCTTTCTTTCAGATTGCCAGCATTCGGCATTTTGTTGATTTAGAAGTTTCTGCCGTCAGAGAGTGTGCGACCATGTAAATAGCTCGCCGAGGGCCTCTGGTGGTCCACCTGTTACATTACAGTAACGGGTCGGCTTCTGACACTTAACGCGGGGGGGGGGGCCTAAATTCGATAGCGCCCGATAACGGGCGCGAACGTTCGAAAGCGTTAGCCTCGCGCGCCAGGAGATAGGGTTCCGAGGACCGCCCCAAATTCCTCCTCGAGCCTCATTGGAATAACGATATGGAAATGCAAAAAAGGCTTATTGAGAACCGGAGCAACGTGGCCAATTACAGTGTAGCTGCCGAATTTACTCATTCAGTTACCATCAGGCTCCGAGGCCCAAAAATGAGTTTACAGCACCTGAGACAAGACCACCTCGGTCTCCCACAACAAATCTTGAATTCAACACAGTAAACGTGTAGGAAGGAGGAAGAGCAAGTAGGACAGTGCATTTGCAGCTTAGAATCATAGAATGGTTACAGCACAGAAGGGGGCCATTCCACCCATCGAGACCGTGCCGGCTCTTTGTAAAAGCAATCCAGCTAGTCCCACTCCCCCGCTCTCTCCCCGTAGCCCTACAAATTTTTTCCCTTCAAGTATTTATCCATTTCCTTTTTGAAAGCCACGATTGAATCTGCTTCCACCGCCCTTTCAGGCAGCGCATTCCAGATCGTAAAAACTCGCTGCGTAAAAAAGTTTTTCCTCATGTCGCCTTTGGTTCTTTTGCCAATCACCATAAGCCTGTGTCCTCTGGTTCTCGACTCTTCCGCCAATGGGAACAGTTTCTCTTTATTTACTTTATCTAAACCCTTCACGATTTTGAACACCTCTATCAAATCTCCTCTCAACCTTCTCTGTCCCAAGGAGAACAACCCCAGCTTCTCCAGTCTCTCCACATAACTGAAGTCCCTCATCCCTGGAACCATACTAATAAATCTTTTCTGCACCCTCCCCAAGGCCTTCACATCCTTCTTAAAGTGCGGTGCCCAGAATTGGACACAATACTCCAATTAGGGGACGCAAGAGTGTCTACCATGGTCTTAGCAAGAGCAAGTTCAGAGTTAGCACGCTGCTAGTATCATGTCTTACCTGTTCTTACAACGATGCTAACAGAATTTCCTTCTCTGCTTCCAGAAAGTGGTGACACTTTGAAGTAGTATGTTCCCCCTTGTTGCACTCGGTCAATGTCGAATGTGGTTGTATCATGTGACACAATTCTGGTAGTCTCATAACCTGAACAGAAGAAGAACCGGTTAAATATACAGTGTTCCTCGATCCTTTAATCCGACCTTCTCCTGAATGCAGTGAGTTGCTGAGGTACAGTTGCAGGATGCCAACCGACCTCTGGTACCTTCACGTGTGAGTCTGGAAGTAGGCAATGGTTGTCTGCAGGCTATTCAGCTACGTGGGGAGCACCACACAAAACTCCAATCCTCTCCTCACCCAACGTCTTACACGCAGGGTTACACAACCCCTAGTAACCAGTCCAACAGGAGGTCACCGGCCATCATCCTGCCCAGGGCTGTTGCGTTGCTCGGGTTGGAGAAGAGTTGGAGGTGGCGTACCCAAGACTCAGTGCCGGATCCACGCTATATATAGATTTGGACTTGGATGTAGGGAAACTTGCTCAAAAGTGAGGAGGACTGTAAAAGACTTCAGGAAGGCATGGATAGGTAATTGGATTGGGCGTACAGGTGGCAGATGCAATTTAATGTGGATAAGGGTGAGGCGATCCATCTCGGGAGAAAAAAGGACTGGGAGCATACACTCAATGAAAAGGCACTGAAGGGTGTGCATGAACCGAGAGACCGTTACACAGGGGGTTGCTGGAGTGTGGAACACTTTGCCACAGAGAGTGGTTGAGGCAGTGACCATTGCGCCTATTAAGGAAAAATTAGATAAATATTTGAAGCAGAGGAAGATAGAGGACTATGGGGAGAGAGTGGAACAGTGGGATTAGTTTTGGATTGCTCTAGCAAAGAGCCGGCACAGACATGACGGGCCAAATGGCCTCATTCTGTGCTGTAAACTTTCTATGGTTCCGTGTTTTGTATCTGACACTTGTTGTAATGTATTAATGCATGGGGTTGATCGAGGTGGTAGAGGGGGTAGAGCTAGGTATCATCGACATACATGTGGAAGCTGACCTCATATCACCAAGGGGCAGCATGTAGATGATGAAGAGGTGGGGGAGAGGCCAAGGCCAAACCCCACAGCCAGGCAAGCTGTGAAGAGAGAATGTTTGTGTATTTGGCATAAGGTGACCTCTCAGAGATGTGGCTGAGTTGTAACTGAAAATCTTGTATTTCCCCAATGTAGGCAATGCCTCTTGCATTATGGAGATCCATACTGCAGGCTTCATTACAATGCACGCAGTTCTGTCTGCCTACCGATATTATCTTGTCTGCTCCACCAACATTATTTTGTCTGCTCTACCAGTGTTACTTTGTTTGCTCTACCAATATTATTTTGTCTGCTCGACCAATATTATTTTGACTGCTCGACCAATATTATTTTGTCTGCTCTACCAATATTATTTTGTCTGCTCTACCAATATTATTTTGTCTGCTCTACCAATATTATTTTGTCTGCTCTACCAATGTTAGTTTGTCTGCTCTACCAATGTTAGTTTGTCTGCTCTACCAATGTTATTTTGTCTGCTCTACCAGTGTTAATTTGTCTACTCTATCAATATTACTTTGTCTGCTCTATCAATATTATTTTGTCTGCTCAACCAATATTATTTTGTCTGCTCTACTAATATTATTTTGTCTGCTTCACCAATGCTATTTTGTCTACTTTATCAATGTTATTTTGTCTGCTCTACCAGTGTTATTTTGTCTGTTCTACCAGTGTTATTTCATGCCCCCTAGCAATGATTTTATCCCCCCGGTGAGCCGCTATAACATACCATTATGAGTTTTCCACACGATTTTATATGCTGTTGCTCCGGACACTCCAGTCCAGCTGATCCGGATCCGGTTGCCTGTTGTTTCTACTGCTCTCAGATTTACGACAGTGCCCAGAGGGATTTCTTTTTCCACTAATCATAGAACAGAATGATGATGACAATAAAAAAAAATTACCATTTGTTCCCCCCTCCCTTTCTCACAAAGACCACTGGCCCCCTTTTAAGCATCTCATTGACTGTCTTATTGAACTACTGCATGACAACTTAACAGATGTCTTTTATACTATGTGTGGACAGAACATTGATCCAGATGTGTCTGAACGCACATGGGAATTGGCAGTTTAAACACAACGCACTGCCAACTGAGGGCAGCAGGGAGTCCATGTGACACAGTGCCCTGTGCTCCCCACTCCCACCTCAAGGTATGTTACAGTAATGACACCAGCAACAGAGCAACTATCAGGCACATCCATTACAACACATGTTCCCTCCTCCACAAAACAGACCATGTAAATTATATCTTGCCCTTCCTCTGACCAGCAATAGGAAACCTGAATGAATAAATTAATGAATCTGAGCACACTTGGGGCAGGCGGTCCTGTGTCCTGGTTTTGTGAGTGATCAGCCACACAGTTTAATTAAAAGCTCCTTTTCGCTCCACCCCCCTCACTCAAAAGCTTCACTGACCCATTTTCTCGCCCAGTGTCAGAGGCAACCAGAGGATATAACACAAGATGGTAACGAGTCGGAGAATTGCGAGTAACCGTAGTTTCAGAGTGAATGCTCTCAGGATCATGAATCGCACACTCATGTTGCTTTATGTCACTAATGTTTGTTGGGGGAGAGTAACATTTCACTATAATAAGGATGTTGAAGATCTGTGGCCAAAAGAGCTCAGTATTCCACGTCCTTTGATCATTTTTTGTCCATTTTTTTGGACACTAAGGGAATCAAGAGATAAGGGGAAAGGGCAGGAAAGTGGAGTTGAGGTAGAAGATCAGCCATGATCTTATTCAGTGACGGAGCAGGCTCGAGGGGCCGTATCGCCTACTCCTGCTCCTATTTCTTACGTTCTTATTATTTTCTTATAACTAACTACTTTGCCAATAGTCCAGAGGCTACAAGCTCCACGACTGCCCTTGTAACTCCTGTCATCATATCCCTCTCTCATCCTCCCCACCTCTCCGTCCAAAACACAACCCATTCCTTCCCGGGCCTGTTCCACAGTAGTCTCCTCTCCCATTCCTCTCATCCCCCCACAAGTGACGTAAAAAGGAGATGTTTCGTTTTGGGTAATTCTTGACATCCATTCAAAGTTTAAGACGTTCCGATGCATAAGAACATAAGAAATAGGAGCAGGAGTAGGCCATCCGGCCCCTCGAGCCTGCTCCGCCATTCAACAAGATCATGTCTGATCTTCTACCTCAACGCCATTTTCCTGCACCATCCCCATATCCCTTGATGCCTTTAATATCTAGAAATCTATCGATCTCTGTTTTGAATGACTGAGCCTCCATGGCCCTCTGGGATAGAGAATTCCAAAGATTCACCACCCTCTGAGTGAAGAAATTTCTCCTCATCTCAGTCCTAAATGGCCTACCCTTTATTCTGAGACTGTGACCCCTGGTTCTAGACTCCCAGCCAGGGGAAACATCCTCCCTGCATCTACCCTATCGAGCCCTGTAAGAATTTTGTATGTTTCAATGAGATCACCTCTCATTCTTCTAAACTCTAGAGAATACAGGCCCAGTCTACTCAATCTCTCCTCATACGACAATCCCGCCATCCCAGGAATCAGTCCAGTGAACCTTCGTTGCACTCCCTCTATGACAAGTATATCCATTCTTAAGTAAGGAGAACAAAATTGTACACAGTACTCCACTGATACTTCAGGAATGCCTCCGATAGTAAGCATGGCATTAGGGATACGTCCAAAGTGCGAAAAAGGGAGCATGTGTCACTCCAGAGGCACCGAAACATCGCCTGGTGAGGTGGTTTCACTCCCTGCCTCCGGAGGCCAAGCGTTGCAGACGGCAAATGTAAGCGGTCAGCTCCGGCGGCGCAACCAATCGCTGGCCGCCATTTCTCCTGGTCAAGGGGCTAATTGAGGTCGCAGGTCCAGTAGGGCGTTGTTCGTTTTCTTGGGCTGCAGGGGGACCTCCTCTGACAGATATTTGAAGCCACAGGCATGACATGGAAGCAACTTTGTGCGTGTGTCCATTCAGGCCGATCCAGTGAGGCCCAGGGCTAGCACGGAATGCACCGTGGGAGATCGCAGGTCGGTAGCCAACCCCCCCACCCCCTCCATGATTTTCCGCCGGTTAAAATTACTCACCTGCTGCGCACCGGCGACGCAGCTCCCTGCCCCTGGCTGGGAGTACAGGATCGACCCCTGTTGTTTCCCAGTCAGGTCAGCACTCTGAAGTCTAACTCCGAAGCATTGCCAAGGGCAAACCCAGAGCGCCAGCAACCAACACGCGTCGCGCAAACACGCGTGCAACAGAGCTCACTGTATAGGCGTGACATTTCTTTCATTACCCAAACCAGCCGCGATACTGTCGTGCTGGCGTCAGCAATTCGGGGTCAAAAGGATCAGCTGTCGTCGCGGGCCATCTGCGCAATCGCCTTTTCGAAACCCCACGCGATTTTCCCCTGACGTTGCAAGGGTTTCCTTCTGGACGTACCTGTCTTTGACATGGTCGCTGGGGTTGCGACTTCCCTGCCATTGTACAGAGTGTAGAGAGTTATGGCATACTCGGTGCCAGGAGAAAGGTTGGTAATGTCATAGCTGTTGGAGGTGCCTGGGAGCACAGCTCTGTGGGATTGCGTCTGTTCGACTGTTAAAAGCAAAAAGATTATTTTAAAATTTTTTTTTTACAGGCCACGGATTTACAAATGGAGTTACAAGCCAACATTTAAGAGTCAAATTCTGCGCTTCACGTTGTCTTTTCTTGGTGAATTTTGAGCTGATCGGGGCGAAGGATGTCCGTGTTGGGGGAAAACAGGATACTATCCCATTTCACCACCAGTGCCAGCAGCAAGCACATCGGAGGAGAGCTCACTTACTCCGCCCCAATAAGCACCTCAGGCCCAACCTCAGGAAGCTCCCCTTACTATACAAGCGTGATATTCCTCCTATTACCCACACCAGCCCATCAGCTGGCCTCTCTGTGCGAGATTGCCAATTGGTGGCAGTTTTAACCACTGGCAGTAAAACGATACCGGGATGTTGGTCTTTATTTACAATAGGCAGCATCATTCGATTTGTAATCCTACAGCAAATTAAATCCAATTCTACACAGAAAATGTAAAGGACAGTGGGTGATGTAGTTGATTCCGCACTGGCCTTTCAGTTCTGGGTTTTAAACCAAGCCAGACTAATAGGATGAAATGGAGACTTTCATCCCATTAGACTGGGCTGGAATTAAACCCAAAACCCCAAAGGTGAAGATGCTTTTTAATTTTTTTTAAAATCGGGATATGGGCGACACTGGCAATTCCTGCATTTATTGCCCATCCCTAGTTGCCCTAAATCATTGATTCAGTGGCAGCACTCTCCTCGAGTCGAAAGGGCATAGATTTAAGGCATACTCCAAAGACTCAAGCACATAATCTAGGCTGATGGTCCAGTGCAGTACTGAGGGAGTGCAGTACGGTCAGAGGTGCCGTCTTTCAGATGAGATATTAAACCGAGGTCCTGCCCTCCTCTCGGGTGGCTGTAAAAGATCCCTATTCGAAGAAGAGCAGGGAAGCTGTCCCGGTCAACATTTATTCCTCAATCAACACCATGAGAAACAGGTAACCTGGTCAATTATCTCATTGCTGTTTGTGGGCTCTTGCTGTGCACAAATTGGCTGCCACATTTGCCTAAAGTACAATAATGACTACATTTCAAAAAGTACTTCATTGGCTGTGAAGCAATTTGGGACGTCCTGAGAATGTGAAAGAGGCTATATAAATGTAAGTTCTTTCTTTACTTCAGAGAGCAGTAAGAGTCAATTATGAATCAAGTGCAGACTAGGCCAGGTAAGGGGTGAGCAAGCTCCCTTCCCTGAAGGACATGAATGAATCCAGCTGGGTTTTTCCAACAATCCAGCAGTTTTCATTGGCATCTTTTCTGCTGTTAGCCCACTTCTACTGTCTAGACTTATTGTATTCAATCTCACAATTTGCCATGGTGGGATTAGAACTCATAACCTCTAAGGTTACTCGTCCATTACCACAACCACTGCACTACCATGGCAAGTCTCACCCACTGCACCATCCAGTCTACTCTGCATCTTCTTTGCAGAGCTGGATTCCATTTCGTGCATACTATAGGATTGCAGATGGAATGACACTGGCTATTGTAAATGTAGACCAACACCCTGGTATCATTTATCAGTGGCAATGAGTGCCCACATTCAGTCCCCATACCAGTGATCAGACCCACTCACATGGTCCCATTCACCCTTTCCCCGGCCGTTCCGACACATAGTTTTGAGAAGTTTTACCTGTAGCTTTCCTCCACTCTATCCTGTATCCGCTGGCTTCATGCTCAAGGTTCCATGTCACACGGATTGCGGTGGGACTAATCGCGAGTGTCCTTAAAACCAAACCTTCTCCCACATCTCATGGAGAACGGGGGGGGGGAAAGAAACTGTTAGGGCTATGTCAAGTAAACGCGGTAAAATCTGAATAACATTAGGTCCACCCCAAACTCCCAAAACTTTTCAACCCATGTCCTTTCCTGCGCTTAATCCCGAAAGCCCATCACCTCTGTCATCGCTGACTTCTGCTAGGTTCCCTTCCCCATGCCAATGAAAACTCTTGTCCTCATTTACAAATCCTCATGCTTTATATTGCCTCTGCAACCTTCTCCAGGTCTACACACTCTCTTGTCCTTCTGACTCTGGTCTACATGCGCTCCCCATCTCGCCAACCCCCCCCAACTCCACGATGGGTGGCACAGCCTTCAGCCATTACACCCCTGCACTCTGATCTTAGAGATGTGCACTTCCAGCTTGGAGCCTCACCCACCGGGAGCACTCATCAGGAAATAGTCAGCAAACTCACATCTCTCCACCCCACCCAGCAATTTTCAAATCCATAGATGATAATCAGGAGGGGGCACACCTGCAAGTTCCTGATATGTGCTCTTAGTGCCTGAGACTGCATGCCAGGAGTGCGTGTGTAAAAATTTGTATGTAATAAAATTTCACATTTTGTACCCACACTGACTTTTCTGGTCGAATTATCAACAGGAGGAAGATCATCCCTATTGTTATGAAAATACTCCCATTCTCTCCTATTGTATCGAATTCAAAGGACCAATCTCTATTCCCATTCACAAAAGCAAAATATTGCGGATGCTGGAAGTTCAAAACAAAAACAGAAAATGCTGGAAACACTCAGCAGGTCAGACAGCATCTGTGGAGAAAGAAAGAGAGTTAACCTTTCAGGTCGATGACCTTCCAGTTCTGATGAAAGGTCATCGACCTGAAACGCTGACTCTGATTTTATTTCCCGTTCCACTCACTCCTATTGTATCGAATTCCAAAGGACCAAAGTCTACGTCATTCGCTTCAATTCTGTAAAATTCCATTGGTGCAAACCCCATCCCGTTCCCTTGCATTGCATAGAATTCCAACGTTCACCTCCATTATACAGAATTCCACTGCCCCAAGCCCATCCCATTCGGTCGCATTCACATTTGTTTCTGTGTAACACACACGGTTATTGTTGGGCATTCTCCATTGTCTTTGTTTAGACTGAATTCCTAAGCGAGTGAGATACATACAGTGGAGAGACTGGAGAAGCTGGGATTGTTCTCCTTACAGCAGAGAAGGTTAAGAGGAGATTTGATAGAGGTGTTCAAAATCATGAATGGCTTTGATAGAGTAAATAAGGAGAAGCTGTGGCGGAAGGGTCGGTAACCAGAGGATTTAAGGTAATTGGCAACAGAACCAGAGGCGAGATAAGGAGAATTTTTTTTTTTAAACACAGCGAGTTGTTATGATCTGGAATGCACTGCCTGAAAGGGTGGTCAAATGTAAGGAGTCTTACAACACCAGGTTATAGTCCAACAGCTTTATTTGAAATCACAAGCTTTCAGAGCTTTGCTCCTTCGTCAGGTGAGTGTAGGACGACTATATATGCTGTACCTGTAGGTGACTATATATGCTGTACCTTTATGGAATCCTCCTACACTCACCTGACGAAGGAGGAAAGCTCCGAAAGCTTGTGATTTCAAATAAAGCTGTTGGACTATAACCTGGTGTTGTACGACTCCTTACATTTGTCCACCCCAGTCCATCACCGGCATCTCCACATCATGAAAGGGCGGTGGAAGCAGATTCAATAGTAACTTTCAAAAGGGAATTGGATAAATACTTGAAGGGGAGAAACTTGCAGGGGAAAGAGCAGGAGGAGTGGGACTAAGTGGATAGCTCTTTCAAAGAGTAAGCTGTATCATTCTATAATTCGATGATTCTAAATCTGAGAACGATAGATTTTTGCTAACCAAAGGCATTAAGGGACATGGAGCCGAGGCAGGTAACTGGAGTTAAGATACAGATCTGCCATGGTCTCACTGAATGGTGTAACAGGCCCACTCCTGTTCCTATGTTCCTATGAAATGGATTGTAATTTCTGCATTGATTTTTAATCTGCAGTTTATTATCGTTTATTGAGCTCCAAGCAGATCATTTTTTGGCAGAGCAGTTTTCTGTTAGTCAGGGCTCATGTGCAATAACCACGCAAAGATAACAAAAAAAGCTTTTGCGGTTACTTTGAAAGAAAATTGAGTACTCAGAGATTGAAAAGCATTTAGATGAATTGGTTACACACAGTAAAAAGCCTGAAGGGTAACGTAATTGTAAGCTCTGAATACACGAGTGGCCCCAATTTTAACTCCGGGTGGGTTTTGGCGGGCAGGTGAGCTGGAAATTCAACCCTTGCAGCAAGAAACAGGCCCGTGGCAGACTCTTCCTGGCAAACTCCTCCACCTACTGATTGCCCACTGTAAAGAAATATTCCCTGGCACATGTCCTAAATTTGCCCTTCGCGTCCTCCGAACGACATGGAGGCAGAGTCTGAAGAGACTCCACTGTTACCAGGGAACAACGAGAACACTCAGAGAAACGGGAGTCACCAATCACAGCATGTCTTTAATACATTGACTTGCCTTGTGCCTAAGGCCACAGCTTGTCCTGCTGCCCTGAAAATAGATTGGGGGGAAGGGGACATTTTTGTTTGCATGAGCACTCTGCCGGACAACGACGGTCATTTTAATCTAACCCGCCCTTCGGGAAACCAACAGGATCTAGTGCAAAGTTGCTTTTACACCCCATCTGATTTTACTCTCCATTAAAGTCAATGGAGAAAGAAGGAAAAGAACGATTTGCATTTATATAGCGCCTTTCATCATCTCAGGATATCCCCAGGTGCTTTACAGCCAATGGGGTAATCTTGAAGTGTAGGCACTGTTGTAATGTAGGGAAATGCTGCAGCCAATTAGTGTTTCCTCCATTACAACAGTGACTACACTTCAAAAGTACCTCATTGGCTGTAAAGCACTTTGGGATATCCGGAGATGGTGAAAGGCGCTATATAAATGCAAGTTCTTTCTTTTATCTTTTAATGTGGGATCACATACAGGTTTTCAAAATAGTAAAACAGTAAAAAAATTGAACGGGTAAATGAAGATTGTTTTAACCAGTTGGTGAACTGGTAACAAGGGGGCAAAGGATTATCACTGGAGAAAAGGCGGGGAAAGTTAAAAGAAACGGGGTAGCATGAAGAAGAATTTCTCGCCATTTACAATTGGGGGAATCGATCCTGGACACAGTGCATGGAGGCAAATCGGGGCGGGGGGTGGAATCGTGTGCTCATAAAGGCCCCCCCCCCCCCATTAAGGTCGTTCAAGGGTGTAAAGGGAATATTACAAGTATTTGAAAAAAAATGTAAAAGGATACCCAGGAAATGGGATGGCAATGGATAGCTCCAGTTGAGTAGTTAGTGTCAGTTGAAGGCTAATGAGCAAAAAGGCCCTCCGTCCTGTTGGAAGGATGGACGGGTCAGGGAGGATTCAAGCAAGAGCACATGGAGATATGGTGCACACACAATTTTAATTACGCTGCCTGGCAACGAAACAGTTAGAACTAAAATGCTGCGCCTAGCTTAGCTGCGGTAGTGCTAGGTGATGTCTTTGAAAGAATTTAGTAAGAATGCTTTGTTGAGATAAGTGTCTATTGTGTGCCTGGGTTACACCCGGAAATGGGCGAGTTGGAACTGGGATGCGGTCCAGCTCCAAAAGCAAACTATTTTTACTCGCCACCCGTTCTTAGGGGTTAAAATTACCCCCGTGACCGCAGTTGAAATTCCAGTCGCAGAATTCTGCGAAAAGATCTCACTGAAATAAACACAGGATCGGCTACATCTTTCACACTGTGAAAAGAAAAAGCAGATCTATAAACATGCTAATTGCCTTTCTCTTCAGTTAAAAGGGCTGAAGCTGTTACCCTGCACAACCAGGCCCTTTGGCGCATTAATTAATTCGCTGCACAAGGCAACATTTCACTCACTTGGCACTGGGCCTCGTCGGGCCTTTATGACTCCTCTCCCATGCCGTAAGCTTACTCATAACCCCTTTTAATACCAATTCCTTTTAGTTGTCTTTTTTTTAAAAAAAAATTTGTGTTCTCCCTTTTCTCCTCTGAAGGTGCGGACTCCTCGCCGGGCCTTCCGATCCCTCGTCCCGAACGGTCGTCCTTAACGCGTGATCCTAGGGAGCGAGTGCCAGCGCACTCTTCGGCCGTGGGTGGCATCACGGCCAAACCTGATTCTGCCCTCGCCTGACAGCCCCGTCCCACCATGGGTCGTTGATCTGAGGCAGAAACCCCTGGCTGATTACTTCCCCCCCCCTCCCTCGCCCCGGGAGCACAGCTACCCCCAGCTGAGCTCACCAAGTGGAGGCCAATCATAGAATCTTACAGCACAGAATGAGGCCACTCGGCCCATCGTTTCTGTGCCAGCTCTTTGAAAGAGCTATTCAATTACTCCCTCTCCCCCTGCTCTTTCCCCATTGCCCTGCAAATGTTTCCTTTTCAAGTATTTAGACAATTCCCTTTTGAAAGTTACTACTGAATCTGCTTCCACCACCCTTTCAGGCAGTTCATTCCAGATCATTACAAATTGCGGCGTAAAACAATTTCTCCTCATCTCCCCTCTGGTTCTTTTGCCAATTACCTTAAATCCGTGTCCTCTGGTTACTGACCTCCTGCCAATGGAAACAGTTTCTCCCTATCTACTCTATCAAAACCCCTCAAAATTTTGACCACCTCTATTAAATCTCCCCCTAACCTTCTCTGCTCTAAAAAGAACAATCCCAGCTTCTCTAATTTCTCTGAAGTCCTTCATCCCTGGTACCATTCTAGTAAATCTCCTCCGCACCCTCTCCAAGGCCTTGACATCCTTCCTAAAGTGCAGTACCGAGAATTGAACACAATACTCCAGCTGAGGCCTAACCATTGTTTTATAAAGGTTCAGCATAACTTCCTTGCTTTTGCACTCTATGCCTCTGTTTATAAAGCCAAGGATCCTGTATGCCTTTTTAACAGCCTTCTCAACCTGTCCTGTCCTTCAAAGATTTGAGTACGTGCACCCCCAGGTTTCTCTGTTCCTGCACCCTCATGTCGCCTCTGGTTCTTTTGCCGATTACCTTAAATCTGTGTCCTCTGGTTACTGACCCTTCTGCCACTGGAAACAGTTTCTCCTTATTTACTCTCTCAAAACCCTTCATGATTTTGAACACCTCTATCAAATCTCCCCGTAACCTTCTCTGCTCTAAGGAGAACAATCCCAGCTTCTCCAGTCTCTCCACGTAACTGAAGTCCCTCATCCCTGGTACCATTCCAGTAAATCTCCTCTGCACCCTCTCCCTAAGGCCTCGGCATCTTTCCTAAAATGCGGTGTCCAGGATTGGCCACAATACTCCAGCTGGGGCCTAACCAGTGTTTTATAAAGGTTTAGAATAACTTCCTTGCTTTTGTACTCTATGCCTCTATTTATAAAGCTGAGGAACCCTGTGTCTTTTTAACAACCTTGTCAACTTATCCTGCCCCAACTTCAAAGATTTGTGCACATACACCCCCAGGTCGCTCTGCTCCTGCACCCCCTTTAAAATTGTACCATTTAGTTTATATTGCCTCTCCTCATTCTTCCTATCAAAATGAATCACATTTCAACCCTGGGACCTTCCTGGCTTGTATGGCTGGACAGAACACAGGGTGGTGCATGTAACTATAGAGCTTTTGGGGATCCTGGCCCCGGAAATTCCGGGGACAGGGTCGTTGGTTTAGGAGGGGTGGGTCACCAGCGTCCGCAAGGGTCCATCAGCCCCAGCCATCCCGGTTCCAGCTGATCCACCTCTCCAAGGCAGAATGGTGTCCTCCACAGGCCCAACTTTGACAAAGTAATTCTCTTTTCTTTTAAGCTGCTCAGCTCTCATTGGAACCGGCCTGAGTTTCGATCGATAACCTTACTCTAGTAAAGGTCTGGGGCGTTTAGAAGGTACTCATGCTGAGGCCTTTCAAGCACATACAGTAGGGTTGCCAACCCTCCAGGATTGTCCTGGAGTCTCCGGGATTTAAATATTAATCTCCTGGGCACCCTCCAAGGCCAATTTAGAGACAGAAGGTTTTTATTGTGCATGTAGTTATATGATAGCTGATGTGGGAGTGTTTGATGTTGACACTGGATGACAAAAATGCTCCACTGTCCAGCACTAACCACCCTCACCCCAGCTGTGGATTGTAAGCAGCACTCCCAAATTTGTGTGGAGAAGGCAGTGCGCCATGAGGGGAGCGTGGGGGGCAGGGCAGTTGGAAGCGGGAGGTCATGGGATGAAACCTCCACGAGTACATCCAACCTGAGTTGGCAACTCCTTGCGTGAAGGGAGGAATTTCCCAAGGAAATATGGGGGATCCCCCTTGACAGGCCCCCTTGAAAGGGGGGGGAAATGGGCAGAATTGAAAGGTCAGGTTCAAATGGGCTGGAATCCTGGCAGATCCCGGATCTGGACCATCATATTCCAAGCCTCTCCCCTGGGTGTAAATGCGGCTTACGCCCTCTCCAGCCTCAGGAATTTCAGGATCTTGGTTTTTGACTGGCCGTTTGGATAGCCACAGTATTTTCTGAAGAAAAAACCAGACCAATGACCAAGCAGTGTGTTTTGTTTCCACTTTGCAAGGCATGGATACTGATCACTGTTCAAACTTTGATCATTTTACTGCCAAACCTTGAAGCTGTTTAATCAGAGGATCAGAGAATCATAGACTCTTACAGCACAGAAGGAGGCCATTCGGCCCTTCGTGCCTGTGCCGGCTCTTTGGAAGAGCTATCCAATTAGTTCCACTCCCCCTGCTCTTTCTCCATAGCCCTGCAAATTTTTCCTTTTCAAACATATATCTGATTCCCTTTTGAAAGTTGCTATTGAATCTGCTTCCACCACCCTTTCAGGCAGCGCATTCCCGATCATAACAATTCACTGCCTAAAAAAAATTCTCCTCATCTCGCCTTTGGTTCTTTTGGCAATTATCTTAAATCTGTGTCCTCTGCTTACCAACCTGTCTACCAGTGGAAACCGTTTCTCCTTATCCACTCTATCAAAACCCTTCATCATTGACAGACCTGTACCAACACATTTGTCAGTTCACTGTAACCTGTTTTCCAATGAGAAATCAAATTGAAAGGCCAAGACTGATGGAGCAGGCTGCAAAGAGTAGAAAGAAGCCAAGGTAAATCAAAGATTATAAGAATGTAGGATAGCGTAGGGTAATTTTGAAACTTTGGGACCATTCCATTGAACTACAATGATTTCTTTCAATCCGATCATTACCATTCCTCTCCTCAAGAAATGCACCCTAAATCTCTCCACTCTCCCCAACTACCGTCCTATATCAAACATTTCCGTCCTCTGGATGGCGATGTCGTCTTGCAACTATGTTCCCACCTCTATTAGAGTTCCTTATCCCAGCCCATCCGATCCGGCTTCTGCCCCATCCACAGGACCGAGAACGCACTGGGTCAAAGTCACAATGGTCACCCTGTGCATCTATGACCATTGCTTCCCCCATCTCTCCTCATCCTTCTCAAACCCTCTGCCTCTTTTGGCACAGTCCAACACTCCATCCTCCCTCAACGCCTCTCCTCTGCAGTGTAGGAGGAAGCGACTTCTGAGGCAAGGTCGACGGTGCCATCGTTTCAAGATCCTTGGTGAAGAATGAAAGAGGTCCACCTCTTGCCCCGAGGGACTGGCCGAGACCGGGAACTCACAGCGCGGGATATCACCAGCACCAACTTGTATACAATGTGTTGGTCCAGCACTGGGGCCAGTATTGGTTGTCCAAGCCAGTCAAAGTTGTGCTGAGGAAGCTGCAGTCTCACAGGTACAAATGGGCAGATGCAAGTCAAACACATCCAAATAAGTCTGAGAAGTGACACGACGGTACTGAGGACGAGAAGCGTGGACTTGTGATGAATGTGGCTGCAATTCCCACTCCGCTCAGCTTCCAATCTGTACAGTGCTGAGTGAGGAGATGCAGAACGTAGGAACAGGAATAGGCCATTCAGCCCCTCGAGCCTGCTCTGCCATTCAATTAGATCATGGCTGATCTGTATCTCAAACTCCATTTACCCGCCTTGATTCTGTAACCCTTAATACCCTTACCTAAAAAAAAATCTATCAATCTCAGTTTTTAAATTTTCAATTGAGCCCCAGCCTCAACAACTTTTCTGGGGGGAGAGAGTTCCAGATTTCCACTCCTCTTTGTGTGAAGAAGTGCTTCCTGTCATCCCCCCTGAACGGCCTTGTTCTGCCCCCTTGTTCTGGACTCCCCCCACCAGAGGAAATAGTTGCTCTCTATCTACCCCATCAAATCCTTTAATCATTTTAAACACTCTTACCAGTGCACTGTGGGTGGCGTGCCTTTAACGTGTCCCCCGAAGTTGTTGACATGAGACTTGCTCCAAATTGAGATTCGGGCCTTACTTCCATAAACCGGGCCCGCTCTAGATGCCAAACGGGCCTCCCAATGCAGCTCTCCGGGGTTGGGAGGGCCTCCACAAGATCGGCTGGCTTGGGCATGGCAGGTGGTTCGCGGGAGGTCGGGGACGAGCCCTGGCCGGCTGTGGCCCGCAAGATTCCAGGGATGAGGGACTTTAGTTACGTGGATAGACTGGAGAAGCTGGGGTTGTTCTCCTTGGAACAGGGACGGTTGCGAGGAGATTTGATAGAGGTATTCAAAATCATGAAGGGTCTAGACAGTAGATAGAGAGAAACTGTTCCCATTGGTGGAAGGATCAAGAACCAGAGGACATAGATTTAAAGTGATTGGCAAAAGAACCAAAGGTGACATGAGGAAAAACTTTCTTACGCAGCGAGTGGTTATGATCTGGAATGCACTGCCTGAGGGGGTGGTGGAGGCAGATTCAATCCTGGCTTTCAAAAGGGAATTGGATAAGTACTCGAAAGGGCTACAGAGAAAGGGCAGGGGAGTGGGACTAGCTGGATTGCTGTTGCATAGAGCCAGCATGGACTCGATGGGCCGAATGGCCTCCTTCCGTGTTGTAACCTTAAATCTATGTCCTCCGGTTCTTGATCCTTCCATCAATGAGAACAATTTCTCTCAATCTGTACCCTTCAAATCTCCTTGCAACCGTCTTCATGATTCTAAGAGCGGAGCCCCCAAGGTGGAATCTCCCTGAAAGTAGAGAGGCAAAACAAAAAAAGGAGGGAGAGTCACCTCCAGCCGGCCCCTGGGTTGTCAGCCGCCTGAGACCACACCAACCACCTGCCCTTTGTCGGCAGCTTGAGCACCAAGACCAGGTGGGTCAAAGAGGAAAAGGGGGGGTGTCGTTTACAGAAAGAGAAAATTACAGTCAACGTATTCATGGAAAACACCAAAGAACCAGAGATATCCTGAACCAGCCCAAAGTCAAATAGCTCGAGATCTGGAGGTGGCTTGGGAGCTGACCTCGTTAACTGCCAATAAAACGACTGAGGCCCTGCTGATAGACAGCAGTAAATGGTGTGTTTGGCTGAACCCCTCTGCTGCAATCACCCGCCCTACTTCCCGCTTGGCATCCAAGTCGAGCGCTTTCAGGCCATTTTGTTACACGAAAGGCGCTACGTAAATGTTGTCGAGTTGGGGGTCTATGTAAGTTTTCGTTCCGTAGGCGGTCGCGTCTGGTACCTGTTCTCACTCTGGCAGTCACAGTAGGTCCCTCTGTTCTTCCGTATAAGGTCATTATGGTTACCGTGTAATCGGTGTCTGGGAGAAGGCCCTGGATATGGTAAAATTCAGTGGTGGGTTCAAGAGTGACGGTCAGGGCATCCCTTCCTAATGAGAAACAGATAAAGCAAGGAGTGTCAAAAAAAAAGTTTATCAACAAACATTGCCACTATTGTGCACAGAACGACAAAAAAAAAACAGAGAAAAATAAAAAGAATGAAATAGAAGTATCACAGGAGGAGAGCGTTCAGATTCACCCAGAGATGGCGCCCTGACCTCAGTAGTTGGCAAAATTGCCCTGCACTCAGGAGGAGCGAGGGGGGCAGGGGGGAAATCAGCTGGGTTTCCTACTTCCTGACTGTTATCCTGTGATCCTAACAGGAAAATAGTGAAAACAGGATTGGGCAGTAATCACACCCCTCACATTCGAACAGCCTGTCCAGCGCTCATGAAGAACTTGCATTTATATAGCGCCTTTAACGTAGTAAAACATCCCAAGGCGCTTCGCAGGGGCGATAATCAAACAAAATTTGACAGTGAGCCACGTAAGACGATATTAAGACAGGTGACCAAAAGCTTGGTCAAAGAGGTAGGTTTTAAGGAGCATCTTAAAGGAAGAGAGAGAGGTGGAGAGGTTTAGGGAGGGAATTCCAGAGCTTGGGGCCCAGGCAGCTGAAGACACGGCCGCCAACGGTGGAGCGCTGAAAATCAGGGATGAGCAAGAGGCCAGAATTGGAGGAGCGCAGAGATCTCGGAGGGTTGTAGGGCTGGAGGAGTTTACAGAGATAGGGAGGGGGCGAGGCCAATGAGGGTTTTGAAAACAGTGACGAGAATTTAAAAATCGAGGCTTTGCCAGACCGGGAGCCAATGTAGGTCAGCGAGCGCAGGGGTCGATGGGTTAACGGGACTTGGGGCGAGTTACAGCTCCCGCGTGAGGCAAATTCGGTGAAGTGCCAAAGGGTGACCTACACCGTGGAACTGTACCCCGGCTGGAAGGGGGAAAATTGGCGGGAATGTAGCTGCCATTGAATCCCACCGGTGTGACTGACCAGAGACGATGAAGGAGACGCGGCCTTTGTTTAACAGGACAAAAGGGCCTGTATTCTGAGTACAAAGGTTTTGCTTCCCTTGTGCGAGAAGGAGCTGGAGGAGCAACATTCCAGTTTTAAAACTCAACGATGGCCTGAATAGGCCTCTCTGGATTTTGTGCCAACTCTAGGCTCACGCAGCCTTTCATCAAACAATGAAGCTTTGGTATTCTGGGCTCAGATTGCTATTTTTAAACTGGAAAGTAAAGACTCGAAAGTTCTAAGTCTCAATGCTCAAAAAGCAGAAGCATTATTTCCTCTCCGTTGGCATTTTTTGTGTCATTTTATCCTCCTCACAAATGTGTAACTTGGTTAAAGGGAATTCTTTGGTGTTTAACAGGCTGATCAAAGTGGCCCACTTCAGGCAGAATTTCCACTCCCCCCCTCCCCCCACCTCCACCCCACTCCCGTCCGTCCGATTTTATACCCCCTCCTATCCTGGTGGAGCTGAGTCTGGCGTGGGTACGTTACCCAACTGGCATCCTTCATCGGTGAAGCGCAGACAGCAAGTGCCGGTGGGCTATTCGACCACATGGGCATCGCCGGCATGCCCTAATCCCATTGCTTTCCAGCCGGGCTCACTGGATAATGATCAGGAGCTGGGCAACCAGGTCTGACCGTTTTCTCTGAGCCGCTTGATTAACAAAGAGGAGGAGGATTTTCTCTTCGGTACCTGGGTCTCGTCGGATATTCTCACCTGTAGATGGGCCCCATTTCAGTCGGTAGCCTGAAGCTCCAATCACCCCTCTCCACGTGACTCGCGTGCTCTGCGGAGTCACGTTTTGAACGGTCAGTTGCTGTACCGATTCGAGAGGCACTGAAAGCACAAAGCAGGTTTGATTTTATTTTACTTTCTGGCCACCTGGGTCCTACTGTCTAGAATTCCCTCCCTAAACTCCTCCGCTTTTCCACCTCTCTCTCTCCTCCTTTTAAGAACTTCCTCAAAACCCAAGATCTAAGATCCAAGCTTTTGGTCTCCCCTCCTAACCTCTCCCTTCCTGGTTCAGTATTCATCTGCTTTTATGCCCATATGAGCACATCAGTTACCACTACTAGTACTACCACTATTCTTACACTAGGACTATTACTACCACCGATATTAGTATTACTACTACCAGTACTACTACCATTACTATTGCTGCTTATAAAGGAGTTTGATATGGAGATGTTTCCACGTGTGGGGGAGACCAAAATTAGAGGTCATAAATATAAGATAGTCACTAATAAATCCAATAAGGAATTCAGGAGAAACTTCTTTACCCGGAGAGTGGTTAGAATGTGGAATTTGTTACCGCAAGGAGTAGCTGAGGCGAAAAGCATAGATGCCTTTCAGGGGAAGCTAGATAATTACATCAAGGAGGAAGGAATAGAAGGATATGCTGATAGGGTGAGATGGAGTAGGGTGGGAGGAGGCTTGTGTGGAGCATAAACACCAGCATGGACCAGATGGGCCGAATGGCCTGTTTCTGTGCTGTAATTTCGATGTCATTTTATGTAATTCGACTACTACAACAAGAACAAACAACAACACTACATTTCCATAGAGATCGCCAGATGAAGTAAAACGTCTCAGAGTACGTAACAAGATGGACTCCAAGCAGGAAAATGGAGGGAAAATTTAGGAGGTCAACAATGGCAAAGTTACGAGGAGAGATTACACAAATTGGGGTTGTATTCTCTGGAGTTAAGAAGGTTAAGGGGTGATCTGATCGAAGTTTATAAGATATTAAGGGGAACGGATAGGGTGGATAGAGAGAAGCTATTTCCACTGGTTGGGGATTCTAGGAGTAGGGGGCACAGTCTAAAAATTAGAGCCAGACCTTTCAGGAGTGAGATTAGAAAACATTTCTACACACAAAGGGTGGTAGAAGTTTGGAATTCTCTTCCGCAAATGGCAATTGATACTAGCTCAATTGCTAAATTTAAATCTGAGATAGATAGCTTTTTGGCAACCAAAGGTATTGAGGGATATGGGCCAAAGGCAGGTATATGGAGTTAGATCACAGATCAGCCATGATCTTATCAAATGGCAGAGCAGGCACGAGGGGCTGAATGGCCTACTCCTGTTCCTATGTTGCTATGAAAGGTTTGTGAGAGGCTTTTGAAGGCAGGTAGGGAGGTGACAAGGCAAAATGGTTTGGGGAACCAATTTTAGACGGGAGGAGTGTAGCGAGTAAAAAAAATGGGTTGAAAAAAAGCAACTAGATGTATTTCTGGGATTGAGAAATCTGAGAACAAAGGATGGACTTGCTTCCCTTTTCCGAAAAATGATGTTCTCAGTGAATCTGGGACATTCCTGGTCTGAAAGGCCCAGTAACGGAGCATGTGGTGCATTTATTTGCTCACTAACCCACCAGGAGAGTGTCAAGGTGGAGGGGTGACAGTGTAGACAATGACATGCCATAGCGGAGTGGGTCTGAGGCTGAGTGCCTGATCTCAGCCCTGCTGTTGTGAGAGGCAGTGAGAAAAAACGAGGTGCTTCCCACAGGGAGGACAGGCAGGCGGGGAGGGAAAGTCACCCCAGTCTGGGCCACCCTGGGGTAGCCCAAAGTCACCGTCAATACAGCAGCACTGCAGGAGGGCTGGGCGCCATAGATGGCCAGCAGAGATCGCGGGTGAGGAACCCATGCTCGAAGGAAAAAAAAAGAAGGGAATGGGGGAATGTGGCAGAAAAAAAGTATGCACAACACGGGCACTTGACATAATTCAGCAACCAAATCAGATTCTCATTCTAGAAGCTTCCACCAGGTGTCAGCCTTGGCACTTTTTTCCAAGAAAGATTCGGTTCATGATCCCCACACGTCAGGGTGGCGTGGGAGGGGCAATGGGGCTACTTCAGACATCGAACTTATTCAGATTTATAATCAAACTGGTCAAACAAGTCAGTGTAAAGTATCAGGAGAATGCGATTGGTTGTCCACGTGTTCTCTGGTCAATACGGAGTGGCCCCTTTGAAAGAGGCCCATTGAGTCAGAAGTAAGTAGAGCACAAGATTCCATCCAAAACATTTTAGTGCTCATTGCATTTTGAGCACAGAGGCTACCTCACTAAAAGAGTCAGCTCATGTTAAATACCATCCATCTCGTGTTAAGTCCAGACCCTAGCTGCCCTCCTGTGCCCCCTCTTTCCCGCAGGTTTGCCAGCTCTCCATTCTTGAACCACAGTCCAGTTTTTGAGCGTTCTTTCTGGAAACTTGTAAAATGTAAACCAGCCTTCCAAAATTCTCATTTTAAAAACAAAAGTGAGAGTCTTTCCACTCTGATGTTGTTATTAAGTTAGCTATTAATGTTGTCAATTAATTTTCATCAGCAGTAAAGCAAGCCTGGGGTATGGTAATGAAATGGTTATAGTAATAGACTAGTAACCCAGATGTCACAAGTTCCTAATCCCACCATGGTAAATTATGAAATTGAATTCAATAAATCTGGTAAGTGTAGGCCAGCCCCATGAACATAGGAACAGGGGGAGGCCATTCAGCCCCTTGAGCCTGCTCCGCCATTCAATTAGTTCATGAAGCTGTAAAAACCCAATGCCCCGCAGGGAAGGGAACTTGGCTCCTCTACTTGAACTGGCCTACACAGGACTCCAGTCTCAACCAAAATGTTTGACTCTTAATACCCTCTAGGGCAGTAAATGTGGCTTTGCCGGTGGTGCCCACATCTTGAGAACAAATGCTGCCCACCCCAGTCATGCCCCTATGTTGCCCAGTTTTGGGTAGAAGGTGGCAACTCTACACACTCAGTCCTACTGTAAAAACCCTACAGGCTCAACCTCGAATGTTTACTGAGCTTTCTTGATCCTACAAGAGGGATTGGTGTAAACAAAAAAAAATTCTCTCACAACATTGCTAATTTCTACGGGGAGCAACGAGACATGGATTCATACATGGATCTGTGCCGTGCAGATGAAGCCGACAAGCAGAGATGGGTCTCCTTAGGAACATAGGAACAGAAGTTGGCCATTCAGCCCCTCTAGTCTGCTCCACCATTTAATTAAATCACGGCTGATTTACTTGCTTTAGCTCCATATCCCTTGATACCCTTTCCTAACAAAAATCTATCGATCTCAGTCTTGAAAGCTCCAATTGTCCCCCAGCATCCACAGCCTTTTGGGGGAGAGAGTTCCAGATTTCCACTACCCTTTGTGTGAAAAAGTGCTTCCTGACTTCCCTCCTAAATGGCCTGGCTCTTATTTCTCCGTATCTACCCTATTGAATCCTTTTAACATTTCAAACGCCTCAATCAGATCACCCCTCAATCTTCTATAATCAAGGGAAATACAAGCCAAGTTTATGCAATCTATCCTCATAATTTATCCCTCTAAGCCCCTTCTTGCCATAGGGAGGCAGGTGGAGCCAAAGGGGAGGTCAATCAAGCCCCACAATTGCTGTGCATCGCCCGCTATTCAATAGGATCTCCTCATTATAGCTGTGACCCACTTCAAGTGAACTGTTGGAAGGTTATTTTGTGCCTGAAGTGACAACCATCGTTTTGAAGGCATTCTGCTCTTGATTGCTCTCCAGCGAACCCTGCTGGAACGTGTAGGCGAGAACACGAGGAGAACAGGTCCGGACAGGAGGTTCCCCCATCGACCAACGCTAACTGTCCACATTAAGAACACCACGTGGGTGAGGTACTAGACGGCTCCCTGCATCCATGGCATCGTACACGGCACTTGCAGGGGAGAGTATTGCAGGATGGATATGGACTAGGAGAGATAATCTTTAAGAAGAAAAAAAAAAGCACACGGGATCCTTGGCTTTATAGATAGAGGCATCAAGTACAAAATCAAGGAAGTTACGCTAAACCTTTATAAAACACTGGTTAGGCCCCAGCTGGAGTATTGTGGCCAATTCTGGGCACCGCACTTTGGAAAGGATGTCAAGGCCTTGGAGAGCGTGCAGAGGAAATTTACCAGAATGGTACCAGGGATGAGCGAATTCAGTTGTGTGGAGCAAAGAAGGTTAAAGAGAGATTTGACAGAGGTGTTCAAAATTATGAGGGGCAGATAGGGAGAAACTGTTTCCACTGGCAATAGGGTCGGTAACCAGGCGACACAGATTTAAGATAATTGTCAAAAAAGCCAGGGGGGAGATGAGGAGAAATGTTTTTACTAAGCGATTTGTTGTAATCTGGAACGCACTGCCTGAAAGGGTGGTGGAAGCAGATTCAACAGTAACTTTGAAAAGAGAATGGGATACATACGTGAAAAGGAAAGATGTGCAGGGCTAAGAGGAAAGAGCAGGGGAGTGGGACTAATTGGCTAGCTCTTTCGAAGAGCCGGCACAAGCACGATGGGCCAAATGGCCTCCTTCTATGCTGTGTAAGAAAGCTCTATAGGGTGGAAGGAAGCAATTTAACACTGGATGTATCTATATAAAACAGTCACACACACACACACACACACACACACACACACATCACCCTTGATAATCTCGACACACAAATCGTCTTAAAGATAGCAATCACCCACAGACACACTCACACAGTGTTGGGAGGTCCAGCGACAGTTACAGACATCTGAAGCATGTCGAGGGGCTGTCGGGACATGCTCGCCCTCTCTTGGAGGCAGCTGCCGGGGCTGCGGGTACTTACATGTCTTGCCAGAGATTGAGGTCGGCGCTGCTGTGTTGCGCGGGTAGATGGGGTGGATGGTGATGATGTACTCTGTATCCGGTAACAGCTCCTGGAGGTTAAAAGAGGCAGCGTTCGCACTCAGGGTCTTCTCCTCCAGCTGTGTGTCTGCGTCTCCTGTCGGGAGGTGGGGGGGGGGTTTGACAAGCCAGGGAAAAAAAAAAATGAATCGATTTAATGTCATTGTCGGATTGTATTTTAAGGCATTTACTGTAAAACCCAGTATAGAAGTAGTATCTTTCATATATGTTTTTACAACTTACACAGTTGTGTGATTACAGTAAGTTTTATTGGCCTGCCAGATTTCATTTCAATTTTCCATTATTAACCCCTCCTCTTGCTGGGGAACGGGCCACCGCCCATTACCTTGTGCAAGTGGCCGTTCTTCACGTGCAAGCCCAGGCAGCGCCAGCCGGATATTTGACCATGGAAGGCTTCACCGCCAAGCCCGAGCCTATCCCCACCCCCCAACCTCCACGCTTTCCAGCAGGGGTCACTGGGTAGTGATCGGGAGAGGGAACTTAGGAACAGGAGCAGGCCATTCAGCCCCTCGAGCCTGTTCCGCCATTCAATGCGATCATGGCCGATGTGTATCTCAACTCCATCTACCCATCTTGGTTCCGTAACCCTTAATACCCTTAGCCTAACAAAAATAACCCCAGCTGACTTTGCCTGACTCTCGCCCAGAGCCCCGAGTACACCCCATGCCCCCCCAACAATGCTTCCTAACTGAGATCAGCTATCTCAGTGCATTTAGAGGATTGAAAGCGAGGGAGCTTTCTGGTCTGAATGGCTCAGTTCTGCAACAAATATATCAGTTGAGTTATTTGGGGGAGTGGGCTTTTTATTATACACAGCAGATTTGTTTCTTCCTTACTGTAATGTTATTATGCTCATAAAGATAAGGGATGTCAGGGCTGGTGCACTTTTTACTTCTGGTACTGAGTTCCAGGTCAGGATGACTTGCACAGCAAATAAAGCTTTCTATTCTGCCCCAAGAGTGCAGCTAACAGAAGAATATACCCAACTGGTATCAGCTGTGGCTCAGTGGGCAGCATTCTCGCCTCTCAGTTAGAAGGTCATGGGTTCAAGCTCCACCGCCAGAGATTTGAGCACAAAATCCAGGCCAACACTTCAGTGTGGTACTGAGGGACTGCTGCACTATCGGAGAGTGCCGTCTTTTGGACGAGATGTTAAACCAAGGCCCCAAATTTTACATCCGTCTGCCCTCTCGGGTGGACATTAAAGATCCCACGGCACTATTTCGAAGAGGAGCACGGGAATTCTCCCCGGTGTCCCGGCCAGTGTTTATCCCTCAACCAACATCACTAAAACAGATGACCTGGTCATTACCACCTTGCTGTGCGCAAATTGGCTGCCGCATTTCCTGCATTACAACAGTGACTGCACTTCAAAAGTACTTAATTAGCTGTAAAGCGCTTTGGGACGTCCTGAGGTGGTGAAAGGCGCTATATAAATGCAAGTCTTTCTTTTCTTTCTAACTGTACTAACAGTCTCACAGATTCTCTCTGAGAGAGAGCCAATGTTGTCTTTTTGGGAGTTTCTGGGCAGTTTGGTGCTACGGACTGCAGCGGATAAAACCTCAAGAGGTGGATAACTTCAAACGTAATGCTCAAACGGCACCAACCAGGTCGCCCTTATTTAGCACGAGAGAAAAAAAAATAATCGTCTCCCACACGAAGGATCAAAATTGGCAGTGATGCCTTCCTTAGTCAAATAGCCTGCCAGCACTCACTGCCTGGGCTCAGATGTGAAATGAAGAATGGGTGATTGGGAGAGCTGCCAGCGTCTACGAGTCAGTGCCTTCAGGGCAGAAGGGACCAAAAACTGAGACAAAAATAAAAACCACACTGCAGAAATCTAAAAAGCATTTTCCATAAAAAGAAATGGGAGAGCAAGCCAGCGGAACATGGTTTTATTTTAGTTACTAAAGCAAGCTATCAAAACAACCTTGTGACGGCCCTGCTGTTTAGTAATGAGAGTCCAGTGCTTGTGGACATTGGCAGCAACTGATGGGAACCCTCCGAACCCCTCCGAGTGAATGGTCCACAACTAACACATCAAATCAGAACCTACATCCCATCCCTGGCAAACAGGGGCACTTACTATTTGGGTTGAAAATTAGAGCCAGGCCATTCAGGGGTGAAGTCAGGAAGCACTTCTTCACACAAAGGGTAGTGGAAATCTGGAACTCTCTCCCCCAAAAAAAGCAGTGGAGGCTGGGGGTCAATTGAAAATTTCAAAACTGAGATTGATAGATTTTTGTTAGACAAGGGTATTAAGGGTTATGGAATCAAGGCGGGTAGATGGAGTTAAGATACAGATCAGCCATGATTTAATTGAATGGCAGAACAGGCCCGAGGGGCTGAATGGCCTACTCCTGCTCCTATGTTCCCTCAGCAAGATTTAACAAAGAATGCTGCACTCTCAGCCGTCCACGCACAGTTATTCACTCTGATCCACAGAGCGTCACGTTAATTCTTTTGAATTGAGAAATCCTGGCCAAGGGCCCAAGGCCAGGGCATCGGCAAACCTTGGAAAGAGCAGAGGAGTTGAGACACCAAGCTTGGGTTTGAAAAGCCTGTCGATTAACCGAGCCGGGGAGGTGAAGAATCGCACCCTTTTGAGGTTCGGCGACAGTAGGAGATGGTGTGATTAGTTTTGATAACGAAGGTGCAAGAAAAAAGGTGATAGGAATAGGCATTTAGAGGTTAGGAGCTAACTTTGTGACTGAACCTGCAAAGTTTATAAGACTGTGGGGTGAGTTTTGATTCCAGCATATTTGGAATTCAGCAAGCAGAGCAGATTTAATTAAAATCGTATCGAGATTTAGCACGCCTCATTAACACGTGCCAATTTCACTGCTCCCCGTGCTTTCGACAGGAGGAAAGACGACCAGGAGAAACACTTACTGTTATACCCCTTTCTGGATCACAAATTATTTCCGCTTAACTATCTGGATGCCTCATCAGCACCAGCAGGGGAAACGTAATCCTTGATGAGAATACCCCTGGTAAGGAAAACTACAAGGAGAGATCCATGTCGGACAGCAATGCAGAAGCGACGCTGCTGTCTTGTGAAGGCGAGCTGAACCAGACCGAGAAGGGAGAGCCAGCGCCAGCTGTTTACGTTTGCCGCCCACGGAGTGTGCCCGCTGAAAGAACACTCCCAGCCACCCCGTTTACATGACATCACTGCCGCCGAGGTCAGGGGCTCTCATTGGGGACGACGCCTGTAATATAAATATGCCAACGATGGGACTCAACAGGTCAACACGTTAATCGTACTAGTCAACTAGCTGACGACAAATGGAGCCTGCCGGTGTCCAGGCTGCTTTGTTGCACCGATACAAGGTCGCTGTGGCTCAGCGGGCAGCACTCATGCCTCTGGGTCAGAAGGCTGTGAGCTCAAGCCCCACTCCAGAGACTTGAACACAAAATCCAGGCTGACGCTCCAGAGCAGTACTGAGGGAGTGCTGCACTGTCGGAGGTGCAGTCTTTCGGATGAGAAGTTAAACCAAAGCCCCGTCTTCCCTCTCAAGTGGTTGTAAAAGATCCCACGGCCACTATTTCGAAGAAGAGCAGGGGAGTCCTGCCTGATATTTATCGCCAAAACACATTATCTGGTCGTTATCACATTGCTGTTTGTGGGACCTTGCTGCGTGCGAATTGGCTGCTGCGTTTCCTATGTAACGACAGTGGCTACTCTTCAAAAGTATTTCATTGGCTGCAAAGTGCTTTGGGATATCCAGAGGCACTACATAACTGTAAGTCTTTCTTTATCTTTTTCTATGGTGTGCTGAAGAGTGCCAAACGGATCACAGTACATCAAAAGAACTATAAAGGCACCTTGAAGTAGACCATTTCCTACTGCTCAGTCAACTTGGATGGATTGGAGAACCTGACAACAGACCTGGTGAAGTGCCTGTCCATTCAAGACCGAAGAGGTGCGAACAACAACACATTAAGAAACTCGAAGCAAAATGGCCAACAGTGGAAACTTTTTTTTTATTCCTTCATGGGTTGTGGGCGTCGCTGGCAAGGCCAGCATTAATTGCCCTTGAGAAGGCGGTGGTGAGCCGCCATCTTGAACCGCTGCAGTCCGTGTGGTGAAGGTTCTCCCACAGTGCTGTTAGGAAGGGAGTTCCAGAATTTTGACCCAGCGACGATGAAGGACCGGCGATATATTTCCAAGTCAGGATGTTGTGTGACTTGGAGGGGAGCGTGCAGGTGGTGTTGTTCCCATGTACCTGCTGCCCTTGTCCTTCTCGGTGGTGGAGCTCGCGGGTTTGGGAGGTGCTGTCGAAGAAGCCTTGGCGAGTTGCTGCAGTGCATCCTGTGGATGGTACACACTGCAGCCACGGTGCACCAGTGGTGGAGGGAGTGAATGTTTAGGGTGGTGAAGGGGGTGCCAATCAAGCGGGCTGCTTTGTCCTGGATGGTGTCGAGTTTCTTGAGTCATCCAGGCGAGTGGAGAGTATTCCATCACACTCTGACTTGTGCCTTGTAGATGGTGGAAAGTCTTTGGGGAGTCAGGAGGTGAGTCACTCACCACAGAATACCCAGCCTCTGACCTACTTTTGTAGCCACAGTATTTATGTGGCTGGTCCAGTTAAGTTTCTGGTCAATGGTGACCCTCAGGATGTTGATGATGGGGGATTCGGCGATGGTAATGCCATTGAATCTCAAGGGGAGGTGGTTAGACTCTCTCTTGTTGGAGATGGTCATTGCCTGGCGCGAATGTTACTTGCCACTTATCAGCCCAAGCCTGGATGTTGTCCGGGTATCGCTGCATGCGGGCACGGACTGCTTCATTATCTGAGGGGTTGCGGACGGAACTGAACACTGTGCAATCATCAGCAAACAGCCCCATTTCTGACCTTATGATGGAGGGAAGGTCATTGATGAAGCAGCTGAAGATGGTTGGGCCTAGGACACTGCCCTGAGGAACTCCTGCAGCAATGTCCTGGGGCTGAGATGATTGGCCTCCAACAACCACTATCATCTTCCTTTGTGCTAGGTATGACTCCAGCCACTGGAGAGTTTTCCCTGATTCCCATTGACTTCAATTTTACTAGGGCTCCTTGACGCGGCACTCGGTCAAATGCTGCCTTGATGTCAAGGGCAGTCACTCTCACCTCACCTCTGGAATTCAGCTCTTTTGTCCATGTTTGGACCAAAGCTGTAATGAGATCTGGAGCCGAGTGAGCTCACCGAACTGAGCATTGGTGAGCAGGTTATTGGTGAGTAAGTGCTGCTTGATAGCACTGTCGACAACACCTTCCATCACTTTGCTGATGATTGAGAGTAGACTGATGGGGCGGTAATTGGCCAGATTGGATTTGTCCTGCTTTTTATAGACAGGACATACCTGGGTAATTTTCCACTTTGTCGGGTGGATGCCAGTGTTGTAGCTGTACTGGACTAGTGTGGCTAGAGGTGCGGCTAGTTCTGGAGCACAAGTCTTCAGCACTACAGCTGGGATGTTGTCGGGGCTTATACCCTTTGCTGTATCCAGTGCACTCAGCCGTTCCTTGATATCACATGGAGTGAATCGAATTAGCTGAAGACTGGCTTCTGTGATGGTAGGGATCTCAGGAGGAGGCCGAGATGGATCATCCACTCGGCACTTCTGGCTGAAGATGGTTGCAAACGCTTCTGCCTTGTCTTTTACACTCACGTGCTGGGCTCTGCCATCATTGAGGATGGGGATGTTCACGGAGCTTCCTCCTCCCATTATTTGTTTAATTGTCCACACCATTCATAACTGGATGTGGCAGGACTGCAGAGCTTTGATCTGATCCGTTGGTTGTGGAATCGCTTAGCTCCGTCTATAGCTTGCTGCTTCCGCTGTTTAGCATGCTTGTAGTCCTGTGTTGTAGCTTCACCAGGTTGGCACCTCATTTTTAGGTACACCTGGTGCTGCTCCTGGCATGCTCTTCTACACTCCTCATTGAACCAGGGTTGATAGGGATCTTTCTCCCATTAATCCAGGCAGGATTTGAACCCAGCACCCAGGGGTGAAAGGCGGTATTTGCATCCAGTCCTTGGTTTAATCGCTCTTTAATACAACATCAGAGTTAGGAATTGCACAGTCTGCCTGCCACCTGGTCGAGATCCAGTGCATTTCTTGGCCCGTTTTCAGTCACCCTCCAATAGCAGTGATAAAAGATTTTCAACATAAAATAATTACTGTGCATTAAGTACAAACTCCAAATCTCTTCTCTATCTCCGCACACCTGTCCCCACCCCCACCCCCACCACTCCCCTTTGAAATAAAATGTCTAATTGAAGACACAAGTGTGCCTGAGGGCTGCAAAACCAGCATCAGAAAGGGGGCATCAGATACCAAGAGGGCACTGTGAGCTGGGTAAGTGGCAGGTCTCCAGTCTGTTGGTGTGTCCACCAACCAGGGGAAGCAAATATATGGAACACACATTCTCCCCTGAAGATCTACCTTTATTGTCAGTATATAAATACGCATTTTTTGTGGCGGAGTCAATCCCCGTTGCCACCATTTAATTTTTCATCACCAAATTAAATGGTGGCACCAGGGATTGACTCTATTATGGGTCTATTATTGGAAAGCGAGTGTGGATTTTCCCCATTTTTCCCAATGTGATTGCCTGGGCTAGTGTCAATCACCGAAAAGGGTCGGAGAGGAATTTTCCATTTTTTACTCTCTAATTGGCCTGGGTTTTTTTTTAAATCTGTTTTTTCCACCTCTCCCAGGAGCTAACATGGCTCTGGGAGGGTGGGGAGTATCTGTATTGTGATGCTTAAGGCAGCACAACCATGGGGGGGAGGGCTGGATGGACCAGCTGGACTTTTCCTGTCCATCATTTTCGTATGTTAACCATATCACTATCATTGTGCTAAGCAAGCTCAGAGCAGAGCTGGGATCAAGCTAGGCCCTTCCTGGTCTGAACAGTTCCGGTCGACACCTTGGGCATATTTCACCAATGCGTTATCGTCGCTGGGTCAAAATCCTGAAATTCCCTGCCTAACAGCACCGTGGGAACACCATAACCATAAGGACTGCAGCGGTTCAAGAAGGTGGCCCACCGTCACCTTCTCAGGGCAACTAGGAACGGGCAATAAATGGCCAGCCTTACCCACATCCCATGAACTAATTAGGCACTTACCAACTGAGCCACTGACCAGGGAGCTACAGGAGAGATACAAAGGAAATTCCCCCTCCTCCCAAACCATTTGGTAACATATGAGCCCTCACAACACCACTGATAAGCTACCTCACTTCTGTATGAACGCACACATTGACGGTGAAATTGGTCCACACCAGTAGCACGAAACAGGCCCATAGCGAATCGGCAGCGCATCTAACTTCAATGAACAAGAAAATCGGATGCAGTGCAAACCAGGCTGCCGATTCACTATGGGCCCATTTTGTGTAACTGGTGTAGACCAATTTCACACCCCACCCCCCTCATTGCACCCAGAGTGATTGGGGAAGATGCTCTGTTCTGTTAGCTTCCACCCACCTAAGTTATGAGTTGAAAACCAGCCCTGTCATATTCCTTGTGATGGGACATAGGAACAGGAGTAGGCCATTCAGCCCCTCGAGCCTGTTCCGCCATTCAATTAGATCATAGCTGAGCTGTACCTCGACTCTATTAGCCCGCCTTGGTTCCGTTTCCCTCAATACCCTTGCCTAACAAAAATGGCAATAAAAGTCAAGCAAACCAAAGTGCTGGCTGGCCAGAAGTGGAGAATACTGTCCAATGAAGCCATGGTTAAGTTTTGGTAGTTCCTGCCTCTCTTTGAATGCAAGATGCTGTGCTCATGTCAGAGAGGAAGAAATCCGTGTTGGTGGACTGTGCAGTGAGGTGAGAGCTCACACCAGGCTTTGTCCCGCAATAGTGCTGGTGGATAATCGGCAGGTTGGGTATTGGATTGAGGATAATGGAGGCTTTACTATAATTATGCTGTAATTACATCATTGTATCGGCGCAAGACACTAGCCTCAACCATCTTCAGCTGCTTCATCAATGACCTTCCCTCCATCATAAGGTTAGAAGCGGGGCTGCTCGATGATGATCGCAGTGTTTGGCTCCATTCGCAATTCTTCAGATAGTGAAGCAGTCCGTGCCCGTATGCAGCAGGACCGGGACAACATCCAGGCTTGGGCTGGTAAGTGGCAAGTAGCATTTGCACCACACAACCGCCAAGCAATGACCATCCCCATCCTGGGGTTCACCATTGACCAGAAACTCAACTGGACCAAACACATAAATTCGGTAGCTGCTAGAGCAGATCAGAGGCTGGAGAATTCTGATATTCTGCAGTGTGTGGCTCCCCTCCTGACTCCCCAAAGCCTTTCCACAACGGGAGAAACTTCTTTACCCAGAGAGCGGTTAGAATGTGGAATTTGCTACCACAAGGCGTTGTTGAGGCGAATAGCATAGATGCATTTAAGGGGAGCTAAATAAGCATGAGGGAGAAAGGAATAGAAGGATATGCTAATAGGAAATACGGCTGCTATTGTTACTGACAATGGAACTGATCTCTTTTGACATCACTCTGCGGCTGCCTATTGTTAGTTACCAGTCTTCACCTGGCAGACTGTGTTATTTAAATGTGTATATAATATATATAAAAGATCTCCTTTCTTGTAATGTTATCATATAACTAACAGTAATTATTATTATAAGGCACATCTGTTATTGCTCTGCGCACAAATGAAGTCAGCATTTGGTGACATAAATCACTGCCAATCCCTGCGTCCTGCTGCAAGGTGATTCCCTTCTTAGCATAGTGTGGGCAGGGATTCTCACGAGAACAGGAGATTCTGCCTGCAGTACGCAGCGGATAGGATGTGGCAGTGCGGAGGGGAGAGGAAAAGAGGGCCAAAATAGATGGCAATGAGAAAGAGAGCTTCCCCCCACTCCCGGACGGAAAGTAAAAATGAGGGCAGTCGCTTACTCCCCTCTGATCCTGCTGCCTTCCTGTCGTGTCCCGATCGTAATCTGCCCTTTTGAGCAGGGGAGTGGGACCCCCGCAGGAAGGAAGCAAAGTCCTTCGTTAAATATGCAGATTGGGTCCTGATGACATCACCTGGAGCCGACTGCAATATTAGTCAGAGGCCTGAGCAGGGTAGGGGTTGCCAACTCTCCAGGATTGTCCTGGAGTCTCCAGGAATTGAAGGTTAATCTCCAGGACCCTGTTGCGAGCAAAAACGTGGGAGAAAAATCATAGGGGTACTAGACAAAATTGTGGGGTTTTTTCCATTTTCTTTGAACACTTTTATTTATTAGTTATAAATATATCGGAGATGGGGGGAAAAGGCTGTCTCACTAACAGTCAAGATTAATCTAATGGGGTAACAAAGAGTCCGTCCCCTTTCCAATTGGCAGAGCGCCCAGAGGAAGGACCAATGGCGGGAGTGTGGGTTGTGGGGCGGCTCGAGGTGAGAGGTCATGTGATGAAACCTCCAGGAATTCACCCAACCAGAGTTGGCAACCCTAGATCGGGCGGACCAATGCAGAAACTGAAGGCCAAGTAATTTAACTGAATGAATGTGTTTGGAGATCAGTTATTTGTCGTAGAAAGATTAATTCTGAACACAGAATTCTCTCTGGCAGGAGAACGCGAACTTGCTGAACACTGAAGGCCTACTTGCTCACCCTCCCCTCTGTATCATCAATGTGTTGAAATTCAGACTTACGTAATGATTCTATGATTCTATGGCGGGGGAATGGGACTAACTGGATAGCTCTTATAAAGAGCTGGCGCAGGCTCGATGGGCCGAATGGTCTCCTTCTGTGCTGTAATGATTCTATGATTCATTGTACATCTCCTGCTCAAATTCATTGTTTTACTGGACCTCCAAACTCTGGAACTCCTTGATTCCCTCAACCTATTCCTTCCTGCTGCAATCTTACTGTGCAGTACTGAGGGAGTGCTGCACTGTCAGAGGTGCCGTCCTTCTGATGAGACATTAAACCGAGACCTCGTCTGCCCTCTCAGGTGGACGTAAAAGATCCCATGGCACTATTTTGAAGGAGTGCAGGGGAGTTCTCCCAGGTGTCCTGGGCCAATATTTATCCCTCAACCAACATCCCTAAAAACAGATGATCTGGTCATTATCACATTGTTGTTTGTGGGGTCTTGCTTTGCACAAATTGGCTGCTGCGTTTCTCACATCACAACAGTGACTGCACTTCAAAAGTACTTAATTGGCTGTAAAGCGCTTTGGGACATCCTGAGGTCATGAAACGCGCTGTATAAAATACAAGTTCTTTCTTTTCTTTAAAGGCTTTTAAAACCTAAGTTAGGCCTCTCTAACGCGGTACCTCATCTTCTCTCTGGCTCTTTTTCAATCTTGGCAATTTGACCTTTCATCTCGGCAGCCCAAATACAAAAAAAGTTATATTGCAGATTTGCGACATCTACCATTATGGTATTGGCCTGTAGTAAGCCGTGACCCACACTGCAGTGCAACACTGCCTTTGCCGCAGGACAAGACAAGTGCCTTTAAACGTGGACAAGAAATGCAGACACCTTTATGTTTCCTAACACTCCAACCGCAAACAAAGCTGCTAATCTCGCTTCAGAATAGAAATTAATGTTTAGAGAATTTCTCTTTCCTTAAATTAGGAAAAGCTATTGCATCTCTCCCACAAAATTACAGCTTTCAGCGAACCACAGAAAGTCACCTTTAATCTGTGATCTGGTTCCAAAGACAAACGCATTCATCCCACATTGAAATACTTGCACCTGTAATCCCCAAAGTGCATCAGGATGCACTTTAAAAAAAAAATCAAATTAACACCGGTGTACTTTTTGTTTGAAATCATAGAATCATGCAGCACAGAAGGAGGCCATTCAGCCCAGCTTGCCTGTGCTGGCTCTTTGAAAGAACTATCAAATTAGTCCCACTCCCCAGCTCTTTCCCCATAGCCCTGCAATTTTTTTTTCCTTTTCAAGTATATATTCAATTCTCTTTTGAAAGTTACTATTGAATCTGCTTCCATGCCCTCTGGGGCCTTCATTTCTGTTGATTTGATGAAGAATTTTCTGTCGACCAGTGAAGAGGCCGACAACACTGACTTTCTGGAGTTACTAAGTCCGAACCTGCAAAAGCTGATCGTACGCAGATGAGAAACTGAGGCATTCCTCATTTAAAAGGAGCTGTGCCTTGACTGAGGCCCATTATCTTTCCATAAATTTCCCCTTGATTTATGTCAAGCCATCATTCATCACTTCAAGAACAATATTTTCTTTTACAAATCAGAAATTAATGGCCCAGAAATTGCTTAAAAAAGAACGGTGAGCTCAACAGCGCTCTCCGTTGTTAGTGGCGAAATCGAGCAGCAAGTTCCGGAGTTCACACAAGCGCAGTCAAACGTGGAAATCCAGAACGTGCTCCTCCTGGTTCGCTGGTGATATGACAGCTTCGCATTAAAGGGATATCGCCGGCTGGAATCAGTGGAATCAATAGACCAGCGCCAACTTGCTCTTCTGCCCAGCTGGAAAGTAACTAATATCGCCACAAAACAGATATGCTTAAAAATACCAGGTCTAAACTAAGTTTTAACAGCGCGGTAAGTATTAATGACTGCTAAACAACTAAAAATTAACTTTTAAAAATGTGGAGTCTCATTACTCCTTTTTTAAATAGTTTTTGGTCATTAAAAAAAAATTTAAATTAAAAAATGTAAACTTTTTTTTTTACTTTTTCCTTCCGTCCCTTTCATTTAATTTGAGAATTTCTTACCCTCTCCTTTTTTCGCTGTTTTTACAAATGATTTTGGTGTTGTACCTTTCACTTCCTGGAGTTTATATTCCAGCTTGCAGAAACTGTTCGCAGCGTGTCAAAAGTGCTGCAATCTGATTGCTCGAGGGGAGAGATCGACCCTCTCGCTTCTCCCATGGGTCCTGTCTTCGCTGGAGCTAACGCTGGGCTATTCTCCGCTTCCTATTAGAGGAAGTGCACCCAGTAAAGACCGCAGTATGTTAGTGGGTGAGTATAAATCTATGGAGGGGCGAGCACTGTTGGTTCGCTGCTCCGAGCAACTTCTGGGCCGATATCTTTCCATCAGAATTTTTTTTTTCATTCATTCATGGGATGTGGGCGTCGCTGGCAAGGCCGGCATTTATTGCCCATCCCTAATTGCCCTTGAGAAGGTGGTGGTGAGCTGCCATCTTGAACCGCTGCAGTCCGTGTGGTGAAGGTTCTCCCACAGTGCTGTTAGGAAGGGAGTTCCAGGATTTTGACCCAGCGACTTTGAAGGAACGGCGATATATTTCCAAGTTGGGATGGTGTGTGGAACGTTGGAGGAGAACGTGCAGGTGGTGTTGTTCCCATGTGCCTGCTGCCCTTGTCCTTCTAGGTGGTAGAGGTCGCGGGTTTGGGAGGTGCTGTCGAAGACGCCTTGGCGAGTTTCTGCAGTGCATCCTGTGGATGGTACACACTGCAGCCACAGTGCGCCGGTGGTGAAGGGAGTGAATGTTTAGGGTGGTGGATGGGGTGCTGAGCTAGCAACTGAAGCATGACAATTAGCCTTGAGCTACACGGAGTACAATCACAGCAAGTTCATTATCTAATGGCTCCAAATAGTGGGCACGTGGGTGAGGATAAGGTCAAGTTCAGTTGCTCCCTCCCTGGTCCAAGAGCCTACTGGTACTAGGCATGAACAATAGCCATTTGGGCAAAGCTCCGCCAATCCCATACCTCACCAAGAGTTAACCCCTTCAGGAACCCCATAGGAAGGACCTATTTCCCTTAGCAAAGAGGTCAATAACCAGGATAGATAGATTGAAAGTAATTGGTAGAAGGATCAGAGGGGAGCTGAGGAAAAATGTTTCCAGCCAGAGGGTGGTGGGGGTCTGGAACTCACTGCCTGAAAAGGTGGTAGAGGCAAAAACCCTCAACTCATTTAAAAAGTACCTGGATGTGGACCTGAAATGCCATAACCTACAAGGCAACGGACCAAGTGCTGTATAGTGGGATTAGGCTGGGTGGCTCATTTTTGGCCAGCGCGGATATGATGGGCCAAATGGCCTCCTACTGTGCCGTAAATTTTCTATGATTCTATGACAGGGAGCAAGAGAGCAAAGTTAAGGGGAGCACCGGCCATAATATTATCAATAATAAAAGGAAAGGGAGACAAGAAAGAGTGCAAGGGAGAGAAAGACATTCAAGGGCAGAGATGGCAACAGGACCATCTACCAAGCAACAAGTTTTTCTTCTCTTGTATCTTGTTCAGGAGTACAAAAAAACGGGTTAGAAGAAGCCTTCCCTTATTTGTAGCAGTATCCAAGCCTTGGACTTTATAGAAAGTTAATAATCATTGACGGAAAAGGAGTGTTTGGCACAAAAAAAAGAAAAGCTTCTTGGAAGGCAGTTTTAATAATGAGGGAGTTGCGTGGGTTCCTTTTGAGATCAGAGCAGATAGTCAGGCCAAGAATGTCAGGGAGATGAGTCGTTAAATCTCTACAGGTGGACTTAAAAGATCAAACGGCACTATTTCGAAGAAGAGCAGGGGAGTTCTCCCCGGTCGCCTGGCCAATATTTATCCCTCAATCAACATCACTAAAAAACAGATTATCTGGTCATTTATCTCACTGCTGTTTGTGGGAGCTTGCTGTGCGCAAATTTACTGTCGCGTTTCCCTACATTACAACAGTGACTACGCTTCAAAAGTACTTCATTGGCTGTAAAGCGCTTTGCCTTGAGGTCGTGAAATGCGTCATATACAAATACAAGTTCTTTCTTTCTTTAAAAGCAGAGTCTTCAAAGGTAAACGGTGCTGGCTGGACTTGCGCTGTCACGAACTGTGTGTTTGAAGAATGCAAAAGACGATCATCCGACTGGAAGGGACACGGGAGATCAAGATGAAATGATTCAGCTGCTGTGCTGCAAGAACAAGGGAGAGTGTGTGCATCAAGGGCACGTTATCGGAAGGAAGCTGATGTGAGTGGAATGATCAACAAAAGGATGGATAGGGAGGGTCGATGGGTGGAGGAGACGAGAAATAATGAGCAGCGACAGAGCGGGATGGAAGACAGAGCTCCGGGGAACTCTTGGGATAAAGGAAAAAGTTGAATGATAAGCCATCATCAACTATATCTCCACATTACAACAGCGACTACACTTCTAAGGTACTTCATTGGCTGTAAAGCGCTTTGGGACGTCCTGAGGTCGTGAGAGGCGCCATAGATAAATGCAAGTTATTTCTTTGTTTTATTTAAAGGCTTTTAAACCCAAGTTAGGCCTCTGTAAATCACTGCCTCATCTTCTCTCTGACTCTTTCGCAATCTTGGTAATTTGTCCTTTCACCTTGGCAGCCCAAATAGGAAAGAATTATATTTTTTAAGCTATCGCAGATTTGCGCATCTCCTTTGATATTATGACCAGAACAACGCGGTTGTTGTGGCAACGGCCTGTGAGAAGCTGTCACCCACATTGCCACAAGGTAACACAAATGCCTTTAAAACGTGAACAGGAAACGCCAAACACAGTCTCCTTATATTTTCTAACACTCCAACCATAAAGCTCTTTCTTTCTTTGTATCACAGCACACACTGGATTATCTGAGCTACAACATCTTGCGTATGTTATAAAGAGTTTTTGTTCTGTAAGTGAACAGCGCAATATCAATCTGTAGCGGTGTAAGCTTTGAAATAGAGAGGGGTGTGTGTTTATTAAAACGGTACACTTATCTCCTGCAATGGTACACCTGGCACAGATGCAGCCAGCACTCGATCTTCTGCCTTTTTTTTTAATTTCTCCTTTTCCTTTGGCGAGGCATCAGTCCAGGGCACATCGAGTGTTTGCACACACCCCGGATGATTGAGCCCTGCCTCCTGGTAGATCCAGTCCCCCCCAGGCAATCATTCCAGACACCAGCTTACTAGTAAACAGCTCAACGGAAAACATAGCCTTCGGTGGCCGTTTTTTTTTCCCTCTCTTCTGGCTTCTAATCAAAAAGCCTGAAGCTTCATTAAAAGAAGGTACAGACTTGCTCTGTCAGTGCAGAGCACACATCCAAAAAACAAGATCACGCCACAGGACCTACAGCCCCATTTATACTACAACGTGGCCTTCGCGAATCACTCCCCGGTGAGACCCAGCGGGTAGAAAAGAGCAAAGTTCAGAGGAACACTGACCAGCGACACTGAGCAAACCGAGCGATATAAAGGTGGTTAAAGGAGAGAAAGCTTGGAGGCCGGAGGTGACGGAAGGATCAAATATCGGACGACAAGCCTTCTCTTGTAACCTGTCCAGGACAGTGCGAGAAGTATTGGAAGCCTCTCCCCAGACACAGCATTCCCAGTCTGGGGACTTCTCGCAACTGTATCCCAGTTTTAAACACTCCTTGCCCTGTATCCCAGTTTTAAACACTCCTTGCCCTGTATCCCAGTTTTAAACACTTCTTGCCCAGTTTCCCAGTTTAAAACACCCTTTACCCTGTATCCCAGTTTTAAACACACTTTACCCAATATCCCAGTTTTAAACACTCCTTACCCAGTATCCCAGTTTTAAACACACTTTACCCAATATCCCAGTTTTAAACACTCCTTGCCCAGTATCCCAGTTTTAAACGATCCTTGCCCTGCATCCCAGTTTTAAACGATCCTTGCCCTGTATCCCAGTTTTAAACACTCCTTGCCCTGTATCCCAGTTTTAAACACCCTTTACACTGTATCCCAGTTTTAAACGATCCTTGCCCTGTATCCCAGTTTTAAACACCCTTTACACTGTATCCCAGTTTTAAACACTTCTTGCCCAGTTTCGCAGTTTAAAACACCCTTTACCCTGTATCCCAGTTTTAAACACACTTTACCCAATATCCCAGTTTTAAACACACTTTACCCAATATCCCAGTTTTAAACACTCCTTGCCCTGTATCCCAGTTTTAAACACCCTTTACCCTGTATCCCAGTTTTAAACACTTCTTGCCCAGTTTCCCAGTTTAAAACACCCTTTACACTGTATCCCAGTTTTAAACACACTTTACCCAATATCCCAGTTTTAAACACTCCTTGCCCAGTATCCCAGTTTTAAACGATCCTTGCCCTGCATCCCAGTTTTAAACGATCCTTGCCCTGTATCCCAGTTTTAAACACTCCTTGCCCTGTATCCCAGTTTTAAACACCCTTTACACTGTATCCCAGTTTTAAACGATCCTTGCCCTGTATCCCAGTTTTAAACACCCTTTACACTGTATCCCAGTTTTAAACGATCCTTGCCCTGTATCCCAGTTTTAAACACTTCTTGCCCTGTATCCCAGTTTTAAACACCCTTTACACTGTATCCCAGTTTTAAACGATCCTTGCCCAGTATTCCAGTTTTAAACGATCCTTGCCCAGTATCCCAGTTTTAAACACCCTTTACACTGTATCCCAGTTTTAAACGATCCTTGCCCTGTATCCCAGTTTTAAACACCCTTTACACTGTATCCCAGTTTTAAACGATCCTTGCCCTGTATCCCAGTTTTAAACACTTCTTGCCCTGTATCCCAGTTTTAAACACCCTTTACACTGTATCCCAGTTTTAAACGATCCTTGCCCAGTATTCCAGTTTTAAACGATCCTTGCCCAGTATCCCAGTTTTAAACACTCCTTGCCCTGTATCCCAGTTTTAAACACCCTTTACACTGTATCCCAGTTTTAAACGATCCTTGCCCTGTATCCCAGTTTTAAACGATCCTTGCCCAGTATCCCAGTTTTAAACGATCCTTGCCCTGTATCCCAGTTTTAAACACTCCTTGCCCTGTATCCCAGTTTTAAACACCCTTTACACTGTATCCCAGTTTTAAACGATCCTTGCCCTGTATCCCAGTTTTAAACGATCCTTGCCCAGTATCCAAGTTTTAAACACTCCTTGCCCTGTATCCCAGTTTTAAACACCCTTTACACTGTATCCCAGTTTTAAACGATCCTTGCCCTGTATCCCAGTTTTAAACGACCCTTGCCCAGTATCCCAGTTTTAAACACTCCTTGCCCTGTATCCCAGTTTTAAACACTCCTTGCCCTGTATCCCAGTTTTAAACACCCTTTACCCTGTATCCCAGTTTTAAACACCCTTTACCCTGTATCCCAGTTTTAAACACCCTTTACCCTGTATCCCAGTTTTAAACACTCCTTGCCCAGTATCCCAGTTTTAAACACTCCTTGCCCAGTATCCCAGTTTTAAACACTCCTTGCCCTGTATCCCAGTTTTAAACACCCTTTACACTGTATCCCAGTTTTAAACACCCTTTACCCTGTATCCCAGTTTTAAAAACCCTTTACCCTGTATCCCAGTTTTAAACACTCCTTGCCCCCTGTATCCTAGTTTTAAACACCCTTTACCCAGTATCCCAGTTTTAAACACTCCTTGCCCCCTGTATCCTAGTTTTAAACATCCTTTACCCTGTATCCCAGTTTTAAACACCCTTTACCCTGTATCCCAGTTTTAAACACTCCTTGCCCCCTGTATCCTAGTTTTAAACACCCTTTACCCTGTATCCCAGTTTTAAACACCCTTTACCCTGTATCCCAGTTTTAAACACTCCTTGCCCCCTGTATCCTAGTTTTAAACACCCTTTACCCTGTATCCCAGTTTTAAACACCCATTGCCCTATATCCCTGTATCCTAGTTTGAAACACCCTTTACCCTGTATCCCAGTTTTAAACACCCTTTACCCTGTATCCCAGTTTTAAACACTCCTTGCCCTATATCCCAATTTTAAACACCCTTTACCCAGTATCCCAGTTTTAAACACTCCTTGCCCCCGTATCCTAGTTTTAAACACTCCTTGCCCCCTGTATCCCAGTTTTAAACACCCTTGCCCCCGTATCCCAGTTTTAAACAATCCTTGCCCCCTGTTTCCTAGTTTTTAAACACCCTTTACCCTGTATCCCAGTTTTAAACACCCTTTACCCTGTATCCCAGTTTTAAACACCCATTGCCCTATATCCCAGTTTTAAACACCCTTTACCCTGTATCCCAGTTTTAAACACCCTTTACCCTGTATCCCAGTTTTAAACACTTCTTGCCCAGTTTCCCAGTTTAAAACACCCTTTACACTGTATCCCAGTTTTAAACACACTTTACCCAATATCCCAGTTTTAAACACTCCTTGCCCAGTATCCCAGTTTTAAACGATCCTTGCCCTGCATCCCAGTTTTAAACGATCCTTGCCCTGTATCCCAGTTTTAAACACTCCTTGCCCTGTATCCCAGTTTTAAACACCCTTTACACTGTATCCCAGTTTTAAACGATCCTTGCCCTGTATCCCAGTTTTAAACACCCTTTACACTGTATCCCAGTTTTAAACGATCCTTGCCCTGTATCCCAGTTTTAAACACTTCTTGCCCTGTATCCCAGTTTTAAACACCCTTTACACTGTATCCCAGTTTTAAACGATCCTTGCCCAGTATTCCAGTTTTAAACGATCCTTGCCCAGTATCCCAGTTTTAAACACTCCTTGCCCTGTATCCCAGTTTTAAACACCCTTTACACTGTATCCCAGTTTTAAACGATCCTTGCCCTGTATCCCAGTTTTAAACGATCCTTGCCCAGTATCCCAGTTTTAAACGATCCTTGCCCTGTATCCCAGTTTTAAACACTCCTTGCCCTGTATCCCAGTTTTAAACACCCTTTACACTGTATCCCAGTTTTAAACGATCCTTGCCCTGTATCCCAGTTTTAAACGATCCTTGCCCAGTATCCAAGTTTTAAACACTCCTTGCCCTGTATCCCAGTTTTAAACACCCTTTACACTGTATCCCAGTTTTAAACGATCCTTGCCCTGTATCCCAGTTTTAAACGACCCTTGCCCAGTATCCCAGTTTTAAACACTCCTTGCCCTGTATCCCAGTTTTAAACACTCCTTGCCCTGTATCCCAGTTTTAAACACCCTTTACCCTGTATCCCAGTTTTAAACACCCTTTACCCTGTATCCCAGTTTTAAACACCCTTTACCCTGTATCCCAGTTTTAAACACTCCTTGCCCAGTATCCCAGTTTTAAACACTCCTTGCCCAGTATCCCAGTTTTAAACACTCCTTGCCCTGTATCCCAGTTTTAAACACCCTTTACACTGTATCCCAGTTTTAAACACCCTTTACCCTGTATCCCAGTTTTAAAAACCCTTTACCCTGTATCCCAGTTTTAAACACTCCTTGCCCCCTGTATCCTAGTTTTAAACACCCTTTACCCTGTATCCTAGTTTGAAACACCCTTTACCCTCTTATCCCAGTTTTAAACACTCCTTGCCCCCTGTATCCTAGTTTTAAACACCCTTTACCCTGTATCCTAGTTTTAAACACCCTTTACCCAGTATCCCAGTTTTAAACACTCCTTGCCCCCTGTATCCTAGTTTTAAACATCCTTTACCCTGTATCCCAGTTTTAAACACCCTTTACCCTGTATCCCAGTTTTAAACACTCCTTGCCCCCTGTATCCTAGTTTTAAACACCCTTTACCCTGTATCCCAGTTTTAAACACCCTTTACCCTGTATCCCAGTTTTAAACACTCCTTGCCCCCTGTATCCTAGTTTTAAACACCCTTTACCCTGTATCCCAGTTTTAAACACCCATTGCCCTATATCCCTGTATCCTAGTTTGAAACACCCTTTACCCTGTATCCCAGTTTTAAACACCCTTTACCCTGTATCCCAGTTTTAAACACTCCTTGCCCTATATCCCAATTTTAAACACCCTTTACCCAGTATCCCAGTTTTAAACACTCCTTGCCCCCGTATCCTAGTTTTAAACACTCCTTGCCCCCTGTATCCCAGTTTTAAACACCCTTGCCCCCGTATCCCAGTTTTAAACAATCCTTGCCCCCTGTTTCCTAGTTTTTAAACACCCTTTACCCTGTATCCCAGTTTTAAACACCCTTTACCCTGTATCCCAGTTTTAAACACCCATTGCCCTATATCCCAGTTTTAAACACCCTTTACCCAGTATCCCAGTTTTAAACACTCCTTGGCCCCGTATCCCAGTTTTAAACACCCCTTGCCCCCTGTATCCTAGTTTTAAACACTCCTTGCCCTGTATCCCAGTTTTAAACACCCTTGCCCCTGTATCCCAGTTTTAAACACTCCTTGCCCCCTGTATCCTAGTTTTAAACACCCTCCCGGTGTAAAAGGGGAGATCTTGAGGCCTGGCTGAAATGGGGGGGGGGAGGGGCGGTACAGCCCCGAAACTGGTGGGGAATGACTTACTGCCTCATTCCCACCATAAATTTTCCAAGTGAAGCCTGCAGACCCCCAGGGTATCTAGAAGACCCCCAGGGACATCAGATTCTGTCTATCTGGGGTCAGGCTTGCTGTCTGGAGAGTTCTAGGTCCTTTGGCGGACAAGCACATTTCTCCTGTGACTGTGTACTCCTAAGTATGTTTCCTGCATTGATAGCACAGTTTCCCTTTGGATAGCTGGCACTGTCTTTTGGAAGTTACAATCGGGGTCCAAATATTGTACTGTATTTATATTTGCCGGGTTCTCTGAAATTGTGCTAATATTTGCTGGGGGACTCCCAGGAAATAAACTAATAGTTACAGGGAATTCCCAGGAAGTGTGTCAATATTTGCAGGGGGTTCCCGGAAACGTCTCAATATTTGCAGGAGTTTTCCCAGAAATGTGTCAATATTTGCAGGGAGTTCCCTGGAAATGTGTCAATATTTTCAGGGGTTCCAGGGAATTGTAACAATATTTGCAGGGGGTTTCCTGGAAACGTATCAATATTTGCAGGGGTTTCCTGGAAACGTGTCAATAATTGCTGGGAGTTCCCGGGAAGTGTGCCAATATTTATAGAAAATTCCTTGAAATTGTGTCAATATTTGCAGGGGGTCCACACACAGAAAGCTTTGAGAATCATTACACTACAGTAATTCTTCGGGACAGCCAAAGGCTCAGCAGGTCACAAATAAACATACAGAACATGTCTCCGCCATGAGAAGTGTTCATTTAGTCCCAGGTACGGTGAGACAGGCACCAACTCGTTCGTTACTGATGCTACCATTGGCATTGTTCCAAACTGCTTGTTTGGACCTGGGAAAAGAAACTAGATGTCACTATGGAAGTTGGATTATGGGCTGCCCAACAAGTGATGGCCGCCACGGTTAAATAGGCTGTTGGCACTCATTGGTTACGCTTACACACGAGGAACGGCCATTTGGGCAAAATAACAGAGAGCACCTGGTGCCCATGGAATTCTACACCCAGCGGAAGTCAACATCTTCAGAAAAGTAGAGAAAATTGGCAAAAATGGAAAAGAAAAGATGAAAGGGTAAGTTCACCGAGCCTGCGTTCCCAGAGAGAGGGAATAGGGCTGCAACACTGTAGGGGCAATTCCCCACTCCTTGCACCCTTCTAAGCACAGCCTCCCATTGGGAGCACGGTAGTGATGGATCTACCTGAAGGCAGATAACAGCCAGAAAAGCCGTGGGTCACATTTGCCTTAGTGAAGTGACGCACAAATGACACTAAGATGCACTTTACTACGATCACGGACATCGCCTTGCAAACGATTGAAAGAGTTTCTCAAACACTTTTTCTTTAAAAATTTTTACTGAAAGTTGTATAGTTCAGCTGCTGGAAAACTTCTCGTTTAAATGTTATCCACGACCTCCCTCCCTAATCCAAAAAAGGGGAAAAAAAAGAATCAAGTGCGCGCTACGTTGTGAGTTTGCCCTGACCTCTAGGCTTGAAGGTCAGCCGGTATCCTTGCAGAGAGAGTGCAGGCGGTTTCCAGGCCAGCTTCAGCCTGAAGTGTCCAGCTGTGACCACTCGGAAGTTCAATACTCCAGACAAGGCCTCTGAAAGAGATGCACAGTTAAAACAATGATAGATGCTTTTATACAATACAGGACACTACAGTGAGACGTTAAACCGAGGCCCCCCTCTACCCTCTCGGGTGGACATAAAAGATCCCACCACACTATTTGAAAGATGGGCAGGCAAGTTCTCCCCAGTGTCCTGGCCAATATTTATCCCTCAACCCACCTCAATAAAGAAATAGATTATCTGGTCATTTATCTCACTGCTGTTTGTGGGAGCTTGCTGTGTGCAATTTGGCTGCCGCGTTTCCTACATTACAACAGTGACTACACTTCAAAGTAATTCATTGGCTGTAAAGTGCTTTGGGACGGCCTGGGGTCGGGAAAGGCGCTATATAAATGCAAGTTCTTCCTTCTTTCTACAGTTGTGGCTATTACAGTCAGTCTAGTTTTCATGATGAAGAAACTCTCGAACCCTTAACCGTAGGAACAGGAGGAGGCCATTCAGCCCCTCGAGGCTGTTCCGCCATCCAATTAGATCATAGCTGATCTGTATCTTAACACCATCTACCCGCCTTGGTTCCGTAATCCTTAATACCCCTTACCTAACAAAAATCGATCAATCTCAGTTTTGAAATTTTCAATTGACCCCCAGCCTCAACAGCTTTTTAGGGAAGAGAGTTCCAGTTTTCCACTCCCCTTTGTGTGAAGAAATGCTTCCTGACATCACCCTGACTGGCCTAGCTCTAATTTTAAGGTTCTGCCCCCTTGTTCTGGACTCCCCCGACCGGAGGAAATAGTTTCTCTCTAGCTACCTATCAACTCCTTTAATCATCTTAAACACCTCAATTAAATCACCCCTTAATCTTCTATACTCAAGGGAATACAAGCCCAGTCTATGCAACCTGTCCTCATAATTTAATCTTTTTAGCCCCGGTGTTATTCATGGGTTGTGAACGGGGAGAGGAAGTCACATCTTGTGGCCACAGCTCGCTGAAGGAGCATCAAACTGCCCCAAAGAATGCTAGGACACAATCCACGTACATTGGGTTGGGTCCAATGATCTCAGGCACATCACTTTGGCAGGGGGGGGTGGAGTTGGGGAGAAAGCTGGACAGCGGTGAAGAGCAAGACTTCAAATTAAATCAATTTGTGATACTCACTTGTCCTGCCCTTTCCCGCAGTGGATTCCCCGATGCTATTTGCATACTGAGCTATCACTGTGACTAGATATTCAGTTGCAGGCTTCAGCCCTTGTAAATACGCTGAGTTTTCATCTGCACGAACAGTAATCTGGTCAAAAACAAGACATCAACACACGATCGTCAGTGAAAAGCAAATCAATGACAGCTGTAATCTAACCTCAGTATAACAGTCCCACCGTATAACCCACTATTGATGAGGGTTCCTGGGTCTGTCCCCCAAGCACATTAAAAGGTGGAATGAAATTCCGCTGGGTGCTGTTTGTAGCACATTTGGTCAACGTGTTTGCAAGAGATTCCTGTTAAAGATCTTGTTAAAATAGCACAACACGATTTTCTCACAAACACGGTAAAGAGTTCAATGCAAATAGTGATAGCAGCCCATGCGAGGCAGCACGACAGCAGGACAATGTGACGCCTACCTCTCGGAGTTCAGTTGAGATCGGATGGCCCAGTGCGTTGAGGGAAGTGTATTGTACTTTGTACCCTGTCACAGGCCCGACTGCCACAGTCCAATGAATACGCATCGAATCAAAGCCCTCGTCGCTGAAGGTCAGACTTGAGGGGCCACCGGGCACTTGTGTAACTGAAGCACAGGAAAACAACAATTTTAATTTTACCATTGTATATAGACCTCTAAATACAGCTGTGCAGCGCCCATTTTTCAGACACTAACTGGCCTACTAGGCCCCCAGTATGGTGGGCAGGAAACGCACGCACAATTCCGGCCAGAAATGTGCCGTCCGCCATATTGGAAAAGGAATAAAAATCACCGCGCTGTATCCAAGCCTGAAACAGGCATTAGACACTTTGCATATGCAAATAAGGGGCCTAACATCTCATTAGGAGGCACCTTTAAAAGGACATGGGGGCGGTTTCCGTTTTGAGCGTTAATTGAGCGGGTGTTATTCGGGCGATGGGTGGGCCAGGGCATGCATGGCGGTCATAGGGTTGCCAACTCTGGTTGGATGTATTCCTGGAGGTTTCATCACATGACTTCCTGCCTCGAATTGCCCCGCCCCCACAGTGCCGTCCGTCACACTCCCGCCAATGGGTCCATCCTCCAGGCGTCACGACCTTCCCCCGCCCAATTGGAAAGGGAACAGACTCATTGTTACCCAATTGGATTCAACTTGACTGTCAGTCAAACAGCCTTTTTCCCCCATCTCTAATATTTTTACAACTAATAAATGAAAATGTTCAAAGAAAATGAAGAAAAACACAATTTTATTTTAATGTTGCTACGATTTTTCTCCTGGGTTTTTGCTCGCAGCAGTATCCAGGAGATTAATCTTTAATTCCTGAAGACGGAGGGTCGACAATCTCTAGGCGGTCACCTAGAAGACTCAGCGTGGGATCCGACCGATTTTTTTGGTGCTTATTGGAATGAGGTCAGTGAGCTGCCGGCGTAAAACAAGCTCCCCGATAGCCAGCTTGCCGAGTTGGGGGTGGGAAATTGGGCGGGGTGGCCGAGTGTGAAGGGCCTACAGCAGCACCTTAAAGGGGAGGGGGGATCGGTGGCGGGAAATGAAAAGATGCAGCACTTTAGTGCAGCAGGCAACGTGTGCGCGGAACCTCCGCCAACAAATACACTGGCCCCCATTTTATTGTGGGGCGGGATCCTCCCGTGTGAGGTGGCACAGTCACAGAGTGACATTAAACCAGGCCTCCGAGGTCACCAGCCTGCCCTCTTGCCTGTGTAGTGGCTCATAATGCAGGGGACCTAAAGAGAAGGGGACAGTAGAGGCAGAAACCAAACACCCGTCCTCACGTAAAGGGTACGACATAAACAATGGCTACCAGATCCTGTAAAACGACTCCCTTCTCTAAGAACAGTGCCTCATTTGACGCAGAGCATTATGGGAGCGAGAGGAGTCCCATGGTGACTTCTAGGACATTTGGTTGAGATTCGCTACTTAACGAATTGTATGTACCATTTGAATGGATGAAGTTTTCAGGACACGTGATATCATGGATCGCGACCTGTGACTACACTCGGTTTAAACAGAGGCAGAATTTCTCACTCTGTAGTATCCCAATACACTGGTTAAACTTTTAAAAAGTGTATCGCTTCCTTCTTCAGAGCCATATCACAAGCCCTGCCAAACACGTCGAACACAAAACAGTAAGGCAGTCTCCATGGTCTGGTTTTCCTTACCGCCAGGTGCATCCAGGACACCCCCAGTAGTGGAACAAACCCTCTGCGAAATCAGCGACGAGAGAGACCGGAGGATTTTAAAGTCATGCACAAAAAACGAATATTCCTCTGTGGGTGTTGAGGTAATATCATCAAGTTCCTTTTTATCTGCATTCTTGATCCCTGGGGTGGGGAGGGGGAGAGGGGCGGGGAAGTAAACGTTGAAATATTAATGTCACAGGTAACAAGTGTTCAGTGTTTGAAATGATTCCACGTTTCTCTCACGCAAATACCATCCAAGTGAGTCTCGAACGTACCAACTGCAAATAATTTAACACCTTGGCTGCGTAACTTTAAGGCTGATACATCAACGTTATCCTGTGATTTTCCGTCCGTTATCAAGATGGCGATCTAAACACAAAACATTAAACCTTAAGAGATCAATGACATTAAAAACTTATTTAATTTGTCTTCCACTTGCATTTACTACCTTCTCAAGGCTTGCTTCCCGCGCTCCAAATTTGATGCGCAGAATGGAAGCATACACCTTCATATGAGGCCATAACCATCTTACAAATTGAACTTCAATGGTTTTATTTTGAAAAACTGTTGATGATTGTTGATTTGTTAAAATGCCATTTTCTGCTGGGGTCCCACACTGAGCGTTGCAATCAGGGTTGCTATGTAACCGGAATGTTCTCTGGTTAAGGAAGAGTATGTGTCCTGGGCAATGGGGCAAATGTTTCTTCTTATTGTGCCTGGAAGTAAAGAATCTCCTGAGCACAGCACATAGAGCAAAATGGGGCAAGGAGGATCACACCTGCATAACACAACTCTCCTGACTTTCCATCCATTGATTTAAATGGTTAGAAAATTGGGATGGAGGGGGTGAGTAGCTCCATTATAGGCATGTTATACTCCCATCCAATTTTCCTTGATGTGCTGCACCGAGGTAATCCTTTCCACCCCAAGTGCAGTAAGGGGAAAATCTGCCCCAATGTCTCTGACGTGAATGTCTCACATAACCTCAAGAAATGGGGCATCTGACTGGTTATTTCAGGCAAAAGAGTTCCAGACAGTTCCCAATGACTAAGAATCCACACACCAAACTGTTGCCAATTCATCACTATCCTGAATCTTTTCTCTGACCCTGGTATGAAAGGAGGCAAAGGAAAGGTAGTTGTCTCAGTGGCACCAGTATTTTTCCTTCTCTGGACTTAAGAACATAAGAACATAAGAAACAGGAGCAGGATTAGGCCACGCTGCCCTTCGAGTCTGGTCCGCCATTCAATAAGATTATGGCTGATCTTCTACCCCAAGTCCACTTTCCCGCCCGATCCCCATATCCCTTGCTTCCCTTAGTGTCCAAAAATCTATCGATCTCAGTCTTGAATATACTCAACGACTGAGCATCCACAGCCCTCTGTGGTAGAGAATTCCAAAGATTCACAAACCCGAGTGAAGAAGTTTTTCCTCAGTCCTAAATGGCCGACCTCTTATCTTGCGACTATGACTCCTAGTTCTAGACTCTCCAGCGAGGGGAAACAGCCTCTCAACATCATGTTAAGCCCTCTAAGAATTCAATGAGATCACCTCTCATTCTTCTAAACACCAGAGAGTATAGGCCCATTCTACTCAATCTCTCCTCATGGGACATCCTTCTCATCCCAGGAATCAATCTAGTGAACCTTTATTGCACCCCCTCTGAGGCAATTATATCCTTACTTAGGTAAGGAGACCAAAACTGTACACAGTATTCCAAGTGTGGTCTCACCAGACCCCTATATAATTGCAGCAAGACCTCCTTACTCTTATACTCCAACCCCCTTGCAATAAATGCTAATATACCATTTGCTTTCCTAATTGCTTGCTGTGCCTGCTTGTTAACTTTCTGTGATTCATGTGCAAGGATACCCAAATCCCTCTGAATACCAACATTTCTTAGTGTCTCACATTTCCCCATATTATATTCCATCTGCACCTTCTCGCCCACTCACTTAACCTGTTTCTATCCCTTTGCAGCCTCTTTGCGTCCTCCTCACAGCTTACTTTCCCACCTAGCTTTGTATCGTCAGCAAACTTGAATACATTTCACTTGGTCCCCTCATCTAAGTCATTGATATATATTGTAAACAGCTGAGGCCCAAGCACGTGAGACACATTCAGGGCTTGTTGTCTGATAAGGTAATCCCTCTCTCACCTCAGCCATCAACCTCCCTCTCTCCATTGCAACATTTATTTATTTTCTCAATATTACTACAGTGCTCCTCTGAACTTTTATCTTCTGTTCCTTCTAAGCTCCAAATATCTCATCCTAAAGGCACTCCCTCCTTTTTCATCCTCACTTTGTTGAAACCAAGACGCATCACACCAGCTCCTACTCTAACTCATTATTTCTCAGAGCCTCCTGTTTTCTATTGTAATAGACTCTTTCCCAAGTCCTTAAAATTGTGGAATCTCTTAACTCTCTCGGTCTTCCCTTCTTACTAATATCTACTGATTTCGACAACCAACTTTTAGCATCATCTCACTACCATTTCTCAACTTATCTCATCTTCTCATCAACTCTTTCCAAACTCTGTGTAGTGCTGTAGCATGAGCCTTTGGCGTTCACCAAGATTTCTCAATCAAAAAGAGAAATGCTAGGGATCCCTTCATTGTCTGACCTAGATGTCATATCTAGATGAAAAGTGCTTGGTGTCATTAGGTCCAAAGACCAAAACATTCCCTGCTCCGTAACCCAGTCATCCCTCTTTTGAATGGGCACCTAAAAGTTACAGCACATTCAGCCCATTGAGCCTGTGCTGATGCTAGCTCAACTGGAACTATTTACTCTAATCCCATTTCCCAGCCCTTTCTTGTATCCTTTTATATTCTTCTCAAATACACATCCAATTAACTGTTATGGTCTCTGCCTCAATAATTACTGTGATAAAGCAACCCATGTTCTAACAACACTGCGTGTAAAAAAATCTCTTCTAGTTTCCCCCTTTGTTTTTCATGGGATAATCCTCAATCTGTGCCCCTTGCAGCTAATTTGCCAACCTGTGGCGTTTCTTTCATTGTTTATTATCCCAAAACCTTTCATCATTTAAAGATGCTCTACAGAATCCGGCCTTAATCTTCTCTGTCCCAGAGGAAAAAAAGCCCAATTTTTCAAGCATTTCTTCCCAACTATGATCTCTCACTCCTGCTATCATTCTAGTGGATTCTCACAGTACTCTTTTCATGATGTGGAGATGCCGGTGATGGACTGGGGTTGACAATTGTAAACAATTTTACAACACCAAGTTATAGTCCAACAATTTTATTTGAAATTCACAAGCTTTCGGAGGCTTCCTCCTTCCTCAGGTGAATTTCCACAACATTCACCTGAGGAAGGAGGAAGCCTCCGAAAGCTTGTGAATTTCAAATAAAATTGTTGGACTATAACTTGGTGTTGTAAAATTGTTTACAATACTCTTTTCATGGCTCTAATACCCTTCCTACAGTGGGATAATACCTGATTAAAATGCATACGAAATATTTAAAGAGAGACACATTTAGAATGATGAATTTTCTCTCACTTGCCTTGGGGACGCTGCGCCTCAGTTTGACAGATCCAAAGAAATTGTCCGCTATGTGTTTCAATCCAGCCCCTGTTCTTGTGTTTCCACCTTTGTAACGCAAATTGCGGACTGCAGTCAGTATTTGGGATCCATTGCTATAGTCTTCAAATGAGAACTCAACCCTTTTAAAAGGAAAAAAAACATGAAGCATTCCAGGGCCATGCTAAGAAAGGAGTTGTGATGCTCCCTGGGGGACATCAACAGGGAAAACTGGCCTAGGTGTTCCACCAACATCACCTGAAGGGATTAAGTCAAATAAAGTTTGCCTTAACACAATTATCTACGCATTATGGCTGGTTCCCTGTTGTAACATAGGAGGCACTTTCAACAACAACAACTTGCATTTATATAGCGCCTTTAATGTAGTAAAACGTCCCAAGGCGCTTCATAGGAGCGTTATCAGACAAAATTTGACACCGAGCCACATGAGATCTTAGCATAGGTGACCAAAAGCTTGATCAAAGAGATAGGTTTTAAGGAGCGTCTTAAAGGAGTCTCAAAATCAATTAACAGGTATCAGCCAACCTTTGAGGTCATCTGATGGACTGTATGTCACAATGATCTATTAAAGGGTTAAGTGCTGTACTGAAGATCTCATATTCCTAATTAAAAAATGGTAACATTGTATGTACTGGCAATCCTGAATCCGCTCTTTCAGGAAAGTGGCAAAGAGGATAGCTTACTTCTTATAAATGTCCTGCTGATGTGTACAGATCTCAGAACATCAGGAGTGTATCAAAAGCCAAAATCAGGATACAGATGGGTCAACACTGTTATGAAGTCAGTTAATGGACTCATAACGCATCGTCTAATCAGAACAAATTTCTCTGGGGGCTTCAAACCAACCTCGGTCCTCTCAGGTGGACGTAAAAGATCCCACGGCACTATTTCGAAGAGCTGGGGACTTCTCCCAAATGTCCTGGTCAACATTTATCCCTCAACCAACATAACTAAGACAGATGATCTAGCCATTTTCACATTTCTGTTTGTGGGACTTTGCTGTGCGCAAACTGACTGCCGCGTTTCCTACATTACAACAGTGACTACGCTTCAAAAGTACTTCATTGACTGTAAAGCCCCTCGGGGCGTCTTGAGGTCGTGAAAGGCGCTATATAAATGCAAGTTCTTTCTTTCTTATCTTTCTTTTGCTTCCAACTGACAGCATACATTAAATTACAGCATAAATTATAACAATGCAGACCCAATTCTACCACTTTGCAATGGGCTTCCTTCATAAAATATCAGGGACACTGATGATTCATCTGTTAAAAGACTCCTTTGTATACGCACTCGTGAAGTCTCAGACTGTCGCCCTGAATTTCATACTCAGCGTAAAAAGGAAATCCTTCATTGCCATTTATAGTCCAAAATGTCCCCAAAGCCCAAAAACTATGAGTAACCCATTCCTTCTTTGCTGCTGAGTAAGTCTTTTCAGATCTCAGTAGGACTGGTACAGCCATTAACCTTATCAACTGCCATTTCATTCAGTTAAACTGACCCACAATCTGAATTGCATACTTTCATATGAATCACAAAAATGACATTGAAAATGGTAATGAGAGTAAAGTCGGGGCAGATGTAAAGTTCATTAAAGGATCTTTGACCAAAGACAGCAGTAAGTGGCTGAGCAATTTTTGCAAATGTCCAGACTGTAAAAACATCTGTAATATCTTGTAATTATTAAAGCACGTTTCACTTGTTTGAGGGAAACTTAGGGACAGAACAGTGAAAAACAAAGAAATAGGAAGGCTTGCATCGCAAGCAGTGTACACTATCCACCGGATGCACTGCACCAACTCGCCAAGGCTTCTTTGATAGAACCTCCCAAACCCGCAACCTCCACCACCTAGAAGGACAAGAGCAGCAGGCGCATGGGAACAACACCACCTGCACGTTCCCCTCCAAGTCACACACCATCCCGACTTGGAAATATATCGCCATTCCTTCATCGTCGCTGGGTCAAAATCCTGGAACTCCCGACCTAACAGCACCGTGGGAGAACCTTCACCACACGGACTGCAGCGGTTCAAGAAGGCGGCTCACCACCACCTTCACAAGGTCAAAAGTACTTAATTGGCTGTAAAGCGCTTTGGGACGTCCTGAGGTCGTGAAAGGCGCTATAGAAATGTGAGTTCTTTCTTTTTCTTTTTATCCTGTGCTCCCAGAAGGGATCCATGCTCCAAGAGTCATAGTTAGTGCTACGCCACTGAGGCACTAATTCTTCAACCCATGTTCCCTTTGAGATTGGCTCCCTGCTGAGAGCTCAGGACCAGTGAGTCTACCCTCTTGTGTTGACTTTCAAAAACCACCTATTTTTTAAACTAATAAACGAGCAGCAGCTTACCTTGGGTCATCACTATACTGCACAAGGCCAATTCTGACTGCACTTTGACTAATGACATTTACAAATGGATGAATAATTGTTTCAATAAAGCCTTTGATTTCTTCAAAATTGACTCTTCCAATGCTCGAGGAGCCATCCACGAGGTAGACAATATCAGCAGCAATGATATTTTTGCACGTTGCTGAAACGTAAAGGAGACAGGCGTTACTCTAGTTCTCGCAGAAGACCAAGACGTAGCAATTGTTTTTTTGAGTATTGACAGATCTTTCCTTCAGTGTCATATGTGCACAAAGTAATTCCCAGGAATGGCTAGCAATGGATGACATTAAATTAGATTAGTGAACAGTGCAGAACCAGAGGAACACTGTCTTTGTTAGATTTTGGATGTTGAAAGTGAGCCCATCTGCAGCTCACGAAGGTTCTTTAGATTAATAACTGACTGTGCAGAGACTGTGTTCTGTACATCACAACTTCAGATTTCTTTCATTAACATTGAGCCAAGGCCCATGGTGTTGGACGCGACCAATTTTGGAAGAGGACAGATCCCTCCCCGGAAGGTTCAGCGAGTTTATCCAGTGAGTAGCAGGGCCCATTTAGTTGTACCAAACCGCTACCAAAAATACCAAATGGACTGTCGAGGTCCAAGAAGAATGCCCATCACCACCTTCTCAATTGTCCTGGCCAATATTTATCCCTCAACCAACACCTCTAAAACTGTTGCCCCATTAATGGCCAGATACGTTTTTAGAAACCTCGCTTTTCAAAGTCGCACATTCCGTTAGAGGGTACTTAATGAAGAAATATCTCAGGTTATCAGGTTAAGTCTCCGGTTTGTGCTAAGTTAGCTGATCAATTAGCCCCAGTGCCACTAGGATAGGGAGAGAAAATCATCCAGGGTTCCTACTCTTGATCGCTATCCAGCAACCCCTGTTTGAAGTGTGGGTGTGTGGTCACCGGGTGAGGGCAGAATCAGACTCTGCTGCGATGCCAACAACAACAACTTGCATTTATATAGCGCCTTTAACATTGTAAAACTTCCCAAGGTGCTTCACAGGAGCATTTTCAAGCAAAATTTGACACCGAGCAACATAAGGGCAGGTGACCAAAAGCAGGGTCAAAAAGGTAGGTTTCAAGGAGTGTCTTACAGGAGGAGAGAGGGGTAGAGAGGCGGAGAGGTTTAGGGAGGGAATTCTAGAGTTCAGGATCTCAGCAGCTGAAGGCATGGCCGCCAATGGTGGAGCGATGAAAATCGAGGATGCGCGAAAGGCCAGAATTGGAGGAGCGCAGAGATCTCAGAGGGTTGTAGGGCTGGAGGAGGTTACAGCGATAGGGAGGGGCGAGGCCAGGGAGGGATCAGAAAACAAGGATGAGAATTTTAAAATCGAGGTATTCCCGGACCGGGAGCCAATGTAGGTCAGCGAGCACAGGGGTGATGGACGAATGGGGCTTGGTGCGAGTTAGGTTGTGGGCAGCAGAGCTTTGGATGGGCTCAAATTTATTGAAGGTGGGAGACGGGAGGCCGGCCAGGAGACCAACCTTCATCAAGTCTCAGTTAAGGCCACTTAGACAAGATGCTGGCTGGCGACTGGTTCATATGAAACCATAACCCAGTGAGAGCAGGGGAGGGGAGAAAATTAGCAACAAATGTGATGATTAAACAAAAGAAAAGGGTATGAAAGAAGATAAACTAAGTGGTCAGAAGCTATCATGCAACAGTTCATATTTACATAGCACTTCTCCTGTAGAGGACAATATCTCAGAGCACTTTACAAACAAGTGGATACTCAGCAGGAGAGAAGGGGGAAAGATGCAAAAGAGAAGGGCTTTAAGGAGGCTTTTGACAACAGGACTGGAGATAACTAGGCAGGGGGATTTTGGAAGAGATTTCCAGAAGACATGACTATAGCGGCTGAAGGAACAGCCACTATCGGTGTTTTACTATCAAGTGGATTGAGACTGCACAATCTCATTTAACTTAGGACGTTTACAGTACTTGTGTGCGAGTGTGTGAATGAGAGAGATTTTAATCCCATTAGTCTGAGCTGAGTTTGAACTTGGATCGTTGAGTATTAGTACAATCTGCCAATCGTCAGCCATTTCTAATAGTAAAATTGCTCCAATTGGTCTTGGTTTATCTTCCCTAAGGCATCTTGTCTCAATGATGTAACAGATGAAAATCTGACGGTTACTGTTTAACGACACTCTTTACTGTACCTTTCTGTGCTTGAGCCTTCGAGAGGGTGATGAGAACAGCCTGAATTGTCGCCACCAATGTGAGCCACATTTTCATTGTCTCCATCTGGAAAGGAAGAGAAAGAAAATAAAACATGCTTTAATGAAACCACAGGCTGAACAAGAAAGATACTAAATTCATTTCCTTTGCATGAACTGTGCACTCATCAAGGAATGGATGTTACTGGGGAATGCTATACCTTCCAAACTTGGGCCCCCAGTGTCAGCATCAAATACTCCCATATCAGGTAGAGCGCGGTGAGATACAGAGCAAAGCTCCCTCTGTTCTACCCCAGCAATGAGCCTCATCACCAGCCTCGCAAGGAGCATTCCTACTCCACAGTGTGATATTTTTTCTATCGCACTGGCCAGAGATTTATGGCGTGACTTCACAATACTCCACTGTTGGCAGACAGCCTCACTCGATGTGAGCGCAGATTGAAGATGGAGCTGGAAACCACCTCTTGGCAAAGTTATAAGAAGAGCAGGGAGTTCTCCCCGGTGTTTTGGCCAACATTTCCTCGACCAACATCACCAAAACAGATGATTTGGTCATTATCTCATTGCTGTTTGTGGGGCCCTGCTCTCCATAATTTGGCTGCCGTACTTCCCTACATTACAACAGTGACTACACTTCAAAAGTACTTACTGCAATTGGTTGTAAAGCTCTTTGAGACATCCTGAGGTCGTTAAAGGCGCTATATAAATGCAATTTGTTCTTTTCTTCCTTTCTATGACTGACTGACAGTTCCAAATGGAAAACAACTCAACCAACTTTACATTGTTGCATTATAAGAATACTTGTATTCTTGTAATACAGGATACTATATAACCGAGGCATAGACTATAAGAGCAGGGAGGTTATGCTAGAACTGTATAAAACATTAGTTAGGCCACAGCTTGAGTACTGCGCACAGTTCTGGTCACCACATTACAGGAAAGATGTGATTGCACTTGAGAGGGTACAGAGGAGATTTACGAGGATGTTGCCAGGACTGGAGAATTTTAGCTGTGGGGAAAGATTGGATAGGCTAAAGTTGTTTTCTTTGGAACAAAGGAGGCTGAGGGGAGATATAATTGAGGTGTTTAAAATTATGAGGGGCCTAGATAGAGTGGATAGGAAGGACCTATTTCCCTTAGCATAGAGGTCAATAACCAGGGGGGCACTGATGTAAAGTAATTGGTAGAAGGATTAGAGGGGAGCTGAGGAGAAATTTTTTCACCCAGAGGGTGGTGGGGGTCTGGAACTCACTGCCTGAATGGGTGGTAGAGGCAGAAACCCTCAACTCATTTAAAAAATACTTGGATATGCACCTGAAGTGCCAAAAACTACAAGGCTACGGACCAAGTGCTGGAAAGTGGGATTAGGCATGATAGCTCTTTTTCAGCCGGCACAGACATGATGGTTCGAATGGCCTCCTTCTGTGCTGTAAATTTCTATGATTCTATGAATGAAAGCAAGTTAAAAGGGACTCACTCCCATCCAGTCAAGTTAAGCTCAATTTCGAAAGAACGGTACTTTAGTGTTAAATAAAGAAAACGATTGGGAGGAGAAATCACGCCAGTTAAAACCCCACCGAGTCCACTCAAGCTTCCTGACATTTACAATTTATATCCAATTAGAATGGCATTTTGTGTTTGTGGGATCTTGCTGTGAACAAATTGGCTGCTGCGCTTACCCACATAACAACAGTGAGTGCACTTCGAAACAAAATTCATTGAATGTGAAGCACCGGGGAACATTAGAGACAGATAGTGGGTACAGCACAGGACGATGCCATTCGGCCCATCGTGCCTGTGCCTGCTCTTTGAAAGAGCTATCCAATTCCCTTGCTCATTCCCCATAGCCCTGTAAATTTTTTCCCTTCAAGTATTTATCCAATTCCTTTTTGAAAGTTATTATTGAATCTGCTTCAACCACCCTTTCAGGCAGCGCATTCCAGATCATAACAACTCGCTGCGTAAAAAAAAATGTTTCCTCATGTCTCTTTTGCCTCTGGCTCTTTTGCCAATCACCTTAAATCTGTGTCCTCTGGTTACCGACCCTTCTGCCACTGGAAACAGATTGATGAGGCACTAGAAAAGGTAATAGATAAAGGCAAGCACTTTCTTTCAAGTTATTAGTAATTTAGAATCTATTTGCAGCAAATTACAGTAATTATCAACAAAAGATCCATCTTGGTTTTGAAATGCTGGTGCAAGGCTCAATGTGAAATGAGTGAACTGGTCGGTCTCCGTGAGCACACGGTACAAAACTACCTGGAATTTGCCTGTAATTAGCAACATTCCTCGTAGAGGCCACAAGAATAATAGTCATGCTTCTACAGTTGAGGTAGAGTAGGGAGAGCTTTACTTTGCATCAAACCCCCTCTGCACCTGAGCTGGAAGACCTTGAAGCTGACTGACACTAGTTGCCAAAAGTAGTAAAGTGCTCCCCAGGGCTATGTAAACTTAACATTTAGTTTAACAGACAGAAAAAACAAACTTGCATTTCTAAGAGCGTCTTAGCACATCCTGAGAACATCCCCAAGTGCTTCACATGGGGGTTGCTGACTCTCCAGGATTGTCCTGGAGTCTCCAGGAATTGAAGATAAATCTCCAGGACAATGCTGGAGTAAACTCAGGAAAAAAAATAGTAGGGGGGCATTGATAACATTTTTTTTTCAACACTTTTGTTTATTTGTTATAAAAATGTTGGAGTTGGAAAAGAAAAGACTGTTTGACTGAAAATCTGTTCGCCTTCCAATTGGCCGTAGGAAGGCGGTTGCCCAGCGAGAATGGACATGTCGGGCGACCAATGGGGGAAGTGTGGGGGTGGGGCAGTTGGAGGGAAGAGGTCATGTGATGAAACCTCCAGGATCACATCCAACCAGAGTTGGCAACCCCGAGCTTCACAGCCAATTGCTCACTTTTGAAATACAGTCACTGTTCTTACGCGGCTGCCTACTGGTGTACGCAGCATTTAAATAATCTTTAAATTGCTGGAGTTTTCTTTTTCAATGCTTGGAGAAAGGGAGAGTTCTTTTTGTCATTGTGAAACCTAGGTGAAGGAGCAAGGTCTTTGGGGGCGGGAGAGCACCCAGACAGAAGAAGAGATGAGATAATCAAGAAGTAGGAAGTAAGGTGAGGCCAAGATTGGATTTTAAAAACCTGTACGTTGTAGGCGGAAAAAGGGAAGACTGAAGGAGGTTAAGGTGTTCCACAGTTCAGAGTTCCGGAGAATGAGTGAGTTAGAACATATTAAGGTTCTAGGGGAGATTTAATAGCCTTTTGTTGACATCCTTGCATAGAATAGAGCAGAGCTTAGAGCAGAGAAGGTTAAGGGGAGATTTACTAGAGGTGTTCAAAATTATGAAGGGTTTTGACAGAGTAAATAAGGAGAAACTGTTTCCACTGGCAGGAGGGTCGGTAACCAGAGGACACAGAGTTAAGGTAATTGCCAAAAGAACCAGGTGGGAGATCAGGAGAATAATATTTTTTTACGCAGCGAGTTGTTATGATCTGGAATGCACTGCCTGAAAGGGCGGTGGAAGCAGATTCAGTAGTAACTTTCAAAAGGGAATTGGATTTATACTTGAAAGGGAAAAATTTGCAGTGCTATGAGGAAAGAGCAGGGGAATGGGGCTAATTGGATAGCTCTTTCAAAGAGCCAGCACAGGCATGATGGCCTGAATGGCCTCCTTCTGTGGCTCTATGATTCTAACACTGCAAGGGGTAATTTTGCCAAAATGCACTGGCACTGGAGAAAACCTTACCTCCCACCAGCGTATACTGAAAGATGGTGGGCAATGCCCCCACGGTCTTCTGATGTGTGCTAGTAGCGGGGCACGCACTCAGAATAATATCCCACAGTGCTTTCAATGACGTTTAACAGGGCAATGATTGTCCAACCCTCAGCTGTACTATTTGGCACAATCCAGCACTATGAAGTAAAAGTATCAAAAATACAAAAAAAATAATAAATGCATCACAAAATCCCTTTATTGCTAGAGATGAAGAAGGACAGGGGTGTGGTCCATCCCAGCTCATTCATCCAGAAGGAAACCACAGTCCCACTCCTCATCACAGCATCCAACTGTGTCACCAATGATCTCAGGGCTTTCGCTTCCACTCAGAAGTTCCATTCAGAGTGTTGATACTTCCTGTCATCAGTCCGAGGAATCCTTTCTAAGCGTGAAGTAACTAGTTCACAAACTTGTCAAAGTGCACCTAACTGCTTATTCCTAATTAGTTTGAAAGCAGAGTAAGCACTCCCTGTGGCACATCCCACCTCGGAGCTCGCATGCAAGATGTATTGTTTATGGCTCTTTCATTGAGAGAAAGGATGTATAAAACCTCTGGATAGCACATCCCCCTGATATAACATGCCCCTTGTACAATTTGGAAAGCCTGTGTGGTAGAAAAGGGTTGATTTGACATACCATGATTGAAAAGAATGCAAACTTTAATTCTTTCTGCCTCGTGCCTTTAACCCTTTATTGTCACTGATCTCATTCTAATCAAGTCATCGTTTCACCTCAACCCTATTTTGGTTGTTATCTGCCCAGCCATTGAATTACCCTTTCACCTCCTTTGAGTTCACACTGATGCAATGAAAGTTTCCTGTCTCTGTTAGTTGTGAGGATTATGTATGAGGTTAAGTTGGGCAGTATCCATCCAGTTCCTAGTGGGTGCATGGCTGCAGCACAAAAGGCCCACAATTTGGTACAGATTGGCACTAAAGTTGGAGATCTCACTCAGTTGGGCCTGAAAGATGGCCAAGGTGGGGAACTCAAACGTCACGCAGGTGCAGCAAGTACATGCTTTTCTGAGGTTAGGGTTAAAGCGCATTGTTGGAGCAGCATCTAGGAGGATTTGATGCTGACACGCGAGTGCCCAGGTAAGTAATGATTTAGGATCATCTGATCTCAAATTTAAGCATTGAGGCTGCAAGGGTAAACATCCTGTCCCAACCCACCAGTGAGGCTGCTCTCTCCGCCATGAAGTTATTTACAAAGAGTGGTAGAGGCAGAAACCCTCAACTCATTTAAAAAGTACTTGGATGTGCACTTGAAGTGCCGTAACCTACAGGGCTACGGACCAAGTGCTGGAAAGTGGGATTAAGCTGGATAGCTCTTTTTCGGCCGGCACAGACACGATGGGCCGAATGGCCTCCTTCTGTGTCGTAACTTTCTATGATTCTATCACCATCCCACTGGACCTGCAAAGTCGAATACATGCCCACGGCAAACCCAGATCACCCCCATACACTGCCAAAGATCAGAATGAAACAACTACCTCTCACAATAACCGCACTTATGGACAACTACCTTTAGTGATAAAAACAGAAAATGCCAGAAAAGCTCAGCAAGTGAGGCAGCATCTGTGGAGGAAGAAACAGAGTTAATGTCTCAGGTCAATGATGCTTCGTCAGAACTGGAAGATGTTAAAGAGTTAAAGTTTTTGAGCTAGTACAGAGCGAGGGAAAGGGGGGGAGGGGAGGGAGAGGAGGAAAGAACAAAAGGGAAGGTCTGTGATAGGGTGGAGGGCAGGAGTGATTAAATGACAAAAGGGATGATGGTGCAAGGCAAGGAGGGTGGGAATGGGACAAGTTAAGAAACAAAAGATGGGTCTAGAGTAGCTGTAAATGGCAACAGCAGAACCATTACCAACAGCTGTGGTCCAATAAATATAATGAAAAAAAAATGGGAGCAGTGGTTATGATCTGAAATTATTGAAATCAATGTTGAGTCCGGAAGGTTGTAAAGTGCCTGATCGAAAGATGCTGTTCCTCGAGCATCTGTTGAGCTTCATTGGAACAGTGTAAGAGGCCGAGGACAGAAGTCAGAGTGGGAGTGGGATGGGGAATTAAAGTGGCAAATGACCGGCAGGTCAAGGTCAGGCCTGCAGACTGCGCGGAGGTGTTCAGCAAAGCGATCACCCAGTCTGCGTTTGGTCTCCCCAATGTAGAGGAGACCGCATTGTGATTTCTTTTTGTATTTTTTGGACTGCAGCTGCTGGTAATGATTCTGCTGTTGCCATTTACAGCTCCTCTAGACCCATCTTTTGTTTCTTTACTTGTCCCATTACCACCCCACGTTGCCTTGCACCATCATCCCTTTTGTCATTTAATCACTCTTGCCATCTACCCTATCAAAAACCTTCCCTTTTGTTCTTTCCTTCCTTCCCCTCCCCTCCCCCCCCCCATCCAGCTCTGTACTTGTTTAAAAACTTTAACTCTTTAACATCGTCCAGTTCTGACAAAAGGTCTTCGACCTGATACGTTAACTCTGTTTCTTTCTCCACAGATGCTGCCTCACTTGCTGAGCTTCTCCAGCATTTTCTGTTTTTATCTCAGATTTCCAGCATCTGCAGTATTTTGCTTTATCTTTAGTGATGTATAATGATGAAACAAAATGGCATCCCATGCACACAAAACGGAAGGACATTTTATCCCATTGCACCAATGCACTGCCATCTTATTTTTTTAAACAAACCATGTATGTGGGACCTCAGGAAGGATATATTGGCCTTAGAGGGAGTGCAGCGCAGATTCGGCAAAATGATACCCTCTCAGATGGACGTAAAAGATCCGGGTGCCCTGGCCAATACTTATCCTTCAACCAACATCACTAAAACAGATGGTCTGGTCATTTATCTCATTGCTGTTTGTGGGATCTTGCTGTGCGCAAATTGGCTGCTGTATTTCCCCACATTTCAACAGTGACTACACTTCAATAGTACTTCATTGGCTGTAAAGTGCTTTGAGACGTCCTGAGGTCGTGAAAAGTGCCGTATAAATGCAAGTCTTTCCTTGTTACGACTGACTGACAGTTCCAAATGGAAACAAACACCACCAACTTTACATTGTTACATTACAAGAATGAAACCGAGTTAAAAGGGACTCACTCCCACCCAGTCAAGTCAAGCTCAATTTGGAAACTACTTTATCATTAAATAAAGAAAATGATTGGGAGCAGAAATCATGCCAGTACTCAAAGCAACTTAAATGTTACGATTTATATTCAATTAGAATGGTACAAACCACAGCTTCAGGACCACATCTGTGAAGTTTGTAAATTTAAACATCTGGCTCCAGTTAAATTTGAGATGCTCGGAAGACTGGGTGAGCACAATAAATCTACGTGTATTTTAAATTGATGGACACCAGGGCATGAAAGTCACAGCACCCCTATAGTGGGCCTGTACAACATCTCCACACTCTACATTCATATTCCTGGCCTTACAGACTGGGACTATCAGTAAAGCATGGGGGAATGAAGCAGTGTGCTCCCAGAATATTTATGGTATGGATTACGTCTTCCCTCTCCAACAACAAGTTGTTGCATTTATATAGCACCTTTAACGTAGAACACCGTCCCAACACGCTTCATAGGAGCGTCATCAGACAAAAATTGACACTAAGCCAAAGAAGGAGATTTTAGGACAGGTGACCAAAAGCTTGGTCAGAGGTAGGTTTTAAGGAGCGTCTTAAAGGAGGAGAGAGAGGTAGAGAGGTGGAGACGTTTAGGGAGATAATTCCAGAGCTTAGGGCCCAGGCGGCTGAAGGAACGGCCGCCAATGGTGGGGCAAACGAAGTGGAGGCAAGAGGCCAGGATTGAAGGAACGCAGAGGTCTCGGAGGACTGCAGGGCTGGAGGAGGTTACAGAGATAGGGAGGGTCAAGGCCATGGAGGGATTTAAACACAAGGATGAGAATTTTAAATTTGAGGCATTGGTGGACCGGGAGCCAATGTAGGTCAACGAGCACAGGGGGTGATGAGGGAGCGGGACTTGGTGCGAGTTAGGATAAGGGCAGCAGTGTTTTGGATGAGCTGTAGTTCATGGTAGGGTGGAAGCTGGGAGGCCATCCCGAAAGGCATTGGAATGGTCAAGTCTGGACGTAACAAAAGCATGGATGAGGGTTTCAGCAGCAGATGGACGATGTTACGGAGGTGGACATGGGTGGTCTTAGTGATGGAGCAGATACGGAGTTGGAATCTCAGCTCAGGGTCAAATAGGACACCAAGGTTGCAAACGGTCTGGTTCAGCCTGAGACAGTGGCCAGGGAGAGGGATGGAGTCAGTGGCTAGGGAACGGAGTTTGTGGAGGGACCCTCCCAACTTTGGACAGGACAGTGCAAGATTTCAGAGCAGAGGCCAGGACTGTAAATCGGATGCCAAAAAACTCCAACTGGTAAATCGGAAGTCTGTTCTTTTTCCATATACTTTGATGTGCAGACTCTAGTTATTAAAGTTTTCCAGAAATTTTCAGCAGCAAAGCAGAGCAAACTTCAGAACAGGGGCCATGATCCTCTCCCCTGCCCTGTCCCTGTTTAGTGTTCGACTTGACGACCCTAACTACAGGCTAGGATTGCCAACTCTGGTTGGGTGTATTCCTGGAGATGTCATCGCATGACCGCCTGCCTCCAACCGCACCACACTCCCCCGCCATTGGCCACCCAACACGTCCATACTCACGATGCCCCGCCTTCCCAAGCCAATCGGAAAGCGAACAGACTTCATTACCCGATTGGATGATTCTTGACTGTCAGTCGGTCAGCCCTTTTTTCCCCCCCATGTCTGATATTTTTATAACTAATAGACAAAAGTGTTCAAAGAAAATGTTTTTTAAAAAGAGGGTTTTTTTTAATGCCCTTATGATTTTTTCTCCTGAGCTGCTCAGAGCAGTGTCCTTGGAGATTAATCTTTAATTCTCGGCGACTCCAGGGCAATCCTGGAGGGTTGGCAACCCTTTTGCAGGCTCAAGCGCCCCTTCTGCTAACCTGCGAATATTCCACTTTCAACACCAATGATCTTAAGCCGTTCTCCCACTTTTGGTTTACTGAGACTTGCTTGCCTTACAGAAAGATGTGGAGATGCCGGTCGGTGATGGACTGGGGTTGACAATTGTAAACAATTTTACAACACCAAGTTATAGTCCAGCAATTTTATTTTAAATTCACAAGCTTTCGGAGGCTTCCTCCTTCCTCAGGTGAATGTTGTTGGAAAAATAATTTTTCCAACAACGTTCACCTGAGGAAGGAGGAAGCCTCCGAAAGCTTGTGAATTTAAAATAAAATTGCTGGACTATAACTTGGTGTTGTAAAATTACTTACAGAAAGAAGCTCAGGGCTCTTGGTGTTCAGGGTAGGGGCGGGGGGGGGGGGGAGGGGGGAGGAGCAGGGGAGGGGAGGGGGGGTGGAGAACAGCACAAAAGACTCATTCGACATCAAAGCAAAGCCATTGTTCGGAGTCACTGCCTCTGTGAAGCGCTGAAAAGGGAAATTTTTCCAAAAAAGGTCGGTAAACTCGATGGGTGGCAAAGCAGAAACAAAAACAGAAATACGGCCAGGGAAATTTCTCTCCTCAACATGGATCATCGCAGATTTCAAAAGGTTCCTGCAAATAGCACATCCCATTACATCAGAAAGACAAATTCTACCATCTGCACAACTGGCTTAACTTTCAGACTCGCCTCAAGGAAAGCAGTAGATCATGATTTAAGCTTCTTCTAAAAAGCACTATCTTGAATAAATAGTTAATCCACTACGGTCTCCTTACAGGCATTTAGAAATTTATGAAAGGCTGTTATCAAAAAGGCCGCATTTTGGGAGGCTTGCGTTGGGGGAGGGACAGTAGAAGTAAATGGGACACCTTTAAAGTGCAGGTCTACAATATTGGCTCAGGTCCAAGTGTGGCAGGAACTGGCCTGTTCATACTGCAAGGCAGATTCCACAACAGCTGTGTCAACATTTTTTTTGTATTTCAAAATATACTTTATTTCATAAAATTTAATGATACACACAGCTCAATTTAAAAAACACAATTCCAAGCAATTCAGTTCAAACTAATACAATGCAGATCGTACACCCTAAAATCAATCCCATTATTACAGTACAAAACATAGTATGTGTCTTCTGATACATTCTGTCCAATACAAAGTGGGGTGGCCTTACACAGTGGCCTTTCCTCATAGAGCCTTTGCATAGGTTGCACCTCACTTCAGTGCGTCCGCAGCACGTCTTCCTGGGCCTTAGAGTGCGCTAGTCGGCAACACTCGGTCACGGACCAGCAAGTTTTGGGCAGACCAAAGGGCCTCCTTCACCAAGGTGATATCTGTCTCAGTGTGCGTCCCGGGGAACAGCCCGTAGACCACAGCGTCCTGTGTCACCGAGCTGTTGGGGATGAACCGGCACAGATACCAACTCATCTCTCTCCACACCCTCTGCGCGGAGGGGCAGTCCACCAGGAGGTGGAAGGACCGCCTTGGGAGGGCCCTTCTCACCACCATCCGGGCTACATCCTGGTGCTTGTTGGTCAGTTCCAGCGACGAGACGTTCTGCCAAATGGCATCGACCGTCTGGTCGGGGAACTGCCCAGTCAGATCCACCTTCTCCTTTCCCTGCAGGAACCCCAGAACGTTCCATGTCAACCACTGTCAAAATAACTACACTAATCTTGTGTCGGGCCTCGTCCCTCACTATCTCTTTAATCTCCTCCAATCTTACAACTCTCGCCACCCCCCCCTCCCCCACTTTCCATTCCTCTGACTCTAGTCTTTTTGGGCAACCCCACTCCCTTCGCCCCACCATTAGCAACCCTGCCTTCAGCCTAAACCTCTCTACCTCTCTCTCCTCCTTTAAGACGCTCCTTAAAACCTACCTCTTTGACCAAGCTTTTGGTCACTTGTCTTAATATCGTCTTACGTGGCTCGGTGTCAAATTTTGTTTGATAACACTCCTGTGAAGCGCCTTGGGATAGTTTACTACATTAAAGGCGCTATATAAATGCCAGTTATTGTTGTTGAAATCAGTATTCCCTGTAGCTGGGGATTGAGAGGTGTTGTGGGAGGGAATAATCAGATATGGCATCTGGGTGGAGTGAGCTTGATGGGCCGAGTGGCCTAGACTTGCTCTAGATATTCTTACCTTCTTAAAATTAAGTTAATGTTCAGAGACGGAATAGAAGGTGGGAGAATCTGCTACCACCACCCTTTCTGGCAGTGAATTCCAGATCATAACAACACTCTGCATAAAACAAAGTTTCCTCATGTCACCTCTGGTTCTTTTACCAATCACCTTAAATCTGTGTCCTCTGGTTACCAACTCTTCTGCCACTGGAAACAGTTTCTCCTTATTTACTCTATTCAAAACCTTGATGATTTTGAACACCTCCATCAAATCTCCTATTAACCTTCTCTGCTCTAAGGAGAACAACCCCAGCTTCTCCAGTTTCGCCACATAACTGAAATCCCTCATCCCTGGTACTATGTTTGAGTAACATCATCACTGTAAGGAAGACTTACCTTCATCTCAAAGCACTTCATTCACAATGAATTATTTTAAGGTGGAATGACTGTTGTTATGTAGGCAAAGGTGACAGCCATTTTGCACATAGCAAGATCCCACAAACAGCAAAGAGATGGATGCCTAGTTCATTTGTTTTGGGTGATGTTGGTTGAGAAAGGAATGTTGGCCAGGCCAGGACACCGGGAGAACTCTCTTACTCTCTGCTCTTTTTCCAAAGAGCACCATGGGATCTTTCGCAGTCACCTGAACCATGAAGATGGGCAGGATGGACCTCAGTTTAACGTCTCGTCCAAAGGTCAGAACTCCCAAGAGTGCTGCCCCTCCCTCGGTACTGTGCTGGATGGGGCTCAAACCCACAGTCTTAATTCTAATCAGAAGTAAGGTTTGATCTTTTGGTGTCGAGGGATAGGGAACTGACAGTCACTTTAAATTTCGGTTACTGCCACAGTCAATATTCAGTTCGAAATACAGAGCCAAGTTCCGTGGCTTTTGCATTCAACTGAACAAACAGAACATTCTTTCCATACAAACATATTTTGCTTGCAAAACTCATTAAGAGTAGATGTTCTTCAATTGAGAACCGTTTGACAAAAAAGCTCTTTGTTCTGCGTGAGGTTAATTAAGTCAGAAGGGGTTTTTACAAGGAGGTGATGAATGGATTTGTACCAAACACCTATTACATGGAGAGTGTCAACATTGCAGGGGAAGGCTCTGAGTCTGTAGACCTTCTCTTTGTGTCTTTAAGTATATCTATGATTTGTTTGGTTTTGAAAGATACTTTTTGAATTACTTTGTTCCGGGTCAAGTATTAAAAGGTACCAGGGGGCACATCCCAAAGAACGTGCTTCCCAGTTCACCAACAACAACTTGCATGTATACTGCACTTAATGTAGTAAAAAGTCCCAAGGCGCTCCACAGGAGCAATTACCAAACAAGATTTGACTCCGAGCCATATAAGGAGATATTAGGACAGCTTGGTCAAAGTGGTAGGTTTTAAAGAGCGACTTAAAAGGAGAGAGAGGTGGAGAGGCGGAGAGGTTTAGGGAGGGAATTCCAGAGCTTAGGGCCTAGGCAGCTGAAGGCGCGGCCGCCAATGGCGGAGTGAAGGAAATCGGGGAGGCAAGAGGCCAGAGTTGGAGGAGCGCAGAGATCTCGGAGGGTTGTAGGGCCGGAGGAGGTTACAGAGATAGGGAGGGGGCGAGGCCATGAAGTGATTTGAACACAAGGATGGGAATTTTAAATCGAGGCGTTGCCGGACCTGTAGGTCAGCGAGCACAGGAGTGAAGGGTGAACGGGACTTGGTGCGAGTTAGGATACGGGCAGCAGAGTTTTGGATGAGCTCAGGTTTATGGAGGGTGGTAGGTCGGAGGCCGGCTAGTTCTTCTATTAACACTGTGCTACAACACGTATGGAGGTGACACAATGAGACCCTGTGGGCTGAGTAAACGCCCAGGTTGCATGATTGCCAGTTCACATTTAGTATCAGTAGAGGTAGCGATTTTTATTTATGTATCTGAGGAGTCCACGTGAGTTAAATGTTCTGTAACTTACAGTAAGCTCTTGCTATTGGTTATCAGTTACTTTTAATAAATCTGATCCATACTTTACAGCCTAAACCGTGATGGTTACTCCATCCCATAGTTTAGCAGATTCAGCTAAATAAGGTGATAAGTTAACGAAGAATGGCCATTGGTACTGAGCATAAAGAAGATATATCAAAGACCCAAAAATCTTCTGACTCAGGCAGGTGTTCTACCAACTGAGCCAAACTGGCACTACATCAGAGGTCATTTAAGGGTTACAGAGTATGACCTCAACCCGTACAAAATCAGTTGACCCAGGGAGACAGGAGTTTCCCTGGACGAGCTAATAGTTTAACACTGCAGTCGGTATGAAGCCCAGAATGGTGTGGGACGACCTCTTGCACGTGGTCTTGCATTGCTGCTATTGAAAAGGGCTGAAGGGACTGCAGCTATACTGCACATTCTTAAATGCATAGCTGCAGCTGCTGCACAGGATTGCAAAATATTGCAGTACACCTTCTCTGAGCACTGAAGATCAGATGAATAAAGAACAATCTATGGTTAAATAAATTGCTTGATTTATATTTAAATATTAGCCCCAATTTTAACTCTGGGCACAAGTGTGGCATGCGGGGGAGGGGCAAGCTTGAGTGAGGGCGCCAGCACGAGACACGGGCCATCTTAACTGCCGGATCTCGTCAGCATGTCGGATGTTGGGCTCCCGCTCGAACCCAGGGGGATTCACCGGGTGGCTGGTGGACGGTTAGAAGCCTCCATCGGGGACCTGAGGGAACCTGGCACTAAGGTAAGTGGTCAGGGTGAGGGTAAGGTGAGCATCATGACTGGGGGGGGGCCGTGACGCCCGGGACAAGGGAGGCCCAAGGTTTCCTTGGGGGATCCAATGGGTCACTCCATGCACCCACCACTCTCTCAGATGCAGCAGTCAAGCCAAGTAGAGATTTTTAAATTCCCATTCTTGTTTTCAAACCCCTCCATGGCCTCACCCCCTCCCTATCACTATAACCTCCTCCAGCCCTACAACCCTCCGAGATCTCTGCTCTTCTTCAATTCCGGCCTTTTGCGCATCCCCAATTTTAATCAATCCACCATTGGCAGCCGTGCCCTAAACTCTGGAATTCCTTCCCTAAACCTCTCCGCCTCTCTCTCCTCCTTTAAGACGCTCCTTAAAACCTACCTCTTTCACCAAGCTTTTGATCACCTGTCCTAATATCACCTGATGTAGCTCAGTGTCAAATTGCATTTGATAATGCTGCTGTGAAGCACCTTGGGACGTTTTATTGCGTTAAAGGCGCTATATAAATGCAAGCTGATGTTGTGTACAGCAAGCGTGGGTGTATATCAGCATTAAAAAGTCCAAAATAAAGAAGGAACTGACCCATCATCCCCTCCATCAAAATAACGTCAACAAAAATGGTAACACGTGATGTTGAGCCAGGCAGAGTAGGAAAGTCCCACACTCGATGCCTGGTCTGTTGTGAGTTAATTGATGTCAGTCACGTTGACACTTGGTGATTGGCCACAGTACCCCTGAGCCAAGGAGAAAAAAAAATCAACCAGGGGTCCTGCTCTTGTGCTTAAAAAAATGTATGTCTGTTAATTTGAGGTGAGCAGAGAATGGGCTTAGACTGTGGTTTTCCCCCATGGTTGAATAACCTGCCAATGCTCACCATCTCGGCTCGCTCACGAAGAATGGCCAGATGGGTAATGAACCGGAGGACTGACAACGCCCGTGGAATTGTAACCCAAGAAGAGTTAGTGCTTTCAAGAGAGGACGGGTGAATATTGTGAGGAAATATAAAATCGCAATTATCACAAGAGGAACGATACATTTTAATGATAGGGCCATAATTCATGCATTTTCTTTATAAAAAAAATACCTCAAACAAGTTTCAGAATCTCACTAACCCTGAGGAATGCTGAGTGCAGCTGGTTGCCATTAAATGATAATTCATTCAACAGATTACTTTCCATTTTCCATCTACAGTGAGTTATCGCTTGTCCAAGTAGAGTGCAAATTCCCCCCAGAACAGATAGACTGTTACATGAAACTACTCTGCTTAACAGAAAGATCTCCCATTTGTAACTTATTACATTGGACAGATAAAGGAAATTGGTCCAACAACCTCTTTATTCTGATTTTAGCTTCGCAAACTTCAGTCAGCCAGCTCCAAGTTAAATTTTCCTTTTGTTTCGATTCCCTCCTCCGTGGTGGCCGGAACACAAGAACGCTGCGCTGCTGACTGGGTTGCAGCATCGATGCAAGTGAGGAGCTGTTGCTCGCATGCATTGCTGCGGAGCCGCAAGGCTCAAACGCATGCAGAGTGCTGCTCGCCCGCCTCTGACTGCCAACAAGGTTTTTAACAGTGAAAAGATAGGACGAGATATTTCGTTCAAGATGATTTTCTCACCTCTTGCAATTCCAAGGGCAGCAGCAGCCAGACGGCGATTGCCAGTGGGCTATTCGACTGCAGGAGGCATCGCAGCCCATCCTGATCATGTCTTGGCACAAAATCCACGGGCATACTTTCCAGCAGGTATCATTGTATAATGACCGGAAACAGGAGCCCTGACTGATCTTTTTCCTCCCCCTAGCCCAGGGTGGATGAGGCTATTTGTCAAGACCCTCCATGCCTGTTACTAGTTAACTCAGCACAGACCAGAGACCAGAGCTGTGACTATCCTGCTCCGCACGGCTCAGTATCCCACCATGTAGGGCATCACTCTACTGAGCATTCAGTACAGCCAATTAGGCTTTTTTAAAAATCTGGCTACCTGACTTTTACCAGTGGTATTTGTGCCGATGCAGGGACAAACCTGTGGCCCACACCGGTAGCTTCATACTAGATTTATGTAACCAGCACCAAAGGTGCACAATGAAGCCATCAAAAGTCCAAGAATCAGAAAAGGTCACTCAGCCATCCAGATCAGCCCCTTTGGAACTCGTCCCTCTCCATTTCCCTCGCCTCCTTTAAGACCCTCCTTAAAACCCACCTCTTTGACCAAGCTTTTAGTCACCCCTCCTAATATCTCCTTCTTTGGCTCGGCGACCATTTTTGTCTGATTACGCCTCTGTGAAACGCCTTGGGACATTTTTCTATGTTGAAGGCTCCATGAAAATGCAAGTAGCTGTGGTTGTTTGAAGTCTATACTTGGAGCCTGTGTTCCAGCTAAAGTGGTCTATCTATTTCACCACCATGTTCCTCAAAACTGTGACACTCCATACACACAACAGCCCCCTTTCCAAATCTCACCCCCTTTTTTATTTAAAATATTAAAATGATGAATAATGTTTTCCATCCACCGGCAAATGAACTGACAAACTGTTCAAACTTCCCTTAGTCTAATGCAGTCAAATGATCCATATTATCTGTGGAAATGCTATAAACGTGAATCAAAGTCAAGTCCGGGAGGTGTCAGATTAGCTCAGTTGGTATTACAATCTTCTAACTCAGAGACAAAAGTGAGTTAAAAAAATGAAAAGAAAGAACTTGCAATTTCTAACACCTTTCATGACCTCAGAACGTCCCAAAGTGCTGCAATCAAGTACTTTTGAAGTGTAGTTAGTGTTGTAATGTATTGAAAGGCGGCAGCCAACTTGTGCACAGCAAGGTCCCATCCCGATCCTCGACTTGTACACGCAGTTTCCAGCGGTGGTCACTGGACAGTGATCAGGAACAGGAACCTTGGCTGATTTTTTTCTCCTCCCTAATCCAGCGAAACTTTAGCCAATCGCTGAACTCCTACCACCACCGTGCTTAAGATCAACTAACTCGCTTCACGTCAGGAAGCCAAGCCTGGTACCTCCCTGGTCTGCATGGCCCTGCTCCATATCACAGGGAACCCATCTAGGAACTTAGCGCCTCATTACGTATCAAGACTAATTTGACAACAACTTGCATTTATATAGCGTAGTAAAATGTCCCAAGGTGCTTCACAGGAGCGTACTAAGACAAAATTTGACACCGAGACACATAAGGAGACATTAGGACAAGTGACCAAAAGCCTGCTCAAAGAGGTAGGTTTTAAGGAGCGTCTTAAAGGAGGAGAGAGAGGCAGAGAGGTTTAGGGAGGGAATTCCAGAGCTTAGGGCCTAGGCAGCTGAAGGCACGGCCGTCAATCGTGGAGCGATTAAAATCGGGGGTGCGCAAGAGGCCAGAATTGGAGGAGCGCAGAGATCTCGGAGGGCTGGAGGAGGTTACATAGATAGGGAGGGGCGAGGCCATGGAGGGATTTGACAACAAGGATGATAATTTTAAAATAGGGCGTTGCCAGACCGGGAGCGGTCTTGGTGATGGTGAGGATATGTGGTTGGAAGCTCATCTCAGGGTCAAATAGGACGCCAACTTAGATCATATTTATATGCACAACACAACTCATATTTATACAGTGCCTTTTGCATAACGCAGGGACCCCAAGGCTCTTTACAGCGGGATCAGTGAACGTCAAACGAGGAGCAGAGATGGTGTGACGGGATGGTAAAAGAGGTAGGTTTTGAGGAGGTTTTTGAAGGTGGAGAGAGAGAGATAGCAAAGTAGAGAGGTGTAGGAAGAGAATTCCAGAGTTGCATGTACTTGGTGGCTGTGGGCTCTTTCATTCATGGCAGAGGGATGGCGGGGAGGGAGGGGGGAAATCAGTTGGGATACGCAGTAGACCAAAGTTAGTAGAGCAGAGGGTGTAAGCTGCAACGTGGGGCTTGCAGGCTGGAGAAACGTCATGGAGAGATTTCAAATGTGTTTGAATCTTTTGTTTATCAGAGGTCATTTTCATGGAAAATCAAAGAGAGAAGACAGGTTTATTTTCTCAACATTGTTGACATAAGAGGATAAACCATGAAGCCAATGAGCGTGGAACGTACCCAGGAATGATAGCATTTCCAGAATCAGTCAGGATGCACAGAGCATCTGCACTGAGCAGTTTTAAGCTGCAAGGCCAACAGGGAGATTAAGTGTGTCCTGTTTTAACTCCCAAAAGCTCCATCTCCACACAAGAGCAAAAAGCACCTTGCGAGACAACTCGCAGACATTGTCCAGCGAGGCGACACACGTAAGGAAAATGCGTTGCCCTAAATCAGATCAGGGATGATCCTGTTGTGGGCTCCTTTTCATTATAGGAGTGTAGCTGAACGCAGAGGTACAACTCTCCCACAATTGGCTACACTCAGTGTAAATGACCTGAGCTGCAACTGCACCGTGGACCAGACGTAGAGTTCACAAACCTGCCCTCGGATTAAGGCCTCCAGATGCAAAAATTTGCTTGAGCTCCAGCAACCAACGTCATTATGGCAGATTATCCGGTCCTACGTGCTGGCACGCTGGCTCTCCATATTATGTCGCAGAGCCCAGCACGGCTACAGAGACCGGCACTTGAAACCTAATGTAAAAGAGGCACACGGCGGTCCTTCTTCCCAGATATAGAATCATACAGCACTGAAGGAGGCCATTCAACCCATCATGCCTGTGCCAGCTCTCTGAAAGAGCTATCCAATTAGTTCCACTCCCCCCTTTTCAAGTATTTATCCAATGCCCTTTTGAAAGTTACTATTGAATCTGCTTCCACCGCCCTTTCAGGCAGTGCATTCCAGATCATTACAAATCACTGCGTAAAAAAAATTCTCCTCATCTCCCCCCACGGTTCTTTCGCCAATTATCTTAAATCTGTATCCTTTGGTTACTGACACTCCTGCCAGTGGAAACAGTTTCTCCCTATCTACACGGTCAAAACAACCTCATAATTTTGTACACCTCTAATAAATCTAAACTATAAAAATAAAAGTTTCCTAATACAACAGTGCAACCCTCAACAGCAGCCCTGACTTCAGCCGGTGTGCTGCAACGTAAGTGAGACAGCTCTACTGCCACCACAGGAGTGGACAGTCAGCTACTGCCTCACTCTAGGGCAAGAGCACGTAATGTGCAGCACCGAAGGACTGCAGCGCATTTGGGAGTGCCATTCCTTGGGTGAGGTGTTAATCCGAGGCCCTGTCTATCTACTCAAGTGGATGCGAAAGATACAATGGCACATATTTTGAAGAGTTTTATACTAAACCTTTATTAAACACTGGTTAGGCCTCAGCTGGAGTATTGTGTTCAATTCTGGGCATCACACTTTAGGAAGGATGTCAAGGCCTTAGAGAGGGTCAGAAGAGATTTACTAGAATGGTGCCAGGGATGAGGGAATTCAGTTATGTGGAGAGACTGGAGAATCATAGAATCATAGAATCATAGAAGTTACAACATGGAAACAGGCCCTTCGGCCCAACATGTCCATGTCGCCCAGTTTATACCACTAAGCTAGTCCCAATTGCCTGCACTTGGCCCATATCCCTCTATACCCATCTTACCCACGTAACTGTCCAAATGCTTTTTAAAAGACAAAATTGTACCCGCCTCTACTACTGCCTCTGGCAGCTCGTTCCAGACACTCACCACCCTTTGAGTGAAAAAATTGCCCCTCTGGACCCTTTTGTATCTCTCCCCTCTCACCTTAAATCTATGCCCCCTCGTTATAGACTCCCCTACCTTTGGGAAAAGATTTTGACTATCGACCTTATCTATGCCCCTCATTATTTTATAGACTTCTATAAGATCACCCCTTAACCTCCTACTCTCCAGGGAAAAAAGTCCCAGTCTGTCTAACCTCTCCCTATAAGTCAAACCATCAAGTCCCGGTAGCATCCTAGTAAATCTTTTCTGCACTCTTTCTAGTTTAATAATATCCTTTCTATAATAGGGTGACCAGAACTGTACACAGTACTCCAAGTGTGGCCTCACCAATGCCCTGTACAACTTCAACAAGACATCCCAACTCCTCATCTCCCCCTGGGGTTGTTCTCCTCAGAGCAGAGAAGGTTAAGAGAAGATTTGATAGAGGTTTTCAAAATTACGAACTGTTTTGATAGAGTAAATAAGGAGAAACTGTTTCCAGTGGCTGAAGGGTCGGTAACCAGAGGACACAGATTTAAGGTGATTGGCAAAAGAACCAGAGGCGACATGAGGAAACATTCTTTTATGCAGAGAGTTGTTATGATCTGAAATGCACTGCCTGAAAGGGCGGTGGAAGCAGATTCAATAATAACTTTCAAAAGGGAATTGGATAAATACTTGAAGGGAAAAGTCTTACAGGGCAGTGGAGAAAGAGCATGGGTGTGGGACTAATTGGACAGCTCTTTCAAAGAGCCGGCACAGGCATGATGGGCCGAATAGCTTCCTTCTGTGCTATACCATACTATGATAAGAGATGGGAGTTTTCCTGGTGTCCTGGAAAACATTCCTCCCTCGACCAACTCACCAAAAGCAGTTTTCCTGGTCATTCGTCTCAGTTGCTGTTTATGGGATCTTGCTGTGCATGCATTTGCTTCCAAAAGTAAACTTCAAAAAGTGATTCATTAGATGTGAAGCACTTTGGGATGAGACGTTCAGCTGCATGTAAAAAGATCCCAAGGCACTATCTGAGGAGGAGCCGGGGAGCTCCTCCGGTGTCCTGGCCAACATTTATCCATCAACCAACAAAACAGCTTAACTGGTCATTCGTCTCATTTACTGTCTGTGGGGCCTTGCTGCGTGCAAATTGGCTGTTGCATTTGCCTGTATAACAGTGACTGTTCTTCAAAATTAATTCAGTGGCTGTGAAGTGCTTAGGATGTGAAACAGGCTGTATAAATGCAGCTTCTTTCTGAGGCTTGCAAACAACATTGAAAGCGCCTTTCGTGACCTCAGGACGTCCCATGGCGTTTTACAGCTTAACAGCTTTACAAAGTACTTCTTGAAGTGCAGTCACCGTTGTCATGTGGGAAATGCGGCAGCCAACTTGTGCACAGCAAGGTTCCACAAACAGCAATGAGATAATGACCAAATCATCTGTTTTAGTGATGTTGTTTGCGGGGTAAATACTGGCCGGGACACCGGGGAGAACTCCCCTCCTCTTCTTTGAATAGTGCCATGGGATCTTTTGCATCCAGCACTCCCTCAGTACTGCACTGGAGTATCAGCTTAGATTATGTGCTCAAGTGTCTGGAGTGGGACTTGAACCCAAAACCTTCTGACTCAAGAGCGATAGCCACCGCACCAAGGCTGACACCGACTTATGATATAGCATTCCCTGCCACTGGGTAGCATGAACACTAGGTCATTTATATATAAACCTGATGTAAGGGCCGCCTCTAGAGGCAGTGTTGTAATATAAATAAAACGTTAAACTAGCATAATAGCAATTCCCAGTCACTAATCACATCTGCAGCTATAAACCTCTAATCTTACTAGTTTTAGTTAAGTAGGAACAGAGGTATCTTCCCCCATTTCCTTTGCCCCACCGTGCCTTCAGCTGACTAGGCCCCATGCTCTGGAATTCCCTCCCTAAACCTCTCCGCCTCTCTCTCCTCCTTTAAGACGCTCCTTAAAACCTACCTCTTTGACCAAGCTTTTGGTCACCTGTCCTAATATCTCCTTTTGTGGTTTGGTGTCGGATTTTGTCTGATTATGCTCCTGTGAAGCGCCTTGGCACGTTTTACTACGTTAAAGGCGCTATGTAAATGCAAGTTGTTGTTGCGACAGCTTCAATATGGTGGCACAGCGCTGTAGTTTGGACACTGCATCCAAACCTGACCCAAAATCTACTCCCTGTTACACCGCTGCCACCACCCACCACCCACCCCCCACCCGCTTTAATATTTTGGCATCACCTTCCAAAGCCAGGTTGCCAGCACAGAAAACAGAATTAACTATCTAATGCTTTGTCGGAAGTACTATAAACTGGCCCAACTTCACACAGATCATGAAACTTGTTGGAGCTCATGTTGGTCAAACTGACTAAAAAAGGATGAACTTGAAAGGGGATACAACAAACGTCAGAATTCTTTAAATCATTTTTTTAAAAGTATTATATTTTGTGAAGGGGCCCTATAGTCAACCCAGATGGCTCACATTGCTGCTGCTCCCGGCTCTACAGGAAATTCTGCACCCACCCCCACCCCAGTCTCCCTCCCCGCCCACCTTAGCTCCAATCCCACTGACCCCCAGTCTCCCTCTCTTCCGCGCCCTAGCCTCAATCCCTGACCCCTATGATCCAGTCTCCCTCTAACCCACAACCCCCATTCTCCAGTCTCTCTCTCTCTCTCTCCCATGACCCCCAGTCTCTCTCTCTCTCCCATGACCCCCATTCTCCAGTCTCTCCCATGACCCCCAGTCTCTCTCTCTCTCCCATGACCCCCATTTCTTCCTCTCTCCCACGACCCCCATTTCTCCCTCTCTCCCACGACCCCCATTTCTCCCTCTCTCCCATGACCCCCATTCTCCCTCTCTCCCACGACCCCTATTCTCCCTCTCTTCCATGACCCCCATTCTCCCTCTCTCCCATGACCCCCATTCTCCCTCTCTCCCATGACCCCCATTCTCCCTCTCTCCCACGACCCCATTCCCCAGTCGCCCTCTCTCCCCTGACCGCCCATCAATGACCCCCTCTCCCATGTCTCCTTTCTCCCGACCCCTAGTCCACTGTCACTCGCTTCCCTCCCACCCTCTCCGGTCACCCACTCTTCCTCTCCCTCCCCCCAGCCCCCTGAGCCCCAAACCTCTGCCACCCTCTTCCAACCCAGCCCAGTACCTCTGCCTGCTCCGTCTCTTTCTCTCTCTCTGCCCCCCTCCAGCCCCCAAGACTCCCGTCTGGTTATCACCCCTCCAACTCGGTCCCACATCCAGTCACCCCTAAGCTTGGGCCGGCTCCCTGCAAAGGCGGGAGGGGAGTGGGGGAGGTAACATCACCGAGCCGGAAGCTTCCCTGCAGCGGCAGCTGGTCACGGAGCGAGGGAGGGAGGGAGGGCATGCTGCTGCGATGGTGGGAAATTTGAATTTAATGTAGTGGGGGTAGATGTAGGGTTGTCAACTCTCCTGGATTGCCTGGGAGTCTTCTGGAATGATGCATCAAGCTCCCGGGCACCACTGCTAGTTCTCCCCGGCTGCTAGCAGTGGTGCCCGGGAGTTTGATGCATCATTCCAGAAGACTCCCATGCAATCTAGGAGAGTTGACAACCCTACATCCTCCCCCAGTACATTAAATTTAAAATCCTTGTCTTTATCTAGAAATCGCCTCCCCCATGACTTCTCCCCACCCCATCTCTGTGATCTCCTCCAAGCCTTGTATCCCCTTCCTCAATGCTCCATTGTTCTGACTCCAGCATTGCGTATATCCATCCCTCCCTCCTTCCACCCACCATTAGTGCCAGAACCCTCAGCACCCTGGGTTCTACTCTCTGGAACCCTAAATGCCTCGGCCTCTTCACCTTCAAAAATCTTCTTAAAACCCATCTCACCGAAAAAGCTTTTCCTCATACCTCTAATCTCTCCCCCTAGGTTTAGCGTCGGTTTCCCTGAGCACATATGGGTCATTTCGTTACATTAAAGATGCTGTATAAAATGTTATCCTTGTTGGGACTTTTATGATGACGTTTACTGAGGTAATGGTGGACCAGAATTGGCCGTAGTCTCTCTCCCCTCTCCCTGGCCACTGCCTGAGGCCGAACCAAACTGTTCACAACCTTGGTGTCCTATCTGACCCGGACTTGAGCTTCTGACCCCATTTCTGCTCCATCACCAAGACAGCCTACTTCCACATTGCCCGTCTCCGCCCCTTCCTCAGCTCCCCTGCTGCTGAAACCCTCATCCATGCCTTTGCTACCTCTAGACTCGACTATTCGAAAGATCTCCGAGTCAGTGTCCCACCTTGCACCCTCCGCAAACTTGAGCTCATCCAAAACTCTGCTGCCCGTCTCCTAACTCGTACCAAGTGCTAACTCCTAACTCATTCACCCATCACCCCTGTGCTCGCTGACCGACACTGGTCCCCAGTCTGGCAACAACTTGATTTTAAAATTCTCATCCTTGTTTTCAAATCCTTCCGTGGCCTCACCCCTCCCTATCTCTGTAACCTCCTCCAGCCCAACAACCCTCTGAGATCTCTGTGCTCCTCCAATTCTGGCCTCTTGCACAGTCCCGATTTTAATCGGTCCACCATTGGCCCTCAGTTGCCAAGGCCCTAAGCTCTGGAATTCCCTCCCTAAACCTCTCCGCCTCTCTACCTCACTTTCCCCCTTTACGATGCTCCTTAAAACCTACTTTTTGACCAAGCTTTTGGTCATCTGTCCTAATATCTCCTTTTGTGGCTCGGTGTCAAACTTTGTTTGATAACACTCCTGTGAAGAGCCTTGGGACGTTTTACTACGTAAATGCAATATATGCTTGACCTAGTGATTGAGAAAAGTCTGCAAAGATTGTCACGATCGGTTGTTATCCAGTGACCTCTGCTGGAAAGTTTGCAGGTGCGCATGGCCAGGGAGGACAGGCTCAAGCCGACTGTGATGTACCCTACGGTCCAATACCCTCCTGATGCTCACCGTCTAAGTTCATGCATCAAGGACAAATACTTGGGCAAGGTGACAGGAGGGGGGGCGGTGGAGAGGGGTGTTGGTGCTCATCGAATTGTACCCCAGCATCAGCCAGCACTTTTGGGAGAGGAAGAATTTTTTTTGGGTGGGGCGGGGGAGGGTTCAAACCACGACTGCAACCACTTCAGAGTTGCAAGAATTTCATCAAGAGAACATGTGATGGACAACCGCCTACACGCAAGAAAGGTCCTGGATAATAACTGGCCATAACACGAGCCAAGTTCAAATGTGTCATTTTGTCCTTGTGTTGTCCAAATCTCTGGAGTCTCCTCCAGCGCTATAACCCTCCCCTTCTCACCCCCCGCCAAAATTCCCTGTTCACCTGACTCCAACTTTTGGGCATCCCCAACCCCAATTTCACCCCACCACTGGTGGCCAAGCCTTCAGCCATCGAGACCCCACACTCTGGCATTCCCTCCTCAGCCTCTCCTCCTTTAAGTCCCTCTTTAAAACCCGTCCTCTTGGGCCAAGTTTTTGGTCACCCCCTCCTAATCTCTCGTTCTTTGGGACCGATCTTAGGTTTAGGGGGCACAGCGGGCAGTTGGCGGGTGAAGTGTGCCTGCTGCCCTGCTCGTTGTAACCACCGCGAGGCATGAGCCAATTTTTTGAGGCTCGTCTGCATGGAACCTGTAACGCGTCACGTGCCAAACCGGCGTTCCAAGGCAGCTTACTGGTTGGGGATGGCAGGATATCCAATTAAATAGAAGTTAAACTGGTGAAGAGACAGCAAAACAACCCTTGCAAGCTGGTGTCAGAGTGCGCCGTTATAGTGTAGTGCCAGCCAATGGTGGGGTGAACCCCACCACCCCCCCCCACCACAAAAAAAAAATCTTCCTCTCCCAATTCTCGCCTCTGAGTCAGAAGGTCTGGGTTCAAGTTCCACTCCAGGGACACGAGCACAGAATCCAGGCTGAGACTCCCAGTGTAGCACTGAGGGAGTGCTGCACTGTCGGAGGTGCTGTCTTTCGGATGCAATGCTAAACCAAAGCCCTGTCTGCCCTCTCAATGGATGTAAAAGATCCCCCGACACTTTTTCGAAGAAGAGCAGGGGAGTTCACCCCAGTGTCCTGGGCCAACATTTATCCCTCAATCAACCAACATCACTAAAAACCAGATGCTCTGGTCATTATCACATTGCTGTTTGTGGGAGCTTGCTGTGCGCAAGTTGGCTGCCGCGTTTAATACATTACAACAGTGACTACACGTCAAAAGTACTTCAATGGCTGTAAAGCTTTGGGATGTCCTGAAGTTGTGAAATGTGCTGTATAAATGCAAGTTCCTTCTTTCTCAAAGCGGGGGCAGCAAGTTGCCTCATCCTTTTCGGGCATGGATAGTGCGGGGGGTGAGGGGAAGGGGAGGAGAATCCAAACTGGAGAAAGAAAGGGGACAAAAAGAGACTGTTAACCCGCACACCGCAAATAAAACGGAAACTTCCGGTCATCAATCATTGGAAGAATTCATAATTGGAACTGTCTGGTGCACAATCAGTGCGCACAAAATAAGGTACACGTCCCCATCACTTACACCGTCTGTGCTCATCGCGAGCAGCCACCTATATCGGGCAAATGGTGCTAACCATTTGCCATTACCGCTGAATCCAATTACAAGGCACGACGTTAAATGCGCCAGCTATTTTGGGCAGCTGTGGATCTAACGGTGGTTCTCACTGTTGTGATATTGGAGCATGTGGCCGGAGGCAAGATGTGGGAAGTGGAGGCTTTGTCGTGAACTATTCGTTATTCTGTCCTTCATCACGTTCTCTCTACACTGCACGTTTCCCAGGGTCGGAATTCTTACAGCTCAGGAAAATCACTACAAATATCTGCCATTCACAAGCACGGTCACAATTAGGTTCAAACGGTGAAGAGAGGCTGATAAGTTCGCTTATATCCTGGGAAGAAAGCAAAGCGGCATTTCTAAATGAGAAAGGATTTTTCATTAGTTAAAATGTCAATAATTGCTGCATTGCTGAGGGGCTGATACAGATTCTATGTCAAATTGATTAGCTCAAAGTACCATAACAAAGACACACGACACTTACTCCAACGTGTTCTCTCGCCATTCACCATCCGTAACAGGACCACAGTCTGCGTAGAGGTATGCTCCCGCCTGATTTAGGCAGGCACCTCATCCGCCGCCAAAAACAGCTGTCTTAAAATCCCCGCTGAGTTGGAACAGAGTGGGCAATCGATCCGCTCCTTTTTAACTGCCCCCCGTCCGGCTTCTGCCGGGCAAAAGGGGATTAAAATTGCTCCAACAGATTTCAAAGGCGTCCTAAACACAGTCGGGTGCTGCGACGGGAGAGTTAGGGCACTAGAGGATCAAATTCTGTGGGTCTTTATCCATCCTTGAATTTATCTAATGTTCCAATACCCTAAACATTCACTCCCTCCACCACCAGCGCACCGTGGCTGCAGTGTGTACCATCTACAGAATGCACTGCAGCAACTCGCCAAGGCTGCTTCGACAGCACCTCCCAAACCCACGACTTCTACCACCTAGAAGGACAAAGGCAGCAGGCACATGGGAACAACACCACCTGCACGTTCCCCTCCAAGTCACACACCATCCTGACTTGGAAATATATCACTGATCCTCCATCGTCACTGGGTCAAAATCCTGGAACTCCCTACCTAACAGCACTGTGGGAGAACCTTCACCACACGGACTGCAGCGGTTCAAGAAGGCAACTCACCACCACCTTCTCAAGGGCAATTAGGGATGGGCAATAAATGCTGGCCTTGCATAGAAACATAGAAAATAGGAGCAGGAGTGGGCTATTTGGCCCTTTGAGCCTGCTCCGCCATTCAATACGATCATGGCTGATCCTCTATCTCAATAACATATTCCCGCTCTCTCCCCATACCCCTTGATGCCTTTTGTGTCTAGAAATCTATCTAGCTCCTTCTTAAATATATTCAGTGACTTGGCCTCCACAGCCTCCTGTGGTAGAGAATTCTACAGGTTCACCACCCTCTGAGCAAAGAAATTTCTCCTCATCTCTGTCCTAAATGTCTTACCCCGTATCCTGAGACTGTGACCCCTCGTTCTGGACCCCCCTGACAGGGGAAACGTCCTCCCTGCATCCAGTCTGTCTAGCCCTGTCAGAATTTGATATGTTTCAATGAGATCCACTCTCATCCTTCTAAACTCGAGTGAATACAGGCCGAGTCGACCCAATCTCTCCTCATACGACAGTCCTGCCATTCCAGGGATCAGTCTGGTGAACCTTCGTTGCACTCCCTCTATGGCAAATATATCCTTTCTTAGGTAAGGAGACCAAAACTGTACACAATACTCCAGGTGTGGTCTCACCAAGGCCCTATATAACTGCAGTAAGACATCTTTGCTCCTGTACTCAAATCCTCTTGCAATGAAGGCCAACATACCATTTGCCTTCCTAACTGCTTGCTGCACCCACATGTGTGCTTTCAGTGACTGGTGTACAAGGACACCCAGGTCCCTTTGTACATCAACATTTCCCAATATATCACCATTTAAATAATACTCTGCCTTTCTGTTTTTCCTTCCGAAGTGGATAACTTCACATTTATCCACGTTATACTGCCAGCGACGCCCACGTCCCATGAACGAATAAAAAAAACTAGACATGAAATTGACCTGAAACTAACACACAGAGGATGGGAGAAAGGTCTAACCCCACTCCTATGATTACCAAAGTCAAGTGCATATTACTTCCGGTTTTGAATTCTTTTGGAGTTTGAAACTTGTTCTGCACCGTGCATGATAACTATTGGAGAACTTGCATTTATATGGAGCCTTTCATGACCTTAGAATCTTCCAAAACGCTTTACAGCCAATGAAGTACTTTTCCAGTGTTGTCACAGTTATAACATAGGAAATGCAGCAGCCAATTTGCACACAGCAAGCTCCCACAGACAGATATGTGATAAAGACCCGATAATCCTGTTTTAGTGATGTCAATTTAGGAATAAATGTTGGCCAGGACATAAGGGAGAACTCCCCTGCACTTCTTTCACATAGTGCCATGGGATCTTTTACATCCACCTCAGAGGGCAGACGGGCTTAAGGTCTCATCCAAAAGACGGCACCTCCGACTGTGCAGCACTCCCTCAGTACTGCACTGGGAGTGAGTGTGTCCCGCATGTGCGAGCACAGTGGGGGAAATCCTGCTCCGGGGATCCGAGGATCGGTGTTAACTTCTGGGCTGTGGTCTCTGAGTAAATCGGTGTTCTTGGCCCCGCCCCAAGACTTTTTTTAAAAAAGCAACAACTCTTTGATTTAACAATGATCCCGTTGTTTGAACGCACGCTACAGAGGACAACTTTTAAGGAAACATTAGAAATTTGCAAAAATAAAAAAGTTACGGAAAGTGCTTAAACTTACAAAACAAAGTTCTAATCTGGAGAAAAAAATCCTAAGTGGCGTTAAATATATCGCTGTAACTATTTGTAAACGTCCGTGTTATAATTAAGTGTAAAACTAAATCTAATTTCAAATGCATTTCCCTCCATCCTGCTGCACTTTATGCAAAATGGGTTCTAAAATGATATTCAAAGTATCGGATCGATTGCTAATTTGTGACCAAAACGCATGAACAATTGAAAAACAAGATCTGCAGATCGCTTTACCTGTTTTGGTTAAAGCATAATCGTCGGGGCTATCAGGATCGACAAAGCCCACTTCCTCACGCGTTAAGATCAGTTAAAATCCTCCAGCACTTGTCTCTTCAAACCGTAACCAAACATAAAAATGTTCACACAAGTTAACTTGGACACTATTCAAACCCCGGGCTGTGCAGCCTCCGCTGCTACTGGAGATAAGACCCGAGCTCCCTTCTTGTGTATTGCACGTCCCTTGATGTGCCCCTGGTACAGGACTCAGCTCCGCTCCACGCTCTCTCTCTGCAGTTAGTATTTTGTTTGGGGGGGGGTGGGTTTAAAAAAAAATGTGTGCTTTTTTTTTCCGTCTCATCCCGCTTGGACAGGCTGCAGTTTGTGTTTTGAAGTCCTGCCTTAAAAGTTGCAAGCAGCCAATAGTATTCACAGAAATGCATTACAGTGTCCCCCCTCCCCTATTGTACAGGTGGGATACATATATACATATATATGTATATACACACAGACTATCACACACATACACACTGAAGGATAGGCCACACCTGTTCCTAATTACAGCTTTCTTTATATTGGAAATCCTTTCAAATTCAAGAGCGATTATAAAATATAATAGAAGGAGATGATTCCTTTTTTTGAGACAAAACACTGAATCTGTGATTAATGCGGTCTCACTTTCTAAAAAAAAACTTTCCAAAGCTTGTAAACATTATAAAAAATAAAATACTTGTATTCATAGGGCACCTGATCTCATGGTTGAAATACCTCACGGCAGTCACACAATGAATTACTTTTGGAGTGCAAGCAAGATCCCACTAGGTGTTATCTGTGGCTCAGTCGGTAGCACTCTCGCCTTTGAGTCAGAAGGTCGTGGATTCAAGTCCCACTCCTGAGACTTGAGCTCGAAATCTAGGCTGACGTTCCAGTGCAGTGCTGAGGGAGTGCTGCACTGTCGGAGGTGCCGTCTCTCAGATGAGACGTTGAGCTGAGGCCCCATCTGCCCTCTCAGTTGGACGTAAAAGATCCCATGGCATTATTTCGAAGAATAGCAGGGGAGTTCTTCCCCGGCCGATATTTATCCCTCAACCAACATCACTAAAATCAGATTATCCGGTCACTATTTGTGGGAGCTTGCTGTGAGCAAATTGGCCGCCGCGTTTCATCGTAACCTGGAAAAAGGGGCCACCTCTATCATTGGAACAACAAAGGTCAGGTCGTTTACATCTACGTGTGGCTTTCAAAAGGGAATTGGATAAATACTTGAAAGGAAAAAATTTGCAGGACTACGGGGATAGGGCGGGGGACTAGCTGGATTGCTCTTGCATAGAGCCGGCACGGACTCAATGGGCAGAATGGCCTCTTTCTGTGCTGTAACCTCTCTATGATTCTATGATACATTGGCATCCAACCGAATAAACAAAAACATTCACCAACCAAACCAAACAGCATAAACAATACCAAGGTCAAGGTCTTTGTGAGCATTCTGGTAAAAAGCTGTCGATGAACCAGGAGCTTTCAGATTTAAAAAGGGAATTTTACCATCAGTAAAACTTTTAATAAAAAATCAGAAAGAATTATATGTTTTTTTAATGAGTTACGCGCACTTAATATTTATTTTTATTTAAGTGATGGCAATGTAATTAGAAGTGCCAGCTGGGATGTGTTACTGAGGCTGACAGTGCGAGGCAGCGTAACTACCACTCTCAAGTAGTGCTAATCATTAATCACGGGTCCTCGAGCAATTTCTGGTTTCTTGACACCATGTGTAAACATACATCCTGGTTATATGGGATGTGGAAATGATTTTAGGCATGGTGCCGCTCCCTGCAGAATATATGGGGTGAATTACGAGGCATGGTGCCAAGGGCAAACAGCTGTGCCTGCTCATGGCCGAGACCATGTCTGATATCAGGGGAAGGGTCTGCACAGATCAGCAGTGTTAAAAATGCGATGCCATCCCTTACCCGGCTCAGTGGTAGCACTCTCGCCCGAGTTAGGAGGTTCAAGTTCCCCTCCAGGGACTTCAACATAAGAGTCATGTGGACACCTCAGCGCAGTACTGAGGGAGCGCTGCACTGTCGGAGGTGCCATCTTTTGGATGAGACACTCTCTCAGGTGGACATAAAAGATGCCATGGCACTATTTCGAAGAGCTGGGAAGTTCCCCCAATATTTACCTCTCAATCAACATCACTAAAAAAAGATGATCAGGGTCATTATCACATTGCTGTTTGTGGGACCTTGCTGTTCACAAATTGGCTGCCTCGTTTCCTACATTACAACAATGATTACAGTTCAAAGGTATTTCCTTGGCTGTAAAGTGCTTTGGGATGTCCAGAGTTCGTGAAAGGCGCTATAGAAATGCATATCTTTCTTCTTTCTTTTGCCAGTACAAAACTACAACCGTGACATTAGTAATGTTCATTCACTTTTACCGCTTTCAGTATAGCAACAACTTGCATTAATATAGCACCTTTAACATTGAAATTTTCAAGACTGAGATCAACAGGTTTTTATTAGGTAAGGGTATTAAGGGACATGGAACCAAGGTGGGTAAATGAAGTTGAGGTACAGATCAGCCATGATCTAATTGAATGGTGGAACAGGCTCAAGGGGCTGGATGGCCTACTCCTGTTCCTATGAAGAAAAATGTCCTAAGGCACTTCACAGAAGCGTAATTGATAAGTATGGTACCGGCATATTGTTAACTGAACACTAGATGGCCCCCGATGGGAGTAAGCACATTTTAGCAATTCCCCTCCTCCGGTCTCTCTTGTATCGCTTTTGACAGAGATTATTTTAGAGAAATAAAAGCAGCTACTTATTACCACAAAATTCAAGTATTTATTTAGACATAGCAGCAATCAGCCAAAAATGAATACCGAGCCAAAGAAGGAGATATTTGGAGCGGTGACTAAAAGCTTGGTCAAAGAGGTCAGTTTTAAGGAGCGCCTTAAAGGAGGAGAGAGAGGTAGGGAGGCAAAGATGTTTAGGGAAGGAATTCCAGAACTGAGGGCCTATACGGCTGAAGGCACGGATGCCAATGACGGGACGAAGGGAGTGGGGGATGCGCAAGAGGCCAGAGTTGGAGGAATGCAGAGTTCTCAGAAGGTTTTAGGGCTGGAGGTGGATACAGAGATAGGGAGGGATGAGGCCACGGAGTTGATTTGAACGTGAGGATGAGAATTTAAATTTTAGGCATTTGGAGATCGCCATTTTTTCCTCTGGAGAACCCTTGTGAGGAGGTGTTCCTACCGCTGAAGCCAAGCACACCACCTTAGCTCCATTACTGCACTGCCCAGAGGTGGATTAACGCACATGCCTACAGGGTCCAAGCCCAAGGGTCCCAGCCAAATATGGGGCCCCTGGTAGAACTCACCGTAATGTAGAGAAAAACGCACACAATAGTTGGATCAGTATCATTTAAGCGCAGTGTATCGTGATAATGATTTGCTTTATTGGTAAATTATCCCTCCTCATCCTTCTCGACCTGTCTGCAGCCTTTGACATGGTTGACCACACCATCCTCCTCCAACGCCTCTCCTCCATCGTTCAGCTGGATGGAACTGCGGTTGTTTGGTTCCATCCTTATCTATCTAGCTGTAGCCAGAGAATCACCTGCAATGGCTTCTCTTCCTGCTCCCGCACCATTACCTCTGGAGTCTCCCAAGGATCTATCCTTGGCCCCCTCCTATTTCTCCTCGACATGCTGCCCCTCAGTGACACCATCCGAAAACACGACGTCAGATTCCACATGTACGCTGACACATCCAGCTCTACCTCACCACCACCTCCCTCAACCCCTCCACTATCTCTCATTTGTCACACTGCTTGTCCGACATCCAGTACTGGATAAGCAAAAATTTCCTCCAACTAAATATTGGGAAGACCAAAGCTGCCGTCTTTGGTTCCCGCCACAAACTTTGTTCCCTTGCCACTGACTTCATCCCTCTCCCTCGCCACTGTCTGAGGCTGATCCAGGCCGTTCGCAACCTTGGCGTCCTATTTGACCCTGAGATGAGCTTCCAACCACATATTCGCTCCATCACCAAGACCGCCTACTTCCACCTCCATAACATCGCCCGTCTCCACCCCTGCCTCAGCTCATCTGATGCTGAAACCCTCATCCATGCTTTTATTACCTCTAGATTTGACTGTTCCAATGCTCTCCTAGTCGGCCTCCCATCTTCCACCCTCCATAAACTTGAGCTCATCCAAAACTCTGCTGCCTGTATTGCATCAAGTCCAGTTCACCCATCACCCCTGAGCTCGCTGACCTACATTGGCTCCCGGTCCGGGAACACCTCGATTTTAAAATTCTTATCCTTGTTTTCAAATCCCTCCATGGCCTCTCCCCTCCCTATCTCTGAAACCTCCTCCAGCCCTACAACCCTCCAATATCTCTGCGCTCCACCAATTCTTGCCTCTTGCGCATCCCCAATTTTAATCGCTCCACCATTGGCGGCCACGCCTTCAGCTGCCTAGGCCCTAAGCTCTGGAATTTCCTCCTTAAACCTCTCCACCTCTCTACCTCTCTCTCTTTCTTTAAGACACTGCTTAAAACCGACCTCTTTGACCAAGCTTTTGGTCACCTGTCCTAATATCTCCTTATGTGTCTCGGTGTCAAATTTTGTTTGATAATCGCTGCTGTGAAGCGCCTTCGGACGTTTTACTACATTTAAGGCGCTATAAAAATGCACGTTGTTGTTGTTGTTATTAATGTAGTGTGCAAACATTCTTTGTGTCTATTTCTTCCTGCATTTTACTACAAGTTTGTGTTTTAATGGATCGGGAGGGGGAATGCGCAAAGGGCGCGGAGGCACCGTGAATGATTTTGGTGTCCTGGGCCCCAAGAATTCTTAATTTGGCTCTGGCACTGCCTCCAAGTACCTCACACAGCTCAACTCAATAACTCTTCCTAGTCAGATGGGGTAATTTTAGCTTTGTGCAATAGTGCAAAATGGGGGATATTTAATTAGCCGCCCATTATCTGCCCCGCCGGTTTTTCCCCTTCATTGACATCAGTGGAAAGAAAAATCGGGTGTGGTGTACAACAGGCGGCTAATGCGATATCTCCTGCTTTACACCACCGCCCAAAGTCAAAATTACCCCCAGTGCATTTATATAATGTATGTTGTTATACATCCAGAGCACTAGTAGGAGCTATAACTTTTAGATTCCTATTCATGAGACACTATATACCATTCCTTCACCATATAGATGTTTAGAAGAAAAGTACTTTGGCCGTTAAAATATGCGAAGTAAATATATGCATACAAATTCTTAATACATTTGTTTGAAATTCCTTTTTTCAGCTGTATTAAGGTGGGAGTGGCCAGAGCTGTGATAGAATGGTCGGGAGATGAGATGGGAACAGGATCACCCAGTGGGGTGGATGGGGGGAAAAGGGAGGGAGGAGAATGACTGGCTCATCAGATAAGTGCTGTGATGATTTTTATAAATCACTTCTAATATATATATTTTTTTAAATTCTGCTCGGAGAAGGTTCACTAGGTTGATTCCGGGTATGGAAAGGTTGTCTTATGAGGAAAGATTGAACAGGTTGCGTCAATACTCATTGGAGTTTAGAAGAATGAGAGGAGACCTTATTGAAACATACAAGATTCTGATGGGACACGATAGGGTAGATGCTGAGAGGACGTTACCCCTCATGGGGGAATCTAAAACTAGGGGGCATAGTCTCAGAATAAGGGGTCGCCTGTTTAAGACGGAAATGAGGAGGAATTTCTTCTCCCAGAGGGTCGTGAATCTTTGGAATTCTTCACCCCAAAAAGCTGTGGAGGCTGAGTCATTGAATACATTCAAGGCTGAGTTAGACAAATTTTTGATCAGCAAGGGAGTCAAAGGATATGGGGAAAGGGTGGGAAAGTGGAGTTGAGGTAAAAATCAGATCAGCCATGATCTCATTGAATGGCGGAACAGGCTCGAGGGGCTGAATGGCCTACTCCTGCTCCTATCTCTTATGGTCTTATGGACTCCAATATGGAGAATGCAACATTCTTCCAAACCTTTTTAAACCAGGCATATCATGGGTTAGAAACAGAGTGAAGCTCCCTCTCCCGCACACAACAATGTCTTAATCCCAGCCTCAGGAGAGCAGTGTGACTTAATACTATTTCCCATGCGGGCCATCTTATGGCCTCTTCAAGTGAGGATGCCAATTCAACGCCTATTGGTACAGAATTACAGGCAGCTCTCCTCTTCAAATTCAGCTCCAATAGAAAGCAAACTGATACTTTGCAAACTGATTTCACGCTGGACCTTTATAACAGTCTCGCCTGGATTCAAAGCTGGGTCTCAGAGCCAAAAGGACAATGTATCGATCCACTGCGCAGCCTGCTTCCCAAAGGGAGTCCTTCAATTCACACTCTGGCAGCTACTGGTGTCAGAAACCATCCTTAGAAATATATGAAAAAGACTGGCATTTATGTAGCACCTTGTCACATCTCTCAGTAACACCTCCAAGCTCACATACATTGAATTATTTTGACGCGCAGTCACTGTTAGAGAACAGAAGAGAACTTGTATTTTTAAAAATTCATTCTTGGGATGTGGACATCACTGGTGAGGCTGACATTTATTGCCCATCCCTAGTTGCCCTTGAGAAGGTTGGTGGTGAGCCACCTTCTTGAACCGCTGCAGTCTGTGCGTTGAAGGTGCTCCCACTGTACTGTTAGGTACAGAGTTCCAGGATTTTGACCCAGCGACAATACAGTGTCATGTCTCTCAGTACTGTTCCAAAGCATTTCACATTCCATGGATCAGCACTGTTATGTGGGCAAACACGGCTATGTCCAACAAGAAAAACACTTCCTCAGTACTGCATTGAATTGTCAGCTTTGGGCTTAAACTCATAACCTCTGACTCTGAGGTGAGAGATGAGACCTACTGAGAAAAGTTGAAAAACCTGAGGTTACATAAAGCTAGAAAGACAGACTTGCATTTATGTAGTGCCTTTAATGCCCTCGGGACGTCCCAAAGCACTTTACAACCAATGAAGTGCTAGACAAACACAACAACAGCAAAGTCCCACAATCAGCAATGAGATCAATAATCAGTTAAGATGTTGGGTGTTGTTGGTTGAGGCAGGGATGTTGGCCAGAACCCCGGCAGAACTTGCTGGTCTTCTTCAAAGAATGCCAGGGGATCCACCTGAACCACCGGAATAGGGAGGCAGGAGGATTTGATTCAACATCTCATCCATAGGATAGCACCTCTGACAATGGGACCTCAATTTTAACAGTAGTAGAAAGATATTGGGCCTGGATCAGTTAGCATATACACAACTTCTCCTTGTATCTTCAGCATTCCACTTTCAGTGTGAACATAATGTTTAAATTGTAGTGTATAGCTTGAAATGTCTGGAAAAGTTCTTTTGATCAATTTTTCTTTTAGCCAAGTCACACTTATCATTTAGGCCAGGACTGTCCAAGTTTTTAGTCTCATGGTCTGCTTAGATACATAAATCCACGGCTCCATTAATTTTTATATACCTCAAATTGCAGATCTTGGTGTTTCAATGTAGGATTTATTGAACGGTGAGGCAACAGCGCTAAAAACAGCCCTTTCCAAACTTCCAGGCCCACAAAGTTCAAACAGTACAAACCAGCAGATGAGAAGAAGCAGCGCAATTAGAACTGGGTTGCCTGGGCTTTACGGGCTGCTCTGCCACAACTTATGGGCTGTAATATGGGCACCCCTTGTCAACACATGAAGAATGGCCACTTGGGTGAGCCATTATTGGTGGGTGACTAGTGCCTGGGGAATCTTTACCCTTAGCATGAGTTAGGGCCTTCAGGAAAGGGAGAAAATTGGAAGGGAAAGTAACAGGCCCTTCCAAGACTACTACAACGTTAGGGGTCAGTGCCAAACACAGGCCTGGGAGACTCGTGAAACTTGCTCTATCCTCTGTTGCTGAATGGATAAAAAAAAAACACTGAAAAATAGCCAGATTCATTTGTGTGCACAATGAAAACAGTTCTAAACACAGACTGATGGACTATTTATAGAACAAGGGGGGATTTGAAAGGAATTCAGCTGCATCTGGCGTGACTGCCAATAGAACACAAATGTGACCCGTTTTATCGGTCTTTCTTACTGTTCAGCTTTGAGGTTTAATTTCTCCTCTGAACTATTCTTACCACACTGGTTAATGGCAGCCCATCAAATTCCTGATTGCGATTCTTTAAAGCTGTCGTTGATAAGACTTGGATGGGAATCTGTTAATCAGTGCAGCCAGATCCGATTGAACATTTTTGTCTACTCAGTCAGATCTCCGGTCAGTGTCAGAATCATAATATTTTGTAGCACAGAAGGAGGCCATTTGTTCTATCCGCCTAATCCCATTCCCTTGCCCTTTCCCCCATAGCCTTTCAAATTTTTCTTTTACAAGTATTTATCCACTTCTCTTTTAGAAACTATTATGGATTCTGCTGCCACTACTGTTTCTGGTAGGGCATTCCATTTCTTAACAAACTTCTGCCTAAAAAAACTATCCTAACATCTCCCTTCATTCTTTTGGTGTTGATCGTAAATGTATGCCCTCTAGTTACTGATTCACCAACCAAAGTATTTATCTTATCCAAACCAAGCTTGGTTCAGGTATTCAGTTTGGTTCAAGATGTCAATTTTTCTCCAAACCAAATCGACCAAACCACAAAAAGAATGTCTTTAAATAGAGTCTCTCAAATTATACCTGTGCACTCAGAATTAAGATCATAAATACACTTCTACATTATCAAATACCCCTCAGTTTGTGGTTTGACAGGAGTGAGGTGGACAGGGAACATGTTTTATGGAGAGAGATGGCACATTACAAAGACAAGGGAGAGGTGATTGAGACTTTCATTTAGAAAGCACTTCATCATACCTCTCAGAAATGTTCCAAAATGCTTCATGTGCAAGGAATTAGGCGTTCAGTTGGGAATTGCAGGATATTGACCCAACGACGATGAAAGATTGGCGATATATGCCCAAGCAAGGATGGTGTGTGACTTGGAGGGGAACTTGGAGGTGATGGTGTTCCCATGACATTGCTGGTCTCGTTCTTCTCAATGATAAAGGTCGCAGGGGAGGGAGTTGCTGCAGTCCATCCTGTAGATTGTGCGTACACCAGCCACAACCAGTGGTGGAGTGGGTGAATATTGAGTCCAGTCACAATGTCACCAATCAAGTGATCTGCTTTGTCCTGGATGGTGTCCAGCTTCTTGAATGGTGAATATTCTGACCTATTTTAATTAGTAAAACACTCATGGCTTTTTACTAAAACAATTTTATATTTTTTTCCTCAGTAATAGCCAGCATTAGTCACAGGCAAAGTAGAAATGATCTGATCTCAGCGGGGAAGATTTTTCATAGAATCAGAGAGGTTTCGGTACAGAATGAGGCTACATCGAGTTAAATCGAAACCACAGCCTAGAAACAGGCCATTCGGCCCAACTGGTCTATGCCAGCCTTTATGCTCCACACGAGCCTCCTCTCTCCCTCGTTCATTCAACCCAATCAGCATATCCTTCTATTCCTTTCTCCCTCATGTGCTTATCTAGCTTCCCCTTAAATGCCTCTATGTTATTTGCCTCCGCTACTCCTTGTGGTAGCGAGTTCCACATTCTTACCACTCTTTTGGGTAAAGAAGTTTCTCCTGAATTCCCTATTGGATTTATTGGCGACTGTTTTATGTCTATGACCTCTAGTTTTGGACTCCCGACAAGTAGAATCATTTTCTCTATGTCTACCCTATCAAACCCTATCATTATCTTAAAGACCCCTATCAGGTTACCCCTCAGCCTTCTCTGTTCTAGAGAAAAGAGTCCCAGCCTGTTCAGCCTTTCCTGGCAAGGCTATCCTCTCAATTCTGGTATCATCCTTGTGAATCTTTTTTGCACCCTCTCCAATGCCTCTATATCCTTTCTACAATATGGAGACCAAAACTGTTCACAATACTCCAGGTGTGGTCTAACCACGGTTCTATACAAGTTTAACATAACTTCTTTGGGCCATTTGGCCCATTGTCCCTGTGCCGATGATAGCTGTCCCACCAAAACTCACTATTCTAATCCTATCTCCCTGCACCTATTAATACTTTTCTTCTTCAAGTGTTTATTTAATTCTCTCTTAAATATCATAATTGACTTAGCTTCAATACAGCTGTAGCTCAGTGGTAGCACTCTTGCCTCTGAGCCAGAAGGTCGTGGGTTCAAGTCCCACTCCAGGTACCTGAACACAAAATCTAGGCTGACACTCCAGTGTAGTACGGAGGTGCTGCCTTTCGGATGAGACTTTAAACCGAGACCCTGTCTGCCTTTTCAGGTGGATAAAAGAGATCCCATGGCACTATTTTGAAGAAGGCGGGGGAGTTCTCCCCAGTGTCTTGGCCTATTAATATTTATCCCTCAACCAACAGTACTAAAACAGGCTATCTGGTCAAATGCTGTTCGTGGGAGCTTGCTGTGCGCAAATTGGCTGCCGCGTTTCCCATGTTACAATAGTGACTACTCTTCAAAAGTGGCTGTAACGCACTTTGGAATGTCCTGAGGTCGTGAAAAATGCTATATAAATAGAAGTCTTTCTTTCTTCTGTTTTCCATATCTAAATGAAAAAGTTCCTCCTAGTCACCCCTTTATGCCACTCATACTAATTCTAAATTTAGCCCTCTTGTTATAGATTCACTGATGGGTGGAAATAACCCTTCAGTATTTACCCTCTTATATCTGTTCATAATTTTGAACACTTCAGTTGGATCTGTCCCTTAATCTCTTCTCTGCTCCAGTGACTACAGCCCTAATTTTCACATCTTTCATCACACCTATATCCTTTTATCCAGTAAATCTGCACTGTATCTATTCCCTGGCTCAAAAAGCATTTTTTCTAATCCTCCATGAGTTGTTTATAGTGAAAATCATAGCTGACACACAGAAGGAATCTTTCCCTCCGGGGTTTAATGCAGCTACACTAAAAGTTTTGTAACTGTATAAATACTCGAAATAAAAATAAATAAATAAGCAACCTGAAAAACGGAACATATGAATGTTCAGGACCGGAAAAGATCGCTGTAAATCCCTCTGGCCAGTCTCTGTGTTTAAGAAGCATCATATCTCAAGATGTCCCTCATGCTCCTCCAGGTACATATCCCTCTCTCTTGAACTTGTTAATACAATCAGTCCCCACCACCTCCTTTGGAAGTGCATTCCATACATTCATCAAGGGGAGATTTAATAGAGTATGAAGGGTAAATAAGGACAAATAAGGAGAGTAAATAAGGAGGAACTGTTTCCAGTGGTAGAAGGGTCAGTAACCAGAGGACACAGATTTAAGGTCATTGGCACAAGAACCAGAGGGGAGATGAGGAGATTTTTTTTTTATTCAGCGAGTTGTTATGATCTGGAATGCACTGCCTGAAAGGGTGGGGGAAGCAGATTCAATAGTAACTTTCAAAAGGGAATTGGATAAATACTTGAAGGGGAAAGATTTGCAGGACTATGGGGAAAGAGAAGGGCTTCATTGGATAGCTCTTTCAAAAGAGCCGGCATAGGCATGATGGGCCGAATTACCTCATTCAATGATTCCTTCTGCATGTCATTAAATGTAAACTGTCTTTTTATCCTCTCTTTTCTCAGCCTGAGGCTGTGCATTTTAGTTAAATCTGTGACCGTGTTAAACAATTGGAAATAAAGATGAAATGGTCTGGATTCCACTGTGAACTACGACACACACTGCTTCCAGGACCTGGGTTGCTGCTGCTGCCCGTATCCTAACTCGCACCAAGTCCTGTTCTCCCATCACTCCTGTGCTCACTGACCTACATTGGCTCCCGGGAACATCTTGATTTTAAAATTCTCATCCTTGTTTTCAAATCCCTCCATGGCCTCGCCCCTCCCTATCTCTGTAACCTCCTCCAGCCCTACAACCCTCCGAGATCTCTGCGCCCCTCCAATTCTTGCCTCTTGCGCATCCCTGATTTTAATCGCTCCACCATTGGCGGCCATGCCTTCAGCTGCCTAAGCCCTGGAATTCCCTCCCTAAACCTCTCCGCCTCTCTCTCCTTCTTTAAGACTCTCCTTCAAACCTATCTCTTTGACCAAGCTTTTGGTCACCTGTCCTAATGTCTCCTTGTGTGGCTCGGTGACAAATTTTGTTTGATAATCGCTCCTGTGAAGTGCCTTGGGACATTTTACTACGTTAAAGGCGCTATATAAACACAAGTTATTGTTGTTGTTGCGGGCTGGGATCAACCGTTGCGTGTGAAATGAGTTTGGATGTCTCGATCGAGTTACCAAGTGGGCGTCGGCCCACAGCATAAAACTTCACATCAAACAGCACCAACTTGCAACCTCACTCAATGGGGTGAAATTCTTATGACAAACAGGAGAATGCCCACTTCTGTCTGTACTTAACAACGTGCTAATTAAATCACAGGCTTTGAAAAGTGGAATTTATCAGAATGCGATTTTGTTTGTGGGTCGTTAATTGTGAAGAAAAAAAGCAAAGCATTTTTCCCATTTTTCTTTAAAGAGACATCCACCCTAAGAAGAGGTCGTAAGAACTGTTAAGAGTCAGAAAAGTTAATGTTCCACTGTTGCAGTAAGGGGCAGACTTCTGAGGCCGCGTTAGGATGCTGTCTTTTCTGCCAAGCCTGACCTGGGAGTGCTCAATACTGGCACTGTGTGTGTAGGGGTGTTGAAACAGCACGACATAAAAGCCTAGAAATTCTAGACCACTGAGAGCATGGAAGTGGCAACTGGATGAGGGGATGAATTTGGGGCAGAATCCATTTCCATCACATGTCCAACCTTTTTGGCTGGGAAAAAAAAAATTCAGGAGGCGTGGGGCAGGCACGTGTCCATCCGCCTCCCCGCACCCCCACCCCCATCCCCACCCCCACCCCCATCCCCACCCCCATCCCCAGCCACACTGCAATGCCGCAGATGGAAGCGAGGCTGGTGGGTGACTGGCATGCAACAGATATCAAACAAGCAGTTTGATATCTGTTGGTTCTGGTCTCCATATTATCAAAAGGATATAGAGGCACTGAAGAAAGTGCAAAAAAGATTTACAAGGATTGTACCAGAACTGAGAGGTTTTACCTATCAGGAAAGATTGAGCAGGCTGGGGCTCTTTTCTCTAGAAAAGGAAAGACTGAGGGGTGACCTGATAGAGGTCTTTAAGATTATGAAAGGGTTTGATAGGGTAGACGTAGAGAAGATGTTTCCACTTGTGGGGAGAGACCAGAACTAGGGGCCATGAATACAAGATAGTCACTAATAAATCCAATAGGGAATTCAGGAGAAACTTCTTCACCCAGAGAATGGTTGGAATGTGGAACTCGCTACCACAAGGAGTAGTTGAGGCGAATAGCATAGGTGCATTTAAGGGGAAGCTAGATAAACACATGAGGGAGAAAGGAATAGAAGGGTATGCTGATGGGGTTAGATGAAGTAGGGAGGGAGGAGGCTTATGTGGAGCATAAACACTGGCATGGACCTGTTGGGCCGAATGGCCTGTTTCTGTGCTGTACATTCTATGTAAGTGCTGTACGTGGGCCCCACACAGCCGTTTGCCCGCGTCAATCAATTGATGGTGTATGCCTGGAGCAACCTCAGCCGTGGAGTGCTGAGTGCTCCCCCTTTCTTTTCACTGCCTTGCTCTAAGTATAGAATCATACAGCACAGAAGGAGGCCATTCTGCCCATCGTGCCTGTGCCGGCTCTTTGAAAGAGCTATCCCTGCTCTTTTCCCCCATAGGCCTGCAAATTTTTCCTTTTCAAGTATTTATCCAATTCCCTTTTGAAAGTTACTACTGAATCCGCTTCCACCACCTTTTCAGGCAGTGCGTTCCAGATCATAACAACTCGCTGCGTAAAAAAAACTCTCATCATCTCCTCTCTGGTTCTTTTGCCAATTATCTTAAATCCGTTTTTTCTCATTACTGAACATCCAGCCAGTGGAAAGAGTTTCTCCTTATTTATCTGCCAATACCCCTTATATCTGAGCAGCTTCCCTTTTATTTGGTCAACGAAGCAAACCTCTGGTAAGACGGTCAGTTCCCCTGGTGGATCAGTGATGCAGAATGGTCCCAGGTTTGATTACTGGTCTGTGTTGTGTTAACTGGCCTTGCTCTGGCTGTGGTAGTGATGCTACTATTTGACTCAGCTCCACCCCACCGGGCTTGGGAAGAAAAAAAAAATCAGCCCAGGTTCCCTGCTGCTGATCACGATCCAGTGACCCCCCCCACCGCTGGCAGATCTTGCGCATGGACCTCAGGTAAGGACAGGGGTCAGCCTCAGCCGTGATGCCTCCCATGGAAAAATATCCCGCCCGCCCGCCCCCTTTGAGGCTTGCGCATGAAGACTGGCCATTTGGGCAAGGTACCAGATCGCGGCTGTCTCTCAGCGGGAGTCAACGTCTTCAGGAGAGGAGCAGGGAAAACTGAAGATTAAAAGACACACTGTCATTTAAAGCCGATCTTGACTTTGCGCGATGGTGTAAAACACCTGCTAACAAGTTGGCAGCCCGATTGACCTCAATGGAAATAACAATCGGGAGAGGTGTGAAACGGGCTGCCACCCGTTTTACAAAAGTCGAGACCTACTCCAAGGATTCCAACAGTCCCCGATGTATCAGAGGAGCTGGAACTGTGCTGTGGTGTCCAGCAGGCACCAGAGGTGTAATGATCAGTGAGGCCTGCAGAGGGGGTTACTGAAGAAACTGCTTGTTCATTGAGTGGCAGAAGGCCTCCTGATGTGCACTGTAGCAGTTTCTTGATAAACCAGTGAAGTCCACTCATAAATCTTGTCAAGTACTTAAACTAGCATTGTGCAACCTTTGCATTATTAAACTCCAACTGTGCATAACCGGTACTTGTGTTGGCTTTCTTTGAATTGTTAAAGGAAGCTGGTGTTACAGCCTGTCTTAAAGCAACACTGACCTTTTATAATGTTTCTTACGGGATTACTAGCTAAGAGGCATGAGCAGCGCTGTGATTGACGACACAATGACATTCGCTGCACTGATTGTATCTGGGGTCGGTTTTGGTCTCCCAGTGAGAAAATGGCAGAAGGTGGACAAGAGGAAAGGACCAACCACTCGGAGCAATCAGTCAGGACCCGTCCCATTTTCTGGGTTACCCGTCATTGGCACAAATTAGGTGAGCTAATGCCAATTGTGGGGGGGGGGGGCAGGGCAGGAAATGGGGGTGTTGCTGTAAGTTCTTAATGGCTTGAAGCGGCTTAAAGGGGAGGGGTTGTTTTTGCGGCCAAATCAGGGAAGGGAGCTGCAGGATATCCCCTGTGGAGGCCTGGATGGAGCCAGAGGCAAAAAAAATATCAAGGCTGCAATGACCTTGACTGTAGCAGGCAGCGCTGGGCTTGCTCTGGCAGCTGGCTGCATGTCTGCTTGCAGAATGCAAGACAACTCTGTCACCAGTTGTCCTCTGATATCTAGCCCGAGGTATCTAGCCCAAGGGAATCCAGACAGTGAGTGTCGGCAGAGACTATTTAACAGGGGTGCATCACAGCCAAACCTGATCTCGTCCTCAGATGATGGTCAATCATGCTCACTTTCCAGTAGGAGGTCAACAAGCAGTGACCAGGAGCAAGAATCTGAGCTGATTTTTCCCCTTCTATTGCCCAACTGTAGTACCTCAATCGCCACCCCAGCTGAGATCAGATAACTCAACGCAGACCTGGGACCTTCCTGATCTGTGCGACTGCACACCGGGCAATAGACTTAACAAGTGAGCAGTTGCATAGCTCCCTGGAAATGTTTATACTTTAAAGAAGAAACACACACTAGGAGCTCAATACTGTAGACATCCAGTGCTGTGCTTACCCTGAATTGCATCCTGCTGTAAACGATCCCATTTGTAGGGTCATCATTCAGATCCCAGTGACCAGCTAGGTATCCAAGTGCCATATAATAGCAGACCAAATAGGAAGTTGGAACATCTCATTTGCAAGATCCATCCCAGCTCCAGGAAAGAAGAGGTCATCCTTCCTTGCCCCTGGAAAACATAAAGGAACATATCAGATACCGAGGTCAGGAGTTGCCCCCTCCATCGCCTTCCCTCCCACACCTCCCTGAAACACCAAATGACAGGGACTGGCCCATGGCCTCAAGGCACTGAACTTGCTTTTGGTACTGTCCAGACTGCATTGGACCAGCTGCACAGGGACAATAGTGCTTGCATAGAGGTTGTCTGGGTACACCTTAGAGATATTGTCAGTCAGGGTCCGCTGATTGTAGGCCAGTTAATGTTGGGGAGAGTCTCAAGTGCCACAATGACTATGCACCAATCTCTTCAGAGACGAGGGATGCCAACTCTGGTTGGACATATTTCCTGGAGGTTTCATCACATGACCTTCTGCCTCCAACCGCTCTGCCCCCACACTCCCGCTATTGGTCACCCAACAAGCCATACTCGCGACGCCCCGCCTTCCCATGCCAATCGGAAAGTGAGTGGACTCTTCATTACCTGATTGACTGACAGTCAAGAATTATCCAAACAGCCTTTTTACCCCATGTCCGATATTTTTATGACTAATAAATAAAAGTGTTCAAAGAATTTTTTAATTTAAAAACACAATTTTTAATGCCCTTATGATTTTTCTCCTGGGTTTGCTCGTAGCAGTGTCCTGGACATTAACCTTTAATTCCTGGAGACGCCAGGGCATTCCTGGGGGGGTTGGCAACCCCTATCAGAGGCTGACTCCGTGAAGGGCCCTTGCAGTGGCTCTTACTTGCAGGGTTGTGCAGGTATCTGGTAACCAGCCAACATGTAGGGATGCAAGGATCTAGTGTCATATGTGTTACTCTCCCTTTATGATACATCATTACAGGTAGTTCTTAAGAAACTTAATCAGCTCAATCAGCCAAAACTAGGATCAGAGCTTCAGTGGAATTTTTGCAAGCCTGGAGCTTTCTGAGTGCAGGAACCAGTGGAACTTTTAATCATTCCTGCATCAGCCCTGACTTTTCCACTGGAGCAAGTGGCCTACATTTGTGGAGCTTTGCAACAAGTGGGTGAAGCCAGGTTTGGCCAGCCCAGTTTTTACAGTCTTTGCCTCCTAACGAGTTGCTACACGGCAACTAAAGTACGGTGAAAGCCAAAGCTTCAGCAGGTTTGAGGGAGAGTCCACTCACCGGCAGCCATGGTGCACACTGCCAATCAGGGCACTGAGATACCCAGTTAAACATTAACATGGAACACAAGAAGAACAAGCCACCAGAAAAAAAAAGAACCTTTTTTAGTTGAGTACAGCAGGTCAACAACCTGAGCATTGGTCTGTAGGTACCAAGAATGTGGGTGAGCAGTGGGTGGGGGCTCCAACCATGGTTGTGTCAAATGAGGCTGAGATTCTCTGGAGGAGGGGAGAGCGTTTGGAGGAAAACAAGGCAGAGTTGGAGAATTGCCGCTTGTAGTTACATCTACATCTTTTAAGATGGTCATTAGGAACAGGTATTGGATGTAGTTTGCAACCAAACTGCCACCCAGAGTTGGCAATGTTGGGTCTGACGCCACATTGTGCCTCGGTCCTGCCCACCCCATGTACCTACTGGAGCATACTGAGCCTTGATTTCACCACAGAGAGAATGTAGGGAGGAACAGGAGCGCGTAGGATGGCAAATTCCCAATCTTAGCGACACAAAAGGGGAAATCGCAAAGGACCATTTGCCATAGTTTGTATTGATAAAGAAAGACCTGCATTTATATAGCGCCTCTCACGACCTGAGGACATCCCAAAGCGCTTTACAGCCAATAAATTACTTTTTCAAGTGTAGTCACTGTTATAATGTTGATAGTTAGGTTCATAGTTGGCAGAAAATATATAGGGGGTTTATGATGGGAGGGCATATGAAGCCTCACTTAAAAGCTGTCTTATAGCAAAATAATATTGTCAGCATGGCTTACTTTCAAGTCAGGCGCACCCCTCAATTAGTGGTTTAATCTGTGCTGTACTCATTGTCTGCACTGTGGTTGGTTTATTTCAATGCAGAAAAACGCAAACTGGCAGCAGTTTACACCAAATGAAGCAGCAAACATTTGCCAAGTCTTTCTTCATGTGGCATGATGTTCGTCAATGAGTATGGCATTCTTTCTAGCAGAGTAGACCAAGAACCTTGGCTGATCTTTCCCCCTCCATAACCCAGCGGGAGTGGGGCCAATCAACCATGGTGTCCCGGCTCCTGCCCTGGTTGAGATCAGCAAACTCAGCAGAGGCCAGAAATCAAACCTGAGGACCTCTTGGTCTTTATGATTCAGCTCTACACCGACTGAACCATACGTGACGGTCCACCCATCATTGCTAAACAACTTGAGCAATCAAACAAACAAAGGTTTGTAAAATAAAATTTGAATTTACCACATTAGTGGACTTTCGGTACCAGTGTTTTTTCTCTGGTGCGGTTTGTTCCTGATCATTCTGAGAATGTAGCCGCTTCACAAATAACTCAAAACAGCCATAACACTGCCATGTCCACGTGCCCCTGGCTTTGGGCATGAGGAATGACTAAACTGACTCAAGTTTAAGATTCCAGGTTGAAGTGAAGTCAAAATGGTCAACAACCATCAACCAGGTTAGAACATGGCTGAAACAGGTAAAGTGGGACATGGGGGAAATCTCAGGCACAAACCCAGTTTGTAATGCCCACCATTTTGAGGTTTTTTTTTTAAATCACTTTTCGATGATCCTCGACTGAACCCTAGGAAAACTCAAAACTTAACTGTCCAAAAATATAAATGAAGAAGTAAAATAATCAGTCTCTGTCATGGCTTGTTGTAGTGGAGGCGTTACACCAATGACCCAAGCACTGCATGGTTCTGGCTCCTTGTCATCTCATAACCCCTCGCCGTCCTGAATGAGCACGGGTCTGGGCCAAATTGCAGGAGGTGCCGGGACTGGTTAACACATCAGGGAGCTTCATGATTGTGCTTACAGGAAGAGGAATTTGAACAAATAATGAATGGCCTTTTGACTGAGTACAAACAGGAGACGCAAGAACCAGTGACCCAGTCAAAAAGCTAAACTGTGGGATGAATGCCTCACTTTAGGAGCTAAATGTCAACTGTAATGCTGGGGGGGGAAGAGAATGCCATTTCTGCACTTACTGCAATATTTCCTGCCTGATGTTGATCTACATATGAATGCTTTCAAGCGTAGATCCATTGATTCATTCCTACAACGTTGTCAAAACCATCACCAGACAGATGGAGGGCAAGATATTACCCGAGAATGGATGGCCTTTTTAACCATCGATTCACACTCCTATCACTTCATTTCAAAATGAGACAAATAATTGCGGATGTCGTGATTCCGCCAACAATTAAATTAATTTCTGTGACTGAGCCAAACAGACCACAACGTCCTGAGTTTGACTTCTGCTCTGTGCCAAGTTAACTGATCTCAGGTGAGGTTGCAGTTAAGGTCATTACAACTGACCCCAGCGCCCCTGGGCTAGAGCAGGGGAAAATAAATCAGGGTTTCCTGCTTCAGATCACTAGCTGGGGCCATAAATATAAGATAGTCACGGATAAATCCAACAAAGAATTCAGGAGAAACTTCTTTACCAAGAGAATGGTTAGAATGTGGAACTTACTACCACATGGAGTAGTCGAGCCGAATAACATAGATGCATTTAAGGGGAAGCTAGATAAACACATGAGGGAGAAAGGAGCAGAAGGATATGTTGATGGGGTTCGATGAAGTAGGGTAGGAGGAGGCTCATGTGGAGCATGAACACCGGCATAGACCTGTTGGACTGAATGACCCGTTTCTGTGCTGTAATTTCGATGTAATTCTATGTAGACAGGTCATGTAAGTCAGTGCTTCTCATTAACAGAGATGAAGGTTGCATGTCTGGTTAATATAATTTAGACAGGTCAGCAGTGAACCAAAGAAAAAGACTCACTTGCTTCTCTCTTGCCCCCCTCCTATAGAGAATTGAAACCAGGGAGCTGACAGAATGTGTGAGGAGTAGGTTCCTACAGTACTAGTGATTGCCAGTAATGTAGATGTTTTAGAGACCATTCGTCCATTCATTACCACTCTGCTCTCTGTATGAAATTCCACACTCTCTCTGATTAACAACCTGCTAGAGAAATCGTGGGAACGTGTGCCTTTGAGACGTGCGATTTCCGAGAGTGATTTTGGTAGCGAGTCATTCATTTCACAGAAAATAAGCATGCTCCTGTTCTTTTTAAATTAAAACTTTACCCGCAGAAGGCGAAAAATCGCACTGTTCAATATTATTCACAGGTGGGGTAATTCACTGGTACAAAGTTTCACTGTCCACTGCTTTAACAGAGGTGCTAACACACTTAAATAAGGTTAACTCCTTTATTAAATAACGGACAAAGGAATTACAACTAAACCCATTCAGGGATTCATTACTATTGTGCCCAGACTTTTAAAAGCACCTCAATGTACCGAAGTTTACAATTCACCTTCCTGTTTAATTTAACTAACACTCATCAGCAGAACACAGCTAATTCATCGTGACGTAGATCCCATTTGTCAAGAACCATTGGAGTTCCTTATAAATGAATATTCGTGCCAGACAAGTGACAGGCAATGACCATCTCCAACAAGAGAGAGTCTAACCACCTCCCCTTGACATTCAACAGCATTACCATCACCGAATCCCTCATCATCAGCATCCTGGGGGTCACCATTGGCCAGAAACTTAACTGGACCAGCCACATAAATACTGTGGCTACAAGAGCAGATCAGAGGCTGGGTATTCTGCAGCAAGTGACTCACCTCCTGACTCCCCAAAGGCTTTCCACCATCTACAAGGCACAAGTCAGGAGTGTGATGGAATACTCTACACTTGCCTAGATAAGTGCAGCTCCAACAACACTTAAGAAGCTCAACACCATCCAGGACAAAGCAGCCCGCTTGATTGGCACCCCATCCACCACCATAAACACTCACTCCCTTCACCACTGGCGCGCCGTGGCTGCAGTGTGTACCATCCACAGGATGCACTGTAGGACCTCCCAAACCCGCGACCTCTATTACCTAGAAGGACAAGGGCAGCAGGCACATGGGAACAACACAACCTGCACGTTCCCCTCCAAGTCACACACCATCCCGACTTGGAAATATATCACCGTTCCTTCATCGTCGCTGGGTCAAAATCCTGGAACTCCCTTCCTAACAGCACTGTGGGAGAACCTTCACCCCATGGACTGCAGCGGTTCAAAAAGGCGGCTCACCACCACCTTCTCAAGGGCAATTAGGGATGGGCAATAAATGCTGGCCTTGCCAGCAACGCCCACATCCCATGAACGAATAAAAAAAATACTCAATTCAAAGAAGGGCTTTTGTGATATTTTGTTAGAATTTCTGGTGCATTTTAAGTTTTGCAAGTCAAAGGATTTTAATTGTTTAGTCTTGCCGGATCCTCAGCTGATGTTATCTCTGTACATTTTAATGTTATTTTGCATTCCTGTCACTTTTGTGCTGCCATGAGACTGTCCAGAATTGAAGACTCTCAGACCTGTCATTGGACACCAGAGATCTTTATCCCAGTGTCTGGCCTGGATCCAAGCCCAGAGCACATAGAGGGGAAAGGACTTACACAGCCTTTTGTTACCTCCAGAATCGACTATTCCAATGCTCTCCTGACCCGCCTTCCATCTTCAACCCTCCATAAACTTGAGTTCATCCATAGAATTACACAGAATATACAGTACAGAAACAGGTCATTTGGCCCAACAGGTCGATGCCTTCTTCATCTAACCCTATCAGCATATCCTTCTATTCCTTTCTCCCTCCTGTGTTTATCTTGCTTCCCCTTAAATGCATCTATGCTATTTGCCTCAAATACTCCTTGTGGTAGCGAGATCCACATTCTAACCACTCTCTGGGTAAAGAAGTTTCTCCTGAATTCCCCATTGGATTTATTAGTGACTATCGTATATTTAAATCTTATATTTATGGCCCCTAGTTCTGGTCTCCCCTGCAAGTGGAAACATCTTCTCTACATCTACCCCATCAAACCCTTTCATAATCTTAAACTCCTCTATCAGGTCACCCCTTAGTCTTCTCTTTTCTAGAGGACTGGTGGACAGCTAATGTTGTTCTATCTCATTTATTGCCCATCTCTACATAAGTAAAGCAACAGTAATGAAGAAAATAATAGCACTAAAGAGTGACAAATCCCCAGGACCAGATGGTTTCCATCCCAGGGTTTTAAAGGAAGTAAGTGAGCACATTGCGGATGCCCTAACTATAATCTTTCAAAGTTCTCTAGATTCAGGAACTGTCCCTCAAGATTGGAAAATTGCACATATCACTCCACTTTTTAAGAAAGGAGAGAGAGGGAAACCGGGGAATTATAGACCAGTTAGCCTAACATCTGCTGTGGGGAAAATGCTGGAGTCTATAATTAAGGATAGGGTGACTGAACACCTCGAGAATTTTCAGTTAATCAGAGAGAGCCAGCATGGGTTTGTGAAAGGTAGGTCGTGCCTGACAAACCTGATTGAATTTTTTGAAGAGGCGAGTAAAGTAGTGGACAGGGGAATGTCAATGGATGTTATTTATATGGACTTCCAGAAGGCATTTGATAATGTCCCACATAAGAACATAAGAACATAAGAACATAAGAAATTGGAGCAGGAGTAGGCCAATCGGCCCCTCGAGCCTGCTCCGCCATTCAATAAGATCATGGCTGATCTGATCCCAACCACAAATCTAAAGAACACAAGAAGTCGGAGCAGGACCCGGCCACATAGCCCCTGGGCCCTCTTCGCCACCCACAGGGCATTGACCGATCCGAACTCAGCTTCATGTCCAATTTCCTGCCCGCTCCCCATAACCCCTAATTCCCTTTACTTCTAGGAAACTGTCGATTTCTGTTTTAAATTTATCTAATGATGTAGCTTCCACAGACCTACCACCCTCTGAGTGAAGAAGTTTCTCCTCATCTCAGTTTTGAAAGAGCAGCCCCTTATTCTAAGATTATGCCCCCTAGTTCTAGTTTCACCCATCTTTGGGAACATCCTTACTGCATCCACCCGATCAAGGCCCTTCACAATCTTATATGTTTCAATAAGATCGCCTCTCATTCTTCTGAACTCCAATGAGTAGAGTCCCAATCTACTCAACCTCTCCTCATATGTCCGCCCCCTCATCCCCGGGATTAACCGAGTGAACCTTCTTTGTACTGCCTCGAGAGCAAGTATGTCTTTTCTTAAGTATGGAGACCAAAACTGTATGCAGTATTCCAGGTGCGGTCTCACCAATACCTTATATAACTGCAGCAATACCTCCTTGTTTTTATATTCTATCCCCCTAGCAATAAAAGCCAACATTCCGTTGGCTTTCTTGATCACCTGCTGCACCTGCATACCAACTTTTTGATTTTCTTGCACTAGGACCCCCAGATCCCTTTGTACTGCAGTACTTTCCAGTCTCTCGCCATTAAGAAAATAACTTGCTCTCTGATTTTTCCTGCCAAAGTGCATAACCTCACATTTTCCAATATTATATTGCATCTGCCAAATCTCCGCCCACTCACCCAGCCTGTCTATATCCCCTTGCAGGTTTTTTATGTCCTCCTCACTCTCTACTTTCCCTCCCATCTTTGTATCATCTGCAAATTTTGATATGTTGCACTCGGTCCCCTCCTCCAAATCGTTAATATAGATTGTAAAGAGTTGGGGACCCAGCACCGACCCCTGTGGAACACCACTGGTTACTGGTTGCCAGTCCGAAAATGAACCATTTATCCCAACTCTCTGCTTCCTGTTCGATAACCAATCCTCCACCCATGCCAGAATATTACCCCCAATCCCGTGATTTTTTATCTTAAGTAATAATCTTTTATGTGGCACCTTGTCGAATGCCTTCTGGAAGTCTAAATACACTATGTCCACTGGTTCCCCTTTATCCACCCTATACGTTATATCCTCGAAGAACTCAAGCAAATTTGTCAGACATGACTTCCCCTTCATAAAGCCATGCTGACTTTGTCCTATTAAATTATGCTTATCTAAATGTTCCGTTACTGTCTCCTTAATAATAGACTCCAAAATTTTACCCACCACAGATGTTAAGCTAACTGGCCTATAATTTCCAGCCTTCTGCCTACTACCCTTTTTAAATAACGGTGTTACATTAGCAGTTTTCCAATCTGCCGGGACCTCTCCTGAGTCCAGGGAATTTTGGAAAACTATCACCAAAGCATCCACAATCCCTACTGCCACTTCCCTCAAGACCCTAGGATGGAAGCCATCAGGTCCAGGGGATTTATCCGCCTTGAGTCCCATTATTTTACTGAGTACCATCTCCTGAGTGATTTTAATCGTATTTAGCTCCTCCCCCCCGAGAGTCCCCTGTTTGTCCAGTGTTGGGATATTCTTAGTGTCCTCTACTGTAAAGACTGAAACAAAATATTTGTTCAGCATTTTTGCCATCTCCATGTTTCCCACCATTAATTTCCCGGTCTCATCCTCTAAGGGACCTATGTTTGCCTTAGCCACCCTTTTTCTTTTTATATAACTATAGAAACTCTTGCTATCTGTTTTTATATTTTTTGCTAATTTCTTTTCATAATCTAACTTCCCTTTCTTAATCAATCCTTTAGTTACTTTTTGCTGTCAAAGAGACTGTTAGCTAAGATAGAAGCCCATGGAATAGAGGGAAAAGTATGGACTTGGTTAGGAAGTTGGCTGAGCGAAAGGCGACAGAGAGTAGGGATAATGGGTAGGTGCTCACATTGGCAGGATGTGACTAGTGGAGTCCCACAGGGATCTGTCTTGGGGCCTCAATTATTCACAATATTTATTAACGACTTAGATGAAGGCGTAGAAAGTCTCATACCTAAGTTTGCCGATGACACAAAGATTGGTGGCATTGTAAGCAGTGTAGATGAAAACATAAAATTACAAAGCGATATTGATAGATTAGGTGAATGGGCAAAACTGTGGCAAATGGAATTCAATGTAGACAAATGTGAGGTCATCCACTTTGGATCAAAAAAGGATAGAACAGGGTACTTTCTAAATGGTAAAAAGTTATAAACAGTGGATGTCCAAAGGGACTTAGGGGTTCAGGTACATAGATCATTGAAGTGTCATGAACAGGTGCAGAAAATAATCAAGAAGGCAAATGGAATGTTGGTCTTTATATCTAGAGGACTGGAGTACAAGGGGGCAGAAGTTATGCTGCAGCTATACAAAACCCTGGTTAGACCGCACCTGGAGTACTGTGAGCAGTTCTGGGCACCGCACCTTCGGAAGGACATATTGGCCTTGGAGGGAGTGCAGCGTAGGTTTACTAGAATGATACCTGGACTTCAAGGGTTAAGTTACGAGGAGAGATTACACAAATTGGGGTTGTATTCTCTGGAGTTTCGAAGGTTAAGGGGTGATCTGATCGAAGTTTATAAGATATTAAGGGGAACAGATAGGGTGGATAGAGAGAAACTATTTCCACTGGTTGGGGATTTTAGGAGTAGGGGGCACAGTCTAAAAATTAGAGCTAGACCTTTCAGGAGCGAGATTAGAAAACATTTCTACACACAAAGGGTTGTAGAAGTTTGGAACTCTCTTCCACAAACGGCAATTGATACTAGCTCAATTGCTAAATTTAAATCTGAGATAGATAGCTTTTTGGCAACCAAAGGTATTAAGGGATATGGGCCAAAGGTAGGTATATGGAGTTAGATCACAGATCAGCCATGATCTTATCAAATGGTGGAACAGGCACGAGGGGCTGAATGGCCTACTCCTGTTCCTATGTTCCTATGTTCCCTTTTTAAATATAAGAATAAATCCAGCAAACTATAGCTCAGTTAGCTTACTCTTGCACATCCCCCACTTCCTTCGCCCCACCAGCTGTCTAGGCTCTAAGCTTCTGGAATTCCCTCCACAAACCTCTCTACCTCTCTCTCCTACTTTAAGATGCTCCTTAAAACCTACCACTTTGACCAGGCTTTTAGTCACCCGTTAAATTATCTCCTTTTTAGCTCAGTGTTAATTTTTGTCTGAGTACACTCCTGTGAAGCACCTTGGGAAGTGATGAGGTCCAGGCCCCAGGGAGTGGCAGTGGCACGATGGGAGTCGTACGTGCTGACCTCTCTCAGGCTCTCAACACATTCGCCGGCACACCCCCCACCCCTCAGATAATACCCGCCATATGCCAAAAAGGCGAGTTGCAGCCTTCAGCTCAGGCTGCTGCTCCTACTCCTCCGAGCCTTGCTCCATCCACAACCAAGAAGCAAGGATAGCTCCCTTAATAAGTAGGGAAAGTTTTAAGGCGTCCAAAGTGTCGAAGTAGCGATCTAGAAGCTGCAAACTCTCCTGGCAAACCAGACAGCAAAAGATCCTGTGATCCAGCGACCTGCTCCTTCAGGAGCTCTCAGAAACCAATCCCGCTAAATTTTGCTGGCGGGACCGAGAGTGGGCGGAGCATCGCGAATTGGAGTTAAAATGCAGTGGTGGCGGGAATGACGTCATCGGAACACATCCTTGACCTTTTATTCAGGACCCCACATGCCTGGGGTGGGCGCATGACACGCAGCCAGAAACTGGTGTGTTAAAATGTTGTGGTGGGGTGGGGGGAATGGTGCAGAAAGGGTGCGGAGTGCCACCCAGATACGATTTTATTTCCCCGCTCCCACTGGGCGGCCCAGGTTAAAAATCGACCGTGCTGGATGATAAACCTTTTTAGACACAGTTCATGAATTCCTCTCCCTCTTTGCCCTTTAAACTGTTACTGTCCCAGTCTACACTGGAATAATTGAAGTCCCCCATTATCACTACTCTGTAGTTCTTGCATTTTTCTGTAGTTTGCCTACAAATTTGCTCCTCTATCTCATTCCCACTATTTGTGGGCCAACAGTATACTCCCAGTAGCGTAATAACTCCTCTATTGTTCCTTAATTCTAACCGAATAGATTCTTATCTTTGGCCCTCAACTACATCATCCCTTTCCAGTGCTATAATAGTTTCTTTGATCAATACTGCCATCCCCCCCTTTTCTTTCTTTCCTGAGTACCTTGTAGCCAGGAATATTAAGCACCCAATCCTCCCCTTCTTTGTAACATGGCCCGTCTCCGCCCCTGCCTCAGCTCATCTGCTGCTGAAACCCTCATCCGTGCCTTTGTTAGCTCCAGACTGGACTATTCCAATGCTCTCCTGGCTGACCTCCCATCTTCCACCCTCCATAAACTTGAGCTCATCCAAAACTCTGCTGCCCGTATCCTAACTCGCACCAAGTCCCATTCTCCCATCACCCCTGTGCTCGCTGACCTACATTGGCTTCCGGTCCGGGAACGCCTCGATTTTAAAATTCTCATCCTTGTTTTCAAATCCCTCCATGGCATCGGCTCTCCCTATCTCTGTAACCTCCTCCAGCCATACAATCCTCCGAGAGCTCCGCGCTCATCCAATTCTTGCCTCTTGCGCATTCCCGATTTTAATCACTCCACCATTGGCGGACATGCCTTCAGCTGCCTAGGCCCTAAACTCTGGAATTCCCTCCCTAAACCTCTCTGCCTCTCTCTCCTCCTTTCAGGTCTCCTTAAAACCTACCTCTTTGACCAAGCTTTTGGTCATCTGACCAAATACCTTCTTATGTGGCTCGATGTCAAATTTTGTTTGGTAATCGCTCCTGTGAAGCGCCTTGGGACATTTTACTACATTAAAGGCACAATATAAATGCAAGTAGTTGTTGCTGTTCTGACACACATGGAACTGCTGATCTCGGCTGTGCAACCGCGGAGCAGTAGTCAGTGAAGTCCTTGCACATCTCCATAGAGAGGAAGGGGACAAAATAAAGAGAGTCAAGTTGGCACAATGCCCTAGTGGACTCCCCAAATCCTTTCCACCATCTACAAGGCTCAAGTCAGGAGTGTGATGGAATACTCTCCACTTGCCTGGATGAGTGCAGCTCCAACAACACTCAAGAAGCTCGACACTATCCAGGACAAAGCAGCCCGCTTGATTGGCATCCTATCCACCACCCTAAACATTCACTCCCTTCACCACCAGCGCACCGTGGCTGCAGTGTGTACCATCCACAGGATGCACTGCAGCAACTCGCCAAGGCTTCTTTGACAGCACCTCCCAAACCCGCGACCTCTACCACCTAGAAGGACAAGAGCAGCAGGCACATGGGAACAACACCACCTGCATGTTCCCCTCCAAGTCACACACCATCCCGACTTGGAAATATATCGCCGTTCCTTCATCGTCGCTGGGTCAAAATCCTGGAACTCCCTTCCTAACAGCACTGTGGGAGAACCGTCACCACACGGACTGCAGCGGTTCAAGAAGGCGGCTCACCACCACCTTCTCAAGGGCAATTAGGGATGGGCAATAAATGCCGGCCTCGCCAGCGATGCCCACATCCCATGAACGAATAAAAAAAGTTCTCAGCATCAATGGCAGAGGACTATAAACTGGTTTTCCTCCCACTCGGCTAGAGACAGTTGTGGGGGGGGGGAAAAAAATTCGATAGGGCCCATTTTCGGGCGTAGGAAGTGTGATCCGCTATTACCCCACTCCTGATGGCCCCTATGCAGGCAGAATGTGAATTTCAAGCTGCCTGCTACTTACCATATTATCTCCATGCAGCCAGTGCTATCCATGCTGCTGAGAGGTTGCACGGAGAATGAGGAAGCCAGAAATGGGGCATACTCAGCGCACGTCATTGACAGCCTGCATCTCTTAAAGGTGCAGGTGCACATTTTAAATGGGACACGCGCAGTCCACTAGGTGGAGGGAAAGATGGCCGCAAGGATGGCAGGACAGGCGTGACAGAGGGCCCCACGCTTCTCCAATGATGCACTGGAGGCCCTGGTGGAAGGGGTAGATGGAAGGAGGGCCAACATGTACCTGCAGGAGACCTCCAGACTGCAGCTCCGCAGGCATTGGCAGGCTGTGGCACAGGAAGTGAACGCCAGGAGCATGGCACCACCCACGTGGGTACAGTGCCGAAAGAAGCTCAATGATTTGACACGAGTGGTCAAGGTGAGTGAATGCAAGTGTCAAGTGTCAAATCCTACCAACTGCATCACTGCTCCACGCATCACACTCCGTCACCCACCCACCAACAAACACTGCCCATCCATATGCAATGCTGCACTTGGCATGCTGCATCTCACCCGGACGTAGTACCACACGCAGGCCACACAACCACCATTAACAGATCGCACACACTGACAGCTGTTCAACCATGACAGGCATATCACCCACACACCTTGCAGGATACTCAGTGACACACTGTTCTCTGTCTTGCAGGAGAAGGTGAAGCATAACAGCCGGCAGCAGGAGAGACCTGAGGGTGGATGGGGACATTTACACGTCCTCACCCCCCTAAAGGAGATGGTGCTTCGGATCATTGGGCGGGCCGTCGCTGCAGCCGTGACAACGGCTGGAGGTTCCGATGAGGGCGGGGGGAGGTCTCTGCATATCTAATGTTCCTACTCGTTTCTCACATCTCCCTCCTCCCATAAACTTTTCTGATTCACGTGCTGCAGATGCTATCACGTGCTGCATCTGATGACTGAAGTCGCGGCTTCCATTGCAGCACAAACCAATGTCATCAAAAGTTTGCAAGCTACAGTTGCTGCTCAGACCGCTGCAATCGTGGCTCTGGGGACCAATGTGGAACGAGACTTCCAGGGCGTCACAGAACTCCAGCAATCCATTCTCAGGATTGCTGAGGCACCGCCCCGGGAGAGTGGCAGTGGCGCCTTGGCAGTCGGACCTACTGTCCACTCTCAAGACGACAGCATTCCTGCTCCCACCCCTGCCATTCCGCCAGTACCCTTGTTTTTGCCTATCGGCCAGCCAGACTGCCGCAGCCCATGCTGAGATGGTGCAGTCTGAAGCCGGGCCCTCTCGGCCCAGAACTGCTTGAGGTCGTCCTCCAAGGCCATCTGCACGCTCCTCAACTGAAGGCCAGCAGCTTTCCACCACCCGTGCTCCAGCCACTGGGGAAGCACCTCATAGAAGCACTAGGATAGGTAAAGGCACATGAACGACAGGCACTAAGGCAATGCACAAGGGTGAATAGTTCTGTTCTGTTTCCATAATGTCATTTATTCATTGATAAATATGACTTTGAATTTGCATTTCATGGTGGTTATTTTTTTGCGATGAACCGAGGGGGAAACCAATGAGCAATCAGATGGAGGGCGATTTGATTGTCTTGTGGGAGCGGAAAGATGGGGATTGTAGGACTGTTGGTGAGTTGGGGAATGTAGTTCACATTATTAATTGCGGGCATGAATTAGGCAAACACGTAGAGCCCTTGCAGACAAGGCACGTCGACCCTGTTGCACCCTTGCATCTTCCTCCACTTCCTCTTCCAGCTCCTCCTCCTCCTCAGCTTCCTCCTCCTCCACCTCTGGCTCAGGGTCTTCTCCAATCATTGGTGGCAAAGGCTGGTCCCTCATGATGGCGAGGTTGTGCAGCATGCAGCATACCACCATAAATCTGCCCACCTGCTCAGCGGAGTACAGCAGGGCTCCTCCAGAGCGGTCCAGGCAGTGGAAGCATTGTTTGAGGAGGCCTATGGTGTGTTCCACGATGTTGTGTGGCAGCATGGCTCTCATTGTAGGCCTGCTGTGCACGTGTGCGTGGGTTCCTGACTGGAGTCGTGAGCCATGGCGTGAGGGGATAGCCCTTGTTGCCCAGTAGCCAGCCTTTGACTTGTCGAGCCAGATAGCTGGCACATTGGACTGCCACATGACAAAGGCATCGTGACTGCTCCCAGGGTAGCAGGCATCGACCTCCGTGATTCGATGCACATGGTCGCACACCAGCTGCACGTTCAGGGAGTGGAAGTCCTTTCGGTTGACGAAGACAGCTGAGTTAATATGCGGCGCACGCAGGGCAATACGCGTGCAGTCAATGGCATCCTGCACCATGGGGAAGCCAGCAATACAAGCGAATCACTGTGCACATTTGTTCTGCTTGTCTCTGTCAAGAGGGAAGGTGATGAACCTGCTCCTCATCTGGTACAGTGGGTCTTTGTCCCTTATGCAGCAGTGCACTGCATACTACGAGATGTTGCACATGTCGCCAGCAGAGGCCTGACATGATCCTGAGCCGTAGAAATTCAGCGCCACGGTGACCTTCACAGCCACAGGCAATGCTGTCCTCGCCCTGCCCTGAGGCTGCAGTTGTGGCTGCACCAGTTGACAGATCTCGGTCACGGCTTCTTTAGTGAACCTCAGGCATCGGATGCAATCCTCCTCGGTCATGTTGAGGTAAGAGAATTGGTCCCGGAAGGCCCTCATTGGGATACGGCCTCATCGTCCTCCCTCTCCTCGCAGCTTGACCTGCAGTGCTCTTGCTGCATGCTTCCAGGCGTGCTCAATGCCCAGCGGGAGCCCAGCAGACCACCCATGGCTGCCAAGAACGTTGTTCAACCACGGTTGTAACTTTCCGAACCATAAGGCCGTACCTGCCTAACCACTCTCAAATATACTCTAGGAACTCTCAGTAAGTATAGGGAGATTCAAAAAACACTTCCTATTCCACCAGCAGCCAGAAGCAATAATCCAGCAACTAACCCGTAAATCCTGCATGGTCCCTTTAAATAGCGCTGGTGGGGGGGTCCTCCAGGCACTCTAAGACATGTTCAGGTATGCGTGGTTAAGACTGTGCGTTGAGATGAGCATTAGATACCATTTTGGACCTTCTCACTTTAAATCAGCGTTGCACACTGATTGCACGCATTTTCTCCCTAGTTTATACGCTTCTGGTGTTCGGTTTTGCGCATGCGCTAACTCCTATACCAAGATGGCGCAGGCGCATGTTACAACTGGAAACATGCGGACGCAGCCAAAACGCCATCCTGGATGTTTGAGAGGTCGTGTAGTGCAAAACAACGGGCGCCAAACGGCCCAATTTAGCGCCCAGTGCGTTGAACGCATTAACACTCAAGCAAAGGAGACATTTAAAAAAAACCTCAAATTGTACAAAATATCCCAACACACAACTCTACATAGGCTATCCAAATGCACTTCTCACCTTCATTCTAAATGTGCTTTCATGCCTTCTTATCTTTGACAAGCCTCATATCTCCAGAGAACTAACCAGAAGCAAAATCCTTAGTTCTTGCTGACATCGGCACTTTTGGCTGTAAAAAAAAATGATTTTCCTCCCCCCTCAACAATTTGTTCTGGTTTCTGATGCAATTGAGCTGACTCATTCCATAACCTGCTATTACATTAAGCATTCATCAAGGCTTTGACAGGGGAGTACCAGCTAGCCAACATATTCAAAGCAACTCCTCCCTTCAGGGAATCTTAGTATTGGCAAATCCACATGTTAACACTTTCTTTGGCTGTGAACTATTTAGAGGAAAAATCCTTTCATCAATTCCTGGCAAGCGTTGAGTTAGCAGATCTTAGCTGGGCAATAATGGACGGACTGCTACTGGCCTTCGTAGCACTGAGATAGGAACAGAGATGGGGGGAGAATTTCAGCCAAGGTTACAGCTCCTGATATCCAGTGACCTGCGCTTCAAAGCAGATATGTTGTATGAGGCCAGGCTTGGCTCTGATGACCTGCCCCTCACCACAATCACTGAACAGTTGTTGACACTCACTGTCCAGGCTCACAAGTAAAGAACAATGGCTTGGCTGAGATGCTAGAGGTTGCCCAGTGCCTGCTAGGGTCAGCACCTTTAGGAGAGAGGGGAGAAGAGAGAAGAGGGAAGGGAGGTGGAGAGCAGAAGACAGGAAGGGTGAGGGAAAGGAGAAGAGATGAGAGGAGAGAGAAGAGAAGCAAAGAGAAAAGAAAAGAAAAAAGAGGAGAAGAGAGAAGAGAAGTGGAGAGGAGAGGACAGAGAGGAGATGCAGAAAAAGCCAAATCAATATTTGTGCGAAAAATCTAGGTTGCCCAATCTCCTATATTACAATCCTGATTTTTTTTTTTGTTGATTCACATAATGTTGACTTGCACATGAAATTCTTTGAAGGAGCAGAGCAATTGCGGAAAGTTATTCTACTCATTCACAGATCCCCTGTGGCATTGCTCGCTAATAGTCAGGGATCCAGAACACAGTTTGTTGCTAACCTGACCTGCCCCTTTAAGGCCACTACTGAAATGAACCATGTGGGAAACCAGGGGACTGGAGCTGCTTGTAAATTCCTCCAGTCAATGAGAAGTCTGTAAATTGCTCGCAAACATCAGGCCAGGGGATGAAGTGCAAGACTTTCTTTTTCTTTTATGAGATTATTTTCCATCTGTAACATCTGGTTGTGTGAGTGTGCACACTAAAGGCAAAACTTATTTATTTCATTTGGAGGAGTGCTGAAATTCTCCAACAAGAAGTCTACAGATTAAACAACATTTCAATTATGTTTTATAAGGATCATTGTGTCACCAACATTCTACACTAGAAGCATTAACCTGCCTCCCTGGTGTCTGGGCCAATATTTATCCCTCAACCAACATCATTAAAACAGATTATCTGGTCGTTATCTCACTGCTGTTTGTGGGATCTTGCTGTGCACAAATTGGTTGTCGTGTTTGCCTACATTATGACAGTGACTACACTTTAAAAAGTGCTTCATTAGGACGCCCTGAGGTCATTAAAGGTGCTATATAAATGCAAGTTCTTGCTTTCTTTCTTCTTTGCAGATACTGATGAACCTGTGGTGTATTTCCAGCATTTTCGGTTCCTATTTCAATATTTCTGGTTTTTAATTGTTTCCACCTCTGTTGGTTATGGTAATGGTGTGATTTTTAAAGGGTTTTAAAATTATTTCACGAGAATATGCTGTTAGCTGAAGATTATGTAACTCTTCTAGTAAGCTGATAAAATCTTTAAAACAATTTGGGGATCAAGCTGATTCAGGTTCACTTATCGCTTTAAAAAGGTAGACTTCTAATGGTCTAGTGGGCAACACAATGGCTGTAAGGCACTGAACCACACAGACCAGGTTAGTTGTTTTCAGCCAAGACAACAGTAAGGGGTGCTACAGACAGTCTCACTACCCCTCTGAGTCAGAAGATCGTGGGTTCAAGTCCCACTCCAGAGACTTCAGCACATAATCCAGGCTGACACTTCAGTGCAGTACTGAGGGAGTGCTGCACTGCCGGAGGTGCCGTCTTATGGACGAGACCTTAAACCAAGGCCGCTCCTGCCCTCTCAGGTCGGCGTAAAAGGTCCTATGGCATTATTCCGAAGAAGAGCAGGGGAGTTCTCCCCGTTGTCCTGGACAATATTTATCCCTCAACCAGCATCACTAAAACAGATTATGCGGTCATTGTCTCATTGCTGTTTGTTGGATCTTGCTGTGCGCAAATTGGCTGCCGTGTTTCCTACATTACAACAGTGACTACACTTCAAAAGTAGTTCACTGGCTGTAAAGTGCTTTGGGATGTCCTGAGGTCATGAAAGGCACAAAAATGCAAGTAGTTTCTTTTAAGGACTGCTGGTTAGGCCTCTTAATGCCTGGAGAAAGTAGGACTAGTGAGGACTGTACATGCTTCACCCATTTCTCCTTGAAAGTTGCAATTGGGGTCCTACAACAAGCATAGGACCCCAGTAGCATATTTAAACGGCCTCCCACCTCTTTTGGGGTGGGATTGCTGAGCATCCAAAACAGAGGCCTGCCTGAGACTCAATTTTAACGCCTCATCTGAAAGACACCACCTCCAACAACACAGCACCAGGGCCTGTATTTATGCGCTCAAGGCCTGGAGTGAGGTTTGAACCCATGATCTTCCTACGCAGAGGTGAGAATGCTACCACTGAGCCAAACCTACACTGAAGAAAAGGAGGAAAGAGAGAAGTGGCAGAAGAAAAGACAGAAGAGCGGGGGAAGGAAGAGAAAAGAGGAACGAAAGAAGAGAGAGAGATGTCAAGGAGAATAAGGAACCCAGAATTGCAAAATGCTAGAAGTGCTTAATGACAAGTAGAAGCAGTAAGGTTACATAAGCCAACTGGTTTTCCTAAATTAAAACCACCCCACTCCCATCCCTGCACCTTTTCGGCAGGAATTGAAACCAATACTTGCTTCTGTAACGGGGAATTGAGTTTCACTACATGTCAAGAGTTTGACCTCAGCGTTCACTTTCCTGAATCAACCGCCCGCTGACTGAAGGAACGAGTCTGTTTGTTATCTGATCCTGCGAATTGTAGCTGTTTTATGGCAATGTAGAGTGTGAAAGAGAGGGGAAGCACCTGTGTGCCACTGAATCCAATCTCAAGGCAAAATACACAGGCACCTCAACATCTACTCTTCTCAGAGGGTTGTTATTAAGCAGAGGTTTAGGTTTCCATAATCCAAACCAATTAAGGGATGGAATTTAGTTCCAGTAATTCTGTAGTAAAGCTACGTTTTTTAAGAGTCAGATTCAGCAGCAACACACGCACCAAAAGTGGAGTCAACATTGGGCTGAGTGCTGTGCACAAATTCAGCCGAGACCAATGAGTTGAACAAGCCTCTTCTGGAGGCTATGAGGATCTTACGTGGAATTAGTTTTTTTTTAAATGGTAGTGGTTGTTGGAGGCCAGTCATCTCAGCCCCAGGACATTGCTGCAGGGGTTCCTCAGGGCAGTGTCCTAGGCCCAACCATCTTCAGTTGCTTCATCAATGACCTTCCCTCCGTCATAAGGTCAGAAGTGGGGATGTTTGCTGATGAATGCACAGTGTTTAGTTCCATTCACAACCCCTCAGATAATGAAGCAGTCCGTGCCCTCATGCAGCAAGACCTGGACAACATCCAGGCTTGGGCTGATAAGTGGCAAGTAACATTCACACCAGACAAGTGCCAGGCAATGACCATCTCCAACAAGAGATGGTCTAACCACCTCCCCTTGACATTCAACGGCATTACCATCGCCGAATCCCCCACCATCAACATCCTGGGGGTCACCATTAACCAAAAACTTAACTGGACCAGTCACATAAATACTGTGGCTACGAGAGCAGGTCAGAGGCTGGGTATTCTGCGGCGCATGACTCACCTCCTGACTCCCCAAAGCCTTTCCACCATCTACAAGGCACAAGTCAGGAGTGTGATGGAATACTCTCCACTTGTCTGGATAAGTGCAGCTCCAACAACACTCAAGAAGCTTGACACCATCCAGGACAAAGCAGTGTGTACCATCCACAGGATGCATTGCAGCAACTCGCCAAGGCTTCTTCAACAGCATCGCCCAAATCCGCGACCTCTACCACGTAGAAGGACAATAGCAGCAGGCACATGGGAACAAAACCACCTGCACATTCCCCTCCAAGTCACACACCATCCCGACTTGGAAATATATCGCCGTTCCTTCATCGTCGCTGGGTCAAAATCCTGGAACTCCCGACCTACTGTGGGAGAATCTTCACCACACGGACTGCAGCGGTTCAAGAAGGCGGCTCACCACCACCTTCTCAAGGGCAATTAGGGATGGGCAATAAATGCTGGCCTTGCCAGTGATGCCCACATCCCATGAACGAATAAAAAAAAATATTTTTAAAAAATTCATTCTCGGGATGTGGGCATCACTGGCAAGGCTGGCATTTATTAGCTATCCCTAGAAACAGAGCAGCTTGCTAGGCCATTTCAGAGGGCAGTTGAGTCAATCACATTGGTGTGGAATTGGAATCACATGTAGGTTCAGACCGGGTGAGGACAGCAGGTTTTCTTCCCTAAAGGACATTAATGAACCAGTTAGGTTTTTACAACACTTTAGTCACTTTTACGAATAGCAGCTTTTTATTTCCTGATTTTTTTTTTAAGACTGAATTCAAATTTGAACTCATGTTCTCTGGACTATTAGTCCAGGCCTCTGGATTACTACTCCTGTAACATAACAAAACACTACCGTAAATTTGGGCAGTCTCAGTTCAGTTCCAAAAGGGCATGTGGACCCACAGCACAAAACTGACTGCCTCTAATTTAAGGACTCGATTGGCAGTCTCACTCAGATTGACCACAGAATAGCTGGTGTAGGGAAAGGGAAATGTCACTCTGGTGAAGTAGGGTTGGTGGGGGGGATGCTCTTGTGGCTTTGGACGTGGCAAAAGATGGAGGTGGGGCTGAGGTATATTATTAGGGCAGAGCAGAAAGAACTTGTCTCTTCATTGACCCATGCTATTCCTGACCGAAGACCACTGGATGTCTGAAAATTAAAATGTCCCGCTCTCCGGCACCAACATTCCTCACCTCAATGAGCGCAAAATTCACCAAAAAAAAAATCAAATACCAGATACAGCTTGCAATCTTCATTAAAACCATAAGAGAAAGAAAATTAAACTGGTACTCAATTATTTGACTGTGACAGTCAGAAAAAAAAAATGTACAAAATGTTACGATAGAGGTTTTTTGCTTCACAGTTGTTTGCAGTAAAAGCAGATTAAGTAAATAGGCAGTGATTGTTTATGGGAGAGGAAAAAAAAGCAGAATGGCGGGATTTTGTGCCTAGTAACTCTGAACTCCGGAGAGTGGGAAATACCCAGCTTGATTTTAATCCCCAAGCCCTTTTGGATGAGGCCCATGCATCCATTGACCAAACACTAGAATAGCTCTCACACTCATAGAATCTGCTACCTCCACCCTTTCAGGCACTGCATTCCAGATAATAACAACTTGTTGCATAAATTTTTTTTTCCTCATGTTGCCTCTGGTTCTTTTACCAATTACCTTAAATTTGTGTCCTCTGGTTACAGTTTCTCCTTATTTACTCTACCAAAACCCTTTATGATTTTAAACACCTCTATCAAATCTCCCCTTAGCCTTTTCTGCTCCAAGGAGAACAACCCAGTATCTTTACTTAACTGAAGTCTTTCATCCCTAGTACCATTCTAGTAAATCTCCTCTGCACCCTCTCTAAGGCCTGACATCCTTCCGAAATTGTGGTGCCCAGAATTGGCCACAATACTCCAGCTGGGCACCATTGTTTTATAAAGGTTTAGCATAACTTCCTTACTTTTGTACTCTACACCTCTATTTATAAAGCCAAGGATCCCGTATGCCTTTTTAACAGTCTTCTCAACTTGTCCTGCCACCTTCAAAGACTTGTCAGCGTATTAGAAGTTAATATCCGGCTTGTACTGTGGCACTTGCTTTTCGGGAGGCATTAATGACTTAGAGACATTGAGACTAGCTTCATGAGGTGGGCTCTCCAAGGGGCTTCTGGAGAAAATCCTGGTTAGACCGCACCTGGAGTACTGTGAGCAGTTCTGGGCACCGCACCTTCGGAAGGACATATTGGCCTTGGAGGAGTGCAGCGTAGGTTTACTAGAATGATACCCGGACTTCAAGGGTTAAGTTACGAGGAGAGATTACACAAATTGGGGTTGTATTCTTTGGAGTTTAGAAGGTTAAGGGGTGATCTGATCGAAGTTTATAAGATATTAAGGGGAACGGATAGGGTGGATCGAGAGAAACTATTTCCGCTGGTTGGGGATTCTAGGAGTAGGGGACACAGTCTAAAAATTAGAGCCAGACCTTTCAGGAGTGAGATTAGAAAACATTTCTACACACAAAGGGTGGTAGAAGTTTGGAACTCTCTTCCGCAAACTGCAATTGATACTAGCTCAATTGCTAAATTTAAATGTGAGATAGATAGCTTTTTGGCAACCAAAGGTATTAAGGGATATGGGCCAAAGGCAGGTATATGGAGTTAGATCACAGATCAGCCATGATCTTATCAAATGGCGGAGCAGGCACGAGGGGCTGAATGGCCTACTCCTGTTCCTATGTTCCTATGAAGAGGGAAATGTAAACCGGTAACCACAGCTGCCACTGCCAGGATCTAGTAGCCACCGTTCACCATTTTTTCTGGCAATGGGCAGATTGAGCCCTTGGCCCGCCGACACTGACCGTCAATGGGCGTTTTAACACTGTTACATATACTGACTCTCCCCAGTAACAACTTGCATTTATATAGCACCTTTAATGTAGTAAAATGTCCCATGTTGCTTCACGGGAGCGTAATCAAACAAAAAAATTGACACCGAGCTACATAAGGATATATTAGGACAGGTGACCAAAAGCTTGCTCAAAGAGGTAGGTTTTAAGCAACATCTTAAAAGGAGGAGAGAGAGGTGGAGAGGCGGAGAATGTTCGCAGTCAAACACCTTTGAACGGCCGTGTACCCGATCTTGTGTATGATTCGATGTCACCGCTGGTGCTCCAATTCCGGTCCACAATGTAGACGGGACAAATTCACCACGGGGATGGGTTGCCAACTCTGGTTGGACGTACTCCTGGAGGTATCATCATATGACCTCCTGCCACCAACCTGCCCTACCCCCACGCTCCCACCATTGGCTGCCCAACACGCCCATACTCGCGATGCCCCGTCTTCCCACGGCCAATCGGAAAGCATGCAGACTCTTCAATACCCAGTTGGATGATTCTTGACTGTGAGTCAGTGAGCCTTTTGTCCCCCATGTCTGATAATTTTTTACAACTAATAAACAAAAGGGTTCAATGAAAATTTTAAAAGAAACACAATTTTTAATGTCCTTATGATTTTGCTCCTGGGCTGCTCAGAGCAGTGTCCTTAGTGATTATCTTTAATTCATGGAGATTTCAGGGCAATCCTGGAGGGTTGGCAACCCAAGCGCAGCAAAGGCCTGGCGGACATATTATCCAATCACTTTCGCACTATAAACATGCGCTGAGTCACTCACAGAGGGCCTGTTCCCACTCCCCACTCCAACTGATCGAAGTGAACTCTCTCATGGCCGACGGAACAATTCAGTTCAACCCTTACGGGCCCGGTGCAGGTGAACTCTGGCTGAACCTGTGAATCATAGTAATCACTTGGAAACGGTAATAATCACTCCTAGCAACCAAACGACTATCCCCCGGGGCCTGACTGCTGGAATCTTGGCAGAGATAGCACAGCTGGCAGAGAGAACCAAATAAAGTTTTATTAGCCTTTAGCTTGTTAGCTGGGAGATTTGCATATGTATTGGCCAGATAATGGAGCCCAAGTGAGCCTGGGGCTAATTGTGTGTGACCGCAGCGTATTAATGCACTGTATCCTCATCCGAACAAGAGATGGTTTTAGGTATATGAACGTTTGACTTCTCACTGCACACGGGGGCTGAATATCAATGAATTTATTGCAAGAGCATCAGTTTAACAACTTCCCTTTATATATAGCAACTCTCAGTAGAACGACATCTCAGGAGCACTTTATGAGGTGGAGACGCAGACACAAACACAAAGCACAAGGTAGGAGGGATCAAGGGTACCAAAGACAAGATCAAGTCTTTTTAGGAGATTTTTGAACGAAATTGAGAGATGTAGTGGAGCAGAGCAGTGAATTACTGTTAGATAGGAAAACACAGCAGCAATTTTGCACACAGCAAGATCCCAAAAATGCCGATAAATGACTGGCTGATCCGTTTTTGCTGGTGTACCTTATTCCTCTTCCATGACAGCACCTCTGATAATGCAGCATTTCTTTCACCCTGGCGCTGTACCAGAGTACCAGCTTGTATTATGAGCTCAAGTCCCAGTTGGGGAGCCAAGTTAAGAGAATTCCGAAGAACAGAGGGTGGGGGGAGGCGATGACTGAATGATCGACCTTTGGTTTGGAACAGTGGGGGAAGGGATGAGCAGCAATCCAGAGTTGGAGGAGCGGAGGGTGCAGGTTGGCACATAAGGCTGAAGAAAATGAGAAGTAAAATGGAGTAAGGCTCTTATGAAGACAAGGACAATGAAGTCAATAGTAATGAGAGACACACACAGAGGCAACAGAGCGTGGATCAGATGAATGGGTATGTGAGATTTTGAGAGCGGAAAAGTTAGGCCATGGAGCTCTTGATAAACTGAAACTTGTGAGGAGTGAAGGATTCTGGAAATCACATGTTGTGTACATAGGCATTTACAGCGAATGATAGCAGAGGGTGCAATTTCCTGCGGAGGCATAATCGGGAAGTTACACTCAAAATTACACCCATGTGGCAGATATCAATTTACACCTAAATTTCCTGCCAATCTCATTAGGATACGCCGGAACGTAAAAATCGTCACAAACAAGCAGAAATGTTCATGAACAATCAAGGCCTGTGGAAAGCGCAGAGCTCACACTTTCTTAAAGTATGAAATTTAAAGTTTCAAGCCATTTAACCATCATTCATGCACATTCGGCACAGCGGCCCGGGGTTTCCGCTTTGGGCGCAATTGGCATTGGTGCATTTTATGCCGAGTTTCCACTAAAATGCATTAACGTAAACACAAATGTCAAATCTGCCATGAATCAGTGCAATTCGGCAGTTTAACATAGCATAATCGTTTTTTTTGGCTATCAAAAATATTCATTGATGTATTTAGAGCGGTAACCTGGTGCAGCTTTATTAATACAACTGGAAAATGGGTTCATAACAAACAATAAGCATTTTTAATAAAGGTGTCCAGTCCTCTGCCTGTGAGTAACCTGATTTAAACTCACTGAAAATGACTCCAAAAAACTATACTGAAGCATTTCCTTCTTTCATTGGTGTACACTAGTCAGTTTCTTATTAAATTTATATTTTTTACTAGTGCCTTTCTGCCTAAGAAAACTAACTTAATTTTAAAGCGCAAATTACGCCCAACGTAATTCAAAATTCCACGATGTTTTGCGCTGAAAAATCCACCACAATCGAGCGGAAACTCTGGGCCAGCGTGTTTAAGAACGTGGAAACGTTTAAAAGAAATTGCACTAAAACACCAGAAAAGTGATTTTGTTTCCCGCTGCGCTTAAGATGCTGGGCGTAATTTTAATCCTACTTTGAATCAGTTTCATTGCAGTAAATTCATGTGCACGACCCCTTAGCCTGGGGGGGGAGCCACACAGAGCTTTCAAGACTGAGATTGATGCATTTTTGTTAGGTAAGGGTATCAAGGGATATGGAGCAAACGTGGGAAAATGGAGTTGAGGTGCAGATCAGCCATGATCTAATTGAATGGCGGAATAGGCTTGAAGGACTGAGTGGCCTCCTCCTGTTCCTAATGAGCCGATATTTGCTCATTTTTCACATCAGCCGTCCTCTGGCTGTCAATCTTGTGTGACCTTTCATTGTATTTTCTGAGGGGAGGGAGGGAGGGAAGAAGGAAGGAAAAGAAAGTCTTGCATTTATTAAGCGCCTTTCACGACCTCAGGACGTCCCAAAACGCTTCACAGCCAATGAAGTACTTTTTGAAGTTTAGTCACTGTTGTAAAGTAGGAAATGTGACAGCCAATTTGCACACTGCAAGCTCCAACAAACAGCAATATGATAATGACCAGCTAATCTGTTTTTTAGTGATGTTGGTTGAGGGATAAATATTGGTCAGGACACTGGGAGAACTCCCTTGGTCTTCTCCAAACTAGTGCCATGGGATCTTTTACATCCATCTGATATTGATATTGATTGATAGATTAGGTGAATGGGCAAAATTGTGGCAAATGGAATTCAATGTAGACAAATGTGAGGTTATCCACTTTGGATCAAAAAAGATAGAACAGGGTACATTCTAAATGGTAAAAAGTTAAAAGCTGTGGATGTCCAAAGGGACTTAGGGGTTCAGGTACATAGATCATTGAAGTGTCATGAACAGGTGCAGAAAATAATCAAGAAGGCTAATGGAATGCTGGCCTTTATATCTAGAGGACTGGAGTACAAGGGGGCAGAAGTTATGCTGCAGCTATACAAAACCCTGGTTAGACCGCACCTGGAGTACTGTGAGCAGTTCTGGGCACCGCACCTTCGGAAGGACATATTGGCCTTGGAGGGAGTGCAGCGTAGGTTTACTAGAATGATACCCGGACTTCAAAGGTTAAGTTACGAGGAGAGATTACACAAATTGGGGTTGTATTCTCTGGAGTTTAGAAGGTTAAGGGGTGATCTGATCGAAGTTTATAAGATATTAAGGGGAACAGATAGGGTGGATAGAGAGAAACTATTTCCGCTGGTTGAGGATTCTAGGAGTAGGGGGCACAGTCTAAAAATTAGAGCCAGACCTTTCAGGAGCGAGATTAGAAAACATTTCGACACACAAAGGGTGGTAGAAGTTTGGAACTCTCTTCCGCAAACAGCAATTGATACTAGCTCAATTGCTAAATTTAAATGTGAGATAGATAGCTTTTTGGCAACCAAAGGTATTAAGGGAAATGGGCCAAAGGCAGGTATATGGAGTTAGATCACAGATCAGCCATGATCTTATCAAATGGTGGAGCAGGCACGAGGGGCTGAATGGCCTACTCCTGTTCCTATGTTCCATCTGAGAGGCAGACGGGGCCTCGGTTTAATGAAAGACAGCACTTCCAACAGTGCAGCACTCCCTCACTACTGCACTGGAGTGTCAGCTAAGATTATGTGCTCAAGTCCCTGGAGTGGAGCCCACAACCTTCTGACTCAGAGGCGAGAGTGCTATCAACTGAGCCACGGCCAACACCCTACGTCTCACTAATAATAAAGGAGGGAAGGACAGCCAATTGCAGAAATTGGACTGCTATATCTCTAAAGTGTTGGCATCCAAAAATCTTCTCCAATTTCAGCAGTGACCCCCCCCCCTCTTTTTAACGCTAAACTCTGTTAAACGGTCCCTGGTCAAGCTAGCCAGAAAAGATACAGCTGTTTGAATATACTTACTCCAGTCAATGTGAGTACTGTATTACTCTCCAGCTTGTTCTGTCATTACCGTCCATGCCCATTTGTGAACAAGTCTGTACACAGAAGGAATTCAATGAATCTATCTGGTCTGCTCTAAAACATTACGACATGTTGGAAACTTCTGCTGAAAGATCTCTGCGGAGCCCCATGATAAATGATGAACACTGTATCGTTTGGCGAATTTTTAAAACTGTGTAAATTGAGAAGAATGAAAAGTGGCAGCATTTTACTCTCAGGTCCTCTAGTTTCCTTATCTCCATCTCTCAGTATATTGCCCTATTTGGCCTGAGTTGTTCATCCAAATGGGTCGAGGAGGAAGTAATGCCTGCAAGACCCTTTAAAACTCCACCTATTAAGATTGATCATAACTTCAATAGCCATTTTTTTCATCCCATAATTTGTGGAATATTTGTTTCAATATATGAAAAATCTTAAGTCTGCACGCACTTCCTTGTAATAAACTGGATAGCCAAGTGGTGAAGGGAAGAAAACTAGAGCCTGGTCTTCAGTTGCTTCCAAGCCTTTATTCACAGAACTCCACATTACACTCACCACACCCTAGATCAGCTATCTTATAAATGGATACGAGAGAGTCCCCAATTGACACACACCATCTGAATACAATTAACACTAATTGATACAAATCACATGGATACAATTAACATTCCTGCTCACAAAATCTTCTTGTCATCACATTTTTGTGCATCAAGATGTCCACAATTATAATGGGAACTGCCTATGTTCTTTATTTTTTTTTCTTTATTCATCCTCAGGATGTGGGCGTCACTGGCAAGACTTGTATTTATTGCCCATCCCTAATTGCGCTGAGAATGTGGTGGTGGGACATCTTTTGAACCAAATTCACAGGACTAGCAAGCTGGGAATCTCTTTTCCTCCCTAGGCCTTTCCTTCTTCCTATAACCTGCAGGTTTTTAAAACCCAAGCTTTATCTTCTCAAAGCAAACTGTGGACAATAAGCCTGTCGCTCAACAGAATCACAAGCAATAGTGGCAAACTCTACTCGGAGTAATATATAAAATGTTCGCCCCTGATCAAGGACAGGGTTCTCAGACTCTCAAAGCATCTGGGACACCAGACAGTTGGCAGGGAACCCTCGAGACATGTTACAAACACCAACTAAAACAGCATAAACCAAAACGGAACCAACAGAAACCACCATGCCATCAAGCCACAAACATGATTAGCAGTTTCTAGTAAAGGATATTTCCACTTGAATTAGTAAATATTATAAAGTCTAGTCTAAGCTGCTGGCTTTTTGTTGATTTTGTTTCCCCACATCGATGACTCACCTTTTATGTCTCAGACTGTTCCTTTAAGGCATGGAATTGCTGCTTGCCGGTCTGTGGTTTGTGGGTCACTTCAGCTGCCCTGCTTCCAGGTGCTTCTCGTGGGAGGCTGAAAGGCGGTGGGAAGAGAAATAGGAAGGAGCTCTGACCTTTGAACTTTTGAGACGCAGTCTGAGCCTCTTGGTCTCCACAACTGATTAGCGGCCAATATTCACTGCCCAGACTTACAAAATGGAATACAGCCACACATATCAGATACTAGGGGGCCATTGTTGTCCAGGGAACCATACCTCAACATCAGTTAAGGGGGGTGAAATCGGTCTTCGCCGGTAGTGCGAAACGGGCTCATAGCAAATCGGCCGCCCATTTTACACCGTGCCCAAAGTTTTTTGCCATTGAAGTCAATGGTGTAAAACAGGCTGCTGATTCACTCTGAGTCCGTTTCACACCATTGGTGAAGACCAATTTCACCCTCCAATGCTTTGGGTGAACAGAGGTAAGGGTTATGGTAGTGTGGTGGGCTGGCTGGGTTTTTACAATGCTGATGAGGTGTAAACTATCACGTGGCGCTATTCACCTGCGGCCCTCAGCATAGACGCTGCTCCATTTAACTCTTTTTTTTTTAATTGAAAAATCAAAGTAAAGGACCACAGTGCAGGACACTATGGTGCTGGACAAGCGACCCAGAGGTCATGAGGTCAAGTCCCATCTTGCCAAGTTGTGAAATAGAATTCAATAAATTTTGGTTTAGCTCCAAGAAAATCTCATCTGCTTGTTGTAAAAACCCAGCCAGTTCACTAACAAAAAAATAAAGCATTTGCATTATTAAAGCCTTTCATGACTGAGGACCACTTGATTGGTACCCCATCAACAACCCAAACATTCACTCCCTTCACCACCGGCGCACCGTGGCTGCAGTGTGTACCATCTACAGGATGCAGTGCAGCAACTCGCCAAGGCTTCTTCGACAGCACCTCCCATGCCCGCGACCTCTACCACCTAGAAGGACAAAGGTAGCAGGCACATGGGAACAACACCACCTGGACGTTCCCCTCCAAGTCTCACACCATCCCGACTTGGAAATATATCACCGTTCCTTCATCGTCACTGGGTCAAAATCCTGGAACTCCCTACCTAACAGCACTGCGGGAGAACCTTCACCACACGGACTGCAGAGGTTCAAGAAGGCGGCTCACCACCACCTTCTCAAGGGCAATTAGGGATGGGCAATAAATGCTGGTCTTGCCAGCGACGCCCACATCCCATGAACGAATAAAAAAACATGATCTGCTCTGCTGCCAACACCTGTCTGAGTCTTGTAACGCGACTGACCTTTCCAGATACAATGATAACGCCAAGGCATGTGCAGTCCTGTGGCAGGTAAGAGTGTGAAGATACGATACAGCAACCAGGCAAACAGATAAGTCAATCTGCGTGGATTTCTTAGTAGCTTAGTTCTGAGAGTCTTAAGTATGATGATGGGTTTCTGCAGGGGTAACAAAAAAACAAATCTCCAGTCACCTCCCCTAACTTTTGCCTCAGGATCCAAAATCTCCCCCCACCCTTTGGGAGGCACCAGGGACATTACAGAAGAGCAAAGTTTTAACAGGCGCTAATTATAAAATGGCCAGTCTGGTTTTGATGGGCACCTACAGGGGGAGCAGCAGATACTCCAACAGCAAGGTTTCTCTTTAAGCAAAACAAAGTGTGCGTTGAGCTCGGTGGGTAAATTCATCATCTGGTGCATTACTGAGCAATATAGGCCAGAAGGGAGTATTCACAAAGGCCCCAAGTCCCACCCTTGGTCTGTGTGGTACCAGGGCAGTGGTTGGGGTGCTACAATTAGCTAGGAAGCACAAAAATCAGATAAGTTTCACACTCCTGATCACTACCAAATGATCTCACTGCTGGCAAACACATCCGTATGGATCTCAGGTGAGGACAAGGTCAAACTTAGCTGTAAACCCCTCCCACTCCAGTTAAGAAATCACAATTGCAAACCTGCGCCCCCATCATAGTGCATTATGGTGGGGGAGGAGATTATCTCCGCTTGTTACACCTTAGCGACATCGTAAGATTCCCTTATGTTTGTCATTTCCAGCAAAATAGTAAAAGATTCTAAACGAAAGCTTCTACTTTTACTGCAAATAGCTGCCAGAAGAAATCTTCTCTCCTGATATCAACCAAGTATATCACAAATCCCTTACAGGCAACCAAATCTGGTATAACCTGTCATTTCATTGCCTTGTGTAGGCCATTCCAGATATAAAGGGCCTTCCAGAAGTTGAATGTACTCTTATAACCTGGGGGCAGTGTTCCTGTTTTCTCACACACAATAATCAAGTGTCAATCAATTTATATAGCAATCGCCTTCGATATACAAATCTGGGCCTAAGGCACAAGGCCGGGTTAGGCCCTACATGTGTCTGTGTGATCAGAAAAGTACAGTTTAAGGCCCCTACAGGGATATTTACAAATGGAATTTGTCTAAAAGATTTGTAAGGAGCCATAGATTATCTCATTGCTCAGGCAGACTGGGGGAATCTGATCAATACAGATCAATTACAACAGGAACTCAGCAAATGAATTCTACAGGTTAGCTTAGGGAGAGAAAAGTACAAATCTAGTTGTCCAGCCCCTCCTTGCACAATCACCAAGTCCCCGCATGAACAAAATAACCTTGTTTCCTGTCTACGTGAAAATTGTGATCGCCATGCAAAAACTGCAAACTCCTGATGCCTTGCTGGGAAACTGCGATGCGTTTAACAGTACCGAATCATACGGAACAGGAAGATCCCAGGATCGATCCCTATTCCGTGCCGAGTTTGTTATTCTCAACAAGGCTTTGCTTAACTGGTTTTGGGCAAGGGAAGGAAGAGACAAAACAGCGAGGACTCCTGAACCAAATCACTATCTAGTAGCCCTACTGGAAAATGGGTGGTCTGTAGATGTCAGAGGGGGACAGGATCCAGTTTAGCTTTGATATCTACCATGGTCGGGAAGGCTGCTGACACTTTGACCCCGATTTTAACTCCCCCCACCTGGCAGCAACTGGGGAAGCCAGTTAAAACGAGGGCAGCGACTTACCCCCTGTAATCTCACTGTGTTCCCGCCAGGTCCCGATTTTAACTTGCTATTTTGAGCAGGCAAGCGGGATACCCGCAGCAAAGTCCTGCTTTGAATATGCAGATCGGGGTTCCCAAAGTTACCATCAGGACACGACTGAAACATCAGTCCGAGGCTCGAGTGGGGGAGCAGTGGTGGCTTCCCTGCTGGACCAAACCTGCTGGGAGCTGAACCGGGGGCCAGAAGAGACCCAGCAAGGTTTACATAGAATTACATCGAAATTTACAGCACAGACGGAGGCCATTCGGCCCAACTGCTCTGTGCCGGCGTTTATGCTCCACATGAGCCTCCCACCTTCCTCTACCTTCTGACTCAGAGACAAGCCTGCTATCAGCCCAGCCAAGCCAACATTTCTGCTTTTAAACTTCAGGACAGGTGTTGTAATGCCTGCTTTCATTCTTGCTCATCAGGTGAACGACTTTGATTATTAAATAACGCAGACACACACGCACCATGACTTATTTTACTTACTCCTGGCCTCCCAGGTTCCCCTACACAGGCCCAGTTCTGGGCACTGCACTTTTGGAAAGATGTGAAGGCCTTAGAGAGGGTGCAGAAGAGATTTACTAGAATGATTCCAGGGATGAGGGACTTTAGTTACGTGGATAGACTGGAGAAGCTGGGGATTGTTCTCCTTGGAGCAGCGAAGGTTGAGAGGAGATTTGATCGAGGTATTCAAAATCATGAAGGGTCTGGACAGAGTAGATAGAGAGAAACTGTTCCCATTGGCCGAAGGGTCAAGAACCAGAGGGCAGAGATTTAAGGTGATTGTCAGAAGAACCAAAGGTGACATGAGGAAAAACTTTTTTACACAACGAGTGGTTAGGACCTGGAATGCACTGCCTGAGGGGGCGGTGGAGGCAGATTCAATCATGGCCTTCAAAAGGGAACTGGATAAGTACTTGGAAGTAAGAAATTTGCAGGGCTGCAGGGATAGGGCGGGGCAGTGGGACTAGCTGGATTGCTGTTGCATAGAGCCGGCACGGACTCAATGGGCCGAATGGCCTCCTTCCATGCTGTAACCTTTCTATGATTCTATGACCTTGTTTGAGTATTGAAAGACTAAATGCCATCGATAGATCCTGACTGGCGTTTTAAAATACAGCACGCTAATAGGGCCAAGTGAAAGGAGAACTATGTTACAGTTCCTAGTACTTTGAGAGACGGAGGATAACCCAGGAGTGTCTCTTCCACCCCCTCCCCCAAGAAAGCAGGAAAGATTACGCTCCCACGATGGCATATGCTGAGGATAATGGGGGCCTTTGATCTTCCTCCGCCCCCACCCACACCACTGCACTGACCACAGAACCTGTGGCTTGCAGCAGCCTCTCAAGGTTCCCAGTGGAAAAGTCCATGACTCATTTGCTTCTGTCCCATCCCAGCTGCAATAACAACAATATAAATAAATTCCTTTTGAATACAATGCCTTCCCTACCAAACATTTAAAACAAACGTATCATCCAAATGCAAGAACTGCACGTTAATTATGGTCATTAGCAGTGATTTTCTACGTACTTCTTCAAAGGGAAGCCGATGCGTGACTCACATCCAGACAACTCTTCAGAACTTTGACCAACTATGACCAGCTGGAGGGCTGGACACACGAAAGCCAGATGGTCTTGAGAACTGGCTGTACCATAATGATTGCAGCGTTTGAGACTGGTCATATGATAAAAGGAGCTGTAATTTCCACGCCCAGGTTAAGAGACTGAAGGGGGTGCTCCCAATGGCGTTGCCCACTGCGCGACTAAGTTATACAGGCCAGAAGGGTAATTTTGACCCCCAAGAACGGGTGGGCTGGGGACGGGTGGGAGGTTAAAATAACAGATTTCTGGAGTGGGACCACATCCCGGCTTCAACTCGCCCACTTCTGGGTTTAACCCAGGCGGGTTTGAACGTGTGCACACCAGACACCAGGAAGTCCTGCCCCCACTTAAAGCCGGTGAGCCAATACTTAAAAGGGCAATTTACCTCTTTGAGATACTTAAGGTACTTAATATTTTGTGTATTGGAATATTAAAATGAATTTAACCTTACCTGCTCAGGCCTCCCATCGCTTCTGATTCATGTCAGGTGAAAGCAGGTGAGAAGGGCCGGATCCTTGAGGTGAGCGCCTTTATTGCACTGCATGTGGGCCCAGAGGAGCAGGAGTGCTTCATCCAGGCCCAACAAGCTCACCTGGCCGACAGGAACCCAGTATCGGCCGTCCTCCCTCCCCCTCCATGGTGGACCCCTACCTACCTCCGACTCTTCACCCGACCACTGATCAGCTGCCCAACCCATGAACCCTCCCTCCCTCCCTCCTACCGCAGGCCTTACTGCCCGACAGCCTGTCAATCAGGTGGTAGTCGGCCGCGAAGCCCGGAAGTAAAATTTATTGGCCTTATTCGATCGCGAGCCGCCTACTTACCTTTCGGGTTTCGCGCCCGAAAATCTCTCCCTCCCCCCTAGCTTGAAATCAAAATTCTGCCCTTGATCTCTGGATTAGCTAACATCAAATAGAAAATAGGGGTAGCAATTATCTTCAGCGCCCTTGGGCTGGACAGTGGTAAGAAAGCAAGGATTTCTGCTGCTGATTGCTACCCAGTGACCCCCACGCTAGAAATTGCATGTCAGGGGAGCTGTGATGCTCCCCCGACCCCCCCACCATAGCCAAGTATCTGCATTCCATCGCTCCGTGGTGCAGCATTCCTGAACGTGACCCCCAAGTTAACATTGTTGCTCTCAACGGTACAACTAATGAGCAACGCTGTCCTAGAGTAAGGCCCAATTTGCTGACTTTTGGACGACCAACTGGCAAAGTGCGCTGATTGGCCGCCCGTTCTGGCAGCAAAGAGGCCCCCCCCCCTCCCCCTGCCATTTTGAGGCCCCGGCCTCATTTAAATCTGGCGGGAGAGCTGCGGGGGGGCCTCGTGGTGCAGCGGTTCAAGAAGGCGGCTCACCACCACCTTCTCGAGGGCAATTAGGGATGGGCAATAAATGCCGGCCTCGCCAGCGACGCCCACATCCCGTGAACGAATAAAAAAAAAAGCTCGCCTGGATTGAGGCCCCATGATCAGGCCAAGGCAGTAAGTTGCAAGGGGCGGGGAGGGCGTTTTCGGGGCCCAGATTATTATAACTAACTCGACACTTACCTTTGGCGGGCTTCTTTGGTTCCATCGCCCGTGGAGCACCAACCCCGACCTAAAATGGCAGTCAGAGTCCTATTTATGTCATAGGACCCCTTCCCCCCCCCCCTCCCCAATTCCCATATTAAAAGGGGGCGCTTTGGACATTCGGCGGTAGGTCCCTTTTAAAATGGAGCCAGCCGCATCATCAGTGTTGTCCAATGACCCCATTTAAAGACCGTTAACGGCCCTGTTAATGCCAAGCAAAGGCAGTCAAAATCGACCCCACAGTCTTTGGTATTGCTCTGGTGTGATATAGGGGAGTGAGGGGCAGAAATGGCTAATTGGTGATATCTTACTGGAAAGTACAGGTATGGACATCAGGTAAGGGTGGGATTGGACTCAACTGCGATACCCTCCACGGTTAAATAGCTTGGCGACACTCAACTATTCTAGGTCCATGGCCACTTGAGCAAAGCACCAGAGGATGGCCAGCATCCATGGAACCTTTTTTTAAAAAAAAAATTCGTTCATGGGATGTGAGCGTCGCTGGCAAGGCCGGCATTTATTGCCCATCCCTAATTGCCCCTTGAGAAGGTGGTGATGAGCCGCCTTCTTGAACCGCTGCAGTCCCGTGTGGTGAAGGTTCTCCCACAGTGCTGTTAGGTCGGGAGTTCCAGGATTTTGATCCAGCAACGATGAAGGAACGGCGATATATTTCCAAGTCAGGACGGCGTGTGACTTGGAGGGGAACGTAGAACTTCTGTAGAAGTCAACGACTTCAGAAGAGGGGAGGAAATGAAGGGGACACACTTTAAACACGTGGCTGCCTTTTTTATTTAAAGGTACTCAGAGCGACACCAGTAGATCCCATTTTAATATTTAGTAGATACTTTGGGGGCAATTTTCAACTTACCACCAGAGCACATAAGCGGTGTTGTGAGTTGGGCTCCTATTATAGTAACTGCCTGATTTTCGGGTGGTTTCTAACATGCCGGTGTATTCACAACGCCAGTTTTACATTCTAGTGGTAAATTGAAAATCACCCCCATTAACTCTGTATTTCCGGGAGTGCAGTTCATAAATCCATTACTTCCCACGGAAAAATAATCCTCCAATCTCCAACCTGACACACATATGTACGCTTCTGCTAATTCCCCGCAATTTATTATTTTTATCTACTTGCAGCCGCCCATTCCATAATTTATACACTCAACATACAAGTATGAGGTGTTAAAACTGAAGCAAATGACCTACAGTGACCTCACCTTTGAAGTTAACAAGAGCTGGTTTGACTTTCATTATCTCGCATCATTTCCCCAGCACACCGAACCAGAGAGAGGCCCATTCTTCTATCAAGATATTGTATAGAGACTAGCGAATCTTAATAGTCCTGGTGTTTTAATGACACATTGACTTGACTGCCGGAATTTATGCGCTATCTAGTCGACCAGATTCATCAATGAATCCTAAAAATTACATTATAATTTGGCCAACAAAACACAAAATGACTTCTTGTGTTTATATGGTTATTGAACTCATTGCTAGATTGTGCGCTGTGTAACATTCATCAAGTTTTGTTGCTTTGTGTACACACCAGATGTTAGAACATTCCAGAGTTGTTACTCATGGATAGGTCGTTAAAACTTTACCAGCAAAACACTAGATAGAATTACAGTGCCTCTAAAAGCCATTTGGCCTATTTTGCAGATTAGGTACAACCAGACATAGCACCTTAAAGGTCTCAACTTCAGATAAGTAGAGCAAGAAACCAGCTAACCGGTTTTTGGTGGGATTGGTTGAAGGATTAATGTTGACCAGGACACCAGGAGAACTCCCTGTTCTTCTCTCAGATGGACGTAAAAGATCACATGGCACTATTCGAAGAAGAGCAGGGGAGTTCTCCCTGGTGTCCTGGCCAATATTTATCACTCAACCAACATCACAAAACAGATTATCCGGTTATTTATCTCATTGCTGTTTGTGGGATCTTGCTGTGTGCAAATTGGCTGCTGTGTTTCCGAAATTACAACAGTGACTACACTTCAAAAAGTACTTAATTGGCTGTAAAGCACTTTGAGACGTCCTGAGGCGCGATATAAATGCAAGTTCTTTCTTTCTTCAAATAGTGCCATTGGATCTTTGACATCCATCTGAACTGCTGCAATAGGCAGATGAGACCTCTTATCAACATCTCGTCTTAAAGACAGCATCCCCAGTGATTCAGCGCTGTTTCAGTACTACACACAAGGTCGTGGTGTAAAGCCCCACTCCAGGAGTTGGCTGTGTGCTCACATCCTGGAGTGGGACATTATTTCACGAGGGCAAGAACGCTATAGACTGAGCCAATCCGAGGCATGAAGTGGTGTGCGTGTGCTTCGGGAGAAGAGGAAAACTATTTCCTAAAAAATGGTATCCGCTTTCTGCCTCCAAGACCAAAGTGCCAATGGCAGCAAATATAAACAGCCTGTTCTAACTGATGGGGGGTGGATCCTGACTTTGCGATAGCATAAAACAGGCGATAGTGAGTCGGCAGCCCGTTTTACATCTCTCCCTATTTTTACTTCAATTGACTTCAATGGGTGTCCTGGGCCAATATTTATCCCTCGACCAACATCACTAAAAAGAAACAGATTATTTGGTCACTGTCGCATTGCTGTTTGTGGGATCTTGCTGTGCACAAATTGGCTGCCACGTTTCCTACATTACAACAGTGACTACACTTCAAAAAAAAAAGCGCTTCATTGGCTGTAAAGCATCTTGGGACGTCTTGACGCTACGTAAATGCAAGTCTTTTTTTGACGTAAGCCTCCCCCACTTTATGTGTGGCTACACCTCTGGACGAAACTGGAAAAATGATACTTCTCCAACATTTTCGCCCCCAGTGCTACCCAAAGAAATAACGGTCATTGCTTGTGGTTTCTGTCCTGTCGGCTAAGAGTAAATGATAGGGCGGGTAGGTGTGTCGAGAGACTGCAGTTTTCACTAATCGTTTCACAGCAGTGAAAGTATGGAGCACTTAGAGACACTGCATTTATATTGCCGGGAAACAGCTGCCAGTACGGCCTATTTAATGAGTCTGTACGCTACAGCCTGCAACTTTTAACGTACCTCATCTCTCCAGACGTGTACACGGCACATTCCTCAGTTACAAAGAGATGGACATAAAGACTGAGCCAGGTGAGGCAGATTGTTCCTGCCACATCCCTCTCCCATTCACCTGACAGAGAGGAATGCAGCAAGATATATATCACCAATCCTGCCTCTGGGCCACAGGTGTAGCAATCGGCCTTAACCACCTTGGCGCAAAAGGGAATAATACTCTTTGAAGGCATTTTCGCTGCACCTCTTATATTGTTGATGGCACTGTTTTATGATGCATTCTGTTTCTTTCTGGGTCGTGTCAAATACCAGTTTCCATGCAGTGCCTTTCCAACTCGCACTGTCCACCGGACTTTGTTTTCCTACACATTCGTGTCCCGGTGGGTTCGCTGACAGGTAACGCTTTCCACGTGAAGGAATTTTGCCCAAGTATTTCTGAATCTCAGCCTGCAGAAGCACTGGAGGAACAAAGAAAGGAATTTTCCTCAGTCCTTTTCAACCACTGACTACAGCGAATATACCTCTCGGGTTTTTTCTTTCTAGACAAGGTTTTGACACCACATATTCATGGATGGCAATAACAGTGACAAGGCAGCAGCACAGGGGTCAGATGACATCAGAGAGCACAAGGACAAAGCTTTAATGGTTTCTACATGTCCTGAGGCTCTTTTTACTACTTTTAACAGCCATCCCCTCATCAGTGGTTTTCCAACACTCACAACTTTCCAAAACTTGTTACAGGGACTCACACAATCCCTTTCTTTATTATCTGGCTTTGTACTCTTAGTTCCCTGTTCTCTTGTCAGATCTGGCCATGGGCCATGCATTTTATAGTATGTTAATGCACATCCATGGAGCATTCTAGACCAAGGTTGGTTTGAATCCAGGATGAAGCTGGACTAGGCTGGGATGTACGATTACAACAGAATCCATCACAGCATTGTAACCATCCATTGCCTGCTCCATGATGTTTGAACAACCCTGTGCTCGGGGAGCTGACAACATCGACAACCTATGAAAATGTGTTCAACAAATGTCAATTTGGCTTAAGAGGGTTAAGGTTTCAAAAAAGGCAAGCACGGGGAGCCTCCTCCCTCCTTGTTTAGGCTCTATTAAATAATGGGGGATGCATACTACACATAGCCGACATTGGGTAGGAAAATGTCTGTTTTATAGTGCCAACATGCCTCACTTTTAGATACCATCTTATCACATTTTCAGGGCATCCCAAAGCATTTTACGACCAATGGATTACTTTTGAATGGCAATCACCTTGGTTTTGAAGGCACAGCAAGGTCCCACAAGTGTCACATGAATGAACAAATAATGTTTTGGTCAGTGTTGGTTGAGGGAGGAACGTTGTCCAGAACACCAAGACTCCCTGCTCTTCTTCAAAACAGTGCCTTTGGATCATTAACATTCACCCGAATAGACAGGCTAAAGTACAGCACCTCCCAAACCCGCGACCTCCACCACTTGGAAGGACAAGGTTCATGGAAACACCGTCACCTCCAAGCTCCCCTCCTGACATGGACATATATCACCATTCCTTCACTGTCGCTGGGTCAAAACCCTTACCTAACAGCACTGTGGGAGCACCTTCACCACACAGACAGCAGTGATTCAAGAAGGCGGCCCACCACCAACCTTCTCAATAAACGCTGGCCTTCTAGCGACGCCCACATCCCAAGGATGACTAAAAAAAACCTCATCTTCAGTGCTGTATATTATGCTCCCTTGCCCTTACCCTTGCCGTAGCAGGTGGGGCCTTGGTTTAATGTCTCATCTGAAAGACGGCACCTCTGACAATGCAGCACTGAAGTGTCAGCCTAGATAATAATGGAGCCTGACAACATTCTGACTCAGAGGCAATAGTTCTCCCCTGAACCAAGCTGACACTTGGCACAAATGCTCACCCCAAAATGTAATAAAACAAAAGCCGTCCACGCCACCCAAAAGGAGTTATGGGAGATAACTTTACGAATCCATCAGCAGCAGAAGGTCTTTCTCCATTGATCTGAGCTTTACATCATTGCACAGTCCAGCTTTACAAATGATCAGTAAGATATTTTCCTAGACTTTGACAGTGTCATGTGAAGGGGAGAGGAAGGACGGGGTCGGCATGGAGAGCTATGAGCTCAACGTGAGGTCACACTTCAAATCTGTGTAGGAAAGGTTTATGAAGAGCCACCATCCATCACTCTTATCGTTTAGGTAGAAGATCAGCCATGATCTTATTGAATGGCGGGGCAGGCTCGAGGGGCCGTATGGCCTACTCCTGCTCCTATTTCTTATGTTCACTCACTATATTGCCTGAAGTGACAATGTTAAAGTTGGTAAATAAATACCATTACCTATTAGATCATCTTCTTCAAAAAAAGTTAGATTAGTGTTAGATTAAACCTTAGGCTCATTGTGATATGGACAACTTCCTTAAGAGCAAGGTCCTATCCAAAATGGCTTACATTATCAATCCCACTTGCTTTCATTTCTGATTTTCTAATTTTCTCCTGTCTGCCCCTGAAGGTTTAGACCCATAGAAGTTTACAACACAGGTCATTCGGCCCATCATGTCTGTGCCGGCTCTTTGCTAGAGCAATCTAAAACTAATTCCAATGCCTCCTTGCTGTGGGGTACCTAGAATCATAGAAAATTTAGGGCACAGAAGGAGGCCATTTGGCCCATCGTGTCTGCGCGGGCCGAAAATGAGCCGCCCAGCCTAATCCCACTTTCCAGCACTTGGTCCGTAGCCTTGTAGGTTATAGCATTTCAGGTGCACATCCAGGTACTTTTTAAATGAGTTGAGGGTTTCTGCCTCCAACACCTTTTCAGGCAGTGAGTTCCAGACCCCCACCACCCTCTGGGTGAAAAATTTCTCCTCAGCTCGCCTCTGATCCTTCTACCAATCACTTTAAATCTATGCCCCCTGGTTATTGACCTCTCTGCTAAGGGAAATAGGTCCTCCCTGTCCACTCTATCTAGGCCCTTCATAATTTTGTACACCACAATTAAAATCACCCCTCAGCCTCCTTTGTTCCAAAGAAAACAACCCCAGCCTATCCAATCTTTCCTCATAGCTAAAATTCTCCAGTCCTGGCAACATCCTCGTAAATCTCCTCTGGGCCCTCTGTAATGCAACTACATTCTTCCTGTAATGTGGTGACCACAACTGTATACAGTACTCAAGCTGTGGCCTAACCAGTATTTTATACAGTTCTAGCATAACCTCCCTGCTCTTACATTCTATGCCTCGGCTAATAAAGGAAAGTATTCCATATGCCTTCTTAACCACCTTATCTACCCGTCCTGCTACCTTCAGGGATCTGTGGACATGCACTCCAAGGTCCCTCACTTCCTCTACACCTTTCAGTATCCTCCCATTTATTGTGTATTCCCTTGCCTTGTTTGCCCTCCCCAAATGCATTACCTCACACTTCTCTGGATTGAATTCCATTTGTCACTTTTCTGCCCACCTGACCAGTCCATTGATATCTTCCTGCAGTCTACAGCTTTCCTCCTCACTATCAACCACATGGCCAATTTTTGTATCATCTGCAAACTTCTTAATCATGGCCCCTACATTTAAGTCCAAATCATTAATATATACCACAAAAAGCAAGGGACCTAGTACTGAGCCTTGCGGAACCCCACTGGAAACAGTCTTCCAGTCACAAAAACACCTGTCAACCATTAACCTTTGTTTCCTGCCACTGAACCAATTTTAGATCCAACTTGTCACTCTCCCTTGGATTCCATGGGCATGTACTTGTTTGACCAGTCTGCCATGAGGGACCTTGTCAGAAACCTTGCTAAAATCCATGTAGAATACATCAAATGTACTACTCTCATCGACCCTCCTTGTTATCTCCTCAAAAAATTCAATCAAGTTAGTCAGACACGACCTTCCCTTAACAATCCATGCTGACTGTCATGGCAGAGTAATCCTTGATTACTCTGTGCCTATTTAAGTGACGGTTTATCCTGTCCCTCAGAATTGATTCCAATAATTTGCCCACCACCGAGGTTAGACTGACTGGCTTATAATTACTCAGTCTATCCCTCGCTCCCTTTTTAAACAATGGTACAATGTTAGCAGTCCTCCATTCCTCTGGCACCACGCCGGTACCTGTTCTGTTGGCATCAACAGCCAGCTAATACCTCACTCAAGCAGTTATTCGTCATGGGCGAGCCTAGACAGTAAGTCACAATAGACTACAGATGGAGCTGAGCCCAACCCTCTGCTCACACATGTACACATTCAGGCAGGAGTTACTGGATAGAGAATAAGTGTGGAAACTCTGGCTGAATTTTCTTCTCTCCCAAGCTCAGAGCACTAAGGCCAGATGTGGTGCTCCAGTTTCTGCCCGAGTGGTTGACAGAACTAACTCAATAGACCAGAGTTCAAACCTGCAGCCTTCTAGCCTGCAAGGCTTAGTACCTCACTGAGTGGGGGGGGGGGGGGGGGGGCTGTCTTACTCCCAGGCGTCAGGGGAACTTTGAGGTCTAGTGTCATCAGATAATGCTATCACACTGTTTACCATGATGTGGAGATGCCGGTGATGGACTGGGATTGACAATTGTAAACAATTTTACAACACCAAGTTATAGTCCAGCAATTTTATTTTAAATTCACAAGCTTTCGGAGGCTTCCTCCTTCCTCAGGTAAACATTTACCTGAGGAAGGAGGAAGCCTCCGAAAGCTTGTGAATTTAAAATAAAATTGCTGGACTATAACTTGGTGTTGTAAAATTGTTTACAACTGTTTACCATGGTCTCATGGTGTGTGCCAATGGCCCTCTCACTGTCACAATATAATGCAAGATCTGCTACATGATGCTTCTACTGCAGAATCACTTCAACTGGATGCCGTTTCTCAATGTGCTCAGGCTGTTGGTGCTCTGAATTTGCCCTGTTTACTTTGTATTCAAGAAGAACAAAGCTATTGGCCCGGAATTTGCTCCAAAGATAACAAAGAGCAGAAGAGTGGTCACCGTTATTTCAGGGCAAATGGAAGAGCAACTTCGGATGAGGACACATGAGCAATCAAACGCGTAAATCAGGATATTGATCTACGGGATGCCCTGCTCATTTGAAAGCTGCGCAGGAAGGAGATCTCGCTAGTGAAATGAATGGACCAGCGTGAAGTTGCTGCACTGCCCAGCTGGAAATGAACTAACCTACACAGAAAAAAGGCATGCTGGGTTTTTTAGTTCTAAACTAATTTTTGATGGCGTGGTAAGTTTTAATGACTGCCAAACAACTTCTCCGGCACGAAAAATTAACTTTTAAAAATATGGAGTCTCATTCCGTCCGATTTCAATTGCTGTTGGAGACTTTTTTTTTTAATTATAATTTTTTTTACTTTTTATTTCTGTTTCTTTTATTGCGGTCTTTTAATTAAATTTTTCTTACCCTCTCTTTATTTTGCTTTCTCTAACTGATTTTACATTGAATTCACTGTTGTAACTTGCATTCCCTGGCTCTGACTCTGCGCGGCTCGTCAAGGATGCTTCAATCTGATTGGTTAAGGGGACGGAGCGCTCCTTTCCCTGCTCACACGGCTCACAGATTCCCGGGAGAGGACACTGCGCTTTTTGCAGCTCACCATTACAGGAAGTTCCCGCACTAAAGCCCGTGGATCGTTTGCGGGCAGTTTATACCTAATGAGCAGCGGGCGCAGTTCAGTCGTTGCTCAGAGCAAATTCCGAGCCAATATCTTGAGCTTCCAAGTCACAAGTTTATGATCCTGATCATGGGCTTCCCCCCACCTCCCTCAACCCCAGGACAGTCCATTCAGGCCAGCGATACACAAACTGCATTGCTGACCAGCATGGGTGGGATGAGAGTGCAGGCAACAATGGCCATAGCAAAATGACCTCTGTGGCATCTATAGCTTTTTCTGGAGGTTTTGGTTTATACCTTTAGGGAACATGAGAGCAATTCCACAAGAGATTTATCTTATTAGCAACTCCCACTGTGGTTCATCTCCTTCGGGAGATTAAATCATTGGAAAGAATCTGTTGTAGTTCTGAATTATGGGGCCAGAACTTGTTGAAAAAATAATGGCGCATGAACGACGCACGCCGTTATTAATGTACAAATCATCCAGCAAATTCAAGGGATTAAGAGAGATCCTGTGACTTGTGAACCTCCAGAATTTGCCGGTCGATTTACGTCGCTCCGCTGTTTGCTTCGCACAAACGGCATCTCATCCTTAGCCTCCCCGTTATTTTTAAGAACCTGCTGGATTTGCACGTTAATTGTCTATTAAACTCACCACAGAAAGTTAAGTCTAGTAATTAATAGCGTAAGTACTCTTTTAACGCTGTGACGATCGTTAATGACTGCCAATCAACCTCTCTGGCCCAGAAAATGAAACAATGTAAGTGTGGAGTTTCATTCCTTCAAGTAGTGATTTGTTGCTGGAGATTTTTAAAACGTCAAATTTAAAATTAAAAAAAAATCCTTACTTTTCCTTTTGTTCTCTTTTTTTTTCTCTCTCTCTCTCTTAATCCAATCTTTCTTTCCCTCTCTTTATTTCTCTTTCTGTACCTGATTTGACTGTAATTCACCCTCCTTCTCAGTCGTCCCTCTCTTTATTTCTCAATCCTTAAACCTCATTGATTAAGGAGATAGACTGTTGGTCCCATCGTTCACTAAGGTCCCAGATGCCCCGTTTCCCTTGTCACAACGTTATCAGTTCGCACTTCCAGAAACTTAGGGCACAAAAAAATCTTTGAGGTGAAGGGTGCAGGAGAAAGCCGTGAGGTGTCCCACTCCAGCAAGTTCCAGCCCATAATAATCTCCCGCAAGAAGGTCTCATTCCAAACCTACTTGAGCTTCCATATTCTGCATAGCACCCATTTTGCATTTTGTTGGGATGGCCTTTTATCGGAAAAGCAGAATTACAAGGGCAGGTCTCAGGTTCAATCTCTGGCCTTTGTGGAGTTATCTCATCTCAGCCTGGCCTGCAGTAGGTGGCCTGGGCTAGGGAGGAACTAAAGCCTCCAAGATCCCTGTTCCTGATTGCTGCCCAGTAGTTCTAGCTGGGTCACACATGAAGGGTGGTCTCTTGGGTACAGGAGGACTACCAGCAGCCATTTAACTGTACATCAGCAAGTCAGCACCTTCAATAGAGATGGGGAGAAAAATAGAGGATAAAAAAAGAGAACCCACACACAATTTGGGTGAGAAACTCAAAGACGTCAGATAACGGGAGATAATCTTTATCTAATGATGCCTTTAGAAGCAAAATTATTCCGAGACAGATTTCTACAAAGAACAAGTTTAGACCTAGAAAAGAAACAGACAAATTCCTTCACAATAATTTAAAATGAATTCTCTTTCTACTCAAAGAGTCATCCTGACTAAGTAGCTATTGGAATGGTGTGATCTGAAGCTGGATGAGTCCAGACAGGAAGTGTTACTGACAGAGTATCTTAGGTGTTCCAAAAGGTATGGGTATTTAGCCGTTTTTCTTTTTCAGCTTTGTGTATCCATCCTTCACAGTTAGGAATGCAGCCCAGTAACATCTATCTCTGATTGTCCCATGGACTACAACAACAACTTGCATTTATATAGCGCCTTTAAACGTAGTAAAACTTCCCAAGGCGCTTCACAGCAGCAATTTTCAAACAAAATGTGACATCGAGCCACATAAGGATATACCAGGACAGGTGGTCAAAGAGGTAGGTTTTAAGAAGCGTCTTAAAGGAGGAGAGAGAGGTAGAGAGGTGGAGAGGTTTAGGGAGGGAATTCGAGAGCTTAGGGCCTGGGCAGCTGAAGGCATGGCTGCCAATGGTGAAGAAATTAAAATCAGGGATGCGCAAGAGGCAAGAATTGGAGGAGCGCAGAGATCTCGGAGGGTTGTAGGGCTGGAGGAGGTTACAGAGATAAGGAGGGGCGAGGCCATGGAGGGATTTGAAAACAAGGATGAGAATTTTAAAATCGAGCCATTCCCGGACCGGGAGCCAATGTAGGTCAGTGAGCACAGGGGTGATGGACCAGTGAGTAAACGCATCAGCTCTAGTAGTACTGAGCTGTACAGACCAGGAAGGTCGGAGGTGCAACTTCTGGTATGTGCTGAATTAGCTGACCTTAGCTGAGGTAAGCAGAGGTATGATTGGCCTCAGCACCCCTAAAGGGAGGCGGGAAAAAAAAAATCGGCCATTTTTCTCACCAATCATTGCTATCCGGTGACCTCTGCTGGAAAATGCATGTGTACTGGTGTAGTGTGCGATCTTTATGCCCCACACGAGTCTCCTCCAAACCCTCTTCATCTCGCCCAGCATATCCTTCTATTCCTTTCTCCCTCACATGCTTATCTAGCTTCCCCTTAAATGCCTCTATGCTATTTGCCTCAACAACCCCTTGTGGTAGCATGTTCCACATTCTTACCACTCTTTGGGTAAAGAGGTTTCTCCAGAAATCTCGATTGGACTCTGGGACACAGTCAAATACCCTGTCAACGCTCACTGTCTTGACTCAAATGTGAAGAACAGCACTAGGGCACGATACCAGAGGAGAGCTAGAGATCACAGAAATGTACCCCAACAGGAGTCAGCACCTTCTGTAAGGGAGGAGAGCCTAAATTAATGATGAGCGATCTTTCAGCTTTCCATAGTCTCAATTAGGGTGTGGTTCCCCTCTAAGACAAGAATGAATCATAACTTCATTCTACCTCTCCTCTCTGAAGAATTTCTTTACTGTGTATTTTCGCAGGTTACTCATTAACATCAAAGGCCGTATTTGTCTTTAAAAGGATGTATCAAATATCTGGATTTATATCAAAACTTTAATTAAGTCCATCTTGGGGACCAGAATCCAGTACATGGTTAGACAAACTTTAGATAAGTTAGGCTCTGCAACATATTTGAAGATCATATTTAAACAATTAAGCTTGGAAGCGTATAAATTACAATGATTTTCCCTAGGACAAAGCAGAAGTTAATTAAAGACACAATAACATTTCCTTCTACTTTGTACTTAGATTTTTAGAAAGTTACAAGTGTTATGTAGTGGAAAAGGATGGGTGAGGCAAACACCACAACAGTAATCCAGCTGATGGGTTCAGATATTAAACCTTGAGGGTGAAACCCCAATGGGCTTTTCGTCCAATTGTTTGATTAAATTGCCATCATAAATTGAGTAACACATATCCATTACTTATGCGTTTTACAGGATAGTGAATCCTCCCTCCATCTCCCAGGCCATGCACCAGGTCTTTGCTGGTGCTGCTCTCAGATGTCCATTAAGAGGTTCCTGAGGGGGCTTCTGACTTTCTTATTTTTGCTCTGTCACCACAGTGGGAGGTACCTAACCAGTACTTAGCACTTCCCTAAGTCCTAAGAACCCAGCTGGGATCAGGAAGTCAGGAGACATTTACAAAGCATCCAGACCTTCATGAACAGTGTTGCTATGGAGACAAAAAGTGCAGATGCAGGTACAGACCTCCTCCATGTTGAACACCACTTGGAGGAAGCACTGAGGGTAGCAAGGGCACAGAATACAACCTGGGTGGGGACTTGTATGTCCATCACCAAGAGTGGCTCAGTAGCACCACTACTGACCGAGCTGGCCGAGTCCTGAAGGACATAGACTGGGCCTGCGGCAAGTGGTGAGCAAAGCAACACGAGGGAAAAACTTACTTGACCTCATCCTTACCAATCTGCCTGACGCAAATGCATCTGTCCATGACAGTATTAGTAGGAGTGACCATCGCACAGTCCTCGTGGAGACGAAGTCCCGTCTTCGCACTGAGGATACCATCCAATGTGTTATGTGGCACTACCACCGTGCTAAATGGGATAGATTCAGAACAGATCTAGCAGCTCAAAACTGGGCATCCATAAGGCGCTGTGGACTATCAGCAGCAGCAGAATTGTATTCCAGCACAATCTGTAACCTCATGGCCCGGCATATTCCTCGCGCTGCCATTACCAAAAAGCCAGGGGATCAACACTGGTTCAATGAGGAGTGTAGAAGAGCATGCCAGGAGCAGCACCAGGCGTACCTAAAAATGAGGTGCCAACCTGGTGAAGCTACAACTCAGGACTACATGCATGCTAAACAGCGGAAGCAACATGCTATAGACAGTGCTAAGCGATTCCACAACTAACAGATCAGATCAAAGCTCTGCAGTCCTGCCACATCCAGTTGTGAATGGTGGTGGACAATTAAACAAATAACGGGAGGAGGAGGCTCTGTAAACATCCCCATCCTCAATGATGGCAGAGTCCAGCACATGAGTGCAAAAAACAAGGCAGAAGCGTTTGCAACCATCTTCAGCCAGAAGTGCCGAGTGGATGATCCATCTCAGTCTCCTCCCAATATCCCCACCATCACAGAAGCCAGTCTTCAGCCAATTCAATTCACTCCACGTGATATCAAGAAACGGCTGAGTGCATGGATACAGCAAAGGCTACGGGCCCCGACAACATCCCGGCTGTAGTGCTGAAGACTTGTGCTCCAGAACTAGCTGCGCCTCTAGCCAAGCTGTTCCAGTACAGCTACAATACTGGCATCTACCCAACAATGTGGAAAATTGCCCAGGCATGTCCTGTCCATAAAAAGCAGGACAAATCCAATCCGGCCAATTACCGCCACATCAGTCTACTCTCAATCAGCAGCAAAGTGATGGAAGGTGTCGTCGACAGTGCTATCAAGCGGCACTTACTCATCAATAACCTGCTCACCAATGCTCAGATTGGGTTCCGCCAGGACCACTCGACTCCTGACCTCATTACAGCCTTGGTCCAAACATGGACAAAAGAGCTGAATTCCAGAGGTGAGGTGAGAGTGACTGCCCTTGACATCAAGGCAGTATTTGACCGAGTGTAGCACCAAGGAGCCCTAGTAAAATTGAAGTCAATGGGAATCAGTGGGAAAACTCTCCAATGGCTGGAATCACACCTAGCACAAAGGAAGATGGTAGTGGTTGTTGGAGGCCAATCATCTCAGCCCCAGGACATTGCTGCAGGAGTTCCTCAGGGCAGTGTCCTAGGCCCAACCATCTTCAGCTGCTTCATCAATGACCTTCCCTCCATCATAAGGTCAGAAATGGGGATGTTCGCTGATGATTGCAGTGTTCAGTTCCATTCGCAACCCCTCAAATAATGAAGTAGTCTGAGCCCGCATGCAGCAAGACCTGGACAACATCCAGGCTTGGGCTGATAAGTGGCAAGTAACATTCGCAACAGACAAGTGCCAGGCAATGACCATCTCCAACAAGAGAGAGTCTAACCATCTCCCCTTGACATTCAATGACATTACCATTGCCGAACCCCCACCACCAATATCCCGGGGGTCACCATTGACCAGAAACTTAACTGGACCAACCATATAAATACTGTGGCTACAAGAGCAGGTCAGACGCTGGGTATTCTACGGCGAGTGACTCACCTCCTGACTCCCCAAAGCCTTTCCACCATTTACAAGGCACAAGTCAGGAGTGTGATGTAATACTCTCCACTTGCCTGGATGAGTGCAACTCCAACAACACTCAAGAACCTCGACACCATCCAGGACAACGCAGCCCGCTTGATTGGCACCCTATCCACCACCCTAAACATTCACTCCCTTCACCACCGGCGCACTGTGGCTGCAGTGTGTACAATCCACAGGATGCACTGCAGCAACTCGCCAAGGCTTCTTCGATAGCACCTCCCAAACCCGCGACCTCTACCACCTAGAAGGACAAGAGCAGCAGGCACATGGGAACAACACCACCTGCACGTTCCCCTCCAAGTCACACACCATCCCGACTTGGAAATATATCGGCCGTTCCTTCATCATCGCTGGGTCAAAATCCTGGAACTCCCTTCCTGACAGCACTGTGGGAGAACCTTCACCACACGGACTGCAGTGGTTCAAGAAGGCGGCTCACCACCACCTTCTCAAGGGCAATTAGGGATGGGCAATAAATGCCGGCCTCGCCAGCGACGCCCACATCCCATGAACAAATATAAAAAAAGACATGGCCCAGAATCCTCTGCTCAAAGGAGCCTGTTGGACGAGCTTGCTTCCTAAGACATACATCGAGAAGTTTTGGAACATCTGGGTCTCCAAGCCTCCCTGGTGACAGCCCCTCAGCAACAGTGCTATTACCTTTGCTGAATGAACCTTGTGGTAGCTTCCTATCCTGTGTTGCAGGTGATTCAGTGCTACCAAAACGTATGGAAGAGGAAACCTCATGCTGCTGCTGTTCCTCTTGCTCCTGGGAAGTTGCAGTAACCAAATATATGGACCCTTCACCTGCGAAGAAAACACATGGGACAATGAAGAGCATATAAATATTATTACACTATAATGTCCTTACATTGAGTCACATCAAAACTACAGCACAGAAACAGGCCGTTTTGCCCAAAGGGTCTATGCTGGCGTTATGTTGCAGACGAGCCTCCTCTCTGCCTATTTCATCTAACCCTATCAGCATATCCTTCTATTCCTTTCTCCCTTATGTGTTTATCTAGCTTTCTCTTAAATGCATCTATGCTATTTGCTTCAACTATTCCTTGTGGTAGCACATTCCACGTTCTTACCACTCTTTGGGTAAAGAAGTTTCTTCTGAATTCCCTATTTGAATTTTTAGTGACTATTTTATATTTTATGACCTTAAGTTTGGTCTCCCCCAAAAGTGGAAACATTTCCTCTACGCCTACCCTATCAAACTCTTTCATTATCTTAAACACCTCTATCAGGTCACCCCTCAGTCTTCTCTTTACCATTGTAAACAATTTTACAACACCAAGTTATAGTCCAACAATTTTATTTGAAAATCACAAGCTTTCGGAGGCTTCCTCCTTCCTCAGGTGGATGTGGAAATGAAATCCTCGAACCTTTCGCATTTATAAATCACAGAACAATACCTGGTGATTACAGATAGTCTTTCCAACTGCCCGTTGCCAAGGCAATCAGAGTGTTCAGACAGAGAGGTGTTACCTACAGGGCCACCGAATATACAAACAACCAAAAAAAGAGAGAGAGAGAGAGAGAGGCAGAAACATAGAAACATCCGGAAGGAAGAGAAAGACAACAAATGACCCGTTATATTAAAAACAGATAACTTTTGTTCGCTGGTGGGGTTACGTGTTGCGTGACATGAACCCAAGATCCCGTTTGAGGCCGTCCTCATGGGTGCGGAACTTTACCAGAGATAGGAGCCCCAGCCTGTTCAGCCTTTCCTGATAAGTATATCCTCTCTGTTCTGGTATCATTCTTGTGAATCATTTTTGTTCTCTCTCCTTTCTATAATACGGAGACTAGAACTGTGCACAATACTCCAAGTGTGGTCTAACCAAGGTTCTGTACATGCTGCATGATTGCCTTTCTTTGCTGCTCAGATGTCACAGACAAAAACAAACCACTAAGCATATGGCACTTACAAAGGAATCCACATAACTTGAAGAAGGGTCTTGCAGCCAACCAACTCAACCGGATGGGCCTCCCTGGGCATCACAGTCGTCTCCTGGAACCTTCCCTCCTCCCATGCCACCTCTGACTCTGGTATTGTGCCAGCTTTGCCTAGAGCAAGAAAAAATGTCCAATTGTTAAAAGAAAAAAGATGCTGGCAAAGGAGGGTAAAATGATATAACTGATCATTCTGCATAGTGAGTCAAGGGTCGGACTTTAGAATCTGTGTCCTTCGTGCCCAACTGAGCCAACTTATACATTGAACATTACTAATGCTTGACAGCATGTCAAACATAAGTTGTGAATGACAGTAAGTACATATGCACCTCGCTCTCTATTTTTTGAGATGCTTGCCTTTATTGAAGCGATTTCCTTATAACTGTGGATTTACAATAACATGTACAATGCATTTTCCCCATTTGCAGTGGTTAACTCGATTCGTATACTATCTGCACTTTAAATTTGAGTGTCTCATCATATTTAGGTTATGTTGCGATGGCAACAAGAGACTTTCATTACAATATATACGGCCTCACTATCCATATCTTTTACCTTTGCTTTATGTATGGTTGTTGGTTTACCTTTGTATTTTTGCAAAGCTCATTAAACTTCCAGACTTCATCCATGGTTCCAATGGTGGGGGAGGGCATGGACAAAGTATTGATACTTGCCACAGTTTTATTCCAGGCACGATGGTGCTTGGCTTTGGTGGTGAGAACTGCCATTGTCCCAAAAGAGTCTCATGGAATTTTACAGCACAGAAGGAGCCCAGAAGGAGAGTTTGGCCTGACTCTCAAAGAGCTATCCACTTACTCCCATTCTTCTGTCCTCTCTCCATCTAGCCTTCCATTATATTTTCTTTTTCAAATATTCATCCACAGGAATGTAGGAACAGGAGAAGGCCATTGAGCCCCTTGAGCCTGTTCCGCCATTCAATTAGATCATGGCTGATCCACTTCTCTTAAAAAGGTATTACAAATTCTGCTTCCACCACAGTTTCTGGTGGGGCATTCTATGTCCCAACAACACTCGACATAATAATAAAAAACTCCACCTAACCTTTTGCTACACTCTTTTGGTGAGGATCTTAGTTACTGACTGATTGACCAATGGAAATAGTTTTTCCCTATTTACCTCATCAAAACCCTTCATTATTTTGAATACCTCTATTAGATCTCTTTGTAAACTTCTCTAATCTAATGAAAGGCCTCTCATCACTTGTAGCCCCTTTCCAGGGCTACACCTACAAGTTTGGACACATGGGATGGCTTTCTTGCCATGCAGTTGAGAAATAGTAGTCCAGGAATTACACTGTGTGTAGCTGGTTAACATCAGCATTTATTATATATCCTAGTTAAGCAGCTGAAACTTGTGTTATCACAGGTATACAGGGATTGGGCAGATTTCCAGCATTAACACCAACACTAAAGTGGTGAAAGATTTCTCCCAGTGAAAAAGGCAGATGATTTCACAAGGAAGAACTTTAGTGGTAATAAATCTGAACTAGATTTGATTAATGCTCTCAGAACCAAAAGCGGAACATGTATCTCAATGCTTTAAACTCAGTCTCAACGAATCACCTATCCTGCATTAGTGTGCGGATTGTCATTTTCCCTGTCTACCTTCTAGATGACTGATGTAGGCAGGTCAATTTATTGTCAGCTTGTAGGCAGTTTTGTGCTGTGCAGCGATCCTACCAACCCTTGCTCGTCAGAAGGATTTTCATCCCATTATCCGGTCTAGATTTAATTTCAATTCCAAACTCATTGCACCACTCAACTCCCTGCCCTGCCCCACCCCACCATTTAAACTTGCATGTTTAATCTGCACGACCTTTCTTTTTCAAATTGTTTAATTTCTTTTTTTAAAAATTCGTTCATGGGATGTGGGCGTCGCCAGCAAGGCCAGCATTTATTGCCCATCCCTAATTGCCCTTCTGTCAAGCTTCCGATCCTAGTTAATTTCACGTGGTTCTGATTCAGAGGGTTGTGGGTTCAAGCCCCACTCTGGGACTTGAACACATAATCTAAGCTGGTATTCCACTGCTATACTGAGGGAGTGATGCTTTACTGGAGGTGGGGTCTTTCCGCTGAGGCACTGAACTGAGGTTCCGACCGGCCTGCTCCAGTGATTCAGGTGGACATTATGGCACCAATCGAAGAGCAAGCAATTCACATGGGGTCTTATCCGACAATCCTGCCTCAAGCAACAGCACCAAAAGTCAGTCATCTCATTGCTGTTTGTAGGAACTTGCTGTGTGTTACTAGCTGCCAAATTTACCTACATCATAATAGTCGCAGTACTTCAAAGTAATTCATTGTGCGTGACATACATTGAGAAGTTTCTAAGTGATGAGATTCTGAGGCATTATGTAAATGCAAGTCCTTCTTTCATGCGCCAAAACTCTGCTGCCTGTAGCCTAAGTCCCGTTCACCCATCACCCCTGTGCTCGCTGACCTACAGTGGCTCCCGGTCCGGCGATGCCTTGATTTTAAAATTCTCATCCTTGTTTTCAAATCCCTCCATGGCCTCGCCCCTCCCTATCTCTGTAACCTCCTCCAGCCCTACAACCCTCTGAGATCTCTACACTCCTTCAATTTCAGCCTCTTGCGCATTTTAATCGCTCCACCATTGACAGTCGTGCCTTTAGCTGCCTGGGCCCTAAACTCTGGAATTCCCTCCCTAAGCCTCTCTACGTCTCTCTCTCATCCTTTAAGACTCTCCTTAAAACCAACCTCTTTGACCAAGCTTTTGGTCACCTGTCCTAATGTCTCCTTATGTGGGTTGGTGTCAAATTTTGTTTGATAATCACTCCTGTGAAGTGCCTTGGAATGTTTTACTCCATGCAGGGCACTATATAAATGCAAGTTGTTGTTGCTGTACTGGTTAATTCTGAATGAATGACATGGTTGATAGATGATTGGTTGGAAAGAGGTAACATTGACTTGATAAGTAGGATAAATGAGCAGCGACAGGCTCACCTTTGTTTTGTTTAAATTGTTTAGACCGCTATCACCTCAGGACTTTACTTCCCTTCACAAACACTGCTCCCAAATACTTTCCAAATATTTTAACAACTCACTCCATAACTATCAAAGCGTCTTTGTTGGGACAGAATCCAAATACATTCCGCTGGAATTCCTGATCATGGAACCACCTGCCAAAGTAACCACAATAGTGCCAACAGTCAGGTCCTATTGGGAGTGGGTCTTTCAGTCAGTGCAGTAAAATCAACTGGTAAATCAAGCTTATTCCAGTACAGCTACAATACTGGCATCTACCCGACAATGTGGAAAATTGCCCAGGTATGTCCTGTCCACAAAAAGCAGGACAAATCCAATCCGGCCAATTACCGCCCCATCAGTCTACTCTCAATCAGCAGCAAAGTGATGGAAGGTGTCGTCGACAGTGCTTTCAAGCAGCACTTACTCACCAATAACCTGCTCATCGATGCTCAGTTTGGGTTCCACCAGGACCACTCAGCTCCAGACCTCATTACAGCCTTGGTCCAAACATGGACACAAGAGCTGAATTCCAGAGGTGAGGTGAGAGTGACTGCGCTTGACATCAAGGCAGCATTTGACTGAGTGTGGCACCAAGAGCCCTAGTAAAATTGAAGTCAATGGGAATCAGGGGGAAAACTCTCCAGTGGCTGGAGTCATACCTAGCACAAAGGAAGATGGTAGTGGTTGTTGGAGGCCAATCATCTCAGCCCCAGGGCATTGCTGCAGGAGTTCCTCAGGGTCGTGTTCTAGGCCCAACCATCTTCAGTTGCTTCATCAACGACCATCCCTCCATAAGGTCAGAAATGGGGATGTTCGCTGATGATTGCACAGTGTTCAGTTCCATTCGCAACCCCTCAAATAATGAAGTAGTCCGAGCCCGCATGCAGCAAGACCTGGACAACATCCAGGCTTGGGCTGATAAGTGGCAAGTAACATTCGCACCAGACAAGTGCCAGGCAATGACCATCTCCAACAAGAGAGAATCTAACCATCTCCCCTTGACATTCAATGGCCTTACCATCACCGAATCCCCCACCATCAACATCCTGGGGGTCACCATTGACCAGAAACTGAACTGGACCAGCCATATAAATACTGTGGCTACAAGAGCAGGTCAGAGGCTCGGTATTCTGCGGCGAGTGACTCACCTCCTGACTCCCCAAAGCCTTTCCACCATCTACAAGGCACAAGTCAGGAGTGTGATGGAATACTCTCCACTTGCCTGGATGAGTGCAGCTCCAACAACACTCAAGAAGCTCGACACCATCCAGGACAAAGCAGCTGTTTGATTGGCACCCCATCCACCACCCTAAACATTCACTCCCTTCACCTCCGGCGCACTGTGGCTGCAGTGTGTACCATCCACAGGATGCACTGCAGCAACTCGCCAAGGCTTCTTCGACAGCACCTCCCAAACCAGCGACTTCTACCACCTAGAAGGACAAGAGCAGCAGGGACATGAGAACAACACCACCTGCATGTTCTCCTCCAAGTCACACACCATCCCGACTTGGAAATACATCGCCGTTCCTTCATAGTCGCTGGGTCAAAAACCTGGAACTCCCTTCCTAACAGCACTGTGGGAGAACCTTTACCACGCGGACTGCAGCAGTTCAAGAAGGCGGCTCACCACCACCTTCTCAAGGGCAATTAGGGATGGGCAATAAATGCTGGCCTCGCCAGCGATGACCACATCCCATGAACGAATTTTAAAAAGTCTGGGAGGAGATCCTGAGCCTGACAGGAAGAAGGACTTGCATTTATATAGCGTCTTTCACGACCTCAGGATGTCCCATAGTGTTTTACAACCAATGAAGTACTTTTGAAGTGTCGTCACTGTTGTAATGTAATGTAATGTAATGTAGGAAATGCGACAGCCAATTTGCACACAGAAAGGTCCCACACACAGCAATATGATAATGACCAGTTTGTCTGTTTTAGTGATGTCGGTTGAGGGATAAATATTGGCCAGGACACCAGGGAGAACTCCCCTGCTTTTCTTCCAATAGTGCCATGGGATCTTTTACACCCACCAAGTAAAATTCGGTTTAACATCTCATCTAAAAGACAGCACCTTCGACAGTGCAGCATTCCCTCATTACTGGCACTGGTGTCAGCCTAGATTTTGTGCTCAAGTCTCTGAAGTGGGACTTGAACCCACAACCTTCTAACTCAGAGGCAAGAGTTCTACCAACTGAGCTACAACTGACACTGACAGTGCAAAGGAGCTTGATAAACATCAATTGAGATGTAGCCCCCAAAATACTGAACCTCACGATGCACTGCCAGATGTGTGCTAGGGTCGGACTTCTTCCCGCCCAGTGACTCTGATGCTGACCCCACCAGAAATCGAGGGTTCGGTTCATTGAAATATCGCTGGGTGTAACAAAGGTAGCAAGTTTCGCCAGCACTACATTTACTTTACAAGTGCATTCACAAATCGAAGGGTATCGCCCTGTGCACTAAATGAACTGTGGTGAAACCTGCACATGGAAGACTTTGATTAAATGGATACAACCTCCTACAATGCGTGCCAGTTGAATCCTCACTGTCTCTGTGGAAGCTCCACAAGAAGTTATGAGAATTCTCAAATACTTGACAAAACAGTTAAACAGTTTGTGACCGACAATAACAAGCATTCTTTTGTCATGCAGGAAAAGATTGCGCACAATTCCCAAGGCGGACGGGCTGGAGGAAGAGGCACAGCAGGAGGAAGAAGCAATGCAAACCTCAGGTAATGGTTTAGGGGATGGAGATGTGGAAGGGTCTACACCCACAGATGGTTTGTGCTGACAAAGTGCTGGATGGTCCAAGATCAGAAACAGTTTCTCTTTTGTGGAGGTTCATACCCTCCAAAACTACTGGATTTAGGAATTCCTTTTCAATGGGTTGATATTCAGAAGTGGTTCTGTGGTGAGGCTCCCCCTTTAAATATATTTGTTGTGTTTATTCTAAAAGAGCAGCACCCACAGAAACCAAAATGAGCAGGTCTCACTCAAAAAGCACAAGCATCGGCAGGTCTAAAATGGATAAATTAACACGTACAGGGTAAAAGGTGCCCGGGTCATACATGTCTAATATCACACAGTTCTTGTGCACTTCAGTGTTAACTCCTGCATGCTGGAAAGAACGCAAGTTATACATACAACCAACAAAGGGGAGGTGTCCATTTCGGAGTATACCAGTCTTTGGTGGGATTGGACTGAGCTCAATCCCACCAGGACAAAAAACAAATACTTCCACTGATGGGGAGGACAATGCTAAAGTTTCAAGGGTAGTGGGTAAGAGAGAGAGAGAGAGAGAGAGATTGATTCTGTCCAAACTAATAACAGTGAACTGTTTTGAATTGGCCATTGGGTAACGAGATCAGGCAGAGATTCAGCAAGCATATCCCCCATCCTCCTTTCAAGGAAGGATACCACGAATAATTTAGGGAAAGGAACACATCTTTTCATAATAATGTGGTGAAATTTTGGTGTTGATAAATGCAGGCAACAAATTGAATCTTTTAATTTGATAAAATGGCTTGAGTAGATCTCCATGATTGCTCAGTTAGTAGCAGTGAGCTTCTCAGTGTAAGATTGAGCCATATAGATCAGCAAGGCCCCAGGGTGATTCTTGTTCTGTGAGGAATTAGCTGGTCTCGGTCAAGTTGTTAGAATAAGGGCTACAATTGACCTCAGCACCCTGAATTGGGGGTGGAAGTTTAAGCGGGGGGGGGGGGGGGATAGGGGGAACAAATTCAACCAAGGCACCCACTCCCCGAGTGCTATCCAGTATGTCCTGATGGAAAAGTATGTGTGATGTGAGGTGAGGACAGGATTACGGCTCAGCTGCGTTGACCACAGGCAAATAAATGACCTGCAGACACCCACTGTGTGGGAGAGCTACTGGCAGCTGTAGAACTGCATCCCAATGTGAATCAGCACCTTCGGGAGAGGAAAGAAGGAAAAACTGGAGGCGGAAAATCTTTTTTTTCGCGAAAACAGAAAGGCTGTTGTTTTCCTTGAAACTATACAGTTTTTTTTTCCCGGTATTGGTTATGGGCCGTGAAACTCACCAGTGATTTGTACCGATGCTTGGTGCCCCAACTTTTAACAAACACATCAGCCAAGGGCAACGGGTTACCGGCAGCCTCAAAATGCCAAATCACCTGCTACTGACTTCATCCCTTGCTTCTACTAGGGCATGATGTGGAGATACCGGTGATGGACTGGGGTTGACAATTGTAAACAATTTTACAACACCAAGTTAGAGTCCAACGATTTTATTTGAAATTTACAAGCTTTCGGAGGCTTCCTCCTTCCTCAGGTAAATGTCAGGAACTCCTCGAAGCCTACGCATTTATAAATCACAGAACAATACAAGGTGATTACAGACAGTCTTTGCAACTGCCCATTGCTAAGGCAATCACCGTGTTCAGACAGAGAGGTGTTGCCTACAGAGCCCCTGAATATACAGTGAACAAAAAAAAACAAACAGAAAAAAAAGAGAGAGAGGCAGAAACATCCGGAAGGCAGAGAAAGCCAGCAAATGACCCATTATATTAAAAACAGATAGCTTTTGTTCGCTGGTGGGCTTACGTGTAGTGTGACACGAACCCAAGATCCCAGTTGAGGCCGTCCTCATGGGTGCGGAACTTGGCTATCAATTTCTGCTCGACGATTTTGCGTTGTCGTGTGTCTCGAAGGCCGCCTTGGAGTATGCTTACCCGAAGGTCGGTGGATGAATGTCCATGACTGCTGAAGTGTTCCCCGACTGGGAGGGAACCCTCCTGTCTGGCGATTGTTGCGCGGTGTCCGTTCATCCGTTGTCGCAGCGTCTGCATGGTCTCGCCAATGTACCATGCTCTGGGGCATCCTTTCCTGCAACGTATGAGGTAGATAACGTTGGCCGAGTCACAGGAGTATGAACCATGCACCTGGTGGGTGGTGTTCTCTCGTGTGATGGTGGTATCTGTGTCGATGATCTGGCATGTCTTGCAGAGATTACCATGGCAGGGTTGTGTGGTGTCGTGGACGCTGTTCTCCTGAAAGCTGGGTAATTTGCTGCGAACGATAGTCTGTTTGAGGTTGGGTGGCTGTTTAAAGGCGAGTATTGGAGGTGTGGGAATGGCCATAGCGAGGTGTTCGTCGTCATTGATGACATGATGAAGGCTGCGGAGAACATGGTGTAGTTTCTCCGCTCCGGGGAATACTGGACGACGAAGGGTACTCTGTTGGTTGCGTCCCGTGTTAGTCTTCTGAGGAGGTCTATGCGATTTTTCGCTGTGGCCCGTCGGAACTGTCGATCGATGAGTCGAGCGTCATATCCCGTTCTTACTAGGGTGTCTTTCAGCGTCTGTAGGTGTCCATCGCGTTCCTCCTCGTCTGAGCAGACCCTGTGTATTTGCAGGGCCTGTCCATAGGGAATGGCCTCTTTGACGTGGTTAGGGTGGAAGCTGGAAAAGTGGAGCATCGTGAGGTTGTCCGTGGGCTTGCGGTAGAGTGCGGTGCTGAGGTGCCCGTCTTTGATGGAGATTCGTGTGTCCAAGAAAGAAACTGATTCTGAGGAGTAGTCCATGGTGAGCTTGATGGTGGGATGGAACTTGTTGATGTTATCGTGTAGTCTCTTCAGTGATTCTTCGCCGTGGGTCCATAGAAAGAAAATGCCGTCGATGTATCTGGTGTATAGTGTTGGTTGGAGGTCCTGTGCAGTGAAGAAGTCCTGCTCGAACTTGTGCATGAAAATGTTGGCGTATTGGGCAGAAATTGTTGTCAGTCAAATAGAACGCATGGTGATCAAAGTGTAACATAAAGAGATAGGGCTGGGAAATACTTCAGAATCAAACCAAGTACCGTGGAATACCTGGAGCTCCATAAGCAATCAGTTCCATTACAAAAGTAACATGCAGAGATTGGAACAACGCCTGAGGAGATTTTAACAGTGCAAAAGAAACTGTTAACCAAGAAACTCACTGTTCAACATTTTCCGTTTTCTTGTTTTGAAAAAAAATAAAACGATCTACTTAGCAGTGGGTCAGTGGTAGCGCTCTCGCCTTCAAGTCCCACTCCAGAGACTGGAGCGTAAAATCTAGACTGATACTTCACTGCCATACTGAGGGAGTGCCGCAATGTCGGAGGTGCCGTCTTTTGGATAAGATGTTAGACCGAGGCCCCCGTCTGCCCTCTCAGATGGACATAAGGCATCCCGTGGCACTATTTCAAATAAGGGAGGGGAGTTAATCACGGTGTCCTGGCCAATATTTATCCCTCAACTAATATCACTAAAACAGATTATCTGGTCATCATCAGAATACTGTATGTGGGACCTTGCTGTGTGCAAATTGGCTGCCACATTTCCTACATTACAACAGTAACTACACTTCAAAAGTACTTCATTGGCAGTAAAGTGCTTTGGGATGTCCTGAGATTGTGAAAAGTGCTGTATGAATGCAAGTTCTTTCCTTCCTTATTATGGGAAATGAAAAAAAAAAGATATCTAGAAAGAAGAAAGAAGTGTTCCGAAGTAATATCTGAAATCGAAGATACGCCCTTCAAATTGGATCCATACTAGTCTGCCATTGTTCCTTGAGGTCATGATCTCACTGGCCACCTAATTAATGTCAGAAATGTTCCTAAAAGAAAAAAAAGCTCCACCCAATCAGCAACCAAAACACAATTCTGTATAAATCTGATGGGTTATGAATTCAGGATTATTATTACAGATTTTCTTTCCCCTCGGCCGCAGTGTTAAAAAAATTTTGGAGCGGCTATTAACTAAAAAAAAAACAAACAGCTTGCTTGATGGCTCAGTTGGTAATGTACTGCCTGGTGTGGAACTGAGCTCTACAGAGCAAGGCGGCAGAAGAGCCAATTATCTGAGTTAGCGGATCTCGGCTGAGGCAACAGTTGAGGCACTACAACTAGCCTCACCACCAACGGACTAGGAAGAGTAAAATTATCTTGCTTCCCACTCTTCAGTGAGCCCTGATTAAAAAAAAAATCATGTGTGTGGATACTAAGTGAGAACAGGATCCAGTTTGGCTGCAAGGCTTGCCATGATCAAATAGCCTGTCGACAATCACCATGTAGACTCACATACGAGCAACAACAATAATTTGCATTTATATAGTGCCTTTAACGTAGTAAAACATCCCCAGGAGCGATTATCAAACAAAATTTGACACCAAGCCACGTAAAGAGATATTGGAACAGATGACCAAAAGCTTGTTCAAAGAGGTAGGTTTTAAGGAGTATCTTGAAGGAGGAGAGAGGGGTGGAGAGGTTTAGGGAGGGAATTCCAGAGCTTAGGGCCTAGGCAGCTGAAGGCACGGCCGCCAATGGTGGGGCAAAGAAAATTGAGGATGCACAAAAGGGCAGAATTGGAGGAGCACAGAGATCTTGGAGGGTTGGAGGTCTGGAAGAGGTTACAGAGGTAGGGAGGGATGAGGCCACGGGGGATTTAAAAATAAGGATAAGACTTTTAAGGAGGACCATTTTGGGAGAGTCCTAGAAGGTGGCTAGTGTCCACAGAACCATACTACAGCATTAGCCAACACCATGAGGTAGTGGGGGGGGATAAGAGATGTGATTGGGCAGGAAAACCAGACACTGCATTCCATTAAATAAGAGAGCTTTTACTCCACTGAATTAACAGGAACTCTACGGTTAGTTAGTATATTAATTATATAACCAGCATATTAATTGGTAATTTTAAGACTACCCTGGAAAATAGATACTGAAATTTCATAAATGTGTCAATTACTCTTTTTTAAATCATAAATTAAAACAATGTCTCCTGGGAAGTAGGATCTTGGCAGACTTTCATCAAAGACTTCAACCTATTTTCCAGCATGGACACAATCCGGGTGCTTGTGGGAGTGTTGGCCTGCAATGCTCAACACATCCCAGTCTCCCTCAAGAACAAGCAAAATGATATCTAGTTACTGTAGCCTTGAAAAGCCATCAATCAATGATTAACAGTTTGAACATTTTGTACAGACTGGTCATGCACTTGTGATCCCCACATTACACCCACATGTCTACTGATTGTTCTCTTATTCAAATGAGAACTCCTGCTGGTCAAGATGCCCAATTGTTAAATAATCTGGCTGTAATATTACATAGAATGTACAGCACAGAAACAGGCCCTTCAGCCCAATGGGGTCCATGCCAGTGTTTGTGCTCCACACGAGCTTCCTTGTGCCCTTCTTCATCTAACCCCATCAACATATCCTTCTATTCCTTTCTCCCTCGTGGTTATCTTGCTTCCCCTTAAACGCAAGTATGCTAGTCATCTCAACTACTCCTTGTGGTAGCAAGTTCCACATTCCAACCATTTTCTGGGTAAAGAAACTTCTCCTTTGAATTCCCTATTGGATTTATTAATGACTAGTAAAATACACTGCTGGACCTAATCCACTGAGTGAGTGTCCTTTCGAGTTTTTAAGTTGCTCGTTAACTAGAAATGTCTGGCAAACCACGGATCAAGGGTCAAGCCACAATGTAAAAACAATGTCATTGTCAGCAAAATCATCAAGCGGTGGAAAGACTGAAAAGTTGAAAAAAAAATTAAAATGCAAAACTACTTTTATTTAAATAATAAAATGATTAAACGAAAATAAGAGTATCACTATTTGGCAATAAATAATAGATAAAATATCTAAAACAAAATAGATCTAAAACCCGAATTGTAACAGTTAAATAATGAATTGACTCAATTAAGAGTCCATAAAAAGACTTAAAATGTGGAGAGTGAGTCGAATGGTGAGTCTAGAAATCCTCGTAGCAAAAGCTTTAAAACGCTCAGCTCCAAGGAATTTCATTAACTGATTGTTTTGTGTAAGCCATTTTCCTCTGACACCCATTACGAAATCAAAAAATCTGATGTTTTTGCCACCGGTCATGTCCTTGATTTTGAGTTCCAGCATTCTATATTTATTTGACTTTGTTTTCCAGGCTAGATCGAGAGATTTGTTGTTATCTTTGAAACGTACGGTTACATCGACAACTGCCACGTTGTTTGTCGTCCTTAGGGAATATGATATCCGATTTCCAAAGTTTTCCATCATCAGTATGTAATCGGGGTTCTATATACACAGCACATCCGTAACTTATGACTTTATCTTTCAATTGTTCAAGGATTACGTTGCGACGTTTAATCCTCACATTAACGTTTAAACAGTTGCCCGAAATGTGAGAAATTGTTTCACTAACCACCATGCATCTTCTGTATAGCTTAATTGCCGTGAAACTTCCCAAAGTGAATATCTTGTAGGATACAAATTAGATCTCATTAACAAGCCGAGAATGCTTCAGACCGAATTTATTACTTATCCAATTATTAGAAATTCTATCATTTTGATAGTAAACTATTCCAGAACCTTGGAATTGGGCAGTGGTCCATTTATAATACTCCAGACTCCTCCATTCGCCATAAATGTTGGGTTCTCACTTCTTCCTTTTCTGAAGTTGTAGAGGATTTACTGCCTGTAGTTGACTTTCTATATCGGCAATAACGAGGGAATTATGGGCATCTTCCGAAATCCCATTGCCTAATGTGGAAGAGTCTGTGATAACCACCTGTAATACTTTGTAATGCTTCAAACTTTCAATGTTGTCATAATTAATTTGACCGCAAAACTGAAAAGATGCTTTTAAAATTGGGTCTGATGATTTTTCAAAGGCTGTTAATTTCCTCACCACAGTGGAGGAAATCTGAATTTCAAGTTTTTGTAGGCAAAGACCGCCATCTCTGCTCCAACTGTACAGGAGTCCATCACAAATATGGTTTGGAAGATGTAAAATCTCCTTTACAGTTTTCTTGATTATATTATCCATCTTAATCAACAGATTCTGTGATACCTCAGTGTTAAATGAAAATAAAAACGAGGTATCATATAAGTTCTTTAAATATCAAATTTTTGCATTGGTTTTAATTTAGTTTTCTTCAAACTCGCAATCCAATCCTGAAGCTTGACCAATTATCCTTAGATATTCCGGCCCAAGGATTAACATGGGCACCGAGCTATTTCTCTATATTGCCGGGTGCAATGAAGTTAAGATCACTGCCATTTATCCTCCATTATTTAACATGTTGATATAACAAGGTTTTCCTGCTGGAAGGTTTATAGAATCCAGCAGTCTTCTTAATATTGATCGATAATCCAGTTTTCTTACAGAACGATTCAATAATCTTTAAATTAACCTCCATTCCTTTATACGAATCGCTCAAAATGGCAATGTCATCGGCAGAAGCAAGGGCGCTACATGTTATCTGACCATTCGTTGACTTCATCACAATGCTGGATCCCTCATTATCGAGTGTTCATAGTAAAGGATCAATTGCAATATTGAAGAGAAGGGGGGGACAAGGGATCTCTTTGTTTAACCCCCTTCTTCATTAGTATAGGATCTGTTTTGTCAATTGCTCCCTCAATAACTGTGGTAATGTCTGTATAAAGACTGTCAATCAATTTAATAAAATTCTTCCCAATTCCCATTCTTGCCAGGGATTTCAGTATTAATTTATGGCCAACCGAATCAAAGGCCTTTGCCAAATCAACAAACACCACGGCGAGATTTTTACTATTATATTTAGAACCCTTTAAAATAATCTGTAAAATGGCGATGTTTTCATTACATCCAGTTCTGGTGGTAACAAACCCTTTCTGTCGTGGGTTCAATGTTAAGGCCTAATTGTGTCTAGAGGCCATAATTTTATTGAATAACCTATGTATCATTGGTCCAATTGTAATCGGCCCCCAGTTATCTGTATCCTTTAAAATCGCCGGATCCTCACTCTTCAGAATCAACACTGTGCGACTGTTCTTCAGAGCATTTGGAATATATGATACTCTGAGCATAAGTGAAAATAATCTGGGAAGAAGAGAGGAGTTGCCGCCATCTAACTTTTTAAGAACTTGTACGGTAACACCATCCACGCCGGGGGCACATCCTTCTCTCATTCCCTCAATCGCAAGGCTGACTTCGGACTCATTGATTGGGTCCATAAGATTGAGATTGTTGGCCATCGTTGTGCACCCAGAAAATTTGCCAATATCGGCCTTATTGTTTAAAATCGATAATTTGTTTTCAAAATGAGTCTGAAGCTCTTCCTTGTTCAACAGACATATAATTTGTGCGGATCCACCCTTGATTTGGCGAACCAGCTTCTTTCTATCCTTGCAATACGTAGATTGTATTGTTTTGAATTTTGCTTTGCGGATAGCGTACCTCTTAAGGTGGCCACTATTGCACCTCCCGTGGAGTTGTAACTCTTGTTTGTCCGAGTAGGTTTTGACTTGACTCTTCGTTGAGGCAGCCTTACCTCCTTGTCAGCCAACCTCTCTAATTTCCTCGATGTTGTCCATTACTTGTTCAACCAGGGAATTTAGTGGCCCACTTAAAATCTCTTCGATGGCTGTAACGATATTATCAATATCGCAGAGTTGTGTAAACCCCTTGGCTGGATTTTTCCTTGTAGTGTGATTTAAATATAATAATTCATTAACTGGGGAATTACCCTCGTTGCTCGTATCCTCTTGAATAATATCGCTATCCACGCTATTATGTACAGTTGTTAATACTTCTTTGTTGACCTTCACCAGCCAACGCCTTTTATTGGAGATCTGTTTGTTTGTTTTAGTGACCAAAATCTCACCGATCTTCATATTAATATTTCGATGTCCAGTGAACTTCTTCTTCAAGGATGATGAGATTTTCCACTTCCTCATGAGACCATATTGATTTTTTGTTTACCTTCCTCTTAGGAGCAGAAGCTTCAATTCTCTTCTTGTTCCTTAAGTCAGGATGGACATGTCTCTCATGCTGACCCAATCCAATCCTCGAAGAAAAGGACAATGGACACAATGAGCAGGCGAACTGAGTATCTAATGTAATCTGTTGGTTTCCCATACATTTTGGATAATGGCATGCAATTGGATGGTATTCTCCGCTTCTTTTACATTTGAAACATTTTGTAATCAATTTTGAAGTTGAATGTTTAATTTTCATGTGTTTTTTTTAAACGTTATATATAACATACATTGCATAGTGTACATAGCAAACAATCACTGGGATACTGTATTACCACCTCATTCTGTTGACTAGAGGTACTTTGAGCATTGAGATTTGATATAACCGGATCTGTAGTTGTATCCGTTATACTGCAGTTGGTATTATTAAAAACATCCATCTCATCTCTCCACAAGTTCAATGAATTGGTAAAACCAGAATTATAAAATATCTTAGTACGAGCATGAGAGCTCCCACCGGTGTCATTCCGAGCGGTAATCACCTCAAAATACGTACCAGAGTCGCTCCTTACAGCCCTGTTAACCGAAGAAGAACTCCTTGGCGCCGAAGGTTGTTCAGAAATTAAAACAGGCCTAATGTCCAAATAGTCACCCTCGTAAGTTTGAGTGCACGAGTCCTTAGTTGCTGGGACCTCAGGAGCAGTCCCAACAGTGTTGCAGTTAATACATTTCGCACCAACAGTAACTGCATATATATCGGCGGGGAGTTTTTTCCTCTGGTCCTTCCCAACCAGATACAGACACCCCGTAGGGTTATCTAAAACTATTTCTATGATCATTTCTCCTCTCCTGCGGTTACTTGATCTTCATAGATCACAGTGGCTTCTGTGTGAACATGTCGACTTTGCCGTACACAAAGCATATCACGTGTACGTTGCCCAACGGGAACCACATGGAGGTACGACACCAGAGATCGAGAAGTCTAGAGAGTCTCTCCATCTGTAACGATTGTTACAGTTACTCCCGCCATTTTATGGCCTCTAGTTCTGGTCTCCCCTGCAAGTGGAAACATCTTCTCCACATCTACCCTTTCAAACCTTTTCATAATCTTAAAGATCTCTGTCTGGTCACCCCTCAGTCTTCTCAGAGAAAAGAAGATCAAGACAACAAAACCAGTTTTGGGATCGTCATCTCAGCATAAAATCAGGTTAGATACCTACAATTTTCCTCAAGGTTTTAGTCAGGACCAGCATCAGTGGAAATTCTTGAGTGACTAAGGATCATTCCAGTCAAAGCAGTCTCAAAGAAAGCCTCTTCCTCATGACTTCATATGATCCCCTAGCCATTGGTCTGCATCTGCATTGGGGCAAGAGCCAGAGGATGGTCCACCTTTTTTGAGTCTGCAAAAACACAGGTGCATATCGAGTTTAAGGCATTGAATCTAGCACTTAAGCAAGCCACAAATATCCTTATATCCAACAACTTGCATAATATGGAAATCCAGTGAGCATACTTGAACATGATCTACAACCTTGATGCCAACAACTGTCATTAGTTATATCTGGATCCCTTATGAATTTTCCTGATGACAGCTGGTTCATTTACTGGGGTATTTAGCCCTACTTTAATTTAGGCAAGGAAAGAGCTAATGGGCCAATTTACCAGAGTGTTTGCTCAATATGTATCTATCTTCACTACCAGATAGACGTCCTTTTAATTGCCCAGGATGGGAATCAATAGCAAGAAGTAAAACCTCCCTCTGCTCTGCTGAGTTTTGCAGGAGATGATGAGTTAGCAGATTTCCAACATATCTCTGCAGATCTTGTTTCAGGGTAAATCTTATTGAACATGTTTAATGATATTCAAATTGCTCTTTAAAGCCCCCATTCTAATTGCTCCTTCAGTGAGAGGAGGGCAGAAAGAACCCCTTCAGCAGAGATTTTTAGAGCCTTCCCCATTCATCCACTTCAGACAAGGTTATGGAAATGAACAGAATCGTCGGTGAGATGTCTTAGTTCACCACTAACACCTGCTGAATACATGGGGATTGTGTTTTCATTCCACATTCATAAATGGCTCAGGTAACCCCAATAATCTAATAACAAATCCAGATGAAAGTCTCCAAATCAAGAGTTACACGGTTTAATGACCTTGACAAGCTATTCTGCAAGCTGCCCTATTGGGTGTAGGAACATAGGAACAGGAGTAGGCCATTCAGCCCCCCGTGCCTGCTCCGCCATTTGATAAGATCATGGCTGATCTGTGATCTAGCTCCATATACCTGCCTTTGGCCCATATCCCTTAATACCTTTGGTTGCCAAAAAGCTATCTATCTCACATTTAAATTTAGCAATTGAGCTAGTATCAATTGCCGTTTGTGGAAGAGAGTTCCAAACTTCTACCACCCTTTGTGTGTAGAAATGTTTTCTAATCTCATTCCTGAAAGGTCTGGCTCTAATTTTTAGACTGTGCCCCCTACTCCTAGAATCCCCAACCAGCGGAAATAGTTTCTCTCTATCCACCCTATCCGTTCCCCTTAATATCTTATAAACTTCGATCAGATCACCCCTTAACCTTCTAAACTCCAGAGAATACAACCCCAATTTGTGTAATCTCTCCTCGTAACTTAACCCTTGAAGTCCGGGTATCAATCTAGTAAACCTACACTGCACTCCCTCCAAGGCTAATATGTCCTTCCGAAGGTGCGGTGCCCAGAACTGCTCACAGTACTCCAGGTGCGGTCTAACCAGGGTTTTGTATAGCTGCAGCATAACTTCTGCCCCCTTGTACTCCAGTCCTCTAGATATAAAGGCCAGCATTCCATTAGCCTTATAGATTATTTTCTGCACCTGTTCATGACACTTCAATGATCTATGTACCTGAACCCCTAAGTCCCTTTGGACATCCACTGTTTTTAACTTACCATTTAGAAAATAACCTGTTCTATCCTTTTTTGATCCAAAGTGGATGACCTCACATTTGTCTACATTGAATTCCATCTGCCACAGTTTTGCCCATTCACCTAATCTATCAATATCCCTTTGTAATTGTATGTTTCCATCTACACTGCTTACAATGCCACCAATATTTGTGTCATCGGCAAACTTAGATATAAGATTTTCTACGCCTTCATCTAAGTCTTTAATAAATATTATGAATAATTGAGGCCCCAAGACAGATCCCTGCGGGACTCCACTAGTCACATCCTGCCAATGTGAATACTTACCCATTATCCCTACTCTCTGTCGCCTTTCGCTCAGCCAATTTCCTAACCAAGTCCGTACTTTTCCCTCGATTCCATGGGCTTCTATCTTAGCTAACAGTCTCTTATGTGGGACCTTGTCAAATGCCTTCTGGAAGTCCATATAAAAACATCCATTGACATTCCCGTCCACTACTTTAGTCACCTCTTCAAAAAATTCAATCAGGTTTGTCAGGCATGACCTACCTTTCACAAATCCATGCTGGCTGTCCCTGATTAACTGAAAATTCTCGAGGTGTTCAGTCACCCTATCCTTAATTATAGACTCCAGCAATTTCCCCATAACAGATGTTAGGCTAACTGGTTTATAATTCCCCGGTTTCCCTCTCTCTCCTTTCTTAAAATGTGGAGTGACATGTGCAATTTTCCAATCTAGAGGGACAGTTCCTGAATCTAGAGAACTTTGAAAGATTATAGTCAGGGCATTTGCAATCTGCTCACCTACTTCCTTTAAAACCATGGGGTAAAAATTCTCTTGGGCAGTCGTATAAAACGGGTGGTATTTCGTTGGCCGCCTGATAAACACCCGATATTGAGTTTAATTTGTCATCAATAGAACTGAAACAGGCGGGGCGTATAACAGGTGGCCAAGACAGATTTCTGCCCTCATATACCTTGACTGTATAGGGGGCAATCCTGCAGTCCCACCTACTTGGTATTGTGAATGGATTTCATTGACGAAGAAGTGAGGCAGTTCTGGATTAATGTGTTTGCCCTGCCTTTATCCCCCAAATAACTACAATCCCTTACTTTTATCGTTAAATACATTGGTTTCTATAACAAAATACTTATTGCAGCAATTCATTTTTGTGCTCCTTAAGTTGAAAGATGTCCATGTGACGTAATGAAACTCTTTTCCGCTTTCGGCATTGAGTGCTTTCATCGAGCACTTCCCAAGTAAGCTATGGTGTGGCTCCGACTAACAGTAAAGCCTCCACTATCATGCCCAGCAACTGCGAAGGGATCTTCACATGCGAAGTACGAAGTATGAAGTCTCGCATTGGCTTATGGAGCCATTGTTGGAAACATCTTTAACAGCCAATAACAGTCATCTTCAAAAACAAAGGACAACATACAAAATCCATTGCCCTACAATAAGCTTTAACCCCAGCTTTATAAAAGCATTCCTCACTGCTCCAATAGAACATTTCCATTTCCCATACCTACCATCCTACTGGCTGTTCTGCATAAGGCTGCTTCAGGACAGCACCACACTGGTTCTACACTGAAGTCCTTTAAGAGCCAAGCATCCTCGTCGTTTGACTATTCTAACCCAACGTCATTGGAGAATAAATAAAAATATATTTGAAGAATGCTGACTATTGTGCCAGGGTTCTGATGAAAGGTCGTAGACCTGAAATGTTTACCCAACGTTCCTCTCTCTACAGATGCTGCCTGACCTGCTGAGTGTTTCTGGCGTTTTCTATTTTTTAAAATTTAATTTCCTTCCAACCCTTACCTGACCAAGACTACTAGGACTTAGTTGGTAGGTCCACCATGTTTGTGCGTGTTGGCTGAGACAGTAATTCAGACATGAGGTGTTGAGAGTATATGCACTCTCGCTTTGTACTATGAAACTTTTTGATGTCCTAAATTCTCTCATAACATGCATGTCCTCAAAGTGATTCATCGACATTCTTAACAAACATAATGAGGTCCAAATCCAAGAGGATTAAATAATCGCAGACACAGAGCAGCTGGAAAGAATTACACCCAAGTATAAGACATTGATGCACATGGCAATGATTCCTTAATCTGTTGCTTGAACAAGTTGGAGAATAGAAAATAGATGTTGGAGCAAGGGATACTTAAAGAGATCCAGAGGGATAGAGTTGAATAGAAGTCATCCAACAATTCACAAAGCAAGAATCATCCCTTTCATAAATTACACTTTGATCCAAATATGAAGAAAAAGCAAGCTGATATAAGGGCACCTCTGACAGTGCAGCATTCCCTCAGTACTGTCAGCCTAGAATTTGTATTCATGTCTCTGGAGTGGGCAGTGAACCCACAACCTTCAAACTCAACTGAGCCAATGCTGATACATATTAGCTTATTTTGGGGAATTTTGTGCTCATCGAGGTAGAGATGTCAGTGCTGGAAAATGGAACGTTTTCCCATTTCAGGCAACATCATGCAGTCCCAGGTCAGGTATAGCGTGAAAATCCCTCTACTCTGTACCAACAATGTGTCTCAGTCTAACCCTCAGAAGAGCATCCTTTACTGAGAACTTTTACCTGTTTATCAAATTAGCCTCCTCACTGCTCCGAGTGGCATTGGAAATGTATAGCACTGAATCAACAGCACATTTGTTCTGAGAGGTCATACCTGGGTTGAAACTACTCACTCATTTCGTTAGGGACCCTTCCATCTGCCAGGACAGTCCAGGGTTCAAACCCAAGGCCAGGAGATGAAAAGCCAGTTTTCAACCCATACTACCACTCAGTCCCCATACCATGAGTCTGGTCACAGCTTCTCCACCAACAAAGAAGCTACCCTAAAAAAAACTTCCACTACATTGTGCTCATTTCCTACATTAGAACAGTGACTACACTCCTTCAATTCTGGCCTTTTGCAAATCCCCAATTTTCATCGCCCCACCATTAGCGGCTATGCCTTCAGCTGTGGATTTCACTCCCTAAACCTCTCCACCTCTCTACCTCTCTCTCCTCATTTAAGTCGCTCCTTAAAACCCACTTCTATGACTAAGCTTTTGGTTGCCTATCCTAATATTTCTATGTGGCTCGTGCCAAATTTTGTCTGATAACGCTCCACTGAAGGGCCTTGGGACGTTTTACTACATTAAAGGCACTATATAAATGCAAGTTGTTTTTGTTATTGTCATGTCCTAATCATAGCAGGAAGATTTCCTTGAGTTGCTATTCCTTGTCGAACATCCCTACAATTTTGTTAGAAATAGGGAACATGGGGAGTTGTCCTTCTTTATTTACAATGTCACTAACACATTGCGACCAGGGGAAACTTTTGTTATTAGAAAAGAAAGTGTCAAAATTTGCAGATCTGCCCCCAATTTTAGATACTGGTTGACGTTGATGCAACCGCTCAGTCCCTCACTCTCCTCTGCAAGGCGTCATGGCCCCTTTAACAGCTACTGAGTGTATAACAGCCTGTGGTAAGCAATGGTAATCCCTCTCCTGCTAATCGAGTATGCCTTTCAGGTCAGATCAAGCTGATAGACGGTTGCTCAGGGTTATAAGCAGAATGAGGTTTTATTGCCTGAATCCGGATTCTCAGTGGAAGGAGGGGGAGGTGGTGCGGGAACTCAGGCCACAACACCTGGCCTTAAATCAGTGCTCTCATCTGACCAATCTGGCATCAAAATGTGAAGAATTCAGAGGTCACCTGCTGCAGAGGAAGATGGTCTTGTAAGGGCAAGGTTAGGGCCAAGACAGGTTAACTGCAGAAGTAGGCAAATGACTTCAACCTGAACATTTCAGTCATCCGTATTTTTTTTAAAAATTACATATCCAGCACAGTCCGAGCAGAAATCCTCGAGGATAATTTTGACTTTGTGTGGCAGCCCATTTTAAATCTCTCTCTATTTTTATTTCCATTGACTTCAAAATTGCCTCCCTCGTGTTTTGAAACTTTTCCTAGCTAAACACTACGATAGAGAACCATGGGAAACAGGTCAATGATTGGCACTATCCTCAGCACCATGGAGTTACTGGCATCAAGTGTTTATTCCCTGTTACTCATTGATTTTTTTTCCGCCCCTCCTCGGTGTATTACGATTCAAGGAATAGAACATCTATTGAGTCACACGTGAATTTATCCTGTTTGGCTCAGTGGATTTCACAGTAGTTTGGTACGGAGACTTTTAAATACGGTGATGGGTTTCCATACATGTCAGAGCTGACCAAACAAAAAAGTAGCTCATCTCAGGCCCCTGGTGGGGACCTCTACCTGTTGTGTGGTAAATGCACCGAGGGCTGTTGGGACCTAGTGGTCAGTGCGAGAGCGGCTTGGCAGAGCTGTGGGGAAACTCCGATGAAAGGCTAAAGCTTAAGATTGCCAAGTCCTAAGCCAGAATTGTTGGGCCTGAGGGCAGGCCCAGGAATGTAGGGAAAAAGCCTTTTTAAAAATTGCCAAGTTATTTCAATTATTGCATGGCCTCACTATTCATCTAGTATGGGGGTATAATTATTTATTGCTCCATTTCTTTCTCCGTGTTTGCTCTCTCTCTTTGCCAACTCTTCGTTTAAATGCTGTGGATTTAGATGCAGTGCATCTGACTCCCCATTATTGTTTAGTATGTCCGTTATATTCTATATTTTTTTCCACCCAGTTTTGTATTAATCGCGATATATATGTGGAACTATTGGCCTTGTTCCCAGTTCTCCTGTTAAGTATTTATTTGGACTCTTTCTCCAATTACATCCGTTATATTTTTATCGCATCAGCTCGGCTCAGTTGGTAGAAGTCTCATCTCTGAGTCCGAAGGGCATGGAGTCAATCCCCACTTCAGGATTTGAGCGTTTTCAAATCCCTCCAGGGCTTCGCCCCTCCCTATCTCTGTAACCTCCTCCAGCCCTACAACCTTCTGAGATCTCTGCGCTCTCCCAATTCTTGCCTCTTGTGCATCCCCGATTTTAATCACTCCACCATTGGTGGCCGTGCCTTCAGTTGCCTAAGCTCTGGAATTCCTTCCGTAAACCTCTCCGCCTCTCGCTCTCCTCTTTTGAGATGCTTCTTAAAACCTACCTCTTTGACCAAGACTGTCCTAATATCTCCTTATGTGGCTTGGTGTCAAATTTTGTTTGATAGCGCTCCTGTGAAGCGCCTTGCGACGTTTTATGACGTTAAAGGCGCTATATTAATGCAAATTGTTGTTGTTTGCTATAGGTTGACACTTTTTGTCACCATGGATCACTTAAGTGCCTCATGGGCTACAAATAAAGTTTAAATGAATGCTGCTATTAATTTGCATATATCTCAAGTTGTCGATACCAACAGATCTTAATAATCAGATTTAGAATTTATCTAACAGTGAGGTAACAGCGCTAAGAAAAGCCCTTTCAAAACGTCTGAGCCCACAGATTTCAAACAGGACAAACCAGTCAGTAAGAAATATAGGGACGAATGAAAACTGTATTGTCTGGACTTTGTAGGCCAAGTGAACAGAACTACGTTTGTTCCATGGGCCATAGTTTGCATGCCTTTAGACTAGAGTGTACAAATATCTCCTTTTATTTGGGATCACGACGTAATTCAGTATGGTCCCCTTTCGGTGAGTGAATCATTGCTCAAACTTCTTTAAACCATATCACCTGACATACCTGCTCAGAATTACATACAATTTACAGCACAGAAACAGGCCATTTGGCCCAACTGATCCATGCCAGTGGTTATGCTCCACACGAGCCTCCTCCCACCTTACTTCATCTCACCCTATCAATATATCCTTCTATTCCTTTCTGCTTCATGTGTTTATCTTGCTTCCCCTTAAATGCTTCTATGCTATTCGCGATCAACTACTCCTTGTGGTAGCGAGTTCCACATTCTAACCATGTTCTGGGTAAAGAAGTTTCTCCTGAATTCCCTATTGGATTTATTTGTGACTATTTTATATTTATGGCCCCTAGTTCTGGTCTCCCCCGCAAGTGGAAACATCTTCTCTACATCCACCCTATCAAACCCTTTCATAATCTTAAAGACCTCTATCAGGTCACCCTTCAGCCTTCTCTTTTCTAGAGAAAAGAGCCCCAGCCTGTTCAATCTTTCCTGATAAGTAAAACCTTTCAGTTCTGGTATCACCATTGTGAATCTTTTTTTGCACCTTCACCAGTGCCTCTGCATTCTTTTTATAATATGGAGATTAGAACTGTGCACTTTTGTGTTTGAAAACTGCCGCCGACAGTAAACCATTGGCTGCAGTTAGATATATAAACTTTAGAAATTTTAAAGAACGTAATAACAGAAAGCAATGAACGTTTTAGCTCCTGTAAAAAAATATTTTCATCAACACTGGCAGTTTTTTTTATATATATACGGCAGGTAAGAGTCAGAATTAGCATGGGTTAAAGGCATTCCTCAGGTGCGAGAAAGACCTGGGGTTGGGCGCATGCCAGTCAGTATCCGTGCTAAACTTGATCAGGTCGTAAATTAGCATATAAATACTGTGGCTACAACAGCAGGTCAGAGGCTGGGTATTCTGCGGTGAGTGACTCATCTCCTGACTCCCCAAAGCCTTTCCACCATCTACAAGGCAGAAGTTAGGAGTGTGATGGAATACTCTCCACTTGCCTGGATGAGTGCAGCTCCAACAACACTCATGAAGCTTGCACCATCCAGGACAAAGCAGCCCGTTTGATTGGCGCCCCATCCGTCACCTTAAACATTCACTCCCTCCACCACCGGTGCACCGTGGCTGCAGTGTGTACCATCCACAGGATGCACTGCAGCAACTCGCCAAGGCTTCTTCGACAGTACCGCCCAAACCCGCGACCTCTACCACCTAGAAGGATAAGGGCAGCAGGCACATGGGAACACCACCACCTGCACGTTCCCCTCCAAGTCACATACCATCCCGACTTGGAAATATATCGCCGTTCCTTCATCATTGCTGGGTCAAAATCCTGGAACTCCCTACCTAACAGCACTGTGGGAGCACCTTCAACACACGGACTGCAGTGGTTCAAAAAGGTGGCTCACTACCACCATCTCAAGGGCAATTAGGGATGGGCAATAAAGACTGGCCTCACCAGCGACGCCCACATCCCATGAATTAATAAAAAACAAGCACACAGATGCCAATCTCAACCTGGTGATCTTTTTTCTTTGAAAAAAAAGACATGATTTGTTTTGTGTTCATGACACATCAAAGGCAAGACCGATGGCCCCAGGAATGGAATGCACACCAGCTTTTCATCGCTTCAGATGCAAGGCCCTGTCTGCGCAGCTGAAAACAGCTTGGGAGTTGGAAAAGGTGACTGCTGGTTACAAACTGCTAGAATTTCCCACACAGAATGCGCTGAGAGAACCCACCTATTCTGCCTGAATGGATGTGGTATGTTTGTCATGACATCCACTGACACAAAATAAGTGGGTTCCCTCAGAAATTCAGGATGCAGTAACAATTTTGCAATCAGCAGACGTCTTTCCCATCTTCCATGTGTGTACGTTAGATTGAAGAGTTCCAGGAAGCAGTGCATTGGTGGCTCAGCTGGTAAATGTCCTGATCGATGTGGAACTGAGCTATACAGGCCAGCAATGATCCCTGGTCTGTGCGGAGTTAGCAGGTCCTTGTCAGATTCCACATGTACGCTGATGACACTCAGCTAAACCTCACCACTACTTCTCTAAGAACATAAGAAATAGGAGCAGGAGTAGGCCGTACAGCCCCTCAGGCCTGCTCCGCCATTCAATCAGATCATGGCTGATCTTCAACCTCAACTCCACTTTCCTGCCCGATCTACATATCCCTTGATTCCCCTAGAGTCCAAAAATCTATTGGTCTCAACCTTGAATATACTCAACGACTCAGCATCCACAGCCCTCTGGGTTACAGAATTCCAAAGATTCACAACCCTCTCAGTGAAGAAATTCTTCCTCATCTCAGTCTCTCTCTCTCGATCCCTCCACTACCTTTGTGTTGCCAGACATCCAGTCCTGGATGAGACGCAATTTCCTCCAATTAAACATTGGTAAGACTGAAGACACTGTCTTTGGTCCCTGCTACAAGCTACGTTCCCTCGCCACCGATTCCATCCCCCTCCCTGGCCACTGTCTCAGGCTGAACCAGACTGTTCACAAACTCAGCGTCCTATTTGACCCTGAGCTGAGCTTCCGACCCCATATCCTCTCCATAACCAAGACCGGCTACTTCCAACTCCAATACATCGCCTCTCTCCGCCCTTGCCTCAGCTCATCTGCTGCTGAAACCCTCATCCATACTTACCTCCAGACTCGACGATTCCACTTCTTTCCTGGCTGGCCTCCCATCTTCCACCCTCCGTAAACTTGAGCTCATCCAAAACTCTGCTGTCTGTGTGCTAACCTGCACCTGCATTGGCTCCCAGTCCACCAATGCCTTGATTTTAAAAATCTCATCCTATGTTCAAGTCCCTCCATGGCTTCGCCCTCCCGATCTCTAACGTCTTCCAGACCTAGAACCCACCCCGAGACTCTGCATTACTCCAACTCTTGCCTTTTGTGTATCGTCCACTCCTTCACCCAACCATTGCGGACCGTGCCTTCAGCCGACTTGGCCCTAACCTTTGGCATTCCCTCCCTAAACCTCTCCACCTCTCGCTCCTCCTTTAAAACCTTCCTTAAAACCTACCTCTTGGACCAAGTTTTGAGTCACCTGTCCTAACATCTCCTCCTGTGGCTCAATTTTTGTCTGATTATGCTCCTGTGATGCGCCTTGGGACGTTTCCCTGCGTTAAATACAGTGTATAAATACAAGTTAGTCTTGTTGTTTTCCTGGCCAGGCTTGTATAAGGTGCACTGCACTTAGTCTCAGTGCCAGCAAAGATAATAATCACCCACCTTCATCAGTTCTCCATCGCTATCCAGAGAACCATGTCACAAAGTGTTTGGATGTGAAGGGTTGGTTGTGATGCTCCCCATGGTCCAACAGGCTGTCAATGCCCACTAACTGTGCTCCCACATGTTGTAAGGCTTCTTGAGCGAGGTACTAGAGACCTCCCAGGACCTATGGAACCATTCTGTGCCTAGCAAGAGAAAGTGAGAAACTTAGTGGAGGGGGGCGGGGGGGAAGAAATAGAGGAAACCTCTAAGGTTTGGGTTAGGGGTCAGGAAAAAGTTCTGCAGAAGTGGTTCCTATGATTATGTACCACCCTCAAGGAATTAAATGAATTAGGGGAACTCCACAATAATGCAAATTGTATGTGGGCTTTTGGAAGGGATAGGTTTGATGGGTTGAACAGCCTGATCTCATTCTATAGTGTTCTGATGACAGGTGGCTGCACATCTAGTTGAGTCCAACTTGAAGCATCCGCATCAACGCCAGGACGCAGTGACTGAGGAGATAGTGCTGAAAAGTTCACTGTAACAGATGTTGGACCTTTGTTACCCTACACTACCAATTCTGTAACAGCAGCTTACACAACATTGTGGATGCCAGATCAGAGGAAAGCATCAACACTCAGCAAGAGAATAAACACAAGGCTTTTAAAATACAAAGTGTGTGTGTGTGGTCTTAATGGTTCTTCATATGCTGCGTTAGCACAAAATGCACTTCATCAATAGTTAGAGTTACTGGATGCTGTTACCACTAAATTGAAGTGCTAATCTTTGAACTTCTGAGATCATAGAATCATAGAAATGTTGTCGCACGGAAAGAGGCCATTCGGCCCACCGTGTCCACGTTGGCTCTATGCAAGAGCAATCCAGCTAGTCCCACTCCCCCCGCCCTTTCCTGTACCCTGCAATTTTTTTTCCTTTCAAGTACTTACCCAGTTCCCTTTTGAAGGCCATGATTGAATCTGCCTCCACCACCCCCCCCCCCACCGCCCCGTGGCAGTGCATTCCAGATACTAACCACTTGCTGTGTAAAAAAGTTTTTCCTAATATCACCTTTGGTTCTTCTGCCAATCACCTTAAATCTATGTCTTCTGGTTCTTGACCCTTCCGCCAATGGGAACAGTTTCTCTCTATCTACTCTCTCTAGACCCTTCATGATTTTGAATACCTCTGTCAAATCTCCTCACAACCTTCTCTGTTCCAACCCCAGCTTCTCCAGTCTATCCACGTAACTAAAGTCCCTCATCCCTGGAATCATTCTAGTAAATCTCTTCTGCACCCTCTCTAAGGCCTTCACATCTTTCCTGAAGTGCGGTGCCCAGAACTGGACACAATACTGCAGTTGTGGCCGAACCAGTGTTTTATAAAAGGTTCAACATAACTTCTTTACTTTTGTACTCTATAAGGCCCAGGATTCCGTATGCTTTTTTAACCACTTTCTCAACCTGTCCTGCCAACTTCAATGATTTGTGCACATAAACCCCCAGATCTCTCTGTTCCTGTACCCCTTTTAGAATTGTGCCCTCTAGTTTATATTGCCTCTCCTCATTCTTCCTACCGAAGTATATCACTTTGCATTTTTCTGCGTTAAATTTCATCTGCCACGTGTCCACCCATGTCACCAGTCTGTCTATATCCTCTTGAACTCTATTACTATCCTCCTCACTGTTCACTACCCTTCCAAGTTTTGTGTCATCTGCAAATTTTGAAATTGTGCCCTGTACAAGCAAATCCAAGTCATTAATATACATCAAGAAAAGCAGTGGTCCCAGCACTGACCCCTAGGGAACACCACTGTACACCTCCCTCCAATCCAAAAAACAACCGTTCACAACTCCTCTTTGTTTACTTTCACTTAGCCAATTCTGTATCCATGTTGCTACTGCCCCCTTTATTCCACGGGCCACAATCTTGATGACAAGCCTACCATGCGGCACTTTATCAAATGCCTTTTGAAAATTCCATATACATCACATCAACTGCATTGCCCTCATCGACCCTCTCTATCACCTCATCAAAAAACTATCAGGTTAGTTAAACACGATTTGCCTTTAACAAATCAGTGCTGGCTTTCCCTAATCAATCCACACTCGTCCAAGTGACTATGAATTTTGTCCCGGATTATCGTTTCTAAAAGTTTCCCCACCACCGAGGTTAAACTGACTGGCCTATATACATGCTGGGTTTATCCTTACACCCTTTTTCGAACAAGGGTGTAACATTTGCAATTCTCCAGTCCTCTGGCACTAGCCCCATATCAAAGGATGTTTGGAAGATTATGGCCAGTACCTCCGCAATTTCCTCCCTTACTTCCCTCAGCAACCTAGGATGCATCCCATCCGGACCAGGTGATTTATTTACTTTAAATACAGCTAGCCTTTCTAGTACCTCGTCTTTATGAATTTTTTGCCCATCCTGTATCTCAACTACATCTTCCTTTACTGAGATTCTGGCAGCATCTTCTTCCTTGGTAAAGACAGATGCAAAGTACTCATTTAGTACCTTGGCCATACCTTCTGCCTCCATGAGTAGATCTCCTTTATGGTCCCTAATCGGCCCCACCCATCCTCTTACTACCCGTTTACATGCCTGTAGAAGACTTTTGGATTCCCTTTTATGTTGGCCGCCAGTCTATTCTCATACTCTCTCTTTGCTCCTCTTATTTCCTTTTTTACTTCCCCTCTGACCTTTCTATATTCTGCCTGGTTCTCACTTGTGTTATCAACCTGTTATCAATCTGTCATACGCCCCTTTTTTCCGCTGCATCTTACTTTCTATCTCTTGTCATCCGGGGAACTCCGGCTTTAGTTGCCCTACCTTTCTCCCTCGTGGGAATGTACCTAGACTGTACCCGAACCATCGCCTCCTTAAAGGCCGCCCACTGTTCAATTATAGTTTTGCCTGCCAATCTTTGATTCCAATTTACCCGGGCCAGATCTGTTCTCATCCCACTAAAATTGGCCCTCCTCCAATTGAGTATTTTTACTTCAGAGTGATCCATGTCCTTTTTTTAAAATTCATTCATGGGATGAGGGCTTCGCTGGCAAGGCCAGCATTTACTGCCCATCCCGAATTGCCCTCGAGAAGGTGGTGGTGAGATGCCTTCTTGAACCGCTGCAGTCCGTGTGGTGAAGGTTCTCCCACAGTGCTGTTAGGAAGGGAATTCCAGGATTTTGACCCAGTGACGATGAAGGAACGGGATGGTGCGTGACTTGGAGGGGAACATGCAGGTGGTGTTGTTCCCATGTGCCTGCTGCCCTTGTCCTTCTAGGTGGTAGAGGTCGCGGGTTTGGGCGGTGCTGTCGAAGAAGCCTTAGCGAGTTGCTGCAGTGCATCCCGTGGATGGTCCACACTGCAGCCACTGTGCGCTGGTGGTGAAGGGAGTGAATGTTTAGGGTGGTGGATGGGGTGCCAATCAAGCGGGCTGCTTTGTTCTGGATGGTGTCGAGCTTCTTGAGTGTTGTTGGAGCTGCACTGGTCCAGGCAAGTGGAGAGTATTCCATCACACTCCTGAACTGTGCCTTGTAGATGGTGGAAAGGCTTTGGGGAGTCAGGAGTTGAGTCACTCGCCGCAGAATACCCAGCCTCTGACCTGCTCTTGTAGCCACCGTATTTGTGTGGCTGGCCCAGTTAACTTTCCGGTCAACGGTGACCCCCAGGATGTTGATGGTGGAGGATTCAGTAATGGTAATGCCGTTGAATGTCAAGAGGAGGTGGTTAGACTCTCTCTTGTTGGAGATGGTCATTGCCTGGCACTTGTCTGGCGCGAATGTTACTTGCCACTTATCAGCCCAAGCCTGGATGTTGTCCAGGTCTTGCTGCATGCGGGCTCGGACTGCTTCACTACCGGAGGAGTTTCGAATGGAACTGAACACTGTGCAATCATCAGCGAACATCCCCATTCCTGACTTTATGATGGAGGGATGGTCATTGATGAAGCAGCTGAAGATGGTTGGGCTTAGGACACTGCCCTGAGGAACTCCTGCAGCAATGTCCTGGGGCTGAGATGATTGGCCTCCAAAAACCACTACCATCTTCCTTTGTTCTAGGCATGACTCCAGCCACTGGAGAGATTTCCCCCTGATTCCGATTGACCTAAATTTTACTAGGGCTCCTTGGTGCCACGCTCGGTCAAATATTGCCTTGATGTCAAGGGCAGTCACTCTCACCTCACCTCTGGAATTCAGCTCTTTTGTCCATGTTTGGACCAAGGCTGTAAATGAGGTCTGGAGCCGAGTGGTCCTGGCGGAACCCAAACTGAGTATCACTGAGCAGGTTATTGGTGAGTAAGTGCCGCTTGAAAGCACTGTGGACGACACCTTCCATCACTTTGCTGCTGATTGAGAGTAGACTGATGGGGCGGTAATTGGCTGGATTGGATTTGTCCTGCTTTTTGTGGACAGGACATACCTGGGCAATTTTCCACATTGTCAGGTAGATGCCAATATTGTAGCTGTACTGGAACAGTTTGGCTAGAGGCGCGGCTAGTTCTGGAGCACGAGTCTTCAGCGCTGCAGCCGGGATGTTGTCGGGGCCCATAACCTTTTCTGTATCCAGCGCACTCAGCCGTTTCTTGATATCACGTGGAGTGAATCGAATTGGCTGAAGACTGGCTTCTGTGATGGATGAGGAGGCCGAGATGGATCATCCACTCGGCACTTCTGGCTGAAGATGGTTGCAAACGCTTCAGCCTTGTCTTTTGCACTCACTGCTGGACTCAGCCATCATTGAGGATGGGGATGTTTACAGAGCCTTCTCCTCCCATTAGTTGTTTAATTGTCCACCACCATTCACGACTGGATGTGGCAGGACTGCAGAGCTTTGATCTGATCCGTTGGTTGTGGAATCGCTTAGCTCTGTCTATAGCATGTTGCTTCCGCTGTTTAGCATGCATGTAATCCTGTGTTGTAGCTTCATCAGGTTGGCACCTCATTTTTAGGTACACCTGGTGCTGCTCCTGGCATGCTCTTCTACACTCCTCATTGAACCCCTGGCTTGTTGGTAATGGTAGAGTGAGGAACATGTCAGGCTATGAGGTTACAGATTGTGCTGGAATTCAATTCTGCTGGAATTCAATTCTGCTGCTGCTGATGGCCTACAGTGCCTCATGGATGCCCAATTTTGAGCTGCTAGATCTGTTCTGAATCTATCCCATTTAGCATGGTTGGATGGTGTCCTCAGTGCGAAGACGGGACTTCATCTCCATGAGGACTGTGCGGTGGTCACTCCTACCAATACTGTCATGGACAGATGCATCTGCGACAGGTAGATTGGTGAGGACGAGGTCAAGTCGGTTTTTCCCTCATGTAATTCGCTCACCACCTGACGCAGGCCCAGTCAGGCAGCTATGTCCTTCAGGACTCGATCAGCTCGGTCAGTAGTGGTGCTGAAGTCCCCCACCCAGAGTACATGCTGTGCCCTTGCTACCCTCAGTACTTCCTCCATGGAGGAGGACTGATTCATCAGATAAGGAAGGGCGGTAGGTAGTAATCAGCAGGAGGTTTCCTTGCCCATGGTTGGCCTGATGCCATGAGATTTCATGGGGTCCGAAGTCAATGTTGAGGACTCCCAGGGCTACTCCCTCCAGACTGTATATCACTGTAGCACCACCTCTGACAGGTCTGTCCTGCCGGTGGGACAGGCCATACCCAGGGATGGTGATGGAAGAGCCTGGGAAGTTTGCTGAAAGGTATGATTCTGTGAGTATGGCTATGTCAGGCTGACTAGTCTGTGGGACAACTCTCCCAATTTTGGCACAAGTCCCCAGATGTCAGTGAGGAGGACTTTGCAGGGTCGACTGGGCTTGGTTTGTCTTTGTCATGTCCAGTGCCTAGTGGTCCAATGCCGGGTGGTCAGTCCAGTTTTATTCTTCTTATGACTTTTTTAAAGCAAGATTTTACAACCGAGTGGCTTGCTCGGCCATTTCAGAGGGCAATTAAGAATCGACCACATTGCTGTGGGTCTGGAGTCACATATAGGCCAGACTGGCAGTTTTCCTTCCCTAAAGGACATTAGTGAACCAGATGGGTGTTTACGACAATCCGGTAGTTTCATGGCCACCATTACTGATATTAGTTTTTTAATTCCAGATTTTATTTAATTGAATTTAAATTCCCCAGCTGCCGTGGCAGGATTTGAACTCATGACTCTGGATCATTAGTCCAGGCCTCTGGATTACTAGTCCAGTAACATAACCACTCTGTTATCGTACCCTGTTCCATAGCTATTCTAAACCTTATGATACTATGATCACCGTTCCCTAAATGCTCCCCCACTGGAACCTTGCTCCACTCAGCCCACCTCATTCCTTGGAACCAAGTCCAGCAATGCCTCCTTCTTCATTGGGCTGGAAACATACTGATCAAGAAAGTTATCCTGAACACATTTCAAAAATTCCTCCCTCTCTTTGCCCCTTATATTGTTATCCCAGTCTATATTAGGATAGTTGAACTCCCCAGCTATCACTACTCTATAGCCTTTCCACCTCTCTAATTTCCCTGCAAATTCGCTCCTCTATATCCTTCCCATTAGTTGGTGGCCTATAGAATACACCCAGTAGAGTAATGGCACCTCCATTATTTCTTAACTCTAACCAAATAGATTCTGTCCTTGATCCCTCCAGGACATCTTCTCTCTCCAGTACTGCAATATTCTATCCAGGAATATTTAGTACCCAATCCTGCCCTTTTTTGAGCCAGGTCTCCGTTATCGCCATGACATCATATTCCCATGTGGCTAATTGCGCCTGCAGCTCACCAACCTTGTTTACCACACTTTGTGCGTTTACACACTTGCACTGCAAACCAGTCTTAGACTTTCTTGTACTCTCTCTTAGTCTGCTCCCACCTAATATGTACTATTTCTCGCTCTAGTGCTACCTTTTTCTCCCGATTCTTTGTGCCCCTTGTTTCTCCTTTCCAATGCTACATCGTGGTGCCCATCCCCCTGCCAAATTAGTTTAAAACCCCCCCACAGCACCAGCAAACCTCCCCGCGAGGACGTTGGACCCCGTTCCGTCGAGGTGCAACCCGTCCGGTCTGTAAAGGTCCCACCTCCCCTAGACCTGGTTCCAATGCCTCAGGAATCTAAAGCCCTCCCTGCTGCACCATTTCTCTAGCCGACATTCATCTGCTCTATCCTCCTATTTCTACACGCGCTAGCGCGTGGCACTGGGAGTAATCCGGAGATTACTACCTTTGAGGTCCTGCTTGTTAATCTCTTTCCTAACTCCTTAAAATCTGCCTGCAGGCCCTCATCCCTCTTTCTACCTATGTCATTGGTACCAATATGGACCACGACCTCTGGCTGTTCACCCTCCCCCTCCAGAATGTTCTGCAGCCGCTCAGTGACATCCTTGACCCTGGCACCAGGGAGGCAACATACCACCCTGGAATCATGTCTGTGGCCGCAGAACCACCTGTTTGTTCCCCTAACCATAGAATCCCCTATCACTATTGCTCTCCTGACCTTTCTCCTCCCCTCCTGTACAGCTGAGCCACCCATGGTGCTGTGGTCTTGGCTCTGACTGTACTCCACAGAGGCACCCTCTCCCTCACCAGTATTCAGAAGTAAATACTGGTTAGAGAGTGAGATGCCCTCAGGGGACTCCTGCACTACCTGCCTGCTCCTCCTTGTTTGTCTGGCGGTCACCCAGTCCCTCTCTGCCTGCACTCTCTTAAGCTGTGGGGTGACCACCTCCTGAAACGTGCTCGCGGAAGCTCCGCAGTGACGCCAGCTGTTGTTCAAGCTCCGGAACCCGGGAAGCGTCCTGGAGTTCCCACATGGGCAAAGGATGTGCATTCCACGGGACTGAGGTGCCCTGCCATGCCTCTATTTATTAAATTACTAACTCACTTATCAGAAATAAACTCAAGACTTAAAATACCATTATTATTAATTCACTTACTGTTTACTTGCCCCGACTAACCTCCCCCTTTTTAGTTTCCCAGCTCTTGGTTTAAACCAATGCCCTAGTTTAGAAAGAAAAAAAACAGTAATACTCACCAACCAATCACTTACCTGCTGTCCTGTGACTCCTTGGCTTTCTGTTGTTGTTTCTGATCCACTCAGGTCCACCGCCGCGCTGATCTCGGGTCTCGGGTCACTGCTCCTTATATCCCCGCTCCCGGGCCTCGGGTCGCCGCTCCTTATATCCCCGCTCCCGGGCCTCGGGTCGCCGCTCCTTATATCCCTGCTCTCGGGTCACTGCTCCTTATATCCCCGCTCCTGGGCCTCGGGTCACTGCTCCTTATATCCCCGCTCCTGGGCCTCGGGTCACTGCTCCTTATATCCCTGCTCCTGGGCCTCGGGTCGCTGCTCCTTATATCCCCGCTCCTGGGCCTCGGGTCACTGCTCCTTATATCCCCGCTCCCGGGCCTCGGGTCACTGCTCCTTATATCCCCGCTCCTGGGCCTCGGGTCACTGCTCCTTATATCCCTGCTCTCGGGTCACTGCTCCTTATATCCCCGCTCCTGGGCCTCGGGTCGCCGCTCCTTATATCCCCGCTCCCGGGCCTCGGGTCGCCGCTCCTTATATCTCCGCTCCCGGGCCTCGGGTCGCCGCTCCTTATATCCCCGCTCCCGGGCCTCGGGTCGCCGCTCCTTATATCCCCGCTCCCGGGCCTCGGGTCGCCGCTCCTTATATCCCCGCTCCCGGGCCTCGGGTCGCCGCCCCTTATATCCCCGCTCCCGGGCCTCGGGTCGCTGCTCCTTATATCCCCGCTCCCGGGCGTCTCGCCCCTGGTCCCGCTCAAGTCCGCCGCTGCTCAGGTGTGGAAGAATATGCAGCTAGGTAATTAAATCATTTTGAAAGAGGGTTGTCTTCTTGATTGATTGGAAGTAATCCATCAACGGTAAGGAACATACTTTATAGAGCAGGGCAGGGAAAAAAATATTAGAGGATTGGACATACAGCGAGAGGGGCCTCCTAGATGGCAACATTGGTAAAAGCACCATGGACCAGGAAAGTCCCAGGTTTGAACTCTGGTCTGTGTTGAACTAAAGGGGACGTAACCTTAAAGATCAGAGCCAGGCCATTCAGGAGAGAAGTTAGGAAACACTTCTTCATACAAAGGGTGGTAGAAGTGTGGAACTCTCTCCCACAAATAGCAGTAGATGCTGGCTCAATTAATAATTTTAAACCTGAGATTGATAGATTTTTTACTAGCCAAGGGTATTAAAAAGCCAAGGCAGGTAAATGGAGTTAGGATAATCTCATTGAATGGTAGAACAGGCTCGAGGGGCTGAATGCCCTACTCCTTTCCTATGTTCCTCATCAACTGATCTCAGCCAGATCTGCAGTAGGCACACTATATTTAGTCTCGATGCCATTAGATTAGGAAGACGAAAATTGAACTAGGATTTAGGCTTTCAATTGCTATCCAGCAACCCCTGCTTGGGTATGATGCCTGCCTACAGTGGAATAGCCCAGTGACAGTCATTGTCCAGGCTCACTTGTAAACGGTGGCTACTTAGGGGAGAAACCAGTGCCCGTGGAACTGTACCACAGCACAAGTCAGCACCCTCAGGAGAAGAGGGAAGAAAATTAAAGGGAAAAAAAAAGAAAACCAGCAGAGTGAAGTTAATGGGATTACAGGAGTTCTCCCGATTTCCCACCATAACATCAGCAGGGACCCTGGAGAAATGGCGTAAGCGGTCCTTTTACGTCATTTCTCAGGGATTTCCACCAATCTTCCCCTGAATTACAGCAGGAATTCGGGAGAACCCTTACGGATATCCCACCCCTGTATCTCAGTCCCGACTGACATTGCTATTTAGTCTTCAGCAGCAGGTCAAGTTTTCACAGCTGGGTGGGATATGGGAATTGGCCATTGGGGTGGGAGACCCTCACCATCATTGTTCAAGCTGGTACCAAGTGAGTGCACGAGAGATAAACTGTTCTATAACCTTTCACCCTGAGCTTTGAGAAATCGCAAAGTTCACAAGTGTTCACAAGATCTAATCCGAACAGGCCAAGTGAGCATGAAACTCTCGGGAATAAACATACCTCAGCTTACAGCCAGACATCCAAGAATTGGTAACTGGTCAATCTATCATCTTTCAGGTAAGGAGCGGGAGGGAGGGGAGAGAAAATCAGAACAAAAAAATACTTATAGCTAAAAGACTGCAGCCACTGAAATGTTTAGCATTACTAAATCTACCTCTGGTGATGTTAGTCTAACTGCCTCACACTATTGGGCTCAATATATATCCTCCAAGCCAGTGGAGGGAATTCCTTATTTTGTGTGATTCTTGGACACTGGACGAATAGTCAAGCAAAGACATTACACCCTCACTCACGGTAGTTTTGTTAATCAAAAGCGATGTTATCATTTAACAATTCATATACACATCAGGCAAATCATTATTACATATACAACCTTTAAACCAAGGTTTTTGCTCATCGACCCTGATCAGCTCTTCAGTACTTGAGGTCCTCTTCTTCTTGCGTGATGTTCAACTGCAGTGTGCGTTCCTTGGGGGAGGGATGGGAGGGATGGGATGGGATGGGATGGGATGGGATGGGATGGGATGGGATGGGGGGGGGGGGGGGGAGGGGGGGGGGAGGGGGGAGGGGGGGGGGAGGGGGGAGGGAGCCCCCCTCCCACCGCCCTGCCCTTCTCTCAAAGTCTTTTTATGTTGTTTTTTTACCAATAGGACGTAGGATTGGGGCGGGTCATTCTTTTTGTCCAATCGCTCCCTGTTGTTATGCCTCAATCATTAACATACTTCAATGATTGATAGTTTAGGCTTTGATCATGTGACTGGAGACCCTTTGATGTGGAAAAGGCCATGTGCTCGAACAATGGGTTGTAAAAGGCCCCTTTACTGTCTATTTACGGCCTTTCATGTAGAGATAGCCCCCTTACATTTCTGTGCCCAGACATTCTTAACGGTCCTTAAATCTCCAATTTTCACTGCTTCAAATCCATTCCTTATACCATTTTGACCATATTCTGGGTGCAACACTATTTGATGTTTTACAAATCCCAGTTCTTTTGAACAGATTACCAGATAGGAATGAGGCGCCCATGCTTTTTTTCACACCTATCATTGCCTTCCTGATCCGAAGCCTCTGATGTATGTCCTTGTTGCCTTTTCTTACATTACACCCTGCTGTGTTGAAAAGCTTTTGCTTCCAAAAGCCTATGTGCTTTGAAAGCCTGACAACACTTTAAGCTCAATATTATCCATCAATTTTTTGTATTTAATAATGTATTTAAGAAACTCAGACTTCTCCAATGCCATCAGCGACAGTGAGGGAAAAACAGGATTTGCGAGAACACAGTTTACCACATTACTGTGTTTGCAGCTTTTCAAATGTCTTTGTTTAAAAGGGGTACAGGTTCACCCTTTCCTTCAAATGTCTTTTGTTAAAGGGGTTTTGAATCCTACACCAGTTTCCCCATTACATCGTCAGCACTTGCCATTTTTAAAGAGATATTTTAAACAACAGATCAATAAAAAGGTTGTGAATAGCAATTCCTGTGACTGTTTGGATTTTATAAGAGGTGCAGATGGTGAGATTCTAACTTGAGGCTGTCTGCCCTTAGCTCATTGTATATATTTTCACTATATACTGTATATATATTCTGGGGCTAAGGAAGCTAAATTGATGACAATAATGGAAAGAATGATGAAATCTTCAGCCTCTGAGGTTCCGACTATTATGGATTTTTTTCTTCTCATACCCCCATTCATCTTCTGTGGATCCTGACCTATGCTGGGCTATGGTTCCACGAGCTCTGGCAGCCTTTCAGTATCCATACATGCCAGCCTTGAAAACAAGCAAATCCCGACCAAATGCTGTAAAGAAGCCAACAACTCAAAAAACAGCCCTGAATATATAAGCCCCTTGACGTGTAGTTGGACTGAAAGTGCAGTGGGGAATGGACTTCTCATGGCTTAAGCTGCAGGTATACCCAATGTTCCATCACTTGTATACTAGAAGGGAGTGGCAAAAATTCCCTCATTTCTTGCAGAGAAGTCATAAGCAGTTCTGGGACTCTCTGACGCTAAATTATTTTAAGATTGCTTATACGTTTGATGCAACAATACTGAGACACTTCTTCCCCCTCACCCCCAATATCATGCTGGCACTCTTCTCACCTGTTCACTGATTAGCAATCAGGAGAAAGAACCCTGGCTGATTTTTTTCAAGGGCGCTGAAGCTAACTGTAGAGTCCCAACTAAGATCAGCTAACTCAGCACAAAGAGGGAACGGTCTGAATGCTACAACAAAGCAATGTTTTTTATTACACTAGACCATAGGGAAGTCCTTTAATTATTTGGTAAACAATTTCTTGATGATTTGCATAGATGTGGAATAGACCCTCAGAAAAAGCAATCAATGCTGTGATGATTGAGGTCTCCAAAAGACAGAGCTAGATAAAGAGGTCCCAAAATTCCACGGGACCAATTACGCCTGTTTCGCGCCCCTGAGCCAGGAATTGCATCAGACGATCCTCTGCGGCACTGACTCCACCATAGTTGTCCTGAGAAGGTGGTGGCATTTGTACAAATGAGTGCACGAGTCAGCCACTTTAGAGCGCATTAAGAATCAAGTACGCAGTGTAGACCAGAATCACACATCAGCCAGGTTCCCCGAAGAACATTAGTGAAACTGGTTTGTTTTTTTTGTTATGACAAGTTACTGAATGATATGTCAAAGTTTTCCCGCGTGAGTTGAACTCATAACCTGAGTTGCTGACACCGCGGCCACTCAACTACCATAACCACCATGCTACTATCATCTTCCCTTGATGCGTGATGCAGGGAAATCTAAAAAGAGGAAAAGGAAAAAAAAAGCAAGATAGCTCGTTTTTGAGAGTGTGATATCTAGGCAGTCACCGAGTTACTGACTGGAGGCTAGGCATTTCCCCTATGAAGGGAGGGAGCAATTACAAGACTGATAAGCTCTGTTAAAACTATAGACCCGTTGACTGGAGACCTTCACTCATCTGCACCAATTTGCAGGGTAGGCTGCAGGAACAGTTCAGATGTGCAGTGCATTGCTAATGACAGCAAGCCATCAACCCTCTACAAACTGACAAGTATTTCTGTAGATGTTCCATAAAGAGAAAACCTGCGCGATTTGAAAGCCACAACAGAAATTTAGTACTAAAAAGACTAGACTCTTGGCGCCAATATGCGTTCCATGGTAATATTTGGACAACTCATCTTCCACCTATGAGTCATCCATTTTGTGTGTCCCAACTACTACATTCTGCAAATGTAAATATTTCCTTCTTTACGGGCAAAAGAAGTAACAAACTTAAGTTAATCTTGATCTTTAGTGCCATGAAGAGGCACAGTCTTTGCTTCTAATGAGCAGACAGTTATCTCCAGCTTTTAAAGATCATGGGAGAAGAGTGTAAACAAGCGGCAACCATCATTATTTAACCTTTAACCCTTTCCTCCACAAACTGGTTGCAAAATGAGCCCCGCACAATTAGCCAAATTCATACTTCGAAACCTGACTGAACTGGGCCTAGCTTTCTCAATGGCCTAATGCTATCCTCTAATGACTGATTCCTACATATCTCCTCTGTCCGCATCCTACTCCACATTGCACTGAGGGATGGAGATGGAATGAGATCAGCCAGTGGAATGGGAGGCACAGATTCCAAAATTATTTTCCTTGTCTACAAATCACTCCATGGTTTTGCCTTACCCTAACTCTGTAACCTCCTCCAGCCATTTGTTACTGCTCCCATCATCTGCTCTTCCAACTCTAGTCTATTGCGTGTTCCCCTGCCCAAGTCACTGGGTATAGAAAAGAATGAATGAACAAACGAACGAACGAACGAACAATGTATTTATATAGTGCCTTTCATGACCTCAGGGCGTCCCAAAGCATTTTACAGCCAACGAAGTACCTTCGAAGTGTAGTCACCAGGAATGCTCTTCCTCGCACAGCGAGGTCCCACAAACAGCAATGTGATAATGGCCAGATAATCTGTTTTAGTGATGTTGGTTGAGCAACAAAGATTGGCCAGGACACCCTGCTCTTCTTCGAATGGTGCCAAGGGATCTCTTACCTGAGAGGGCAGACGGGGCCTCAATTTAATATTTCATCCGAAAGACGGCACACCTTCGACAGTGTAGCACTCCCTCAAAAATGCACTGGGAGTGTCAGCCTAGATGTCATCCTCAAGTCTCTGGAGCGGGACTTCAGCCCACAGAGGAAAGAGTGCTACCCACTGAGCCACAGCTGGCACCTGAGGAGTGCAACCAGCAGAGGAAGAACTGCGCCTCGGCTGTGTCCCTCGAATGTAAAGGCACCTTAGGTGCAAATATTAACACTGTCACGCGTCCCCTGGAAGTAGGCACATTCTCAGGGAACCCAAGTGTGCAATACTGACACACTTCCAGCCATCTATTGCCTATATTGACACACGACCAAGGGACCACCCCCTCTACCCTCGCTTCAAAAAGAGCATCTGATACTGTAAGAGAAACAGTGCTATCATCAAAGAAAATGTTTTTTTATGTGTACACAGCAACAAAAATAATGTGCCATGGGAAACTGTGCTTGCAGTATCTGCGGGCTAGACAGACAGAAACCAGTTGACCCCAGTTTAAAACCCCATGCTTTAGATCCAAGATTGTCCAGCTTCACTGGTCTCCTGAAAGCACTCAAAGTAATAGCTGCCAGGCACATCTGAGCACAAATTAAACACGACCCAAATCAGCCTTTTGTTGATATCTTGCATAGAACAGAGCAGAGCTTAGAGAAGAGAAAGCTAAGGGGAGATTTAATAGAGGTGTTCCAAGTTATGAAGGGTTTTGATAAGAGGAAATAAGGAGAAACTGGAGGGTCGGTAACCAGAGGACACCGATCTAAGGTAAATCGGCAAAAGAACCAGAGAGGGAGATGAGGAGTTTTTTTTTATGCAGTGAGTTGTTATGATCTGGAATGCGCTGCCTGAAAGGGTGGTGGAAGCAGATTCAATAGTAACTTTCAAAAGGGAAAAGGAAACATTTGCAGGGCTTTAGAGAAAAGAGCGGGGAGAGAGTGGGACTAATTGGATAGCTCTTTCAAAGAGCCGACACAGGCACGATGGGCCGAATGGCCTCCTTCTGTGCTGTATCATTCTAGGATTCTATGATAACATGGCGGTTCGGATATATGACCTGGGCACCTGTAATGGTCTGATCTAGGAAGTTCCTAACTCAGACCAAACACGGCTCAGTCAGTTAAATGTTCCATGGGTTCAGATCATAGCTGGTGCTGCCGATCACCATGTTACAGCTGCAGGCCTTGCCAAGGATAAGGATTGCCCAGCTCTGCTTCTGATTATGTTGAACATAAACCAAAGTAAAATCACAACAATATGTTGTTTACTTAAATTTCCTCAATGCTTAATTTAATTATTTCCTTAATAAAATGCATTTCTCAAGACATCCTTTTCTGAATGTAGTACAAATGTGCGGGTGTGTTGCAGGAGGGGATTTAATCTTGCGTATCATCCTGTAACTTTCCAAAGTGGTTTCTCTCTCTCTCTGCAGTTAATACTTCTACCAATGTAATCGTTCCTCTCCCTCCCCAATTTTCTTCCCTCCTCTCATGAAGGTGCTGCCTCTTTGCTGAGGTACATGTTCCATGGCTATGTGACCCAAATGGCTATTCCTCCAGCTTGTTCCTTGAAAGTGTGTTTGGTGATCGGCTATTTAACTCTAGTGGGCATCACAGCCAAACCCCCAAACCCACCCTCACTCGCCATCCCCACACGTGCACTTTCCAGCAGAGGTCACCAGATAAGCGAACAAAAGTGAGGACCCTGGCTGATTTTTCCTAGCTCAAGAATATGCAGAGCCGACAGCGAGTTGATTAATCCATCACCAAGGCCAGTGGGGAGGCACCTATAAAATATTCTTTTAATTGGGAATGAGTTATGAAGTCACAGCACATACTCGATTAAACCAGTCTCCCAATCTCTCCAACAAAGGGTTCCATTCACAGAATATTCAAGGTTTTCTTAAATCTTCAATTTTCAGTTTCATCATTTGGGAAGACAGTTTCTCTGCAGCAAGAAGTCTTTTAAAAATTCTTTAAAAGAGAACCTTCGGCTAACCACGAAATCACTAACATACCTACGCAGCAATTGAGCGTGTGGTTACTTGACATTTTTCAATACGGTGTTCCCAACTTTGAAAAGGGGGCTTATTAAAAGTATGAACCCATAAGGAAACAGCACAGATATACCACTCCAGGCCCCTCTCGTACATAAATAACATATGTATGACATCTTTCATGTTCAACATCTCAAAGCACTTCATACAATGACTTACTTTTTGCGATGTAGTGACTGTTGTCATGTAGGCAAACATGGCAACCAATCTATACCAGCAACAGCCAACAAACATGAGACACAGAACCAATCTGCTCTTTTTTTGGTAGGTAATGGTTGAGAGATGCACGATGGCCAATGTGCTAGAAGAACTCCCTGCACTTGGATATAGGACTTCAGCTTGATAATGCCTCATGCAAAGGTCAGCACCTCTGACACTGCAGCACTCCCTCAAACACTGCGTCAGCCTAGATTATGTGCTCAAGTCCGGGTTTGGGGCAAAAACCGGCAATTTTCTGAGCCAGAAGAGACACGTACATCTCCTCGTGGAAGCAGGTTGTGTGGCTGGCTCTTGTTGGGAGAGATGGGCATGTACCAGGTAGAGAGGCAAGAAGAGAAAACTAAATTAATTAAAGGCAGTGTGGTACTGAGCCATACAGACCAGTAGCTCCCAGGTTCAAGTTCCAATTTGTGTTGACTTAGCTGATCTCCAATTGGAGTGCTATATTTTGCCTCGGTTCCTCTGGGTTAGAAAGTAGTGGGGGTGGTGGGGGAGTAAGTCAGGGTTTGCGTCTCTATTTGCTATATAGTGACCATATGCTGAACACAAATGCATGTTTGGATGACAAGGTGAGGCCAGATTCAGACTCAGGGGTTACGCTCTCCATGGTTGAATTGTCTGCCAACACCGACTGTCTAGGCTCGGAAATAGTCAGTTGGCTCAGGTACTGGAGGGGTGCCAGCACCTGTGGAACTGCGCCCACAGGAGAGTCAGTACCCTCAGTAAAAAGGAAGGGAGAAAGTGGAAACAGTGGAAGCACTGAAAGAGTTAACCCTCAATTGTGAGACACCACAGTCATCTCATAGCATGATAACCTCTAATGTACATTTGATGTGGTTTGATGTGGTTGTGCCTTTGTCGCAGTATGAAAGGAACTGGCTCTTTTAAGCTCTGGAGATGATTCTGCATCTGTTTGCACAGGATCTGTTAACATTTTGTTTCATATGTTTGACAGATGTAGTCCTAAAAATTCTCTTTTAAACCATTTTAAGTGGGCTGAACATAGTAAGTGGAACAATTCAAAAAAGAAAACTCTTCATTTTGTCACGACCTTTCATCGATACTACTAGGGTCATTGGCCTCTCTACTTTCCTCTCTTGTTCCAACTATGGTCCAGAAACACCACACTACGCACTCTTCCTCTCCCTGCATGCAATCCTTACACCAATACCTAACTCATTCCTTCCCACGCCTTCAAAACTATGGAGTTCCCTAGCTCCCTTTGTCTCCACTTCCTGCCACAATCTACAGGTACTTAAACCCCGAGCTAACTGTTTTCACTTCTACACTTTGTAACCTCGTTGGTGCCCTGCACCATAGCACCTTGACCTTTCACCTAGGTTTCTCAACAAGAGAGAATACATGTCATTTGGATGAGTACTCAATATCAGGTGCCACCAAGTTGCCTAAGTGTTCAAATCTGCAAGATGCTGGTATGAAACTAAGAGTAACACTCATAAACCAAAGCCTACTTGTGTGTGATAGTTTCATCTATGTTGGTGCAGTCAATAGTTTTATTAGAACAACTTCATATTTAATGAACTAGACATAAACTTTTTTGAGGTGGTCATGCCAATACAAAGTTGGCAGCACAAAAAAAATGTTCTGTGTAGATTAGCCTGATATGGATGAGCAAAAACCATACCTTGGCCATTAACTGGCATAAAGATCAGGTGTAACTTGTAGGAATTAGTCCACAGCAAACCTTACAGTAGAAAGAATAGTGTGTGAGACAACACTTCGAAATGTGGGTAATATTCCACCGTTCACTAAGGCTGGAATCCTTCTCACTCGCTCCAGATAACGCTGCAAGCTGATAGCCTAAAGATGAGGGTGGTCACTGGGTGGATGCTGTTCAAGCGTCAGGAAGAAGTCGATAGTAATCTGCATAGTTTTTAGCCACTTGACCTTCAGAGTATCCCTGTGACCAGTTGGGGGTCCCTTAGGGTTGCCAAATCTGGTTGAATATATTCCTGGAGGTATCACATGACCTCCTGCCTCCAACTGTCCTGCCCCCACACTTCCGCCATTGGTCGCCCAACATGACCACACTCGCGGTGCCCCGCCTTCCCATGGCCAATTGGAAAGTGAATGGACTCTTTATGACCCCATTGGATGATTCTTGACTGTCCAATATTTTTATAACAAAAAAGTGCTCAAAAGAAAATTTTTTTAAAACCACAATTTTTTTTTCTCCTGTGTTTTTGCTGGCAGCAGTGTTCTGGATTTTAATCTCTAATTCCTGGAGACTGCAGGGCAATCCTAGGACCCTTAGGCATTAACTCTGGTCAACCTATGCCCAAGTTCTCTGGGATTAGATAAGTGGGGTGAATACACCTTCCATTTAGGCAAACATAGAATTACATAGACTGCACAGCACAGGAACAGCCCAATCGGCCCAACAGGTCTATGCCGATGTTTATGCTCCACACGAGCCTCCTCCCACCCCATTCATCTAACCCTATCAGCATATCCTTCTATTCCTTTCTCCCTCATGTGTTTATCTAGCTTCCCCTTAAATGCATCTATGCTATTCGCCACAACTACTCCTTGTGGCAGCGCCTTCCACATTCTAACTACTCTTTGGGTGAAGAGGTTTCTCCTGATTTACTAATGACTATCTTATATTTATGGCCCCTCCACAAATGGAAATATCTTCTTGTTTGCCCTATCAAATCCTTTTACAATATTAAAGACCTCTATCAGGTCACCCCACATCCTTCTCTTTTCTAGAGAAAAAGGATACATACAACATACATACTACATACTTACATACATAATTCTGGGATAATCCTAGGAAAAGGTTTTTTGCATCTTCTCCAGTGCCTCTATATTCTTTTTATAAAATGGAGACCAGAATTGTTCACGGTACTCCAAGTGTGGTCTAACCAAGGTTCTATACAAGTTTAACATAACAGGAGCGACTTATATGGAGTTGGGAGATTCAAAAATGGGGGTGGGTTATCATGATTATCAAACAACCATCTGACCCCAAGAAAATACCAAAGCAGATCATTTCAACAGACACACGAGTGGAGGAGCTTGGCTGATAGCAGCACTCAGTATGGAGTCAAGGTGTCAGTTGTGGCTCAGTGGGTAGCACTCTCATCTCCGAGTCTTGTAGATTGGGGATTCAAGTCCCACTCCAGACACTTGAGTGCATGATCTAGGCTGACACCTCAGTGCGGAACCGAGGGAGCGCTGCACTGTCGGAGATGCCGTCTTTCAGATGAGACATTAAACTGAGGCCCCGTCTGCCCTCTCAGGTGGACGTAAAAGATCCCATGGCTCTGTTTTGAACAAAAGTAGGGGAGTTCGACCTTTATCTCTCAACCAATATCACTAAAAAAAGATTATCCGGCCATTATCACTTTGCTGCTTGGGGGAGCTTGCCGTGCGCAAGTTGGCTGCCGTATTTCCTACATTACAACAGTGACTACATTTCAAAGTGTACTTAATTGGCTATAAAGCACTTTGGGACATTGTGGGTTCAAGTTAGGTTTCACAATCTACTGACTCAGAGGTGAGAGTGCTATAAAAGGATGTTGAACTTATATTAGACCCAGTCAAATTCAAGACTGAATAATGAATAGATCTATGAACAATTGACATACAGCAGCAATCAGCAGCTCCTGCAACAATAACTGGCACTTAGACAGTGCCTTAAATATAGAAAGCATCTCAAGAGGGCAGAGAGAAAGTAAATAAAATAGGAAGAATGCCAAGCCATGGTGGAAGAGCTAGGGGGAAGTGACTGAAAACTCGGTTGAAAAGAGGAGTTTGGAAAAGGATTTTAAAAAATTGGAGAGAGAAATGGAGAGTGGGAGGGATTTAGGGAAACAGTTCTGGAGAGTAGGGCCGAGCCAGCTTACAAACTCCATCTTGCATTCTGACTGCTCGTACAAACCGGATTTAACCATTCGCCCAAGCAGTGTTGCAATTACTAGTGTCAAAGGAATGTGTCAATTCTAAATTCTCATTCTAAAACTGTCACATCATTGTTCCCTGTTGCTTTGACCCAGCAGATTGAAAATACCAAGGGGCAATGGTGAGACACATCCATGCTTTTATTACCTCCAGGCTGGACTATTCCAATGCTCTCCGAGCCAGCCTCCCATCATCCATCCTCCGTAAGCTTCAGCTCATACAAAACTGTTGCCCATATCCTAACTCACACCAAATCCCGTTCGCCAATCACCCCCGGTGCTCGATGACCTATATTGGCTCTCGCTCCGACAACAGCTCGATTTTAAAATTTTCATCCTTGTATTCAAACCCCGCCATGGCCTGGCCCCTCCCTATCTCTCTTACCTCATTAACCTTACAACCCTCCGAGAACTCTGCATCCCTCCAATTCTGGCCTCTTATGCATCCCCAATTTTCTTTGCCCAACCATTGGCAGCCATGCCTTCAGTTATTTAGGCCTTAAGCTCTGGAATTCCCTCTCTAAACCTCTCCGCCTCTCCACCTCTCTCTCCTCCTTTAAGATCCTCCTTAAAACCTCTCTCACCTGTCCTAATATCTCCGTACGTGGTTCGGTGTCAAATTTTTGTCTAGAAAACACTTCTGTGAAGCACCTTGGGACGTTTTACTACATTAAAGGCGCTATATAAAGGCAAGTTATTATTGTTGTAGACAATAAAAAGTTCACCAATAAATCCCTCCGAAACTTGTAGAATTATGTGGCAACTCCGTGGAATACTTTCCCTCATGATTGCTTAATAAATCTGAGATAATTATCATCTGCCAAGCATAGGCAGTGATAGCACTCAATGTCTGCTCTCAATAAATGCAAAACATTCACTTTGAAACATGTTTTCTTTTATTGCGTGGACAAAGTCCCTGTGGGCTCTCTTTAAAAGAAAATGCCACATGTGGCATCCGCTCTTTGTAAAATCTGAGCATGTCTGCCAAGTGACTTACGTGACCATTACACACACCCACGGGTCGAAGCCACAAATCACAATGCTTCATTAGTGACGGCCCCTTCTTCCCTCTGCTCCCCACTTAGGTCTGGTGGGTCATAAAACCCTACAAGAAGGTGCACCTTGTACAGTGGGCATTGCAGCAATGTGTACTTAAAAAGGCGACGTGTGGGGGTCAAATTGAATTTGGGCGGGAACGCAAAGCGGGTGGAGTGGCTTTTGCCGCCCATTATACGACACGCCCGATAACCACATCTTATGAAGTCTGACGGGCGATCGATGTTATTCTGCCTGTTTTAAGTTCCCGCCCAAGTCCAATTTCAGCCCCACTAGAGGTCAGGCTGCTGGAGCTGTGAATTTGGCCTGTTTATGTTGGGGGATGGATTTCATCAGCATCGTCGGCAACTAGGAAATAGCCGCCCAAGCCTCGTTACTGAAAATGTCAGTTTTTGACTTTAACGGGTCGATTTTAACTCCGGGAGGGAATCGGAGGGCAGATACAAGCAGCGCACCGTCTGCCCACCCCCCCCCATCCCAGTCCACTCCGGCCCAGAGGGCAAGGCCCAGAAGATTTTAACTCATGTCCCGACTCTGACTCCCGACTGAAGCCGGGAAGGCCGAAGGTATCCTTGTGAGGCTTGGAGCAGCACTCCAGTTCCTCCTGAACCACAAGGAACCTTTAAAATATATACCTGTGCCTTGAGCCTTTGGGCCTCCCTCGCTCCGGGTTCCACCTCCTCCCCCCAGATCCTCTTTGGAGTCTGTCCCCCATCCCCCACCCCTCTCAACTGACCGGCCAGGTAGTTGATCTGCTTCATACGGGACTCCGGGAAAATTTATGGAAACGAGACCCAGCCGTTAAGATCGGCCATGGCTCCACCTCCCCGGACTCCCCAGGTTTGCCACCCGCATCGGGGGCTCACGCGGATTATACCATGTCCCCCCACTTAAAGTCGGGGCCTCCGTCTATGATGATAGATTTCAGTAACTTCATAGAATCACACAGCTCAGATGGACGCCATTCAGCCCATCGTGCCTGTGCCGGCTCTTTGAAAGAGCTATACAATTAGTTCCACTCCCCTGCTCTTTCTCCATAAACCTGCAAAATTTTCCTTTTCAAGTATTTATCCAATTCCCTTTTGAAAGTTACTATTGAATCTGCTTCCACCGCCCTTTCAGGCAGTGCATTCCAGATCATAACTCGCTGTGTAAACAAAATTCTCCATTTCCTCCCTGGATTTGTTTGTTAATAATCTTAGATCTGTGTCCTCTGGTTACCGACCCTCCTGCCAGTGGAAACAGTTTCTGCCCGTCTACTCTATCAAGACCCCTTATAATTTTGAACACACCATCAAAACTCCCCTTAACCTTCTCTGTTTTAAGGAGAACAACCCCTTCACATAACTGAAGTCCTGCATCCCTGGTACCATTCTAGTGAATCTCCTCTGCACTCTCTCTAAGGCCTTGACATCCTTCCTGAAATGCAGTGCCCAGAATTGCACACAATACTCTGGCTGAGGCATAACCAGTGTTTAATAAAGGTTTACCATAACTTTCTTGCTTTTGTGGTCTATGGCTCTATTGATAAAGCCAAGGATCTCGCATGCTTTTTTAAACAGCCTTCTCAACTTGTCCTGCCACCTTCAAAGACTTGTGTATGAATTTGTGTATGAACTTCCCTGCAACTGATGTTAAACTGACAGCTCTGTATTCACCTTGTTTCTCACTCCCTCCCTTCTTAAAATAATAGAGTGACATTTTCAATTTTCCAATCCAAAGGCACAATTCCTGAATCTTAAAGAGCTTTGTAAAGTTATGACTAAAGCACCTGCAGTCTCCTCACCTATTTCGTTTAATAGCCTTGGGTGGAAACAGCTTCAGTTGGGCACTTGTGCTGCAAACACCAGGCCAGGGTTGGACATTGGTATTCTGTAACAGTGAGATCAAATAGGCTGATGGGCCTTCCTTGTGCCATTTCCCTGCTGTAAAATCTTGCAGCTTGTCTTGTTCACTGGCCCTGTGAAACCCGTTTCTCCACACGAGCTCAGCCTTCCTTTCATCATAAGCAAACAGCAACTCAAGACAAGAATCCGGGGAATAGTTACTGGGACTAGGGGTTGCCAACTCCGGTTGGCCGTATTCCTGGAGGTTTCATCACATGACCTCCCACCTCCAACTGCCCCGCGCCGCCCCCCCCCCCCCAACCTCCATATCATTGGTCGCCCAACATGTCCATCCTCACGCCTTCTCACAGCCAATGGGAAGGCAAACAGACTCTTCGTTACCTGATTGGATGATGCTTGACTGTTAGACAGCCTTTCCTTCCCCACTTCCCCTCAGCAATATTTTTATAACCAATAGACAAAAGTGTTCAAAGAAAATTTTTTTAAAAAGCAATTTATTTAATGCCCCTATGATTTTTCTCCAGGATTGCTTGCAGCAGTGTCCTGGAGATTAATTTTCAATTCCTGGAGACTCCAGGTCAATCCTGGAGGGTTGGTAACCCTAACTGGGACGCACCACAGTAACGGGGCATTTCAATTTGAGGAGGGATTCAAAGAGGCAGATGGATAGTCAGTTTAAACCCTCCAAGCAAGTACCCTCCCATCAGACCACAGGAAGGGACGCACAGACAAGCTAACCTTCACTTTACCAGCTGCACTTGAGCTCGTTCCCTGGTGTGTTATGCAGCATTCATGCAATATCCACGGTGGGTTATGTTTTTCCAAATGAAGGCAGTGGCTTTCTTACTTCACCAGTTAGCTCCCCGCTGATTTCCTAGGACTGTTGAGTGGGAGGAAGCAGTCCTATTAGCAGCCAGTGCAAACTGGGAAACACACTCACACACCTTATAAGAACCTGAGGTCAAACTTCTAACAAAGTGCGACGGTTCTCCCACTGTCACTCCCTACTGTCATAGAAGGAGGAGGAAGGAAAAGGCTAAAGACAGCAGTGTTAACAGTATTATTAACTCAAAAAGCAAAAATTTTTTTTAAAACTGTAAATGCTGGAAATCTGAAACACATAGAAACTGTTGGAAACACACAGCTGTTAAGTCAGCATCTGTAGAGAGAAAAGACTGGTTGATTTTTCAGGCAGGGCCCTAAAGAGATGTCACATATCTAGAAGTCTAGAATACAAGGGGGTAGAAGTTATGCGACAGCTATACAAAGCCCTGGTTAGACCACACCTGGAGTACTGTGTTCTGTTCTGGGCACTGCACCTTAGGAAGGATATATTGGCCTTGGAGGGAGTGCAACGTAGATTTACTAGAATGATACCTGGACTCCAAGGGTTAAATTATGAGGAGAGATTATACAAACTAAGGTTGTATTCCCTGGAATTTAGAAGATTAAGGGGTGATTTGATCGAAGTTTAGGATATTAAGGGGAATTGATACGGTAGATAGAGAGAAATTATTTCCGCTGGCTGGGGATTCTAGGACTAGGGGACGTAGCCTAAAAATTAGAGCCAGGACTTTCAGGAGTGAAGTTAGGAAACACTTCTATACGCAAAGGGTGGTAGAAGTTTAGAACTCTCTTCCACAAATGACAGTTGATACTAGCTCAATTGTTAATTTTAAATCTGAGATTGAGATTTTTGTTAACTAAAAAGTATTAAGGGATATGGGGCTAAGGCGGGTATATGGAGTTAGGTCACAGGACAGCCATGATCTCATTGAATGGCGGAACAGGCTCGAGGGGCTAAACGGCCTACTCCTGTTCCTATGTTAACCTATTATTCCAACCTTGAGATCTGCTTTCCCTCCAGTTTCTCTAGAATGTTTTAGCCAGCCCCTTATGATACATAGCTCCCCTCTCCCTGAGGGGGAGATCACATGACTACCCCTCTCCCATCTTCATCTTGATTGGTTATTACAAGAGCTGCAGTGCGCACTTTGAGAAGTTATGAAGATACATGAGGGTAGATAGTGACTGTGTTACATCGAGTTATATTGAAACTACAGCACAGAAACAGGCCATTCGGCCCAACTGGTCTGTGCCGGTCTTTATGCTCCACACGAGCCTCCTCCCTCCCTACTTCATCTAACCCTATCAGGATACCCTTCTATTCCTTTCTCCCTCATGTGTTTATCTAGCTTCCCCTTAAATACATCTATGCTATTTGCCTCAACTACTCCTTGTGGTAGCATGTTCCACATTCCAACCACTCTTTGGGTAAAGAAATGTCTCCTGAATTCCCTATTGGATTCATTAGCGACTATTTTATATTTATGACCTCTAGTTTTGGACTCCCCCGCAAGTGGAAACATTTTCTCTACGTCTACCCTATCAAACCCTATTATCTTAAAGACCTCTATCAGGTCACCCCTCAGCCTTCTCTTTTCCAGAGAAAAGAGCCCCAGCCTGTTCAACCTTTCCTGACATGGATTTCCTCTCAGTTCTGGTATCATCCTTGTGAATCTCTTTTGCACCTTCTCCAGTGCTTCTATATCCTTTTATAATATGGAGACCAGAATTGTTCACAGTACTCCAAGTGTGGTCTAACCAAGGTGCTGCACAAGTTTAACATAACTTCTTTGCTGTTCAATTCTATCGCTTTAGAAGTGAACCCTAGTGCTTTGTGTGCCTTTTTTATGGCCTTATTAATCGCTACTTTTGGCGATTTGTGTATCTGTACCCCTAGATTCCTTTGCTCCTCTATCCCATTTAGACTCTCATTATCCAAGTAGTATGTGGCCTCCTTATTCTTCCTACCAAAATGCACCACCTCACACTTAGCTACATTGAAATTAATTTGCCAAATACACACCCATTCTGCAAGTTTATTAATATCCTCTTGCATTTTGATGCATTCTTCCTTCATATTAACTATACCCCCCAATTTGATGTCGTCTGCAAATTTTGAAATTGTACTTCCAATTCCCGAATCCAAATAGTTTATGTAAATTGTACAAGTGTAAAATAGGCGAAAGCAAGTCAGCAGCCCATTTCACAACTCCAATGGAAAATCAATTGGAAATAAAAATGGGGGGAGATGTAAAACAGGCTGCTAACTCACTATCTCCTTTTTTACACTATCGCACTAAGTCAAGATCTACCCCCATTGAGTCTCAATTCAAACCATTCATACAAATGTAGAGATCGAAGGAAAAACTGCAAACTCTGGCAATCTAAAATTATGATGTGGAGATGCCGGTGATGGACTGGGGTTGACAATTGTAAACAATTTTACAACACCAAGTTATAGTCCAACAAATTTATTTTAAATTCCACAAGCTTTCGGAGGCTTCCTCCTTCCTCAGGTGAACGGTGTGGAAATCACCGTTTTCCACACCGTTCACCTGAGGAAGGAGGAAGCCTCCGAAAGCTCGTGGAATTTAAAATAAATTTGTTGGACTATAACTTGGTGTTGTAAAATTGTTTACAAATCTAAAATTAGACACAGCAAAAGCTGGCAATGTACAGCAGGTTGAACAGCACCTGAAAGAGAAAAGACAGGTTAACTTTTCAGGTGAGACCCTCCATCACAAGAACCAGACCAGAATTGCTAATCATTTCCGATGAAATTTTAACCTGAGACGTTAACCTGTCTTTTTCTTTCAGCTGCTGACTGATCATATTCATAAAAACGTCTGTTTTGGCTCCGTACTACGACAGGCTCTATCCACAACACAGGCTAACTTCAGAGTCTCTAATTCTCAGGCACATGATCACAAGATTCTAGAGTTTGATATGCTCTATCCTTTTCAAGTGATGTTTAAGTTTCATTTTCATGCATTTCAACTCTTGGGAATTTTTAAAATTCACTCTCAGTATTTGGGCATCGCTGGCAAGGCAGGCATTTATTGCCCACCTCAAACAACAGTGGCTTGTCCAACCACTTGAGAGGGCAGTTAAGAGTCAACCACATTGGTGTGGGACTGGAGTCACATATAGGCCAGACCAGGTAAGGATAGCAGGTTTCCTCCACTGCAGGTCATTACTTGTTTTTTTTAAAAACAACTGATAGCTTCATGGTCACTATTTCCAGATTTTTTTTTTTAAAAACAGAATTTTATTTCTCAAACTGTCATAGTGAGATTTGAACTCTGGATTGTTAGTCCAGTAATATGACCACTACACTACCGTACCCAATAGGCTCCACACCTGAACCCTGTGAATTCAAGGCAGGAAGGGGGAAAATGGAGAAAAAAAATGGATCAATGGGAGCGGTTAAAAGGCAAGTCATCCAGGGGTACGAGTGTCACACTGCTTGTCCGACATCCAGTACTGGATGAGCAGAAATTTCTTCCAACTAAATATTGGGAAGACCGAAGCCATTGTCTTCCCAATATTTAGTTGGAAGAAATTTCTGCTCATCCATTGTCTTCGGTCTCCGCCACAAACTCCATTCCCTAGCCATCGGCTCCATCCCTCTCCCTGGTCGCTGTCAAAGGCTGAACCAGGCCGTGCGTAAACTTGGAATCCTATTTGACCCTGAAATGAGCTTCTGACCACCTATTCCCTCCGTCACCAAGACCGCCTACTTCCACCTCCGTAACATCACCCGTCTCTGTCCCCTGCCTCCGCTCATCTGCTGCTGAAACCCTCACCCATGCCTTTGTTGCCTCTAGACTTAACTACGCTAATGCTCTCCTGGTCGGCCTCCCATCTTCCACCCTCCATAAACTTGAGCTCATCCAAAACTCTGCTGCCCATATCCTAACTCGTACCAAGTCCAGTTCACCCATCACCCCTGTGCTGATCTACATTGGCTCCCGGTCTGGGAATGCCTTGATTTTAAAATTCTCATCCTTGTTTTAAAATCCCTCCATGGCCTCGCTCCTTTCTATCTCTGTAAACTCCTTCAGCCCTACAACCCTCTAAGTTCTCTGCGCTCCTCCAATTCTGGCCTCTTGTGCATCCCCCAATTTTCATCATTGGCGGCCGTGCCTTCAGCTGCCTAAGCACTAAGCTCTGGAAATCCCTCCATAAACCTCTCCGCCTCTCTATCTCTCCCTCCTCTTTTCAGACGCTTCTTAAAACCCACCTCTTTGACAAAGCTTTTGGTTACCTGTCCTAATATCTCCTTATGTGCTCGGTATCAAATTTCTGTCTGATAACACTCCTGTGAAGCGCCTTAGGATGTTTTACTACGTTAAAGGTGCTATATAAATGCAAGTTGTTGTTGATGTTAAAGTGACACTCTGGGAGGGGGTAATTTTCCGAGCTCGTGTTGCCAGAGGGGTGCCTCACCCATCAAGGACATAAATATAGGACAATCATCAGCAGCATGTCAGAAAACTATCCCCCATAAGCAAAGGATGAAGAAAAAGAATACAAATCACACACCAAGCAAATCATTTTTTTGGCATGTTGCAATGCCCGACACTCTGACATGACATCCCTCCCTTGAACTCTGCAGTGACTGTGTGGGGGGTGGGGGTGACCCAGCTCAGGAGGATCACAGAGCTTCCCCTTATTATAGAAAGCATAATATTTTAGCTGGTTTGGCTCTGTGTGTGGGGTGGGGGGTGGGGGGGGGCTGAAATTAATTATGAATTTGATACAAAAATATAAAAGGGACTGCAATGAGTTAGGGTGACAGAATGATTTCTACAAATTCAGGTCCCATACAGACTTGTGCAGCTGTGGTTGTAACGTGAACTCTCCCCCCACCCCACCCCCCCCCCTTCAGAAAACTCACCAACACTTGGTATATGGCCTGTAGTAAAGTACTCACCTTTTGCTTTGACTTCGAAACTGAGGAATGCTGCCCGAGATCATCACCAATGACGTTGACAAGCAAAACAAATAGATTTTTACTCGCTTTGCGCTCATGTTTATTAATCTGCTTTTGGAGAGAAAAGAATTCCTCTGAGCGGCACGAATCCTCTGTTAGCACTTTCTGCCGACGTAACAGTCATTATCACACATATTATATATACACATATATTGTACACACACACACACCCCAGCAAGTTATGGAACAGAGGGAGGGATAACCTTTCATGCTTAATAATCTATACTGGAAGTGTAGGTGAGATAGAGACTCACCATTCTCTACTTTTTCCCCACACATGAAAGAATGTCTGCAATGCTGAATTGGCATGAGAGCCTTTCCACCCTTCAGGGATTATTATACACACAGAACCATTAGAGTGAATAATGGCAAATCTACAATTTTGTTTTAATGTACTGCTATATTACATCACCAGGCTGTAAAAATGACCATCCACTCACAGTGAACGGGAAGAATGTCTGGTCCATATATCTTTTTATTTAATTTTGCCATCAAGGTGGGTGAGGGATGTCATTGCTGGGACATACATTCCTCTTCAGTGCGAACATAAGGTACTCCCAAGGTCACCTACAAAACATGATGGATTCTTGGGAAAGCTCCCTCTCACTTTGTCCCACAGGTGGAGCAGATATCCTCTTTTCACTATCTGTAGCGAAAAGCATAGACACAAGAACAAGGTCGGGACCTCGCTACAAGTCACGGACAACGGACATGTCAGGAAGTGCTTCTTCAAGCAAATAAACTATCAACACTTGGAATGGACTTCCAGATAGAGTGGTGGAGAGAGGGAGACAGGGAGAGAAATACACTTTGGTGAAATACCAAGGGACGCAAGTTACAAACTAGGATGTAACAAGAAGGGTTCGGGGGAAGTGAGCAGGATATTTTTATCCAAGGGCGAGAGTTGTAGAATGAGAAGGGTATTGAAGTGAACGGTTATGAATGGGTTCAAGAGGCAATAAGATGCATTTTTGAAGCGAGAAGGGATTGAGGAAGGGGTGATCTAATTGAGGTGTTTAAGATGATTGAAAGATTTGATACGGTAGATAGAGAGAAACTATTTCCACTGGTGGAGGAGTCCAGAACAAGGGGGCATAACCTTAAAATTGGAGCTAGGCCATTCAGAGGTGATGTGAGGAAGCACTTCTTCACTCAAAGGGGAGTGGAAATCTGGAACTCTCCCCCAAAAAGCTGTTGAGGCTGGGGGTCCAATGGAAAATTTCAAAACTGAGATCGATAGATTTTTTTTTTAGGCAAGGGTGTTAAGGGATACGGAACCAAGGCAGGTAAATGGAGTTGAGATACAGATCAGCCATGATCTAATTGAGCGGCGGAACAGGTTTGAGGGGCTGAATTGCCTACTCCTGCTCCTATGTTGCAAAGACAGGTATTTGGGAGCGAGATCCATTAAGTAGGTCTGACATCTTTGTCTAGTCTTTCCCCCCCTCATTGTCCTCTGTGCAAGAAGCTACTTGCCATCCCAGTTGGACATCTCGCTGTAGCAGCAGGCCCAAGATCAGGAACGGGATCAGCGAGAAGACAATCGGAGGTGCAAACCCACGTCTTCTCGCTCTGTTGCACATTATGACAGCGCTCCACAACACCAATTTCTTTTTGCCTTCGAAGTTGCAAACTGGCCAAAGTCGACAGTATATTGTTTAAACAGAACCCGTTTTTATTTTTAAGCAGAAAATGCTGGAAGCACTCAGCAGGTCAGGCAGCATCCGTGGAAGAGAGGAAGGTAGGGTTAACTTTTCAGGTCGATGAACTATCGTCCGTTCTCCTCTAAAAGAGTGTGCTCCCCCAGACCCCCCTCAAATATGTGCACCAGTGGGCAGGGGGTGGGGGGAAAGCACCATTTGGAACAAGCGTGTACAATTTAAAACTTGCCATCTACGTGCCTGATACCATGTCGAACCAGATTTAAATACCACTCCCATATCTGAGGGGCCTCTTCCAATACCCCTCTCACCCTGCTGGACAGGATACAAAAAAAAGCTTGTTGGCTGACCAGGTGATCCTTCTCTACCTCTAGCCATTAACATCTCTTTCTTTCTATCACAATCTTTCTTGTCTCTATTTTACATCGGTAATTGGTCCTCAGAACTTTTTTGTTTCTCCTAAGCTCCAAATATACAGTTTTCTACATGCTTGACTTCTCATTTTATTGCAATCATGACCCATTGTGCGGTTTCCTATTCAACTTGAGGTCTTAATAGTCCCCACACCTGCCAGTCTATACTGGAACTCTTTCCCCTCCCCCACCCTGCACCCCCTCAGTTAAAGCCAACACTTCCTACCCCTCCCACATCACCCCCCGATTTCCTCAGTTCTTGCTAGCAACCTCCCTCAGTCCATTCTCTCTACATTCCACAGAGTGTGAAAACCAAGCTGGGCATCAGCTAACCACTAATTCTCGATTTATCCGGGTTATATCTTCTACTCTTTCCAAACTTTGGTGGTGTCCCACACTATGGGTCAAGCTTGGCCCTTCACCTGGGACTCTCAACTAATAAAGAAAACCGAAAGGGGGCCTGCTCTGCTTTGATCACGTCCTATTGCAATAGCAGCTGCCCAGAGCTGCGTGAGATACCACAGACCCCATGATTCACTGCGAGAGAAAGGATTTGAGCGAAAATAGCCTGATCCATTAATGTACCTTCAATTGTCAGTGATGACCGTTGAGGTTATGTATTTATATTAATCATCGAGTCTCGAATTTTAATCTGAAGTCTACTTGTTGTGAGTTTCTCGGGATGTGTTTGGCAAAGCAAAGAATTGCTACTGTATGCCTCGAGACGTCCCGTTGCTCGGCAACCGGCCTCCCACGCATTCCCCAGATTCGGCTGGTAAAACTCAAAAGACCTATACTGAATGAAGGAAATGTGGGGAAGGGGTGAGTAGCTGCTCAATTGTATTAGAAATGGAAGCTTCCTAGACAGGTCTGGACAAACTCACTACATAGATAAATCTCATAATATTACTTCCACAACAGATAAGAAACTGAGGTGAGGAGACAGATTCCCTGGCACTGAGGAGGCTACAGTCGCATCAAGGTGCCAATCATCGGGAGCTCGGACCCGGGGGATTAGTCAGTTGGGTTGACCATTTCATTGGGGAGCACAGCGCTGGCAGTGACCGGGTGACCAAGGTACTTCAGACTGGGATGGTAGGCGAGGGGAGCTCTGCAAGGCCACCTATAATAAAAAGGGAAGAAAGTACCTGCAGTGGGGTTGGGAATGGTGGGGGAAGTAAGGAGACCATAGCTGCTTTACAATCAGCAGGTTATCTTAGAGAGACAGAAGCTGAATCCGGTCTAAATGGAGACAACCTTTTGTGCATCAATTTTAAAGTTTCGATAATACTTAAAAGTACGCCTCCATCACTCACCCCTGGCTAGGGGTCAGGAACACTTTGCAAAAATGTGAGCCAGTGAGTGCCAACTGATGGAATTGTTGCAATGCATGAGTCCTGGTCACCCGTTCCGTGTAAATTCCAGGTCAAGCAAAATTGGTCCTGTCTCAAGTTCCTGGGTTCCTTCAGAGGAAGCCGTGCTGCCTGTTCCATTACAGTTTATTCCAATGATTCAAAGTCATTTTTATTTTTAAAATGCTGAAAAATTTTGAATTGGCTAATAATTTGAATTAAGCAATGCAAATAGCACCAAAGTGGGGATTTGTGCTAAAATTCATTTTAATTAATAACATCTTGCATTTATATAGCGCCTTTAATGTAGTAAAACGTCCCAAGGTGCTTCATAGGAGCGATTATCAAACAAAATTTGACACTGAGCCACATAAGATGATATTAGGACAGGTGAGGAAAGGCTTGGCCAAAGAGGTAGGTTTTAAGGAGCTTGTTAAAGGAGGAGAGAGAGGCGTAGAGAGGCAGAGAGGTTTAGGGAGGGAATTCCAGAGCTTAGGGCCTAGGCAATTGAAGGCACGGCCGCCAATGGCAGACCGATTAAAATTGGGGATATGCAAGAGGCCAGAATTGGAGGTCAGAGATCTCGGAGGGTTGTAGGGCTGGAGGAGGTTAGAGAGATAGGGAGGGGTGAGGTCATGGAGGGATTTAAAAACAAGAATGAGAATTTTAAAATCGAGGCGTTCCCGGACCGGGAGCCAATGTAGGTCAACGAGCACAGGGGTGATGGGTAAATGGGATTTAGTTCGAGCAACTCAATGGCTTGCTAGGCCACTTCAGAGGGGCATTAAGAGTCCACCATGTAGTGAGGGTCTCAAGTCACGTGTAGGCCAGAACCAGGTAGGGATGCCACAATCTCCCCTTCTCTGTGAGATGCCAGGCCAGGAGCGGGCGGCACCAGTATGGGTGTCTTGCAATATAAAACCAGCTTTTTAGAAACCCTCCATGGATCAGGAGTGTCCCAGCTTCTATCCCAAATTCTCTGTTGAGTTACCTGACCTCACCGGGGATTCTGCCAGTTCGCTAGTTAAGGTGCTCAGCTACAATTGCTTGGTACGTGATTTTAAATAAGCAGGATAACGATGGCATTAATGGACTGCACAAAAGCAAATTTCATACGAACGTGTCAAATGGTGTGAGCTGTGGTTCAGTGGGTAGCACTCTCACCTCCTAGTCATGAAGGTTGTGGTTTCAAGTCCCACTCCAGAGACTCAAGCACAAAATCTAGGTTGACACTCCCAGTGCAGCACTGAGGGAGTGCTGCATTGTCGGTGGTGCTGTCTTTTGGATGAGACATTAAATCGAGGCCTCGTTTGCCCTCTCAGGTGGGTGTAAAAGATCCCAAAGCACTGTTTCGAAGAGGAGCAGTGGGGAGTTCTCCCTGGTGTCCTGGCCAATATTTATCCCTCAACCAACATCACTAAAAAAAAATTACCTGGTCATCATCATATTGCTGTTTGTGGGACCTTGCTGTGTGCAAATTGGCTGCCCAGTTTCCTACATTCCAACAGTGACTACACTTCAAAAGTACTTCATCGGCTGTGAAGCGCTTTGGGTCGTCCTGAGGTTGTGAAAGGCACCATATAAATGCAGGTTCTTTTAACCAATGCGCAACCAGAGGAGATTAAGCCCATTGATGCAGTAGTCGGGGCATTACAGCAACCTCAGTGTTCCTGGGCTACAAAGGGCAAAAAGAATCTGTTCCTGATGGCTATCTAAATCCGTATGTGTAGAGGTCAGGTGAGGACGGGACTGAGTTGAGCTGTGATGCCCCCCGCCCCCACAGTCGAATAGCCTGCCACCACTCGGTGTCTAGGCTCAAGACGTTGGCATGGTAGTTGATGCCAAATAGAACCGGATCTCCCCCCACCCCCCTGTATGAATCAGCGACTTCAAGAGGGAGGAGAATATTTGAGATGGAAGATAAAACCCACAGGAAATATCTGTGTAACTTTAGCCAGCAATAAGCCAGGTTGACATCCTCATCCCCCTTGTTGATCGGCCTTAATCTCTCCAGAGTAAACAACGTCTGCTCTCAGCAAAGGCAAAAGTACCTACTTCAAAATGTTGTTTTCACACTGCAGATGAAATGATAACAGATGAATTAATGGCACAAAGCAGTTACTGGAGCAGTGCCCAGTGTATAGGCTGCAAGTAGTTTGAAGCCTGGAGCCTCCTGAAAAGAATAGCCTCGAAGGGCAGAGTGGGTTACAAAAGGTTCACCCCTTTACTGTGCAGCTCAGTACAGGTGGCGTCAATAGCCCACCTGTATAAAATGCAGAGAACGAGACACTTGACGCTTCCATTCAGAGCCATGGAGGCAAGAGTCCTGGAACCATTTAAGAAACAATTACTTTCTACGAGGGGGGGGGGGCGGGGAAGGACACGGAGGTAGAAAAAGAACTTGCCTTTATATAGCACCTTTCACAACCTCATTACGTTACAAAGCACTTCACAGCCAATGAAGTACTTTTGAAGTGCATTCACTGTTGTAATGTAGGAAACGCGGCAGCCAATTTGCACACAGCAAGGTCCCACAAACAGCAATATGATAATGATCAGATAATCTGTTATTAGTGATGTTAGTCAGGATAAATATTGGACAGAACACCGGGGAGAACTCCTCTGTTCTTCTTCGAAATAGTGGCCGTGGGATCTTCTACGTCCACCTGAGGGGCCAGACGGGGCCTCGGTTTGTCGGCTCACCTGAAAAGGTGGCAACTCTGATAATCCACGGCTCCACTAGATTCCTTCAAACCCGAGTAGAAAGACGGGCAATCCCATTTACGCCTAACTTCCGACAAACTTACGCTGCAGAGCGAGAGGAATCCATGAGGGAATTCACCCCCAACGCGACCGAAATAACCTGGACTGGCTGATCTGAGGCCAGGCAGCACCGATGCCTATGGTGCCATCGGGCGAGATAGGGAGAAATTGGCGAGGGCGCCTGCCCCTGATCACTATCCAGTGACCCCTGCTGGAAAGTGTGCGGGTGGGGGAAATTGTTGGATGAGCACAGATTTAGGTTTGGCTGTGAAAGCTCCCACAGTTGAATAGCCTGGTGACACAACAGTCTCCAGGAAGCATAGCTACTTAGATGAGACAATGGGAAGCAACCAGGAGCTGTGGATCTCCAGCAACAGTCAACACATGGTGGGGGGGGGGGGGGAATAAAATTGCAATGTTATATATTGAAATGCTATAATTTGGAAGGAAGCCTTGCGAGGGTTAATTTGCATAGTTTACCTTTGTGTAAACATTTTCAACAGCTGAACCAGTACAAGTCTGAGCATTTAGTCTGGAGAATACTATAAACATGGCTGATGTGCGAATGTCATGTTAACATCCTCCAAACATCAGAAGGCCTCACCCTTAGATCATGCAACTACCAGTTTGGAGAAGCCTGTTGCTGTGGATCGGATTGGGGGGGGCGGGGGAGACACACAAATCCTTTCAGATTCAAATACAGAGAAGGGGAGCCCTCCTGTGGGCAGAACAGGTACATCTCTCTACCGCTCCTGCTTTTCTGGTGTTAGAAGTGTCCAGGAGGGAAAAAAAAGTCTCTCTGCCAAATCGATGCTCGTCCCTCTCGTATTGTGGCATGTAATTATATTTTGAATAGCCCAATGTTTTTGTCTCAACTACCCAGTCTGGCAGGTTATTCCAAACATTTATCACTGTCCAGGTAAAGTTTTTCTTGCTATATCTGCTAAGAAGGAGAGAACTCGCATTTATATAGCGCCTCATCACATCCTCAGAATGTCTCAAAGCGCTTTACAACCAACAGATTTGCTTTTGAAGCAAAGTCACTGTTGTTATGTAAGCAAACACAGCAACCAATTTGCAGACGGCAAGATCCCACAAATAGCGAACGAAATGAATGTCCGGCTGATGTGTTTTTTTTTGGGTGGTGTTGGTTGAGGGATGAATGTTGGCCAGGACACCAGGAGAGTTCCCTGCTCTTTGCCAGTGGACCTTTTATATCCACACAAACAGGCAGACAGGGCCACAGTTTAGCAGCTCAACCAAAAGACAACATCTCCAACAGTGCAGCACGCCCTCAACCTGGAACGTGTACTCGAATCCCCAAGTAGGGCTTGAACCCACGACTTTCTAACTGAGACCGTTACCCACTGAGCCAAGCTAAATTTACTGCACGACGTTTACTTCCCGCTCATTTTCATTTGCATCCTCTGGTCCTACTGTCTTGGCCTGCTTCAGTTGTTTAACTCGGAACAGTCGGCACAGGCACGATGGGCCGAATGGCCTCATTCCATGATTCGACAGAATGTGTTTGCAAAGCAACCCAAGAGCTACATTCCATCAGGTCGCGATAATTGCTTAAACAAAATAAATGTTTAAAGCATCTGAATTGAAGTAATTATGGACAGCTATGTCTATGTTCCAACAGGGATTTAAATTGTATATATATATTTATTTATATATCCCATTGTCTGTATTGTTTGCATGCAGTGAGAAGATTTGCCAGCCCTGATCTTGATGACCAAGTAATGGATACAAGGTGAAGAGCGGAGGGAGGCTGAAATCTACATATCAGAAGAAAGACAGACTTGCATTTATGTAGCGTCTTTCACGACCTCAGGACGTCCCAAAGGGCTTTACAGCCGATCAATTACTTTTGAAGTGTAGTCACTGTTGTAACGTAGCAGCCAATTTACGGACAGCACTGTCCCACAAACAACAATGTGATAATGGCCAGATCATCTGTTTTAGTGATGCTGGTCGAGGGATAAATATTGTCTAGGACACCGGGGAGAACTCCCCTGCTCTTCTTCGAAATAATGCCATGGGATCTTTTACGTCCACCTGAGGGGGGTAGACGGGGCCTCGGTTTAACATCTCACCCAAAAGACGGCACCTCTGACACTCCCTCAGTACTGCACCGGAGTGACAGCCTAAATTTTGTGCTCAAGTTTCTGGAGTGGGACTTGAACCCACACAGCCACAGCCTTCTGATTCAGAGGCAAGGGTGCTACCCACTGAGCCACTTCATGGTGTGGCAAAGTACAAGCTCCCGATACCAGCTTTTTCAGACGCCAAGGAAAAGCCAGTCTCCATCAGAGGACAAGGCGTCCATAAGCACTTCTTGTGCTTCTCCAAGCAGCCAGCTTCAGGACAGCAACACCAGAGGCTCAGGGACAAGTCTCTGACCTCTCCCATCCTGCACAATGCAGGACCAGAAATATCTTAACAAGAGGGAATCTCCCACTTAGTAAAGGACTAAGTAAGGCATGAGCTGATTTAATGATGCAGATTTCTGATAATACATGGAAGATTCTAAGCTTAAGGACAGCATGTTAACCCTTTTGAAGATCAAAGGTTTGAAATCCTCTTACTTTTTCTCATCTATTTCTGCTGATTTTTTTTTCCGCTCCCCTGAAGGTGTCGATTCCCTCACTGAAGTATAGTTCCACAGTCAGTGGTCATTCTGCAGTACCTTGACCAAGGGAACCATTATTCATCAGCGAACCTTGACCATTAGTGTTGAACCTTGACCATTAGTGTTGACGGAATATCCGGCACTGGAGGGTGCTGCAGCCCAGTCCGATCCTGTCCTCTCCCGGCATCCACACACGTGCACTTATCAGCCGGGATCCCAGGATACCGCTCAGGAGCGGGAACCCTGACTGCTTCTTCCCCTCTCTTCCCTAAGTCAGGGGTGCCGTGGATAATTGTAGCAGCCCTATCACTGTCTCCCGTGACACCAGTTAACTCAGTACAGACTGGGAACCAAACCTGTGAGAGAAGGAAAACTTGCATTTCTATAGCACCCTTCCCGGCCTCAGGACGTCCCAAAGCGCTAAAGAGCCAATGAAGTACTTTTGAAGTCTTGTAATGTAGGGAAACGTGGCAGCTAATTTGTGCACAGCAAGCTCCCACAAACAGCAATGTGATATTGACAATACAGATAGAAATTACAACATGGAAACAGGCTGTTTGGGCCAACCAGTTTGTGTTGGTGCTTATCTCCACATGAGCAGTGGCCCTACTCTCACATGCCTGTCCTGTTACCACGTCCCTTTTCTTTCAGTCACCTATCTAACCTGTTCTTAAATGTTGACATAGACTCTGCTTCAATTAGTAACTATGGTAGTGTAGTCCACAGCCATTGAACTATCTGTGTAAAGAAGTTCCTCCTGCTCTCTGTCCTAAATCTCTTACATTTAATCTTGTGTCTATGTCAACATGTTCTAGAACCCTCAATTACTGGAAATGGTCTGTCTCTAACTATTCTGTTCCATCCCTTCATAATTTTAAACATCTCTATCAAATCACCCTCTAGATATCAAACAGCAAAGGAAACAATCGAGGGGTATGAGAGGAGACCTTTCCTGGGCACTGACCAGAAGTCCTTGGATTTGGTAATCTCACTCAAAGAAGCCTCAAGGATAGCTGATGTTCTCCAATGCTATCCCAATGCTCTCCTGGCCGATCTCCCATCTTGCATCCTCCATAAGTTTGAGCTCATCCAAAACTCTGCTGCCCCTATCCTAACCCGCACCAAGTCCCGTTTGCCCATCACCCCATGTGCTCGCTGACCTACACTGGCTCCCGGTCCAGGAACGCCTCGATTTTAAAATTCTCATCCTTTTCGAATCCCTCCATGGCCTCGCCCCTCACTAGCTCTGTAACCTCCTCCAGCCCTACAACCTTCCGAGATCTCTGCCCTCCTCCAATTCTGAACTCTTGCACATCCCTGATTTTAATCACTCCACCGTTGGTGGCTGTGCCTTCAGCTGCCTAGGCCCTAAGCTCTGGAATTCCCTCCCAAAACTCCTCTGCCTCTCTACCTCTCTCTCCTCCTTTAAGACGCTCCTTAAAACCTACCTTGTGACCAAGCTTTTGATCACCTGTCCTAATATGTGGCTCGGTGTCAAATTTTGTTTGATAATCACTCCTGTGAAGTGCCTTGGGACGTTTTACTACGTTAAAAAGGGCTATATAAATACAAGTAGCTGTAGTAGATGATAGTAATGGAAAATGTCACTGTTGCAGTAACGGGTGCTCTCCAGAAGTTCAAGTTAAGAGAAGTTCTTGGGGAAAAGTAGACATTACTTGACTCTGCAACTAAACCATCCTACATTGGACCCAAGAGTCCAAAGTGAAAGCCTTCCATTCTCCAAACCTAACATCCCTCATCTTGAGCACAAAAATTCACCCAAAAATATGAAAACCTGCTTTTGACCACCATCCAACACTTAATTCTTATTGACGAGGTCACTGAAGCAGGTGCCATAAATGGGGTCAAGAAACAATTGGATACATTTCAGGAGAGGGAAGGGATCGATGGATGTTAGTTGACCTACAGAAAGGAAAGGGCTTGTTCAGCCGAATTACCTTTATCTGTCCTGAAAATTTCTCATGTATTAAAACATTCATGAAATTTCTGGGTCCTGATGCGAGTCCGGTGGGGGCAGGAGGAGATGCTCTAAATACTTACATGAGACCAATGGGATGGCAGACTGTCTCCTGGGCACTTCACTCATGCGATGCAGGATTAGGCGTTCATCTTGTACCCTTGCATTTTGGGGGAAATTATTGAAGTGCGTTAGGCCCAGGCCTGGTCTGTATAGTTCCACCTTTTTCGGAAATCCCAATATAGCACAAGTAGAAAATTTCACTTTCCTGGCCCAAGAAAGAACACTGCCATTTAGACCAGTTCTCTCAGGCCTGTGCGCTGAAGCTCATCGCTGAAGTCCATAAGCTTCCTTAATTGCACCCCTGCTCTCTGCACGTTCTGTGGTTGCTTGCTGCCTCACTCTTATCCTTCAAGAGTCTCGTAAAGATCTACTCTTCAACCCTGCGTTTATTCCAACCTTCCCCAATTCCTGCTCACCACCATCCTCCCCTTCTCTCGTTAAGTTGACCGAGATGATGTTCTACATGAGTTGGGATGGGAGGTTGAGAGTCTGTCATTTCAAGTTGTGTATGAGTTTTTATTATTGTTCATTTGCTGCCGCCTAGTGGTCATCAGTTTTAACTCCTGATTATAGATATACTCCAGTAAACATGAGTGAGGATATGGTACTGTAGTGGTTATGTTAGTGGACTAGTAATCCAGACATCCTAAGTTCAAGTCCCACCAGGACCGTTTCGGAATTTGAAATTAGTTTGAAGTGACCATGAAGTGGTCAGATTGTCTTTTTAAAACAAAACCCAGTTCACTAATGTCCTTTAGGGAAGGAAACCTGCTGTCCTTACCCAGTCCGGGCCTATATGTGACTCCAGTCCCACACCAACGTGGTTGACTCTTAACTGCCCTCTGAAGTGGCTGAGCAAGGCACTCAGTTGTATCAAACTACTACAAAGAATAGCAGTTCAAGGTGAAGACCCACTGACACCTTCTCAGGGCAACTAGGGACGGGCAATAAATGCCGGCCTTGCCAGCAACACCCACAACCCATGAATTAAATTTTAAAAATAAAAATTGAGTTATGTCTACCTAACCGGCCCATTAGGAAAGTGACAGGATTGCATCAGCCGCCCAACATTACACCCTGCCCGATTTCACTTTCCATTGAAGTTCGCTGTGCGGCTTAGGTCGGAGCTAAATCACAGCTTAAGTCTTCAGCTTCACGAGCCCATGGTAAGGCAAAAACTCTGCTAACATTCAAGATTACATTGGATAGATGGATGAAGGGATATGGGAACAGAGTATGTCAATGTGATTAGGACTATTTGCTTGCAGAGAAGGTAAAGGCCGGCATGGACTGGTAGGTCCACGTTGTAACTTCTACATATTTCTATGTACCTCCCTTCAGATATTTTGTAATTCAGCCTTTTTAAGTGAAGGATGGAATGTTGGGTATACCTGCAGCTTAAGTGACGACAAGGCTATGTACCACCGCACTCTCAGTGTAATTACTGGTCGTAGGCCTATAATCAGGGCTGTTTTGGAGTGGCCAGCTTTGTGGGGGTTGTGTCAGCTAGGCTGGTGCGCAGGCCTGAATTAACGAATAGGTGCTTCCTGTGGCAAGCCTTGCCCATCGGGAGTGCGTTTTGGGAAATCATGGGTTGACGTTGCACAATTTCCATTAGATCTCTCACACACACACACACACACACATGATTATAAAAGGGTTTGATAGGGTAGACGTAGAGAAGATGTTTCCACTTGTGGGAGAGGAGACCAAAACTAGGGGCCATAAATATAAAATAGTCACTAATAAATCCAATAGGGAATTCAGGAGAAACTCCTTTACCCAGAGAGTGGTTACAATGTGGAATTCGCTACCAAAAAGGTAGTGGAGGCGAATAGCATAGAAGCATTTAAGGGGAAGCTAGATAAACGCATGAGGGAGAAAGGAATAGAAGGTTATGCTGATCGGGTTAGATGAATGGGGAGGGAGGAGGCTCGAGTGGAGCATAAACACTGGCATGGACTAGTTGGGCTGAATGGCATGTTTCTGTGCTGTATATTCTATCTCTATTTCTTTGTGTTTGTCTGTCTCTTTCTGTGCACTCCCTCTCCAAACCCAGATCTAGCAGCATCCAGCAACTGGTGGGCTGTAATTTAGTGACATGGTACAATAGGTGTGCTGAAGACCACAGATGAGGACTGATGGACCACAGGTGGCCCTCAGGAGCAAACCGTTGAAGGGAACACTTCCATTACTTTTGCCCCAATAAAATGCCTACTTAACCCTATATCATCAACAAAAAGGTGCTTTGTTATTGCAAGTTGAACATAGTAAAACGTCCCAAAGCACTTCACAGGAGCGATTATCAAACATAATTTGACACCGAGCTACATAAGGAGATATTACGACAGGTGACGAAAAACTTGGTTAGAGGTAGGTTTTAAGGAACATCTTAAAAGGAGAAGAGAGAGGTAGAGAGGCAGAGGTTTAGAGAGGAAATTCCAGAGCTTAGGGCCTAGGCAGCTGAAGGCACAGCTGTCAATGGTGGAGCAAAGAAAATCAGGGATGCACAAGAGGCAAGAATTGGAGGAGCGCAGAGATCTCAAAGGGTTGTAGGGCTGGAGGAGGTTACAGAGATAGGGAGGGGCAAGGTCATGGAGGGATTTGAAAACAAGGATGAGAATTTTAAAATCGAGGTGTTCCCAGACCGGGAGCCAATGTAGGTCAGCGAGCACAGGGGTGATGGGTGAACGGGACTCAAGTTTACAGAGGGTGGGAGATGGGAGCCCAGCCAGGAGAGCATTGGAATAGTCGAGTCTAGGAGGTAATACAAGCATGAAGAAGGGTTTCAGCAGCAGATGAGCTGAGGCAGGGGCAGATTCGGGCGATGTTACGGAGGTAGAAGTAGGCTGTACTGTGCCATTTCCTACACAGGCCAGCTTTGTGGCCTCTCTGAGTAAGACTCCCAATTAAAACCAATTGGTGTTGAATTAATCAGCTTTGTGCTGCGGTGAGTTTAAAAAAAAGCTTTGGGGCACCGTGGCCTGGTGGGACAGTTAGGGGAGGTCAGAAACTTTGGTGGAAGATGGGTTTTGAAAAAGGTTTTCAAAAGGAGCAGGGAGAAAAGTTGGGATGATTTAGAAGGGGGAGAAGCAGAGTGTAGGGCCAAGGCAGCGGGGGTGAAGAGGATGGAGGAAAGAGAAATTAGTTAGTGTCTTCAGGAGGCGGGGAATACTTCAGCAGAAAATGATGAAGGTAGCGACAAGGCTCAGGTTCACCTGCAGAGAGATCCAGTGCCAGGACTTACTAACACTTTGTACTTGCATAGTTAGGTAGCTAGGGGCTGTTGCAGTATTGCGTTACGACAGGTAACAGTAAGTAGCAAATCACATAAACAGGACTCGTCTGGAATGGAAAATGTTTCCGTCCAGAGCCTATTTTCAGTGGCACTTAAGGACTACAAGTGCTACTGAAAATAGGATCCAGAGGAAAGCATGATCCCTTAAAAAAGAAAAGTTTAACCTAACCTGTGCAGATTAGCAGATGTCAACAGAAGACAGATGCCACTGTGGAGCAACCCCTCTCTCGGAGACACAGGTAAAGGTTGGCATTTGTACAGTAAGAGTGGAAAGTCCCAAGTCTTGCTTAAAAGTTTATGGAGACGAATCTATGGAGCTACAGTGGGGAACACGCAAGGAGGAGAATGCATATATACAGTATTCAAGGGCATAACCTGCATAGTTATTAAAACAATGCAGTTTTACATTTGCAAATCTCCACTTAAAGTAGCTTAAAAGAATTTAGGCCATATTATATATTGACTGCGGCTGGCTCCAGTGGTTGGTGAGTACTGATGTGTAAAGATAACTTCTTCAGCTGTAAAGTCTCCCTGCAGGTCTGTGGGGTGGAGGAAGGTATTTTATACGCTGTTTTCTGTGTGCGAAGACCGCTTTTTTTTTCTTAAATCTCTCCGCTACCTTTCAACTCCCCTGATCTTGAACAAGCACCTGCATGCCTCAATATGTGTACTTATTACTTGGTTAACTGGTGCATTTTTTTGGATCAGACCGAATGATCGATAGGCCTGCAGCAACCCAAAGCTTCCTAGAGCAGGCCCCCAAAATCCCCAGCAGAAACTCGGCTTCGCCTCACACCCGTGGTCGACACTCAGCTCGGCCTTCACCCTCGTAAAACACTGCTCGGAGGCCTGCAGTAAGTTATCAGCAAGGCTTCTTCAAGGCAGTAACCCAGCTGCCTTCCCTTGCCCAAGGCAGTGCTTTAACCTTCAAGGAGCGACAGAGAGGCTGAGTCAGTAATCAGGCAGCAAGATTTTATTTAATTTTTTTTTAAAAAAAGATATGAAAAGGCGGAACGTTTGTCATTGTCTCCTTCCCGTTTTACTGTAACTTATGTGAGGAATCGTGTGGCGACATTGATGTAGAAGTGCTCACGAAATTCTTTATTCCTCTATTTTACTGACACGTTAATACCTTAATCGTAGAATGATACAGCACAGGAGGCGGCCTGTGCCAGCTCTTTAAAAGAACTATCCATTTAGTCCCACTCCCCCTGCTCTTTCCCCAGAGCCCTTCATTTATCCCCCCCCCCCCCTTCAAGTATTTTTCAAAAAGGAATTGGATAGTTACTGTTGAATCTGTTTCCACCGCCCTTTCAGGCAGTGCATTCCAGATCATAACAACTCGCTGCGTAAAAAAATTCTCCTCATCTCCCCTCTGGCTCTTTCGCCAATTACTTTAAATCTGTGTCCACTGGTTAACGAACCTCTGTCACTGGAAACAGTTTCTCCTTATTTACTCTCTCAAAACCCTACATGATTTTGAACACCTCTATCATATCTCCCTTTAACCTTCTCTGCTCTAAGGAGAACAACCCCAGCTTCTCCAGTCTCTCCACATAACTGAAGACAAAGGAATTGAGACATGATTTCACCCTCAAATTAAGGTAGTTATTTTCTTGTAATTATATATAGAGGCTGGGTCAAATCCTAGAGTCAAATGCCTTAGTCACAATGTCACTGTAAACTACATGAACTCCACATTCTGAATAAACATCAAGGTAAATATGAGCGACCCCTTGGAGGAGAAAAGGGGGCAGGAGGAGGGGGAAAAAGATGGGACTCACCACAGGGGAGGCAGATACCTGGCAGTCAGCCACTGACATGAATGTTCCACATTCCCATCTTCTGCTTCCTCCTCCCACGCCACATGCTCAGTGATAGACCAACGTGCAATTTCTAACAATGGCAAGTCTCCACATGGCTTGGCATAAGGACCAAGACCACCTCTTCTAATGTGTTTCATTGACCTGGAACGAATCCCCCCCATTCTGGTCATTTATAGCAGCTAGCAGTAACTTCAATGGTTCAGCAAATTTGACTTTTTGGCACAGTGACAAAAATTGGGATATGTCCTGCGTCGTCTCAGTATATGTTGTTAGGCGTGGCTCAGTGGTAGCTATCCGAGTCAGAAGGTCGTGGGTTCAAGTCCCACTCCAGAGACTTGAGCACAAAATCTAGGCTGACGCTCCAGTGCAGTACTGAGGGAATGCTGCATTGTCAGAGGTGCCGTACTTTGGAGGAGACGTTAGACTGAGGTCCGATCTGCTATCTCAGGTGGACGTAAAAGATCCCATGGCACTCATTTCGAAAAAGAACTGGGGCGTTCTCCCCAGTGTCCTGGCCAATATTTATCCTTCAACCAACATCACTAAAAACAGATGATCCGGTCATTACCACATTGCTGTTTGTGGGACCTTGCTGTGCACAATTTGGCTGCCGCATTTCTTACATTACAGTAGTGTCTACACTTCAAAAGTACTTCATTGGCTGCAAAGCGTTTTGGGACATCCTGAGGTTGTGAAAGGCGCTATATAAATGCAAGTCTTTCTTTCATTGCTGTGTTTTGTGTTTTCATGCGAATTTTTAGTTAGGCCACGCCATGCCATTGGAATGTTAATAGGTTAAGCTATGTCAGCTATCCTTTTTTTAAAACAAGTAATTGGTCATTAGAGGAGGATACGCAATCTGGGATGCGAATCTAAAGTCAGGTCTTGTTGCACTTGGCTAATTATATGTTGAAGTTGTTAACATCATCCCATTTGTCCACCCCTCCGTACTCTCACTTTCAGCCGTTTCTGCCCTTTCCTCAAACTCCTTCCCTAAATGCCCCTGCCTCATCATCTGTTCATGTCACGCTACACGTAACCCCACCAGCGAAAAAAAGTTATCTGTTTTTAATACAACGGGTCATTCTCTCTCTTTCTCTTCCTTTCGGATGTTTCTCTCTCTCTCTCTCTCTCTCTCTCTGTCTTTTGTTCTGGCCGTTTGTATATTCGGTGGTCCTGTATGTAACATCTCTCTGTCTGAACACTTTGATTGCCTTGACAACGGGCAGTTGGAAAAATTATCTGTAATCACCAGACATTGTTCTCTGACTATAAATGCGGTAACCTTCAGGGAATCCCACACTTCACCTGACGAAGGAGAAAGCCTCCGAAAGCTTGTGATTTTCAAATAAAACTGTTGGACTATAACCTGGTGTTGTAAGATTCCTTACAATCTTCTCTCCCCACATTTAAAAATCTTCTCAAAACCCAAGCTTTCTGACCAAGCTTTGTCAGCCCTCTTAATCGCTCCCTCTGTGACTCATTTAATCCCACAGGATACAAACACAATTTGGTAGCCTACATACAAGAATGGGAAGCTGGACCCACTGTCAGCAGTGTGAATTTGCCCGCCTGTGCATAGCCAATCTATGGTGAAGTCCCGTTAAATATCTGCCCAAATAACAAGCAAAATTCACGTGATCTCAGGTGCCAAAAGGCTTGAATACAATGGCGACTATAATTTAAAACATCTGACATGTATTTACACAAAGGAGGCGTTTGTTTTAGAATGAAAAAGAATGCCTGTTTTTTCCTTCAGAATTAATGACCCACCAACAAAATCAAAGTCAGTGATGTTATTGTACAGATACAGTGCACTCAACAACTTCCTCTCTCTCCTATCTCAATAGAAGAGTTAACTCCTTTAAAATAAAATGATTGGATGATTCTGATGTTCAAGTGCATTGAAGCGTTCGTACAATATCTCCAATGGTAACTTCTACCTTAACATTCTCCTATTTGAGAACCGCACATTCCCACATTTTTATTACTAGGTCATTAATTATGGAGAGAAACGGGCATTCGCCCATTTTTTTTGATGGAAAAAGAATTTCACTCCCAGGTTTAATTAGCAGACATGTTAATTTAGGCAAGTTTGGTGAAATGGTCCAAACTTTCCTCCTGTGTTCCAAATACCCTGCAGTGCACATTCTTCCTTCTCTCTTGTCCCAGAACTTCTATGCTACAAAACTCACTTTCCTCCGTCTTCTCTTCCTCCCATTGATGGAGACTAGATAAATATCTGGTTGTGAATGGGATAGGAATGAACTGATGGGTTTGAATATTCCATGGGGCACAACGGTCCCTATGTTGCTAGGGTTATGGGAAAGATAAATGTTATCTGGAGGACAGCAAACAGGTATCATGTACCAGAGATATGGGTCAGGATCAACACTTTGGATTGTTGTTTGATTCCCTGATTCCCAAAGGTAATGTTTATACAAAACCTTCCTTCAGATTAAATGGATGGGGTAAAGTCCATGATGCAGTAGATTATCTATGGAAAGAATGGGCATAATGGGCTGAATTGCCTTTTCTCGTTCCGTGCTATATGTTCCTGAGCCCCAACATTTAAACCACTGTCTATGTGAAAGCACCAACTCTTGTATAAGCTTCCCAGTATCTATGTTTATGGAATAGTCTGGATTTCATCACTGACACAAAATATTCAGGATTGGGAATTGTTATTTATGGCTGACTTAAAATAGGTCACGGTCTCCTTTTTTCCTAGTGCCAACCAAGGTTCTGCACAATTTCAGAGACGCCACCAGATTAACCATTAACCCTTGAAAATGACCCTTCCTTGCCCTTTGTGCTTTATCAATAGGTTCAGGTTCAATTGAACAAGAGTTTCATTTCTCACATTCATTTTTTTGTTTCTCCTTTGAGCGATTGGCCGAAAGCCTATCGAGGTTTACGTGGCATACTTTGAATATTCTCCCCTCCCAGTGACAAATCCCAGAGGCACGATAGCACCATGTGACTAACCAGCATTGTAACCCAATGCTTGTCAGGTCATATTATCCACACGCACAGTATGAACAGGAAATGCACAAGTCTATCAGATTAAGGGGACTTTCCAACAAGACTTCCCTAAAATTCACTCAAACAATTAACCACTTCCAAAAAAAACCTTTAACCTTTCAAGCTCCAACTCCCTTGAATTGTTTTGGCTGAACCTGTTTGATCCTGTTGCACTTGTTTTCCCTAGTTGGTGGCAACATTTTTTCCCCATTGAACTGTCGTAATAACATACTGCAGCAGATAAGAAATTTGTGGGTAGGGTTGGCACAAGACAGGGGTTGGGCAGGGGATGGGATCGCAACTTTGCTAATGATAATTCAATGACTATCTCAGTAGCCTCGGTAACTAATGCCTCCATATAAGACAAAACATGCAAGTAAACGGGTGTGGCAGGGAAAAGAGGAAACAGACCTGTGTTTTTTTAAAAAAAGGAATCTGGTTTATATTGTAGCAATTTCCAGATAGTCACTAGCCACTCCAGACCAAAACCAGATAGATGGCTGTGGGATGTTGCCGGAGAAGACGCAATCCAAAAGGCAAGGGCTTAATACCCTGACATCCAGGATAACTTTCTTCCAAATGTACCTCTATTGAGTGAGTGAACGTGTTCTCTTATACTGTTTGAGAGCACGGTGATACCTTTTCCCCATTTTATCGTATGTCATTGCATGGACCTCTGCCGTACTTTTATATGATGTGGAGATGCCGGTGATGGACTGGGGTGGACAAAGGTAAGGAATCTTACAACACCAGGTTATAGTCCAACAAATTTATTTTAAAATCACAAGCTTTCGGAGATTATCCCCTTCGTCGGATGAATGAGTGAAAAGGCTCTCAAATCGCATATCTTATACTAGGCTGGGACAGCATCACACCAATCAAAAGGTGTCGTTGTTATTCAAACAGGCCAGTCACGGAGAACAGCACGTCCCAGTACACTGGATATACATTGTGTCAATTACACAGACAGGCAGAAAGAAACCCAAAATGCCATTTTGGGTTTCTTTCTGCCTGTCTGTGTAATTGACACAATGTATATCCAGTGTACTGGGACGTGCTGTTCTCCGTGACTGGCCTGTTTGAATAACAACGACACCTTTTGATTGGTGTGATGCTGTCCCAGCCTAGTATAAGATATGCGATTTGAGAACCTTTTCACTCATTCATCTGACGAAGGGGATAATCTCCGAAAGCTTATGATTTTGAAATAAATTTGTTGGACTATAACCTGGTGTTGTAAGATTCCGTACTTTTATATAGCACCTTTCATGACCTCGGGACAGCCCAAAGCACTTTACAGCTAATGAATTACTTTTGAAGTGTAGTCACAGTTGTAATATAGGAAATGCAGCAGCAAAATTGCACACAGCAAGCTCCCACAAATAGCAAAAAGATAATCTGTTTTTATTGATGTTGGTTGGGAGCTAAATACTAGCCAGGACACTGGGGAGAACTTCCCTACTCTTCTTCAAATAATGCCATTTCATCTTTTACGTCTACCCGAGTGGGCAGACGGAACCTCGGTTTAATGTCTCATCCGAAAGACGGCCCCCCAACAGTGCAGCACTCCCTCAGTATTGCATTGGTGTCAGCCTGGATTATGTGCTCAAGTCTCAAGTGGGGCTTGAACCTACAACCTTCAACTCCGAGGCGAGAGTGCTACCAACTGAGGCAAGGCGACACCTTGAAATCCTACTCTAACTTGTTCTTTCCCGAAACATCATGACAATATATGCCAAGCTAGCAAACTAGCAGAAGCAGGCCAATAGCTTCAAAATTGCTGACAAGTCAAAAACAGAAATGAATATAGCCAGTGACAAGTAGTTACATGGAAAGTGAGGCGAGGTACAAGTTTGTCAGAACATGAGCTGCAGGTTTACCCGATATCCTGTCACTTGTACAGCAAAAGAGGCTGGCAAAAATTGTGACAATCATGTAAACAGTGATATGAATCCACTCTTCTATCCTTTTAACCACCAGCTCACGGAGGTAATGTTAGTTCATGCTTCATGCTGACACAGTCTCCCTCTGTTCGTGGCAGTGCCTGTTTCCTCCCTCTCCTCTCCTAGTTCTGTGTAGGGGTCTTGACAAATAGGAAGGAGGACTATAAATGACTTTGGGAAGACGTAGATTAGCAGAATTGGCAACAGGTGGCAAATGTTATTGTGCCTTTAATGTACAAAATCATCCCAAGGCGCTTCAGAGATGTGTAAAGCGACCACCTCCCACCAGTCCGAAAAACAACTGTTCACCACTACTCTCTCTTTCCTGTTACTTAGCCAATTCTGTATCCATGCTGCTACTGCCCCTTTTATTACATGGGCTTCAGTCTGGACGACAAGGCTATTATGCGGCACTTTATCAAACGCCTTTTGAATGTCCATATACACATCAACTGTATTGCCCTCATCTACCTGCTCTGTTACCTCATCAAAACCCTTTTCAAGTTAGCTAAACACGATTTGCCTTTAACAAATCCATGCTGGCTTTCCCTAATCAATTCACACTTGTCCAAGTGACTGCTAATTCTGTCCCGGACTATCGTTTCTAAAAATGTTTCCCCACCACCGAGGTTAAACTGACTGGCCTATAGTTGCTGGGTTTATCTTTACATGCTTTTTTGAACAAGGGTGTAACATTTGCAATTCTCCAGTAGTCTGGCACCACCTCCCCCCATTTAAGGATGTTTGGAAGATTATGGCCTGCACCTCCGCAATTTCCACCCATACTTCCCTCAGCAACCTAGGGTGCATCTCATCTAGACCAGGTGACTTAACTACTTTAAGTACAGCTAGTCTTTCTAGTACCTCCTCTTTATCAATTATTAGCCTATCCAGTATCTCAACTACATCTTCCTTTACTGAGACTCTGGCAGCGTCTTCTTCCTTGGTAAAGACAGATGCAAAGTACTTCTTTAGTACCTAGGCCATGCCCTTTGCCTCCATAGGTAGATCTCCTTTTTAGTCCCTAATCGGCCCCACCCTCTCCTCTTACTACCCGTTTACTGTTTATATGCCTATAGATGACTTTTGGATTGCCTTTTATATTGGCAGCCAGTCTATTCTCATACTCTCTCTTTGCCCCTCTTCCTTTTTCACTTCCCCTCTGAACTTTCTATATTCTTCCTGGTTCTCACTTGTGTTATCAACCTGACATCCGTCATATGCCCCTTTTTTCCATTTCATCTTACTCTCTATCTTTTGTCATCCAGTGAGCTCTGGCTTTAGTTGCCCTACCTTTCTCCCTCGTGGGAATGTAACTAGACTGTACCCGAACCATCTCCTCTTTAAAAGGCCGCCCATTGTTCAATTACAGTTCTGCCTGTCAATCTTTGATTCCAATTTACCCGGGCCAGATCTGTTCTCATCCCACTGAAATTGGCCCTCCTCCAATTGAGTACTTTTACTTCAGAGTGGTCCATGTCCTTTTCCATAACTATTCTAAACCTTATGATACTATGATCGCTGTTCCCTAAATATTCCCCCACTGACACTTGCTCCACTTGGCCCACCTCATTCCCCAGAACCAAATCCAGCAATGCCTCCTTCCTCGTTGGGCTGGAAACGTGCTGGTCAAGAAAGTTCTCCTCAACTATCCTAGTTGAAATGTTGGACAAATGAAAACTAATTCCTCCCTTACTAATACAGAAGGGTAGATCTTGACTTTGCGCAATGGTGTATAACATCTGCTAGCGAGTCGGCAGCCCGTTTTACATCTCTCCCGATTGACCTCGAATGGAAATAAAAATCAGGAGAGATGTAAAACGGGCTGCCGACACACCATCACCCGATTTACACTGTCGCACAAAGTCGAGATCTAGCCCAGAGTGTCTTGCTCTCAGCTATTACTTCTGCTATGGTGGACTATGGTCACTTTCCCAATTTTCAGCATCCATACAATGGTGCTACTATTGAGGTAGGTGCAAGCCTTTGGGTTTCTCGGCACCTGAAGGCACTGACTCTCATTGGGAACATGGATACTGAGAAGGTTGCATGTCTATATCTTTCACCTCCTTAGGCTATGTTGAAAAGCTTCAGAGCCAATGAATTACTTTTGGGTGTAGTCATTATTTTTCAGGAAAATAAGGCAGCCAATTTGCACACAGCAAGATCCCACAAACAGCAAATGAATGAATGACCAAATAATCTGTTTTATTGGTGTTGGTTGAGGGACAAGCGTTGGCCAGGAAACCAGAACTCTCCTGCTCTTCATGGAATAGTGCCATGGGATCTTTTACATCCATCCGAAAGGGCAGGGGGTCATTGGGGGGTGCAGCAAGCTTTTATTACTGACCATTCATTCTTTCAACTCCAACCACCAATCACTTGTAAAATCCTGCTTGTAAATATGACAAATAAGTCTTAACTTAGCACAAAAAAATTGTTATCCACGAGTTACAGGGTTAACCAGCCCAACTGTTCAATATCATCCAACCACCAAAAGCATATCTCACTTGGAGTATGCAGGATCTGGTTACAATAGGGCTGAAATATGAAAGCAGTCTCAGGCTGTTTTAGAAGAGGATATGAGTCATTAATATTCAACAGGATAGATGAATCCCCATTGGGTTACAAGTGTGTATTCAATATGAAAAGTAGAGAGCGCGGCACATTGTGCCCAGGTAGCACAGACGGGGCCATGCAGGAGACAGGTATGTAGACAGCATTGATTAGAATCGCTAACTTTAGACTTTCCATTTGATAAATCGTACTTCAGCTGTGATCCAGCGTTTCTGGTTTCTAAAAAATTGTACAACTGCCTTTAATGCATCTTTCACTTAATTATATTGGCTTTCTCTCTCTCGATCTTTCTTCTCCCCCACTCCCCTTGTTTTATCTCACTTATTTGCCCTGCCCAATTGCCCCTCTCCGTTCATTGTCCTATTGCTCCATCCTCCTCTCCGTCTCTGGCTCCTTGTCAATCTGCCTCACTGCTTTGCTCCTTTTAATATCTGTCTGGACTCTTGGTGATTTGCCTAGTGAACTGGCTGACTCGGTTTAAATTGAGTTTTTTTTTAAAAACTTCAATTCAGTAAAGTTCACCTGGCTTCTCATGTTATGGTACATTACATTAACTTACATTACATGGTACAGTGAAACCTCAAACGTTTGTCACAACTGAGAAGACCTCTGTGGTGGATGACGGAAATTGACGGATAATCAACATGCATTTTAAATAACCTTTGTAAATGTCTAAATTAGAAACCAAAACCAATTTTTCCTTTTAATACAATTCGGTGGCCCTAAGCTCAGCAAAAAAAAAAAATTCTGGCAGATAATTGATATTCCACTGTGGTCACACCTACATTAGGAATCTCAAGAGTTCTGTATACTTCATTTAACACTAAGGGGTTGACCAGTTTGGGGATCTTTCCTCCATAAAAGACAAATTGGGCGAGATGTGCGGGGAGGGTCACAGGGCATATGGTTCTGAATTTCAGCAGTCGCATGTCCTGCAATATGCATAAGTTTCTTTTTAAATGCAATAATTTTACATGGTAGCCATTTTTTTTTTTAAAAAGGTGCTCATAATTTAAACATAGCAAATCACAGGACTCACGAGTGTTGGCTAAGCTGTGGGATGGGCACTGTGCAATCTCGCAGGGTGAGTCCATAGGCAATGTTGATACGATTTATACTTATTCTATTCTGGAAGGGGAGGGTGAGGACTTCCAATGCAGAAAAAAAATCAAACAGAACACATTTCAAAAGGCTTTTAAAAAAAAGTTTGGGGAAAAAAAAAAACCCTTAAATCCAGTGGGTTGCTGTAGATAGGCCAAAGTAAAATATATAGATAGGCAGTCGTTTAGTTATAACTTTCAATCAACTGACTTGTTTCTCAGTTCGCCTCAAAGACTTATGGTCCGCAGAATTTCCCCACCCTTGACAGCCAAAGAAACCCCCACCAACAATGAGATTTCGTAGAAATATTTTATTTTGCTTGTTTTGCAATTATCACTTAAGATTTCTATTAACTCTTTTGTCGCCAGCTTTTCTGAAAAATACAAGCTGTCTCGAGATAAATACAGATGAGGCATTTCACCCATACAGTTGCAAAGATGCTATAGTCCCCCCCTCCCCTATCACAGAATCCAACTGTTTTAGATTATCCCAGGGATGTCACCCCAAACTACCCAACCCAGAAGTCCACTCCCGATCTCCAACCTCCCTTTCCTCTCCAAAGTCCTTGAACATGTTGTCTCCTCCCAAATCCGTGCCGCATCTTTCCCACAACTCCATGTTTGAATCCCTCCAAACAGATTTCCACCCCTGCCACAATACTGGAGCAGCCCGTATCAAAGTCTCAAAGCACATCCTAGGTGACAGTGACTGTGGTAATCTATCCCTCCTCATCCTTCTCAACGTGTCTGCAACCTTTGATACGGTTGACCACAACATCTTCCAACGCCTCTCCTCCGTCATCCAGCCGGGTGGGACCGTGCTCGCCTGATTCCATTTTTATCTATCCAGTCATAGCCAGAGAATCTCCTGCAATGGCTTCTCTTGGAGTCCCCCAAGGATCTATTCTTGCCACCCTCCTACTTCTCATTTACATGCCACCCCTCGGCGACATCATCCGAAAACATAATGTCACATTCCACATGTACGCAGATGACACCCAGCTCTACCTCACCACCACCTCCCTCGACCCTCCACTGTGATTTGTCACACTGCTTGTCCAACACCGGATGAGCAAAAATATCCTCCAGCTAAATATTGGGAAGACCAAAACCATTGTCTTCGGTCCCTGCCACAAACTCCGTTCTCTAGCCACCGACTCTACCCCCTCTCCCTGGCCACTGTCTGAGGTTGATCCAGGCGGTTCACAACCTTGGCGTCCTATTTGACTCTGAGATGAGCTTCCGACCACACATCCGCTCCATCACCATGACCACCTACTTCCACCTCCATACCATCGCCTATCTCTGCCTCTGCTCATCTGCTGCTGACACCCTCAGCCATGACTTTGTTATTTCTAGACTTGATTATTCCAATTCTCTCCTGGCCGGCCTCCCATCTTTCAACCTCCATAAACTTAAGCTCATCCGAAACTCTGCTAACTCACACCAAGTCCCGTTCACCCATCACCTCTGTGCTCGCTGACCTACATGGTGATCCCGGTCTGGGAGCATCTCAATTTTAAAATTCTCACCTTGTTTTCAAATCTCTCCATGTCCTCGATCCTCCCTACCTCTGTAACCTCCTCCAGCCTTACAACCCTCCGAGATCTCTGCGCTCCTCCAATTCTTGCCTCTTGCGCATCCCCGATCTTAATCGCTCCACCGTGCCTTCAGCTGCCTAGGCCCTAAGCTCTAGAATTCTGTCCCTAATCCTCTCCCTCCTCCTTTTAAGACACGCCTTAAAACCTACCTCTTTGACCAAGCTTTTGGTCACCTGTCCTAATATCTCCTTGTGTGGCTTGGTGTAAAATTTTGTTGGATAACGCTCCTGTGAAGCGCGTTTTTCTACGTTAAAGGCGCTATATAAATGAGAGTTGTTGTTGATCATTGTGTGAGAGGAACTTCCTGACAGCAGTCCTTAGATTTGCCTCATACTAGTTTGAGTTTGTGCCCCTCAGGACAGCTTATCTGGAATTAATGTTCTGGATTCACCTCCTCCATCCTATTTATTATCATGTATGTGCCTTTTATGAGTCCCCTCTAAAGCTGCTTTTATCTTGTGCTTACTACTGTGCTGGTGCTCTTAGTTCCTCATGTCAGTCTCATGCAAGGGCAGTACCACCAAAGTAAACACGCCCAATTAATTAAAACCAGCATTTGGAAGATCCGTTTTTTAAAAAAAAAATTGGGTTTTCCTGGCCACCGGACTTAGGGAGCATGGCAAGTTTACCGTGGTACTGCGTCAACTGTTTTAAAACCCGCATATCGGAAACCAAAGGCACCAGCACAGCACGAAGTGCAAGATAAAAGCAGCTTTCGTCATCTCCTTTTGCAGTCGAGTAGACCTTGGTTTTTCCAGTTGCTCAGGATCAAGATTAATGTGAAGATGTGTCTAAAGCTGGATTCAGATCATTTAACACGAATAATGCAGTCTAAAATTCTAAGCACTGAATTAGCTGATCTTTAAATATGGACCAGCTTCCAATCTCTCTGTAGAGACAATGTCCACTTCCAAGTAGCAAGGGCTCATCTCTCCAATATGACTCTAAAGAGAGCAGTTATTGAGCTGTATACTGGGTTCCTCCAGTGGAAAGAAAGAAATTGCATTTATAAAGCGCCTTTCATGACCTCAGGACGTCCCAAAGTGCTTTACAGACAATGAAGTATTTTTTGTAGTGTAGTCGCTATTGTAATGTAGGAAACATGGCAGCCAATTTGCACACAGCAAGGTCCCACAAACAGCAATGAGATAATGACCAGACAATCTGTTTTTTTTAGATGTTAGTTGTGGGATAAATATTGGCCAGGCCTTGCCAGGCCTGCTCTTCTTCAATATAGTGCCACAGGATCTTTTACATCCACTTGAGGGGGCAGACAGGGCCTCTGTTTAACGTCTCATCCGAAAGATGACACCCCTGACAGTGCAGTGCTCCACTGAAGTGTCTGCCTAGATTATGTGCTCCAGTCACTGGAGTGGGACTTGAACCCACAATCTTCTGACTCAGAGGAAATAATTCTAATTACTCTACGGTCAATTAGTAATTGGCCACAGTCATTGTTCCTCCTGAGCTCCAAATACAGGTTCTTCCTCCACCCTGCATCCTCACTGTATTGAAAAATCAAGGTTCATAGCACTCTCTCCTATTCTAATTCATTCTTTCCCATGAACTCTCTCTCCCTCAGTCTTCCCCACCTCCCATGATCAACAGGCTTTTAAAACCTTAAAGCTTGGCATCACCTGTTTTATTTATCTAGACTTTTCTCTTACTCTTTTCAGCCCTGCTGGTAGCCCAGTGGCCTTTTTAGCAGGTGTAATGGAGTTTAAATGACCACAGGGTAGATATGGATGAGAAAGACCTCTCAGATCATTTATCTATCACATGATTCAGTTGTTTCTTAAACAATTCTAGTCTTTTTTTACCTCCACTATCCATGAAATTGATCACTGTGTGTAGAATTTCCTGATGCCACTCCTAAATTTCCCCAACAATAAACGGAGTAAGAACGTGTGTTGGGGATTTTCTGTATGAGGAAAGTTGCATTGGTTCAGAGTACAGGGTGATCCAGGTAGTCCAGCACAGCCAACAGACTCACATCGGTTCCAATCCTTGACCTCAAAATTGCTCCCACTGCCTCCACCAGTGACAGATCTGTACCCACCAGTGTTTCACCTTAATGTTTCCAGCACAGTATCCTCTCCAGGCACAATCCAAATTTGGAAAGAGAAAACCTAGAATTGTACTGCTCTGTGTTTTTCATAGTTCAAGCAGACACAATGGAAACTTTGACAGAGCCATCACATTACACTTTACTGAAGTCCCAGTGCCAACACTCAACCACCAACCTTGCTTTTGGTGGTGGACGTGGAGGGGGAAGGTGTTTTAGAATCACCGCATCCCTAATGTAGTCAGTCAGTCCATGAGGTGTAGAGCACTTGATTTTCATTTATTAAGTGCGTCTAGAAAGCAGGGACTCCACACACACGCACATAAATATTGTAACCTGCAGCATACAACGTACAACTTCACAAGTTTTGTGTCTGTGCGTTTGAGTATAGTTACAAAACCAACATGCACCCAGATCTTTGCAAAGATCTCAAGCAGAGCCCTACCAGTCAGTCCCTTTAACGGGCCATTGTCAGTGGGCTGACCTACTCTGCAAGCCAACTATAGCCAGCTGGTATGGAGTTGTGATTTATAAAGGGGGAGGGCAGGGGGAAAGAAGATGGAAAAAAAACTTACTGATATAAAAAGTGACAGTACTGGATTACAATTGAAAAAAAGGTTTGCATCAATGAATTGGCATCGCTGCACCGTTATCGCATCGACATCCCAGCAACGTGCGGTGCAAATATAGTTCGATTGTCAATGGTGAGCATAAAAGCCCAATTGATGTCGTTCGCTGCCAAACCCGGCATTGCGGCAATTTCTGGCCCAATGGTTCAGAAACCAGCAGCAGCGCCGCGGGAACTGCGCGGATTTGTGCGCACGTGGTTGATTTGAAGTCCAGAATAATAACTTCCCCATTCATTGCAGGCAACTGTCCCCCGATAACAGGGGGAAGGAGCCGTGCAGTCCAACCAGGTGGCAAAACACATGGCTGGCCTGAGCTCTGGTCTCCCATGGTCAAAGCAAGAGCGGAAAGTACCGGGAGAGCAGCCCTCGGCTTTTGCTGTTACCGGTACTTTGCCCTCAAGGCAGAGTGTTTCCTGCCTCTGGAGGTGCGTAGATTTATACCGAGTCCCAGTGAAAGCAAAATACTGCAGATGCTGGAAATCTTGAAATAAACAGAAAATGCTAGAAAACATCTCAACAGGTCAGGCAGCATCTGTGGAGAAAGAAACAGTTAACGTTTCAGGTGGACGACCTTTCATCAAAATTGGAGGCGTTAGGAGATGAACAGCTTTTAAGCAAGTACAAAGTCAGGGAAAAGGGTGCAGGAAAAGTCTGCATTAGGGTGGAGGGCAGGAGTGATCAGAAGACAAAAAGGGATGAACCTGCACCTCTCTCCCTTTTGTTCTGTTCCTACATCCTACCCCCACAAACACAATACTTTTCCCTGGCTCTGTTTCTCTCTCCACAGATGCTGCCTGACCTGCTGAGTGTTTCCCACATTTTTTGTTGGGAGGGTGAAAGATGGGAGAGCATTGGAATAATCGAATCTAGGGGTAACTAAGGCATGGATGAGGGTTTCAGCAGCAGATCAGCTGAGGCAGGGGCAGAGTCGGGTGATGCTGCGGAGGTGGAAGTAGGCAGTCTTGGTGATGGAGAGGATATCGGGTCGGAAGGTCAGCTCAGGGTAAAATAGGACGCCAAGGTGGTGAACAGTCTGGTTCAGCCGGAGACAGGTAGATAATAAGGGATAGAACAGAAAGAAGAAGCCATAAGATTTTATTTTTGATGAACAGGTTAAGGCTACAAAGGCCAACAGTCATATCTTTAACCGCAACATGGCTGAAATCAGCCGACTCAACATGGACGGGAGATTCGAACCTGGGATGTTCCTGGTCTGTATGGCTATTGATCGCTATCTAGTGACCCCTGTGTGTGTCAGGACAGGGGCATACTTGGCTGCGATTACCCTCTTTCCCCCCCCCACCCCACCAATCCACACCCGCATAGTCAAATAGCCTGCTGAGGCTCCTGGTTTAAAGACAGACAGACTTGCATTTATACAGCACCTTTCACGATCTCAGGACGTCCCTAAGCACTTTACAGCCAATGAAATACTTTTCTTTTTTTGAACTGTAGTCACTGTTGTAATGTAGGAAACGTGGCAGCCAATTTGTGCACAGCAAGATCCCACAAACAGCAATGAGATAATGACCCTGATCATCTGTCTTTTTGCGATGATGGTTGAGGGATAAATATGGCCAGGTCACTGGGGAGAACGCCCCCTGCTCTTTTTCGAAATAATGCCATGGGATCTTTTATGTTGGCCTGAGGGGGCAGACGGGAGCTCGGTTTAACGTCTCATCCGAAAGATGGCATCTCCGACAGTGGAGTGTCAGTTTGGATTTTGTGCTCAAGTCTCTGGAGTGGGACTTGAACCCACAGTCTTCTGTCTCCGAGGCGTGAGAGCTACCACTGAGCCACGGCTAAGGTTTAGGATCCATGCGGGAAGCATGACTACTTAAATAAGGTGCCAGAGGACTGCCAGCACATGTAGAAGTAAAAGGCAGCAAAAGAAAGCATCTTCAGGAGATGAAAGGGAGATAATTAAGTGGAGGGAGAGAAAGGGAACTGTTTGTGTTTTTATTGACCTATTAATATATGCAAGTATCTTCATGGAGGTTGACATTTAAGGAACATTCTTAAAGTCAGCTGCTCAATGGAAAATAGTAAACAATTTTACAACACCAAGTTATAGTCCAGCAATTTTATTTTAAATTCACAAGCTTTCGGAGGCTACCTCCTTCCTCAGGTGAACGATGTGGGAAATAGGTTTGTTTTGAAACAAGATAATACCCACATGATGCAGGCACTCAGCATACAATGCATCATTTAACCCTTGGTGTAGTTTACATTAACATGCATGCATGTATAGGTCAAGTGTCAACATTCAACAAATCCTAGGTGAGAGATTTTCAGTCACAGTCCTCATACACGAGGAGTCCACTTGGGCCAAAAGCAAATGTGGCTGAAAGTGCCAGGCTGAATCACGTGGGCTGCAAGGGACAACCAAATGGTTCTCATTTATTCTTCTCTCTCGTTTCTTTTTAATTTTGCTCTATTTCTCTCTTCACTGTAAAAAGTTGGATAGCCAGGTGGTGAAGGATAGAATACTAGAGCCTAGTCTTCAGTTGCTTCCAAGCTTTTATTCTCAGATCCCCCTCGATAAGCTCCCTCCTATAAATGGATAGGAGAGTTCCCAATTGATACCCACCACCTGAATACAATTAACACTAATTAATATAAATCACATGGATACAATTAACATTCACAACCCACTTGTAGGATTTAGGAAGGTTTTCTTTGGCGAGAATGAAAGCCAGAGTGCCCATCCCTAGTTGCCCTTGAGAAAGTGGCTTTCTACTTGAACCGCTGCAGTCCTTGGTGATGGCGCCAGGTTGGGAAGTGTAGAATTTTGATCCAGCGATGTTGAAGGGAGGGCAAAATATGTCCAAGTCAGGTTCGTGTGCAAGATGAAGGGGGACTTGGTTTGGGGGTAGTGGGGGGGATGGTGGTCTCATTCTCATGCTTGTGCTGTTGCTCTTCAGTGGTAGAGTGTTTTAATGATGGCACTTCACTATTGCTATGAATATTATTCCATAGCATTCTCTTGCTGTTGAAAGCAGGAGAAATAGTGGGAAGTATTATTGATGTTTTAGATTTGAATCCTAAAGTGAGAGATTCTCTTCTGTGAGAGATTCCCACAACTGCGGGAGTTGCTAAACCTGGTCTACTAATGCTTTACGTACTTTGTTATTGCCCCTCCTCCAATAAACATCCTTGAGGAGGGATGATTACAAGATGCAAACAGCACTCAAAGTTAACTTAAAGTCTCAACTTACATAAAGACCAAAACATGCAGTCCCATTCTGTACACATTTAGTGGCATATTTATATTTCAGAACTACTTTGAAGAATCCTCTCAACCAAACTTATTTGCAACAGTTTCATCTTTATAAAAGGACCCTGGTGGCAACGCTCCTTCTAAAGTTCTCTTCTTAGGCAGGACCCTCAATCTCCCTCTGTTAAAGGAAAGTCCAGGGTGCACCCCCAAATTACCTCAATCCCAAACTAGCACACTGTTCCCATCATGTACTCAACCACACAGACAACCACAATGTGCTAATGTTTTCCTGTAAGTCCTATGTGACAAACTATACAATGGCAAAATATATTTTTTTTCCTGCAAGGCCAGTTTTTAAGTCTTAGAATAACGAACGGTTTTGTACTTGGATAGTACAATTTTTCATTCTTGGTGGGAGGAAAAATATAATTGGATTATTCCTCAAATAAGATGTCCAGCTCTAAGTTGGTATTTTTTTTAAGTTTACCCATTCAATCAAGAGATCAAGTATCTTGCGAGAGATCAAGCATTCTTTGATGGGCTGAGAGCAGAGGTGAAAGCCATTACAGGGACACTGTGCACGGGTAGCACAAACGGAACCCCAAAAGTAGCTGTTGGTCGATAATCGGCTGCTGTTGAGTTCCGTTACTGCTAGTTGTGGACTGACTGCTGGAATAATCATTCAGCTCAACGACAGACGCACTGCACCAATTATTTTGAGGTATGGGATCCACACACCACATCAGCCACAATAAATTTAAAGTTAAGAATCGAGAACAGTGAGTATTGTTTTTGTTTCTGCAATGTCGAGATGAGCACTCTTGTATAACCTCAATACCATAGTGACATTAATTATAGGTTCATTCTATTAACACTAAATCACCAACTTTAACCTGAACCTAATTCATCCTTTCAGTGTTCCTACATTTTCCCCTCCCACCGCCATCATCACCTCCACTCCCCACCAAACTATCTAGGAGCGTACGAGCTCTACTAGTTGCCCTCATTCTTTAGGGTTCCCCACTCCCAGAGCTGGTATTAATCAACTGTACAGCTGCAAATCCCCTCCCTTTTTCAATTAGCAAAGCAATGCTGCTTCTTCCTGCAGTGCATTTTCAAAGGTGAAGATGTTACATTGCTAGACTCCTCATTAAAGACTTGATCTAGAAAACTCGTAATTCCATACAGTGGGACCCCATCCATGAAACTAATCACTTTTTAAAAAAAAGTGAACAATTTTATACCAAAATTTAATACACTGCTAAACACAATTACCAAGTCATTTAACTCAACAACTACTTGCATTTATATGGCACCTTTAATGTAGTAAAACGTCCCGAGGCGCTTTACAGGAGCGATTATCAAACAAAATTTGACACCGTACCACATAAGGAGATATTAGGACAGGTGACCAAAACCTTGGTCAAAGAGATAGGTTTTAAAGAGCGTCCGAAAGGAGAAGAGTTAGGGAGGCAGAGAGGTTTAGGGAGGGAATTCCAGAGCTTAGGGCCAAGGCAGCTGAAGGCACAGCGACCAATGTGGAGCAATCAAAATTGGGGGATGCAAAAGAAGCAAGAATTGGAGGAGTGCAGAGATCTCGGAGGGTTGTAGGGCTGGAGGAGGTTACAGAGATAAGGAGGGGTGAGACCAAGGAGGGATTTGAACACAAGGATGAGAATTTTAAAACTGAGGAATTCCCAGACTGGCAGCCAATGTAGGTCAGCAAGAACAGGGGTGATGGGTGAACAGGACTTGGTGAGAGTTAGGATATGGGCAGCAGAGTTTTGGCTGCCATGGCTCTTCTGTAGGTGTTAAGCTTTTATTTAAAAAGAGTGATGTCCTGGTTTATTAAATAATATAAAATCTGGTGCTTAGGTCACAGCTTCATTCATATTTTTGCGTCCCCTCTAAATAAAAAGGTAGAAGATTTCCTATATGTACTATTTCCATCAAACTTGTAAAGGGACTTGATTACATAGCACTAGAGAATATCTCTCCCTCCCTAGATGCAAGCTCTTTAGAGCATTGGCTAGAACCCATTCTAGCAGAATGGTGTGAGAGAGCAAGCCAATGGGAACTCATGCCAAGTTCCAGCCAACTGTACGTTTTAACACAGAGCTGGGCCAAAGCCAGTCACGAGCCAAGGCCAGTCTGCTCAGTCAGACTAGACTGAAATAGAACAAAGACTTGCAAAGGTAGATGGCCAAAGGAATCAAATCCGGCTTGTATACAAATTATATAAACTAAATAAAACCAGCACCCAGATCAAGCAAAGGTGGGAGTGGTTACTTTTGCAATCACCTCCAAAGAATGCAATTACTCCTCTCCCACTTATAATTTGTGGGTTGGTATTTAGCCCCTGGAAATAACCCACCCCCTCAAAATTAGTCTCGGGCTCGGTTCTTTCAAACATCTTTCCTCAAATCAGTTTTTATACACCCAAACAGGAAAGATGAATAACCAAAATAGTAATCAATGGCTTAATGGGACTTTTCCAACTTACAGTCATGCATTTCCTGGAAACTCCCCTTTGTTTATCTACAGGGATGTCAGATCATAGCTGAGCCTTTTTTTCCCCCCGTGAGGCTGGTACCTCAATATTGCAATTCCTTATATTTCTGTGTTTATGGGGTATATATGCCAACTGACACTACACCATAGGAATACTTAATGCATTTGGACTAAATTCTTTTGTGCACTTTTTTAAAAAAACATTAAAATTGACCCATTAGCATTAGCACTTGTATAGAAACGATGCTGCTACTGGAAAATAGATCCCTGTATCTAAACTGTTCTTGGATGAGTCAGACAATATCAATCAGGGTTTGGGTTGGGTGTGGTATAATTGGCCCCACATGCCTGGGCTAGGAAGGAGAAGAGGAGGGGGAAAAGAAAATAAGTCAGCCAGGGTTCCCCATTCCTGATCGCTATCCAGTGATCGCTGCTGTATGTGGGTGCATGTGGAAAGGATCACACTGAAGGTGCCTCCACATGCTCGAAACCACCTGGCAACGTGGACTGACTGGGCTCACTCATGAGGAAACAACCACTTAGCTGAGGTACTGGTACCTTGTGGAACTGTGCACCAGGAAGAGTCACTGCCTTCAGAAAACTGAATGTGACACAGCTACGATGGGCCGAATGGCCTCCTTCTGTGCTGTATCAGTCCATGAAAATCAAATCAAATCTGACCTGAATGGCCAGGATTTTGCTGTGGGTTTAGATATTTATCCATAATGCATTTTATAGTTAGAGGAGATTAATCACCATCCCAGTGGCATTGGGGTTAAGTCACTGCCTCTGAGCTATACACACACCAAGAAAGTCCCTCATTTGCTCCCGTGTCCCTCCTGACTTGCCTGTCCTTCGCCAAGGCAGCCAAAACATAACTACAATAGGCTACAGTACTGCTGGATTAGAGAATAGAAAATTGGCCACTCCTGAGTGCTACACAACCCCGACTGAAAGGGTGTACATGCAAATACCAGCAGAGAACTGGACTGGGCTCTACTATCCAGGACACCCCCTTTCAAGCCTCAAACTAAATAATGGCTATGTGAGAACAGTTTCGCAGGTGCCACCAGTAAGGGATTGTTGTGTGTGCAGGTGGGGAAGGGACAGAGAGAGGAAGGGATCAGTCCATTAGCAATGACACAGACCACACAGTAGCGCTAGATTAGTTAATTTTGCGTGCACGGTCACTACTGGCAGGAGTCCTCTGGCATGACACGATCACTCCCGGTTAAGCAGAAATAAGTATTTACCGGGACATTCGTGTCAGGCAAGAGGGCTTCCTAACTCTTCAATGGTTTCCTGGAACACAAAGTGTGTGCCTCGTGGAAAAGCGGATAGAAACATGGCCAGGGAAAAGTAGAAACATATCCACAACATCAGGGAAAGAGCGCAATTTCTCACCTTTGCTCTGCCGCACTTCACACCTGTAAATAAAGAGCAACTTTCTTCTGTAGATCTCCCCTTTGAAAGTACCTTTTGTTGCTCCCCAATTGCTTCGTAGGCGCACTGTCCAGCTTGGAACTTAACCATACTTTGCAGGAAGATCCCAAGTTTAATACCGACTGGGCTGATCGTAAGCCAGAGAGCTAGAAGTGGTGACGTTAACCTCAGTGCCCTCATATCACATTGCTGTTTGTGGGACCTTGCTGTGCGCAAATTGGCTGCCATGTTTCCTACATTATAACAGTGACTACACTTCAAAAAAAAGTACTTCACTGGCTGCAAATCGCTTTATAAATGCAAGTCTCTCTAAGTCTCTCTTTTTACTTCAGGAGAGGAGGGAAATAAATGGGTTGCAAACAATCCAAACGTGTATAAACCCTACAGGGGATGCAGTAGGGAAGCGTTTAGGTAAGGAGCATCCAAGCTTTTTGTCTTTATTAGTCACACAGGTTCAGGGACCAGATATAAAGTTTAAATCACTGTTCCTATTAATTTGCTTATCTTTCAGGTTGCTGTCACAACAACTTGTATTTATTTTTTTTATTATTCGTTCATGGGATGTGGGTGTCGCTGGCGAGGCCGGCATTTATTGCCCATCCCTAATTGCCCTTGAGAAGGTGGTAGTGAGCTGCCTTCTTGAACCATTGCAATCTGTGTGGTGAAGGTTCTCCCACAGTGCTGTTAGGAAGGGAGTTCCAGGATTTTGACCCAGCGACGATGAAGGAACGGTGATATATTTCCAAGTCGGGATGGTATGTGACTTGGAGGGGAACGTGCAGGTGGTGTTGTTCCCATGTGCCTGCTGCTCTTGTCCTTCTAGGTGGTAGAGGTCGCGGGTTTGGGAGGTGCTGTCGAAGAAGCCAAGGTGAGTTGCTGCACTGCATCCTGTGGATGGTACACACTGTAGCCACTGTGCGCCGGTGGTGAAGGGAGTGAATGTTTAGGGTGGTGGATGGGGTGCCAATCAAGCGGGCTGCTTTGTCCTGGATGGTGTCGAGCTTCTGGAGTGTTGTTGGAGCTGCACTCCTGACTTGTGCCTTATAGATGGTGGAAAGGCTTTGGGGAGTCAGGAGGTGAGTCACTCGCCACAGAATATCCAGCCTCTGAACTGCTCTTGTAGCCACAGTATTTATATGGCTGGTCCAGTTGAGTTTCTAGTCAATGGTGACCCCCAGGATGTTGATGGTGGGAGATTCGGTGGTGTAGCTGTAGCTGTACTGGAACAGCTTGGCTAGAGGCGCAGCTAGTTCTGGAGCACAAGTCTTCAGCACTACAGCCGGGATGTTTTCGGGGCCCATAGCTTTTGCTGTATCCAGCGCACTCTGCTATTTCTTGATATCGTGGAGTGAATCGAATTGGCTGAAGACTGGCTTCTGTGATGGTGGGGATATCGGGAGGAGGCCGAGATGGATCATCCACTCGGCACTTCTGGCTGAAGATGGTTGCAAACACTTCAGCCTTGTCTTTTGCACTCACGTGCTGGACTCCGCCATCATTGAGGATGGGGATGTTTACAGAGCCTGCTCCTCCTGTTAGTTGTTTAATTGTCCACCACCATTCACGACTGGATGTGGCAGGACTGTAGAGCTATGAACTGATCCGTTGGTTGTGGAATCGCTTAGCTCTGTCTATAGGATGTTGCTTCTGCTGTTTAGCATGCTTGTAGTCCCGAGTTGTAGCTTCACCAGGTTGGCACCTCTTTTTTAGATACGCCCGGTGCTGCTCCTGGCATGCTCTTCTACACTCCTCATTGAACCAGGGTTGATCCCCTGGCTTGTTGGTAATGGTAGAGTGAGGAATATGCCAGGCCATGAGGTTACAGATTGTGCTGGAATACAATTCTGCTGCTGCTGATGGCCCACAGCACCTCATGGATGCCCAGTTTTGAACTCCTAGATCTGTTCTGAATCTATCCCATTGAGCACGGTGGTAGTGCCACACAACACGTTGGATGGTGTCCTCAGTGCGAAGACGGGACTTCGTCTCCACGAGGACTGTGCGGTGATTACTCCTACTAATACCCTCATGGACAGATGCATTTGCGACAGGTAGAATGGTAAGGACGAGGTCAAGTAAGTTTTTCTCTCGTGTTGGTTCGCTCACCACCTGCCGCAGGCCCAGTCTGGCAGCTATGTCCTTGAGGACTCGGCCAGCTCGGTCAGTAGTGTTGCTACCGAGCCACTCTTGGTGATGGACATTAAAGTCCCCCACCCAGAGTACATTCTGTGCCCTTGCTACCCTCAGTGCTTCCTCCAAGTGGTGTTCAACATGGAGGAGGACTGATTCATCAGCTGAGGGAGGGCAGTAGGTGGTAATCAGCAGGAGGTTTCCTTGCCCATGTTTGACTTGATGCCATGAGATTTCATGGGGTCCAGATTCAATGTTGAGGACTCCCAGGGCCACTCCCTCCTGACTGTATATCACTGTACCGCCACCTCTGGTGGGTCTGTCCTGCCGGTGGGACAGGACATACCCAGGGATGGTGATGGAAGAGTCTGGGACGTTGGCTGAGAGGTATGATTCTTTGAGTATGGCTATGTCAGGCTGTTGCTTGTCTAGTCTGTGGAACAGCTGTCCCAATTTTGGCACAAGTCCCCAGATGTTAGTGAGGGGGACTTTGCAGGGTCGACTGGGCTTAGTTTGCCTTTGTCGTGTCCAGTGCCTAGTGGTCCGATGCCGGGTAGTCCGTCCGGTTTTATTCTTATTATGACTTTTTTTTTAAGCGAGATTTTAAAACTGAGTGGCTTGCTAGGCTATTTCAGAGGGCAATTACGAATCAACCACATTGCTGTGGGTCTGGAGTCACATATAGGCCAGACCGGGTAAGCTCGGCAGGTTTTCTTCCCCAAAGGACATTAATGAATCAGATGGGTTTTTACGTCAATAGCGCCTCTAACGTAATAAAACATTCCAAGACGCTTCACAGGGGCGGTTATCACACAAAATTTGACACCAAGCCACAAAAGGAGATATTAGGACAGGTGACCAAAAGCTTGGTCAAAGATGTAGGTTTTAAGGAGCGTCTTGAGAGAGAATTCCAGAGCTTAGGGCCTAGACAGCTGAAGGTATGGCCACCAATGGTGGAGTGATTAAAATTGGGGATGCGCAAGAGGCAAGAATTGATGATACTAACAGATCTTGGTGTTGTGATTTAGGATTTATCCACCGGTGAGGAGACAGCATCAACAACAGCCTTTTCCAAACCTTCAGGTCCAGGAAATTCAAACAGGAGAGGAGAGAGCAGCAAGTAAGAAGTGCAAGGGCAAATAGAATCGAGTTACCTGGGCATTTGCACCTGAATTGTCAGGGCTAGAAATAGTGCTGTGGTTTAGATAGTCTCTGTCTGATTCTACTTCACACAAAGAAAATCGCCAAGTCTAGGTCCCGACAGACTTAAGTGCAGACTGAACGGACAGTGTTGCCCGAGAGCTGAGCAGGTAAAAACAAAAAAAAAACCTGCAAGATCAGTAAACGGTTAAATGTCTCTCTGCACCCAAAGGGCAAATCAAGGTAAAAGCACAGCGATATCTAACATTGTGATCTACATTTTATTCAAACCCTGCCCGGTTGCATTCCACAAAGAACGTTCCCATAGCCCGACACAGCTCGAATTATAGGGTTCTGGGTGATATTCAAGGGCTGATTTTCAAAGTTCACAGCGTTAGCGGGGAGAGCCTCACTGCTGCTGCGCACATTGGAGAACCGAGAGTGCGTCACCCATGATTTTCCATGCCTTAAAAAAAAATGAATCCATGCTGGTAGCACAGCTTGGAAAATACCCCTGCCACTACGATCCCTGCGCCTGAATGGCAAGGCAAGAGGCACCCCCGTTATTGGGCCTCATTATATGGAGCCGGCGAGCTGCCAGCAAATCGTACTTGAGGATTGGACCGCTGCTGGCATCGTAGTGGCCCTCAGACAAGTGGGGGAGGACGGGTTCTTTTAATGTGGGGTTGGGATGAGCACTCCAGTGACTCATGGCTCCACATTGGGTATTGGGGGCCTTCCTGTTGGTTGCGCCATGTTATGCTGTGCAAGCTCAGCACATGGTGAGTGAAGCGCTGGGGCATTTGAAAAATCGGAAACGGATCCTGCAAGATGCGCAGGACCCTAATTTAAATAAATTATTCTGCACTTTAAATGTTGTCGACCTGCGCTTCTGCCACCAGCTCACCTGCCTTATCCAATATGGCGGGCGGTACACTTCCAGACTGAAATATGTGCGTGCTCCCTGCCTGTCATATTGCAAGCTTAGTAGGCCGATTAACGTTTGAAAAACTGGTGCTGAGTGGCCAAATTTCTTTCTAAGCCCAACTGTGTTCATATCCAGATCCGTCACCAAACTTTTTTCAATAACCATAGTTGTTAATTCTGTTACATATAGAGCCGCTGATCAAAGTATACATTTTAAGGAGTAAGATTGCGTAGCGCAACTATCGATAGGCAAGTACTAAATATGGTCAGGGTTTAAATGTTTGTTCTCAGGCTCCCCCGCACCCAACCCCAACAAAATGGGTCATTGCACTGTGTGGTAGTTTACTGAGCTGAACAAACCCTAAAAAAGGTTCGAGGTTTGATCCCTAGTTTTCACTGAATTAGCCAACTTGAGGTCAGGGAGATGGCAGGCGTGCTATGATTGGTCTCAATGTTCCTAGCTCTCCAAGTGATTCTTGCCACAGACGCATCCTATCCTGCACTAAGTTCTACTCTGCAATCACCAGTCTTTATTGGCTCTTATCCCCCAACATATTGATTTCAAAATCCTGGAAAGTGCACAGGACCAAGCTCAGCTGCGATGTCCCCTCCTTATTGATATTCACGGTCCGAACCCACAGAGGGAGCGGCCACTTGCATTACATAGGAGCAGGAGTGGGCCATTCAGCCACTCGAGCCTGTTCAGTCACTCAATTAGATCATGGCTGGTCTGTATCTCAACTCCACCTACCCAGCCTGGCTCCGTAACCCTTAATAACCTTGCCTAACAAAAATAAAGTTGCTAGAGGGCTGCTAGTACCTATGGAACTGGACCTCAGCTCATCAGTGGCTTCAGGAGAGGAGGAAGGAGAGGAGCCCCACCCCCCACCCCCGAACCCTCTTCCTGGCTGTTTACTCAGGCCGGAGGCAGACCATATGCATCCTTGGTGTCCTGTCTGACCCTGAGCAGAGCTTCAAACTGGACAGACATTCTGCCTCCACTCTTACCTAAGCCCCCTGCCTGTAACAACTGATCTATGCCTTTGGCATCTATTACTCCAAATCAGCCATAAACAGACACTCGCTGCCAATGATACTGAGCAGATGAGCTCCCTGTGATTCATTCCCTGTATGCTGCATCATGCAACACTTCATTCAACAAAGTGATTGAATTCAGATCTCCATGGAAACATGAACATTTGAAAAAAACAAAACTCATTGAGAAAGAAAGATACATTTTGAGTCAAGTACTTATCCTTGGACCAGACTTCTTAACACTGCAATGTTAGCAAAAATGACCGTGCCTTAAAAAAAGAGTTTGTACAAAAGGTTTCAAGAAGATGTTCTGATATTGTGGCATTGAATTCATTGAGCAGGATATCAGATTCGTCCTGTTAAGCACTGACTGTATCACAAGGATAAGGGCCAGCCGGCCCATCGTAGCTCATCCATCTAGAAAATCCAATAGTCCTCATTACAGCATCTAATTGTCCCTTAAATGATTCCAAGATTTTGGATTCCACTACCCTACCTGGAAGTCCATTCCAAAAAACAATTACCCTCTTTGTAAAGTAGTATTTCTAGTCTGAATCTACCTCTTTTCAGCTTAAACCTGTGTCCTCTTGTTCCGTTCTCTCTTGCCTTTACGAATAGCCCCAACAGAACTTCTACATCCCTGAGCCTTACTATCTTCAATATCTCAATCATTTTCTCTCCAATGAGAGGAGTCCCAGATCCTGGAGTCTATCCCCATTTGTTTTATTCTCTAATCCCCGCATCAGAGTAACTTTTCCAGCTCAGCTTCTTCCTTTCAGTATTGTGGGTTCCAAAACTGTACACAATATTCTAGGTAGCCCGATCAATGCTGTCTATGATGGTAGAATTACTTCCTTCGGTTTACATTCCATTCCTCTTTTTATGCAGCCTAACATTCAATTTGCTTTCCCCCCCACAGCTGCCAAATATAAACTTGCTGTCTTCCAGGATCTCTATTATAAGCGTAGGCTCTCTTACCCAGTCTGCTTTGGTCAATATTTAGCCTATTAATCCTATAGTCCCTCTGCTTGTTCCTTAATCTCAAGTATGCATCATCCACATTAAACTGCATCTGCCAATTCTCTGCCTATTTCCCCGAACAATCCAGCTCCTCCTGTAGCTTCTCCCCACCCTCCACTGTATTAACTACACCAGCTACAAATATTCAAATGTAACTACTGGTGCCCAGTTCCAGATCATTTACAAAAATGTTGCAGTCCCAAGCCCCAAGGTACACTATTGGTCACACCTCACATATTGGAATGCTTCCCATTCACACAAACCTTCCGTCTCCTAGCACCCTTCCAATTTTCAATCCACTCTAGTACACACCCCATACCATGTCTGCTGATTTTGTACACTAGTTTCATATGAAGTATCTCATCAAATGCCTTACGCACTCTCATCCCACGTACTCCCCGCGTGGGAGACTTCTACTGCCTCCCAAAGATACACAAAGCCAACACACCCGGACGTCCTATCGTATCAGGCAACGGAACCCTGTGTGAGAACTTCTCTGGATACATCGAGGGCATCCTGAAACCCATCGTACAGGGAACCCCCAGCTTCTGTCGTGACACTACAGACTTCCTACAAAAACTCAGTACCCACGGACCAGTTGAACCAGGAACACTTCTCACCACGATGGACGTCTCGGCACTCTACACCAGTATCCCCCACGATGACGGCATCGCTGCGACAGCATCAATACTCAACACCAACAACAGCCAATCTCCAGACGCCATCCTACAACTCATCCGTTTCATCCTGGATCACAATGTCTTCACCTTCGATAACCAGTTCTTTACCCAAACACACGGAACAGCCATGGGGACCAAATTCGCACCCCAATACGCCAACATTTTCATGCACAAGTTCGAGCAGGACTTCTTCACTGCACAAGACCTCCAACCAACACTATACACCAGATACATCGACGATATTTTCTTTCTATGGACCCACGGCAAGGAATCACTAAAGAGACTACACGATAACATCAACAAGTTCCATCCCACCATCAAGCTCACCATGGACTACTCCTCAGAATCAGTTTCTTTCTTGGACACACGAATCTCCATCAAAGACGGGCACCTCAGCACCTCACTCTACCGCAAGCCCACGGACAACCTCACAATGCTCCACTTTTCCAGCTTCCACCCTAACCACGTCAAAGAGGCCATCCCCTATGGACAGGCCCTGCGAATACACAGGGTCTGCTCAGACGAGGAGGAACGCGATGGACACCTACAGACGCTGAAAGACGCCCTAGTAAGAACGGGATATGACGCTCGACTCATCGATCGACAGTTCCGACGGGCCACAGCAAAAAATCGCATAGACCTCCTCAGGAGACTAACACGGGATGCAACCAACAGAGTACCCTTTGTCGTCCAGTACTTCCCCGGAGCGGAGAAACTACGCCATGTTCTCCGCAGCCTTCAACACGTCATCAATGAGGACAAACACCTCGCTATGGCCATCCCCACACCTCCACTACTCGCCTTTAAACAGCCACCCAACCTCAAACAGACCATCGTTCGCAGCAAATTACCTAGCTTTCAAGAGAACAGCATCCACGACACCACACAACCCTGCCACGGTAACCTCTGCAAGACATGCCAGATCATCGACACAGATACCACCATCACACGAGAGGACACCACCCACCAGGTGCATGGTTCATACTCCTGTGACTCGGCCAACGTTGTCTACCTCATACGTTGCAGGAAAGGATGCCCCAGAGCATGGTACATTGGCGAGACCATGCAGACGCTGCGACAACGGATGAACGGACACCGCGCAACAATCGCCAAACAGGAGGGTTCCCTCCCAGTCGGGGAACACTTCAGCAGTCATGGACATTCATCCACCGACCTTCGGGTAAGCGTTCTCCAAGGCGGCCTTCGAGACACACGACAACGCAAAATCGTCGAGCAGAAATTGATAGCCAAGTTCCGCACCCATGAGGACGGCCTCAACCGGGATCTTGGGTTCATGTCACGCTACACGTTACCCCACCAGCGAACAAATGTTATCTGTTTTTAATATAACGAGTCAGTTGCTGTCTTTTCTAGGTTTCTACCTCTCTATCTCTGTTTTTTTTTGTTTGTTGTTTTTTTTTGGTGATTTGTATATTCTGTGAGACCTGGCAGGTAACACCTGTCTGTCTGCACACTGATTGCCTTGGCAACGGGCAGTTGAAAAAACTGTCTGTACTCACCAAGCATTGTTCTGTGAATTATAAATGCGATTTCATTTCGAGGACTTCATTTCACATCGTTCACCTGACGAAGGGGGAAGCCTCTGAAAGCTTGTGAATTTAAAATAAAATTGCTGGACTATAACTTGGTGTTGTAAAATTGTTTACAATTACTAAATCTAAGTATATTATGCACTTTGGCAGGAAAAATCAGAGAGCAAGTTATTTTCTTAATGGCGAGAGACTGGAAAGTACTGCAGTACAAAGGGATCTGGGGGTCCTAGTGCAAGAAAATCAAAAAGTTGGTATGCAGGTGCAGCAGGTGATCAAGAAAGCCAACGGAATGTTGGCTTTTATTGCTAGGGGGATAGAATATAAAAACAGGGAGGTATTGCTGCAGTTATATAAGGTATTGGTGAGACCGCACCTGGAATACTGCATACAGTTTTGGTCTCCATACTTAAGAAAAGACATACTTGCTCTCGAGGCAGTACAAAGAAGGTTCACTCGGTTAATCCCGGGGATGAGGGGGCGCACATATGAGGAGAGGTTGAGTAGATTGGGACTCTACTCATTGGAGTTCAGAAGAATGAGAGGCGATCTTATTGAAACATATAAGATTGTGAGGGGTCTTGATCGGGTGGATGCAGTAAGGATGTTCCCAAAGATGGGTGAAACTAGAACTAGGGGGCATAATCTTAGAATAAGGGGCTGCTCTTTCAAAACTGAGATGAGGAGAAACTTCTTCACTCAGAGGGTGGTAGGTCTGTGGAATATGCTGCCCCAGGAAGCTGTGGAAGCTACATCATTAGATAAATTTAAAACAGAAATAGACAGTTTCCTCGAAGTAAAGGGAATTAGGGGTTATGGGGAGCGGGCAGGAAATTGGACATGAAGCTGAGTTCGGATCGGTCAATGCCCTGTGGGTGGCGGAGAGGGCCCAGGGGCTATGTGGCCGGGTCCTGCTCCGACTTCTTGTGTTCTTTAGATTTGTGGTTGGGATCAGATCAGCCATGATCTTATTAAATGGCGGAGCAGGCTCGAGGGGCCGATTGGCCTACTCCTGCTCCAATTTCTTATGTTCTTATGTTCTTATATACATTTCTCTCCCCCCGCCCTCCCCCCACAACTTAACCACATCTCAGTAATTTCTATTTCAGTTTTATTAAACACCTTCAAGAGAGATTGGACCATGAACAAGAAAGACTGCTACTGCATATAAAGAGAGAGGAACTTAGAATCAAAGAAAAAAAAACTGACTTTAATTTGAAATCAATCAGAATTGCACTGCAGTACAGAAAAACGTTTCTGCAGGAATCAAGGGAGAAAAATGAGATATTACTGCTGTTACAAGTTATTAAATCATGATGGTGCTCTTAAATAAATAAAATTAAGTTTGTGATTTGCAAAGTGCCACATTCGTGCGAACACTACCGAGCTGTATGACTTATCCACGTTCATGTTCTGTGAGGTTCAGTCTCTCTGTTTTGGCTTCATTTTACCAACAATAGTGTGGGTGCCAACGGCATGTGTGAGGACATCCATGTGAAGCATTAACAATTGTGATACAGATGAGAGCCAGTTACCAAAAAAAGTGATAAACAGAATTTAATTTTACTTCAGAATTTAACTTGGCTTCAAATTTTTTATTTTAAAAAAGTGCGCTTTTTTGTAGTAACTATTAACTAAATAGTATTTACAGTAAATTAGCTTCTAGCAGGCAATTCGAATTTACATGATATTTGACACTCGGTCTGAATGAGGGGCATCCATTTAAAATAAATCAAGGAAAACTAAGCCAGTTGGTTGGACATAATCCCAATCAGTCGTAATAAAACAAGAGAAATTAATTTAGAGTGGGTTGATCAGAAGTACAATTTGTAATCAATTAAACCATGGTCAGTGGGTGGTGTGGGTGGAAGGGCTTGTGATTCTTGTACGTGTGTTAGTTATAATCCTCTCGAGCTCTGCAGAAATAACTTGTACGGAGTTTATCCGATAAGTAGTTTTGAACCAGGCAGAACAGGAAGTTCCCAGGTTTGAATGAAGAAGCAACCATGACTGGGAGGGGGTGGGGAGGAGAGAAACTTAAAGAACAAGGCCATGACTAAAGGTTGAAAAGGGCAGGAGAGCACCCTAGGTTGATCAAACTCGTGCCCCTTTCCAGCCAAATTTCTCCTCTCCACAAGAACTCGTAAGAAGCGGACAATCAGACCACTCAAGGGAGGAGCTGACACCGCTGAACCAGAGGAATATCTGCGGCAGACCTGAATTCATAACACTCGATAAGTAGTATAAACGGGGTGAACAGCTAGGTTACGTGAACACATTTTCAAATTGCGGTCTACTTTGCCAGTGCATAAAATTCCTTAGCATACATGTCAAAAAGTGGTAGCAATTTTTTTTGTGGCATCTCTCGACACCGAACACGCCTGTAAATCATATGCATTCCACACAGACCAGTATCTTTGAAATTCTGCTCAACGCCATTCCTCTGAACATATTCCAACAGGCTACTGCACCTTGCCGTATCTCATGCACACTTGGCTTTCAGTGATAGGTTTGGCAGGAATTCAAACCTATCAGATCATTCCGATACCAAGCAAATATGCTCGACTGATTGGCCATCAATTTCGCACTGATGCCCAAGCCAAAGTCATCATTTGGCCGTGGATCAATTAGAATATCCTAAGGCAGTTGCCTCTTGAATGACTTATTGCTGGGCTCCGCAAGGGCAAAAGTGTCAAATTTAATAAGGCCATTAAAAAAACCAAACCGAACACTGGGGTTCATTTCTAGAGCGATAGAATTGAAAAAAGCAGAGAAGCTATATGTTAAACTTGTACACAATCTAGGTTAGACCACACGGAGTACTGTGAACTGTCCTGATCTTCATATTATAGAAAGGATATAGAGGCACTGGAGAAGGTGCAAAAAAGGTTTACAAGGATGATACCAGAACTGAGAGGTTATGCCTATCAGGAAAGGCTGAACAGGCTGGGGCTCTTTTCTCTAGAAAAGAGGCTGAGGGGTGACCTGATAGAGGTCTTTTAGATTGTGAAAAGGTTTGATAGGGTAAACGTAGAGAAGATGTTTCCACTTGTGGGGGGAGACCAAAACTAGGGACCATAAATATAAGATAGTCACTAATAAATCCAATAAGGAATTCAGGAGCAACTTTGTTACTCAGAGAGTGGTTAGAATGTGGAACTCGCTACCACAAGGAGTGGTTGAGGTGAATAGCATGGATACATTTAAGAGGAAGCTAGATAAGCACATGAGAGAGAAAGGAATAGAAGGATATGCCGATAGGGTTAGATGAAGAGGGGTGAAAGGAGGCTCGTGTGGAGTATAAATACCAGCATGGACCTTTTGGGCCAAATGGCCTTTTTCTGTGTTGTACATTCTATGTAATTCTATCGTCTCAACTGCCAATGTCACTTTGACACATAGCCCTTTGCTTTTAGTTCCACGAGTCCTTAGAAGGCATAGGCCTCCAGTATTCTGTCATGATGATTTACAGTTCTGTAAAAGACATAGTCGGTTCTGGAACAGATACTGGTGCAACCTGACTGAATGCTGTACTTTTAAAACTTTGTCAACATTAAGGAAGTAAAAAAAAAACTGTATGTGAAATGATTTGTAGATACAATGGACCCATGTTAAACTAAAAAGATGTAAGCAACCAGAAAACACTTCATAACTGAGCTCGTTGGCCCGAATATACATTCAGAATACAAATATGGCGAATTGTGTTTTTTAAATGGCTCGTTTTGTATTCTGTATTTATATAAATGCTTTAGTCACATTTTATATGTACACATCTCTCACACCCAGGTGTAATACAGGATCAATATCCTGTTTTTTAAAAAAAGCATTATTCAGTAAAACTCCCACATAATTCATTCATAAGAAAGCATGCAAAGAGAAAAGGCCACAGAGCATGTACAATCTACCTCATCATGAACTCTACCCCAATTATGTAATCTCCCGAGCGAGAGCTCTGAAAAAATAATCCCCGATTCTCAAAAGGTGATCATACAAAGCTCCAGAGCATTAATTCATCCTCACTTCTCCATTATGGCCCCTGTACAGACAAAGCCCACCCTGTCCCTGTCGCCAGCAGCAGAGGAAGTGTGTGCCATGGAGGGAGAGTCTGTTCTCCATAGGCTGGCTTAAGGAGATGAATTAACCTCCTTCTAGGATTTGGTTTGAGATATCACCCAAAAAAGCCAGGGAAAAATAGGAAGGAGGGGAGGAAAGGAAAACAAAAATTTGCAAGGGAGGACAGTTTAGAAGACTGCTGTCGTTTTATTCACATTAGTCTTCATTGCAACTTGATAATTTAATTTAAAAAGTTAGATTCAACAAATAAATCATAAATAAACCATCTGGATGCTTATGAATCAAAAGTAAGGAGGCGCACAACACCAGGTTATAGTCCAACAGCTTTATTTGAAATCACAAGCTTTCGGAGCTTTGCTCCTTCATCAGGTGAAGTGAGGAGGAGTTGCATAAAGGCACAGCATATATAGTTGCATATTTATGCAACTCCTCCTCACTTCACCTGACGAAGGAGCAAAGCTCCGAAAGCTTGTGATTTCAAATAAAGCTGTTGGACTATAACCTGGTGTTGTGCGACTCCTTACATTTGGACTGGGGTGGACATCACCGGCATCTCCACATCATGAATCAAAGTGATAGTGCAATGCACTGTCTTTCCCTCTCTGGAGCATAGGCATGAGAATAACAATAGGTGCAGAAAAAAGGGGAAACTGTTCCATTCCCCAGTTTGGAAATCCCTTCCCTGAACAAAATATAAATGACTAAGCATTAAGTTATAGAACATGAATTTTAAAAAAAACTTGCATTTATATGGCACCTAACATCTCTGTTTCAGTGACATATCTAGGAAAAATGTGGTAGCCATTTTGCACAAAGCAAGATTCCACAAAATTAGTAATATCTTGCATTTATGTACTGCTCTTAACATAAGAAAATGTGGTGAAGCACTTCGCAGAGGCATAATCAGAAAGAGAAACAAGAGGATCTCAACAAAAGAAAAAGGTGGCTAAAAGCTTGGTCAAAGGCATGGATTTAAGGAAGGACTTGAAAGGAGAGAGAGAGAGAGAGATTTTAGGGAGGGAATTTCAGAGTGCGGAGCCTAGGCTGCTGAAGGCACAGCCGCCAATGGTGGGACAAAAAGGAAAGGGGGATTGCACAAAAGTCCAGATCAGAGGAATGGAGAATTTGGGCAGAGGCTTCTTGGGTTGGAGGAGCTTACAGAGATAGGGAAAGGAATGTTGAGGCCATGAAGCAATTTAAGGATGAGAATGTTAAATTTGAACCATTAGTGAGGATCAGAATCTAATGTCAGCCAGAGAGGACAGGGGGTGATGGGTGAACAGCCCTTAGTGCAGAACAGGATAAGGGCAGAGTTCCAGGTGAAGATGGGAGGCCAGCGAGGAGAGCATGGGATTGTTTGAGTCTGGGAGGTGGAAAAGGCATGAATGAGGGTTTCAGCAGCAGATGGGCTGAAGGGCAGAGGCAGGTTTTACTACAGAGGTGGAAGCATGCAGCCTTTGTAATGACGAGGATATGGGGTCAGGAGCTCGACTCGGGGTCAAATAAGACACCTGGTTGGCAAACAGTCATAAGAGGAATAGCTGTGCCAAAATGTGTTTGAATAGAAATGGAAGTTCCCAAAATGAGTTTCTTTATCCTTTAACTAATGATAGGTATAGGATGCAGGTGCAAGAAAAACAAAGCAGCAAGATGCAAATGATATTTGCACAGACTAGTTTTACCAGTTCTGATAGCCAGCAGAAGTCCTACTAAGAACATAAAAAATAGGAGTAGGCGTAGGCCACACGGGCCCTCGACCTGCTCCACCATTCAATAAGATTGTGGCTGATCTTCGACTTCAACTCCGCTTTCCCGCCCGATCCCCATATCCCTTGATTCCCCTAGAGTCCAAAAATCTATCGATCTCAGTCTTGAATATACTCAACGACTCAGCATCCACAGCACCTCTGGGGTAGAGAATTCCGAAGATTTACAACAGAGTGAAGAAATTTCTCCTCATCTCAGTCCTAAATGGCCAACCCCTTATCCTGATACTATGCCCCCTAGTTCTAGACTCTCCAGCCAGGGGAAACAGCCTCTCAGCATCAACCTTGTCACGTCCTCTCAGAATCTTATATGTTTCAATGAGATCACCTCTCATTCTTCTAAACTCCAGACAGTATAGGCCCATTCTACTCAATCTCTCCTCATGGGACAAGCCTCTCATCCCAGGAATCAATCTAGTGAACCTTTGTTGCACCGCCTCGAAGTCAAGTAAATCCATCCTTAGATAAGGAGACCAAAATTGTACACAGTACTCCAGGTGTGGTCTCACCAAAGCACTGTGGTACTTTATCAAAGACCTTTTGAAAATCCAAATATACTACATCCACTGGTTCCCCTTTATCCACCCTGCTCGTTACATCCTCAAAAAAAAAGATTTGTTAAACACGATTTCTCTTTCATAAAACCTCGTTGACTCTGCCTAATCATATGATTTTCTAAGTGCCCGGTTATGACTTCCTTAATAATGGATTCCAACATTTTCCCGACGACTGATGTCAGGCTAACTGGCCTGTCGTTCCCTGTTTTCTCGCTCCCTCCTTTCTTGAATAGCAGTTACATTTGCTGCCTTCCAATCCACTGGGACCATTCTAGAATCTAGGGAATTTTAGAAAATCACAACCAATGCATCCACGATCTCTTTTAGAACCCTAGGATGTAGGCCATCAGGTCCAGGGGATTTGTTGGCTTTTAGTCCCATTAATTTCTCCAGTACTTTTTCTTTACTAATCTTAAATTACTTTAAGTTCCTCGCTCTCATTAGACCCTTGGTTCTCCACTATTTCTGGTACATTTTTTCTGTCTTCTACTGTGAAGTCAGATGCAAAATACTTGTTCAATGTCTCTGCCATTTCCTTATTCCCAATTATAATTTCTCCTGTCTCAGCCTCTAAAGGGACCCATGTTTACTTTTGCTAAGATGTGGAGATGCCGGTGATGGGGTTGACAAATGTAAAGAATCTTACAACACCAGGTTATAACCTGGTGTTGTAAGATTCTTTACTTTTGCTAATCCCTTCCTTTTTATTTACTTGTAAAAACTCTTACAATCTGTTTTTATATTTCTTGCTGGTTTACTCTCATATTCTATTTTCTCCCTCTATCAATTTTTTGGTCATCCTTTGCTGGTTTCTAAAACCCTCCCAATCCTTACTACTCTTCTTGGCAACATTATAAGCCTCTTCTTTTAATCTAATACTATCCTTAACTTCTTTAGTTAGCCACGGATGGATGACTTTTCCTATAGAGTTTTTATTTTTCAATGGAATGTATATTTGTTGAGAATTATGAAATATTTATTTAAATGTTCACCATTGCTTATCTACCATCATACCTTTTAATCTAATTTCCCAATCTACCTTAACCAACTTGCCCCTCATAACTATGTAATTGGCTTTATTTAAGTTTACGTCTAAGACTCTAGTTTCAGACTTAAGTACATCACTCTCAAAATCAATGTGAAATTCTATCATATTACGATCACTCTTTCCCAGAGGATTCCTTACTATTAGATTACTAATTAACCCTGTCATTACACAAGACAAGATCTAAAATTGCCTGTTCCCTGGTTGGTTCCATGACGTATTGTTCTAGGAAACTGTTACAATGAAGAGAGAAAAAGAAAAATCAACGTACAATATTACTCCAGGTTGTAGGGATAGATGCACTGTGCGCTACTACAAGGCAAGTAATATGCTAATATTCCTGCAGTTCTCAGATTCAACTATTGTCTTGATCCCAAAAGAATATCTTCCCAAGTCATCCTCATTTCAAGCGTTACCCACAATTTGAACTCATCATCTTGCTAATTTTTGGTTCTCAAAGTGGAGTTCTTCTTATGCCCTTGGTCTCTCAGGTCATGACCAACTGCAGTCCAGTCATTAAAAATCTCCACCCAGGTCTCGACCAGTTTGGTGACAAATCCGTTAATTTTCGCTCCTGTCTTCTGCCCGCCAGGGGGAAACTACTGCAACTGGAACTCAGGATTGTGGAGGAATCGAGGCATAACCTAAACCACATTATCTAACACCATGTATTTTTAAAAAATATATAAATCTCATTTTTTTTTGCTCTTCTCTTCCCTCCTGTTCGGATACCTAATCCCGTCCGAGTGTCCATTCCTCCTAGAATCATACAGCATAGGAGGCAGCCGTTCAGCCCATCATGCCTGTGCCAGCTCTTTGGAAAGAGCTATCCAATCAGGCCTAGTACCCTGCCCTTTCCCCATAGCCCTGCAAATCAAGTATATATCCAATTCCCTTTTGAAAGGGACAGTTGATTCTGCTTCCACCCCCCCTTTCAGGCAATGCATTCCACATCATAACTCCTCGGCAAGAATCGGCAGGCTATTCCACCACAGAAAGCATTTGCACGGTCAGACTAGTTTTACCAGATACGAAAAGCTTTTTGTTTTGATAGTCAGCCAGAAATCCTACCATTACACTGGAGTAAAAAAAAAATTCAACCTACAATACAAAACTGCTTGCTTTGGCCCAATCGTACCCTCACCCTAGACACCCACATTTATCCAATGAAATCAGGACTAGGACTCCAGGCTGATTTTCCTAGTTCAAGGGGTGTTGTGGACCATTGTAACACCCGCCTGCCCTCAAGTGGATGATAAAAGATCCCATGGCTCTATTTCGCAGAAGAGCGGGGGAGTTCGCCCCGGTGTCCTGGCCAATATTTATCCCTCATCCAACATCACTAAAACAGATTATCTGGTCATAATCACATTGCTGTTTGTGGGATCTCTCTGCACAAATTAGCTGCCACGTTTGCTACATCACAACAGTGACTACATTTAAAAAAGGTACTTTATTGACTAAAGCGCTTTGGGATGTCCCGAGGTTGTGAAAGGCGCTATAAAAATGCAAGTTCTTTCTTTTCTTTTCTACAGCCCTGACCAACATCAGCTAACTCACCAGATTCTGGGAACTAAATCTGAGGCCTTTATCTAAGTAGGCCATCGGAAGATCCCCTTAAATTGGTTCTCAACACATACCTTCTTGTTCGATCTCAAACGCAGGCGAGTCCGAAGTGTAAAAAAAAATTCTACAGTTGCGATCTCCTGACCCACAAAAGCATTCAAAGCAACAAGGTCCACATGAAGCAGGATGGCCGCTGTTGGAAAGAGCCTGAGACAAAGCAGCATGTTTCCAAGGAATGTTGCGACCTGCATGGATGACAGATTGCAAACCCATTAAAAAATATAGAGCTTTTTTGTTGGTTCTCTAGGGGTAGGCGAGAGTGGCAAGGTTTTATTTTTTGCCCATCCCTACTTGTCTTGACCCAGAAATTGTACAACTGAGTGGTTTGCTAGGCCACTTCAGAGAACATTAAACAGTCAACCATAAAGGTATGGACTACACCAAAGTGGAGGCCAGACCAAGTAGGGGTGGCAGGTTCCCTTCCCTGAAGATTAGTGAACCAGTTGGGTTTACGACAACCTCTCAGCTTTCATGATCATTTTTTCCTGCTGCTAACCCACAAATTACCAAATTTATTGAATTCATTTTCACAACTTGCCATGGTAGGATTTGAACGCTCAACCTCTGGGTTGCTAGACAGTACCATAACCACGATAATACCATACCTGGGTCAAGAACAAGTGGCCACAGATACAACTTTAAATGTAAAAGATTTAGAACTGGAGGACAGGAGAAACTGCTGCAGAGTTGAGGCTGTGGAATTCACTTCCAGGTTTATTGGTTGATGCAGAAACATTAAAGATAAAATTGAATAGGTGGATGAAAGAGAAAAGGTTGAAGGGATATGGGAACAGGATGGTCCTGGAGCAGTAGGTGCTTTTGGTAGAGAAGAGGGAGGCCCGATAGAGCTTAATGTGGTCCAGCCAGACCTGGTGATGGATGACTAAGCCAGTTGTGCTCCAGATACACTCAAGTCTGGGCCCCTTGGACTTGATCAATGTTGTCCAAAACGTTAGCCACTAGCCACATGTGACCAATTGCATTTCTGATTCGTAAATAGAAAGACGGTTTTTCAGCATGCGATCTCAAGACTTTTATTTGCACGGCACATACATGTGCACTTTAGCCTTTTTGTGCGTTTGCTGGTAAAATGGCAAAACAATAAGCAGAGTATGCGAGTTTTTTTTGATCGTTGAGTGCTTTACTTCCTTGGTTACTGAAGGGTCATAGATATTTGTTAAATAAATATACACATTAAGTACATTCACCAGTATTCTGTGAGCTTATGCAAGGCATTTTCTACACATGGCTAAAACGGTGTCACCATTGCCACATCAGCAATTTCTAATGGACAACACGGGACTTGAGGGAGCAAAAACAGGGGCTACATCATAGGAACGATCAGAATAGGAGTCAATAAAGGACGTGGAAGGTGGAGGTGAGAGACTGGTTGAGCAGATCAACAGCAACATGTAGGGTGATCCTCGCTCGACAAGTAGTGGAAGCTTACCCAGTGCTGCCAAGCGGTGTGGTTTTAGCTGGTCAAGCACCATGAGTGTTCTTTGGCACACTTGGGGCGGGAGGGGGGTGGTGTCTCTAAGCCTCGAATCTAGCCAACCTGCACCTGAGCTCCCTGGGTTCAGACAAGTACCTCGATGGGGAGAGAGACAGCGTGACTGCCATTTCAGCAAATGAAAAATCTACCTGTGTGGATCTAAGCATAGGGATGGGTTTCAGGTGTGAGCTCTCCTGGCATATGGTGTTTGGGCCAAGGAATCAAAAAAGGGGTTCACTTTGCATTATTCAGGAGACATTTAAATACTTCCTTAAGAGATACTCACAGAGCAGAGGGAGCCCTGGTTTTAAAACCATTGCTTTAATTCAGGGGAGCGTTCAGGTTTCCAAGGCAACCATCTTCAACAGAACCGGAAGTTGGCGAATGACCCGGAAACGATGAGTCTCGGGGGTCAGCGCCCGCTGAGATGGAGCGGGCCGGAGGGACGGACGACCAGGCCGCCGCCGCCTCCTCACCACCACCACCACCACAGTTCTCGCTCGCCGGCTGCGCGGCCGCACTGGAGGCGGCGCTGAGCGGCCGCTGCTGCACCCCGGGCCGGATCTGGTTCAAAGAGAGCAGTGAGCGCAACCTGAGGGCCCGGGATTGGATAGCGCCCAGAGGGGCCCTGAGCAAACTTTACCAGCGGGGGCAGGTGGGCGATTGGAGTAGGGCCGCAGGATATGGGAGGTGAGGGGCAAAAAGGCATTGAACGGCGGGGCGGGGCACATTTATAGCCCATTGACTGATGTCCCTCTTTATGGTTCCCCCTCGTGGGTTAGGAGCAAAAGATCCTGGGATTATTTCCACTGGGAGCAGAGAAGGCTAAGAGGAGAGTTGATGGAGAGTTTTTTTAAAAATTCGGATAGTCAATTCCTGCAGATCAGCCATGATCTAATTGAATTGGCGGGACAGACTCGAGGGGCTGAATGGCCTCCGGTTTCCTATGTTTCTAAGACTTACCAACATAGGAATCAAAGATCAGGAGTAGGCCATTCAGCCCCTCAAGCCTGTTCTGCCATTTGATAAGATCATGGCTGATCGGATTGTGACCTCAACCCTACTTTCCCATCTACCGACTATATTTATTTCCTCTGTGTGGGTGGGGGGTGTTGACGAGGAGCCGTCAAGTTAAAAATAGCCGTCAAGAGAGAGCGTGAGAAGGGTTAGGATAAATTTCTTGACACAGCACGTCGTTGGAGCCTGGAACGCTTCGCCAAATGGGGCGGTTGAGGTAGTGTGGATCGCATTTTAAAATGGAAAATTGTATGGATAGTTGAAACACAGGAGGTAGAGGGATATGCAAAGAGCGCATGGCAGTGGGATTAGTTTTGGATTGTTCTAGGGAAGAGTCGGCACAAACAGCCTTCTGCGCTTATACTTCTATGATCTTTTGAGCCGAATGGTAGATAACCTGATGGGTCTTGCTGTTCAAGGTACAAAATGAGACAACACTACTCATAAATGGCCCAATACTCCTGCAGTTGGGGGGGCACCTCCAACCCATTGATTGTGCTGAGCATCTCCTACTCAAAACTTGTACATGCTGTTGCCATGGCATTTTTGGAATCAATCCCTCACGGTATTTGACAGCAGCAAAATTCGTAGCAACCACAGAGTCAACCAGTCTGATCCACTCCTTTGGTGAAAAGTAGTGGGACAAGTTATTTTGGGGTGAGGGAGGGGAAGGAGAAGCAGCCTCACTCTTTTACACAGATTATGCATGGGTGGAATTTAAGTCATACATTTGGCAAGTATTGGTTTAGAAATTCTTCTGTGAAGCTGCTCCCAATGGTTTAATAGGTAAATACACTGCCCATTGTCACATGAATCCATATAGACCAGATGTCCCAGCTTGCAGCACATAATTGGTCTCAGTCAGGGCAGCAGTTAGAGTTGTGCTCCATCCACAGGCTAAGGAGGGGGAAAAAGTCAAGCAGGGTTCCTACTGCTGCTCACTATCCGGTGTCCCCTGCAGATAAATGGGCTTATGCAGATATCAGACAAGAACTTCAGTCAGTGGGCTACAGGAAGCTGACAACCAATCACCATTTAGGTTCACACATGAAGGATGGGTACTTAGGCTTTGTATGGTATGTAGCACAGTACCACAGCCCATGTCAGTACCTTCAGGGCAGTCAGAAGCAGGGTGGTGGTGGGGGGGGGGGGTGTTGGAAACACTGGAACTAGAAGTAAGGCAGCAAAGGCTCGATTGAAGGGGTGAACCATCCTTAATGAAGAGGTTCTGTCCTATCCCTTGCCAGGTGCAGAAAACACCTAGGATTGTCTCCAGCCTCCCATAAATCATACACATTATGCTAGCTCCAATAAATCATATAAGTTTGACAATCAGTTTACATGATATATGGTAGAAAGAATTTTTTGCAGAACAAGTTTTCTAAATGCTTTTAATAAAGTATTTAAAGGGGAACTCTCAAGTAATGGTGGCAGAGGGCCAGTGATGCCATTATATCACCAAATCACACCTGGAACTACAAATTAGTCTCAGTTTTTAATCAGATACAAGTGGATTTACTTACAGGCATTTAATAAATGCTAAACTGTGAACTCTAAATTTAAGGCACTTTGTGCTACATGAGTTTTCAATTGCTCATTTTCTTAAGCATGTAACTACTTTTGATCAGACCCAATTATAGCAATATACATCTTCTCGATTGTAGGTCATAATTCTTATTTAAAAAACAATTTAGAGCACTCCCGGCCCCTCCAAATTTCTCCAGTCATTTTAAGTGAAACTATAGAATGAGCAAGTGTCAGTAGGCAATTCAGCCAGTGGGGTGCATCACAGACAAGGTCACTCCTGTCCAACAAGAATCACTGAGCAGCATTCAGGAGTCAGAACCCTGACTGATTTTCCAACCCCCCCGCCTTTTCCTGGGATACAGTGGCTAGTTGCTGCACCCCAACTTGCCTTCCCCTCGGATACAGGTTAACTCGGCATCAAACCCATCTGATCCGTATGGAGAAGTGCACTTACCAAATCAACCATGTGGTGAAGCCCCGAAGCTTATTTCTAAGGTGGTCGAAGCAATATGTAATGGGGACTAAGGTTCAAATATTTGTTTTTTGTTCCCCCTTTCTCTCTCCTCTCTCTCTTCCTCTTCCTCCTCCTCCTCCTCCCCCCCCCCATTAAATAAGAAAAGCTACAAGTTGATCTCAGCCTCATGTTTCATGGTGGCCTGTTGCAGAGAATCAGTGACAGACTTGAGGTAAGGTTGCCTGCCTTCAGACACAAGTGGGCAGGGTGGCAAAAGTAAATAGGAAATAGCTCAATTGCGGGTGTTCCTTGGAGATAAAAGCAACGACGGGTAATCAGTTTGGGTGTAATCTTATCAAAATAGTCCTCACTCAGAATGTTAGCCTATCTTTTCTGGTGTAGATACTGACCGACCTGCTATGCATTTTTAAAAAATTGTTAGCCCACTAAGATGCAAAAAATTGTAAAACCAATTCCTTAAAATGGTTTTAGGTTCCTGAAGATCTCATAGAAAGATTGCTGTCAGAGTACCTCTACATACAGAGCTGCAAGCAGACAGCTGCTGGGCTGGTGATTCGGTTGGACCATCCCGCCCTTTTTAAGCAGGTCCTGAGCAATCTCCCTCTCTACACGAGACCTTTGAAGACGTCGGCAAAGAAGAAGTGTGTGATTCTGAACTGTATGCCTTTGCAGGGGAGTAGAGGACTGGAATTGCTTACAGTTAGTCACTTACGAGCGATCCTACTGGCAGACCACCTGGCTGAAGCGTTAAGGCAACAAGGGTGAGTTTATATAGAATTTACAACACAGAAACAGGCCATTCGGCCCAACTGTTCTATGCTGGTGTTTATGTTCCACACGAGCCTCCTCCCACCCTATCAGCATATCCTTCTATTCCTTTCTCCCATGTGTGCTTATCTAGCTTCCCCTTAAATGCATCTGCGCTATTTGCCTCAACTACTTGTGGTAGCAAGTTGTGTATCTAATCAGTCACTCTCTGGGTAAAGAAGTTTCTCTTGAATTCCTTATTGGATTTATTCGTGACTGTCTTATTTATGGCCCTAGTTTTGGTCTCCCCCACAAGGGAAAACATTTTCTCTATGTCTACCCTATCAAACCCCTTCATTAGGTCACCCCTCAGCCTTCTCTTTTTTTCTAGAGAAAAAAGCCCTGACCTGTTCGGTTTTTCCTGATAGTTATAACCCCTCAGTTCTGGTATCAGCCTTGTAATATGGAGACCAGAACTGTGCACAGTACTCCCAAGTGTGGTCGAACCAAGGTTCCTTACAAGTTTAACATAACTTCTGCTCTTCAATTCTATTCCTCTATAAATGAACCCCAGTGCTTGGTTTGCATTTTTTAATGGCCTGGCTAACCTGTGTTGCTTCTTCTAATGATTTGTGAATCTGTACTTCTAGTTCTCTTTCCAAAAAGAGTGTGTGGCCTCCTTATTTCTCCTACCAAAATGCACCACCTCACATTCATTTGCCATTTACACACCTATTTACTCAACTAACCTTCCCACTCACAACTTCCTCTCCTCCCGAGTGCTTATGGTCTGTGGGGTTTAGCAGGCATAGCTTGTACCCAGTAAGCCAGGAGCTCCCAAGCTGACACTTAATATTTTTTTTTAAAAAGAATGTTTTAAATAATTCAAGGCAGTTTAATTTCCTCATTGTGCTAAAAAGTGTTACTGAATGCACAATTATTCTGGGTGATTTTAATCCATTTAAACAGGTTAATGGGTGGATTGAAATACCCACACTGCCAGAGGAATTAAACACCCTCGCATGTGTTGCATTCACTTATAGGCTGCTACTTGCACAAAGCTGCAGGACTGCCAGTGCCCATAGAACTGCACCTCAAAGAGTTGGTGTGTTCAGGATAGGAGGGGAGGAAATCAAATACTTCAAGACTCATTTGCTCCTAAAGCTACCCTTTGCCTCTGGTTCCATTCCCCTCCCTGGTTGCTCGCTCTGGATTAACCAGTGTGCAACGTCGGCTGTCCTTTTCAGGCCCCAGAGGAGCTTCAAACTACATATCTATCGATCAACAAGACTGGTGATTTCTACCTCCACATTGCCTGCCCCCACCAAGACACCATGTTTTCATTACTTCCAGCCCCCACTTCTCCTGTGTTCGTCTTGCCAGCCTCCCAAACTCCATTCTACACAAATTCCGATGTATCTTAAAACTCTGCTGCCTGCATCCTGTCCCGCACCACGTCCTGCTCCTCCATCACCTGTGTGCTTGTCAAGCACACAATCAATTCAAAATACTTTCTCATTTACGAAGTGCCTTGGTCCAACCAACCTTTGCAATCCCCTCCAGCCCTACGTCAGCTCGTACCCTATGCTTCCTCTGAATCTTGTCTCTTGTGCATCCCTATCCCTCTGCACTAATCATTCATGGTAGAACTTTCAGCTGTCTCAGCCCTACTGTCTGGAACTCTTTCCCATAACCCCGCCATCTTTGAAAGCCTCCTCAAAAAGGTCATTCTTGGGTCATCTTTGACTTTTTTTGTTACTGCTCGGTGTTCGTTTCTCCTTTGATTGCCTTGGGAAGTTTAATACGTTAAAAGTTCAATATGAAAATTAGATACAAGAATTTATAAAAGGTACGTCCACTGATTGGAGTCAGTGACCTGGGGATGCCGTGTTTCTGGGAGAAAAAGTGTTCAGAAAGTCAATGGCCAAAAACATTGCGTAGGCAAGAACAAAGTACTGCAGATGCTGGAAATCTGAAATAAAACGCAGATCATGCTGGAAACACTCAGCATCTGTCATCAACCTGAAACGTTAACACTCTCTCCACAGATGCTGCCTGACTTGCTGAGTGTTTCCAGCATTACCATTTTGTGTAGGTACAGCTTTCATGTTTTTTTTGTTGTAATTCTCACTTTTTGACCTGTCTTTCTCCCTTTAGTTGTGTAGTGCGTGCAACGCCAAATCTTCCCCAAAACACTGCCATCTGGAACTTTCTGAAGTTACTGAGAGTCAATTGGGCGTCCACCCTACAAACAACCTCCAGTGATGGAAGAGTTTCCTACTTCAAAAAGATTCTGTCGGAATCAATTTATACGCAGCTCAGGAAATCAGAGGCCCCTACAGATCCGGGCCATAATGCACTGCCAAAAGATGTGTTATTCAAGGTGCATTTAAGACAGTTTGTGAAGGAGAAGGAACTAGGCGGTTACGATACCAACTTGGACGTGGCTTTGGGTAGGTCTCAACTTTTTTTTTTAAAAAAAGACATTGGAAAGTTCCACTCTTTTTTATTTAAAGTACCAATAGCAATATGGGAAACATAAGGATAGAATCAGAACGAAACTAACTACACTGGAATGCTTTTCTTTCCTGCTGCCAATGATTAATGGAAACTGGAAGATAAGGGTATGTTCTTGGAAAGAGGAAACAAACACAGCATTCAGATTGTTTTGTGTCTAAGGGCAGGAAGTAGAAAGTGTAGATTATCCTAATTGTGAAGGATCGTTGTGCAAATATAGGAAACTTCAAAACATTATTTTTAAGTTTGGTTTAATGCGGCTCTTAAAAGAAAGTGGAAGTCAGGGCTGGGACTCAACTGCGTGTGAGGGGAATTGACCCGAATCAGATGCGGTAGAATAAATGTGCTAAAGGATTGAAAGTGTATCTATAATACTAGTGAATCACCCATGGCACTACTCAACAACAACAACTTGCATTGATATAGCGCTTTTAACGTAGTAAAACATCCCAAGAGCAATTTTCAAACAAAATTTGAGCCAAATAAGGAGAAATTAGGACATGTGACCAAAAGCTTGGTCAAGAGAGATAGATTTTAAGGAGCATCTTACAGGATGAGACACATGTAGTGAGGCGGAGAGGGTTAGGGAGGGAATTCCAGAGCTTAGGGTCTAGGCTGCTGTAGGTATGGCCGCCAATGGTGGAGCGATTAAAATCGGGGATGCGCAAGAGGCAAGAATTGGAGGAGCACAGAGATCTGAGGGTTGTAGGGCTGGAGGAGGTTACAGAGATAGGGAGGGGCGAGGCCATGGAAGGATTTGAAAACAAGGATGAGAATTTTTAAAATTGAGATGTTGCCAGACCAGGAGGCAACGTAGGTCAGCGAGCAAAGGGGCGATGGGTGAATGGGACTTGGTGCGAGTTAGGGGACGGGCAGAGTTTTGGATGCGCTCAAAAAGTATCGAGTCAGAAGTGTTTCTCTTACCTGTCCAGTGTATGAGAAATGTGCATTTTCTGGCACACTTCCTGAATAATAATTGTCACAGTTCGGTCATGCCTGCTTCTAACGCTAAGTAAACTAAACTATTCAAACTTACCTTTCAGTCCTCCCCATCTTGGGGCGCTTTACTCTCGCAAATTACATCTCAATTCTGTTCTTCCAGGTGGGCTTTATTTTTCAAAATGTGTTTGTTTATTTTTTTCAGTTCTTAAATTTTATTTTTGGGCTTGGCAGGTCTCCCTGGTGTCCTGGCAAATATTTATCCCTCAGCCAACATCTCAAACAGATTATCTGGTCATTTACCTCATTGCTTTTTGTGGACCTTGCTGTGCACAAGTTGGCTGCCACGTTTCTCTGCAGCAGTGATTATACTTCATTGACTGAAGTGCTTGGGGATGTCCCATGGTCATGAAAAGCGCAATATAAATGCAAGTTCTTTCTTTCTTCTGTCCTTTGCAGTATTAGAAGCATAGAAAATAGGAGATTTGGCCCTTCGAGCCTGCTCCGCCATTCAATATGATCATGGCTGATCCTCTCTCAATACCAAATTCCCGCTCTCTCTCCATACCCCTTTGATGCCTTGTGTCTAGAAATCTATCTAGCTCCTTCTTAAAATATATTCAGTGACTTGGCCTCCACAGCCTCCTGTGGTAGAGAATTCCACAGGTTCACCACCCTCAGTGACAAAATTTCTCCTCATCTCAGTCCTAAATGTCCTACCCCGTATCCTGAGACTGTGACCCCTCATTCTGGCCCCCCCAGCCAGGGGAACATCCTCCCTGCATCCAGTCTGTCTAGCCCTGTCAGAATTTTATATGTTTCTATCAGATCCCCTCTCATTCTTCTAAACTCGAGTGAATACAGGCCGAGTCGACCCAATCTCTCCTCATACGACAGTCCTGCCATCCCAGGAATCAATCTAGTGAACCTTCGCTGCACTCCCTCTATGGCAAGTATATCCTCTCTTAGGTAAGGAGACCAAAACTGCACACAATACTCCAGGTGTGGTCTCACCAAGGCCCTGTATAACTGCAGTAAGACAACCTTGCTGTTATACTCAAATCCTCTTGCAATGAAGGCCAACATACCATTTGCCTTCCCAACTGCTTGCTGCACCTGCATGTTTGCTTTCAGTGATTGGTGTACAAGGACACCCAGGTCCCTTTGTACATCAACATTTCCCAATTTAATACTCTGCCTTTCTGTTTTTCCTTCCGAAGTGGATAACTTTGCATTTATCCACATTATACTGCATCTGCCATGTATTTGCCCACTCACTCAACTTGTCTAAATCACCTTGAAGCCTCTTTGCATCCTCCACACAACTCACGATCCCACCTAGTTTTGTGTCATCAGCAAACTTGGAAATATTACATTTGGTTCCCTCATCCAAATCATTGATATATATTGTGACTAGCTGGGGCCCCAAGCACTGATCCCTGCGGTACCCCACTAATCACCGCCTGCCACACCGAAAAAGACCCATTTATTCCTACCCTCTGTTTCCTGTCTGTTAACCAATTATTGCACATTCAGCTCAAACTGTGATCGATATTTTAAATCGTATCTACACTTCTGCTCCTGTTAAATTAAACTTCTTTTGTGGTGATATCTGTAAACTCACTAAGTTGGTAAGCTGTTAAGTTGAAAATTCCAGATGAAAGGACAAGTTTCTTTGTGCAGGACAGCACCAAGATTGAAGAGAGAATAGACGATGGAGGTACATCAAGAAGTAGTGGTTAGGCGAAGCCCAGTTTGCATTCTAAAACCTGCCAGTGTCGGGAGGAGAGGGAGACAGGGCGAGGCAAAGAGTTCCAGTTTTTAAGATCCTGGGAGAGTAGGAAATTATATTGTAAGTTTTGATTTCAGTACAGTGAGGAAGTGTATATGGGATTGTGTAATTGAAGCTTAGTAGGAACAAAGGAGGGTGGTTCAGAGGACCAATAACCATAGTATCAAAATTAGAATTTACAGCACAGAAACAGGCCATTCGGCCCAGTTGGTCTATGCTGGTGTTTATGCTGCACACGAGCCTCCTCCCACCTCTCTAGCTAACCCTGTCAGTACAACTTTCTATTCTTTGCTCCCTCGTGTGTTTATCTAGCTTCCCCTTAAATGCATCTATGCTATTCAAAATAAAAACACAAGGATGGCTGCAAGAAGGTTGGAGCTGAGTAGATCAGACAACAAGCCTTTTAGTTTTTACAAATACTGAAAATCTGGTGGATTGAAGTATACAAACTTACCCAATAATTCCTCCATAGGAGCAATGTGAACCAGCAGTGACACAAAGCCATTCAATTTATACATTCCGGATAGGAATATAGATCATGGAGTCTTTGTCTTTAAATGGAGTTATGGCTGGGGCAGTGTATACTGAATGGATCATTTAAAAGTAGTAAACTAATAGCTAAGGCACAACATTCTTTCTGTATTGGAGCTAGGAAAGATATTTACTTGTTGGTACTTTCAGATGTCATAGTATAATTGATTCTTCTTTGTACAGTGCAGGAGGAAGCCCTGAGACAGATAGCAGAGCTTCAACGCACAATCTTACAGGTCAGTGTAAGCACAACCTACTCTTTGAAGCACATACTCCAAAGGCTTAAATGTTCTTCATTGATTCCTGTTCTAATCCACAAGTCTGTGTGTACGCTGAGGGATACCAGTGGCACATTTCTCCTTTTGACATCTAGTATCAGCACAAAGCATTTCCAAGTTTGGTATAGCGCCAGTTAGACACAAGGTTAAGCTCCCTCTGCTAATTCACCAGCAGCATCAGAACAGCACACTCTGCTGCGACATTGTGATATTTTCTTTTTCTGCACCAGTTGTCCCTGTGGGGGTCTGAGCGGAGTGACGCTGCCATTCAGTGCTGAATTATGGATAGTTTTGTCCTACATTACAACAGTGTCTACACTTCAAAAGTACTTAATTAGCTGTAAAGCGCTATGGGATGTCGAGGTTGTGAAAGGCACTATATAAATGCAAGTCTGTCTTTCTTTGTGAAGTCCTAGATACTGGGTTCGCAAGGCCCATTCCGCTTTACCCAAGAGCTTAGCAGCGCTCGCACACACGTACATGAACGTTCATCCTATCAGCCTTGGCGGCGCTCAATAAACAGGGCAAAGCAGCAGTGCAGAATAGTTCCAGATCTAAATATGCCATGCTGTGGAGCAGAGAGTCTCCACAGGAAGAGTGTGCCAACAGCCAGGTATAAAGTGACACTGGTAAAAACGGATCCACTAGACCTTTCAGTTAGACGTGGTGCCTGGCACACTGGAACAGGGGAATCGGTTGGTCAAAGTAAAACTTTATTTTGCATTAAAGTAAAGCCGGATGTAAAAATGTTTTAAAATTAATAGCCAGAATGTGTTTCAAGTCTCAGGCGGATTCGGAGCAGTGTCTGGTGATCCACGTGGTGGGCTGTGAGGAGGAGTTTCAGCAGCAGAAGATTGACCTGCTCTGGCAAATACTGAATGCCGGGATGGATCAAGTGACTCAGGTTAGTTCAGTTCGACAGGTATAAGCCATGAACTAATTGAATGGCGGGACAGGCTCGAGGGGCTGAATGGCCTGCTCCGGTTCCTAGGTACAGCAGCAAACTGCAGAGGATTTCCATTCAAACAGAGTAGAGTCCATTCAGGAGCTAGTATTAGAACTCTCCTTGGCTAAAGTCTAAGTCGCTACCATCCTGTCTGGCAGGTTATTCCACTTATCACCTTTTGCATAAAGTTCTTTCAGTTGTCTGATCCAAGCCATTTCTTTTAACCTCTGATCCTAGTGCACAGCCTAATTTTGAAGTGATGTTTTCAGATGTGCAGATCAAGCTTTCGAATCACCTGATTAAAGGCTCCTCAATACCTATTTCAGTTTCAAAGTTACCAGGATATGAAATCCAAACAGTTTCAAAATGTGATCAACACCCATTTTCGGTAATAAAGACTAGTGTGCACGTGATTGTAGATGTCCTAATTCAGTAAGTCAGTGATCTCAATCCTGTTCATAGAGCACCCAGTTCCATTGCCCATAATTTGGCACTGAAGTGACCCCCTTACCGAGGTTATAAAAAAAGGATCATTGGCATGGCGCATGGATTGCCACACAATGCAGCTCTGTTCAGAGGTTGGGCAATGTAGAAGAGGTTTTATTCTGTAATTAACCTGTGGGTGCTGGGTCCCAGAACTTAGGATCCTAATATTTACAGTGCATTTTTCTTTCATCCATAGAGGCACCTTGTGTGTGGACCAGTGAGAATAGCTGGTGAAAACTCTCATCTTAATGCTGTTCAATACTTCCAGTAAGTCACCATTACAGCTGATGATTTGCACATGAAATAAAGGATGTCAGAATTCAGGCCGTCTTCCCCCAATACTTCTTATTTGTCAGCTTCCATAGACAAGCACATGCCTATATAATGAAATAAAAGTTAACGTGGTTCATAGCAGGCCCCTGGGTGAAGTGAACCCTTTTAACAGTGAAGTATGCACTAGAAATTGTGCCAGGTAATATTTACCCTCAACATCATCACAACACAGGATTATCTGGTCATCATCTCATTTCTGATCATAGGAGCTTGCTGTGCGCAAAATGGCTCCCCCGTTTCCTACATTGCAACAGTGACTACACTTCAAAAAGTACCTCATTGGTTGTAAAGCACTTTGGGAGGTCTTGAGGAACGCAAAAGCTACTATGCAAGTTCTTCCTTAGAAATAGAACGTGGTACCACTTTACACAATCTTTCCAACTGAAGGAATGCACCACACTCAGACTATTAGCTCAAGCCAAAAACTACTTATGTTAATTATATAAAACAAAAACAGTATAGCAGATTAGGTTATATTATAGAACACCCGGTTTAAAAACAATAAAAAGTTCCAAAATACTTGCAGCTCTCTTCCATAATTTTGACCATGCATCTTGCGATAGTCTTGGATAGTACTGAACCCTCACCGAGTGCACTACTAACCTCCAGCCCATATACAGAGGAACAGCAAAAAAGGAAAACACAGAGTACCAGCCCAGGTTCTTCACCTTGATAATCCAAGTTGGTGTAAAAGATTTTTAGCAAAACTACTGATCAGAATAGAATTCAGAAAGGCACAAGGCCAGCCACCCAGAATCCTGACAAACAATTTAAGGACAAAGCAAAACTTCCAAATGTCTTGCAGTGGCAGTTCAGAGACAAGGGGAACTTATAAATTTAGGTAATAAAGACATTTTAATTGGATTTGGACTCCAGAATGCAACTGTGTGCAATTGCTGGCCCTAGAAATAATTACTATTGATTTACATCACGTGGCTGAGGAAACAAGTCCAAAGCTTATTAAGCAATCACCATAAAGAGGTGAATCATTCCTACCCATTGAAGCAGTTGTCTATATAAGGAACACCATTTTCGATTTTCCTCAGCTCAAACTTTGCTGCCCTATCCCACACCAGGTCCCGCTCACTAATCACCCCTGTTCTTGCTTGCTTTGGCTCCTGGTCCCCTCTGCCTCCTATTTAAAAATTCTCATCCTCATGTTTAAATTCTTTGATAGCCTCACCCCCTCCCAATCTCTTAACCTCCTCCATGCCCTATAACCCCCACCCCAACTCTGTTGCTCTGACTCTAGCCTTATGCACCCCCCCACCCTCTTCGCCTCACTAATGGTGGCCTGACTTCAGCTGTCTAGGCCCCATACTCTGGAATCCCTTCCCTAAATCCCTCTGCTTCTCCTCCTTTAAAATCCACCTCTTTGACCAAGCTTTTGGTCACCTCTCCCAATATCCCCTCCTTTGTCTCAGCATTCACTTCTGTCTGATTACACCTCTGAAGCGCCCTGGGACATTTTTCTATGTTAAAAGGCACTACATAAGTGCAAGTTTTCTTGCTGTAAATGTATTGTTACAAGAAAATGGATGTTGCCAAACAAGACACATCCTCTGGGCCTGTCATAATATGTCCCTCCCTCTGGCAGGGGAATGCAGTACATGCTGTACTCACTCATCACACCTTCCCCCAATGTTATATCTCAGATCATGAATTTGTCAGAGTTGCTGGAATGTCAACATGGTGCTTCATTCAGTCACCAAACCACAGTTAAAGGAGTAAAATAAGTAAACGTTCAGTGTTTACAACAATGTATACAAAGTACATGTACTCCTAATAGGTATTGTTGTGCCTAGTTAGCCACGTGCTTAACATCTCCTGATGTATAGAACTTTGTCATCTGTGACTCAGGCAATTGAAAGTCCAGCTATATCTGTGTCAGCTTGGCTCATTTGGGCTATATCAGTGTCAGCTTGGCTATTTGGTAGCATTCTTAATTGTGAGTTGGAAGGTCATGGGTTCAACCCCCACTCCCAGAACTTGAGCACAAAATTAAGCTGACAATTCAGTGCAGTACTAAAGGGAGTGCTGCATTGTCAGAGCTGCCATCTTTTGGTTGAGATTAAATAGAGGCCACTTCTGCGTGTGGGGGATGAATGTAAAAGATCCTAAGGCACTATTTGAAGAACAGGGAGTCCCAGCCAACAACAAAATTAACCGGTCGTTCATAGAGTGCTATTTGTAGGACCTTGTTGCATTTCAAGAGTAATTCATTGGCTTCGAGAGAACTTGACATGAAAAGCATTATGTAAATTTCTTTCAGTGCTTTCTTTGTGACAAGGGCAACGAAGTGCTCAGTGTTAAACAGGGAAGTGTAGATCACACCAGACCTGCCCTATGCCCCCAGGTTTAAGAAGGAGTTTAATCCCAATTTTTAAATTCATCCGAGAGAGAGAGAGAGAAAGAAAAAAAGAAAAAAATTATTGGGTTTAAACATATTTATCTCTAAAAATAAAGGGCGGTTTAAGCATCAAAAACTCCCAGGTCAGATACAGCACTGTTAGATGTAGAGTCTAGCTTCTCTGCTCTGCTCCTAAAATGTACCTGGGCTCCAACACAAGAGCGTGTCCCATCAGGCATCACACAACCTAAGTTTTGTGTTGTGCACTCATGCTCATTCAGAACTGCATTTCAAATCCAAAATGGTTGCAAAGACAGACTTTCATCTGTCACTCTGGGCTAGATATCAACCTGGTTCCCAGAGGTAAAAAGCCCAGCATATCATTTAACTGTATTTAATGTACCAATGGAGTCATGTGTTGTAATTTTGCTGATAACAAAACTGTTTGTATATTTTGTACCTTGGCCTCAATTTTTTTTTAAAAAGTGAACTGATCAGGATCTATTTTAGCTCTCATAAAACCCAAGTCTTCAAATCCCTCCATATTACTTCTGCAGCCCCATGTCTGACTGAACATACACCCTCCACTCAACACTGGTCTTCCGTGCATCTCTCTTCTGCCCCCACCCCCGCAAAACAGAGTCGGAGGCCACTACATCCCTGTGTTCTAACTGTCTCCTTCTTCAAAACTTACCTTTAGCTATGCAGTCAGTCTTTTCCTTATTTTCTCCCCACATTTGCTTCGTGACCAAGGCTGTAAAGCATTGTGGATTTTTTTTTTAAAAGTGAAAAGCATTTATAAATGCAAGTTGTTAGCATCTGCAGATATTACTTAAAACGTGCCTAGAAGAGATATCATATAAAACAATACAAATAGTAGGGAGAGTGAATTGGCAGGGCACAACATCCCTCAACAAATCCTGTGACTTTCTGCACTTAGAATATGTAGCATGATTTGCTGCTCTAGTACAGCAATTTTGCACAAGAAATCCTAGGGGTAATGAAAACACTTGAGTGATAACAAATCACTAACAGTGAACTGACCAAGATTTATAACAGGCACGAAATATCAGTAAGTAGTCAAAAATCCTGGAGAAAGAGAATTTGCATTTCAAGATTAAAAAGTGGCACAAATGTCCCATTCAGCAAGTTAAACCTAGTAATATTCCCCTTCTGGCTTCCCACACAAGGCACTATGGCCTGCCTGAGGTGGTGAGCAGGCAACCTACTTGTAGTTCAAAAAAGGTGCTAGGACGTAATGCAGGAGAAGACTCTCTCATTTCGTCTGAAGGGAAGTTCCTGGCTTATAAATTATTGCCTCCAACACTGGACAGAACCTGCCCTTTGGAGAAAGTTGTAGAAGTGGAGTTTGTCCCCTCTGCCATTGGCATCTTGGAGCAACAGTAGGATGTACTGCCCACATCTGACTCTCTCCGGCGGTGCAGTACTCATTTTCACTAATAATGAAGTTTTAACCTAGCCCCAATCTTAAAATTTTCCTTTTTTGGTAGTATTTAATTACTTTAATTATTAAACCCATTGATAATCTAGGAGCAAGGCTAAATTACAGAATTCGAGATTTGAAACAAATGACCTGTTAAATCATTCACTCAGTTCTTTTTTTTTAATTCCAGGTTTCGCAGGTCTCAAATGCAGGAAGCATCTGTGATGAAGTATGGAAGCCTAGTGCAAGGTACAGTTCTACTATCCAGTGTCCTAGACAAGTGCATAGCCTAGCCCCTGCTCCTTCCCTTTAGATCATTACATCAGCGGCCTTGACAATAAGATGTCTCAACATTGTTCTCTTTTTGGGCGGGTCATGAAAACAATCACCTGCTGCTGAGTGTGTTAGTGGTACCAAAGCTCCTGGACAGGTACATTTGTCAGTGGGGATATTATGTTGTGCACTGCAGTTTAAAGAAACACAAGTCTCCTTCAATGCTCAGCTGGTTAAGGCAGTGAGTAGCATGACTCATCTCTAACCAACATTGAAGATTATGAAGGTGATTGAGAAGATGATGCAAACAAATTGTTCAAAGGTAAAAAAGTTTAAAAATTCAGGGACATCTTAAAAATTAGGCCTATAATGAAGAATTTAGGTGGAATTTGTTCTGCAGTTGACCTTTGGGTGAAAAAGTTACCAAAGAAAACCACTGAAGTGGCCAGTCCACTATGGTAGGAGAGGAAAAAAAAAAGACTGAGGGCTATGGTCAGAAGGTGGGTAGGCAGGAGCGCTGAGGAAGGGATGGACTCAATGAAAAAAAAAAATTCCCTGTTCTGAAGATTCTTGAGTTATAACAAGTTTGCTGCATTTCTCCCTAGGGGATTCGTGGGCTGAAATCATCAGCAGCATGACCTCAGCTACCATCAGGTTTGAACTGCTAGCGACAGCACACCGCAGTCCAGTAAGTAATCCAGCATGTTCCGACTGCAGCAAAGTAGTTTGGGAACAGGCGAGGGGAAGATATGTTTTGTTTCTTACAAGCCTTGCTGCACCACTCATCATTCTTGACCGTTAGAAAGGTAGAATCATAGAAGTTTACAACATGGAAACAGGCCCTTCGGCCCAACATGTCCATGTCGCCCAGTTTATACCACTAAGCTAGTCCCAGTTGCCTGCACTTGGCCCATATCCCTCTATACCCATCTTACCCATGTAACTGTCCAAATGCTTTTTAAAAGACAAAATTGTACCCACCTCTCCTACTGCCTCTGGCAGCTCGTTCCAGACACTCACCACCCTTTGAGTGAAAAAATTGCCCCTCTGGACCCTTTTGTATCTCTCCCCTCTCACCTTAAATCTATGCCCCCTCGTTATAGACTCCCCTACCTTTGGGAAAAGATTTTGACTATCTACCTTGTCTATGCCCCTCATTATTTTATAGACTTCTATAAGATCACCCCTTAACCTCCTACTCTCCAGGGAAAAAAGTCTCAGTCTATCCAACCTCTCCCTATAAGTCAAACCATCAAGTCCCGGTAGCATCCTAGTAAATCTTTTCTGCACTCTTTCTAGTTTAATAATATCCTTTCTATAATAGGGTGACCAGAACTGTACACAGTATTCCAAGTGTGGCCTTACTAATGTCTTGTACATCTTCAACAAGACATCCCAACTCCTGTATTCAATGTTCTGACCAATGAAACCAAGCATGCTGAATGCCTTCTTAACCACCCTATCCACCTGTGACTCCACTTTCAAGGAGCTATGAACCTGTACTCCTAGATCTCTTTGTTCCATAACTCTCCCCAACGCCCTACCATTAACGGAGTAGGTCCTGGCCCGATTCGATCTACCAAAATGCGTCACCTCACATTTATCTAAATTAAACTCCATCTGCCATTCATCGGCCCACTGGCCCAATTTATCAAGATCCTGTTGCAATCCTAGATAACCTTCTTCACTGTCCACAATGCCACCAATCTTGGTGTCATCTGCAAACTTACTAACCATGCCTCCTAAATTCTCATCCAAATCATTAATATAAATAACAAATAACAGCGGACCCAGCACCGATCCGAGGCACACTGCTGGTCACAGGCCTCCAGTTTGAAAAACAACCCTCTACAACCACCCTCTGTCTTCTGTCGTCAATCCAATTTTGTATCCAATTGGCTACCTCACCTTGGATCCCATGAGATCTAATCTTATGTAACAACCTACCATGCGGTACCTTGTCAAAGGCTTTGCTAAAGTCCATGTAGACCACGTCTACTGCACAGCCCTCATCTATCTTCTTGGTTACCCCTTCAAAAAACTCAATCAAATTTGTGAGACATGATTTTCCTCTCACAAAACCATGCTGACTGTTCCTAATCAGTCCCTGCCTCTCCAAATGCCTGTAGATCCTGTCTCTCAGAATACCGTCTAACAACTTACCCACTACAGATGTCAGGCTCACCGGTCTGTAGTTCCCAGGCTTTTCCCTGCCACCCTTCTTAACAAAGGCACAACATTTGCTACCCTCCAATCTTCAGGCACCTCACCTGTAGCTGTCGATGATTCAAATATCTCTGCTAGGGGACCCGCAATTTCCTCCCTGACCTCCCATAACGTCCTGGGATACATTTAATCAGGTCCCGGAGATTTATCTACCTTGATGCGCGTTAAGACTTCCAGCACCTCCCTCTCTGTAATATGTACACTCCTCAAGACATCACTATTTATTTCCCCAAGTTCCCTAACATCCATGCCTTTCTCAACCGTAAATACCGATGTGAAATATTCATTCAGGATCTCACCCATCTCTTGTGGTTCCGCACATAGATGACCTTGTTGATCCTTGAGGCCCTACTCTCTCCCTAGTTACTCTTTTGCCCTTTATGTATTTGTAGAAGCTCTTTGGATTCTCCTTTGCCTTATCTGCCAAAGCAATCTCATGTCCCCTTTTTGCCCTCCTGATTTCTCTCTTAACTCTACTCCGGCAATCTCTATACTCTTCAAGGGATCCACTTGATCCCAGCTGCCTATGCATGTCATATGCCTCCTTCTTCTTTTTGACTAGGGCCTCAATCTCATGAGTCATCCAAGGTTCCCTACTTCTACCAGCCTTGCCCTTCACTTTATAAGGAATGTGCTTACCCTGAACCCTGGTTAGCACACTTTTGAAAGCCTCCCACTTACCAGACGTCCCTTTGCCTGCCAACAGACTCTCCCAATCAACTTCTGAAAGTTCCTGTCTAATACCATCAAAATTGGCCTTTCCCCAATTTAGAATTTTAACTTTTGGGCCAGACCTATCATTCTCCATAGCTATCCTAAAACTAATGGAATTATGATCACTGGTCCCAAAGTGATCCCTCACTAACACTTCTGTCACCTGCCCTTCCTTATTTCCCAAGAGGAGGTCAAGTTTTGCCCCCTCTCTAGTCGGGCCATCCACATACTGAATGAGAAATTCCTCCTGAATACACAACAAATTTCTCTCCATCCAAGCCCCTAATGCTATGGCTGTCCCAGTCAATGTTGGGAAAGTTAAGTCCCCTACTATTACCACCCTATTTTTCTTGCAGCTGTCTGTAATCTCCTTACATATTTGCTCCTCAATTTCCCGTTGACTATTTGGGGGTCTGTGGTACAATCCTATCAAAGTGATCTCTCCCTTCTTATTTTTCAGTTCTACCCATAGGGTAGAAAATGTTGTGCCTTTGTTTAAGAAGGGCGGCAGGGAAAAGCCTGGGAACTATAGACCAGTGAGCCTGACATCTGTAGTGGGTAAGTTGTTAGAGGGTATTCTGAGGGACAGAATCTACAGGCATTTGGAGAGGCAGGGACTAATTAGGAACAGTCAGCATGGTTTTGAGAGAGGAAAATCATGTCTCACGAATTTGATTGAGTTTTTTGAAGGGGTAACCAAGAAGATAGATGAGGGCTGTGCAGTAGACGTGGTCTACATGGACTTCAGCAAAGCATTTGACAAGGTACCGCATGGTAGGTTGTTACATAAGGTTAAATCTCATGGGATCCAAGGTGAGGTAGCCAATTGGATACAAAATTGGCTTGACGACAGAAGACAGAGGGTGGTTGTCGAGGGTTGTTTTTCAAACTGGATGCCTGTGTCCAGCGGTGTGCCTCAGGGATCGGTGCTGGGTCCGCTGTTATTTGTTATTTATATTAATGATTTGGATGAGAATTTAGGAGGCATGGTTAGTAAGTTTGCAGATGACACCAAGATTGGTGGCATTGTGGACAGTGAAGAAGGTTATCTAGGATTGCAACGGGATCTTGATAAATTGGGCCAGTGGGCCGATGAATGGCAGATGGAGTTTAATTTAGATAAATGTGAGGTGATGCATTTTGGTAGATCGAATCGGGCCAGGACCTACTCCGTTAATGGTAGGGCGTTGGGGAGAGTTATAGAACAAAGAGATCTGGGAGTACAGATTCATAGCTCCTTGAAAGTGGAGTCACAGGTGGATAGGGTGGTGAAGAAGGCATTCAGCATGCTTGGTTTCATTGGTCAGAACATTGAATGCAGGAGTTGGGATGTCTTGTTGAAGTTGTACAGGGCATTGGTGAGGCCACACTTGGAGTACTGTGTACAGTTCTGGTCACCCTATTATAGAAAGGATATTATTAAACTAGAAAGAGTGCAGAAAAGATTTACTAGGATGCTACCGGGACTTGATGGTTTGACTTACAGGTAGAGGTTAGACAGACTGGGACTTTATTCCCTGGAGAGTAGGAGGTTAAGGGGTGATCTTATAGAAGTCTATAAAATAATGAGGGGCATAGATAAGGTAGATAGTCAAAATCTTTTCCCAAAGGTAGGGGAGTCTATAACGAGGGGGCACAGATTTAAGGTGAGAGGGGAGAGATACAAAAGGATCCAGAGGGGCAATTTTTTCACTCAAAGGGTGGTGAGTGTCTGGAACGAGCTGCCAGAGGCAGTAGTAGAGGCGGGTACAATTTTGTCTTTTAAAAAGCATTTGGACAGTTACATGGGGAAGATGGGTATCGAGGGATATGGGCCAAGTGCAGGCAACTGGGACTAGCTTAGTGGTATAAACTGGGCGACATGGACATGTTGGGCCGAAGGGCCTGTTTCCATGTTGTAACTTCTATGATTCTATGATTCTATATAGACTCCGTGGGCGAACCCTCGGATATATCCTCTCTCACTACTGCCGTGATGTTCTCCCTAATCAAGAACGCAACTCCCCCTCCTCTTTTACCTCCTGCTCCATCTTTCCTATAGCATCTGTACCCTGGAACATTGAGCTGCCAGTCCTGCCCCTCCCTTAGCCATGTTTCAGTAATAGCTATAACATCCCAGTCCCATGTACCCATCCATGCCCTGAGTTCATCTACCTTGCCAATCAGACTTCTTGCATTGAAATAAATGCAGTTTAATCTAGACTTCCCTTGGTCTTTGTCCTGCTTTCTCAGACCATCTGTCCGGTCATGTTTTGTACACTCTCCCTTACTGCCTTTTGTTTCTGTCACCACTTTACTTCCCACTGACTTCCTGCATCGGTTCCCATCCCCCTGCCACATTAGTTTAAATCCTCCCCAACAGCACTAGCAAACACTCCCCCTAGGACATTGGTTCCAGTCCTGCCCAGATGCAGACCGTCCAATTTGTACTGGTCCCACCTCCCCCAGAACCGGTTCCAATGTCCCAGGAATTTGAATCCCTCCCTCTTGCACCATCTCTCAAGCCACGTATTCATCCTAGCTATCCTGTCATTCCTACCCTGACTAGCCCGTGGCACTGGTAGCAATCCTGAGATTACTACCTTTGAGGTCCTACTTTTTAGTTTAACTCCTAACTCCCTAAATTCAGCTTGTAGGACCTCATCCCGTTTTTTACCTATATCGTTGGTACCTATATGCACCACGACAACTGGCTGTTCACCCTCCCCCTCCAGAATGTCCTGCAGCCGCTCCGAGACATCCCTGACCCTTGCACCAGGGAGGCAACATACCATCCTGGAGTCTCGGTTGCATCCGCAGAAACACCTGTCTATTCCCCTTACAATCAAGTCCCCTATAACTATAGCTCTGCCACTCTTTTTCCTGGACGTTCTGGAGGGGGAGGGTGAACAGCCAGTTGTCGTGGTGCATATAGGTACCAATGATATAGGCAAAAAACGGTGGAGGAGGAGACAGCCCAAAGCCAGTCTATAACCAGCTACCAGGTGGTGCACAAGAGCAGGCAAAGATCGAGACCTTCCCCTCCCCATGAGGGAGCCCCAGGCATTCCCAGCCAACGGAGGATGCTGGGCTAAAACTGCAGAGATCAAGTCACACGCCCTAGAGACAGTGCAGAGAAGAGCCACAAGGCATTTGGAGGACTGACTTATGGGGAAAGATTGGAAACACAGGCTGTTTGTCATTGAAAGGAGGTGACTAAAAGTGTGCTTCAGAGGTCTTTAAGATAGTAAATGGCAAGGCACTGGTAAATCCAGATTCACTGGTTCAGACAGTGGAAATTTAGGACTGATATCAGGAATTATTTCTTTACACAGTGATCAAGCAAAATGGATGTCTGGGCTGGGAGTGGAAGCAAAAACCCTGGAATCATTTAAGATACAAATGCTGTGACAGACTGTAATTTGTTTCCTGTGATGGATGGGCTGAACACCCATCTCATGGTCTTTTGGAAATGACGACTGGAGACTGTAGTATTTCCCTGTGTCACTGCTGGGAAGCTCAGGCTTTTTCTACTGGAGCAGAATGTCAGCCATTTGATTGTTTTAAAAAGACATACTATAGAGACAAATATTTGATTTGAAATCATGTAGAAATTGAGACCAAGGAGGGCCAGTCATATTGGAAAATAAACGTTATGAATAACAGAAATTCACTTTCCTCTCTCTCTCACCATGAACTTTAGCTGAATTTGGACCTGACAGAAGCAGTCAACATCTCTACCAAAGGGACAAGGAGTGGAGCATTTGTCATGTACAACTGTGCCAGGCTCGCAACATTATTTGATCGTTTCAACAAGTCCGTCCAACAAGGTAAAAGCTACCACCTTTTAAGAATTGTTTGAGAGATCAGGCAGTCAGCTTATTTTTTTTCTTTGCCAGGCATATTACCATCCAGTTCTCTCATAAACCCCAGAATTACACGCATGTTTTTTTAGTCAAGATAGGCAAGCTAGCACATCAGGCAGAATAAAAACAGAAGTGTAGATTCACCTGACTATTCACACTGGCCACAGTCTGATTCATTAGAGCAGACTTTTAAACCAGCTTTACAGTCACAGGAGCGCATTGATGGTAGATAGAGTCATACAGCACGGATAGAGGCCCTTCGGCCCATCGTGTCCGCGCCGGCCATCAGCCCTGTCTACTCTAATCCCATATTCCAGCATTTGGTCCGTAGCCTTGTATGCTATGGCATTTCAAGTGCTCATCCAAATGCTTCTTGAATGTTGTGAGGGTTCCTGCCTCCACAACCCTTTCAGGCAGTGAGTTCCAGACTCCAACCACCCTCTGGGTGAAAAAGTTCTTTCTCAAATCCCCTCTAAACCTCCCGCCTTTTACCTTGAATCTATGTCCCCTTGTTATAGAACCCTCAACGAAGGGAAAAAGCTCCTTAGTATCCATCCTATCTGTGCCCCTCATAATTTTGTACACCTCAATCATGTCCCCCCTCAGCCTCCTCTGCTCCAAGGAAAACAAACCCAATCTTCCCAGTCTCTCTTCATAGCTGAAGCGCTCCAGCCCTGGTAACATCCTGGTGAATCTCCTCTGCACCCTCTCCAAAGCGATCACATCCTTCCTGTAGTGCAGGATGTATCATATTCCTGCCATTGACAGCCATTAACGACCCAACCTTTGTAAACACAAATCATAGACACACATCTTGGGTTTCGCGAGCTGTCGGCAGGTGTCCAGTTAAAAAATAGATTCCTTCCCTTTCAGCAATAGGAATCCTAAATCTCCAGCTTCCATCAGGAATGACAGCAGGAAGAACGGCCCATGGGAGGTTGTGGGTCTCCTTTGGAGCAGCATCCCTGGGACAACTTCATGTAAGAATCAGGATGGTGGAGCTGGGAACAATTACGTAGAATCATACAGCACAGGAGGCCGCCATTTGGCCCATCGTGCCTATGCCAGCTCTTTGAAAAAGCTATCCAATTAGTTCCACTCTTCTGCCCTTTCCCCATAGCCCTGCAAATTTTTCCTTTTCAAGTATTTATCCAATTCCCTTTTGAAAGTTATTATTGAATCTGTTTCCACCACCCTTAAGCAGTGCATTCCAGATCATAACATCTCGCTGTGTAAAACATTTCCTCCTCATCTCGCCTCTAGTTCTTTTTGCCAGTCACCGTAAATCTGTGCCCTCTGGTTACTGACCCTTCTGCCACTGGAAGCAGTTTCTCCTTATTTACTCTCTCAAAACCCTTCCTGATTTTGAACACCTATTAGATTTTCCCTTAAACTTCTCTGCTCTAAGGACAACACCCCCAGCTTTCTCTAGTCTCTTCATGCAAGTGAAGTCTTGCATCCCTGGTACTATTCTAGTAAATCTCCTCCACACCCTCTCCAAGGCCTTGACATCCTTCCTAAAGTGTGGTGCCTGGAATTCAACACAATACTGCAGCTAGGGCACATGGTGCATTTTGAATTTAGACATGTAAATGCAGCATTAGATTTATTGTATATGAAACAATTGAAAACTCCCTAGGTTTGTATTGAACCAGCAGATAACAGCAACATCAAAATAATTGGTTAGTTCGTTAACCATAAGATAGTAATTTATTGTTCGTCCTTTGATATCGATGAAGACAGCCATAAGGTCATCTCATTTTTTGTAGTGAGTTCTTTGATGACTGATGAAACCTCTCTTTTGCTAGGAATGAACGTCCATAGATTAAACAGTGGATCCCGGATACACCAGATTGGGGAATCTTGATTTTTCAAGTGAGACGTCCTCAGCTGGCGTTTACATTCAGTGTCAGTAGTGCTACGGGCCTCATTAGGAGGAGCCTTCGTGGCTGCTTTGAAAATTCATCTTCTCTCCTCTCAGTGACTCGTGCTGGAGTTCCACGAGTGTCCTCAGTACCTCCATCCCAACTGCCCCATCCTTCACATGAGTGTAGGCAGTCGGTGGCGTGACAGCCAAGGCCGAACCCATCCTCATTAGAGAGGAGCAAACATGCATTTCAGCAGGTGGGGGTGGGGGGTCACCAGATAGTGATCAGGAGCAGAGACCCGACTGCAGTGCTCTCAACACCACGCTTGCTGGCTGAGATTGGCCAACTCAACAAGAAGCAGACACTGGACCCAGGACCCTCTCTGGTTCATTTGCCTTGCTGCAGTACTGGCATTTACCTGGCAGGTTGGGAAACCTCAATTCAGTATTATTTCAGTACCTCATTGAATAGTTAATCTGATAGAGAGAGGTGTTACCCTTCATCAGATGGGTCACTAGATTGCTAGCTGACTTGTAAATTGGATTTAATTGTAACAAAGGAGCAGGGGATCTGCCAAGAGCACAGCTACGTTATCCTAAGTGTGGGTTTTTTTGGTCAGCCAAACCAAACATTACCACATTACTGTTTGTGGGACCTTGCTGTGCGCAAATTGACTGCCACGTTTCCTACATTACAACATTTACTACACTTCAAAAGTATTTCATTGGCGGTAAAGGGCCAGAGGGAGTGCAGTACTGTCAGAGGTGCTGTATTTCCGATGAGACATTAATCAGAGGCCTCGACTGCCCTCCCAGATGGATATAAATGATCCCATGGCACTATTTCGAAGAGCAGGGGAGTTCTCCCTGGTGTCCTGGCCAATATTTATCCCTCAACCAACATCACTAATAAAAAGATTATCTGGTCATTATCACATTACTGTTTGTGGGGCCTTGCTGTGCACAAATTGGCTGCCGCGTTTCCTACGTTACAACATTGACGACACTTCAAAAGTATTTCATTGGCGGTAAAGCACTTTGGGACATACTGAGGTCGTAAAAGGCGCTATATAAAAGCAAGTTTTTTTTTCTTTCAAACTACTGAGGAATTCATGCAGGTAGAGTTTCTATTTGCCTGATGTGAAGTGCACATTCTCTCCTTGTAGGAAAGTACCTCACTTTACCTGAACCCAGGTAACTCAGCAGACAGTCAAGGCTTGGAGACCCACGTGTGCATAGGGATACTGCTGGGGTTTAATGGGTTAAAACCACACACCTTTCCCCTGGGACCACCACATTATTTAGGGCCTACCTGGGTTACCTAGAGGCAAGTGGAAAGAATTCCAGCTCTCAGTGACAAGTTTACCCATTCAAGTCCTATTAATGAACCATAATTGGCTGCTCGATTGTCAATAGTGCCTCGGAGTATTATCAACCTGCCTGGCTGAGACTCTTGCTCAGGCATCAGCCTCTGGCCTGCCACAGAGGATACACCAGGCAAGATATCTTGTAGACAAGTCAATCCCAGAGAGTCTTTTCTTATCATCGTGCCCCTTTCCTCCTCATCCTGGAAGGGAGGAGGGTAACACCACCTTTTGAGCAGCAGAACTCACTAAAATTAGGGTCACACAAAGCTAGTAGGGACATTAATTGGGAGAGAAGAGTAGGCATTGGCTCAAAAAATAGTTGCCAAGTAAGAGAAACAGATTGTGTTTAGGTCTGCTTTCTGTAGAATTTACCTGTAGTACAGTCCACATCACAATCAATTTTGAATTGTCTTAAAACACAGGATTCCACAAATACTAAATTTAAGGTGCCAAAAGTGTTTTTTTTTTAAAAACAGATTTTCTTGCTTTTTCAGGATTGTACCCAAAGTTCCCAGAAACATCGCAGTTGAACTTTTCAGCGCTTCAGGAAGAGGTACTCAATTCATTAACACCAATGTGACTCTTTCTGTTCTCCTCCTTGACAAGTGCTATGTATGGATTAAAATGTGCTACAGTAATTAGGAACAATGGTCGTGGAGCTAAGGGCCAGGTCCCGTGTACCTCAAACACTCTCCTCCTCAAGGGATAGCTGTAGGACCCTGGGATACTGCAGACCTGCCTGGCCTCAATATTGAATTACTAAGTCTGATGATTGATTGCCTACATTACAACAGTGACTACACTTCAAAAAGTATTTCATTGGCTGTAAAATGCTTTGGGGACATCCTGAAAGACACTATATAAATGCATTTTTTTTTCATTGCTCAGCCTACTTGATTCCAGAGCCACTTACACCCCAAGGATATGATGTGGAGATGCCGGTGATGGACTGGGGTGGACAAATGTAAGGAGTCTTACAACACCAGGTTATAGTCCAACAGCTTTATTTGAAATCACAAGCTTTCGGAGGCTTCCTCCTTCGTCAGGTGAGTGTGACTCACCTGACGAAGGAGGAAGCCTCCGAAAGCTTGTGATTTCAAATAAAGCTGTTGGACTATAACCTGGTGTTGTAAGACTCCTTACAATTACCCCAAGGATAGCCACCAGCTGGTCATTAGACGATTGACAAACATGAGTGAGGCCACATCAGGCAGACAGCATAAACCAAGAGCCCCTTGTGAGCAGCAAAACTCACCCTGAAATGTGTGTGGCTATTGCCACCATCCCCCTGACCACAGCTGGCTCCAGAGTGAGGAGTGTTCCGGGACCGGAACAAATTTTTATGGTGCTGGGATCTGACTGTCCCTTCTAAGCACACAACAGCACGGACAAATTGGAAAACCAGATGTATAGAGCAGCAGGTATAAGCCAGGCTAAACGTTGACTTTCTTGCCTGACCCAAGTCTACTGCTAAGTTTAGACCTTGCCAATAGGCGATGCCAGTGAACCCTTCCGTATATATAACTCTACATAACATGTAATTTGTAATGGACCACAATCACTATCTTTTCATTACTCAAACAAAAATGTTTCAATATCAAATTTTTACATTTTTTCAAGAAAAAAAAAGTTGATAGATACACCTGGCTGAACTAGGATCTTTAATTTCTTTAAGCCCACTGTAACATTTCAATTTATGTTAATTTATCCTGGAAGAATAACTGCAGTTTCCTCCTTGTGCAGGGGGAATGGCTGTTGCTGTACAATTATATTATCCCATTCCGAGATGTACTTTGCCAGACTACACAGTCCTTGAGTTCAGCTAAAGGGATTCACCTGACAGTCAACACTGAAACAGTAAGTAGAACTCATGAGTGATTGATATAAAAAAAACATTTCAAACTAAAATGTCTTCAATACTATCATAGAATCTTACAGCACAGAAGGAGGCCATTTGGCCCATCATGCCTGTGCCATCTCTTCGAAAGAGCTATCTAATTAGTCCCACTCCTCCTTGCTCTTTCCCCATAACCAGATGTTTGCAAACTCAATTAATTTCATGTTTTACACATGCCTAACTGAGGCAGTGAGTGAGATACCCAGGCTGCTTGAGAGAGTCAAGCACTCAGTGGCTTGAAATGCTGTCAATATAACATTGATGTACTGAGCAAGAAAACAAATCCAGTACTTAAAGTGACAGCATTTAAAAATCACACCTAATGTCCCAGCTTGTAACCTGCATTTCTACGACATTGGATTACTGATCATCTGCTCCACCATCGAAGGCTGACTTCAGTCAGTAAAGCCCTTTCAGTTTGGAATACTCTCCCTAAATCACCTCACCTAGCTACCTCTCGCCTTCCCTTGAAAAGCTTCTGAAATGCCTCTGTTCTTTCTCTCCTCTCCTCCCAACTGAAGTTCCCATCTCCTTCATGGTGTCCCCTCCCCTGGGAAGGACTAGATATAATTGCACATTGTGACGTTGTCAGCCATGGCTCAGTGGGTAGCACTCTCACCTGAGTCAGAAGGGCATGAGTTCAAATCCCACCCCAGAGACTTGAGCATGTAATCTACGCTGACACTTCAGTGCAGTACTGAGGGAGCCCTGCATTGCCGGAGGTGCCGTCTTTCAGATGAGACGTTAAACCGAGGCCTCGTCTGCCCTCTTGGATGGACGTAAAAGATCCCACAGCACTATTCGAAGAGGAGCAGGGGAGTTCTTCCAGTGTCCTGACTAACATCTATCCTTCAACCAACACCTAAAACAGATGATCTGGTTGTTTATTTGATTGCTGTTTGTGGGAGCATGCTGTGTGCATATTTGCTGCCACGTGTCCTACATTACAACTGCGACTAATCTGCAGAAGTACTTAATTGGCTGTAAAGTCCTGAGGGAAGTGAAAGGCGCAAGTCTTTCTTTCATCAATTACTGAATACTCTCTTCCCATTATAACTTGCGTTTTAGGTGTGCAAGTTTCTTGTAAACCTTGGCATGGATTTCAGCTCTTATTACAACCGTGTGCACATCCTAGGAGTAAGTATCAATACTATAACAATCATTCCACTGTCACTGTGTACGGTCTAATCAAACTCAATGGTGTGTAGAGTGAGGAAGGAAAATTGACTCATTTTCATAGGTCTGGGAGTTAGAATCTCAGTATTGACCTCACCATTTGGAGATTGTTGCGTGTCTCTTAACCCCCTCCCCTTTTTTTGTTTAAATCTCTTTCTCTCCTCCGTTTTAATTCTTTGTGACCCCCCCCCTTTTGGTTCAATTCTTTTTCTTTACCCCCTCCCCCATCTTTTATTTAAGCCTTTCTTTCCTCCCCCACCTTTTTGGTTTGAATTTGTTGTGGGAAAAAATCACCACTCGGAGTCAGACTTAAAGATTCAACATGCAGTTTATTGGACAAAGCTTTGGGAGATCAACAGTCCAAAATCCACGCTAACAAATCTCTTCATCCCCCTTTTTTTGGTTTAATTCTCTTTCTTCCTCTACTTCTTTTGTATTGTCTTTTTCTTCCCATCCATCTCCATTTTTGGTTTCAGTCTCTCTGTAACCCCTCAATTTCTCTCATCTACTGAAGACGCTGCCAGGTTTATTAAGGAGGGTTGGTTCGTGACAATCAGAAATACCTTGCGGGATCTATTCTATCCTTGGGGAGACTGATCTCTACTCTGTGCTCCAGCACCTTTGTTATTAGTAATATCCTGACTCTTAAATTTGATTAAAAATTCCTTTGGAGACAGATCAGATTCTACAATAGAATCTGTTTATAGCCATCACTGGAGGTGGGGATAAGGTTTCACTGAAAGTAAAGGTCAACAGAGTGACTCTATCAGATCAGTTCACCGTCCCATTACTACAGTGCCATAGATGTGTTGCTAGGCTATCAGGAAAATATTCAAAAGCCAACAAACTAAGCAAAAAAAAATGTCCACTGGGCTGGGATTTGAGATTAGGGAGGTTAAAATGGCAGGAGGGAGAAAGTGAAATATACAGCCAACCAGGAGCTGTGAAGCTGGTACTTATTGCTAAATTTCAGTGGGATGTGCGGAGCTCAAATTTGAGGCTCCATAGTCCAAAACCTGGAACTTGCTGTGCACCCAAGCAAATCACACGACACTCAAGGCATTGGGGGTCGGGGGGGGGGGAGGGGGGGGGGGGGAAGAGAGAGAAAAGAGGAGGGAGAGATTCCTCCAAATCGCTAATTTTGATGAAAAGGTGAGCACAGTAAAAAAAAACAGGAAATTTTTTTAAAAATCAAAAACGGATGAATTTCACACAAGGATTATCAAATGAAAATCATCTTATTCACCAGGAGCTGGGGGCCCCCAGACCAGAGCACCCAACTCCACCATAGATTTATGAAATGGCCTAATGTTTTGTGTGCACGGCTTTGGTTTTTAAAACAGAAACAGCTAGGTACTATTTCCCTGGATAGCCTGGTGTGCTGGAACCAAGGAGCAGTGAGATGCTGGTTGAGAAGAGCTTTCCATATGGTGAAACGCCAATCTCGGCTGTGCTGTTAAAAAGAGATGCCGAGTGAAGGCCAGATGTACTCTTATGGTTGGGGCAAAGAGAGAAAGCAGTATGTGGGAGGGTCACTATGTACCTCCCCTTCCCCTCGGCAACAACAGCATAGCAGACTCATCCTGGGCGACTCTTTCAAGCAGGCAGTTATAGAGCAGCGCAGGCTGACCGCTCGCCCTCAGGAGGTGATATACAGAGGCAAAAGTAACAATCTGTTGTTTCACTGGAATAGTACAGGCTACTTGCCCTGTGCAGCTCAGATTTCTGCTGCTACTCAGTGTTAAAGATGGCTTCTCCCTCCATAGGAACCGTTGGAACACTTGTTCAACCAGATGTTTGCTCGCCTACAACTGATGAAGGCGTTGAGAGAAGTGTTTCACACAGCACTGGCTACACTGCACATCCCACCACCAAGCCAGCTCTGAGAATCCGGCAAGTTGCATGTTCTGTACCTCACCACCAAGTCGGGGATCCGAAAACCGGGCAATCTTCGTGCTCCGCCGTCAAGTCAGCCGAGTGTAAGCCTGCCCCAGATGTGCCGACAGTCTGAACAGAGCAGCATCCCGATGTCAGATTATGCTGTCATGTTTCGACTTGGACCTCCTCCATATAGTCAAATGTGACCATATTCCTTATCTAAATGGGATGTCAAAAGGCGAAGCAGTCTGGTGTTAGACCTACTCCATGTTCCAGCACTCCCGTTAGAAGCTGCTACCTTCTGCACATCATTCCTCCATCCCAGGAGCGTGCATCACAGCTCAGCAGAATCGGACACAGGCAGCTGGTGGCCGCGGTTACAAAATTACTTCTGAAGGTGGGCTGTCTGGTTCATCCCACTATTGAAAAGAGAACATCAGTACTGGGCATAGTCCTACAGCTCAATGTGAACCATCTCTCCATAGTAATAATCATTTCTGATTCTTCACCGACTCTTGATTGGAACAGATTCCATTTTCTTTGTACTGATCTATTCCAGCTGTAGTTTTTAAATAATATAAAAAAAGTGAACTTTTTTTTTTAAAAAAACATTGCAGTTGGCCTTGGGTTAGAATGCATCAGCACTCACAGTCTTTCGGTATAACATACACGGTATCTCATGGTAGGTAGAGTTTGACAGAGTGGCTGTGGGCGACCCTGGAGTGTGATTCCAGGGTGGCGGTAACATGTTCGCCAACTGTGCGCCTGTCTGATGAGCTTAGTTGTGCCACCAGGGCTTTGGAAATTACTCTATTTGGATGGGGTGATGCATGTTTCAGCTGCTTGGGTGTCATCTATAGAGAGGCTGATGCGTCAGCCAGCTGCTGGCATTGGGTCAGGAACATCAGTACCTCCATTAGGTATAGAATCTTACAGCACAGGTAGAGGCCATGCGGCCCATCATGCCTGTGCTGGCTCTTTGACAGAGCTATCCAATTGGTCCCACTCTCCTGCTCTTTCCCCATAGCCCTGCAAATTTTCTCCCCTTCATTGTACTACGAACAATGGCACACATACAACTCCCATCAAAAAAAGGAGAGAAATTAAACTTATATGCTTGCTAGCTGTGAGATCTCCAAACGACATTGATCAGGTATTTCACACAAATTTTAAAAGACTGTAAAATAAAATGTTACTGCGGACCATTAAGGATGTTAAAGACAAGGTCACCACACGTAAACTTTTATTGGCAACTTTGTCATCCTTGACAACAACCCATCTCCCCATAGCCAGTTCACTCAATATTGATATAGAGCCCAGACCAGGTCATTTCTGCATCCTCTTGGCCAAGAGATGGTGCACAGAGAAGGAGGGGGCAGATTGAGGCAGGAAATAAAAATGGGCTAAAGGAAAGACCCTAGAACTTTTACCTTGTGTTTAAGCATAAGATGTAAACTTATATAAAGCAATTAGGAATGAATTATCTACACATCCAACATGCATCCTTGGCCAGGAGAATGTTCTCCTCAAGGGTGAGCAAAGCAACTTCTGCCTCTGACATGCTGCATGAACATATCTGTTGGCTTCAAAATTAAATCTTTATATCTGCAGCCTGATAAATCCCACACCCAGGGTCAGCCCAAATCTGTAAGCCCCATTGGGTTACCTGGAGGAGCACCGGGGCTAGGGATTCAAAATGGCAGGTCTCCATCAGGCAGCAAGTTTACTTTTTAAAGCCATTCATATGTTTGTACAACACACTAGGGGCATGAGGGAAAAACAGTGCTTTGCAGAAAAGATTATTCTGTGGTCTTTCCTTTCCCTTTAATACTCCACTCATTTCATACTTGATAATATGATGAGGGAATCAGTAATTTTTAACAAGCTGACTTCTAATATCCTCTCACCTTACAAATACCACTTTCAGTAATCTTCAAGTGACTTCCACACAAACCCCTGTCCACTGTACTTGAATTCCTTGCATCACTAAGCCTCCTTATCCAGTTACCATCACCTATACAAGCCTACAGGATTTTACTCCATTTCCAAACCTTGCAGCTGTAGAAAGTTTTCACATAAAGCAAAGTAACATCTTTACTAAAGGATACTCAACACACAAGTTCAGAAACACACTGCTACATTTCATAGCTGTTAAAATCCATACCTAATGAGCACCACTATTTTTTTTGATAGGAGCTTCTTGTAGCCATAATTTCAAAAAACCAAATATATTGCATGTTCCCTTAACCAGTCTGCTTGTTTCAAAAAAAAAACTTACCAGCCATCCTCAGAACAGTCTAAAATAAGCTTGTTACTTCATTAACTGGGGGGGGGGGGGGGAACAGCTGAACTTGGAATAATAACTTAATAAATGAGAGTAGATAAATGTATAGTAGATAACACTGTCTTTAAAGAACCCCCCCAACCTTTTGTTGGGCTGCAATCAGAATTGTGTGCAGGGACAGTGTGTAATGACAGGAAACAGTTGATTGTTCTTTCCCCTATAAGGAGGCAAGAAGAGGGCCTCAGTGTAAAATAATTTTAGAAATTATTTGTGGTGGAATAATCTGGCAAAAGAGTTTTGTATCAATTAGAAGTCCCTGTTTAGGTGAATGGAACGAGGTAAAAGCCCCTTAAATGGGAAGGGGAATATGTCCTTCCATGTCTATCCGTCCCAATTCTTCAGAATAATAACTTATCTTAACATATGGCAAATTTTAGTAGTTTGGTTACGAGTTTTCTGATGGTTTAAAATTTTCTACTGTTCCATTCTTCAACTATTTGCACTTAAATAGCATCTTTAGGTACTGACCCACACTACTGGCTTGCCCTTGGCCTGTTTGTTTGAGGGCAAAAGGTTATTACTTGAAAAGACAAGATTCTTTCCTCTCTGCTGCATTGCTGGGACAGGTTTCTTCTCTGCTGCAGTGCTGGGATGGAATTCCCCTCGTTGCAGCACGCCCTGTGAGGGGTTCAGTAGTGAATCTGCTTCATCATGGGGTAAACAGCGCGGGACCCCTGCGCTCGATACTGCTGCGACAGGTGCGGAGGCAGCTCAAAGAAAGAGAAAGTAAAGTTCCTGCTGAAGCTGAGGTTGGAAATGCTCTGTACTGGAGGCAGCTTCGTGCCTCCCCGCAGTTTGTCCCTTAGCCCCCTCCGACACCTGCCGTCCTTTCCACTTCTCTGGCTCGGGAATGCCGTGGCCTCCACTGGGCTCTCAGGCACGGCTTTGAGAGATTGCCCTGTGGCGTTGTTCCTTGTTCGTTTGTGCCCGTCCTGGTTCCTGCTGAAGTTGCTTTCCTCCGTGGGATCCTTGGGAGGGCCGCTATGAGGCTCGACGGCGCTGCACGGAAGATGGCGCCGAGACACGGCGTGATGTGGGAAAGGTTCCAGCGACTGTGGAATGGCACCGAAAGAAGCGTCCAGAAGCGAGCTGCCAACCCATGGCGCAATATCCCTGTTGGCATGGCTTTTGCTCCTCTTCACGCAGGGTGCCATCTGCGGCAATGGTTTAAGTGGTTTCGCCCGGTCGGAAGACGGTGCTTGCTTCCGAGGGGCCTTTTCTGTGGAAAGAAAAAAAGAAACGAAATTCATTCTTTTGCTTGGCCTCCGGGGATTGAACCCACATAAAGCTGCAAGTTCACCTTTCTGGCTGCTGCTTATAAGCTTTGAGGGGCCATGAGAGGATTCGATTTAAGATGGCTGCACATCGACTTTGATCCGGACCGTCCCGTTTTTCAATGGGCCTGTCCAGAAATACCGAGCTAAAGTATTGGGTCCAATTCTGGGCACCACATTTTAGGAAGGATGTCAAGGCCTTGGAGAGAGTGCAGAGGAGATTTACTAAAATGGTACCAGGGATGAGGGAATTCAGTTATGTGGAGAGACTGCGAAAGCTGGGGTTGTTCTCCTCAAAGTAGAAAAGGTTAAGGGGAGATTTAATAGAGGTGTTCAAAATTCTGAAGGGTTTTGATAAAAGTAAATAAGGAGGGAGGAGGGTCAGTAACCAGAGGACACAGATTTAAGATAATTGACAAAAGAACCAGAGGGGAGATGAGGAAAATTTTATTTTTACACAGCGAGTTGTTATGATCTGGAATGCACGGCCTGAAAGGCCGGTGGAAGCAGATTCAATAGTAACTTTCAAAATGCAATTAGATAAATACTGGAAAAGTAAAATTTTGCAGGGCTATGGGGGAAAGAGCATGGGAAATGGGACTAAATGGATAGCACTTTCAGAGAGCCGGCACAGGCATGATGGGCCGAGTGGCCTCCTTCTGTGCTTCCATAAAATTTCTAAAACATAAACCTGACGCTGAAGAGAAATCTGCACTCCTGGTGGGGAGCTTCACACACCGGGAGAACATAGCGGGAATTTTGGACATGGAGACCAGTGAGCCTGGGGGTGGAAAATTCTGTAGACCTCGCTGCCCTCCGCACCCAAATTCCCAATAGACGTTCCTGCGATCAAAATTCCACCCTTCGAGAGCGAATTTCACAAAAACTATCCCGCAAAATATTTTTTTCTTTAAAAATAGAACTATTTTTTCCACTTACTTCTGTGCCTCAGATGTGGAAGGAGTAATTTACTATTTTAAAAAAGTATTCAGCAAAGCAAACTCATCGCAATTCCTCCCTCCGCACCCTGCCCTGCTCTCGTTCCTGTTTCAAGACTTGACAACACTAGATGAACTACTTGGTGCCAATATTACTGCAGATTTATTGAAGCCTACAATCAGTGTTTTACACATAGAATTGGGTGTGCAAAAATCCCAGCACAGCAGTGACAATGTGTAAAGGTCTAGTGCCGTCACATAGAATCATAGAATGGTTACAGCACAGAAGGAGGCTATTCGGCCCATCGAGCCCATGCCAGCTCTTTGTAAGAGCAATCCAGTTAGTCCCATTCCCCTGCTTTTCCCCTGTAGCCCTGCAATTTTTTTCCCTTCAAGTATTTATCCAATTCCTTATTGAAAGTCACGATTGGATCTGCTTCCACCACCTTTTCAGATCAGAACTACTCACTGCGTAAAAAAGTTTTTCCTCATGTCGCACACACATACATCCCTGTCCCCACAGTGCAGATCAGGCAGGCTATCCCAATAGTATTTAACTGTCCGTCCTATTTTTAAAAACTTATTCATTCTCAGGATGTGGGCGTCGCTGGCAAGGCCAGCATTTTATTGCCTGTCTCTAGTTGCCCCTTGAAAAGGTGGTAGCGGCTTGATATACAACCGAGTGGCTTGCTAGGCCACTTCAGAGGGCAGTTAAAAGTCAACCACCTTGGTGTGGGACTAGAGTCCCGTATAGGGCCGAGACCGGGTAAGGACAGCAGGTTTCCTTCCCTAAAGATCATTAGTGAACCAGTTGGGTTTTTATGACAATCCGACAGCCTCATGGTCACTTTTACTGATACCAGATTTTTATTTCCAGTTTTATGTACTTATTTATTTTAACTGAAATCAAATTCTCAAACTGCCATGGTTGGATTTGAACTCCCGTTCTCGGGATTACTAGTCCAGTAATTTACTGTGATCCTCTGCCAGAGGTGGTGTCTGATTCTGCTGTGCGATGGTCCAGGTGTCACCAGCCCTTCAGTACCTTGCCCAAGTTCTTCATTTGTGAACCCAGGTAATGAGCCTTCACAGTATATTTGACCAAGGAGGGCATCACAGCCTTCTTCACACACTCACACTTGCCAGCAACGGTCACTAGCTAGCAATCAGCAATCCTCCAGGAGGGAAGAGCTGGACCTGTTTCTAGCTGGGGGGCAGATCACCTCGTACAAGAGGTAGGTATCCTATAACATAAATCAGGGTCTGTGTGATCTCCTGGACTAGTTTCGATCGCCAAAAGGGATCAGAGAGGAATTTTCCAGATCTTTCCCCCCTAATCGGCCTGGGTTTTTGTCCGTTTTTTTTACCTCCCCCAGGAGATCACATGGCTCCAGGTGGGTGGGGAGTGTCTGTATCGTGATGCATGGGGCAACACAACTATATGGGAATAGTAAAATTGAAGTCAATGGGAATCAGGGGGAAAACTCTCCAATGGCTGGAGTCATACCTAGCACAAAGGAAGATAGTAGTGGTTGTTGGAGGCCGATCATCTCAGCCCCAGGACATTGCTGCAGGAGTTCCTCAGGGCTGTGTCCTAGGCCCAACCATCTTCAGCTGCTCCATCAATGACCTTCCCTCCATCATAAGGTCAGAAATGGGGATGTTCGCTGACGATTGCACAGTGTTCAGTTCCATTCGCAACCCCTCAGATAATAAAGCAGTCCGTGCCTGCATGCAGCAAGACCTGGACAACATTCAGGCTTGGGCTGATAAGTGGCAAGTAACATTCGCACCAGACAAGTGCCAGGCAATGACCATCTCCAACAAGAGAGAGTCTAACCACCTCCCCTTGACATTCAATGGCATTACTATCACCGAATCCCCCACCATCAACATCCTGGGGGTCACCATTTACCAGAAACTTAACTGGATCAGCCACATAAATACAGTAGCTACAAGAGCAGGTCAGAGGCTGGGTATTCTGCGGCGAGTGACTCACCTCCTGACTCCCCAAAGCCTTTCCACCATTTACAAGGCACAAGTCAGGAGTGTGATGGAATACTCTCCACTGCCTGGATGAATGCAGCTCCAACAACATTCAAGAAGCTTGCCAACATCCAGGACAAAGCAGCCCGTTTGATTGGCACCCCATCCACCACCCTAAAAATTCACTCCCTTCACCACCGGCGCACAGTGGCTGCAGTGTGTACCATCCACGGGATGCACTGCAGCAACTCGCCAAGGCTTCTTCGACAGCACCTCCCAAACCCACGACCCCTACCACCTAGAAGGACAAGGGCAGCAGGGACATGGGAACAACACCACCTGCACGTTCCCCTCCAAGTCATCCCAACTTGGAAATATATCGCCGTTCCTTCATCATCGCTGGATCAAAATCCTGGAACTCCAGACCTAACAGCACTGTGGGAGAACCTTCACCACACGGACTGCAGCGGTTCAAGAAGGCGGCTCACCACCACCTTCTCAATGGCAATTAGGGATGGGCAATAAATGCTGGCCTTGCCGGCGACGCCCACATCCCATGAACAAATAAAACAAAAAGAACAGGCGAGATGGGCTGGTGGCTCTTTTCCTGTCCCTCATGTCCATGTCTTTTTAATTGATCCACAAGGACGTCACTAAGTTGTCTCAGTGTCATCGACACCACAAACAAATTTGTACATGTCCCCCTTTTTATGAAGGGGGGCAACTAATAAAGGAACTCAACCATAAAATATTCTTGCAACAAAACAAAAAAGCAAACTTATAAAGCTAAATTATAATACTATTGATGGCGTCGATAAGATACTCCAATCGCTGCGGTGCCCACTGGTCATGGAAGGCCATGAGCCTACCGGCAGACACCGTGTGTGCCCTCTCTAGGGCCGCCCACGCAAGGACAAAACCGCGGAAGAGAGGCAAGCAGCCAGAGCAACCTTCCGTAGTGTTTGTAGCAGTGGAACCCTGGCTGATTTTATTTTCCCCCATTCTTCATGCAAGCACAGGCCCGGCTGAGGTCAGCTAGCTCAGCCGTTTGGCCTGTAGGGTACAATGCCATTATTTTAAGCATTCAGCAATTTACATTCTGGTAAAACTCCTTATATACAAAGAGTCGCTTCCTCTGTGATTTGGTGTGAGGAGCCACAAGTCCAGGCCCTGGGGTAGCTGCAGAGTAGAACTTACTCTTACCAAAAGCAAACTCTTCTCCTTTGCTAATGGAAGGCAAGAAGTTTTTCTTCAGATTCTGCGGGTGAAATCGATCCATTTCTTCCCGCTTTTTTGACGAGGCTCCTTTCCTGCGTGAAGGAGAAATTGAAACAGAAAATAAATAAGAGTTCATCATAATTCAAAGGGTATGCCTTGTGAATGTTTCATTATGGCAACCGAGCTCTTGAAGAGCAGAGGAAAGATAATTACAGCTGGGGGAACGGTCAGAGACGAAGGTCACAAGGCCTCTGGCAGGTGCCCACTCCACTCTGGGCATACCTCAGGTTCCCGCCAGAGCAGGAGGGGGAACGGGTGGGAGCGCTGCTCCTGTTTATGCTGGGCAAACCCAGCCCAATGACCAAATTTTAAAGTGTCTACCAGCACCGTCGCAAAGGGGGCCGACCAGGCCAGAGTTTTCCAAGGGTCCAAGCCAAGACCTAGGTCTGGACCTCCCAGTTGGGCCCCATGTCAGCCAGCCAGGAGGTCGGCACTGGGCATCCGGCACGTCCCAGGCTGGGGCGGAGAAAACACCCAGCTTGCAAGAACCCTCCTCCAGCCACATGGTGTTTTAAGGTGGCCAGAGGTTCTCCCCCCAAACAAGGCCCCATGGAAATGAGCAGCGGAGGCCTGGACTGGGGTATCTGGCGGTCCAGCTTAATTGACCGGCCTTCTGCCCGACCTACAGTGGATTTTCAGGACCAAATTGTCTACCTACCTTCTTGCTCGGAGAATAGTGCGAGATATGGTGGTCCCTGAAGAAGAGGAGAAATAGAGCACGTGTCAGCTTCCTGGGAACCTTTATCCTAGAATCATAGAAAGGTTACAGCACGGAAGGAGGCCATTCGGCCCATCGAGTCCGTGCCGGCTCTACACAAGAGCAATCCAGCTAGTCCCACTCCCCTGCCCTATCCCCGTAGCCCTGGAATTTTTTTCCTTTCAAGTACTTATCCAGTTCCCTTTTGAAAGCCACGATTGAATCTGCCTCCACCACCCCATCAGGCAGTGCATTCCAGATCCTAACCACTCACTGTATAAAAAAGCTTTTCCTCATGTCACCTTTGGTTCTATTGCCAATCACCTTAAATCTATGTCCTCTGGTTCTTGACCCTTCCGCCAATGGGAACAGTTTCTATCCAGTCTAGACCCTTCATGATTTTGAATACCTCTATCAAATCTTCTCTCAATCTTCTTTGTTCCAAGGAGAACAACCCCAGCTTCTCCAGTCTATCCAAGTAATTAACCCTCATCCCTGGAATCATTCTAGTAAATCTTTTCTGCATCCTCTCTAAGGCCTTCACATCTTTCCTAAAGTGCGGTGCCCAGAACTGGACACAATACTCCAGTTGTGGTCGAACCAGTGTTTTGTAAAGGTTCAGAATGACTTCCATACTTTTGTACTCTATGCTTCTATTTATAAAGCCCAGGATCCCGTTTGCTTTTTTAGCCGCTTTCTCAACCTGCCCTGCCACATTCAACGATTTGTGCACATATACCCCCAGATCTCTCTGTTCCTGTACCCCGTTTAGAATTGTGCCCTTTAGTTTATATTGCCTCTCCTTGTTCTTCCTACGGAAATGTATCACTTCGCGTTTTTCTGCGTTAAATTTCATCTGCCATATGTCCGCCCATTTCACCAGCCTGTCTATATCCTCTTGAAGTCTATCACTATCCTCCTCACTGTTCACTACACTTTCAAGTTTTGTGTCATCTGCAAATTTTGAAATTGTGCTCTGTACACCCAAGTCCAAGTCATTAATATATATCAAAAAAAGCAGTGGTCCCAGTACCGACCCCTGGGGAACACCACTGTCCACCTCCCTCCAGTCCGAAAAACAATTGTTCACCACTACTCTTTGCTTCCTGTTACTTAGCCAATTCTGTATACATACTGCCATTGCCCCCTTAATTCCATGGACTTCAATCTTGATGACAAGCCTATTATGCGGCACTTTATGAAACACCTTTTGAAAGTTCATATACACCACATCAACCGCATTGCCCTTATCTACCCTCTCCCTCATCAAAAAACTCTTATCAAGTTAGTTAAACACGATTTGCCGTTAACAAATCTGTACTAGCTTTCCCTAATTAATCCACACTTGTCCAAGTGACTGCTAATTCTTTCCCGGATTATCGTTTCTAAAAGTTTCCCCAACACCAAGGTTAAACTGACTGGCCAGTAGTTGCTGGGTATATCCTTACACCCTTTTTTGAACAAGGGTGTAACATTTGAAATTCTCCAGTCCTCTGGCACCACCCCCATATCTAAGGATGTTTGGAAGATTATGGCCAGTACCTCCGCAATTTCCACCCTTACTTCCCTCAGCATCCTAGGATGCAATCCGGACCGGGTGACTTATCTCCTTCAAGTGCAGTTGGTCTTTCTAGTACCTCCTCTTTATCAATTATTAGCCTATCCAGTATCTCAACTACATCGTCCTTTACTGAGACTCTGGCAACATCATCTTCCTTGGTAAAGACAGATGCAAAGTACTCCTTTAGTACCTCGGCTATGCCCTCTGTCTCCACGGGTAGATCTCCTTTTGGCCCCACCCCTCCTCTTACTACCCGTTTACTAATTATATGTCTACAGAAGACTTTTGGATTGCCTTTTATGTTGGTCGCCAGTCTATTCTCATAATCTCTCTTTGCCCCTCTTATTTCCTTTTTCACTTCCCCTCTGAACTTTCTATATTCTGCCTGGTTCTCTCGTGTTATCAACCTGATATCTGTCATACGCCCCTTTTTTCTGCTTCTTCTTACTCTCATCTCTTTTCCAGAGAACTCTGGCTTTAGTTGCCCTACCTTTCTCCTGGGATTGTACCTAGACTGTACCTGAATTATTTCCTCCTTAAAGGCCACCCATTGTTTAATTACAGTTCTGCCTGCCAATCTTTGATTCCAATTTACCCGGGCCAGATCTGTTCTCATCCCACTGAAACTGGCCCTCTTCCAATTGAGTATTTTTACTTTAGAGTGGTCCGTGTCCTTTTCCATAGCTATTCTAAACCTTATGATACTATGATCGCTGCTCCTCGACAACATCCTAGACATCCTAAGACAAGACCCTCTAAACAATAACTTGCATTTCCATAGCACGGTGCGGGTTGATATCTCAGGACGGTTTACAGGGTGGGTGGACGCTGAGAAGAAGAGAGAAAGGAGAAAAGAAGATTGGAAGGAGATAAAAGCATGGTCAAAGAGGAAGACTTTTGAAGATAGGGAGGGTGGTTCAGGTGGTGGGGGGAAGGAGCACCAGAGGGCAGAGGGTAAAGTGGCCGAAGAAGTGGAGGATGAGTTGGTGGGAATCGGAGAAGATAGTTCATATAGGGATGTATGGATGAAGGAGATGGCTGATGTAGGGTGGGGACAAGAGATTTGAAGGTGAGATCAAAGATTTTAAAAGGTCAATGGAGCTTGGCGAGAACAAGGATGCTGGTTGGGGGGTGGATGGGTCGGGAGGGAGAGTGGGCCATCTTGCAGATGAGGACGTGAGCTATAACACTTGGGATGAGTTTTGTTTTGTGGGGAATGGAGCTTGGCAATGAGAACATTGAAGAAATCGAGTTCTGAGGTAACAATGGGATTCACCAGTTAACGAGGAGAGAATAAGGGTGGAGGTGGACAAAGGTGAAAGCAGTCCTGGCAATGGAATGGATGTGGGGGAGTAAACTGAACTGGAGGTCAAGTGTTACATCAAGGTTCACAATCTCTGGTTTCAGCCTGAGGAGGCAGCTGGGCAGGATGACAGAGTCAAGGTAGATGGTTGAGGCAGCCGAGGAGGGTGGCTTTGGTTTTACTGACATTTAACTGGAAGAAGTTTTGACCCATCCAGGTCTTAATGTTGGACAGACAGTTGGTGAAAATGATGATAGCTCTGTGGGTCAGTGGGAGAGGCGGAGTTGTAGAGATGCCCCTCCTACTTACGTATGATGCTGAGAAGCAGCACATCAATGAAGAAGAGTTACATTACATCGAGTCTACAGCACAGAAACAGGCCATTCGGCCCAACTGGTCCATGCTGGCGTTTATGCTCCACACGAGCCTCTTCCCTCCCTACTTCATCTAACCCTATCAACATATCCTTCTATTCCTTTCTCCCTCATGTGCTTATCTAGCTTCCCCTTAAACACATCTACGCTATTTGCCTCAACTACTCCTTGTGGTAGCGAGTTCCACATTCTTACCACTCTCTGGGTGAAGAAATTTCTCTTGAATTCCCTATTGGATTTATTAGTGACTATCTTATATTGATGATCTCTAAATTTTGGTCTCTCCCACAAGTGGGAATATTTTCTCTACCTCTATCCTATCAAACCCTTTCATTATCAAAAAGACCTATCAGGTCACCCCGCAGCCTTCTCTTTTCTAGAGAAAAGAGCCCCAGACTGTTCAGCCAGTTCTGGTATCATCCTTGTGAATCTTTTTTGCATCCTCTCCAGTGCCTCTATATCCTTTTTATAATTTGGAGACCAGAACTGTGCACAATACTCCAAGTGTGGTCTAACCAAGGTTCTATATAAGTTTAACATAACTGCTCTGCTTTTCAATTCAAGAGGACTGCAGATCCACATAAATGATGTAAAGTAGTGTGATTTTAATAACTTTCTGTTCAGGTCCACAGTTTCAACCAAAAACTTCCCAGAGGGTCACTCTCAGGAATGTGGCCACACAATATACCATTTTTAAAACATTCATTCTGGGGATGTGGGCGTTGCTGACATTTATTGCCCATCCCGAGCTGCCCTTGAGAAGGTTCAGGTGGGCCTTCTTGAACCGCTGCAGTCCACGTGAACTTACAACAGTGCTGTCAGGATTTTGACCCAGTGACGATGAAGGAACGGCGATAAATGTGATTCTTACACGGCGTTCCTCCGGTTCAAGCTTAGACAGCAAGTGCCAGCGGCTACTTGACTGTGGAGGACAGAGAATCATAGGAAATTTACGGCACAGGAGGCCATTCGGCCCATCATGCTGAGAAACGAGCCACCCAGCCGAATCCCACTTTCCTGCATTTGGTCCGTGGCCCTGCAGGTCACGGCTCTTCAGGTGCACATCCAGGTATTTTTTTTTAAATGAGTTGAGGGTTTCTGCCTCTACCGCCCTCTCGGGCAGCGAGTTCCAGACCCCCACCGCCCTCTGGGTGAAAAAACTTTTCCTCATTTCCGCTCTAATCCTTCTACCAATCACTTTAAATCTATGCCCCCTGGTTATTGACCCCCTCCGTTAAGGGAAATAGGTCCTTCCTATCCACCCTATCTAGGCCCCTCATAATTTTGTACACCTCAATCAAATCACCCCTCAGCCTCCTCTGTTCCAAGGAAAACAACCCCAGCCTATCCAATCTGTCATCACAGCTAAAACTCTCCAGTCCTGGCAACATCCTCGTAAATCTCCTCTGCACCCTCTCTAGTGCAATTACACCCTTCCTGTAATGTGGTGACCAGAACTGTACGCAGTACTCAAGCTGTGACCTAAGTAGTGTTTTATACAGTTCTAGCATAACCTCCCTGCTTTTATATTCTATGTCTCAGCTAATGAAGGAAAGTATTCCATATGCCTTAACCACCTTATCTACCTGTCCTGCAACCTTCAGGGATCTGTGGACATGCACTCCAAGGTCCCTCACAACCAAGCCCGCTCCTGACCGCCACCCCCCCCAACCCCAGACATCCAGGCTGAGATCTGATCTGAGATCAGCACCAAACATGGACCTGGGAGCTTCTGGTTCAGGTGGCTCAGTTACACATTGCCATTACCAACCGAACCATCGGTTTTACCACCTTCAACCTCATTACCTCAGACAGGAGAAGCAACGTTTGCACCGAATGACCGGCGGTTTGCAGAACCTTCTGGACCGGTGACCGTCTCCGTGATTATCATCCGTCTATTAATTTCCGGACTTGGAAGTGAACCAGAGGCAGCATCTCGACCCTCCCCCCCCACCCCACCCAACGCTAAATCGCCCTCGTCGCTAACGGACCGAAGTGAGGCGGACGTTCCATCCTCTTCGTTCATCTCGCTTTCCAAACTTTGATTGAACCCTACTTCGAGACTCTTTTATTTTTCTCATTGTCCTTCGCAGCAAGGTTTGCGTCCTGCGCTGAATCCGCCCATTAACCTGTTTGCAACCCGTGTGTGTCTCTCCAAAGCTTAATCGCAATGCAGGGTCAGAATACACATAACCACCCCCTTTTGCCAGCACTGAAGTGCGTCTGTCAGCACGTGACAGGCCATTGTGAGCCACCCAGGTGTGAAACGAGCAGCTCACACTCAGACCCTGTTCAATAGGAGTTTATGCTCTCTGCACAACAGGTGAAAAATGGGACATTAAACATTCATGACAATCCACACAGCGAGTAACCCCACCTGCCCAAACAGTAAAATATTAATCTAATAGACCACGCTCGGAAAGAATTTATACATTCAGTGTGTGTGTATCAATAATCTATTTGAACAACTTCATAAAGACAGAAAACAGAAAGCTTTGTTAATTCTCAATATAAAAGCTCTTTTCTTATTCAATTTTTTCAAGAGTTGACATTTGCATATGTAGGCATTTCCCGTCCACTAATCTTAACTTAGAAAATAGGAGCAGGAGTAGGCCATTCGGCCCTTCGAGCCTGCTCCGCCATTCAATATGATCATGGCTGATCCTCTATCTCAATACCATATTCCTGCTCTCTCCCCATACCCCTTGATGCCTTTTGTGTCTAGAAATCTATCTAGCTCCTTCTTAAATATATTCAGTGACTTGGCCTCCACAGCCTTCTGTGGTAGAGAATTTCACAGGTTCACCACCCTCTGAGTGAAGAAATTTCTCCTCATCTCAGTCCTAAATGTCCTATCCCGTATCCTGAGACCCCCCCCCCCAGCCATCGGGAACATCCTCCCTGCATACAGTCTGTCTAGCCCTGTCAGAATTTTATATGTTTCAATCAGATCCCCTCTCATTCTTCTAAACTCGAGTGAATACAGGCAGAGTCCACCCAATCTCTCCTCATACGACAGTCCTGCCATCCCAGGGATCAGTCTGGTGAACCTTCGTTGCACTCCCTCTATGATAAGTATATCCTTTCTTAGGTAAGGAGACCAAAACTGCACACAATACTCCAGGTGTGGTCTCACCAAGGCCCTGTATAACAACAGTAAGACATCTTTGCTCCTGTACTCAAATCCTCTTGCAATGAAGGCCAACATACTATTTGCATTCCTAACTGCTTGCTGCACCTGCATGTTTGCTTTCAGTGATTGGTGTACAAGGACACCCAGATCCCTTTGTACATCAACATTCCCCAATCTATCACCATTTAAATAATACTCTGCCTTTCTGTTTTTCCTTCCAAAATGGATAACTTCACATTTATCCACGTTACACTGCATCGGCCATGTATTTGCCCACTCACTCAACTTGTCTAAATCGCCCTGAAGCCTCTTTGCATCCTCCTCACAACTCACGATCCCACCTCGTTTTGTGTCGTCAGCAAACTTGGAAATATTACATTTGGTTCCCTCATCCAAATCATTGATATATATTGTGAATAGCTGGGGCCCAAGCACTGGTCACCCCTGCGGTACCCCACTAGTCACTGCCTGCCACCCCGAAAAAGACCCATTTATTCCTTCTCTCTGTTCCTGTCTGTTAACCAATTTTCAATCCATGCCAGTATATTATGCTTTAATTTTGCACACCAACGTCTTATGTGGGACTTTATCAAAGGCCTTCTGAAAATCCTAATAAACCACATCCACTGTTCTCCCTTATCTATTCTACCAGTTATATCCTCAAAAAACTCCAGTAGGTTTGTCAAACATGATTTTCCTTTCATAAATCCATATTGACTTTGTCTAATCCCGTTGATATTTTCTAAGTGTCCTGTTATCACATCCTTTCTAATGGGCTCTAGCATTTTCCCTACCAATGATGTTAGCCTAACCGGTCTGTAGTTCCCTGTTTTCTCTCCCTCCTTTTTTTAAATAATCTTATGTCTTGCTTTTCGGTCACGCTTATATGTCAACATTTAATATTAAAACTGCTCGTGTAAACATTTTATATTGGGATTTCCCCCATGTAAACAGTTGCCTGTCACGTTTTGTTGATGAACTAATCGAATCAAAACTACATTTTGAAAAAAAATTCACCTGCCATTTTCCTCAATAACTAAAATTTCAAATGTCCAAACTTCGATTTTGAACAAAATGAAACATTTTTTTTAAAAAATTCACAATAACGCCATGAAATTTATCCATTGAATTGTTCCTTGTGTTTTTACTTGAAGGCCTCAGCCTCTCCAAAAAGCCTGGGCTCAGACTCAATATTGCTGTCCAGAGCCAAAGCTCGGTTAGCGGACAGGAGGCCCTGAGAGTGCACCGAGTGTGATTCAGGTCTGCTCTTGGCCTCTGCGATTCAGTTACGTCAGGGAATGGAAGTGGGCAGTGGTTCTCTGTAGAAGTGACCATGTTGGTTGGATTTATTATCCTTGCCAATGGACGGATAAGATGAATGTTTCTCCAGATTCAGGTCGGATTTGGGCCACTCCTCCCACTTAAGATAAATTAAAGTCCTGGACAGATAGCGGGGGAGGCGAGAATTTTATCGGGTGCTTCAGCTAATGTCACATAGCCCAGCAGCAAAAGTCAAGGGACTTAATAACATTAGAAGAACCCCAAAATTAAACTACTGACACAGCACACTCCAGCCTGTGGGTTATCCTGTGTGTGACACACTCCAACCCTTATATTGCCCTGAATGCAACACACTCCAACCCCCTGCAGTGGCAAATATGACGCAGAAACAGTCTGGCTGTTTGCTACTCCCTCCTCTCCTGACGCTGATGACTCTCGTTGGCGTACAGGTCCCATGGGCACCGATCACCCTGCGGCGCCTTGCTCCAAGTGGCCATTCTGAGCGCAAGCTGTTCGCACATAGAAGGCATCGCATCCACGCCTAAGTCCGCTCTCACACGCGTGCATTTTCTGCTGGATGGTGATCAGGAACTGGGATTCCGACTGATCCCGTCCCTGAGGATATTGAGCCCGACTGTATCGTCTCCACCATGGTTGAAATCGGCTAATTGAGCACAGACCAGGGATCGAATCGGGGACCCTGCTGGTCTGTAAACACAGCCAGGCATTGCATTTACCCACTGAGTCCATAATGGAACGCTCGGCTTAAGATTAAAAGACGTTTTCAGTTTTTATTTCAGATTTCCAGCCTCAGCGGTACTTTTTTGTAACAAGAGGCAGTCTGGTTCCGTCTGCTGACTCTTCAGGATCTGCAGCCCGTGACCGCACAGAGCCAGGAGGTGTCTCCCCGGGCCGGCCCCCTCCCAGCTCTCCAGCTCCGACACATCCGCCACTTGGCAGTGTTTACTGCGCAGGAAGTGCAGGCCGCAGTCGCTCAGGCGCCAGTGGGTCAGCCGCTGGTCGATGGAGACGGACGCCAGCAGCCCGCGGCTCAGGATCCGCACCCCCGTCACATGGGCGGCGTGCGCGCTCTCCACGCAAGGCCCCTCGACCACCCGCAGCGAGACCCCGGCGCCGTCTCCGTCCGCGCACCGAACACCCGAGCTCCCGCCTCCCGACGTGACGCCATCATCGCCGCCAACTGCTCGCACGGAAATCACCCAGAGCCGGACGGCGTTGTCGTCCCCGCCGCTGGCCAAAAGGTAGCGTCCGTCGTCCAGGGGTCTGAGGTGCAGCCCGTTCACTCCACACTGATGGGCCTCGAACACCAGGCGGGGAGTCCCCAGCTCTGTGAGGAAAACACAAGAGGACTTGGTATCAACAGCTCGGTCCAGCGGCTGCTTCTAGTTGGGGACTTTGGGGGACGTTCACCTACGCTACCCACTCACCCCAACAACACACACACACACACTGTTACACTCACCAGACATTGGGCTCAAACCCAACCTTCGCACTCTTCTGAAAGACCGCAGGGCTAGAAATTCGAACTTGGGTGGGGGGAGGCTGAACGGGCATTATCGCCTCCGCCGCCCTAAACAAGCCCTACCTGATATTCAATGACTTAGATGGAACTGATTATCAGACGGGGCGTATAACGGGCGGAGCGCATAACGCCCGTTTCTGCCTCCGCCCAAGTCAAAGTTCACCCACAATGGTTCATTGAGGGGGGAGCTCTCTGTCTAAACTTTATAATCTGCACAGAATAGGTTTGTGTTCCCTTGAGTAGAGAAGGCTGAAAGGTGATATAACTGAGGTGTTTTAAGATGATTAAAGGATTTGAACAGTGGGGCATAATCTTATAATTAGAGCAAGGCCGTTCAGGGGTGATGTCAGGAAGCACTTCTTCACACAAAGGGGAGTGGAAATCTGGAACTCTCTTCCCCCAAAAAGCTGTTGAGAGTGGGGATCAATTGAAAATGTCAAAACTGAGATTTTTGTTAGGTAAGAGTATTAAGGGTTACGGAACCAAGGCGGGTAAATGGAGTTAGGATACAGATCGGCCATCATCTAACTGAATGGCGGAACAGGCTCGAGGGGCTGAATGGCCGTACTCCTGCTCCTATATGCGAGTTGCTGATCTGTGACATGTCGCCACGAGGAAGTGATGAGGGAGCGACAGAGGGTTCCGATGGGCCGGGAGGGAGAGGGACCCCCTTGTGCTACCTCTAGCGGCACAAACATCAATAAACAAGAAGCCCTGGTCTCTCAATCCACCTCTCCCAGTCCCATACCTGCAGGCAGCTGTCACAAGTCCTCCTCATAACAGAACAGGGTGGCTGCCTAGACCACAAGCTCCATCACCAAAGCCACCACTGGCATTCTGCAGCTGGTTGGCAGGAAGCATAATTACGGCAAGTGATCTGGCACCATGGCAATCCGCTCGGTATTTCCACCCTGCAGCCTGAAAACTTCCACTTGCATTAAAAAAATCCCGGAGAAACAGTGAAAGTAACATTTTCTGGCGGATCCAAGCAATAATGCATCACTTACTCTAAACTCCTCCCCCCCTCCGGTCCATTCCTCCCCATTATCCTCGGCCTGGCCTCCTCCCCCTCCCCCGCCCAACCCCCTCTCCCCATGCATTCCTCACCTCCTCCCCCTGTCCATTCCTCCATCCCCCTCCCCATTCCTCCCCCCCCTCCATCCCCCTCCCCCTGTCCATTCCTCCCCCCCTCTCCATCCCCCTCCCCCTGTCCCTGTCCATTCCTCCATCCCCCTCCCCCTGTCCATTCCTCCCCCCCCTCCATCCCCCTCCCCCTCCCCCTGTCCATTCCTCCCCCCCCTCCATCCCCCTCCCCATTCCTCCATCCCCCTCCCCCTGTCCATTCCTCCCCCCCTCCATCCCCCTCCCCCTGTCCATTCCTCACCCCCCCCAGCCCCCTCCCCCTGTCCATTCCTCACCCCCTCCAGCCCCCTCCCCCTGTCCATTCCTCACCCCCTCCATCCCCTGCCCGGCCCCCTCCCCCTGTCCATTCCTCACCCCCTCCATCCCCCTCCCCCTGTCCATTCCTCACCCCCTCCATGCATTCTTCACACCCTCTCCTCCACCTGGCCCGCTCCTCCTTCAAAGCAGGTCTATGAGGGTGGGACAGGGGTAGGAAAAGAGAGGGGATAAAGTGCTCGAAATTTCAAAACCTGGCTTCAATTTTCACACTGTGAGTGTAATGCTGGAGAGCAGGAGTGTCACTGAGTCAACGGGGTGCGGTTTTACTGAGCTGTGTGGTACGTACCCCAGGGTCGGTGGGCACTCTCCAGGAGAATATTTGCCACCGTGGGCCTCTCAATGGTCCGTGAGATATCCCAAAATGCAATCCTTCCATCTGTGGCCGCACTGCATAGAAACACCCTCCTGCACAGAGTGAGAGACATTTTGTTATTTGTAACTTTAAAAAGTGAAACAGCAGCATTTCTGTCTTTTGAATTCCGATTTCCGTTAATGAAATGATTGCTTCGCTTGAAAGTTTTTAAAACTCTCAACTGTGTCAGTATGAGTGAGGATCGGGCTTTGAGCCTCCATTGAGATATAATAGACACAGAGAGACAGGGAGTCAGAGAGCAAAAGAGTCAGAGAGACCGCCAGAGAACAAGAGAGACCAAGATCGAGAGGCCGAGGGAGCGGGGGGGACGAGCACAAAAGATGGAGAGCGCGAGATAGAGCAAGAGAGAGGGACAGAGAGAGCACAAGGGACATACAGATAGATAGCACGAGAGGGAGAGAGCACAAGAAAGATAACAGAGAGAGAGAAAAGACAGAGACGTATACACAGACGAACAGTCACAGGGACAGAGAGAGAGAGACATCCCACAAGAGAGAGAGACACACATCCCCATACACACATACACAAAGGCAGAGAGAATAAATCTTAATGAACTAAATCGATCACACTGGACTGTGATCCTCAGAAAAATATTGACAACTGCCCAGCGTTCCCACATCAGCGATCGCCTGGACCCTGAGTAAGATCGCCAATTTAGTTCTGGCTGGTGTTGAATTAGGAGCAGTTCTTGTGGGGCTGTGACCCAAGCCCACCATGCACTGGGTTCAGATTGCCCAAGAGAATTGTGTGAGACGGAGCAGAGGGCAGGCAGGGGCCGCAGAGATACGGCAGAGTGAGGCCAGGAGCGACTCGTAAAGGACGGAGATTCGGGAATCAAGATGTTGGGGAAAGGGGAGCAGTGCAGCCCTTTTCACCCTTCAGCTGTGAAGAAAGGACACGGCCTGAAACACTAACCTGTCTCGCCCTCAGAGGCTTTACTCTTTTTGTTTCCTTTTTTTACAAATCACAATGCACAGGAACAAAGTTTGGAGTTTTTAAGATAATAACCAAATCTAGCAAACAACAACAAATTGCATTTATATAGCGCCTTTAACGTAGTAAAAATGTCCCAAGGCGCTTCTCGGGGGCTGACAAAATTTGACACGAGCCACATCAGGAGATATTGGGACAGGTGACCAAAAGCTTGGTCAAAGAGGTAGGTTTTAAGGAGCGTCTTAAAGGAGGAGAGGGAGAGGCGGAGAGGTTTAGGGAGGGAATTCCAGAGCTTAGGGCCCAGGCAGCTGAAGGCACGGCCGCCAATGGCGGAGCGATTAAAATCGGGGATGCGCAAGAGGCCAGAATTGGAGGAGCGCGGAGATCTCGGAGGGTCGTAGGGCTGGAGGAGGTTACAGAGATAGGGAGAGGCGAGGACATGGAGGGATTTGTAAACAAGGATCAAGATGCAGCAACACTGTTTGAGCCACACTGGCGATCAGGACCACCCCGCCCAATGCCTCTTCAAAACAGGTCGCAGGTTAGCACCGTACCCCCTTTGGAACCCTCTAATGATATGCTTACCGCCTTCTGGTGGCCGGCTGGTACGTGAAGGTCTGCAGCTTCAGCACACACCTCTGGTGGTAGAAAGATTCAGCGAGGAGCTGGATCTTCTTCTGACTCTCGTCTATTAGAAAGAGTCTGCAAACCAAAGACAATTCCACAAGTGAAAGACTGCCACGGCTCAGCATTACAACGCGGCACGTAACTGTAATCAAGTGTGCGTCTTTTATAGAGACGAATTAATGAGCTATTGGCAAGCCTAGTCAGCGAGTGCTGGCAGGCGATTAGACTTCAGAAGGGACCTCATCCTCGCCCGATATCCACGCACCCACTTTCCAGCTGGGATCACTAGATAGCGATCAGGAACACGGAGGCCAAAAAAAACAGAGGGGGAGATAAATAGAATTTTTTTTTAAGCAGCGAGTTGTTATGATCTGGAACGCACTGCCTGAAAGGGTGGTGGAAGGAGATTCCATAGTAACTTTCAAAAGGGAATTGTATAAATACTTGAAGGGGAAAAAAATTGTAGGGCTATGGGGAAAGAGCAGGGCAGTGGGACTAATTGGATAGCTCTTTCAAAGTGCTAGTACAGGCACGATGGGCTGAATGGCCTCCTTCTCTGCTGTATGATTCTGTGATTCTAACTGCAGTGCCTCTAATGCTGGCCGAGAGCAGCAAACAGTGCCCGCCAGGGTCCAAGCCTATGAATTTCCCGTCCTGACAAACCTGAACGCTGTTTCTCTCTCAGCAGATGCTGACTGACCTGCTGAGGGTTTCTGTTTTGTTTTCTGGGAAATTCCTGGTCTGTGTGCTTCGTGACTTTATCGCGGGAGGGGCGGGGGGAGGCAGGCAAGGGAAGAATTTAAATAAGTTGAGCAGGTCTACGGTTTAAGAGATTGCTCACCTCACGGCCCCATCACTGCAGGCCGCAGCCAGGAAATGCCAGGAGGAGCTAGAGGCTGCTCCAGAATCCGTCCCATCATCCACCACCACAATGGACATGTACCTTAACGGGAGAGAGCAAAGGTCACAGAATGGTAAGACATCCCACAGTAGACTGGCTCCTGAGATTAGGTGAGATTGAGTTCACTTCTTCGAACCCTCCCTGCCGCTCAAAGATCGAGTGTTCGAGCTGCTCCCAAGTCTCCACCCGTATTGGTCTAAGCTGGCCGCATTGAAAAGAAAGACTTGGGTTTTACACATTGCCTTTCACGACCTCAGGACATCCTAAAGCACTTCACAGCCAATGAAGTACTTTTGAAGTTTAGTCGCTGTTGTAATGTAGGAAACGCGGCAGCCAATTTGCGCACAGCAAGGTCCCACAAACAGCAATGTGATAATGACCAGATCATCTGCTTCTAGTGATATTGGTTGAGGGATAAATATTGGCCAGGACACCAAGGAGAACACCCCTGCTCTTCTTTGAAATAATGCCATGGGATCTTTTACGTCCACCTGAGAGGGCAGACGGGACCCTCAGTTTAACATCTCATCCGAAAGACGGCACCTCCGACAGTGCAGCACTCCCTCAGCACTACCCTGGGTATGAGAGCCTAGATTTTGTGCTCAAGTCTCTGGAGTGGAACTTGAACCCGTGACCTTCTGACGAAGAGGCGAGAGTGCTACCCGCTGAGCCATGGCCGACACCAGCCAATCTGCCACGCTTAAAATTCCTTCTCTTGGCCCACCCAAGAAGTACGGGCACTTGCTTGAGGTGCCAGAGGGCTGCCCTGTGGGGTGGGGAGTCTGTGGAACTACACCTCAGCAAGAGTCAATGCCTTCGGAGACAAGAAGGAGAAAAAAGAAGATACCTAGTCTCAGGATCCATCTTCAGCATTCTGTGCCTGTTTTTCATATGATCCCAGTCTTCAGCCAACCGATGAGACACCAGGTGCTCCACCTGACAGCTCACAGGAGCTTGGCCATCACCACCTCCAAGAAGGAGGCGGCAACATTCCAGCTCGGCCCGGCCGCCGGCGGTAAACAGCACGGCCGAGGATCCGCAGCGAACGTCACCGCTGTTGGGACCGCGGCTCCTGGCCACAGCCATGGTCCTTACGCTGGAGATGTGGTCACCGATTGTCGTCAGCTTGGACACGTGGCCTGAGCTTTCGTAAACGGCTAAAATGTTCACTGTTGTGTCCTCGCTGCTCGTAGCCAGGACACTTATGGGTCCATCATTTGACACTTCAAGCCTTTCGACAAACCTCACGCACGTTAGCTCGCGCCCGTGCACGCACTCTTTGATGACCGTCTGAGAGCTGTCTCGCGAGTTCCTTTGACAGACGAAGATGTGGCCTGACTTGATGTAGGTGAAGAGCTCGTTGCTCGGGGAGAGGCTGTAACTCCACGACCTATGGCCTCCGCCGCAGGGGACGGAAAGAACCTGCTCGTTGGTCTTGACGTTCCACAGGACGAGGTTAGCAGAATGGAAGCCAAGGACGAGGAGGTTGCCTTCAGGTGTCGCGAGAAGCCGTTCGACCCAGTCCATCCCCTTACAGGCTCTCTGACTCCTCAGCAATCTCAGTCTCCCATCTTCTGCCTTCAGCTGACGGTAGCACCCGTCCCGCCCGGTGCTGTACACAAAACCGCCGTGGCAAAGAACCGAAGTCACCCCCAGCCTCCCATGTAGTCCCGACAGTGCAGAAACTGGCTCTCGGCAGCCTTGTCGGCCAGCGGTTTTGGCCGGGAGCTTCCCCTCAGGAATCTGTTCAGCTGGGTGGTCATCGGCACTTTCTGAAACCGCCACGTCTGGACTTGCCGCACCAAGTCCTTCATCCTGGTCTCTCTCAGCACACGAGTAGAGTAACAAGGAGCCACGGCGGTCCCCACAAACCAAAAAGCGTTGCTTCGGCAGGAAGGCCACGCTCGTGTGCCACCTGTGCCTGCACAACGGGAGGAGGTAGCGGCTCTTCTCCACCACCGAGGTCACCTGGTCTCCCTCGCAGGTAACCTCCCGCCAGATCATGACGCCGTCGGCGCCTGAAGAGAAAAGGTTGCCTCTGTCTGGGCTCTGCCCTTCTCGGGAGGCCCAGCCTAAGCTGTGGACTTTTCCTTGATGCACTTGATTCTCCACCCGCTCTCCAGGATTGGAAAGCGGAAATATTTTAACGTGACCTGTAATGTTCCCGATGGCACAAACCACACAGCCGTTGAGTAGCCTTGTAACTGCCAACAAGCTGTATGACCGGTAACTTGGGTCTTCCAGGATGAATTTCCATCTACCGCAGTCCAGGCGATGGCTGTAGATGCTCCCAGCATCAGTCATGACCAGTATAAGAGAAGGGTCAACCAATGTCAAAGCTTTTGGTGTCCCCATTTTCTCAGTGTCACCAAATTTGAGTTGTGTGACGGTCATGTCTTCTGGCTTATTCTCCTGAATCTTCCATAACCTGATGCCTGAATCCGCTCCTCCGGTGACCACCCATCCCTTATCTTCATTGACTGCCAAAGCTCTCACACTCCTCCCTTTGTGTCCTCTAAAGGTGTTAACGATGTTTCCATTGTAGCTCCACACAATACAAGCAGAATCTTCTCCGACACTGATTACGTGGTCCTCCAGGAGCCGTACTGACCAAACCCTCGACTGGTGTCCATATAACTGTAGAAGACACTGTACAGAATCTGCCCCACCGTCACCACCCTTCAGATCTTGACGTAAGTTCCCAACTTTCCATATCCGTATGCTTCTATCGTCCGAGGCTGAGGCAAGAATACCGTTCTTCTCCATGTAATTAATGCTAAAAATGACGCCACTGTGCCCACTAATGCGTCTTTCCGTTTTCACCCTGCCGTCCTCATTGGATGGACCCTCCATTCGCCATAGGACAAGTTGGTTAAAGACGGTTCCAGCAATCAGTACTAGTTCAGCCCAGCTGTGGCCAACAAAGCAAGCGGAATACAGGATGCATTTCTCATCACAGTGAACCTCACACAAGGTCCTGCCTGCCTTGTAGTCACATAGAACCACAGAGTTGTGCCCGAGAGCCAGGCCAACGTACATGGCAGATTCACTGTCGCCCTTCAGCCACTGAAGGTCCCAAATCCAGTCGTGTAGTTCACGGAGTTGGCCCATTTCCTGCAGCTTTGGTTCTTTGTCGCATGTATTAAGCTCAAGAACTATGAGGCCTTTCCCTCCAAACACTGCCAACAGGGGGCCGTTAGCTTGCGCGTGTGTGGCCCAACGAGGTTTGATTCCATGTACGCAGTAGTTTCGAAGCACGCTGCACGAAAGCTTCCTGGAGTTGCCATTTGTAGAATTCAAGGCGTAAAGGTTCACGCTGGCTCCTTCACCTATCAAAAGAAAAGCTGTTAAAAATGTCTGTTTGTCTTTTATTTCTTCTCAGGATGTCGGGGGACACTGGCAAGGCTGCCATTATTGCCCATCCCTAGTTGTCCTGAGAAAGTGACATTTGTCTCTGTGATTCTGACTCTAGAAAAGAGAAGGCTGAGGGGTGACCTGAAAGAGGTCTTTAAGATAATGAGAGGGTTTGATAGGGTAGACGTAGAGAAAATAATTCCACTTGTGGGGGAGACCAAAACTAGAGATCACAAATATAAGATAGTCACTAATAAATCCAATAGGGAATTCAGGAGAAACTTCTTTACCCAGAGAGTGGTGAGAATGTGGAACTCGCTACCACAAGGAGTAGTTGAGGCGAATAGCATAGAGGCATTTAAGGGGAAGCTAGATAAATACATGAGAGAGAAAGGAATAGAAGGTTATGCTGATTGGATTAGATGAAGAGGGGTGGGAGGAGGCTAATGTGGAGCATAAACGCTGGCACGGACAAGTTGGGCCGAAAGGCCCGTTTCTGTGCTGTAGACTCGATGTGACTCTATGTAAGTGGTGATAAGCTGTCCTCTATATTGTTTCCAACTTGGTCACATCAGAGGACATTAACAGACAACTACATAGTGTGACATAGAGTTACGTGTAGGCCAGACTGGGTACGGGGTGGCAGGTTCCCTTCTCTGAAGGACGTTAGTGGAACAACTGGGTTACTAACAACAATCCGGCAGCTTTCATGGTCATTCTTTCTGGTGCCAGCCCACAAATTACCAGATTTATTGGGCTCATTTTCCACAACTTGCCATGGCGGGTTTGAACTTATGACCTCTGGGTTGTTAGGCCAGTACCACAATCACTGTACCCCCACTTCCCCCACTATGGTCAGTGGCTCAGTGGGTAGCACTTTGGTCTCTGAGTCAGAAGGTCATGGGTTCAAGCCCCACTCCAGAAACCTCAGCACATAATCTAGGCTGATGCTCCAGTGCAGCACTGAGGGAGTGCTGCACTGTCAGAGGTGCCATCTTTCCAATGAGATATTAATGCCCTCTCAGGTGGACATAAAAGATCCCGTGGCATTATCTTGAAGAACAGCAGGGGAGTTCTCCCCGGTATCCTGGCCAATATTTATTCTTCAATCCAACACCACTAAAAAAGATTATTACATCATTATCTCATTGCTGTTTGTGGGACCTTGCTGTGAGCAAATTGGCTGCTGCGTTTCCTACATTACAACAGTGACTACACTTCAAAATGTACTTCACTGGCTGTAAAGTGCTTTGGAACGTCCGGAGGTCGTGAAAGACGCTATAGAAATGCAAGTCCTTCTATTCACTTTTTAACTTGTGTCTCTAGTAATCGAGACCTTCAGCCCGAGTGAGTAATTTGCCCGGATCAATCCCCATAGCAAAAAGTGATGGTCTGTGAAGGTCCCATACTACTTATTCCGCATGAACGATTTTGTGAGGTTGTTTTTATATATCTTACGTAATGTTAACATTTTCCCTGTACTTATGCAAGATTACAGGGCTCTGCGATACAGAGTACGTTTACAACAAAACAATTATTCACTTGACGTCAATAGGGATGGATAGTAAAATGTGTCAGAATGTGGTGGGTTCCAGCTGACACTCCGGTGAAGTAACGAGGGACTCCTGCATCATCGTGGGTGAGGTCCTACCAATGCCCAGCCTCCCTGTTTCCATCACTGGATGTTAAAGATGCCATGGCTGTATCGGAAGAGCAGAGAGTTCCCCCAGCATTCTGGCCACTGTTGCTCCCTCAATCAAAAAATCGGGTCATTAACTTGCATTTACATAGCGCCTTTAACGTAGTAAAATGACCCAAGGTGTTTACTGGCACAGAATGGAGGCTGTATTTGCCCACGTAGCAGCGACCGCACTTCAAAGTGTTTTGAAGATTCTCAATGGTGCAATAAGGGTCACATAAATAAAAGTTATTATATTTCACTGAAAATTTAACTCGATCTGTTAATAATTTTTTTTTTACATAGAAATTACAACACAGTAAACAGACCGTCCGGCCCGGCCAGTCTGTGTTGGTTTATCCTCCACACAAGCAGCAGTCCTAATCCCATGGTCTGCTCTGTTCCCGTATCCCTTGATTCCCCTTTCCTTCAACCACCTATCTAACCTATTCTTAAATGTTGACCTGGTCTCTGCTTCAATCACTAACTCTTGTAGTGCATTCCACAGCCTCACAATCCTCTGTGTTAAAAAGTTTCTCCTGCTCTCTGTTGTAAATCTATTACAATTTATCTTGTATCTATGTCCTGTCATTCTAGACCCCCTCAACCATTGGAAACAGTCTGTTTCTAACTACTCTGAGCCATCCCTTCATAATTTTAAACACCTCTATCAAATCACCCCTTAGTCTCTTCTGTTCTATTTAATACAGCTCCAAATTTTTCAATTCTTAGTGTCTGAAGCAGATTTAATTTTATTTCTATGATATTTTAGAAGAGGCTTCCTATTCTCATTTCCCACCCACTTTCCCCCTCCCCCCAGTTACTTTTTCTCTCCTCTCCTGAAGGTGCTGACTCCTCCTGTGGTTCCATGGGCATCGTTTAGTACCTCCCCCGAGAGCTGGTCATCGTGAGGAGGGAGACAGAAGAAAATAATTTGTATTTCTATGGCGCCTTTCATGACCTCAGGACGTCCCAAAGCGTTTTACTTTTTGAAGTGTAGTCACTGTTGTAACGTAGGAAACGCGGCAGCCAATTTGCGCACAGCAAGATCCCACAAACGGCAATAAGATAAATGACCAGATAATCTGTTTTTAAGTGGTGTTGTTTGAGGGATAAACATTGGCCAGGACTCCGGGGAGAACTCCACTCCTCTGCTTCGAATGGGATCTTTTACATCCACCAGAGAGGGCAGATAAGGCCTCGGTTTAACGTCTCATCCGAAAGATGGCGCCTCCGACAGTGCAGCACTGCCTCAGCGTCAGCCTAGGTTTTGTGCTCAAGTCTCTGGAGTGCGGCTTGAACTCACAACCCTCTGACTCAGAGGCCAGCGGGCTGCCCACAGAGCCAGGGCTGACACCTAGTGACAGAACATAAACATGTAATTTTTTTTTAAGCAGGATGTCCTTTTCTCAGTAATTGGCAGTAATATAAATGGTGCTCCTTTATAGATTTTACTTAATAAATGAGGTTAGTTCATTACTTCAACCAAAATATCATTTAAAAATGCATAATAATTGAAAGTTACCTGAAAGGAGGTAGTCTCCCACAAACTGCAAGGCTGTGATGGGCGAGAGCAGTGATACTGACTCACACTGCATCTTCCTGCTAATTGCTTACTGCAGATTCTCTGATGCAGTTTAGCAATTTAATGCTTCAATGGCTGGGAATCTGATTCTCTGCAGCCTTCCTGCCCTGTGTCTCTCACAAGCCTCCATGTGTTGCTCTGCCTGGGGGGGTGTAGATTGTCACACCAGTCACACAGCGCGATACTGAAGCAGCAGCCGGAAGAGATTTGTATCCAAGTAAACCCGAAGACTGTTGGTTGTTTCGTTGCTACAACGTTGCTACGTTCTTAAAACAAAAAAAAAGGTCACAGCTGAGCAGATCAAATTAACCAAAAGGGGAGGCAGTTCGGAAAGAGACGAATGCACAAGGAATTGCCAAGTGTAACACCTCGTTTCCAGTCTTTTCAAGCATCAGAATCCAACCCCTTCGTTTTTAACAAAAAAAAATTGCAACTGGGTCCAGGTCAGCAAACATTGAGACCCGGCAGCTTTACCGCTTAGAAGGACACAAATCTGCATTTCAAACTGGAGGGCTTGTTTCCATCCCGGGAGAGGGGAGAGAGGAGGCAATGGCCCATGTGTCATTGTGGTGTGGGGTTTTTCTTAACGCAACAGTCATACAGTTTGATAGATTGCTGCCACTGGTCGGCGAGGCGTTTACCAGAAGGCACAAATGTAAGATAATCACAAGGAACATAGGAATAAGTGTAGGCCATTCAGCCCTTCGAGTCTGTTCTGCCATCCAATTAGATCATGGCTGATCTGTTTCTTAACTCCATTTACTCACCTTGGTTCCGTAACCCTTAATACCCTTGTCTGACAAAAATCTATCAATCTCAGTTTTGACATTTTCAATTGATCCACAGCCTTTTGGGGGACAAAGTTCCAGATTTCCACTATCCTTTGTGTGAAGAAGTGCTTCCTGACATTATCCTTGAACGGCCTAGCTCTAATTTTAAGATTATGCCCCCTTGTGCTGGACTCCCCCGCCAGAGGAAATAGTTTCTCTCTATCTACCCTATCAAATCCTTTAATCATCTTAATCACCTCAATTAGATCACCTTCTATACTCCAGGAATACAAGCCTAGTCTATGCAACCTGTCCTCATAATTTAACCCTTTTAGCCCCGGAATTATTCTGATGAAACAGCAGTTTACTTGTACTTTCAATTTAGTATATTGTATCCGCTGCACACAAGGCGGTCTCCTCTACATTGGGGAGAAGACTGGGTGATCGCTTTGTTGAACACCTCCGCTCTGTCCGCAAGCATGACCCTGACCTGTCAGTCACTTGCCATTTTCAGTCCCCTTCCCACTCCCACTCTGACCTCTCTGTCCTCGGCCTCCTACACTGTTCCAATGAAACTCAACGGAAGTTCGAGGAACAGCACCTCATCTTTCGATTAGGCACTTTACAACCTTCCGGACTCAATGCTGATTTCAATAACTTCAGATCATAACCACTGCTTCCATTTTCCATTTACCTGAGGAAGGAGGAAGCCTCCGAAAGCTTGTGAATTTAAAATAAAATTGCTGGACTATAACTTGGTGTTGTAAAATTGTTTACAATTGTCAACCCCAGTCCATCACCGGCATCTCCACATCCATTTTTTGGGTCAGCCAGTGCTGGTAATGGTTCTGCTGCTGCCATTTATAGCTACTCCTGATCAATCTTTTGTTTCTCAACCTGTTCCATTATCACCTTCCTTACCTTGCACCATCATCCCTTTTGTCATTTAATCACTTGTGCCCTCCACCCTATCACAGGCCTTCCCTTTTGTTCTTTCCTCCTCCTCCCCTTTCCCTGACTCTGTACTTGCTCAAAAACGTTAACTCTTTTAACATCTTCCAGTTCTGACGAAAGGTCTTCGACCTGAAACGTTAACTCTGATTCTTTCTCCACAGATGCTGCCTCACTTGCTGAGCTTTTCCAGCATTTTCTGTTTTTATTTCCGATTTCCAGCATCCGCAGTATTTTGCTTTTGATTATTCTGGTGAATCTGCACTGCAGCCCCTCCAAGGCCAATACACCCTTCCTGAGGTGCAGTGCCCAGAACTGAATGCAGTGCTCCAGGTCAGGTCTAACCAGTGCTCTGTACAACTGCAGCATAACTTCCACCCCTTTGTATTCCAACCCCCTTGAGATGAAAGCCACGAAGAATTTTTATTTCTATTATATAGAAGGTGGTTAGAATGTGGAATTCCCTGCTACAAAGCTATTGTTGCAGCAGACTTCATAAATTATTTTAAAAAGGGAATTAGATTGTTGCATGCAAAAGGGATATTAAAAGGGTACATGGAGCGAGCAGGAGAGTGTGATTCATAAGAGGTGGTTTATATGGAGAAAAGCAACCATTTCTGTGCTGTAACAATCTATGATTCCACTACCAGCTCTGAACCAGCCAGTCATAGACAGAGTCCACAGTCATTGGGGCAGACTGGCCATGTGGGGAACGGGGAGATTCCTCGCGTTCCCCCCTGAATGGTTCTGTGAGAGTCCTGAAGAACCCCACGTTCTTTTGGGGGAGCCAATAACATGAATGAAGTCAACGACTCTTGTTTATGACTTTGTACAAAAAACTTGCATTTATGTCGTGCCTTTCACATAGAAAAATGTCCCCATGTGCGTCACAGAAATGTAATCAAAAAATGGACACTGAGCCAAAGAAGGAGATATTAGGAGGAGTGACCAAAAGCTTGGTGAAAGAGGTGGGTTTTAAGGGGTGGGGGGGGTCTTAAAGAAGGAGAGGAGGTGGAGAGACAGACAGGGAATTCCAAAAGCATGGGGCCAAGGAGGCTGAAGGCAGGGTCACCAATGGTGGGGTGAAAGTGGAGAGATCCACAAGAGGCCAGAGTTGTAGGGCTGGAGGAGGTTGTAGAGATAGGGAGGGGCGAGGCATATAGCGATGAGAATTTGAGACGTTGGGGGACTGCGAGCCAATGTAGGTCAGGGAGGACAGAGGTGATGGTTGAGCGGGGTTTGGCATGCATGAGGGTTTCAGCAGCAGATGGGCTGATGAGTTTATTTGGAGGGAGAAATTTAAGGAGCAGTCCTACATCAGTAGGTAACGTGTAAAGGGAAAATAAAATTCAAGCAACACTTAGGTTGAAGATGATACCGAAGCATTTATGAAATGTTACACATCTGGTTGTCACAATTTTTAGTCACACTTTTGTGTCAATTTTGGTGTAAACAATCACTATGTAGTTGCAGCCTCTGAGCACTAGGTGGTTCTGTGGATCCAGTTTCTGAAATGTTTTTAATATATAACTTACTATGGGCAACACCATTTATGGTAATTGATTCCCCCGTCCTTGGAGAAGAGCTTACCTCCACTTAGCATCACCTACCTGGGCACAGATCACAAACTCCACTGTGCATGGTTTAGTAGATCCATTCTTCAAGGGATTCTTCATGGGGGTTTCCAAACTTACATCTGCATGGGCTGCATAGTGTGTGTACTATGGACACCCGAGAGTTGAAATCCACGTTCATGTTAACTTGCAGATATCTCGAGTTGCTGATACCAAAAGACCCCGGAATTTTGGTTTAGAATTTATCAACTAATGAGAATGGCCCTTTTCAAATCTCCTAGCCCATGAAATTCAAACCATCCACCAGTAAATCAGCGATATAAGCACGATTAGGTCGGAGATGCCTTGGACTTTGGAAGACTAGGTTGCCAGTGATCGGCAGCAGCATGTGCGCCTAGGTCTGCAGGTCGGATCCCCTGCTCTGAGTCACTGCGCTGGGCTGGAATTTCTAAATAAGAAAGCCGGAGAGGTGGTTATGCAATTGCGGAGATTAAATTGCATAAAATCCAAGCAAGTTCAGTTTTAAACTTTTTTGTTTTATTATTATCGGTGAAGATTGCACAGCATGTTTCAAGTCAACATAAAGACAGGCAGACTGAAGTATACAATAGACAAACTAATTCAGTGAGTTTACACATGCAGTACAGACAAGAAACATGTCGTCCTTATTCAGACCAAGCTGACACGTGTTACCTGAGTAACCCAAGAGAATCTTGGGGGAATTGAGTGCAAGATCTACAATTATAATAAATACGTTGGGCAGACTCCCAGCCACAAAACACATTCCCTAACAGAGCAGACAAATTAAATACAAATGAATAAATTCTTTAATAAATACTAAATAATTTAGAGTCACAAAGTGAGGGTGAAAATTAATAAATAATAGAACTGACTTCTTTAATACAATATTCAAAAAGAACAGACAAGTGTCACAAATTGAAGACGATACTCATTAGAAATATAAATAAGGTATGAATGTCTTAAGATATAATATGAGTAAAATAAACATACAATATCACACAGTGAGGATAATGGCCATTAAATGGAATTGTTTTTAACTTTGCTTTTAAATGAGATCTTTTAAAATGATCAAAACAAAAACTATGATTTGAAACATTTTTGAGAAATTTCAGATTGAAGACTAGAGAAGCTGGGATTGTTCTCCTTCGAGCAGAGAAGGTTAAGGGGAGATTTAAAAGAGGTGTTCAAAATTATGAGGGGTTTTGATAGAGTAAATAGGGAGAAACGGTTTCCACTGGCAGGAAGGTCAGTAACCAGAGGACACAGATTTAAGATAATTGGCAAAAGAACCAGAGGGAAGATGAGGAGAATTTTTTTTTAAACACACAGCGAGTTGTAATGATCTGGAACGCACTGCCTGAAAGAGTGGTGGAAGCAGATTAAATAGTAACTTTCAAAAGGGAGATGGATAAATACTTGAAAGGGAAAAAGCAGGGAAGTGGGATTAATTGGATAGCTCTTTCAAAGAGCTGGCACAGGCATGATGGGCCAAATGGCCTCCTTCTGTGCTGTTGGATTCTGTGAGAAGGCTTGACACTGGATTAGGATTACCAGATGCTTTTTTGTGTGCAGACTGCAATATAAATGTAAGTGGCTGTTGCCTGTATATTATGGCAGTGTCTTTAATGCAGACGTGACCAGTGTATGTGTTGCTACAGCCCCTCCTCAGATCTACCACTGTACAGCCAACAAATTGCACATAACTGTAGCACCATTCCAGTGAAAACACAGGCCAATTGACCGAGGGACTCAGTGGGTCAATCCATCATATGCTGTGGTACGGAGACAAAAAAAACCCAGAAAGTTCAAGTTTCAATTCTCAGACTCTGAGGAGTTCATTCAGACCAGCAATGGGAGAGTTTACAATGAGCTTCAGTGTCCCAGGCTAGAGAGAGGGGGGGGGGGGGGGGGGAAACACAGCCTGGGCGGGTGCTCCTGATCACTAGAAAATGTGCATGTGTGGGTACAAGCAAGGACAGGATCAAGCTCAGCTGTGATTCCCTCCATTGCTGAATAGCCTGGCGATACTCATTGTCTGGGCACATCTGAAAAAGGATCACTTGGATGAGGTACCAAAGTGTGACTATCAAACTCTAGAAGTGAAAGTTCAGGAACGGAAAAAATCATAAAATAGAAACTTGGCTTTTCCTTGACTGTTTCTATGTGCACGACCAGGTCCAAAATTATATACCGTAACTGTCTAACCTGAGAATCAAGACTTTGATTGCTTATTTGATCCACTTCTAAATAGGACCCTAGCATCATTATACTGCTGTAGTATTAAATATATATGGAACCACAAGGAACTGAATAAGCTTATCGATATAGTTTTTTTGGACTGGGCACCACCAAACAACTGAGGTGCCCACTATCTGCTGCACTCACCTTAACGGAAAGATTCAGGCAGTTCACTATCTATTGTCAAACAGTAACCGTGTTCTTTGTACATGCATTTAAGATTTCATTGCAAATAGTGAACAGTAGAACTCTCCCCTCCTCTCCTTGTCCAGATCTGGCTATTAAAGCTGCACGACCCTGGCTTTCCGTATAACTACAGTAAGTAAATGCACTGCTCTATGTGGTGCTGAACTATCATGACCTGGGTTTGATCCTTGGTCTGTAGTGAGTTAGCCAATCTTACCCAAGGTAGTATTTGGGGGCTCAAAAAATGTTCTTGGTGAGCCTGGTCTGGAGGGAAAAGAGGAAAATTCAGCCACTGCTCCCACTCCTGATCGCCAATTAGTGGGCCCTGTTTGAAAGGGCACGTGTGAATCTCGGGCAAGACCAGGATCAGGCTCAGCTGGGTTGCTGTCAATCAGTGTGCTGACACTCCGTGCCCGGACTGACACAGGACGGGTGGCCACATGCCAAAGAGCTGCCTGTGGGCTGGGAAACCATAACTCAGCGAGAGTCACAACCTTAAAAACACAAACAATATCACAGGTCCCATAGAACTTATTTGAAAATTGCTACAGTCATGGCTTTCAGTCACAGAGCTTCCCCAACACCCAAATTCAACAGCGATGGGTACATCCAGATTCATCATTTCTTTACCAGATCATGGGGCAGGTTTGATGGGCCAGACGGTCGTTTCCTGTCCTTCTTTCTGACGCTCAGAGAGCTTGTCCTGTGGAAACGGACAGTTTCACTAATGCCCATTAACCGGCCATTCCCTGGTCAGGCTGGTATTTAACTTATCAGGGCTTAGTGCCTATATTGGAACTTGCAAGCTCTCCCAGTTCTCTAAAATATAGATCCCCTAAACTATATTTTAATTTCGAGATATCAATCTGCCATTCTCCCTGTACTGAAAGCAAGACTCGTGACTGGGACAAATGATTTGGAGCAACGCAAGATCCCACAAATGTCTTCACTAACCACGTAAGGCACAATTTGGCGCCCAAGTACTGCAAGAGTCCCGAAGACAGTAAAAATGTCAGTCTACAGCGATAACAAACCACTTGCTCTACTCATGGCACCATCTTCTCCAACTCACTTTCCCAGGACCTCCAAACTGTGGAAATCCTCACTCCCTTCAGTGCTCCCTTCCTTCAAACCTACCTGCAAACCTTTAAAATTCAAGTTTGGCGTCAATTAACCCTCTTGCTTTATCTCATTTTCTCTCCTACTTTTTCTTTTAAGGTTTGATTGTGCCCTACACTATTGGCCTTGACTCTTCGCCTAGGAGTCTAAGAAACAACAAAAAATTAAATCCTCCAGTGAGCTTTTATTTTGGTGTGTGTGTAACACTTTTACTTCTTAACCCATGGAATTAGATGAGTCTTTTTTTCTTGAGGGGGAGCGAGAGGGGGAATGACCTGCAAGATCTTGTTAAAAAGTTAACATCTGTGCAAACCACAGGACATCCAAAGTGCTAGCAAAGAACACCACTCCCCTAATAGATAAATAAAGCTACTGTAATTAAATTCACACTAGTGTCTGCATGGGTCAGAAATGCACTTATTTTTAAAAGGGAAAAATGTCCATCTTTTGGCAAACACTGAGACATCAGAAGGGTTAAACAGTGCAATGTGTGTGGAGATGAAGAAAGGGGAGGGACAGAGGCAGTCAGAGCCTCCAGTCCTTCCATTTTTACAGGAGTTCTTCCTGCTTTGGTAGTTTCCATGGATCATCCAAGCAGCTAGCATACCAGAGTCAGAAGTGAGGCAACCAAGACATTGGGAAAAGGAAAACAAATCCCTTAGACACTGGAAATCTGAAGTAAAAACAGAAAATGCTAGAAACGGACAGCAGGTCAGTTGGATTGTGAAAGAGGGCAATGTTTTGGAGTGGGAACATTCACTCAGAGTTACTAATTCTGATGCGAGGTTCTGCCTGGGACATTAACCTGTCCTTTCTCTTTCGCTGCTGTGTATTTCCAGCATTTTCTGTCCTTATTTCAGGATAGTTGTGGAAATGTTCTCGAATGAGGTGCTGGACTATTGCTTTGAGTACAAATGTCATGATGCAGAGAGAACTGTAAGTGTCTTACGATCTGGTGCTAAAAAAAAAAGTGGCATTGATGAATTATTTCATGTCTTCATAGCTTGTGGACTGGAAATCTTTCACACTTGTGAAAAATAACTCTTCCCTCCCATTATACTGCTGCTAGTGAGACACTCTCAAATTAACAAACGGTTGCACAATATGTGAACTGGTTGCACTGAGTTAACTGATCTCATCTGGGACAGCAATCGGAGCAATATACCTGGCCTCAGGAGCCTCGGTTGTGGGGGGGGGGGGGGGGGGGGCGGGGAAGAAAGGCAGCAAGAGTTCCCTGGCCTTATCATTTTCCAGTGACCTCCATTGGAAAGGGGACATCGGACGAGGACAGTATCAGGCTCTGACTCAGCTATGGTGCCCTCCATGGTGCAGCAGCCTGCCGCCACACGCTGTCCAGACTCGCATATGAGTAATGACATACTTGGGTGAGGTGTTAAGGGCAACCAGGCCATGGAACTGACCTCCAGCAGGGAGCAAGAACTGGAGGAGAGGGTGAGAGAAATTGAAAGGGGATTTTTTAAAAAATCAGGAAAACAAACTCATGTCGGATTAATCCCAGGACAAAACAAAAAATGAAAAGGACTAAGGAAGAGAAGGCCGAGAGCCTAGTGGCAGTGCGCTGACTTTCCAATCATGCAGCAGCAGGTTTAAGTCTGGGTATGCCCATCAATTTAGCTTCTGTGCCACAAGAGGATGAGCTTAGGCAGTTTCTGCAGAGGTGCCAAGAAATGTCCGTACCCTCTTTCAACCCCTGATCTGCCCTCTAGTGGAGGTGACCCTTTGTTGGAGGGGGAAGAGAAGAGACACAAATGGGAAGATTAAAACTATCTTGCTCCCCCCCACAACAACATACAAAATTAGAAAGGTGGTGCTTTATGTATCAATGCAGAAAATTTGTGACATGCAGATTTAAAAAAATTAAATATCTGAGCATTATTAAGAGTTAATATACATTTTGGGCATATATATATTATTTTAAAGTTCTTTTTTTCTGAATACTGTACATTGAGAGACTTTCTCTTCCCTTAATGAAATAGTGGCATCACACGTCACCTAGGTAACCTGTTTCTCTGTGCGTAATAGTTCACGTGCCTAAAAGTCTGAGAACGATTGATCCAACTCTAGAAATGCTACACTGTCAAGGTGGAGTTCCACGATCTCCCCTGATGGCTTGGTGGGTGAATACACCACTTGCTGCAGTACCGGGCCATGAATGACCAGGGAAGCCTCAGGTTTGATCACTGGTCTGTGCCGATAGCTTGGGCAGTGGTGGCAGCACATCAGTTCATCTCAACAGCCTATCTATCCAGGGCAGGGTAAAGAGACAGCCAAGATTCTGACCCTGATCCCTATCCAGAGACCCTTGCTGGAGTGTGTGGCTGTGAACATCAGTAGGGACCAGGACAGATTCAGCCCTGATACTGCCCTCTGAGCAAACAGCTTGCTAATGTTGCTGTGATGGCTTACAGGGCTACTTGGGTGAAGTACCAGAGGGCACCTAACATATCCCGGCAAGACTCACTGTCTTCAGGAGAGGAGGGAAGAAAATGTGGTGAAGCAGGGTGGGGTAAGATAGAGGTCCACTGCTGAGAGTCATTGGAAACAGCTCTGTTCTGTCAAGTCCCTACATTATGTGCTATTAAACAAAAACACATAAATCCCCCTCCCCCATTTCCTCTCCATCTCTCCTGAAGATCTTGTCTAGTCGCTAGAGTGCAGTTGCACAGGCACGCCATTCCTTACAGTCCCTGGCCCAAGTAGCCGTTCTTCACCTGAGCCAAGGGTGTGTCAGCAGGCTATTCAACTGCCAAGGGCATCGCAGCCAAGCCCAAGCCTTGCCCTACGTCCACAGAAACACACACTTCCAGTAGGGTTTGTTGAATAGTGACCAGGAGCAGGAAGCCTGACCGATTTCCCCTGCCCTAAAGTGATCACTGTAAAGCCAATTGTAGCTCCCCCATTGCCATCCTGACAGGCTAGCTAATACAGCACAGGCCAGGGACTGAACCTGGGACCTTCCTAGTGGAGTGCGTTATAGGCCAATGTTGAGCAGAATTGAAACGATTCATCAAAGGAGGAATGGCGAGTGGTAAAAAGAGATGCAAAGAAAAAGCACGCAAGTTAGAAATCTGAAACAGAAACAAAAATGCTGGAAATACACAGCATCTGAAATAGAACCGCATTAATATTTTGGGTGCGACCCTCAGTTAGAACAAAACAAGAAGAAGTCAATCGCCCTTCAGCCCCTCTCCTGCCAAGAGGTGTGTGAGCGGGTCAGCTGCCTACCCACCCCTCTTAGCCAGGGGCTGGAAAGGGTTAGAGGTGAAATGGAAAGAATAAAATAGCCTTACCAAAAGCAAAATGACTTGAAGGTTGCCATTCCTAATCACGACCCATTGATCTGTGTTCGAAAGCGTGCGCGTGCCGGGTAAGGACAGGATCAGGCTGGGCTGCAATGCAACATGCGGTCAAACAGCCTGCCAGCACTCGCTGTCAGTAGCTGAAGGTCAAAATTAAGTATTCGTGAACAAAACCGAAAGCAATTTATCACGACATTTTTTTTTCTTCTAAACCCTGATCGAGGATGGAGGAATAAATAGGGAAGTTGGTCGCTGCGAAGCATTCAAAGGCATTCCGTTATTTTTTTTTTCAAAAAAAGGAACAGATTCACAGTTCTACATGCAGATCCTGATAAATGTTATCAACTGCCCACTCCGCAGGAGCTTCTTCATTAGTGTATTTGGAAATTGCCTGTTGGAACTGGATTTGACGCTGCACATCTGGGTCGATGTTGATCCAGTTGTTGGCGATCCATTTGGTCCCTCGGGCGACGACGCAGCCCCCGTGCAGCGAGTACTCGTCCTGCTCTCCCACCCAGCCTGCAGGAATCGGGAGAAAAGAATTACCCACACATTTTTGGTATCGCGTTCCTGACCTTTAGGACCGAGAGTTGTCCTCACCGCAGTCGGAAGAGACAAAGGGGTCCAACGTGGCAGATGGTACAGTAGCGTAGGAACTAGGCGCACTAATGTCCTGCACCGGGCGGTAGACTGACATAGTTTGTGCTTGCAAGGCAAGTTCCAGCTCCTTAGCTGGGGTACTGTGAGAGGTGTGCCGAGAGCAGGCACAAGCAGGAAGAGGGAGAATTAAAAGTCAGAGGAAAGACAACCAGCACGCTCTCCCGTGTCTCCCACTGGTTGGTTATAGAATAGCACTGGATCGCAGCTGGGAACAGTCACCTCCCACAGCTCTGGAAAAGGGGTGCAAAGGGAGCAAAATATATATATTGAAAATGGCAATAAAAGGACTAGGGAACAAAAAAATGGGCAACATAGAAACAGCTGGAACGCGAGGCTACAGCACCGATTGCAGTTAAAAGATAAAGAACGTACAGTCTCACTGCACTTTGCTTGAAACAGAGCAACCAGGTTGAAGCGACACAGGCCTCAGTACAGACAGACAGTGTATTCTTTTACAACATCATGGAATAAACTGAAGCTCGTTATTAAAGGCAGATAGTTTGGGCGATTTTATTTGCTCGGTTTAGGCAGCGAAGCTCTAATGTGCAAGTATATATTCCAGGAGTCGTGTTTCTGGGGGTTGGTGGAACAATAATAGAAAAACAGCTCAGGAATAGTGGGACACACACACTAGAATTCTTTGAGATTTAACCAAGCACACAGGGCAACTGAATTCTGCTCTTTCCAATGTCGTATGTTGAGGTACCTTTAGGTGGTCAGTTACTTTATTGATAACAAGTCTTAATGAGGTACAGTAGTTAAAAAAAAAGAACTAATGAACTGTAATGTAGCAAACCTTGGTCGATTTTTCCTGTCCCGAACCCAGGGACACAGAGGCAGCTCCCAGGCTCAGATCAGCTAACTCAACACAAATGGGTAAAATCTGAGACCTTCCTAATCTATATGACTCAGTACCACACTAGGCAGTGCAATTACCTACTGGGCAGTTAGAGGAGGCTCCTGAAATTGTTTTTAATTGAACAAATACACTTCACTTTACAAGCAAGAGTTTCAGAACAATGCAACAATGGTGATTCCCTCGAGGACAATTAGAAATGTCACTTGGACCAGGACGTATTTTTAATTAGTAAACACTTTGTGGAGCCTTACTTTCTTCGCTATGGGGTGTAAATCTGAACTAATGCATATCCAGATTGGTGTGAGTACCTTCACCATCAGAGAGGTAGTTGTACCAGAAGAGAGCAGTGCCTTGCACAGGCTTCACCAGCAGGTTGGCTCTGTTACAGTTTCTGCGTGTATCTCGTAAATCCATGTCGTTCTGGATTAAAGACTGAGGAAAGAATCAGACACAAGAGCACAGTGCATGTCAAGAATTCCCGGTGCCAATTCAACATTCTTTAGTCTGGCGATTGTTGGAATCCAATATAAAATTATCCGGGGTCACCACTCGAAAGTTAACTTACTGGACTGCAAACACTGGACTGCATACAGAACATAAGCTTCCCACAATTAGTGTTGACAAAAATATCACCCATTAATCCCTTACTGGCGGACAGCTATATTTAAAGTTAGTGTCACAGTATCAAGGGCTCCCCCACACGATCCCAGTTATGAAGTGCAATGACTGATGCTGGGATTATAGTTATATGGGTCCTGGAAGCCTGTCAGTATTTCCTCCTGCAGCCATCCCTCATGTGCAAGGCACTGAATGTCAGCAAGCTATTAAACCCTGGGGAAAGGGCAAAATCATAGTTGATTGCAATCCTGTCTTCGCCCAACATCCTCACACAGGCACTTTCCAGAAGGGGTCACTGGACAGCGATCAGAAAACTCTGGGCTGATTTTCCCTTTCCTAGCCCAAGGGGCATTGGGGGCAACTTGGAAGCTTTCTGGTCTTTATGGCTCAGTTCCAAACCAGGTGGTGTATTTTTCCATTAAGCCATCAGGCAAGTCTAAGGAATAGGGGATGCACAAAACAGGATAAATTCCCAGGAGAGCCTGCTCTGCTGCAGAGACACTGTGCTAATTTTGCAGTGCAAGTGCAGTTTAAAAACTTTTGTCTTACAGTTTTGATAAAAACTGCTAATGGTGCTCATCTTCTGTGCTAACATAGTATAAAGTGCCTTGATAGACAGTTTACCATTAAGACATTGCTAGGGTTTGAACAAAATCTCCCTCCTCACTGACGCTATAAACTACTACTAATTTACAGAAGTTATAATGGAATGAATCCAGCAGAGATTGAGTGCTGATATACGGCACTGTAATTTACACCCTGCTGCAGTAAGTACTTTAGAGGCAATCTAGCACAGAAAATCTCCTCGATACCCATCATGGGAGACCGGGGGTAAGTTCAATAGCTTCCCAAAGTCACACTGGCACCAAACAATGTGGATGGTGCCAATAAAATTGCCAACATCCCCTTGTGCTTAAATAGATACAAGTCTGCACAGCCTGGTAGTTTGAATTCAAACTACTTGGATTGAAGATGTACTGCAGATTACTCTGCTAGACATCAGCAAAAATCAAAGTGGATACAAGACAATGTTCTGCTTCATCAAACGGTTATACTACCTTAATGGTCTATCATAAGAACACAAAAACTCTCTCAAGTCTTTCTATTTCATCGATACTACTCTAACTAATGTTCCTCTGAACTTTCCTAGTTTGCTCCTCCTTACTCTCACCGTCCTACACATACTGCCTCCTCATCACACCATTGGCTACTCCATATCTTTCTTTCCCAGGACACCTTACCGCCCTTAAACATCCCAAATTGTCAGTCCCCTAACCACTACCACAGAAGTTACTTCATCTTTTCTCCCATGCTTCTCACCCTTGACGGTGTCCCACAATATGGGCCTTGGTCCTTCACCAAGGTTTTTCAAGAACGCATCTATGTTTCTCAAGAAAAAAAATCCCAGAATGTCAATAATCCCAGCTCAGGGCACCACCTTCAGGAGAGACTGGAGGAAAAGGTTGGAAAAACATGTGATTCGATGAATGCCTTGTATCACATTACTCACCATCGATCAGTATCTTAAGGTAACAGTGTTGATAAAAATCCGTGAAAACCAAATTATTTTAAGATTTTTAAAAATACGAACATTGTAACACAACTTCACAATACCCAGAACTCTGTCTGTTAAACAGACTGTCTGTAAAACAGGCACTTTAGGAAAGATGTGAAGGCCTTAGAGGGTGCAGAAGAGATTTACTAGAATGATTCCAGGGATGGGGGACTTTAGTTACGTGGATAGACTGGAGAAGCTGGGGTTGTTCTCCTTGGATCAGAGAAGGTTGCAAGGAGATTTGATAGAGGTATTCAAAATCATGAAGGGTCTAGACAGAGTAGATAGAGAGAAACTGTTCCCATTGGCAGAAGGGTCAAGGACCAGAGGACCTAGATTTAAGGTGCTAAGAAAGAGGTTCTGCTGAGGGAGTTTGAGCAGCTAGGGGCTAAATTAAAAAGCAGAACCACAAAGGTGATAATCTCTGGATTATTACCTGAGCCACGAGGAAAGTGGCACAGGGTAAATCAGATCAGAGAGATGAATGCGTGGCTCAAAGATTGGTGTGGGAGAAGTGGGTTTCGATTCCTGGAGCACTGGCACCAATACTGGGGAAAGAGGGAGCTGTTCCGTTGGGATGGGCTTCACCTGAACCATGCTGGGACCAGTGATCTGGCAAACCGAATAACTAGGGTGGTAGAAAAGGCTTTAAACTAAATAGAAGGGGGGAGGGCTCAGGTGGAGCGAAGTTTAGATTGGGGGAGATTTTGTTCAAACCCTAGCAATGTCTTCATGGTAAACTGTCTATCTTTTTTTTTTATTCGTTCACGGGATGTGGGCGTCGCTGGCAAGGCCGGCATTTATTACCCATCCCTAATTGCCCTTGAGAAGGTGATGGTGAGCCGCCTTCTTGAACCGCTGCAGTCCGTGTGGTGACGGTTCTCCCACAGTGCTGTTAGGAAGGGAGTTCCAGGATTTTGACCCAGCGACAATGAAGGAACGGCGATATATTTCCAAGTCGGGATGGTGTGTGACTTGGAGGGGAACGTGCAGGTGGTGTTGTTCCCATGTGCCTGCTGCTCTTGTCCTTCTAGGTGGTAGAGGTCGCGGGTTTGGGAGGTGCTGTCGAAGAAGCCTTGGCGAGTTGCTGCAGTGCATCCTGTGGATGGTGCACACTGCAGCCACAGTGCGCCGGTGGTGAAGGGAGTGAATGTTTAGGGTGGTGGATGGGGTGCCAATCAAGCGGGCTGCTTTATCTTGGATGGTGTCGAGCTTCTTGAGTGTTGTTGGAGCTGCACTCATCCAGGCAAGTGGAGAGTATTCCATCACACTCCTGACTTGTGCCTTGTAGATGGTGGAAAGGCTTTGGGGAGTCAGGAGGTGAGTCACTTGCTGCAGAATACCCAGCCTCTGACCTGCTCTCGTAGCCACAGTATTTATATGGCTGGTCCAGTTAAGTTTCTGGTCAATGGTGACCCCCAGGATGTTGATGGTGGGGGATTCGGCGATGGTAATGCCATTGAATGTCAAGGGGAGGTGGTTAGACTCTCTCTTGTTGGAGATGGTCATTGCCTGGCACTTAACTGGCGCGAATGTTACTTGCCACTTATCAGCCCAAGCCTGGATGTTGTCCAGGTCTTGCTGCATGCGGGCTCGGACTGCTTCATTATCTGAGGGGTTGCGAATGGAACTGAACACTGTGCAGTCATCAGCGAACATCCCCATTTCTGACCTTATGATGGAGGGAAGGTCATTGATGAAGCAGCTGAAGATGGTTGGGCCTAGGACACTGCCCTGAGGAACTCCTGCAGCAATGCCCTGGGGCTGAGATGCTTGGCCTCCAACAACCACTACCATCTTCCTTTGTGCTAGATATGACTCCAGCCACTGGAGAGTTTTCCCCCTGATTCCCATTGACTTCAATTTTACTAGGGCTCCTTGGTGCCACACTCGGTCAAATGCTGCCTTGATGTCAAGGGCAGTCACTCTCACCTCACCTCTGGAATTCAGCTCTTTTGTCCATGTTTGGACCAAGGCTGTAATGAGGTCTGGAGCCGAGTGTTCCTGGCGGAACCCAAACTGAGCATCGGTGAGCAGGTTATTGGTGAGTAAGTGCCGCTTGATAGCACTGTCGACGACACCTTCCATCACTTTGCTGATGATTGAGAGTAGACTGATGGGGCAGTAATTGGCCGGATTGGATTTGTCCTGCTTTTTGTGGACAGGACATACCTGGGCAATTTTCCACATTGTCGGGTGGATGCCAGTGTTGTAGCTGTGCTGGAACAGCTTGGCTAGAGGTGCAGCTAGTACTGGAGCACAAGTCTTCAGCACTACAGCTTTATACTATGTTAGCACAGATAAAGAGAAAAGATAAGGAAGTAGTACAGGAAAGTGATGGGGGTAATGATAAACAAACAGAGTGTGTCAGGCAGGGACAGGGAGTACAAACCTAAGAGTACACGAGCAAATGGGGCCAGGGTAGGAAAGAATGGTAAAAAGACAAAATTAAAGGTTCTTTATCTGAATGCGTGCAGCATTCATAAGATAGATGAATTGACAGCACAAATAGAAACATGGGTATGATCTCATGGCCATTACAGAGACATGGTTGCAGGGTGACCAAGGTTGGGAGCTAAATATTCAGGGTTATATAACATTTCGGAAGGATAGGAAAAAAGGTAAAGATGGTGGGGTAGCTCTGTTAATAAAGGATGAAATTGGTATAATAGTGAGAAATGATCTTGGCTCAGAAGATCAAGATGTCAAATCAATTTGGGTGGAGGTAAGAAATAGCAAGGGAAAGAAATCACTGGTGGGAATTGTATATAAGCCCCCTAACAGTAGCTACACTGTGGGGTAAAATATAAATCAGGAAATATGGGGGGCTTGTAAAAAAGGTAATGCAATAATCATGGGTGATTTTAAATTTCACATAGATTAGACAAATCAAAGTAGCAAAAATAGCCCTGAGGAGGAGTTCATAGAGTGTCTTAGGGACTGTTTCTTAGACCAATACACCGGGGAACCAACCAGGGAACAGGCCATTTTGGATCTGGTAATGGGTAACGAAACAGGATTAATTAATGATCTCAAAGTAAAGGATCCCTTGGGAAGCAGTGATCATAACATGATAGAATTTCACATCCAGTTTGAGAGCGAGGATCTTGGGTCTGAAACCACTGTATTAAACTTAAATAAGGGCAATTATAAAGGAATGAGGGTGGAATTTGACCAAGTGTAGCACCAAGGAGCCCTAGTAAAATTGAAGTCAATGGGAATCAGGGGGAAAACTCTCCAGTGGCTGGAGTCATACCTAGCACAAAGGAAGGTGGTAGTGGTTGTTGGAGGCCAATCATCTCAGCCCCAGGGCATTGCTGCAGGAGTTCCTCAGGGCAGTGTCCTAGGCCCAACCATCTTCAGCTGCTTCATCAATGACCTTCCCTCCATCATAAGGTCAGAAACGGGGATGTTCGCTGATGATTGCACAGTGTTCAGTTCCATTCGCAACCCCTCAAATAATGAAGCAATCCGAGCCCGCATGCAGCAAGACCTGGACAACATCCAGGCTTGGGCTGATAAGTGGCAAGTAACATTCGCGCCAGACAAGTGCCAGGCATTGACCATCTCCAACAAGAGAGAGTCTAACCACCTCCCCTTGACATTCAACAGCATTACCTTCGCCGAATCCCCCACCATCAACATCCTGGGGGTCATCATTGACCAGAAACTTAACTGGACCAGCCATATAAATACTGTGGCTACAAGAGCAGGCCAGAGGCTGGGTATTCTGTGGCGAGTGACTCACCTCCTAACTCCCCAAAGCCTTTCCACCATCTACAAGGCACAAGTCAGGAGTGTGATGGAATACTCTCCACTTGCCTGGATGAGTGCAGCTCCAACAACACTCAAGAAGCTCGACACCATCCAGGACAAAGCAGTCTGCTTGATTGGCACCCCATCCACCACCCTAAACATTCACTCCCTTCACCACCGGCGCACAGTGGCTGCAGTGTGTACCATCCACAGGATGCACTGCAGCAACTCGCCAAGGCTTCTTCGACAGCACCTCCCAAACCAGCGACCTCTACCACCTAGAAAGACAAGAGCAGCAGGCACATGGGAACAACACCACCTGCACGTTCCCCTCCAAGTCACACACCATCCCGACTTGGAAATATATCACCGTTCCTTCATCGTCGCTGGGTCAAAATTCTGGAACTCCCTTCCTAACAGCACTGTGGGAGAACCTTCACCACGCGGACTGCAGCAGTTCAAGGCGGCTCACCACCACCTTCTCGAGGGCAATTAGGGATGGACAATAAATGCTGGCCTTGCCGGCGACGCCTACATCCCATGAACGAATAAAAAAATAGTAGCAGGACATTTGGAGACTCATAAAACCATGTTGACTCTCCGTGATTGTATTATGAAGGGGAAATCATGTCTGACAAATTTATTAGAGTTGTTTGAGGAAGTAATGGGCAGGGTGGATAAAGGGGAACCAATGGATGCAGTATATTTGGATTTCCAAAAGGCATTCGATAAGCTGCCACATCAAAGATTACTGCACAAGATAACAGCTCATGTTGTTGGGGGTAATATACTGGCATGGATAGAGATTGGCTAACTAACAGAAAACAAAGAGTCGGGATAAAGGGGTCATTTTCAAAATGGCAATCTGTAACTAGTGGGGTGCCGCGGGGATCAGTGCTGGGGCCTCAACTATTTACAATATATATCAATGACTTGGACGAAGGAACAGAGAGTCTTTGGCCAAATTTGCAGATGATACCAAGAGAGATGGAAAAGCAAGTTGCGATGAGGACACAAAGTGTCTGCAAAGGGATATTGACAGGTTAAGCGAATGGGCAAAAATTTGGCAGATGGAATATAATGTGGGAAAATGTGAAGTCATCCGACTTGGGAGGAAAAATAAAAAAGCAAAATATTATCTGAATGGAGAAATACTACAAAATGCTGCGGTACAGAGGGATCTGGGTGTCCTCGTACATGAAACACAAAAGTACAGGTGCAGCAGGTAATCCGGAAGGCAAACGGAATATTGGCCTTTATTTCTAGGGGGATGGAGTATAAAAGCAGGGAGGTCATGCTACAACTGTACAGGGTGCTGGTGAGACCACACCTGGAGTACTGTGTACAGTTCTGGGGCCCTTATTTAAAGAAGGACATACTTGCATTGGAGGCAGTTCAGAGAAGGTTCACTAGGTTGATTCCAGGTATGGAAGGGTTGTCTTATGAGGAAAGATTGAACAGGTTCGGTCTATACTCATTCGAATTTAGAAGAATGAGAGGAGATCTTATTGAAACATACAAGATTCTGAGGGGACACGATAGGGTAGATGCTGAGAGGATGTTACCCCTCATGGGGGAATCTAAAACTAGGGGGCATAGTCTCAGAATAAGGGGTCGCCCGTTTAAGATGGAAATGAGGAGGAATTTCTTCTCCCAGGTCATGAATCTTTGAAATTCTTTACCCCAAAAAGCTGTGGAGGCTGAGTCATTGAATACATTCAAGGCTGAGTTTGACAAATTTTTGATCAGCAAGGGAGTCAAAGGACATGGGGAAAGGGCGGGAAAGTGGAGTTGAGGTAAAAATCAGATCAGCCATGATCTCATTAAATGGCGGAGCAGGCTCGAGGGGCCAAATGGCCTACTCCTGCTCCTATCTCTTATGGTCTTATGATTGACAAAAGAACCAAAGGTGACATGAGGAAAAACTTTTCTACACAGCGAGTGGTCAGGATCTGAAATGCACTGCCCAAGGGGGTGGTGAAGGCAGATTCAATCATGGCCTTCAAAAGGGAACTGGATAAGTACTTGAAAGGAAAAAATTTGCAGGGCTACGGGGATGGCTGGATTGCTCTTGCATACAGCTGGCACGGACTCGATGGGCCGAATGGCCTCCTTCCGTGCTGTAACCTTTCTATGATTCGAAAGGGGATGAAAAAAAGTCATGAGCATTTTTTATCTACACTTCACCTCATGGGTTTGAACCTCCATGCAGCCCTCTTTCAGATGGGAGAATGGCCGACTGGCTCCCGATCACCTACCCCTCATATTCTGGATAAATTCCAATACAACTGGTTCCCCTGATGGTTCAGAAGTAAAGTTACCGTCTCTGAGCCGTATAGATCAGGAAGGTCCCAAGTTCAATCCTGGGTCTCTGCTAAGTTCTCAACCCTGGTAATGCCATGGTACTACATTTGCTGCAGGCAACCAGGGATTAGGGAAGGAAAATAAATTAATAAACTGGCTAGATTTCCACTTCTGATCATACGTAATAATCCCTACTGGGACTGCATGCATGCGGATGCTGGCTAGAACAGTGTTGAGCTGGGCTGTGATCACCTCCGTAGTTGGTTAGCCTGCCATCAAGGCATTTACACACAAATGATGACCACTTACTGGTGAGTGCCTGGTCCCTGTGGTAATGCACCCCAATGACAGAATCCATCGGGAAAATGGAAATAAAAACATCCGTCAAAAAATGCAGCATAACAAAAGCACATGCAAATAACAATTTATATTTGCAAACAGTGGCAATCATTATGGTGCCAACTCTCAGCACGTTTCTGCAGCCTGCTGCTCAGAACTACTCACGGTATCAGCACCGACACTAATGCCTGTTACAGGATTAGGCTCAGGGGGTGAATCATAGAAATTTATGGCACAGAAGGAGGCCATTCAGCCCACCATGTCTGTGCCGGCCGAAAAAGTGCGATCCAGCCTAATCCCACTTTCCAGCTCTTGGTCCGTAGCCCTGTAGGTTACGGCACTTCAAGTGCACATCCAAGTACTTTTTAAATGCGATGAGGGATTCTGCCTCTACCACCCTTTCAGGCAGTGAGTTCCAGACCCCCACTACCCTCTGGGTGAAAAAAATTCTCTTCAACTCCCCTCTAATCCTTCTACCAATTACTTTAAATCTATGCCCCCTGGTTATTGACCTCTCTGCTGAGGGAAATAGGTCCTCCCTATCCACTATATCTAGGCCCCTCATGATGTTACACACCTCTGGAGGTCACAGCATTCCTTTTGGTCGGGGCTGATACTTTATGATTAAAAGATAACCGCAGAACCCTACAAAATCGGAAAGAAAAACAGTGAAGGCCAGTCAGCGTCTCTTGGGCTCAACCCGTACCATAAACCTGTCTTTTTAGATGTTGACTGACCTGCTGTTTACTCAGCACGTTCTGTAACATAATGACTTGTCAATAAGATAAGCAAAGATGTTTTTTTCTTTACCAGTTCATCATAGGTTCTATTGTCTGCTACAGGAAAAGCAGTCTCCCCTCCTCCAGAAACAGTGTTCAAATAAAATAGCACCGTCACATACCTGGAACAGAAGTGGGGTTGAAGACAGGGTAAGGGGTGAGAAGGTTAAATATCTCTGCAAAAAGGTGCAAGACAAAAATATGCAAAAAGATTCGACTTTCCTGAACTGGACAAATCAAAATTTAAACATAGTCTGAAAATTTATAAAAACTCTGCAATTTAGCACTATTGGAAAAAGTTCTTTGCTCCCTTCCTCATTCACAGTAACGATACCGGTCCTGGCCTCGACTCCAGCAATGCTTCCGCTGCCAGCTTCAGGTCAGAGTTTGCTGCTGCCAGTGGCCAGATTAGTCTGCTCCAGCCTGCTTCAACTTAAGCCTCAGGGTCAGAACTTTCAACTTCAATAGGGGTGTAAAATGGGCGATATCGGATCAACTGCCCATTATCCACCCTGCCCAGTATAAAGAGCGGCCAATTCACTATCGCCCGTTTTACATCCCCACCAAAGTTGAAAGTTCCAGCGCATGTCCCGCTCCAACTAGCTTTACATGCTGTCAGGCTTTTACTATAGTTGGACACAGGGCTGAGCGCAGGTTTTACAAACAGCAAGTCCTTGTACGCTCTGTAAACGGCCAGTCTTGCTGTCAATCATACAGCAATATTAGTTGCTTTATTGGGAGCTGTTTGCTAACTATTAATTTTCGATTTGAACCTCCTTGGTACTTCCTGATTGGCACTTTTCATTCCTGTTTGCCACTTGTCCTCTACCTGTTCATTTGTGATTTGTTGCTGTTTTATGAGTGACATTTCAACCAGTCAGATGCAAGTGTTACACATACAGGTACTTTGCATATATAATAGCGACACTTTTAGATGTGGCATTCTCACACTAGATACAAGGCTTTATAGATGTAAATTTAAAGGCACCTCGTAAAACAGTGATAGATATAAATTATTCACACCGGGCTCTCTTTAGACCTAATTTAATAAAGTCCAAGGGACCCTGACAATCTCCCAATCTGTTTTAAAAAAGGGAGGGGTATAACAAGAACAAGGTTCAAGGGTATAAGCTAATATTCATATTATGTTGCAGAACAGAAAACATATTTTAACGTGCAACATCTTCAAAATTTTACTGGGTTTTCAATATGTTACAGATTGGCCTTGCTGGGGTAGGTCTGTCCCATAAGAAAGGACAGGAACTGTGCATTGCACATTGGGAAGAAGAAATAAAATGGTTTAAAAAGGGGATAAACTTCTCCCGTCTCGGGGTGATTATCTCTCAAAGGAAACATGATGGAATGGGTTAGATGCAGGAGGACATAGAAAACCTTTTAAAAATTGGACAAAGCATTTATTTGTTAGAATTTGTCACTGACCGACAGGAGGTTTCAAACGGTGTGGATCCATTTGCTACCAGCTTTGTGTGGAAGCAGCTGGTCTCTGCATAGATTGGTCCACTGTCGTGGTGAGCATGATAGTGCCCACCTTGATCGTACTTCACCACCTGCAGTGGCTCACTGTGTTCCACTATCTCTGGAGGTAACTGTGTCAATCTGATCACCCTAACAAGAGAAAAAGTTTAAAGATTGTCATACAAGAAGAAATTAATTAGCCCCGACAGATCTCTACCTTCTCCCATGAGGTAGGTGGGTTTGGAAGAAGAAAGGCCTACAGCCTATTTATCATCCCTCCAGAGCAACATCTCAATCGCCTTCTCAATATAGCATTTAATGATGTCTCAAATGAATCTAACGTTCTAAATTCAGCCATCCTTCCTGACTTCCCATTCCAGCTGTTAATCACCCTCGGTATAAGGAAGTACTTCCCAATACCTGGCCTAAATGTTCCCTTTACAACCCTGAATTTGTGTCCTCTTGTCTTCTTGCCCTGGGGTATCTGAAAGTATCGTCCTGGGAAGAAATCAAAAATTGGCGACCCATCTCTCTACTTAATGTGGACTACAAAATTCAGTCCAAGGTCATCGCCAATCGGGTCAAGTCAGCCCTGGAGGTGGTGATCCACCCCGATCAGACCTGCGCTGTACCCGGCAGGAAAATCCCTGATAGCCTGGCGCTACTCAGGGATACGATCGCCTATGTACCAGACAGGGGGGTGAACACCTGCCTGATCAGCCTGGACCAGGAGAAGGCTTTTGACAGAATATCTCACAAGTACATGATGGACGTGCTCTCCAAAATGAGGTTTGGGGAGGGAATCCGCAATTGGATTCAACTGCTCTACATAGACATCAGTGGGTGGGAATCAGAAAGCTTTCTGATCAAATCTGGAGTCAGGCAGGGTTGTCCTCTCTCCTCCGTCTTGTTTGAGTGTTGCATCGAACCCTTTGCCGAGTCCATCAGGAGGGATGTGGGCATAAGAGGGGTGACGATCCCAGGCAGCGGAGGCACTCAGGTCAAGGCCTCCCTGTACGTGGACGACGTCGCCGTCTCGGATCAGCTGTCGGTCCGCAGATTGATGAGCATCTGCGACCAGTTCGAACTGGCCTCGGGGGCCAGGGTAAATCGTACCAAGAGCGAGGCCATGTTCTTTGGGAACTAGACCGACCGATCCTTTGTCCCCTTCACCGTCAGGTCGGATTACCTGAAGGTGCTGGGGATCTGGTTCGGGGGTGGACGGGGCATGCACCAAAAACTGGGAGGAGCGGATTGCCAAGGTGAAGCGGAAACTGGGACTGTGGGATCGACGATCCCTCTAGATCGTGGGCAAGAACCTGGTCATCAGGTGCGAGGTGCTCTCGGTGTTGCTGTACGTGGCGCAGGTCTGGCCCGTACCTCGCTCCTGCGCTGCGACAGTCACCCGAGCCAACTTCCACTCTATCTGGAGATCAAAAATGGACCGGGTCCGCAGGGACACGATGTACAAATCTCCAGAGAAAGGGGGGAAAGGCGTGCCCAACGTGGCCCTCATCCTGACGGCCACCTTTGTGTGCGGCTGCATCAAGCAGTGCGTAGACTCTTGGTACGCAAACACAAAATGTCACTACGTGCTGAGGTTCTACCTGTCCCCGGTGTTGCGAAGGATGGGCTTGGCTTCGCTGCCATGGATCGCTCCATCCAGTTGGTCCGTTCCACCCCACCTGTCCTTCGTGGAAAAGTTTGTGCAGAAAAACACCATTGACCACAAGGCGATCAGCAAGTGGTCCGCATGTAATGTCCTTGAGACCCTGCTGGAAAAGTTGGTTGGTTCCCCGAGCAGACAGTCAATGTCATTTGGCAGAGCTTTCAAACAAGCACCAAGACCTAGCTTGGCTGGTGGTGAGAAGGGCCCTTCCCGTCAGATCCTTCGTGCACTCCTGGAGTCTCAGCGCCACCGCGCGCTGTCCTCGAGGAGGCTGCGGTGGAGACGAGACCGTCACCCATCTCCTTCTGGAATGTGCCTTTGCAAAGAAGGTCTGGAGAGAGATGCAGTGGTATCTGTCCAGGGTCATCCCGAGCAGTTCCGTAACACAGGAGTCTGTGCTCTATGGGCTGTTTCCGGGGACGCACATCGAGACAGACATCAACTGCTGCTGGAAGACCATCAACTTGGTGAAATACGCCCTTTGGTCTGCCCGAAACTTGCTGATCTTCCAGTGCAAGGAGCTGGCCTCGACCGAGTGTTGCAGACTGGCACATTCCAAGGTCCAGGACTACCTGCTCAGGGACGCACTGAAGCTGGGTGCGGCCACCGCAAAGGCTCTGTGGGGAAAGGCAACCGTTTAGAGCATTCCCGCCATTGTATACCGTGGGGCTGCAATCAGGGAAAAACCCCCTCGGGCAGAATGTAAAATTCAAATTGATGTAATATACCTGTAATGAATCTGTAATCAATAATCTGTATTGATTGTAATGCAATGAAGCACCCTAGAGTGTCATGAACGGTAATTATGTACAATGTGTTCATTGAACGAGACTTGATGTAAATTGTATAACCTGTATTGTGTACGTTTGGAATGTGATATGACAACTGTATTGTATGTATTGTTGCAAATTTTATGAATAAAATATATTTTTTGAAAAAAAAATCTGAAAGTATCGTCCTGGATTACTTTCTCTGTTAAGCGACTAATATACCTCTATAAGGGTCCCTTGAGACACATCTCCTTTCAAGACCGGAGAGCCCTAACTTGTCAAGTCATCCCTCTAACACCAGGGATCAATCTCACGGCTCTCCTCTGCTCCGTCTCGAGGGCCTTCTGCCAACTCTAATTTTGCTCATTTTTCTCCCTCCTCTCCTGAAAGTTGAAACTCATGCCAAAGGCCAAAGTGGTTGTTTTTAATGTATGAGCCCGGACAGAGCACCAGTAGGCCATCTCAGCTCAGTGCGCACTTTCTGCAGCGCTCAATGGGTAGTGATCAGGAATGGGAACCCCGGTTGACTTTACCCATCCCTTGCACGTGGATGCTCAGACCAATTTTAGTGCACTCACTGGTAGGTTAATCAATTTCAGCTGGAGCAGCAAAGGCCAGAAATTAAACCTAGAACCTTCCTGGGTTTGTATGACTCCGCGTTACACCACACTGTGCATTTGTCCATTAAGCCGCGGGGGGAAGCTTTACTGGCTGTCTGTGGCCTCCCAGATTGAGGCCTGGACGGTAGTCAGCCGCTACCTTGAGGTGGGGTATTTTGGTCAGTGAGCTGATCTCAGCTAGAGTCGCAGTTACAGCACTACAACTGGCATCAGCATCTCTGAGCTAGGGAAAGAGAAAATAAAATGATCATCCAGAGGATCCCTCCTGGACACTATCCTGTGACCAGTGATGGGAAGTGCTTGTGTGTAGGATTGAGGTCAGCTGTGATGGAGAGGGGACTGGCAGTGCCTGTGGAATCATACCTGAGCAGAAGTCATGAAAATTAGGTGAGGAGCCAAGGAAAGGTAGGAAAATCAGAAACAATACTGCCACTTTGGCCCAGTGAGTTCAACTGAAATCATAGTCCTCTGGTTGGGGAATTCCAAAAGTCTATCACGAGTCTGTCCTTCCGGTTCACTCAAAGATTTTCACAGCCCAACTAATTTTCCTTGCTGATTGAGTCAACAAGGGGGCGCTGCTTCAACTAATTTATACTATAAGCCTGTTGGAAGTGGATTTATACAATGCACGCCTGGAATTAATGCTGAGCCAGCTGTGCGTGCCTGTCTGTCTGCACCATGATGCCGTTTCATGGCATAACAAGCACACAGCAATTTCATGGCATAACAAGCATATAGCCCACAGAATTGGCTACAAGTGTTCTGCAGCCCAAAACAGGAGGCACCTATCTAGGCCTGCCACACTGTTGGATCTCCAGAGGGCACCTGTTTAATATTTTCAAGCGCCAGCGACATTGCGAGGACTGCATGTCTGCCACTCACCAATAATACCTTAAGACAGTTACTTGGCACAGTACATTTGACTAATTAAACACTTAATTCAGGGGAAATAAGCCGATTCTGTTTGCCTGTCAAAGAAATTACCTGTAATCTCATAATGTGCCACAGTGTAAGCAAACAACCGGATAATTACTTTGCATAACTATGGACTCCCTTCCAGCTTCATTTGCATTTTCTCAGTTCTTAATTCTATGTATTGTGACTTTTCAATTCACACCCCATTATCAACAGAGATGCAGAAGTGTTTGATAACCCACTGTGGGGCCATGGTTGCATTTGTAAAGTTCTGCAGTGGGAGCATAATACTAATCTCACCTTTACATTACTGGACCGTTTCTACTGGAGGGGATTCCGCAACGTGTTAAGGCTGCTCGTCTCTGAGTTTATCCAGTTTACTTGGCAGAGTGGATTTCAGTTTACTAGCAGAAAAGCTGAAGCATAAACTTGCGAATGAGCAGTTGCTTCGAAATCACATCTGTGACAAGTTTCTGACTGCAGACCTTCCTCAACACCGGGAGAAGGTCCGTACAAGTCAGCAAAAGTTCACCTGAGTCCACTGCCAGGAGTGGCATTCGTTTACATGCGTGTTGGCAGCATGGAGAGTTACGTCTTGATGTAGGTTACTATGTCTGAAGGCATGAACACTGCCTCATTTATAACTACTCTGGTAACAGTGCTGTGGTTCAAATGCAGCATTAGTGCCATACTACTGGGAATGATTTGAGCAAATTCAACCCTGAAAAGCATTGCGGTAAGCTAGTCAAGTAACACCATGGTTGTATTTTCAGGATTTCATACTGAGAGAAAGTAAATACATTCTTCTTGAAAAAAAACCTCCAGCGCTTAAGTTCCTGGCTGCTTGCAAATCACCCTGGTTAGAACAGCAATCTTGGCAAATAACACAGAGTGCAATAAGGGTTTTTTTGTTTAATTTGGAAGCTCACCTATGTCGAAGGGTTCTCAGGATCTGGTGCGCCCCTTCACCCTGGTACAGCCACGTGTGCTTACTGTTACGTACCAGCTCAGTCTTTTGCACCCCACGCTGTCGCAGGTATGTTTGGAAAGCATTTGTGTTAAGTTGCTTAAACTCCTCCAGGCTTAGCAAACCTGAAACACAAAATCATTTTTATTCCTTCCTGTTTACTAACCCCAATGTTCTCTTTTTCTCTGATGAAGGCAGTGTCTCTTGCTGAGGTTCAGGTACATAGGAACAGTAGGCCATTCAACCCCTCGAGCCTGCTCCGCCATTCAATAAAATCATGGCTGATCTACACCTCAACTCCAATTAACCGGCATTGCTCCATATCCCTTCATATCCTTAGCTAACAAAAATCGATCTATCGAGAAAGAAACAACTTACATTTATATAGCACTTTTCACAACCTCAGGATGTCCCAAAGCACTTTACAGCCAATGAAGTAATTTTGAAGTGTAGTGACTGTTGTAATATAGGAAATGAGGCAGCCAATTTGAGCACAGTAAGATCCCACAAACAGCAATGAGATAAATGACCAGATAATCTGCTTTCGTAATGCTGGTTGAGGGATAAATATTGACCAGGACACTGGGGAGAACTCCCCTGCTCTTCTTTGAATAGCGCTATGGGATCTTTTCCACCTGCCTGAGAGGACAGACGGGGCCACGGTTTAAGGTCTCATTTGAAAGACGGCATCTGAATGCAGCGTTCCCTCAGTACTGCACTGCAGTGTCAGCCTGGATTATGTGCTCAAGTCTCTGGAGTCTTGAATGTCTTAAAAGTTCCACTAGCGTTGGCCGCCCTCCTTACCTCACTCTAGTGACCATTCTCCATGTATCAGGCTAGACAGCGAGTGTCGGCAGGCTGCACGAAAGCGGGAGACATCGCACTTGAGCTCAATCCAATTTACGCAGATACATGTTCTGCAAGGGTCACTTGTTAGAGATCAGGAAACTTGGGTATTTCTCTATCTGTAGCTCAGGGTGCGTTGCTACCACTTCTCATTCTGTGCTGAGCCAGATTACCTCAGCTGGGGCAAGCCTCTGTATCCAGTCTAATAGTCTGCCAGCACTCATTACCTATACTTCCATATGAAGAATGAGCACAGGGTGAGGTAATGGAAGGCAGCCGGTGTGGAACTGCACCTCAGCGTAAGTTGCTCTTAAAAAAAAATTAGGAGAAAATTTTGGGGTGGGGAAGGCAGAGAGGGAGGTACATTTCAAAAATAGAGAACGGTTAGCAAAATGTCTCCTGTAAATTGCAACATTCCCAAAAAAAAAGATAGCTAGATAATCAGAGGTTAATTATCTGAAACCCAGCAGGTAAGAAGTCACAGCAGCGGATTAAGGCAAGCTAGCAGTGGGAAGTACGCCCTCCCTCGGTGAAAAGAAAAGTGGACGTACAAAACTTCATAATGGATGTGCAACCCCCCAAGGCTGTAACTCACTATGGGGGCTTAAAGCTTAACATACACCATCAATTCCTCCTAATACCTTCTTTACATTATCTGCTCCGCATGACTATTCAGTTGAGGTGAGGATGATTAACACTGAATAGGATCTCTGGTTTTCAAACTTTTGTGTGTGGTGAACCCCTTGCAAATATTGGCACGCTCCTGGAGACCCCCTGTCCTAACTTCCGAAAGAGCTAACCAAAGGAACACAGTGCGGAAAACAGTTATTACTGTACAGCAACAGAAATCTGATGACAGGTGGACCCAAATCTGATGACCTCGCAGATTGCCCCCACAATGGACTCCTCTTGTGGACGTCATGACCGTCTGGGAACCCTAGATTTCATCCAAAAGGTTTGCCATAAGTCAGTATATATGCTAAATAAATTCAGATGAAATCAACTACCAGAAGTTTTGACGAGCTTACATGCTCAAAGAGGTGATGCGCCAGCATGTAAGGATGAGTGTACAGGAATGTAATGCTGTTGACAGATGCACAATACTCCTGCTGTCAAAGGCACTCTGGTATAAATAACCTGACTTCTGGACAGCAGACAGTGTCTCTGTGGGTCTTGCGAGCTGACATCAAGTTTCCAGTTAAAGGTGGAATCTCAGGGCTAGATCCCCTCCCCCGCCCCTCCCTCCGCCCCCTCCCTCCCAACCCCCTCCACTCTCAGCGAGTGTTAGGATCAGCGGACAGCAACATATGAAGGACAATGGTCTCCATTTAAAGACTGTTCCCAGGACCACTCTAACCTTTCCATGTCCAGTACCTATCACTGCTAAATATCGACCAAAGCTTCCTCTAGCACACTGTAACAATGTGCTCTTGACCCCCTTTTGAAGAGAAAGCCTCTGATGGCGTATCCCACCTGAAATGCTAACCTATGTTTCTTTTTCAGATCCTGCTGTGTGTTCAGAGTTTTAATTTCAGATTTTCAGTTTTCTTTTTATCTCTAGCAAAAGCAGAGACCATGAAACAAGTCGTCTGCCCAGGCTCTTGGCCATGAAATGGTCCATAGCATGGGATGCAAGTATGAAATTAATAACATACAGTATAGAATACATAAGTCTTTAGTGCTTTACAGCAAGATATTGGTTTGAAAACTATAGCGCATGTATGAATGGATCCCAAACAAAAGTTGAAATACACAGAAAATGGAAAGTCCGGACAAATCCGGTTCATGTCGCATGAAATGATACCCTCAAACATCATTTTCTCTCTTGAATTTAAGTTGAAATAAAACAATATCACAATTTTTTTTTTGAAAAGTTAGTCAAATCTGAGACAAGATTCACCAGTGCCACCTGTTGCTAATCTGGAGACCAAAACCATAGACTGTAAATGGCTGTCAGCAATTGCAATGCAAAGACTGATCTGGGAAAAGCGTGGGTGAGAATGTTTTAAATGAGACAGTGGAAGGCAGCTTCCTGACCAGTTGTTTACGTCCGCTCGCTTCAGAATTATTTGCTCCACTGAATTACGCAGTAACACAAATAGGAAATTTGCAAGAACAGTTGCATCTAGTTGACAATAGTGTCATTCTCCAGTACCAGCAGTGTAGTAACACCAGGATCTGTTGGGGTCCTAATCAAACAAACTCCTACAGAGTTTTTCATCTGTAATTAGTCTGTGGAAACGACAGAATCAATTTATGAATCCGTCTTTCAGTAGGACCGAGGCGGTAGGACAGTTTCCTGAAGCCTGGTTAGACACGAGTGTGTAGCAATGGTCCTAAACCAACTGGAGTGGTAAAAGAGTCCACTGTGATATAAATATTTGCGTAGACTATCTAAACACTACTTCACCAGAGAAAAATCATTAACGTTTTGGTTAGATGTGCACAGCCCACATTATACCTTCCTATAACAATGAACCTCCTTTCCACCCCTCACCCCTGTTTTCCTTGTACTTACTCCCCCTTCATCCCTCCCCCACCAATCCCCTTCTCTCCCCCTCATGTGACTGATGCTGCAAAGGCAGCCCAAGTTTTTTTTCCCCGTTTGTTCTTGGGACGTGGCCAAAGCTGGCAAGGCCGCATTTATTGTTCATCCCTAGTTGCCCTGAACGCAGTGATTGTTTGCACAATTGACTGATTGACTCTTAATGCAAGCCAAACAATGTGACCAAACCAGACTGGGCAGGGGTGGCAGCTTCCCTTCCCCATGGGACTCTAGTGAACTAGTTGGGTTTGTACAACACTCCATCAGCTTTCATGGCCATTTTTTTTTTCTGGTACTAGCCCACAAATTTATTTTATTTCATTTCATAATTTGCCATGGTGGGATTTAAACTCACCATCTCGAAGTTACTAGTCCAGTTCTATACTATACTATTGCACCCACTGGTAGTAGGCCATTATTTATATGTAAGCCTAGACTGAAAGTCTGGGGGCTATTTAAATGCTGAGGGCGTCACATACACATGCAATTTCCAGCAAGGCTCACAGGACAGCAGTCGAGATTAGGTCCCCTGGCTGACCTTCTCCTTCCTAACCTGGGCACACAGAGGCCAACTGCATCCCTCCTGAAATCAGCTAACACGAAAGAGCCCAAGCATCCAACTTGGGAACTTCCCAGACTGTATTTCTCAGCTGGCTGAACATGCTGAGGTATTGGGGCAAGACCTGGGAGCTAAAATCTAAGAATCCAAGGGAGACGAATTTATCACACGTCTGTTTAAAAGGCAGTCAGAATGCATTGCAAAATATTTTTAAGGCTATCTGTCATAATGATATCAGATGAACTTACTCATCTTTAGTCAGATACATATTAACTCTGGCAACAATTTTACGATTTCATAGAATCATACAGATCATAACAACTCGCTGCATAAAATAAATTCTTTTCATCTCCCCTCTGGTTCTTTTGCCAATTATCTTAAATCTGTGTCCTCTGGTTACCAACCCTCCTGCCAGTGGATATAATTTCTTCCTGTCTACTCTAGCAAAACTCCTCATGATTTTGAACCCCTCTATTAAATCTCCCCTTAACCTTCTCTGCTCTAAGGAGAACAATCCCAGCTTCTCTAGTCTCTCCACCAGTTTAGAAGTCTCTCACCATTTCCATCAGGGTCAGCCTTGAGTCCTGTATAGATATCCCGAATATTTTCAGGAGTAATCCAGACACCATCACCAAAACGTGTATGTGTCAAAACCTGTCATTAAAATAAAGCCTTTGTTAACATGCTATACAGTACTATATAACCGCACAAGCTAGGAAGATAAACAGGTAGGGGACTACAAGTCTGACGAGATTACTATATAGTAACCTATTGTGGACCACTACTCTTTCTAACTATAATATCTGAAGTTAGTACAGGTCATATTTTTGATATTTTGAAACAACCTGCTGGGCTGGTTACCTGAGGTCTCCATGTCTGGTTGCACTTCCACTAAACACTGATCTCAATCCACACCCCAAAATAAAACTGGCTAATTTCAGCTCCAAATCGCCAGCATGCTCCCTGCATACCTGATCCGATTTTTCTCTGCTTTGATGCTGCGTCTCCCTCTTGGCCTCACTCTCAGAGTGGATGGGGAGCTCTACTGAAGCCGAGCTATCGTGATGTCCTCAGCACAAATGAAGGAAACAGTGCACTTTCACAAATGTTTTTTTTTTATTCGTTCATGGGATGTGGGCGTTGCTGGCGAGGCCGGCATTTATTGCCCATCTCTAACTGCCCTTGAGAAGGTGGTGGTGAAGATATAGGGAACGCTTTATGGAGGCAGTGAATTAGTGACACCAAAGGGGATTGGTAGCACATCATGAAGGGGGAGTCTGAAACAGATAAATGCTGGAAGGGTAGTAGAACTTTGGAGACGCCAAGTGGGAAGGATCCAGCAACACAAGCGAAGACATTCAAGTCTGCATTGATCAGCAGCGCTGTTTTTTTATAGCTAAAGACAGCCTATCTACTTTTTTCCCCTCTTTGACATTCAACAACAACAACAACTTGCATTCACATAATGCCTTTCACGTAGGAAAACATCCCAAGTTGTTTCACAGGAATGTAATCAGACAAAAATTGACACCGATCCAAAGGAGAAGATACTTGGAGGGGTGATTAAAAGCTTGGTCAAAAAAGTAGATTTTAAGGAGTGTCATAAAGGAGGAGAGGTAGACAAGCGGAGAGGTTTAGGGAGGGAATTCCAGAGCTTAGGGCCTACACGGCTGAAGGCACGGCTGCCAATGATGGGGGTTCCTATATTCACCAATTAATAATTACATTACTTTAAAAAATATTTTTCCCTTCATATTCAGTTGGATTAAAGATGTATAATTGTTAATCTTATGATTGGAGAAGCTTTCAGGCATAGTGACTCCTTCCAGGCAGTTTTTCCTGATCATTAACATCTGCTTCAGATTCTACAGTCTCTCCCCTTGCCCCAACCAGTCCTTGCAGAGCACCAGCCACATTAGAAAATTCTCTACTTTACACTTAGCCATCAACTCTTGGGTAAGATCAAGCACAAAGCAGAGCTCCCTTTACAATAAATACATGTGGAGACTGTAATCATCCACCCTAGTGAGTCAGTGCTGCAGTTAATTTTGTTTCAAACAGGCAATGAGATGAATGGCTAGTTAGTCTGTTTTGGTGATGTTGGAGGAATGTTGGCCAGGAAACCCAGAGATTTCCCTGAATCAGAACAGACAGACGGGCCCTGATTTTGCATCTCATCAGAAGGACAATCCCTCCAATGGTGAAGCACCCACTAGGCTGTCAGCCTAGATTATTCGCTCATATCCTGGTACGGGTAACCCTTTGATTAAGGGGTGAGAGTATTACCAACTGAGCCCAGCTGACAAAATTACATTGTCCTTCAATTTGATCATAAAATGCACATTGCTACCTATTCCCCACTGGACTGTTCAACGGAAGGTGCTATTTGTTGAACCATAGCCATGTGCTTTTCAACCACTGATATCATTCTGTGGAACAATTCACTTAAGAAGAGGGAGTTAGCATTATTTGTGTAAGATTTACATATCTAATTCTGAAGCTTTAAACACTGGGACCCATCATGTATCAGAATTTTAAAACTAAGTTAGACACTTTTACTCCTCAGACTGGTTCAAATTTAGCCCCCACTCCTGATAAAGGTCTCCTGTGTGTGGCTGCTGCAAAGGCCCTTTGTAAAATGAGTTTGACTAGTCTCAATCCAGTTCCAAGATGCCTAATTGGCAAACTTACTCAGAGATCCACAGGCTGGCTTATCTGGGAAAAGGAAAATGTTAGAACAATTAGTGGAGAATTCTCGTGAGATTCGGGTACTGTGGAGAGAGCTTTACTTTGTACCTAATAAATGCTGTACATGATCTGGGAGTACGTAATGCTGACCCTGAGTACTCAAATAGAAAGTGTTGTACTCTCAGTACCAGTATCCCTCAACTTGACAAGCAAATATTCACATAAAAAATTCTTTTTTTGGCCATAAATTACTTTAAAAGCCACAATACAAGAGAACAATGCAGTACCATCTTTAAGTAACACTATGTACCTCTTTCATCTGTAGCTGTCCGTCTTGGTTGTAGTCAAGTAGGTTGAAGATTTCCTCCTTGCTGATATCCATCTCATCGATGGCCTCCTGCTGAAGATCAGATGGCATTATCTGGCTCTCCTGGAGACCCTTCAACTTTGCTAGGTGAATAACCAGTTTACATTCTTCCTCTGAAAGGAAGTTTGCAATTTCTGAGGGAAAAAGAATAAATTAGATACAAATAACTGGGAATACAAAGGCTTACAATATGCAAACTACAACTATAATTGCCTACGTTTGATTATTTCCCAAGGTCCTGAGTTCAAATCCTACTCCAGAGATTTGAACACATAATCTAGGCTGACATTTCAATGCAGTACTGAGCGATTACAGCAGTGACTACACTTCAAAAGTATTTCATTGGCTGTGAAACACATTGGGACGTCGAGGTTGTAAAAGGTGCTACATAAATGCAAATCCTTTGCACTCTATGATCCTATTTTTAAAACCACAAATTCTATGGCCTTTTTATGGCTTTATTTACCAGGACTTGCATTTTCAGGGAATTATGTATTTGAACCCCTAGGTGTCTCTGGTCCTCCACATCCTCCAGTGTCTTCCCATTAAGTGTATACTCCATTTTCTTGTTTTTTCCCACCCAAAATGTATTACCTCACAGATATTCACATTAAATTACATTTCCCACCTGCTTGCTAACCTGTCTGGGTCTTCATAAAGCATTTTACAGTCCTCCTCATTGTTTGTTAAACTTCGTAATTTGTATCATCAGCAAATTTTGAGTTTGCGTTCCCTACATTCAAGTCCAAATCATCTATATATACGGAGAATAAAAGTGGACCCAGCACCAACACCACTTAAAACCCTTCTCCAGTCTGAGCAAACCCATTTACCCAAACTCTGTGTTTCCTGTCTGTCAACCAACTTTCTATCTGTTAAGCACTTTCCATTCTATTACAATTACTCTTGTACCATATGCCAGAATTTTTCTAACAAGCTTCTTATGAGACACATTTTTGAACACATCCTTTTATCTGTCCAATTGGTCACTTCTTCAAAACAACTCAATTAAATTTGTCAAACATGACTTGACTTACAAAGAAACATAGAAAACAGGAGAAGGAATAGGCCATTCGGCCCTTCGAGCCTGCTCCGCCATTCAATATGATCATGGCTGATCCTCTATCTCAATAATGCTTTAACAAATCCATGCTGGCTGTCCTTGATTAACCCATACACTTCTAAACGCTTATCAATTTTATCTCAAATTATGGATTCTAAAGAATTTGCCCACAACGGACGTTAGACTAACTGGCCTATATTCACTTGGATTATCCCTCCCTCCCTCCCTTATTGAGTAAGGGTGATACATCAGCTATTCTCTGGTCCTACGGTACAATTTTCATACTTGAGCATTGAAAAATTGTAGCCAGGGCCTCTGGCTATCTCTTCTCTTACTTCTTTCAACAGCTTAGGGACAAATAACATTGCGCCAGGTTTTTCAGAAAACAATTGCTGCAGTGTAGGTCGGAATAGGCTACCCATTTGGCCAGAGATGGTTAATAGTTTGGGGAGATCAAAGAAAGAAATGTGACCATACATATTTGGTAAAAGCATAATTGACTATTATATTATAGACTAAGAGTATTGTTACGATGACAGGATTGTCCAAAATTTGTCTTTGTGAGCTGCATATGCACGTACAACGGAGCCTTGGGCACATATACGAGGTTTAAATCCATATTCCCATTAATTTGCAGATATCTCAAGTTGCGGATACCAACAGACCTTGGTGATCTGATTTATCCACCCATGAGGCAGCAGAACAAAAATAAAATACAAACAACCAACAGAAGCACAATCTTGGCTTTAAGTGCTGGATTGGTAAGTCTTGGGGGCTGCAGGTTGGACACGTCTGTGCCATCATGTAGTTTATGTTAGAGGAATTTAAAACCTGTATCCCTTGTTTTTGTTTTACTGATCTCTCATGTTATTGCTCACATTGAGTCAAAGGACACTCTGATTCCTAAAGATGGTATTGTACTAATATGAAACTTTGAAACAAGGAAAATAGAGTCATAAGAACATAAGAAATAGGAGCAGGAGTAGGCCATCCGGCCCCTCGAGCCTGCTCCGCCATTCAACAAGATCATAGCTGATCTTCTACCTCAATGCCATTTTCCTGCACCATCCCCATATCCCTTGATGCCTTTAATATCTAGAAATCTATTGATCTCTGTTTTGAGTGTACTCAATGACTGACCCTCCACAGCCCTCTGGGGTAGAGAATCTCAAAGACTCACCACCCTCTGAGTTAAGAAATTTTTCCTGATCTCAGTTCTAAATAGCTGACCCCTTATCCTGAGACTATGACCCCTAGTTCTAGACTCTCCCGCCAAGGGAAACAGCCTCTCAGCATCTACCCTGTCAAGCCCTCTAAGAATTTTATATGTTTCAATGGGATCACCTCTCATTCTTCTAAACACCAGAGAATATAGGCCCATTCTACTCAATTTCTCCTCATAGGACAACCCTCTTATCCCAGGAATCAATCTAGTGAACATTCGTTGCACCCCCTTCTAAGACAAGTATATCCTTCCTTAGGTAAGGACACCAAAACTGTACACAGTATTCCAGGTGTGGTTTCACCAAAGCCCTATATAATTGCAGCAAGACTTCCTTACTGTTTTACTCCAACACCCTTGCAATAAAGGCTAACGTACCAATTCCTTTCCTAATTGCTTGCTGTACCTGCACGTTAACTTTCTGTGATACATGTACAAGGACACCGAAATCCCTCTGAATACCAACATTTACTAGTCTCTCATCTTTTAAAAAATATTCTTCCTACCAAATGGATAATTTCACAATTCTCCACATTATACTCCATCCTTCTTGCCCAATCACTTAACCTGTCTACATCCCATTGTAGCCTCTTTGCGTCCGCCTCACAACTTACTTTCCCACCTAGCTTTGTGCTGTCAGCAAACTTGGATAAATTACACTCGGTCCCCTCATCTAAGTCATTGATATAGATTGTAAATAGCTGAGGCCCGAGCACTGAGCCCTGCGGCACCCCACTAGTTACCGCCTACCAACCTGAAAATGACCCGTTTATCCCTACTCTCTGTTTTCTGTCTATTAACCAATCTTCAATCTATGCTAATATATTACCCCAATCCCATGAGCCCCAATCTTGTGTAACAACCTCTTGTATGACAACTTATCGAATGCCTTTTGAAAATCCAAATATACTGCATCCACTGGTTCCCCCTTATCTACCCTGCTAGTTACATCCTCAAAAAACTCTAATAGATTTGTCAAACATGATTTCCCTTTCATAAAACCGTGTTGACTCTGCCTAATCATATTATGATTTTCTAAGTGCTCTGTTACCACCTCCTTGATAATAGAGTCTAGATTTTCCCTACTACTGATGTCAGGCTAACTGGCCTATAATTCCCTGTTTTCTCTCTCCCTCCTTTCTTGAATAGCGGGGTTACATTTGCTGCTTTCCAATCCATAGATAGTAATGTCATCTTGGATAGGTTAGGAAAGCTCAAAATTGATAGAGCTTCAGGTCCGGATAATATCCGTCCAAGGGTGATTAAAGAGACAGGACATGTGCTCTGAGAGCCCCTTGCCTGTATCTTCAATAGTTCAATAGAGGCAGGGATAGTTCTTAGACTAGAAGCTAGCTCATGTAGTCTCTATTTTCAAAAAAAAGGGGATAAATCAGTGCCAGGGTACTATCAGCCTGACATCAATTATGTACACAACATGATTCTGAAAAAAATAGGTTGTGCCTAACAAATTTGATAGAGTTTTTCAAGGAAGTCACTAGGGTAGTGGATGAGGGTAATCCGGTAGACATTGTCTACCTGAACTTCCAGAAAGCCTTTGATAAGATATCTCACACTAGGTTACTTCACAAGCTAGAATCTTGTGGTATCAGTAGAAATTTGATAAACTGGATTAGGAATTGCCTCCAATTCCATAGCCAAAAGGTTCAGCCTAGAGACATGTTACTAGTGGTGTCCCCAGGGATCAGTCCTTGGCCCGCTACTCTTTACAGTCTTGTTTAATGTCCTGGACAGTGGTGTTGGGAGTATGGTAAGTAAGTTTGCAGATGACACCAAAATCTGTGCAAGGGTTAAGACGGTAGAGGACTGCAATCAAATCCAAAATGATTTAGATGTGCTAGGGGAATGGGCCACACATTGGCAAATGGCATTTACTCTAAATAAATGTAATGTCATGCATGTTGGTAGGGCCAATACAGAATACACGTATCATTTGCAGGGAACAATATTGAAAGAGGTTGAGCGACAAAAAGATCTTGGTGTTATTGTGCATCAGATCACTAAAGGTTCATGACCAGTGTAGAGAAACTGTAGCTAAAGCTAACAAGGAATTAGGTTGTATTAATAGAACTACTCAATATAAATCGAAGAACAAGGACCAGAGGGCATAGATTTAATGTGATTGGCAAAAGGTGACATGATGATAAAACTTTTCTTTTTACACAGTGAGTGGTTATGATCTGGAATGCACTGCCTGAGGGGGTGGTGGAGGCAGATTCAATCGTGGCTTTCAAAAGGGAACTGGATAAGTACTTAAAGGCAAAAATTTTGCAGAGCTAAGGGGGATAGGGCAGGGGAGTGGGACTAGCTGGATTGCTCTTGCAGAGAGCCGGCACAGACTTGATGGGCCGAATGGCCTCCTTCAGTGCTGTAGCTATTCTATGATTCTATGACACCATTTTGACACTATACAGGTCGCTGGTCAGACCGCATCCAGAGTACTGTGTCCAGTTTTGGTCCCCCCAGATAATGGGTGATATAGCAGCTTTGGAAAAGGTCAAAAGAGCTACAAGAATGATGCCTAGCTTAAAGGACCTCGGCTACTCAGATAGAAACATAGAAACATAGAAAATAGGAGCAGGAGTAGGCCATTTGGTCCTTCGAGCCTGCTCGCCATTCAATATGATCATGGGTGATCCTCTATCTCAGTACCATATTCCCGCTCTCTCCCCATACCCCTTGATGCCTTTTGTGTCTAGAAATCTATCTAGCTCCTTCTTAAATATATTCAGTGACTTGGCCTCCACAGCCTCCTGTGGTAGAGAATTCCACAGGTTCACCACCCTCTGAGTGAAGAAATTTCTCCTCATCTCAATCCTAAATATCCTAACCCGTATCCTGAGACTGTGACCCCTCGTTCTGGACCCCCCAGCCAGGGGAAACATCCTCCCTGCATCCAGTCTGTCTAGCCCTGTCAGAATTTTATATGTTTCAATAAGATCCCCTCTCATTCTTCTAAACTCGAGTGAATACAAGCCGAGTTGACCCAATCTCTCCTCATACGAGTCCTGCCATCCCAGGAATCATCAGATAGGCTCAAGAACCTTGGTCTATTTACTTTAGAGCAGTTGTAAACAATTTTACGACACCAAGTTATAGTCCAGCAATTTTATTTTAAATACTTTAGAGCAGCGCAGACTCAGAGGCGACCTGATAGAAGTCTATAAAAATGAAACGGCTGGATCAAGTTCCTACTGATAGATTATTCCAGTTTATCAAGTTGAGGAGGACCAGGAGACACGGGTTTAAACTATGGAATAGCAGGAAGAGACTGGATGTTAAGACGGTTCTTCTTTTCCCAAAGAGTTGAGCCTCTGGAATGTGTTGCCAGCTGATGTGGTGGGTGCTTACTCTCTTAATCTCTGGGGCAGAGATCACATCATATAGAAGGGAAGTGACTTTATAGATAACAATTTGTCCATGTGATCTCCTGGACTGGTTTTGATCTCCGGGGGTTGTGGCGGTGGGGGGGGGTCGGAGAGGAATTTTAGAATTTTTTTTCCTTATTGGCTCTGGGTTTTTTTTTCCGGGTTTTTGCCTCTCCCAGGAGGTTACACGGCTGCGGGTGAGCGGGAAGGGATGAAGTGTTTAGCTAGGATGGTTTGGCCATCATGGTGTGGGGGAGGCTTGATGGGCCATCTGGTCTTTTCCTGCCCGTCAATTTTGTACGTTCTTTTAAACCGCCTTTTATAATATCGCCCACCTATAACTCTCCCTCTAGGATTAGGGAGTTGGATTAAGTAGTGTAAATGCAGGGAGCTGGCTCACAGCAGCTGGTCTGACAGTATCTGAACTGAATGTGTACTAGTGTTAAAACACTTTATTTCGTTGCCAACTTCAAGATTACCATTTAAGCACTCAGCAGAGTAAATGAACTAACGCAGGTCCCTGGCAAAAAAATGGAAAGAATTTGTCATGAAATTCAAAACAGTTTCTCTTTAAAATTTGGCATCATTAAAAGCTATTTCAACCAAAAGCACCCTTTCACATAATTACAGCCCTGTGCATCATTCCTGCAAATAACATCATTGGTTACATGGCAATGCCTTCAAACAACAAAACTGTTAAATTCATGCAGGAAAACTGGGGTCAAGCACATCTTTAAGAACGGGAAGGAAAGCAGCACAGATTGGTGACTTGGGACAGCTCCTAGAAAGTGACGCGATGCCAGAGATGCTCGATTGTAAACTCCCGATTTCCATTATAATATAAAAAAAATGGAAACCTAACTTTCTCATTCAGTCATTTTCAGAATTCATTCCGGAGTTTTAAGGGAGGCCCCCTTTTGTTTGACAATCGTTAACAGCGGGGGAGTCCCTCAATTACTGTCGTCCGAAAATTAAAATGACTAAAGAGTTGTTCACTGCCATGCTTTTTTTCCTGGCAAACTTCGGTCTGGTTAGAAAGTGGGATTTGTACTTTCCGGAAGAAATCTTGTTGCTTCCGTGGAGAAGAACAAAACACATAAATACATTGTGTTTACTTATTCAACGATCACAACAAAACCATCATTAAAGAAAGCGAATTGTAGCAGAAACCAAGCAAACTTTTAATATCCAAAATAACGTTCGTCTGAATATTTAATTGGAATTCGTTTTATTTGTAAATATTTGATTGCAGACTTCAACTCTTCCAAGAATTTTTAAAAAAGAGTAACGGGGGAAACTATTTGGCTTCAAAGCAATTAAAAAATTTTAAAAATTTATAAATAAAATTTCCAACTGTCTATAATGAATCTAGGGGACAGGAGAAATTTTGTTTCAAAGACAACACGATATTTAAAATTATATTCAATTAATGAAGGATTGGGCTCGTTTTATAGCAAACATTAGCTTTATTAAAGAAACAGACCAATTGATATCAAGACAATCTCAATAACATTTAAAGGCAGAACATTACAACACCAAAATTACCAGATTAAAAAAAAGGTTTCCCAGCATTCTCGTTTCCCAAGTTGAAATAACTTTGCGTTTTCGCATCGACAAAAGAAACATCAAATTATTTAAATGCACCGTGTCTGCATGATGAGTATATGGCTACTCTCTATTAAATGTCAACAAGACCAAATTAAAAATCACATATATGGTGCTAATTTGTTGTGGGAAATCCAATTTACACAAATTCATTATTTGCCAATGTATTTAACGTCAAACGTATGATTTAGAGCAGTTTGCAGACGACTGTTAATTTGGACATGATTTTTTTTAAATTAATGGCCATTGACGAATTAAGTCAAAATAATTATAGACTACTGTAAAGGAGATTGGAGCCAACCCACATTTAGAAAATACAGAATAAAACTTTGCAAAGTTTGGAATATAGAAGTTGTTTTATTTGGGGTGTTGTTCTGGTTTTACTTACAAAAAAAATGCAATGTTTTTGATAATTGCAGGATTGAAAACTCGCCCCAGAAAAGAAAAACACCTGGCTCAAGGTCGCAGTGAAATCTAAATTTCTCAAAAAAAATTTTTAAAATGTTGATAGAAATGTGTAAGCGTCCAATTTTCTGCGGTTCCGACGCGACTTGGTCTGGTTTGTAAATCACCAATTGCCCGACTTTCAAATTACATTAAACTGAAAGGAAACCATCAATCTTGCCACAAGTTACGAACGTTCCTTGAGAAACAAGTCCCCAACAGAAAGTGAGATTAATGGCATCACCTGAAAGGTGCAACACTGGAACTATGATTGCAACTCAGCTGAACCCAAGTTTAGTACGTGTATGGTTCACTGCACAAAATAAACAAGTCTTCATTTATCTAATCTGATTTCCTCCCAACACAAACAGATCTACAGATGTAACGTTTTACTGCCAGATAATTACCGAGCAGCGCGCGGAGGGGCCGAGACACAGAACAGTTCCTACATGGTGAGTAAAACTGATTTAATAACGTACAATACCAGCCCCCTCCTGCTCTCATTAAGGTACCTGCTGGTCCCAGCTTCGCCCCCCTGAAAACTCCAAACAATAAGAGCAATTCGTCAATAAAACTATGGCATTGTCCTTGTCCGACCTAATGAGCAGGGATTAGGCAGAGTTTCTCTCCTATAAATGGCCCTTGGAAAGTTGAGACCAGTCAACACACCGCTTGGCCAGAATACCGAGATCCACTAAGCTGATATTTTCTTGGTCTCACCCAAGTAACATACAACCAAAAGAGCTGCGATGGCCTTCGGGGCAATTGGGAGTCCCATCAAACCCAGGCTGCAGATCTTGGCGTTCGTTGTAACCTGCTTGTTACCCGTGGCTTCTCACGGGTTGTTTGTAAACCTGGGCAGTTCCACCAGATGCTTGACCATCCCCAAGGCGATGGCCCTGTGCTACGACATTGGCTATGCGGAGATGAGGATCCCCAACATACTGGAACATGAAACGGTCGCTGAAGTTATCCAGCAGTCCTCCAGCTGGTTACCTTTACTGGCCAGAGAATGTCACCCGGACGCCAGGATCTTTCTTTGTTCTCTTTTCGCACCCGTCTGCTTAGACAGGTAAGGAGCATTAAATGCCATTGCCCATCAGTCCGCTTCGACAAGATAGCGAGATGCAACCGCCGGAAAAGTTTTAATATATTTAAATCAAAATGTCACCAGATATCGGATGAAAACAGACATATGAAAGTTGCCTTGTTCATATGATCATTGTTTGCTTTGAGTTCGGTCCAGCATTACACTGCTACAAAATGCCATCCATGTCCAGTGCCAAATTTAATTACAGGGTGTGAGTAAATATTTACATTAATACCTCGTGAAACTGACATTTTTGCCAATTCACAAATTGGGAATCAATTAGTCCAATGCGAGTTTTTTGTGTGATAAAGTACACTTTTTTAACGACGGGTTATTCTAAAATCGTTGACTGGCTGAATTGTTTTATTTTCTGAAAGCGAGACTGAAATGCGATTATTCCAATTTACAAGATCGTTGCCTCCAATTACACGACCCGCACTTTTCAGTTGATTTTATTTGTTCCCTTACTGTATTTTTGGAACAGGTTTTTCCATCCCCCATTTCTCTTCCCCTCCCCGCAATTTTTTCATCCTTGGTCTCATCAAGTCTGCAAGGCTTCCACAGACACCAGCAACATTCTGGTACTTTAGCCAAGTGGCTATTCTTTCCTGTGGGAACTTGAAGTTCCTTGTCCACATTGGACATCTGCAGTCACACATTTTCCAATAAGGGGTCACTGAGCTGAGGTCAGGAACAGTAACCCTGGCTGATTTTGCCCTCTCCAGCAATTGTAACACCCAATGTCCCAGTCCCATTGAGATCAGCTAGCTCAGCTCAGCCCAGACCAGCGATTGAAGTTGGCATCTTTCTGGTCCATGTGACTCAGTTCCAAACTGGGCAATGCACTTACCAACTCACCCATGGGAAACTGCACAAAAGATCTTCAGATTTCTAAAATTATAAATGTATTTTAATGTCTATAAAATATTTCATACAAACTTGAAAGCTCATTAATCTCAGTAACACTAGACCAGAGTTATATTTATACAGCATGTTTATTGACTAGCTGCCTCTATGGTCCCAGAGATACGAACTGGATCACATAGTATTATCCTGAGTATCTGACCTGTATTGTTTTGATTGAATATTCAGTGTTCTGGCAAAGTCAATATGGCCATTGCCCTTCTATCTGACTGCCTGTCCAGCATGAAGTTCTATGTGAGTGGAAATTCCTTCAGCTGACCGTTGGCAAACTGAAGCCACCCTCTTGGGTTCATGCCAGCGCCTGCAGGTATTCACTTCAACCTCCCTCGCTGCCCATTTAGGCTGCACCAGGTGCTGCACAACTTTGGTGATCTGTTCAACCCGAAGCTGTCCACCTGATCACACACCCAGTCAGCCATGAAAACAATGTTTTTTCCACTTTCATACCAATGTGCCTCTTACCTTACTCCCTCCTCCGCTAAAATCCTAACCCATGTTTTCATAACCTCAAGAATCAATTTCTTAAACACTCTCCTCACTGCTTTCCCCTTCTCCACCCTCAGTTGATCCAGAATTGGTGACCCTGGTCCTCTATCACTTTCCCATTGTAAACAATTTTACAACACCAAGTTATAGTCCAACGATTTTATTTTTAATCCCACAAGCTTTCGGGGGCTTTCCCCTTCCTCAGGCAGTGTGGAAACTGTGGAAGGGGAAAGCCCCCGAAAGCTTGTGGGATTAAAAATAAAATCGTTGGACTATAACTTGGTGTTGTAAAATTGTTTACAATTGTTAACCCCAGTCCATCACCGGCATCTCCACATCATGTTTCCCATTGTAAGCACCAAGTGTCATCATACAGCACTCTCACACACCCACCTATCCTGTCCCTTAGCATGTCAATTTCAAGATCTTTATCTTAGTTTTAAAAGTAGAGTTCAGTCTTGTTCCATTTGACCACAGTGATCTTATCCATAGATACATCCCAACCTGTACCCTCTATCTTTTGTCTCTAGATTACTGCTTGATCCCCACTCCCTGCTTTCCATTATCAGAGACCAAACTTGCAGCCATTATACTCCTGCTCTTGGAACTCTGTTCCAAAATCAAATGTCTCGCCATCTCTCTTCCTCCTCTTGAAGCCCCACCTGAGAACAGAAATGTGCAGGTATCACCCACTGGTACAGCATGTGGGACACCGAGGCTGGCCGAGGCACTTCTTATATTAGTTAAGAACTTGAAATAATACTGATAAGAAATCTGATGTTGCCTTTAGTTTATACAGAACTGTTTTGTTATGTCTTGTCTGTCGGTGCTGTGGAATTCACCCAGTTTACACTACGGTGCGATCCCACAATAGGTAAACTGTGCAACAGTTATTTTAAAAAGTCACAATCTTTAATTTCTGGGTCAGGGGCCTACCTTTTAAGACGGGAAACCCCATTGCTATTGTACATGTGCGGGTGATCGCTTATATTGTGATTCGGGGAAAAAGACCTTTGGATGTGGCTCTAACTTACTTTACAGTGTCTGAGTGGGTGGTGCCATTGGCGGCATTGCTGATCTCAATGGGACTGGGACATGGGGAGCTACAATTGCTAGAGAGGGCTGTTCCTGACCTCAGCTCAGGCGGCACTGCTGTCAGATTAATACAGCATTAAACACAAACAAAGAATGCCAGAACACACAACGTACAGTGCTGCTGAAAAAAACTTCTTCAGTGATGAAGAAAAACCGTAGTAAATGCTTTTTAGCATCTGATTACGATGTAGTGCTCTCTCTTAATCTCAGGCACGAACACGTTCAAAAGGGGATTACTGATTATGACACAATTACTGCAAGTATATTGAAAAACAATCTAGGTTTGATTAGAGAAATTCTAAGGAAAGATTCCTCTTAGCGAGAAACAGGAAAATGCCGGTTTTCTCGCTAATCAATGGCAATGAAATGGCTAATGAAATCACAGAACGCACAGCTTTGAAATGTACTATTTCCGAGAATGTGATGTTATAACAGATCGGTAACTTAGAAAAAAACCCTCACTCCTTTAGGTCCAATATATATTACACTGTGTATATAAATTCACACAAGCCACAGAAGAATCAGTTGTGCTCTCCCAAGTAGGATAGACTGTGTGCGTGCGTGGACGCATTGGAAGAAAGAGAATTTATTGCGGAGGAATAATGCAGGAAATAATTTATAATTTCCTCTTGGTTTTTGCCCCTCTTAAGGTTTATATACCCTTGTCACAGTCTCTGTGTAGCAGTGAGGAACAGCTGTGCCCCCATCATGGCCTGCTATGGCTACCCATGGCCAGAAATACTGAACTGCAACAAGTTCCCTGCTGACCACGGCATGTGCATCTCAACTATCAGCAACAGGACAGCATCACATAGAAGGAGTAAGTGGTTTTGACTGAACAGTGGATTTCATGTAATGGCATATTCACATCATGCTTCAGTCCTTTTCTGGTTATAACCTTCAAACCGTTTAAATCTAATTTCTAGTAGTCAGTATTAATAAGGATTTAAGGAAGCACAAGATGGGAAATAAAAATTACTAGGATCATCCAGCCTGAACCTTTGGAAGGACTTTAGAATATCTGCACTGCTCATTGCATATAAATCGCTAAACCACAAAGTGGTACGATACCAGTTCTCGCTTGCAATTCTCCACATAACAAATCCTGTCAGGTTGAGGCAGTGGGCAGGAATGATGAGTGTCCTCAAGAGGAGGAAAAAGTGAGAATCATTCATGTTGCTCTGCTGCTGTCCTTGCATTCTGTTAGATATCTGAAAGCAACTTAGCTTCTCGCCTGGAAATAATGTATTAAGCAGGAGGAAATTAAAAAAGGATAAAATAATTATCTATAGCAAACCTGTAAATGTAAAAAGGGGAAGAGCAAGCAAATAATCAGGAAGAGTATCTCAAGGCACCAACTTCTTGCTGTGTACAGTTCCATGGGTGCCCAAGTAGACCTTAATAATGTGTTAGCCTTGACAGTGTCAGGAGAGTGTCAACTGCAGGGATTACCCTTGCTGGAAATATGATTGTAAGGAGTAGGACTCTCTAATCCAGAAACTAGTTATAGAAACTCTACAGACACACTGGCTGGTTAGCTAACAGCACAGATTGGTGATCAAACCTGGTCTGTATGGGTCAGCTACAGAATAAACAGTAAACCAAAGCACGTGCTGGAAAATGGAAACCAAGCGTGATCTTTTCCTTGCCTGACATCCACACAGGCATACTTTCCAGCAGGAATCATTGGATAGTGGAAGCTATGGCTGATTTTCCCCCCACCCCCAAAGTCTTGGAGCACTAAGGACAATTGTAGTAGCACTGTTGCTGCTGTGGCTGAGACCAGGTACCTCAGTATAGGCTAGAGATTGAACGTAGATCCTTAAGTCTCTGAGGCAGTACCATACTTGGTAGTGCATCTATCCACTGAAACATTGGGGTGCTACTAATCATATTTTCCCCTTAGTGTTCTCGTCCATAAATTGCACTCTAATTTTGTTACAACCCAATCAATCTCAGGTTAAGCAAGCAGTGGTGTCTAACGTTGCGTTAAATAATTTACAACTTTGCAACCAAGGTACACAATAAAATCAATAAATGGGAAGGGAACAGGTGTGAACAAATTTACATTCCATCTATAAATATTAAAAGTCTTGCGTATGGTTCACACTTTGTGACATAGTACCCTTACATCCGGTCACGATTTTTGAACAATGCTTTTATGTCAACATTTATATAATTTATGGAAAAAGTCCTATGTCGACGTTTATAATGGAAAAACTCTATGTCAACGTTTGCCTGTCACGCTGTACTTGCAGGCTTCCCAACAACAGATGGCACTGTTGCACCTCCCCAATCACGATGCCTCCTTACTCTACCTCTGCTAATTGTAAGTCTCTGCCTCAGGCTCAAGACAATAAATATATATATATATGTTACTTAAAGATGTTATATAATAGGATTTAAATATTTTTTAAAACTAGGGTCCTCGTTGTAGCCTGCACCTGTTACCTCTGGACCAAATTAGGCACCACTCTTTGCTGCCACATCTGCTTACCATGAGCAATGCCACAGGAGATATGCTAGTAATACATTAAAAGTCCTGTATATGGTGCACACTTCTAGTCCACATTAACCTTACTTGCTGGGTCACAATATTTGAATCCTGCTTTTTACATCATCTATAATCGGAAAACTTGAAGTCAAAATGCGGCTGTCATGCTGCAATTTCTAGCCTCCTACAAGTAGGTGGAGCTGTTGCACAAGCCACTTAGCTTCTTCAACCATTTTTTAAAGATCTAATTGTTGTGGATTTTTAATCCCAACATTCAGGGCAGTCAGATTCCCCCCCAACCAGTTTACAGCCGCCCAATTCCAATATCAGTCCATAGCCAACCCACTCCCCACCCACCCTTTTTCTTTCCTTGATATTAGTAGGTCTTAGGCCCACCCACATCGTGACCCCCAACCTCATGACCCCTGACCACACTCCCACCTCCTCATGAGCATCCCTTCTTCCCCATCATAGTTCTCCTTAGTGTCATGTCCCAACACTGAACTCTTTACACTTAGTGATATTATTTATATTGATTTAATAAATCAAAAGCCTGTTTTCACTTTATTAATCTTAAAGAGTATTTTAGTTCTTTAAAATTTACCTTTCACATTGATTCAGATGGCACAACAAATCCGACAAAGACCACATACTTGATACTGTACATTTATATAGTACAATCACATTAATGCTTTAAGTGCCTTAACAGACCAACAGCCTGTTTTTACTTCAGTGCTCTTAAACAGGCTTTTAGTTTTAACAACTTATCGTTCAATTCTGTGCGCTATGAAATCCTCCAACGGAGGAACCGTTTACATGATCACCGGAAAGGCAAAAACAGCATATCCTTCAATTCACCGGTGAGGAACACCGTGGGAGATCTCCTAGTAATATACTAAAAGAATTGCATATGGTGCACACTTCCTGTAAGCATTGCACTTACTTCCTGTCACACTTCAGTCATCACACTTTGTACGATTTGCTACTATTTTACTTTGAGCCAATCAGAAGACGTGGGGTGTACACAAATTAAAAGCCCAGGAAACAATGGAAACATCAGTGCCATGAGGGGACATTCTGCAATCCATGGCATTACGACCCTATTACCTAATCTAGGCTGGCATTTCAGTGGAGCACTGAGGGAATGCTGCAGCGTTGGAGATGTCATCATTTCGATAAGACATTTAACCGGAGCTCTGTCTGCCTATTCAGGTGGATTTGAAAGATGTGAAGACATTTTTTTTTCCCCAAAGAGAAGCATGGGGTCCTCCCAGAGTACTGGTCAGCATTCACTCCTTAAGCAACACCACCAAATCAGATTATCTCATTTACCGTTTGTCAGGCCATCCTATGTGCACACGGACTGCTGTGTTTGAATAAAAAACAATGACTACAGTTCAAAAAAAGGAATTCATTGACTGAAGTACTTTGGAATGTCCTGAGAATGTGAAATGTACAATATAAATGCAAGCTCTTTCTTTTCTTTATAGCTGGAAAATACTTTGTCCTCCGAATCACCATAAGCAATGCCACTGGAGATCTAATAGTTTTTAAAAAAGCTACTCCAGACCACTCTTTGCTTCTCTCAGCAGACAGGTGAACAGCGGAGTCAACGAAAATAATATTAATTTCCATCCCCCCCTTCCTCACAAAGCTAGGAAATGGTGGAGTCAGTTCACTGAAGAGCCTGGTATCTGTACTGCCTGCATCTAACAAATATACATTTCCATTCACTACACAGCAGTGCCCCAAGCAAGCTGTCGAGACTGTGAATTGGAAGAAACCGCCTCATCAAGAGAAATACTCAATACGTTTTGCTCACATGATTTTGGTAAGTGCAGTAATGAAGATCTTACTTGATTCAGAAAATCTCTGCTTGCATGAAGCTATTTCATCGATTAGAAGTATTTTGAATTTGGACAAGCCTATTGTCAAGGGTGCTGTTTTCAGTATTTGTCTGAATCAGGAATGAGATTTTGAGGCACCATGGGTGGCAGAGCATGTTGGATCTCTTGTTGTGGAGAGTTTTCAGCAGTCTACCTTCTCACTATTCTAAGGAAATTTCTCAAAAGGTCAGGGATGACCTATGCACCAGACCTTACAGGGCATGAATTAAACCACTGTCCTACTTAAAAGGTGAAGAAAGGGCAAGGGAAATAGGCATTACCCATATAAAATGGCCCTTACTGTTTGTCACTGTATTTAAAAAGAAATTCCTCAGAACAATGATTATGTAAATGCCATTAGCAGGTCCTTCAAATGAAGCTTTCTTACAGCAAGCTCAAATCATGCCGAGAATCAGCATTTAAAAATAAATGTGTCAGAAAAAGAATGATCGTCAGAACAATTTTAGCAAGTTGAAGGGAGGTTTTGCACTCACTGGACAGCCTTCACTTATATTATTATTCCCTCTCTTGTTTGCCTCTTCTGAAGTCACTAGCTCCTGCTCGAGTTTGGTTCCATGGGCTTTGGTTGCCCTCCAGTGCCTCACACATGTGAGTGAGTCGTCTTTGCGTGGGAATAATGTTGGTAGGTTATTCGACTGCAGGGGCATCACAGCTGAACCCAATCCTGTTCTCCACCATGTCCGTACAAGTGTACTTTCCAGCATGGGTAGCTAGATAGCAATCAGGAGTGAGAATGCTGGCTGATTGCCTTCCTCCTCCACAGGCCAGAAGCACCAGAGCCAATAACTACCGAGTAGGAATTGCAAATGGTACCTTGCAGTTTATGCGGCTTGTTGTTACGCTAGGTACAGTCGTAATAAGATTAATTATAAAATCTCTGCAAATTCCATCCGTCTGCCATTATTATTTTTATATTACACAGGCTTCTCTATAACGCAGCAAGGTGCTCATATTATTTGGTGCTAGTAATTTTTTTAAAAATTATGAATGATACACTGAAAACATACTCCTCAGAATATTATTCTACCCCCCACAGCTGTGAAAATCAGAATCTCAAAGAGAAACACAAGTTTTTCCCGGATCTCAGATTTCGAGATGGACAGCAGGCTGGAGGTCTTCAAGCATGGGCCCCTCCTCAAGACAGAGATTCACCCCAAGCTTCAGCACTGGCTTGACTTGGATGCTACTTGCGTCCAGAACATGACACGAGGCAGCCGTGCGGGGACTTATGTGATTGTGGGCCGGGTCCAGAATGGCAGAATTGTGGTGAACAAGGTGTACTTATGGCAAAAGCGTGACAAAAATCTCATGCTCGCCGTCAGAAAGTGGAAACACTACAGGTGTCGTACGCAATATTAAGATTGAAAATTATATATTTGTAAATATATGTATTATTATACGAGTGTAAAGATCTTATAAAGTACTTTATCTTTTTCAGTACTGATGCCTATTCTTTATAGCAAATTCAGATCAGGAATCAGAAATTTAGAAGTCAGCCAAACAGGGATCTTCATGAACACAGGTGGATTTCTACACAAGTACCACATGGACAGACTAGATTGAGTCTTTTTGAAACTGATATGAAGTCAGCACCATCTCCTTACTTGCACAAGCGAGAAATTCCTATTGATAAGCTGCTTATTCACAGCACAAATGACTAGCAGACAGACTGAGCCAACCATGAGTACAACAGCAAAGAGGTAATGCTAAACCTATACAAAACATTGGTCAGGCTAAACTACATTAAATGAGATTTGTGCTAAATGACAACAATTAATTTGTCTTAACTAACATAATGCAAATGTTTTGGTGCTGGGGCTTTGCATTCTCCAAAAGATTCGTCTTTTCTGATCATCTTTAGCTGGTCAGTACAATGATTTCCTTCACAGAGAACTGGCCATTCGCTGCATCGCTTCTAATAAAATTACTTTTGCAGGAAATTTTGAAGTAAGTTCGCAACACCGAGATCGGTGGGTAAAATGGCAAAATTTACAGCTTAAGTTGCCGATCTGGTTGTTGCAGGAAATTCTGCACCATGTTTGCAGTTCTTGGGCACATTACTATTGCAGCCAAGGAAAAAGTACAGTGAAGATTCACTGGAGTAATGCCAGGAATGAGGAGTTTATTGTTATAAAGAAAGGCTTGAAATATTGGAACTAAAATGGTTAAAGAGAAAATCTAAGAGAATTTCAAACTTCTCAAAAGGTTTCAAGGAAGTAATTAGTGAAAGACTGTTCCACTGCTTGATGATTCAGTCAAAAGGGGGCATAGACTCCAGATTAGAATCATATAGCACAGAAGGAGGCTATTCAGCCCATCATGCCTGTGCCAGCTCTTTGAAAGAGCTATCCAATTAGTCCCACTGCTGCTCTTTCCTATAGCCCTGCAAATTGTTCCTTCTCAACAATTATCATTGAAAAAGAGGGAAGTTGGAAATTTTTTCACAGCGTCTCTATAACATGCAGTGCTTTACCAAGTGACAACAGAGGCAGATACCGTATTTTATTCAAAAAGAATTGGATGTCTGTTTGAAAAGGAAAAATATAAACATCTGCAGGAAAATGGGATTAGCATATATAGTTCCAGTTGATAAGCCAGTACCAGCAAATGTCTTACCAGCTGAATGGCCTTCTTCCATGCTGTAAATTTTATACTTCAACTTTTCTTAAGTTTATTAATTGATATTAATCCCTGGCTGCCAAGCATGAACACATATCGAGGTTGTTTTTGTGACTGGAAGCCTGTGGCCAGTGGGGTACCACAGGGATCGGTGCTGGGTCCCTTGCTGTTTGTGGTCTACATTAATGACTTGGATATGAATGTAAAAGGTATGATCAGTAAGTTCGCTGATGATACAAAAATTGGTAGGGTGGTAAATAGCGAGGAGGATAGCCTCAGTCTGCAGGACGATATAGATGGGTTGGTCAGATGGGCGGAACAGTGGCAAATGGAATTTAACCCGGAAAAGTGCGAGGTGATGCACTTTGGAGGGACTAACAAGGCAAGGGAATACACAATGAATGGGAGGACCCTAGGCAAGACAGAGGGTCAGAGGGATCTTGGTGTGCAGGTTCACAGATCCCTGAAGGCGGCGGAACAGGTAGATAAGGTGGTAAAGAAGGTATATGGGATACTTGCCTTTATTAGCCGAGGCATAGAATATAAGAGCAAGGAGGTTATGATGGAGCTGTATAAAACACTGGTTAGGCCACAGCTGGAGTACTATGTGCAGTTCTGGTCGCCACACTACAGGAAGGATGTGATCGCTTTGGAGAGGGTGCAGAGGAGATTCACCAGGATGTTACCAGGGCTGGAGCGCTTCAGCTATGAAGAGAGACTGGGAAGATTGGGTTTGTTTTCCTTGGAGCAGAGGAGGCTGAGGGGGGACATGATTGAGGTGTACAAAATTATGAGGGGCACAGATAGGATGGATACTAAGGAGCTTTTTCCCTTCGTTGAGGGTACTATAACAAGGGGACATAGATTCAAGGTAAAAGGCGGGAGGTTTAGAGGGGATTTGAGAAAGAACTTTTTCACCCAGAGGGTGGTTGGAGTCTGGAACTCACTGCCTGAAAGGGTTGTGGAGGCAGGAACCCTCACAACATTCAAGAAGCATTTGGATGAGCACTTGAAATGCCATAGCATACAAGGCTACGGACCAAATGCTGGAATATGGGATTAGAGTAGACAGGGCTGATGGCCGGCGCGGACACGATGGGCCGAAGGGCCTCTATCCGTGCTCTATGACTCTACATCGAAACTACTGATTACACAAATTGGGGTCGTATTCTCTAGAGTTTAGAAGGTTAAGGGGTGATCTGATCGAAGTTTATAAGATATTAAGGGGAACGGATAGGGTAGATAGACAGAAACTATTTCCGCTGGTTGGGGATTCTAGGAGTAGGGGGCACAGTCTAAAAATTAGAGCCAGACTTTTCAGGAGTGAGATTAGAAAACATTTCTACACACAAAGGATGGTAGAAGTTTGGAATTCTCTTCCGCAAACGGCAATTGACACTAGCTCAATTGTTAAATTTAAATCTGAGATGGATAGCTTTTTGGCAACCAAAGGTATTAAGGGATATGGGCCAAAGGCAGGTATACGGAGCTAGATCACAGATCAGCCATGATCTTATCAAATGGCAGAACAGGCACGAGGGGCTGAATGGCCTACTCCTGTTCCTATGTACTGGACAGAAACATTTGGCCCAACTGGTCTATGCTGACCTTCTGCTCTACACGAGCCTCCTCCCTATTTCATCTAACCCTATCAGGATACCCTTCCATTCCTTTCTCCCTCATGTGTTTATCTAGCTTCCCCTTAAATACATCTACTTTATTTGCCTCAAATACTCCTTGTGCTAGCACGTTCCATATTCTTACCACTTTTTGGGTAAAGAAGATTCTTCTGAATTCCCTATTGGATTTATTAGCGACTATTTTATATTTATGACCTTTAGTTTTGGACTCCCCACAAGTGGAAACATTTTCTCTACGTCTACCCTATAGCCCCAGCCTGTTCAGCCTTTCCTGATAAGGATATCCTCTCAGTTCTGGTATCATCCTTGTGAATCTTTTTTGCACCCACTCCAATGCCTCACTATCCTTTCTATAATATGGAGTCCAGAATTGTGCACAATACTCCAAATGTGGTCTAACCAATGTTCTATACAAGTTTAAAATAACTTCTTTGCTTTTCAATTCTATCCCTGTAGAAATTAACCCTAGTGCTTTGATTTGCCTTTTTTGTATGGCCTTATTAACCTGTGTCGCTACTTTTAGTGATTTGTGTATCCGTACCTCTAGATCCCTTTGCTCCTCTATCCCATTTAGATTCTTATTATCCAAGAACTACACAACTTTTAACAAAAATGTTCTAATTTAAAAAGTACTATACTTGACGCACTTCAGTCACTCAGTTGAGAAGCATATTGGCCAGCGTGGACTGAGTCATACAGAATAGGAAGGCCCAAATTCAATCCTCAGTCTGTCCTGAGTTAAATGACCTCAACCATGATAGCAGTAGGAACTCTACCATTGGGTCTGCCTCACTTTGCCTGGGAGGTGGAGAGGGAAAAAAAAAAACAGGTTTCCTGTGCCTCATGATTACCCAATGCACGTGTATGGACGCTGGACAAGGACTGGATCAGGCTTGACTGTGATGCTCCCCCCAGTCAAATAACCTGTCGAGACTCACCATCTTGATTCACACATGACAAATTGCACATTAGTGGTGGCGGTGAAAACTTACATCAGCAGTATTCAGCGTCTTCAGGACAGGAGAGAATGAAAAGTAAAAACTAAACGCAAAAGTACTATGTGTATGATAGGTTCAGCTTGTTGCCAGTGATCATTTGCCAGTGATAAATGTCTTATTTAGAGAGACACATGTAAATATAGTTGAAGTTGACTCATTCCATGTTACTACCTCTACCCCCTCCCCTATACACTACATTTCATGTTCTACATTGACACAGCAAAATTTGCACACCTCAGGGGATGATTTGGACTGGCACGCAGAAAAGCTACCAGCTGGTGACATCAGGCCATTATTATTTTGGTCCCCAGTGCCCTGCAATAAACAGCAGACTTCAAAAGACTCAATGCACCAACTCTACAGGTACTGTGTGCTGGAACTGTTGCCATTTGTGTTAAAGCTTTCACTCTGGATACTGACTTTAAACACAGAATGACAAGGATTAAAATTCCAATTATCCAAGATAACCGAAAGCACCGTTCAAATCCTTACCAAATAGAAGTGGTTTTAGGCTCAGTGTTTTCACGTAGTGTACTTTGTTAGGTTCAAGATCCACCTTTTGCATGTGGCCAACCTGCAAAGAAAGAAAAAATGTCATGTGACAGCAATCATGGTATAATATAAAATGACAATAATATGGGTACTAAGGATGAAAATTAAGGCTACAGAACCAGTTACTGATCAGCCGATGTAACAGAAAATGAACAAGTCCTTAATAGTAACACAGCTCACATAAGAAGTGTCTTGCATGCGAGCATAATGCGATGAGCATTTTAATTAGAGACCCTCCCAATAGCACTAGCCTACTAGGACCACTTCTGGCACCTCTATTACATTCCTGGACAAGATAGAAAGGGGGGAAAAAACTCATGACTTGATAGATTGTAGTGGGGAGAGGAGTTGGAGATTAGAGGTGAGGGAAGGATCACCTTTCTTATTTCTATTTTATCAATGCTATTATGGTCATCACTCCTCTGAACTTCCCTCTCGTTTCTCCTAAGCTCCATCATACACGTTTTTCCTCCTCCTTACGTTATCACTAAGTTCAAATGAAGACTCACCACGCTACCTCCTACTCTAATTCACCCTTTCCAAGGCCTCAAACCTTTGGAACTCCTTATCTCCCTCGGTCTTTCTTCCCTCCTACAATCTACAGGTTTTTAAAATCCAAACCTAATACCACCAACATAGCAACAGGAGTAGGCCATTCAGCCCCTCGAGTCTGTTCCACCATTCAATTAGATCCTGGCTGACCTGTATCTTAACTCCATTTACCTGCCTTGGTTCCATATCCCTTAATACCCTTGCCTAACAAAAATCTATCAATTTCAATTTTGAAATTTTCAATTGACCCAGCATCAGCAGTTTTTTGGGGGAAGAGAGTTCCAGATTTCCACTACCCTTTGTGTGAAGAAATGCTTCCTGACATCACCCCTGAATGGCCTAGCTCTAATTTTAAGGTTATGCCCCCTTGTTCTGGACTCCCCCACCAGAGGAAATAGTTTCTCTCTCTCTACCTTATCAACTCCTTTAATCATTTTAAGCACCTCAATTAGATCACCCCTTAATCTTCTATACTCCAGGGAATAAAAGTCTAGTCTATGCAACCTGTCCTCATAATTTAACCCTTTCAGCCCCAATATCATTCTGGTGAACCTGCGCTGCAGCCCCTTCAAGGCCAATATATCCTTTCCGAGGTTCGGTGCCCAGAACTGAATGAAGTACTCTAAATGGGGTCTCGTCAGAGCTTTATATAACTGTAGCATAACTTCCACCCCTTTGTATGCCAGCCCCCTTGAGATAAAGGCCAACATTGCATTAGCCTTTTCCTTGATTTATCTTATTCCCTCATCCAATCTTTTCAATCTTAGTCATTTCCTGTGCCATGGACTTTGGTCCTTCACCCAGATTTCTCAATACAAATAAACTGCTATAGCCTTTGTCCAGTATATCATGCATTTGTTCCTGGCTAAGCAGATGGGTAAGCAACCTGTTTCAAGAGTTTAAATTTTAACCCCACGAATGGGTGGGTTGGGGGCGGGTGGGAAGGCAAAAATTGTAAAAAACTAAAACTGACCCCAACCCAGTTTTAACGGAGGCCCAGGCCTAGGGCCGGGCGACCAACCCGCTCTCAGGAGGCGGTTTGGTCAGTGAAAGCTGCTAAGGAGGTTGCAGGCCTCCATTTTGACAGCTTTTTTATTTTTAACACCTGAGTGCCGGGATTCCTGGGCCCGCTGCTTCACGCCACGTGAGAGGAGGTGAGAAGGCCCAGTTCAGCAGGTAAGTGCCTTTATTGCACTGCTCGTGGGCCCGGAGGAGCAGGAGTGCTTCCCCAGGCCCAACAAGCCTACCTGCAACCAACCCACACACATCCCCATTTCTGACCCCCCCCCAATGATCTCCGATCCCCCACCCTGATCTCTGACTCCCCACAATTTCCGACTCCCCACAGTGACTGACCCCTCCGTGACCCATGACCAACCCCCCCCCAATGACCAGCCCCATGATTACTCCCCCCGATGACCAACCCACCCCGGTGACCGAGCCCCATGATTACTCTCCCCGAAGACCGACCCCCCCCCCCCCCCCATCTAAGACTTACCTGCTGGCATCCGCTCCATGGCCCTTCTCCCGTCCGATTGACGGCCAGCCTGTCAAGTGGGAAACCGACAAAAAAAAATTCAAAGACGTCCTTACGTCAAATTCGTAAGGACGCCTGGGAAACCCGTACTTCCAGGTTTCCCATCAGGAAATCCCCCCCCATTTGCCCTCTTCCCAGTTAGGAGTTAAAATTTACCCCCAGGCCTCTCTGCAAGGACCCCTTAGTAACTGGAAGTTCGGTGATACGCCAAAGCAGTCGTGGCCATCTGACCCTCTGACTTTCAATTTAGTTCACTTGAGAAAACAATTAACTTCATTGGACTCCCCCACCCACCCAATGGTGCAGCTCAGATCACAAGCTTACATGTCAGAAAGAACAGTGATGAGTCCAGATTTTGCCACTCTGTGGCAGTGAGTTGGTATTCTGCTGCACTGTCCTCCAGCACATTGCCACAGCAGATCATTATTATTTTATGTGTTTGTTCCCTCACCATTTCTGTACTTTTGTTTCTGCTCATATTCTCATCGTGCAAATCACATTCCTGCAAAGCTACAGTTGGAGAGCAATTGTCTCAAATCCAATCCCATTACTTGCGCTGGACTGTTTCAACTGCTAACCCAGTCAGTACCGAGCAAGAACAGTGAAACCAGGTGTTAGTTGCAAACCCAGTCTCAATGGTTATCTGTGTATCAAGCAAACTGCAGCTTGATAGGGTAAAAGTAGACCTGTTGAGCGTTTGAATTTATTGTGAAAGAACTGTGCTGGGAACTCAAAACCCTTCTTCAATTCAGTGTTGTCACTAAACTTATATGCTGTAGTTCAAATTACACTTAAACTAACAAGCCATCTCAGTGATTTCCTCTTTCTCCAAGACCTTGGTCTCAGGGTTTTTCACCCTCAATTACCCCAGTTTATAGAATCATACAGCGCGGGAGGCCATTCAGCCCATCGTGCCTGTGCCGGCTCTTTGAAAGAACTATCCCAATTAGTCACTCTCCCCTGCTCTTTCCCCATAACCCTGCAAATTTTTCCTTTTCAAATATTTATCCAATTCCCTTTTGAATATTACTATTAAATCTGCTTCCTCCGCCCTTTCAGGCAGTGCATTCCAGATCATAACTTGCTGCGTAAAAAAAATTCTCATCTCCCCCCTGCTTCTTTTGCCAATTATCTTAAATCTGTGTTCTCTGGTTACTGACACTCCTGCCAGTGGAAACAATCCCTCTCCATCTACTCTATCAAAATCCTTTCATGATTTTGAATACCTCTATTAAATCTCCCCTTAACCTTCTCTGCTCTAAGGAGAACAATCCCAGCTTCTCCAGTCTCTCCACATAATTGAAGTTCCTCATCCCTGGTACCAGTTGAGTAAATCTCCTCTACACCTTCTCCAAGGCCTTGACATCCTTCCTGAAGTGTGGTGCCCAGAATTGGACCCAATACCCCCCGCTGAGGCCTAACCAGTGATTTATAAAGGTTTAACATAACTGCCTTGCCTTTGTACTCTAAGCCTCTATTTATAAAGCCAAAGACACTGCATGTTTTTTTAACAGCCTTCTCAATTTGTCCTGCCACCTTAAAAGACTTGTGTATGTGCACCCCCAGGTCTCTGTTCCTGCACCCCCTTTAAAATTGAACCACCCAGAGCTCCCTCAACCTTCTAAATCCGAGCACTCTCTCCAATCCCCGCTCCCTACTCCCCCCAGCCCCTGCTGTCAATTCTCCCCAACCCATCTGGCTACAGTGTTCCACCCCCTGCTGTCAGTTTTCCCCAACTGTCCTGGCTCAAGTATCCACCCCCCGCCCCCAGCCTTGGCTATCAGTACTCCAGTGTCTCCCCCTCCCCATCCTTCGTATTGCCCAGGCCCCCATCCCAGTATTCTCCCCAGTCCAACCTGGCTGCCACCCCCCTCTCTGGTCCCCTCACAATTCTGCCCCAACCCCTCTGGTTCCCTCCGGTCCCATCCTGAGTCTCCCCCAACCCTGCCTCAGTCCACCCCACTCCCTAAGGCTCATCCCAGTCCGTATCTCCCCAGTCCACCCCGCCCCCTCTGGTCCCACCCAGTCCGTCCCGCCCCTTCTGGCCCCACCACCTCTGACCCCTCCCCAGTGCATCCCACCCCACCCCCAGCGCCTCCCCAGTCCGCACCGTCCCCTGTGACCCCACCCAATCCGCCCCGTCCACCCCCTCTGGCGCCACCCAGTCCGCCCCGTCCCCGCTGGCCCCGCCCCAGTCTGCCCCCCCCTTTGGCCCCTCCCAGTCCACCCCGCCCCCCCTTTGGCCCCTCCCAGTCCACCCCACCCCCTCTGGCCCCACCCAATCCACCCTGCCCCCGCTGGCCCCTCCCCAGTCTGCCCCACCTCTGGCCCCACCCAGTCTACCCCACCCCCCCTTTGGCCCCTCCCAGTCCACCCCGCCCCCCCCCTTTGGCCCCTCCCAGTCCACCCCACCCCCTCTGGCCCCACTCAGTCCACCCCACCCTCGCTGGCCCCTCCCCAGTCTGCCCCGCCTCTGGCCCCACCCAGTCTACCCTGGCCCCGCCCAGTCTACCCCGCCCCCTTTGGCCCCTCCCATTCCACCCCGCCCCCCTCTCTGGCCCCTCCCAGTCCTCCCCGCCCCCCTCTCTGGCCCCTCCCAGTCCTCCCCGCCCCCCTTTTCCTTACCTTGATGCCCTCCAGGCGATGCAGGCGGCCCAGCACGGCGTCATCCTGCAGCTTGGGGGCGGGGTCCGGCGGCGGCGGCGGCAACGACGACGACGACGACGGCGGCAGCAGTAGTTGGCCCTGCGGTGGGCTCGCGCTCTGGCCGCCGGCTGCCGGGAGCGCGCCGCTGTCGGGCGGCGAGTGCGCGCCCTGGCCCTGCGCGCCCCCGCTGGTGTAGTACACGTAGAGCAGCAAGGCCATCACATTGAGGATGTAAACGTGAACAAACACCATGACAACCATGAAATAGGAGCGCGAGCACACACTGTCCTTCTGGGACATCTTCACCCAATAAACATTTAAAAAGCCCCACCCCGCCGGTCCCCGTCCTCCGCCTCCGGTCGGCGGATCCGAGCGCCGCTCCGGTTTCCCGTTAATATTTAGTTCTCTCCGCCCCTCCCCCCCCCCCTTTTATCTCCCTCGCCAGGCACGCGCCTCCGTTATTTTCAAACCGGGCTCGGGGAAACACAGCGTGCCGCGCCTCGACGTCATCGCGTCGCCCGATCGTTGCCGTACGCTGCCACGTCCCCTTGACGACATCGCGTCGCACGGTGCTGCCGTACGGTTCGACGTCGATCGAACGTCGCCCGCGTTGCCGTACACGGCCGCCTCGCCGTACGTCGCGATGACCACGTTCTCATGGACGTCAATCAAGAGGGACAAGGAGGGAGGGAGCAATGGCTCTGGCTGGCATCGGGTTGCCCGCTCTGGTTGGACGTATTCCCGGAGGTTTCACCACATCATCTCGTGCCACGTCCCGTTCGCCCATCCCCCCCCCCCCCCCCCCCGTGCTCGCTGACCTACATTGGCTCCCGGTCAGGGAAGGCCTCGATTTTAAAATTCTCATCCTTGTTTTCTGATCCCTCCATGGCCTCCCTATCTCTGTAATCTCCTCCAGCCCTACAACCCTCCAAGATCTCTGAGCTCCTCCAATTCTGGCCTCTTGCGCATATCTGATTTTAATCGCTCCACCATTGGCGGCCGTGCCTTCAGCTGCCTAGGCCCTAAGCTCTGGAATTCTCTCCCTAAACTTCTCCGCCTCTCCCTCCTCCTTTAAGACGCTCCTTAAAACCTACCTCTTTGACCAAGCTTTTGGTCACCTATCCTAATATCTCCTTATGTGGCTCAGTGTCAAATTTTGTTTGATAATCGCTCCTGTGAAGCGTCTTGGGAGGTTTTACTATGTTATAGGCGCTATATAAATGCAAGTTGTTGTTCTTGATCTCTCGTCTCCAACTGCCTTATCCCCACACTCCCACCATTGGTCGCCCAACATGTCCACCCTTGCAATGCCCTGCCTTCTCTCACCAAGTGTAAAGTGAACAGACTCTTTGTTACTCGATTGGATGATTCTTGACTCAGTCAAAACAGCCAATTATCCCATCTCCAATATTTTTACAACTAATAAATAAACGAGTTCAAAGAAAATGGAAATAACGTATAATTTTTCTTCTGGTGTTGCTCGCAGCAGTGTCCTGGAGATTACCGTTGTTTAAAAAGGGAGAAAGAGATAGGCCGAGTAATTATAGGCCAGTCAGTCTAACCTCGGTGGTGAGCAAATTATTGGAATCAATTCTGAGGGACAGCAAAAATCATCATTTAGAAAGGCATGGGTTAATCAAGGACAGTCAGCATGGATTTGTTACGGGAAGGTCGTGTCTGACTAACTTGGTTGAATTTTTTGAGGCGGTAACAAGGAGGGTCGATTAGGGTAACGCACTTGATGTAGTGTAGATGGATTTTAGCAAGGCTTTTGACAAGGTCCCACAAGGCAGACTAGACAAAAAAGTAAAAGCCCATGGGATCTAAGGGAAAGTGGCTGGTTGGATCCAAAATTGGCTCAGTGGCAGGAAGCAAAGGGTAATGGTTGACGGGTGTTTTTGCAACTGGAAGACTGTTTCCAGTGGGGTTCCGCAGGGCTCAGTACTAGGTCGCTTGCTTTTTGTGGTATATATTCATAGAATCATAGAATCATAGAAGTTACAACATGGAAACAGGCCCTTCGGCCCAACATGTCCATGTCGCCCAGTTTATACCACTAAGCTAGTCCCAATTGCCTGCACTTGGCCCATATCCCTCGATACCCATCTTCCCCATGTAACTGTCCAAATGCTTTTTAAAAGACAAAATTGTACCCGCCTCTACTACTGCCTCTGGCAGCTCGTTCCAGACACTCACCACCCTTTGAGTGAAAAAATTGCCCCTCTGGATCCTTTTGTATCTCTCCCCTCTCACCTTAAATCTGTGCCCCCTCGTTATAGACTCCCCTACCTTTGGGAAAAGATTTTGACTATCGACCTTATCTATGCCCCTCATTATTTTATAGACTTCTATAAGATCACCCCTTAACCTCCTACTCTCCAGGGAATAAAGTCCCAGTCTGTCTAACCTCTCCCTGTAAGTCAAACCATCAAGTCCCGGTAGCATCCTAGTAAATCTTTTCTGCACTCTTTCTAGTTTAATAATATCCTTTCTATAATAGGGTGACCAGAACTGTACACGGTACTCCAAGTGTGGCCTCACCAATGCCCTGTACAACTTCAACAAGACATCCCAACTCCTGCATTCAATGTTCTGACCAATGAAACCAAGCATGCTGAATGCCTTCTTCACCACCCTATCCACCTGTGACTCCACTTTCAAGGAGCTATGAATCTGTACTCCTAGATCTCTTTGTTCTATAACTCTCCCCAACGCCCTACCATTAACGGAGTAGGTCCTGGCCCGATTCGATCTACCAAAATGCATCACCTCACATTTATCTAAATTAAACTCCATCTGCCATTCATCGGCCCACTGGCCCAATTTATCAAGATCCCGTTGCAATCCTAGATAACCTTCTTCACTGTCCACAATGCCACCAATCTTGGTGTCATCTGCAAACTTACTAACCATGCCTCCTAAATTCTCATCCAAATCATTAATATAAATAACAAATAACAGCGGACCCAGCACCGATCCCTGAGGCACACCGCTGGACACAGGCATCCAGTTTGAAAAACAACCCTCGACAACCACCCTCTGTCTTCTGTCGTCAAGCCAATTTTGTATCCAATTGGCTACCTCACCTTGGATCCCATGAGATTTAACCTTATGTAACAACCTACCATGCGGTACCTTGTCAAATGCTTTGCTGAAGTCCATGTAGACCACGTCTACTGCACAGCCCTCATCTATCTTCTTGGTTACCCCTTCAAAAAACTCAATCAAATTCGTGAGACATGATTTTCCTCTCACAAAACCATGCTGACTGTTCCTAATTAGTCCCTGCCTCTCCAAATGCCTGTAGATTCTGTCCATCAGAATACCCTCTAACAACTTACCCACTACAGATGTCAGGCTCACTGGTCTGTAGTTCCCAGGCTTTTCCCTGCCGCCCTTCTTAAACAAAGGCACAACATTTGCTACCCTCCAATCTTCAGGCACCTCACCTGTAGCGGTGGATGATTCAAATATCTCTGCTAGGGGACCCGCAATTTCCTCCCTAACCTCCCATAACGTCCTGAATGTGGGGGGCTTGATCAAAAAGTTTGCAGATGATACAAAAATTGGCCGTGTGATTGATAGTGAGGAGGAAAGCTGTAGACTGCAGGAAGATATCAATGGACTGGTCAGTTGGGCAGAAAAGTGGTAAATGGAATTCAATCTGGAGAAGTGTGAGGTAATGCATTTGGGGAGGACAAACAAGGCAAGGGAGTACACAATAAACGGGAGGGTACTGAGAGGTGTAGAGGAACAAAGGGACCTTGGGATGCATGTCCACCAATCTCTGAAGGTAGCGGGGAAGGTAGATAAGGTGGTTAAAAAGCATACAGAAACTTTCCTTTATTTGCTGAGGCATAGAACATAAGAGCAGGGAGGTTATGCTAGAACTATAAAACATTGGTTAGGCCACAGCTTGAGTACTGCGTACAGTTCTGGTCACCACATTACAGGAAAGATGTGATTGCACTAGAGAGGGTACAATGATTTGGGTGAGGGGACCAAATGTAATATTTCCAAGTTTGCTGATGACACAAAGCTAGGTGGGAATGTGAGTTGTGAGAAGGATGCAAAGAGGCTTCAAAGGGATATAGACAGGCTAAGTGAGTGGGCAAGAACGTGGCAGATGGAATATAATGTGGAAAAATGTGAAGTTATCCACTTTGATAGGAAAAACAGAAATGCAGAGTATTTTTTAAATGGTGAGAGATTGGGAAATGTTGATGTTCAAAGAGACCTGGGTATCCTTGTACATGAGTCACTGAAAGCTAACATGCAGGTACAGCAAGCAATTAGGAAGGCAAATGGTATGTTGGCCTTTAATACAAGAGTATTTGAGTAGAGGAGTAAAGATGTCTTATTGCAATTATATAGGTCCTTGGTGAGACTGCACCTGGAGTATTGTGTACAATTTTGTTCTCCTTACCCAAGAAAGGATATACTTGCCATAGAGGGAGTGCAACAAAGGTTCACCAGACTGATTCCTGGGATGGCGGGATTGTCGTACGAGGAGAGATTGAGTAGACTAGGCCTGTATTCTCTAGAGTTTAGAAGAATGAGAGGTGATCTCATTAAAGACATTAAAGGCATCAAGGGATATGGGGATGGTGCAGGAAAATGGCATTGAGGTAGAAGATCAGCCCTGATCTGGTTGAATGGCGGAGCAGGCTCGAGGGGCCAGGTGGCCTGCTCCTGCTGCTATTTCTTATGTTCTTAGAGGATATTTACGAGGATGTTGCCAGGGCTGGAGAATTTTAGCTATAAGAAAAGATTGGATAGGCTGGGGTTGTTTTCTTTGGAACAAAGGAGGCTGAGGGGAGATTTAATTGAGGTGTATAAAATTATGACGGGACTAGATAGAGTGGATGGGAAGGACCTATTTCCCTTAGCAGAGGGGTCAGTGACCAGGGGGCATAGATTTAAAGTAATTGGTAGAAGGATTAGAGGGGAGCTGAGGAGAATTTTTTTTCATCCAGAGGGTGGTGGGGGTCTGGAACTCACTGCCTGAAAGGGTGGTAGAGACAGAAACCCTCAACTCATTTAAAAAGTACTTGGATGGGCACTTGAAGTGCCGTAACCTACAGGGCTACAGACCAAGTGCTAGAAAGTGGGATTAAGCTGGATAGCTCTTTTTCGACCGGCACGGACACGATGGGCTGAATGGCCTCCTTCTGGGTCGTAACTTTCTATGATTAATCTTTAATTCTTGGGAGACTCCAGGCCAATCCTGGAGGGTTGGCAATCCTAGCCTGACATTGTGTTGCTACATCTGGTCCAGTTAAGCTTCTGGTCAATGGTGACCCCCCCCCCAAGATATTGACATCTGGGGAGGGGGACTCGGTGATGGTGGTACCGTTGAAGGTCAGGGAGAGATGGTTCAGCTTTCTCCTGGCCAAATGTTACCTGCCTGGTAGAGTTGCCAACTGTAATTGGACGTATTCCTGGAGGTTTCGTCACATGACCTGCCTCCACTCGCCCCCCCCGCCCCCCACACTCCCGCCATTGGTCGCCCGACACGTCCATCCTCACAGCGCACCATCTTCTCACGGCCAATTGGAAAGCAAAATTACTCTTCATTACCCGAATGGATGATCCTTGATTCTCCGTCAAAAAGCCATTTTCCCCCATCTCCAATATTTTTATAACTAATAAACAAAAGCGTTCAAAGAAAATAAAAACACACAATTTTTAAAAAATTCCCCAATGATTTTTGCTCTCGGGTTTTTGCTCGTAGCAGTGTCCTGGAAATTAATCTTTAATTCTTGGGAGACTCCAGGACAATCCTGGAGGGTTGGCAACCCTATGCTATAGGTTGGCATGGGCTGCACTGTAGATACATGAAGCTGTTCTTACATGTAGTACTTTTGAAATGGCCGTAATATTGGTATTTTTATATGGATTTTCAATCCATCAGACTTTATTCTTTTTCTTTGTGAATTTTGTGCTGATCAAGGTGAAGGGTGTTATTGCTGAGAAATGGAAAGCTCTTCCATTTCAGGCATGCGCTGCCAGCATCGAGCACTCCCGGGTCAGGTCAGGTGCAGGATAAAACTCTCAGTAGCCTGCCTCAACAATGTACTAGAGCACTTTGAAAAATGTGACATTTTTCCATTTCCTGCATCAAATGTCCTGTGGCCTCTCCACATCTTATTACCAATTCAGGGCCATCGGTGTCAAATTCGATACAGTTTTTGATGTGGACCCATGCTCACTAGGAACTAGATTGAGACTGACAAACTCATTTCACATGCAATTCTTGCTAGTATCATAGTATGGTACAGCACAGATGGAGGCCATTTGGCCCATCGTGCCTGTGCCGGCTCTTTTAAAGAGCTGTCCAATTAGTCCCACTCCCCTGCTCTTTCCCCATAGCCCTGTAAATTTTTTCCCTTCAAGTATTTATCCAATTCCCTTTCGAAAGTTACTATTGAATCTGCTTCCACCGCCCTTTCAGGCAGTGCATTCCAGATCATAACAACTCGCTGAGTAAAAAAGTTTTCTCATGTCGCCTCAGGTTCTTTTGCCGATCACCTTAAATCTGTGTCCTCTGGTTACCGACCCTTTTGCCACTGGAAACAGTTTCTCCTTATTTACTCTATCAAAACCATTCATGATTTTGAACACCTCTATCAAATCTCCCCTTAACCTTCTCTGTTCTAAGGAGAACAACCCCAGCTTCTCCAATCTCACCATATAACTGAAGTCCCTCATCCCTGGTACCATTCTACTAAAGCTCTCCTGCATCCTCTCTAAGCCTTCACATCCTTCCTAAAGTGTGGTGCCCAGAATTGAACACAATATTCCAGCTGGGGCCTAACCAGTGTTTAATAAAGGATTAGCTTAACCTCCTTGCTTTTGTACTCTATGCCTTTATTTATGAAGCGAAGGATCCCATATTCTTTTTTAACGGCATTCTCAGCTTGCCCTGCCACCTTCAAAGATTTGTATATGTACACCCCCAGGTCCCTCTGTTCCTGCACCCCCTTTAAAATTGTACCATTTAGTTTATATTGCCTCTCCTCATTCTTCCTACCAAAATGTATCACTTCACGTTTCTCTGCGTAAAATTTCATCTGCCATCTGTCTGCCCATTTCATCAGTCTGTCCATGTCCTCCTGAAGTCTGTTACTAACCTCCTCGTTTGTTTACTACATTTCCGAGTTTTGTGTCATCTGCAAACTTTGAAATTATATCCTGTATACCCAAGTCCAGGTCATTAATATATATCGAAAAGAGCAGTGGTCCTAATACCGACCCCTGGGGAACACCACGGTATACTTCCCTCCAGTCTGAAAAACAACATTCACCACTACTCTCTGCTTACTGTCCCTTAGCCAATTTTGTATCCAAGCTGCCACTGGGCCTTTAATCCCATGGGCTTTAATTTTGATAACAAGTCTATTCTGTGGTACTTTATCAAATGCCTTTTGCAAGTTGTTAGCGTAAAATTTGGGCTGTTGGGTTAAAGACAACGATGAAGTGACTATTGGGTACATGGCGGTGGTCTTTACCCTAAAACCACACTGAAATGCGCTTTGTGTAGATTAGACTAACCCTAATTAAAGCTTAAACATAACACTTGACTACTAACAAAATGGACACTACTAAACAAAATGGATTCTGTGACTGTGGGAAGGACAGTTAAAAGTGTTGAGTTTGTACATTCCAAAACTGGCTTACAGTCTGGGAATACAAAAGACATTTCACAACGAACTGATAAAACTATAGAACCAGACTGCGTGAAACAAAGGCATACTGTCTTAAGGTGATAACAGTTGTTTTAATTTGATTGGTTAATATGTAAACAGTCCGTTGTTGCCATGCGGGCTTAATTGGTTAATGTGTGTAATCAAGATTAATGATGTAAAAGCTACTGAAAATCTGTATTTCAAAGGTATAAAAAAGCATGACAACCATTTTAAAGTTGAGAAAATTGACTGCGTGCACTGCGGAGTGTCCAGCGGTTCTCCCAAAGCTTTGTCCAATAAACTGCGTGTTGAATCTTTAAGTCTGACTCCGAGTGGTGATTTTTCCCACAACAAATTTGTCCCTTAGCCAATTTTGTATCCAAGCTGCCACTGGGCCTTTAATCCCGTGGGCTTTAATTTTGATAACAAGTCTATTCTGTGGTACTTTATCAAATGCCTTTTGCAAGTCCATATTCACAACATCAATCGTACTACCCTCATCAACCCTCTATGTTACTTCATCAAAGAAGTTAGTCGAACACAATTTTCCTTTAACAAATCCGTGCTGACTTTCATTTATTAGCCCACACTTTTCCAAGTGCCAATTAATCTTGTTCCGGATTATTGTCTCTAAAAGTTTTCCCCACCACCGACATTAGGCCAGCATTTATTGCCCATCCCTAATTGCCCTCGAGAAGGTGGTGGTGAGCCGCCTTCTTGAACCGCTGCAGTCAGTGTGGTGAAGGTTCTCCCACAGTGCTGTTAGGAAGGGAGTTCCAGGATTTTGACCCAGCGACAATGAAGGAACGGCGATATATTTCCAAGTCAGGATGGTGTGTGACTTGGAGGGGAACGTGCAGGTGGTGTTGTTCCCATGTGCCTGCTGCTCTTGTCCTTCTAGGTGGTAGAGGTCGCGGGTTTGGGAGGTGCTGTCGAAGAAGCCTTGGCGAGTTGCTGCAGTGCATCCTGTGGATGGTACACACTGCAGCCACAGTGCGCCGGTGGTGAAGGGAGTGAATGTTTAGGGTGGTGGATGGGGTGCCAATCAAGCGGGCTGCTTTATCTTGGATGGTGTCGAGCTTCTTGAGTGTTGTTGGAGCTGCACTCATCCAGGCAAGTGGAGAGTATTCCATCACATTCCTGACTTGTGCCTTGTAGATGGTGGAAAGGCTTTGGGGAGTCAGGAGGTGAGTCACTCGCCTATAATTGCCGGGTTTATCCCTCTCCCCTTTTTGAACAGGGTTGTAACATTTGCAATCCTCCAGTCCTCTGGCACCACTCCCATATCTAAGGAGCATTGGAAGATTGTGACCAGAGCCTCTGCAATTTCCACCTTTACTTCCCTCAGTAACCTAGGATGCAGCCCATCCGGACCGAGTGACTTTTCTACTTTGAGTGCTGCCAATCTTTTAAGTACCTCCTTTTGATCTATTTTTACCTTCTGCAATATCGCCACTACCTCCTCCTTTACTGCTACAATGGCAACATCCTCTTCTCTAGTGAAGATAGATACAAAATATTCATTTAGTGCCTCAGCCATGCCCTCTTCCTCCACAAAAAGAACCTTTTTGTCCCTAATTGGTCCCACCCTTCCTTTGACTACCCTTTTACTATTTATAAAAGACTTTCGGGTTCCCTTTTATGTTAGCTGCTAATCTACATAGGAACATAGGAAGAGGAATAGGCCATTCAGCCCCTTGTGCCTGCTCCGCCATTTGATAAGATCATGGCTGATCTGTGATCTAACTCCATATACCTGCCTTTGGCCCATATCCCTTAATACCTTTGGTTGCCAAAAAGCTATCTATCTCACATTTAAATTTAGCAATTGAGCTAGTATCAATTGCCGTTTGTGGAAGAGAGTTCCAAACTTCTACCACCCTTTGTGTGTAGAAATGTTTTCTAATCTCACTCCTGAAAGGTCTGGCTCTAATTTTTAGACTGTGCCCCCTACTCCTAGAATCCCCAACCAGCGGAAATAGTTTCTCTCTATCCACCCTATCCATTCCCCTTAATATCTTATAAACTTCGATCAGATCACCCCTTAACCTTCGAAACTCCAGAGAATACAACCCCAATTTGTGTAATCTCTCCTCATAACTTAACCCTCGAAGTCCGGGTATCATTCTAGTAAACCTACGCTGCACTCCCTCCAAGGCCAATATGTCCTTCCGAAGGTGCGGTGCCCAGAACTGCTCACAGTACTCCAGGTGCGGTCTAACCAGGGTTTTGTATAGCTGTAGCATAACTTCTGCCCCCTTGTACTCTATTCTCACATTCAGTCTTTGCCCCTCTCATTTCCTTTTTTAGATCTCCTCTGTACTTTCTATATTCAGCTTGGTTCTCTACTGTATTATGAATCTTATATTTATCATATGCCTCCTTTTTCTGTTTCATTTTAATCTCTATATCTTTAGTTACCAGGGAGTTCTAGCTTTGGATGCCCTTCCCTTCCCCCTCGTAGGGATGCGTCTACTCTGTACCCGAACCATCTCCTCCTTGAAAGCCTCCCATTGTTCAATTACTGTTTTGTCTACCAATTTCTGATTCCAATCTACCTGGGCAAGATCCCTTCTTAACTCACTGAAATTAATCCTCCTCCAGTTAGGTATTTTTATGCTTGATTGTTCCTTGTCCTTTACCATAAATATTCTAAACCTAATGATATTATGATCACTGTTCCCCAAATGCTCCCCCACTGAAACATGCTCCACCTGCCCCACTTCATTCCCCAGAACTCGATCCAGCACTGCTTCCTTCCTCGTTGGGCTGGAAGCACACTGTTCCAGAAAGTTCTCGATGACATTTCAGGAATTCCTCCCCCTCTTTGCCCTTTACACTGTTACTGTCCCAGTCTATATTGGGATAATTGAAGTCCATTATCACTACTCTATAGTTCTTGCATCTTTCTGTAATTTGCCTGCAAATGTTCTCCTCCATCTCTTTCCCACTATTTGGTGGTCTATAGTATACACCCAGTAGCGTGATAGCTCCTCTATTGTTCCTTAATTCTAACCAAATAGATTCTGTCTTTGACCCCTCAACTACTTCATCTCTTTCCAGTGCTAGAATAGTTTCTTTGATCAAAACTGCCATCACCCCCCGCTTTCATTCCATCCCTATCTTTCCCGAATATCTTGTAGCCAGGAATATTAAGTTCTCAATCCTCCCCTACTTTTGAGCCAGGTCTCTGGTTATTGCCACTATATCATAGTCCCATGTGGCGAATTGTGCCTGCAGCTCACCAACCTTATTTACCACGCACGTGCACTCCAAACTCATCTTAGACTGCCTCGCATTCGCCCCCAGTCTGATCCCTCCTATTTCTGAACTATTCTTTATTCTAATGTTAATTGCCTCTCCCAGTCCTCTGTGCACCTTGTTTCTCCTGTCTAACGTTTCATCCTGATGCCCAGCTCCTTGCCAAATGAGTTTAAACCGTCCCTCACAGCACTAGCCTCTCTGCGAGGACATCAGTCCCAGCCCTGTTGATGTGCAACCCGTCCATCTTGTACAGGTCCCTCCTGCCCCAGAACCGGTCCCAATGCCCCAGGAATCTGAAGCCCTCCCTTCTGCACCATTTCTCCAGCCACACATTAACCTGTCTTATTCTACTGTTCCTGTACTCACTAGCGCGTGGCACTGGGAGTAATCCAGAGATTACTACCTTTGAGGTCCTGCTTTTTAACTTCCTCCTTAGCTCCTGAAACTCTGACTGCAGGACCTCAATCCTTTTTCTACCTACGTCGTTGGTTCCCACATGGACCACAACTTCTGGCTTTTCCCCTTCCCCTCGCAGAATGTCCTACTCTTTTATGATGGAATTATACTGGAGTATATGTGCAATGTGTGTACAAACTGCTTATTAGGAATTGATCTCGCTTTGGTTTGTATCATTATATTTCATTATAATTTCATTATATTGAAGTGCTGTTTCTGGGGTATTTTTTGGTACCTTTACTCCTCTTTTCACGGCATTTGTCTCCCCTCCCTCCTCTCCTAGACATTGATTCCTTGCTGAGGTACAGTTCCATGTGCAACAGTCATCCTCCGGTGTCTTGCACTAGTAGACACTAGTGTTGTGTGTGTCTTGTTGGTGACCAAAGGCAGGGGAGTTTACAGCAAACCCAATCCTGCCCTCATGTTAGGCAGATTATTGGGGTTTGATCTATCCACATTCCTTGGAACATTGAATCCCTCAGAGCCTTTTATTCCTTCGTCATTCTTTAAATTTATGGATGTCAATCTAAAGTGTCAGTCATTTTCTAGCTCAATACAAGCCCGGTCATGTTACTATTGCCAACAATGGCCATTAGCTCTCCAGTCACAGGGACTGTTTGCGCTGGATTCCCAAATCTGAACACCAGAGAGCGCCAGAGGTTTATAAAAGAGTGAGCACTGACCACATACTTGGATTCTATCATCGCAGGTAGAGCACAGGTAGAGCCATATGTCGTTCATATCAAAATGTCTCAAAGCACGTTACACGGTTAATTACTTTAATATTATGTGGACATTCCACTCATGGTCCTGTTCATATTTTTATTTAATTCTTCACACATGCACACAAAGACACCTACTGACACGCACAGGTACACAGACACACACCTACACACGCACTCTCTCTTTGACGATTGCTTCAAGCTCCAGAAGCGGGGGACACGGGGTCAAATTTAAAGGGGACACGGGGTCAAATTTAAAGGGGACACGGGGGTCAAACTTAATGGTGGCCGGTTGCCATCAAGCAGAAACAAGGGGGAAGGCACACGGATATTTTAGATTTAACCATTTTACGCAGAGGGAGCTGAAAGTGTGGAACAGACTGCCCAGGGAGGCAGACACGGGAGAAAAAATGAAGGAACAATTGGATAGATATTTGTGAGAGTGGACGATTGAGAGGTATTAGTTTTGGAACTGGTTTTATGGTCCTATACTTTCCTATGTTCCACCAAATGTTATTTGGAGGTAGTAAGAACATAAAATTGCAGACTAACTGAGACTGATCGAGAGATCTGAATACTCCCCAACTTTAAAGTGCATCTTAGAATAATAATAACTGGATTTCAACTCTTTCAAAATGTACCTAAAAAGCTAATGCAGCCCAGGGACAAAACATTATCTGATTGGAGCTACTTCTGTGGTTCTTAATTTGGTTCTGGGTTGCATTAACTCGATATGTAAAGAATACAGAAACTGCCATTGAAGATGTGGGGGAGGAAAGACTGAAAGAAGCAAATAGAGGAGAAAGAGAAGGGGGGAAGAAAAAGGAGAGACACAGTGAACGGAGAGAGGAGGGAAGAGAGAAAGAGAAGGGGAAGAGATAGTAAAGAAAGATGCAGAGAAAGTGAGTGAAAGGGGTGTGGGAGAGATAAAGAGCATGTGAGAGAGTGAGATGACGCGAGAGACAAAGAGAGCGAGATGAAGTGAGGGCGAAAAAGAGAGACAGAAAGTCAAAGAGGAAGAGAAATGGGAGACAAAGAGTGAGAGAGACGGAAGAGGAAAGGAGAGAAGAGAGAGACCGAAAGTGAGAGACATGATGTGGAGATGCCGGTGATGGACTGGGGTTGACAATTGTAAACAATTTTACAACACCAAGTTATAGTCCAGCAATTTTATTTTAAATTCACAAGCTTGTGAATTTAAAATAAAATTGCTGGACTATAACTTGGTGTTGTAAAATTGTTTACGAAAGTGAGAGAGGGAGAGAGACAGAAAGTGAGAGACGGAGAGAGACAGAAAGTGAGAGAGGGAGAGAATCAGAAAGTGAGAGAGGGAGAGAGACAGAAAGTGAGAGAGGGAGAGAGAGAGAGATGAGAGAAGCAGAGAGAGTGACAGTATGGAAAGGAGTGGGAGAAAAGGAGAGGTGAGAAATCGAGGAGGGGAAGAGAATAAAAGGAGGGAAGCACTTTTTTTTTGTTTTAACTCTTTAACAGTGTAGCACCATAAACACAAACGCCCAGATTTTCCTCTTTGCAGAGCTAGCTGTTATAACATTGACCCTGCCGACTCCCCTGAATTTACATGGGGCCGCTTACCTTAATATTTTTGTTGGGCTTCCCGTGTGCAGGCACAAACAGAGCAGGGAGCCTGGCAAAGGTTTGGGGGTGGGGAAAGGTGGGGAGAGGGGGGGTGGGAGGTGATGGGGAATTGCTTCTGCCACAGGACTCTGCCCATTGTTGCAGCTTTAAGGGGGCCGGATACCACAAGGCAGGAAGAAGTGCTGTTATACCAGCAGAACCTGTCAGCGAGGGAGAGTTCATCGATTGTCCCCGCGATCAATTGCACTCGCAGGGGGTTGTCCCTTCAATTTTTAAAAATTCCTTCAGCCGGCCCTGACAACACAGGACACCAGTAAAATGGGGGCATGACTAGCGTGCAAGGTGTCAGTAAGGCGGAATTGATGGAACAAGGCATGACATCTCTCCTTCATTACCACATTATTTGGATGCGCCTGCCCGTATTTGGGTGGGTGGTTCTGACACCTGGTGGAAGTTTTTAAAAAAATTCATTCTGCGGATGTAGGCATCATTGGTGAGGCCGGCCTTTATTGCCCATCCCGAGCTGCCCTTGGGGAGGTGGTGGTGGGCCTTCTTCTTGAACCGCTGCAGTCCCGTGTGGTGAAGGTTCTCCCACAGTGCGGTTGGGTCGTGAGTTCCAGGATTTTGACCCAGCGATGATGGTGATGAAGGAATGGCCGATACATGTCCAAGTCGGGATGGTGTGTGACTTGGGAGGGCAACTTGGAGCTGATGGTGTCCCCATGTGCCTGCTGCACGCTGTCCTCCTAGCTGGTGGAGGTGGCAGATTTTGGGGGGATGCTGCTGAAGAAGTGACGCGGAAAAGATCACTTAAGGTGGCGCAGAAATGGGATAGGACCCAGTCGGCTAACACCAGAGGGAGTGTACCCCTGCCCAAAGAGGTAACAGCAACAACAACTTGCATTTATATAGCACCTTTAGCGTAATAAAACGTCCCAAACCTCCCGCTTCATGGGAGCGATTCTCAAACAAAATTTGACACCGAGCTGCATAAGGAGATATTAGGACAGGTGACCAAAAGCTTGGTCAAAGAGGTGGGTTTTGAAGAACTTCTTAAAGGAGGAGAAGAGGTAAAGAGGAGGAGAGGATTAGGGAGGGAATTCCAGAGCTTAGGGACTAGACAGCTGAAGGCACAGCGATGCACAAGAGGCAAGAATTGGAGGAGCGCAGAGATCTCGGAAGGTTGTAGGGCTGGAGGAGGTTACAGAGATAGGGAGGGACGAGGCCATGGAGGGATTTGAAAACAAGGATGAGAATTTTAAAATTGAGGCGTTTCCGGACCCGGAGCCAATGTAGGTCAGCGAGCACAGGGGGTGATGGGTGAACGGGACTTGGTGTGAGTTAGGATACGGGCAGCAGAGTTTTGGATGAGTTTATGGAGGGTGGAAGGTGGGAGGTCAGCCAGGAGAACATTGGAATGGTTAAGTCTAGAGGCAACAAAGTCATGGCTGAGGGTTTCAGCAGCAAATGAGCTGAGGCAGGGGCTGAGACGGACAATGTTACAGAGGTGGAAGTAGGCGGTCTTGGTGATGGAGCGGGTATGTGGTCAGAAGTTCATCTCAGGGTCAAATAGGACGCCAAGGTTGTGAACAGTCTGGTTCAGCCTCAGACAGTGGCCAGGGAGAGGGATGGAGTCGGTGGCTAGGGAACGGAGTTTGTGGCGGGGACCAAAGACAACAGCTTCCCAATATTTAGTTGGAGGAAATTTTTGCTCATCCAGTACTGGATGCCGGACAATCAGCGTGACAAATCAGAGACAGTGGAGGGGTCGAGGGAGGTGGTGGTGAGGTAGAGCTGGATGTCGTCGGCGTACATGTAGAACCTGACGTTTTTTTTCGGATGATGTCGCTGAGGGGCAGCATGTAAATGAGAAATAGGAGGGGGGTGCAAGGATAGGTCCTTGGGGGACTCCAGAGGTAATGGTGCGGGAAGAGAAGGCATTGCATAAAACTGAAAGTGGGGATATTGTCATTGACAATGGAGAAATGGGGGACATGTTGAACAATTACTTTGCGTCAGTATTTACAGTCGAAAAAGAGGATAGCATGCCGGAAATCCCAAGAAAACTAATATTGAATCGGGGACAGGGACTCAATAAAATTAACATAAGTAAAGCAACAGTAATGAAGAAAATAATAGCACAAAAGAGTGACAAATCCCCAGGACCGGATGGTTTCCATCCCAGGGTTTTAAAGGAAGTAAGTGAGCACATTGCGGATGCCCTAACTATAATCTTTCGAAGTTCTGTAGATTCAGGAACTGTCCCTCTAGATTGGAAAATTGCACGTCACTCCACTTTTTAAGAAAGGAAAGAGAAGGAAACCAGGGAATTATAGACCAGTTAGCCTAACATCTGTTGTGGGGAAAATGCTGGAGTCTATAATTAAGGATAGGGTGACTGAACACCTCGAGAATTTTCAGTTAATCAGAGAGAGCCAGCATGGATTTGTGAAAGGTAGGTCGTGCCTGACAAACCTGATTGAATTTTTTGAAGAGGTGACTAAAGTAGTGGACAGGGGAATGTCAATGGATGTTGTTTATATGGACTTCCAGAAGGCATTTGATAAGGTCCCACATAAGAGACTGTTAGCTAAGATAGAAGCCCATGGAATAGAGGGAAAAGTATGGACTTGGTTAGGAAGTTGGCTGAGCGAAAGGCGACAGAGAGTAGGGACAATGGGTAGGTACTCACATTAGCAGGATGTGACTAGTGGAATCCTGCAGGGATCTGTGTTGGGGCCTCAATTATTCACAATATTTATTAATGACTTAGATGAAGGTATAGAAAGTTTCATATCTAAGTTTGCCGATGACACAAAAATTGGTGACATTGTAAGCAGTGTAGATGACATAAAATTACAAAGTGATATTGATAGATTAGGTGAATGGGCAAAACTGTGGCAAATGGAACTCAATGTAGACAAATGTGAGGTCATCCACTTTGGATCAAAAAAGGATAGAACAGGGTGCTTTCTAAATTTTAAAAAGTTAAAAACAGTGGCTGTCCAAAGGGACTTAGGGGTTCAGGTACATAGATCATTGAAGTGTCATGAATAGGTGCAGAAAATAATCAATAAGGCTAATGGAATGCTGGCCTTTATATCTGGAGGACTAGAGTACAAAGGGGCAGAAGTTATGCTGCAGCTATACAAAACCCTGGTTAGACCGCACCTGGAGTACTGTGAGCAGTTCTGGGCACCGCACCTTCGGAAGGCCATATTGGCCTTGGAGGGAGTGCAGCGTAGGTTTACTAGAATGATACCCGGACTTGAAGGATTAAGTTACGAGGAGAGATTACACAAATTGGGGTTGTATTTTCTGGAGTTTAGAAGGTTAAGGGGTGATCTGATCGAAGTTTATAAGATATTAAGGGGAACAGATAGGGTGGATAGAGAGAAACTATTTCCGCTGGTTGGGGATTCTAGGAGTAGGGGGCACAGTCTCAAAATTAGAGCCAGACCTTTCAGGAGTGAGATTAGAAAACATTTCTGCACACAAAGGGTGGTAGAAGTTTGGAACTCTCTTCCACAAACGGCAATTGATACTAGCTCAATTGCTAAATTTAAATCTGAGATGGATAGCTTTTTGGGAACCAAAGGTATTAAGGGATATGGGCCAAAGGCAGGTATATGGAGTTAGATCACAGATCAGCCATGATCTTATCAAATGGCGGAGCAGGCACGAGGGGCTGAATGGCCTACTCCTGTTCCTATGTTCCTATGTTTCCTATGTTCCTATGCAGTTGATTCTCTGGCTACGACAAACATGCAGCGGCAGCCAATGACATCAAAATTGACAGGTACCGATTAAGGAAATTACATACTCAAACTGATATGAAACATCAATACTTACTGAAGCAAGGGAACATCTATAAACGCTCATACTATATTTTAAAGGGGAGTTAAGCTTGAAATATCTCCCCCTGCCCTACCAACTGTGTTGAGTACCCATGATATAATGGCTTTTCTTGTGACCTGTAATGTAATTGTATAGGCGTTGCCTTATGGGTATAATGCAACACTAATATACTATCCTGGATCTCCCAACTTCTCACGCTACATTCCCAACCACAAGCAGACAGCCTGCTGGCCTATCGTAACTAATTCCACCCTGTTTGTGGCTGCTGTAACATTGGCCTAGGGTGACTCAATCGCTGATTTCTCCCACCCTGGCTGTGGTACAAAGCACCTCCCTCCACAGGTTGGAATCAGGCATCCACTGCGTCAGGGATCAGGAATGAAGATGTGCAGCCTACCCACAACACAGCACAACACATTGGAACTCTGAAACAATGTTCCGCCCTGTCAATTATAGTAATGCCTCAAAATTAAAATTATCCTTGCATTTAAATCCCTCCATGGCCTCGTCCTCCCTTCTCCAGCCCTACAAGCCCCCCATCCTCAAACTCTGCATTCCTCTGGTTGTGGCCTCTTGTGCATTCTCCCTCCCTTCGCTCCACCGTGCTTTCAGCCACTTAGATCCCACTCCCTGGAGTCCCACCACCTCACCACTTCCCTCTCCTCCTTTAAGTTCCTCCATAAAACCCACCTCTTTGACCAAGCTGTTGGTCGCCCTTCCTAACATCTCCTACTTTGGCTCAACGTCCAATTTTTGTCCTTATGCTTCCGCGAAGCAGCTTGGGATGTTTTTCTACGTTGAAGGCAAGTTGTTGTTGTAAAGGAGATGGATCAGTGTTTTCTACTGCTGCCGTGGACTTGTCCGTAAGCCTTCTTCACCTGGGGCATTAATGACCGTATGGACCAGCATAAAAAATTGGCAAATATTCAATAATCCATAATCGTGAGTTGGTGGCGAAGACCAAAAGTCTGGCCAAAGAAATAGGTTTTGGGAAGGCTTTTGCAAGTGGGCAGAGAGTTGGTGAGACATAAGGGTTTAGACAGAGAGAGGGGCTGAGATAGCCAAGGGTTGAAGGCTCTCCCAGTGATGATGGAGCGGGGGGGGGGGGGCACGGTGGGGGGGGGGGGGTTTGGGGTGGTGCTTGGGGGATGCAAAGCAGGCCAGAATTGGAAGACCGAAGAGTACTGACTGGGACATGGGGCTGGAGAGGGAGGCTGTGGTCTGAGGCTGCGGATGGAATTGTAAACAAGGATGAGGATTTTGAATTCAGTGCACTGGGTCGGGGGGGGGGGGGGATTAGGCAGCCGGCAGAGGTCAGCAAGAACAGGGCAATGGTCGGACAGAACTTTGTATGGAACAGGATGGGGTTGGCAGAGTTTTAGATGAATTAGAGTTTATGAAGGGTGGAGCTCTGCAGGCTGGTGAGGAGACCATTGGAGAAGTAATGTCGAGCTTCGCGTGCCCCCGTGAATGATTCTATACATAAGAAGTAGGAGCAGGAGTAGCGCTGTATTGTCAGCGTCCCCCCCCCCCCCCCACCCCCTCTTTGTCTGTGAAAATCTCCCGCCCTTTCGGGGGAGCCAATCCACCCCTGTTTTTGGTCAGTTCAGGAGCTTTCTTGACGTCTAGTTCTGGTTAAAGACCGTTTCCCCAAAGCATTAACCCACTTTTGTTGTTGCATGTAGCTGACACTGGAGGGGCGACTTTAACCTAAACTGACGAAATCGGGTACAATGCTGGTTTTACACCCCGCCCGATTTTCAAGTTAATGAGGAGTAACATTGGGCAGGGCGTAAAGCCGGCTACCACCCGAACGCATGGGCGTCCCGCCCGGCGAGTTAGGTTAAAATTCCTTCCCAATGCATCTCCGCCATTTCCTGTTTTGTTTATTTCACATTTGCAGAGTTTACGGGATTTGTTACGCTAAATGTTATTGGATGTGTATTTTAAAAACCAACCCTGTAAAATAAAAGAGGGTTCATCCAAGGGGAGTATATCCAGGATTATGGTGCAGGGATTCTTGCTTTAACACGCACTGCAGGCTGGTGTCATGTGTACAAGTCTTAGAACAAACAAGTGAGACCGTGTCTATGGACTCTGCGAGCAATGCAACAAATAGGGAGGCGGAATCGCTAATTTGCAAGTCTCTGTGGCGCAATCGGTTAGCGCGTTCGGCTGTTAACCGAAAGGTTGGTGGTTCGAGCCCACCCAGGGACGCACATTTTATCTGGAGATTTAAATATTATTAATTACATGAACAGCAATTTTTATTAATAACCTTAGACTTGCACGAAATTCACTTGAACCTAGCTCTAACCAGCCGTTACCTCGCTTCGCCTCCATTCCCTTCATATTTTTTTGACAAAATATTATTTATTATCTTTAAACAGGACCGAAAAGGGAAAAAAATCCTCCTCTCAGCCACTTCAAAACCAAAATTTATTAAATGTATCTTTTTTTTTAATGTAATTACTTTCCTTCCGGTCTTTGCGCTTTTTGAAAAATACCATTTAACATAAATATATTTTGCAATTTAAAGCCTCAGGCAATTTAATATATTCGAATTATTCATTTATACCAAACTGCCCGAAGCACACATTTTTAATAAATCCTTTCGATTTAAATCTGGCGCAAAGATTAAGGGATAAAAGTTTTAGATATTTGGACAGGAAGTGATTTTAAAATTAAAAGGCTTTTTAAAAAAAATTCTTGAAACTTTAAAATGTCCTCAAGTAATTTTAAAAAAAATAATTTGACGTTGTTTTTTGATAGTTAAAAATAATATGAATGGAGTTTAAAAGAGAAATTTACCGACCGTACCGCCGGAAACATTAATGTATCTTTTTTCCGAGAGGGTTTGCTACAGTCGGGAGTTTGACGCCTAGTTTTTTGTTTAATCTCTTCACATTTAAAGTGTGTGGTAAAAGTTGAGTTTCGACCCCCATGAAAGAAAACTATCGGGTCACTTCACAGGAATATCAACCAATTCAAAGATTAAAAGATAAAAGGTCTGACTGCGTTACCCAGCTTGGTTTCAGAGACTGTAATAGGTTGCGAGTATCAGCCGAAATAGCTCAGTTGGGAGAGCGTTAGACTGAAGATCTAAAGGTCCCTGGTTCGATCCCGGGTTTCGGCAGATGTTTTTTTTTTCTTGCAGTGTTTTACGTGTGTTAAAAATAAGTAAGTCGCACACACTGAAATATGCAACAAAAAGTTTGGTTCAAAGAAATAATGTCATCAATTTTCTCATTCTTGCATCTTTCCTTAACTTTGCCTCCTAACGCTATTGGTGTTACTGGGTGTTTGTAAGTTTGCAGGAAATAAAAACAGAAAATGCTGGAAAGGAACGAAAAGGAAAGTGATAGGGTTAAAGGCAGAGGAGTGATTAAATTATAAAAAGGGGTGATGGTGCAAGGCAAAAAGAGGTGATAATCGAACAGACGTGGAGACAAAAAAATAGGACCCTGTCCACTGCCGAAACCCGGGATTGAACCAGGGACCTTTAGATCTTCAGTCTAACGCTCTCCCAACTGAGCTATTTCGGCTGGTATGCATAAAATAGAGAGAGAGATATCTGATAGGATGGACTATACGCTATCACAGATTTTTTTTCTTTTTGTTCTTTCTTTTCACTTGCTCTGTATTTGATTAAAAGCAGTTCATCTCAAACATCTTTCAGTTCTCATTAAAGGTCATCCACCTGAACCGTTAACTCTCTTTCTCTCTCCACAGATGCTGCTTGGCCTGCTGAGTGCTTCCAACATTTCCATAGAATCATACAACATAGAAGGAGGCCATTCAGCCCGTCAGACCTCTTTGGAAGAGTCCCATTCCCCAAATATTTCCACATAGGGTTAGACTGAAGATCTAAAAGCTCCCTGCTTTGATTCTGGGCTTCAGCAAATGTTTTTTTTCTGCAGAATGAAATATTTTACTTGATTTACATGTGTAAGAATAAGTAAGTCAGACACTTAAATATGCAAGAAAAAGCTTGTAAAAACAATGTCACAGGTTTTCAATTCCTTGCATCTTTGCTTAACTTTGCCTTCTAACAGTGTTTTAATCACTGGTGTTACTGGGTGTTTATAAAAACAGAAAAAGCTGGAAAAACTCTGCAAGGGAAAGGAACAAAAGGGATGATGGTATAAAAACAGAAAAGCTGGAAAAACTCTGCAAGGGAAAGGAACAAAAGGGATGATGGTATAAAAACAGAAAAGCTGGAAATACTCAGCAAGAACTGCATCTCCAGTCCTGACGAAGGTTCATCGACCTGAAACGTTAACCAAGTTTCTTTCTCCACAGAAGCTGCCTGACTAGCTGAGTATTTCCAGCTGTTTTTATTTCAGATTTCCAGCATCTGCAGTATTTTGCTTTTGATAAAGGGATGATGACAAAACAAAGCGATGATCGAACATTCGTGGAAACAAAAGACAACCCTTGTCCACTGCCGAAACCCGGGATCGAACCAGGGACCTTTAGATCTTCAGTCTAACGCTCTCCCAACTGAGCTATTTCGGCTGACATATGCAATGTAACAAGAGATGCATCTGATAGGACGGCCTCCACCCTATCACAGATCTTTTCCTATTTGTTCTTTCCCCGCCTCTCTTTTCACTTGCTCTGTATTTGATTAAAAGCTGTTCATCTCAAAACATCCTCCAGTTCTGATGAAAGGTCATCCACCTGAAACATTAACTCTCTTTCTCTCTCCACAGATGCTGCCTGACCTGCTGAGTGTTTCCAGCATTTTCTGTTTGTATTTCAGATTTCCAGTATTTTGCTTTTGCCTTATTATGTAGGAGTTATGCCACTGATCCAAGGACAGAGTCTTGGCAGCCCCAGGGCATTGTTCTCTGCCTTACATCCAGCTCTCACCAACCCGCGTAGGCAGGAGTGTGCAAATGTCTACGTGTACATTATGCAAACTGCACCCACCCTCAATTCCTCTGTCCTCGTTAACTAGCATCTCGCCTCACCTTTCTTCCCCAAGGCCCTTGAATGTGTTGTTGCCTCCCAGATCCATGTCCACCTTGCCCAAAACTTCCTGTCTGAATATCCTCCAATCAGGTTTCCACCCCTCCCACAGCACCAAAACGGCCCTGACCAAAGCCATGAATGGCAACCTCTGTTACTGTGACCACGGTATATTGTCCCTTCTTGTCCTGTTTGACATCTCTTCACCCTTTGACAAGATTAATCATCCCATCCTACCCTGGCCACTGTCTCGAGCTGAACCATGCTGTTTGCAACCTTACCTGCATAAGCATGTTCAACCCTGAGCTGAGCATCCGACCCCATAGCTTCTCCATCAAAAACTCCGCTTACTTCCACCTCGATGGCATCACCTGACCTCTGCCACTACTTCAGCTCGTCTCTTGGAATGGGATACAAATCTCCCGGCCGCTGCTTCTAACAGCCCAGGAACATAAGAAATAGGAGCAGGAGTTGGCCATAAGGCCCCTCAAGCCTGCTCCGCCATTCAATCTGATCATGGCTGATCTTCGACCTCAACTCCATTTTCCCACCCAATCCTCATATCCCTTGATTTCCTTAGAGTCTAAAAATGTATCGATCTCAGTCTTGAATATACTCAATGACTAAGCATCCACAGCACTTTGAGGTAGAGAATTCCAAATATTCATGATCCTCTGAGTGAAGAAATTCCTCCTCATCTCAGTCTTAAATGACCAACCCCTTATACTGAGATTATGCCCTCTAGTTCTAGACTCTCCAGCCAGGGGAAACATCCTCTCAGCATCTACCCTGTCAAGCCTTCTTAGAATCTTATATGTTTCAATGAGATCACCTCTCATTCTTCTAAACTCCAGACAGTATAGGCCCATTCTATTCAATCTCTCCTCATAGGACAACCCTCTCATCCCAGGAATCGATCTAGTGAACCTTTGTTGCACCCCCTCTAAGGCAAGTATATCCTTCCTTAGGTAAGGAGACCAAAACTGCACACGGTACTCCAGGTGTGGTCTCACCAAAGCCCTGTACAATTGCAGCAAGACTTCCTTACTCTACTACTCCAACCCCCTTTCAATAAAGGCCTCCATACCATTTGCCTTCCTAATTGATGTAGCTAAATCCCACTGAACACCAACATTTAATAGTTTCTCACCATTTAAAAAATATTCTGTTTTTCTATTTTTCCTATCAAAGTGAATAACCTCACATTTCCCCACATTGTACTCCATCTGCCACCTTCTTGCCCATTCACTTAACTTGTTGATATCCCTTTGCAGACTCTTTGTGTCCTCTTCACAGATTAGGAGTAGGGATAGCTGAACCTTTTATATTTCATGCTGCAGCAGCCCACCCCCCGCCCCCCGGCTTGCTCCGTGACCTCCTCCTCCCCTCCCCCCGCTTCACGAATCACCCTCCCCCATGATCCCTCTCCCCCCTTACTCTATGACATCACCTCCACCCCTTCTCCACCAGGGACTCACCATAAACTGCACCGGCTGGTGGAGGGGGGAACGAGACGGAGCAGGGTGAGGTGTGGGGTTGTGCAGAACTGGACTGGAAGAGGGTGACCAGAGACTAGGGGGTAGGAGATTGAGGGTCGGGGGACTGGGACTCCGGGAGTAGGAGATTGGGGGTCAAGGATACTGGGACTCTGGGAGTAGGAGATTCAGGGTCAGGGATATTGGGACACCGGGAGTAGGAGAGTGGGGGTGGGGGGACTGAGACTCCAGGAGTAGGAGATTGGGGGTCAAGGATACTGGGACTCTGGGAGTAGGAGATTCAGGGTCAGGGATATTGGGATACCGGGAGTAGGAGAGTGGGGGTGGGGGGACTGAGACTCCAGGAGTAGGAGATTGGGGGTCGGGGATACTGGGACTCTGGGAGTAGGAGATTCAGGGTCAGGGATACTGGGACTCCAGGAGTAGGAGAGTGGGGGTCGGGGGACTGGGACTCCAGGAGTAGGAGAGTGGGGGTCGGGGGACTGGGACTCCAGGAGTAGGAGATTGGGGGTCGGGGATACTGGGACCCTGGGAGTAGGAGATTGCGGCTCAGGGATACTGGGACTCCAGGAGTAGGAGAGTGGGGGTCGGGGATACTGGGACTCCAGGAGGAGGAGATTGGGGGCCGGGGGACTGGGACTCCAGGAATAGGAGATTGGGGGTCGGGGATACTGGGACCCCAGGAGTAGGAGATTGTCCGGTTACAGTTTAGTGAGCTCGGGCTGCAACAGCTGATTTGTAATTCTAAGGAGGGCGTGCAGGAGGGTGGGGAGCCATTAGTTGCTAGTAGTGTCTGCAATTTTAAATTTACTAACGTCAGCTTGGCACGGTTGATAGCAGTCTCACCTCCACTGTCAGTTCAAGGTCCACTCCAGGACCAGAGTGCATAATCTAGGCTGACACTCTATTGCAGTACTGAGGGAGTGCTGCACTGTCGGAGGGTCAGTACTGAGGGAGTGCTGCACTGTCGGAGCGTCAGTATTGATGGAGTGCTGCACTGTTGGAGGGTCAGTACTGAGGGAGTGCTGCACTGTTAGATGGTCAGTACTGAGGGAGTGCTGCACTGTCGGAGGGTCAGTATTGAGGGAGTGCTGCACTGTTGGAGGGTCAGTATTGAGGGAGTGCTGCACTGTTGGAGGGTCAGTACTGAGGGAGTGCTGCACTGTTGGAGGGTCAGTACTGAGGGAGTGCTGCACTGTTGGAGGGTCGGTACTGAGGGAGTGCTGCACTGTCGGAGGGTCAGTATTGAGGGAGTGCTGCACTGTTGGAGGGTCAGTACTGAGGGAGTGCTGCACTGTTGGAGGGTGAGTACTGAGGGAGTGCTGCACTGTTGGAGGGTGAGTACTGAGGGAGTGCTGCACTGTTGGAGGGTCAGTACTGAGGGAGTGCTGCACTGTCTGAGGGTCAGTATTGAGGGAGTGCTGCACTATTGGAGGGTCAGTACTGAGGGAGTGCTGCACTGTTGGAGGGTGAGTACTGAGGGAGTGCTGCACTGTTGGAGGGTCAGTACTGAGGGAGTGCTGCACTGTCGGAGGGTCAGTATTGAGGGAGTGCTGCACTGTTGGAGGGTCGGTACTGAGGGAGTGCTGCGCTGTTGGAGGGTCAGTACTGAGGGAGTGCTGCACTGTTGGAGGGTCGGTACTGAGGGAGTGCTGCACTGTTGGAGGGTCAGTACTGAGGGAGTGCTGCACTGTTGGAGGGTCGGTACTGAGGGAGTGCTGCACTGTCGGAGGGTCAGTATTGAGGGAGTGCTGCACTGTCTGAGGGTCAGTATTGAGGGAGTGCTGCACTGTCTGAGGGGCAGTACTGATGGAGTGCAGAACTGTCTGAGGGGCGGTACTGTGGGAGTGTTGCACTGTCTGAGGGGCAGTACTGAGGGAGTGTTGCACTGTCTGAGGTGCAGTACTGATGGAGTGCAGAACTGTCTGAGGGGCAGTACTGAGGGAGGGCTGCACTGTTGGAGGGTGAGTACTGAGGGAGTGCTGCACTGTTGGAGGGTCAGTACTGAGGGAGTGCTGCACTGTCGGAGGGTCAGTATTGAGGGAGTGCTGCACTGTTGGAGGGTCAGTACTGAGGGAGTGCTGCACTGTCGGAGGGTCAGTACTGAGGGAGTGCTGCACTGTCGGAGGGTCAGTACTGAGGGAGTGCTGCACTGTCGGAGGGTCAGTACTGAGGGAGTGCTGCACTATTGGAGGGTCAGTACTGAGGGAGTGTTCCACTGTCGGAGGGTCAGTATTGAGGGAGTGCTGCACTGTCTGAGGGGCAGTACTGATGGAGTGCAAAACTGTCTGAGGGGCAGTACTGAGGGAGTGTTGCACTGTTGGAGGGTCGGTACTGAGGGAGTGCTGCACTGTCTGAGGGGCAGTACTGAGGGAGTGTTGCACTGTCTGAGGTGCAGTACTGATGGAGTGCAGAACTGTCTGAGGGGCAGTACTGAGGGAGTGTTGCACTGTCGGAGGGTCAGTACTGAGGGAGTGTTGCACTGTTGGAGGGTCGGTACTGAGGGAGTGCTGCACTGTCTGAGGGGCAGTACTGAGGGAGTGCTGCACTGTCTGAGGGGCAGTACTGAGGGAGTGCTGCACTGTTTGAGGGGCAGTACTGAGGGAGTGCTGCACTGTTTGAGGGACAGTACTGAGGGAGTGCTGCACTGTCTGAGGGGTAGTACTGAGGGAGTGCTGCAGTGTCTGAGGTGCAGTACTGATGGAGTGCAGAACTGTCTGAGGGTCAGTACTGAGGGAGTGCTGCACTGTTTGAGGGACAGTACTGAGGGAGTGCTGCACTGTCTGAGGGGTAGTACTGAGGGAGTGCTGCAGTGTCTGAGGTGCAGTACTGATGGAGTGCAGAACTGTCTGAGGGGTAGTACTGAGGGAGTGCTGCACTGTCGGAGGGTCAGTACTGAGGGAGTGCTGCACTGTCGGAGGGTCAGTACTGAGGGAGTGCTGCACTGTTTGAGGGACAGTACTGAGGGAGTGCTGCACTGTTTGAGCGGTAGTACTGAGGGAGTGCTGCACTGTTTGAGGAGTAGTACTGAGGGAGTGCTGCACTGTTGGAGGGTCAGTACTGAGGGAGTGATGCACTGTTGGAGGGTTGGTACTGAGGGAGTGCTGCACTGTCGGAGGGTCAGTATTGAGGGAGTGCTGCATTGTCTGAGGTGCAGTACTGAGGGAGTGCTGAACTGTCTGAGGGGTAGTACTGAGGGAGTGCTGCACTGTTTGAGGAGTAGTACTGAGGGAGTGCTGAACTGTCTGAGGGTCAGTACTGAGGGAGTGCTGCACTGTTTGAGGGGTAGTACTGAGGGAGTGCTGAACTGTCTGAGGGGCAGTACTGAGGGAGTGCTGCACCGTCGGAGGGTCAGTATTGAGGGAGTGCTGAACTGTCTGAGGGGCAGTACTGAGGGAGTGCTGCACCGTCGGAGGTGCAGTCCTTCAGGTAAGATGTTCCAAACTAAGGCCCTGACTGCCTGCTATGGTTTTTTCATGTGCCGTAGTGCCGAGGAATGTTTGGTCCGATGGTAGTATTCGAAAGTGGGCGAGGAGTTCTGTTGGCCAACACTCTTCCTTCAAAAACAGGTGACCTGGTGATTGATCACATTGCTGTTTGTGGGATCTTGCTGTGCTGCACTTTTGCCGAAATAACAACAGCACGTCAAACTAAATTAATGGTACATGAAGTGCTTCGGGGTGTGTGTGTGAGACATGATAAGGCACGATACAAACGCCAATCTTTTGTCTTGCACCCTAGGTCCTCGCAATCGGGTCCTCGGAACAGTTTAATTCCCACACAGCGGCCAGACCTGCGATCCGGTTTGACTGCAGCGTAAAACCAGATGAGGGCAGCCAGGTGCATTGCTGCTGATGAAGAGGGATGCCTGCCCTCCAGGCCATGAAGCCTGAGAGCAGCGGAGATTTCGTAGGAAACTTGCAGTCAGCGAAGGTGCCGACAGCAACGTGCCGCATCGAACGCGGCTAATCACGAGTCTACAGGGGAACCCACCGCATACTTTATCCTTTGTCAACCTTAGCACGCCATGTAATGCACCAACCTAGCGGCGAAGATACTGTGCATGGCAGGACACACCGTATAATTAAATCATCCCAAAGGCACAATTAGTAACTAGTTTGTCAAGTGGTTTGGAACTTGGAATACAGATTTTATGGTCTCCAAAGCGCAAAAACCAACAGTTGTATTGCACCTACGAGGGAGTGGTTGGGGGGGGGTCTCTGGATCGCGATCAAGTTTGGAAACACTGGCTGACTTTCTCCCTCTTCCTAACCCAGGGGTGGTGTGGTCAATTGCAGTGTCTTGTCACTGCTGTGATCAGTCAGTCCAACACAGATGAGCCACTTAACATGGGACCATCCTGGTCTCAGTTTCTCAGTGGAACTCATAGCAGTTGCTTTTAAGGTTTTTGGTCCCATGCACTCCGCATTAAAATGGTTTCCACAGGACACAGTTGGGTGGGGGCAATTAGAAGCCCCATTGTTCATTTTAATTGCAGCCAAGTTGCTTCACCCAATTGCAAGTTGTGAAAATTCCATCGCCTGTACATAAATGCAATGACTAACGAAATGGCCTCCCTGCTCCACGTGCCTTTGCTCAAAACTCGCTCAAGCCAATCGTCGCTCTTGACAATAAATTTGAAGTGGCTCTTAACCTTTTTCTGGCTGAGCCCTACCAGAAATCTGTCAGTCTCCCGTGCCTTTTCAGCCAACCTTTAGCTCCTGGTAAAGGTTAGTAGGGGTAGTCCCAGCGGGTGGTGATGTCCCTGAAGAATCTCACACTTCTGAGTCAAACGATGTAGATTGTCCTTTAACAACTGTGCATGCCTATTGCCCTCACTAGGCCTACTTAGTAAATAGAAAAAGAAATTACACACTTAATTACATTACACGCTTGATTGGCACCCCATCCACCACCCTAAACATTCACTCCCTTCACCATCGGCGCGCAGTGGCTGCAGTGTGTACCATCCACAGGATGCACTTCAGCAACTCGCCAAGGCTTCTTCGACAGCACCTCCCAAAATCGCGACCTCTACCGCCTAGAAGAGCAGCAGGCACATGGGAACAACACCACCTGCACGTTCCCCTCCAAGTCACACACCATCCCGACTTGGAAATATATCGCCGTTCCTTCATCGTCGCTGGGTCAAAATCCTGGAACTCCCTTCCTAACAGCACTGTGGGAGAACCTTCACCGCATGGACTGCAGTGGTTCAAGAAGGCGGCTCACCACCACCTTCTCAAGGGCAATTAGGGATGGGCAATAAATGCCGGCCTCACCAGCGACGCCCACATCCCATGAACGAATAAAAAAAGCCAATCTATTTCTTGTGTGAAGCACTGGCACCTCCAGGGGCAGACCTGTACCCACCACTTCTCCGTCCTAGTGTTACACAGCTCAAAATACTCTCTCCAAACACAACCCAAGTGTGGAAGGATGAAATCTGTAACTGTGCAGCTGGTTGTTCTTCACCGTTCAAGTGGAGAAGATATGAAAATTTCACGCCCTTCCCCCCACCATTATACTCTCTGACAACAGTGACTGTTACACACCTATTATTCCCAATCCAATCGCACTGCTTCACCCCACGACAATTAGCTGATTGTTATATGTTCAAACTCGACCGAAGGCAAATAGCCCTCATTAAATACGCCCTCATGAGGCGCTGTAACACATGATGAGGGAGCAGCCAATCATTCAAATTCTTTGTGGCAGCACCAAAGCTGGATTCTCTGCTCCTGTTTGTGCCCTGGGAGGTGGGGGCGAGGGTGTGGAGGGGCTGCGAGGGTGTGGAGGGGCTGCGAGGGTGTGGAAGGGCTGCGATGAACCACCAAAAACAAGGGAGTGGCTCAAACAGTTCAAGACTTCCCCTTGGGACATGAATTGTGAAATGGTGAAAATTCCCATTCTGTAGCTGCTGTAGGAAAAGTTATAAGTTCACAGGTAAACAGCCACATCGCTAAATGATTTGCACAACCATTAGTGCAAAGCTCCAACCTGCTCCTTCTACCTGGCTTCAAAGTTACTGTAACCTTGCGTCTGATCCTCTCTGTAAAGGCAAATTAAGTTGATGCAATGCCAGCTCAGAAAGCACCATACTCTTTTAATCATTGACGCAAGCCAAATTATTAACGCACTGTTGTAAACCCTGATATAATAGCTGTGCTGTCAGCTGATTGCCCAGACTCCAGTGCCGGTAGTTGGCTGCTCTTACTAATCTGCTTTAGGTTATCACCGAATACTGGACTTTCTCCACTATTACTTGGATGCTTAATCATCGGTCCCCCCCTTTTGAAACAGATTCCATTTACCAAATCAAATAAGGAAGAGAAATGGAGTCTTGTGCTTTCTGGACCAGGGCCAACTCACATGCAGTGAAAGGAATCCTGCAGACTGCGTGTGCATGCATATAAATGCAAGTTGTTGTTGTTTGTTTGTTTGTTTGTTTGTTGTTGTTGTTGTTGAGCTAGCTTTCTGACTTGCAAATTACTGCTCCACAAACATAGATTTACATAGAATTTTCCAGCACAGAAACAGGCCATTTGGCCCAACTGGTCTGTGCCAATGTTTATGCTCCACACGAGTCTCCTACCACCTTACTTCATCTAACCCTATCTGCATATTCCTATTCCTTTCTCCCTCATGTCTTTATCTAGCTTCCCCTTAAATGCATCTATGCTAGTCGCCTCAACTAATCCTTGTGGTAGCGAGTTCCAACATTCTAACTACTCTTTGAGTAAAGAAGTTTCTCCTGAATTTCTTATTGGATTTATTAGTGACTATCTTATATTTATGGCCCCTGGTCTTGGACTCCCCCCACAAGTGGAAACATCTTCTCTACGTCCACCCTATCGAACCCCGTCATAATTTGAAAGATCTCTATCAGGTCACTTCTCAGTCTTCTAGAGAAAAGAGCCCCAGCCTGTTCAGTCTTTCCCGATAGTTGTACCTCTCTCAGTTCACGTAAACGCCAGCACAATTTACATTCGCAGGTCAGGGAGTACAAGGAGTCCAGCTAGATTTTTGTTGGAGGGATGGGAGAATCTGTCCTATTTACTAATTAGTTTATATATAAAGACCTGAGCTTCCTCCAGCGGTTTAGTGTGTAAATGCGCTTGCCTGGTTTGGTACTGAGTCCTACAGGTCAGGAAGGTCCCAGGTTTAATTACTGTGCGGAGTAAGCTGATCCCAGCCACAGAAGAAGCCGATTGCTAAAATTGTTCCCTGCGTTCTCGAGTTGGGAGGGGATTTTTTCGACACTGCTCCCTTACTGTGAAATGCAGCATCAGTGAGTGTCGGGTGCAGACAGGATGGAGCTGTGATGCTCTCCACAGCTCAACACTCACGCCTGGAATTTCCGCCAAGGTTCTCTGGTGGGAGAAGGAAGGAAGTCCCCCACCCTCGGGAGAAGAGCTATAAAATGGCCATTTCTCTGAGGAGGTTCTGCTAATCTCCCGCCAAAGTTTTAAAAAATATGTTCGCTCTTGGGATATGGGCGTCACTAATATGTATTGCCCATCGCTAGTTGCCCTTGAGAAGGTGGTGGTCAGCCACCTTCTTGAACCGCTGCAGTCCGTGTGGTGAAGGTGCTCCCACAGTGCTGTTAGGGAGGGAGTTCCAGGATTTGGACCCAGCGACGGTGAAGGAACGATGATATATGTCCAAGTCAGGATGGTGTGTGACTTGGAGGGGAACTTGGAGATGATGGTGTCCCTATACCCCTTGTCCTTCTAGGTGATGGAGGTCGTGGGTGTAGGAAATGCTGCCAAAGAAGCCTTGGCGAGTGGCTGTAGTTTCGGCAGGAGATCGGGAGAAGCCATTGGAAATTCGAGGCTCACACGTGATGAACGGACACTTGTCCTGAGCATCAGGGCCTCCAGCCCTTCCACACTGACACACAGTTAAAACTTCCCAAGGCTCCAAAGTTTAAAACTTGGATCATCGGAAAATTTGGCCTCAAGCTTCCAAAGACAAAGCTGAAAATCCAAGTTCTTGGTTAGGATTGGAAGAAACAATTCTTCCCTTGACAACTACTGATAACGGGCAAGATTATAATCCAATCCCAGCTGTTTGATAGCCAAACTCTACTGCTTTAGTCCTCACTTGTCAAGTAGCAACCAAGCACATCTAGAGCAGTGTTGACATGACACAGCTGTGCTCACGGTTTGGGGTTTAACACATACACAAAATGGTTGGCTTCTTTTTTAGGTCAAGTAGATTATATCAGTATATTTAACTTGGTCTCGTGTGCATTTAAGGAATTAACAGCCACTTATAGAGATTTCTCTTTATCTGTAATTTGTTTACAGAACTTAACCGCCCTCACGCTGCCTTCTGTAATACCCAGCGTTTGCCAAATGCTACAAAAATCCCTCGTACCTGCTGTTAAAATGGAGGCACACACATTGACTTAGTGCCCCTGAGAACCAAATCTTGTCCCCGCCGCTTCCGGGAATTCCCACCGGAAGTCATGGACGGGGATGGTGGTTGGGGGGGGTGCTGGTGCACAGAAAACATTGGCCCAAATATCAGCCGGGGTGGGGGGCATATTCAAATGCTATGCAAATGATGTAAACATGTCACACAGCATAATTTGGCCCCTAGCAACAGCTGAGGCAAAAGGGGACGCCTGTGCATTTCTTGTTAAAGGAGTAATATTGGGCAGGGTGTAAAATCAGTGTTCCACCTGATTCCATGCGTTTCCCAGTTGGCGAGTTAGGTTAAAATGACCCCCCCTCAGAGTCAAATTGTTGGGGCAGTTTCTGGACCCACCAGAAACCAGCTCCGGATTGAATCCCTTTAGAATTATAAAGTGGAGTCAGAAAATATACAGATCCCGACAAAATGTTTTGAATCTAAAAGGTGCTGATCTCCCCTTTGTATTATTTACTCGTGGGCGGTCTGGAAGCTGTCGGATTGTCATAAAAACCCAACTGGTTCACTAACGATCTTCCGGGACGAAGACCTGCCGTCCTTTCCCGGTCTGGCCTGTACGTGACTCCAGTTCCACACCAACATGGTTGACTCTGAAGTGGGCTAGCAAACCACTCAGTTGTATCAACTGCAGCGGTTCAAGAAGAAGGCCCACCACCACCTTCTCAGGGCAACTGGAGATGACCAATAAATGGCCTTGCCAGTGACGCCTACATCCCGGGAATACATTTTTTTTAAAGTCTGGAGCATGGTTGAAATGTTTAGTTGTGTGGAGCCTGGGCTGTCCCCTTAAGATCATTGCTTAGCTACTTCCTTTGGGGAAGTGGTCTAAGTAGCCAGATCCTGAAATGAATTACAGGCTAATTGTTGTTGCTAGGGGAGAGGCCAGGTTATCTGAAGGTCAGGGAAAAAAACCCCAGCTAGAAAAGACTGGCTTTCTTGTTCCGCTATTAACTACCTCAGTGCAAACTAGGGAGAAAACCAGGGGTTGCCAACTCTGGTTGGACGTATTCCTGGAGGTTTAATCACATGGCCCCCTGCCTCCAACCCCCTCTCCTCTACACTTCCACCATCGGTCACCCAACACGTCCATCCTCGTGACGCACCACCTTCCCACACCAATTGGAAAGCGAATACTCTTCATCATCGTTCATTACCAAAACAACCTTTTTTTCCCCATCTCCAATATTTTTAGAACCAATAAATGAAAAGTGTTGAAATAAAATGAAATAAAAAGCACAATTTTTTTAATGCCCCTATGATTTTTCTCCCAAGTTTTTGCTCACAGCATGTCCTAGAGATTAATCTTCAATTCCTGGAGACTCCAGGACAATCCTGGAGGGTTGGCAACCCTGGAGCAAACCTGGGCCCTTCTGGCTGGTAGGACTAGTACCCTGATGCAGCCCTACACAGGGATAAGCTCCTGCTCAACAGACTTCAAACGGGGTCATTTTATGAAATTGAGTTCCCAGTCTAGCGCCTTGCTCCCTAGGAATGCATATCAGGAATTCCGGAGCATGCTTCCCATGCTTTTTTTCTCCTGGGGGAGTGGGATAGCACCTGAATTCCCAGGATGCGCTCCTGATGAGGGAGGCACCAAACTCACAACATCACCGCGAAAATATGACTTATTTTCAAAAAATTGTTTCATTGCATTGATTCCACTTTGTGGGTGAGTCCAGAAGAAGGATAAATAAATACAAGATAGCCACTAACTGATCAAATAAAGAATTCAGGAGGAATTTCTTTGCACAGTGAGTGGTGAGAATGTGGAATTCGATGCCACAAGGAGTGGTTGTAGCAGAGAGCACTGACACATTTAATGGGAGGCTTGCTGCATACATGAGGAGGGAGGGAATAGAGGGATATGGAGTCAGGGATTGGCAGGAGGCTCGTGTGGAGCATAAACACCAGCATAGACTAGTTGGGCCAAATGGCCTGTTTCTGTGCTGTGGACTCGATGTAATTCTATTATTCATTTACAGTTCTCTGTTGAATGATTTCAACGAGTTATCCCAATAATGTCAGGAATTTCAATGGATGATTTGGTGGGCAGACGCTGCCCACGCATAATGATCCAGAAAAATGTCATATATACAGACAAGCACTTCACTCTATTCTATTTCTTCCTTTCTCTGGCCAGCAGTTAAATTTTTTTATTTGTTTACGGGATGTGGGCATCACCTTCAAGGTAACATTTATTACACTTCCTTATTGCCCTGCAGTGTGGAATTACAGTTGTTTGTAGATCAGTGTGGGTTGTGGTGGAATCCCATCCCTGACATTAAAAGCAATATTTTCCTGGTAATATCCCACATTGTACCAGATTTATTAAATTCAATTAACGCAGCCTGCTACGGTAGGATTTGCATGCATCTTATTATGGCCAGATCAAGTAACTTCAGGATATGTGCTCCTGTCTACAAGTACAGACCAGCTTTTGTAACGCGCAAAGTTCTAATGATTCTTTTAGATATTTTAACAACAGCAACTTGCATTTATATAGCGCCTTTAACGTGGCAAAATGTCCCAAGGCGCTTCACAGGAGCGATTATCAAACAAAATTTGACACCGAGCCACATAAGGAGATATTAGGACAGGTGACCAAAAGCTTGGTCAAAGAGGTGGGTTTTAAGGAGCGCCTTAAAGGAGGAGAGAGAGGTAGAGAGGCGGAGAGGTTTAGGGAGGGAATTCCAGAGCTTAGGGCCTAGGCAGCTGAAGGCATGGCCACCAATGGTGGAGTGAAGGAAATTGGGGATGCCCATGAGACCAGAATTGGAGGAGTGCAGAGATCTCGGAGGGTTGTAGGGCTGGAGGAGGTTACAGAGATAGGGAGGGGCGAGGCCATGGAGGGATTTGAAAACAAGGATGAGAATTTTAAAATCGAGACGTTGCTGGACTAGGAGCCAATGTAGGTCAGCGAGCACAGGGGGTGATGGGTGTTCGAGACAGTGCGATATCTTCCTTTCTGCGACCGTACATCTCTAGTTTAGCTCGGAACAGTTTGCCATCGAAATCCCCAGTGCATAAAAAACGCATAGAGGGATGTTGTGAAAAGAAAGAACTTGCATTTATATAGCGCCTTTCACAATCTCAGGACATCCCAAAGCTCTATTACAGCCAATAGAAGCACTTTTTGAATTGCAGTCCCTGTTGTAATGTCGGAATCGTGGCAGCCAATTCGCACTCAGCAAGGTCCCACAAACAGCAATGTGATAAAGACCAGATAATCTGTTTCAGCGATGTTGGTTGAGGGATAAATAATGGCCAGGACACCAGGGATTACTCCCCTTCAAAATAGTACCATGGGATCTTTTACATCCACCCGAGAGGGCAGACGGGGCCTTGGTTTAACGTCTCATCTGAAAGACGGCACCTCTGACAGTGCAGCACTCCCTCAGTACTGCACTGGGCGTGTCAGTCTAGATTTTGTGCTCAAATCTCTGCAGTGGGACTTGAACCCACAACCTTCTAATTCAGCAGTGAAAGTGCGACCCACTGAGCCACGGCTAACAAGCATGTAAATCAATTAGAACAGGGGAAATTAATGAGGCGCGAAGAACTTACTGAGCTTTCCGAAATAGTCGGCGCCGCTTAATAAGTTTTAAGCGGCACCTTTGTAATCAACTCCTATGGTAATGGCGAACGGTCAGAGGTATCTGCGCGATATAGGCAGCTGCCCGTGGTAAACACGGACGGTGTAAGTGCGGGACGCCTGTGTTTTTAAACTTTCACTCCCAGCAGGAGCTGGGGCCGCGATGGGTCCAAACATTCCAGAGACTTTACTGAATGTCTCTGGGGGAAAGTTACTTCAACATCAGGCATCGACTCAAGTGTTCAGACCCCACGCGGAGGGCCGCTGAGGCAGCTGAAGGTTCGTAGAGTTCAAGAAGAAGGCGACTCTTTCGCTTCTCAAATTATTTTGGTCGGGGTCGAGAAAATTATTTTTACGTTCTCCATTTCTCCGCACTGCTCAGTCGGCAGTCACGAGGGCAGAGAGCTGACGTGTTGCCAGGCTCATTGCCAGTGGTGCTTTAAAAGTAGCCGCTAGGTGCAGGATAGTAACCCTGGAAAGTCTCTCTCTCGCTCTGCGGGTAAGTTTAACTTTGGGCGATGTTGTAAAATGGGTGCTATCGAATTGGCTGCTCATCATACACCTTGCTTCATTTTTCTTCCACTTCAGTGGAAAGGATAATCAGCCATGGTGTATAACGGACGGCCAGTTTGATAGTGCCCGTCTTAAATAAATTTAAAACAGAAATAGACAGTTTCCTAGAAGTAAAGGGAATTAGGGGTTACGGGGAGCGGGCAGGAAATTGGACATGAATTTAGATTTGAGGTTAGGATCAGATCAGCCATGATCTAATTGAATGGCGGAGCAGGCTCGAGGGGCCGAATGGCCTACTCCTGCTCCTATTTCTTATGTTCTTATGTTCTTACACCATCGCCCAAAGATAAAATTGCTCTCTCTCTCTCTCTCTGATTTTCCCTCCTTCCTCATCCTGCTCCCTCCCTCCCTCCCATTTTGGGAAGCGCATGGCCCCTCTCTCCAGGTTGGCACAACTGAAGTCGGATAGTCGAGCACCAAGTCCAACCAGTCCCTGTGTCGCTTCCAGTTAGTGCTGGGGAGCCCACTCACTGAGGCAACAGGTGTGGGCACATGCTCACAGTGCCAGGACAACTTTTTTTTTTATTTGTTCATGGGATGCGGGCGTCGCTGGCGAAGCCGGCATTTATTGCCCATCCCTAATTGCCCTTGAGAAGGTGGTGGTGAGCCGCCTTCTTGAACCGCTGTATTCCATGCGGTGAAGCTTCTCCCACAGTGCTGTTAGGAAGGGAGTTCCAGGATTTTGACCCAGCGACGATGAAGGAACGGCGATATATTTCCAAGTCGGGATGGTGTGTGACTTGGAGGGGAACGTGCAGGTGGTGTTGTTCCCATGTGCCTGCTGCTCTTGTCCTTCTAGGTGGTAGAGATTGCGGGTTTGAGATATGCTGTCGAAGAAGCCTTGGCGGGTTGCTGCAGTGCATCCTGTGGATGGTACACACTGCAGCCACACAACTCACTAACAATCAACTCAGCTCGTGCTAAGGGTTGCCAACTCTGGTTGGACGTATTCCTGGAGGTTTTATCACCGCCCCTGCCTGGTCAGCAATATTTTTATAACTAATAAATGAAAGTGTTCACAGGAAACACCCAGTTTCTTTAATGCCTCGATGGTTTCTCTCCCCAGGTCTTTGGCTCGCAGCAGTGTCCTGCAGATTAACCTTTCATGCCTGGAGACTCCAGGACAAACCTGAAGGATCGGTAACCCTTAGCTCGAGCAAACACAGGAAACACTGGGAAATACAGGACAGAACCGCCATTATCTCCAAATAGAAAAGTCCAGATCGCATTTGAGACAAAGAATCTTAGTCAGAAATCAGGAGTTCTGAAACATTAACCTGCCTCTTCTCCCTTAGATGCTGATGGAGCTGCTGTGTATTTCTAGCATTTGCAATGTCCAGTTTTTTTTCTTTTTAACTCAGATGGCGTAGCCATGTTCTCCAAATATTTGCCCTAATCTCCTCCACCCTCCCCCCCACCCCCACCCCCACCACCCCGATAGGGTTGCCAACCCTCCAGGATTGTCCTGGTGTCTCCAGGAGTTAAAGATTAATCTCCTGGACACTGCTGTGAGCAAAACCTGGTGTAAAATCATCGGGGGCATTGAAAAAATTGTGAGTTTTATTTTCATTTTCTTTGAAGGTGGTTATTTAGTTATAAAAGTATTGGAGATGGGGGGAGAAAGCCTGCTTTTTAAAAGTTTGTTCATGGGATGTGGGCATCGCTGGCAAGGCCGGCATTTATTGCCCATCCCTAATTGCCCTTGAGAAGGTGGTGGTGAGCCACCTTCTTGAACCGCTGCAGTCCGTGTGGTGAAGGTTCTCTCACAGTGCTGTTAGGAAGGGAGTTCCAGGATTTTGACCCGGTGACGATGAAGGAACGGCCGATATATTTCCAAGTAGGGATGGTGTGTGACTTGGAGGGGAACGTGCAGGTGGTGTTGTTCCCATGTGCCTGCTGCCCTTGTCCTTCTAGGTGGTAGAGGTCGCGGGTTTGGGAGGTGCTGTCGAAGAAGCCTTGGCGAGTTGCTGCAGTTTGACCGGGCGGGGCAGTTGGAGGCAGGAGATCGTGCGATGAAACCTTCAGGAATAAGTCCAACCAGAGTTGGCGAACCCCCCTCTCCCACTCCCAGCCCCCTGAAGATGCTGACCCTTGCTGGGGCCTAGTTACATAGCCTCCAGTTCCTTGCCAATACAGACCAGGCAGGGGGGCTTAGATTTTCCTAAATGCCGTTATTTTGACGTTGGCTGCAACCCATTTAAACGTGAAAAACCTTGGCCTGAGTCGGCATATTCAACAGCGAAGGGCGTCGTATTGAGCCCGATCCTGTCCATGCCCAACATGCCCCTGGTCTGTGAAGCTCGTCGTTACAGAGAGGGGGCACGTGCCCACCAAATTATCGAAGGGAAAAGCAAAATGCTGCAGATGCTGGAAATCCGAAATAAAAACAGAAAATGTTGGAAACGCTCAGCAGGTCAGGCAGCATCTGTGGCGAAGGAAACAGAGCTAACGTTTCAGAACGATGACACTTCGTTACAACTCTGACAAAAGGTCATCGACCTGAAACGTTAATTCTGTTTCTTTCTCCACAGATGCTGCCTGATTTGTTGAGTATTTCCATACGTAATAAAAGGAAGAGGTTTGTGACAGGGTGGAGAACATCCTATCAGATACCTTTCTCTCTAGGTTACACATGCCAGCCGAAATAGCTCAGCTGGGAGAGCCTGGGTTTCGGCAGGGAATGTGGGCCCTCTGGGCCCATCTCTTGTCTCCATGTTTGTTCAGTTATCACCTCCTTTTGCCTTGTACCAACATCCCTTTTGTCGTTGAATCGCTCCTGTCCTCCGCCCTATTACAGACCTCTCCCTTTTCTTTCTTTCCCTGCTGAGTGTTTCCAGCATTTTCTGTTTTTATTTCCTACATAATAAGCGGCCAGATGTTAGAGATGAACAGCTTTTAAGCAAGTCTAGAGCCAGGGAAAGGGCTGGAGGGGATGGGGGGCCAGGGGTGGAAAGAACAAAAGGGGAGGTTAGTGATAGGGTGGAGGGCAGGAGTGATTAAAGGACAAAAGGGATGATGGTGCAAGGCAAGGAGGGTGGGAATGGGACAAGTAAAGAAACAAAAGATGGGTCCAGAGGAGGTGTAAATGGTTGTCACGTTCGAATAACCTGCCACCACTCAGTCTCAGGTTTATCGCCAGCCTGCGAGCTCCCCGTCCAGTAAAATGAACCAGTGAATTTCGTCCTCGCTGTTTGGGTCTCTCAGGCTAGGTGCTGAAAGATTATCAAGAATTATACCTCGGCAAGATGCAGAAAAGAACAACAACAACTTGCATTAATATAGCAAAATGTCCCAAGGCGCTTCACAGGAGCGATTATCAAACAAAATTTGACACCGAGCCACATATGGAGACATTAGGACAGGTGTCCAAATGCATGGTCAAAGAGGTAGGTTTTAAGGAGTGTCTTAAAGGAGGAGAGAGAGGTAAGAGGCAGAGAGGTTTAGGGATGGAATTCCAGAGTTTAGGGCGTAGATGGCTAAAGGTGGAGTGAAGGAAGTGGGGGATGCACAAGAGGCAAGAATTGGAGGAGCGCAGAGATCTCGGAGGGTTGTAGGGCTGGAGGAGGTTACAGAGATAGGGAGGGGCGAGGCCATGGAGGGATTTGAAAACAAGGATGAGAATTTTAAAATTGAGGCACTGCTGGACCGGGAGCCAATGTAGGTCAGCGAGCACAGGGAGTGATGGGTGAACGGGAGCTCAAGATCACGGAGGGTGGGAGGCCCCAGCCAGGAGAGCATTGGAATAGTTGAGACTGGAGGTAACAAAAGGCATGGATGAGGGTTTCAGCAGCAGATGGGCTGAGGCAGGGGTGGAGACGGGCGATGTTACAGAGAAAAGGAGAAAAACAGGATGGAAAAAACAACCAAACATAATAGTGCAGTCACCAAAGGGTTAAGGTGAATCCATTGAGCCTGAATTATAGCCCTGGTAGGTACACATTTGGAGTAGAATCATGGAATTATACAATGGTTACAGCACAGAAGGAGGCCATTCGGCCCGCCGAGCCCATCTGGCTCTCTGCAAGAGCAATCCAGCGAGTCCCACTCCCCCGCTCTTTCCCCGTGGCCCTGCAAGTTTCTCCCTTCAAGTACTTATCCAATTCCCTTTTGAAAGCCATGATTGAATCTGCCTCCACTACCCTTTTAAGGAGCGCGTTCCAGATCATAACCACTTGCTGCGTAAAAAGGTTTTTCCTCATGTCGCCTTTGGTTCTTTTGCCAATCACCTTAAATCTGTGTCCTCTGGTTCTTGACCCTTCCGCTAATGGGAACAGTTTCTCTCTATCCACTCTGTCTAGACCCCTCATGATTTTGAACACCTAATATCAAATCTCCTCTCAACCTTCTCCGCTCTGAGGAGAACAACCCCAGAGTACAGAGCAGGCTGGCAAAATGCCCATGTTTATAAGACCAAGCCAGCTGGTGAAGTCATCAAGAGTTAATATTTGGGATACAGATTCCTCAGACTGCAGGCAGCCCTTCTGAAAATTGTTCAGCCGTTGCACCTTCTCTGTTTCCACGCATGCTGGCGATTCAATTACACACTGTCGCCTAGCAGACTGGGTACATCATGGGTCACAGGAGCCTGGGGCGTATTAGTCATGCCTCGGAGCTTGTCAGCTTGTTTATGGTGTTACAGTGAGCTCGGGGTTGGGGGTGGGGAGGGCCACTGGGGAATTTTTTTTTAATCTGCGTTCCATGTTACGATCCGCTTTGTGGCAGATACATGTGCTGACGGCAGAATCTCACCATCACCCTGTCCTGTAACCCCCCCCCCCCAAGGTTCGCAGTGGAGTTAGGGGTCACCTGTTAATGGAGAAGAGGGAAACACTGCAGGGATCTGGCCCCCATGATAGCTACCTTACCCCCTGGAGTTCCTCACCGCCCTCAGTGGTTCAAATGGGTTGGAGCTTTCCGGAACACTGTACCGGCCACCTTACCGGCTCAGGTGAGCTGCCTGTGGAGGGGCGACCAGCGAGTATGTTAGTGAGGCCTGAGGACCAATTTTCCATTGATCCTCGGGCCTCTCCTTCTGGGCACGGGCTGGTGTCGTGTCAGAGCCTGAAAACTGGGCCCTGACCAATTTCTAGGCCCTAGTGTTTCGACTCACGTGTCAGCTCGTTTGTGTCTCACAAGAAAAATCAGTTGCAGGACAAGTGTAGAGGCTGTCATAGCCAATCAGAACAGTTGGGGGGTGGGACTGATAGTCATTAGAACCAATCAGATTAGTTAGAGGGGGCTTGAACAATCAATCAGATGCGACGTTCTGTCACTGCGCATGAACTTGAGACAGAAAAGTTTTGAGATGAGTTGATGGCTTCTGAGAGTCACAGTTACAATTGTGTTACTGCTAAAATGCAGCGTTTTAAAACTTCATTTTTCTCACAGGAACTATCTGGGAATTTTTGTTTAATCTTAAGGTTAATTTTCTTCAAGACTAGCTGCAGCTTTTTGTTGTGATCGGGAGGGTGTTCCTTAATGTGAATAGATTCACTGACATTTTTTTTGATTAGTGTTACTGCATCGATGGAATTGCTAAGTTTTGGAAATAAAATAGTGGTGATGAGTTTTATTTAACAAAAAAATTACACTGAAATTCCCATATATGGGATTTTACTATAACACATACCACTCTGATATATGAAACAGGCTGAGGGTTGATACCTGGTGGGTATGTTCTGTAAGTTTGAAAGCTGTATTGAGTCTGTTTCTGTGCTCGTGGTAAAAGTCCCTTTGTTACTGTACAGTAATTGAGGGAAGAGTTCAGCTCCTGTTCCTGCTCCTGCAAACTAGGTTTTCATGCACTTAATCGTAGGATCATAGAATCATACAGCACAGGAGGAGGCCATTCAGCCCATCATGCCTGTGCCGGCTCTTTGGATGAGCTATCCAATTAGTCCCTCTCCCCCTGTTCTTTCCCCCATAGCCCTGTACACTTTTGATTATCAGCTAGAAAAATATTGAAGAAGGCACAACTTGACTGGGCGGGGTGGTTGGAAAGGAGAGGCCATGTTGCATCGAGTTACATCGAAACTACAGCACAGAAACAGGCCATTCGGCCCAACTGGTCTATGCCGGCGTTTATGCTCCACACGAGCCTCCTCCCTCCCTACTTCATCTAACCCTATCAACATATCCTTCTATTCCTTTCTCCCTCATGTGTTTATCCAGCTTCCCCTTAAATGCATCTATACTATTTGCCTCAACTACTCCATGTGGTAGCGAGTTCCACATTCTCACCACTCTAAAGAAGAGGTAAAGGAGTTTCCCCTGAACTCCTTATTGGATTTATTAACGATTATTTTATATTTATGACCTCCAGTTTTGGACTCCCCCACAAGTGGAAACATTTTCTCTACGTCTATCCTATCAAACCCTTTCATCATCTTAAAGACCTCTATCAAATTACCCCTCAGCCTCCTCTTTTCTAGAGAAAAAAGCACCAGCCTGTTCAGCCTTTCCTGATAAGTATATCCTCCCAGTTCTGGTATCATCCTTGTGAATCTTTTTTGCACCCCCTCCATTGCCTCTATATCCTTTTTATAATATGGAGACCAGTCACAGTACTCCAAGTGTGGTCTAACCAAGGTTCCATACAAGTTTAACATAACTTCACTGCTTTTCAATTCTATCCCTCTAGAAATGAACCCTAGTGCCTGATTTGCCTTTTTTCTGGCTTCATTAACCTGCATCGCTATTTTTAGTGATTTGTGTATCTGTACCCCTAGATCCCTTTGCTCCTCTATCCCATTTAGACTCTCATTATCCAAGTAGTACATGGCCTCCTTATTCTTCCTACCAAAATGCACCACCTCACACTTACCTATATTGAAATTCATTTTCCAATTACACGGCCACACGTGACGAAATCTCCAAGAATACGTCCAACCAGAGTTGGCGAACCTGCCCGAACCCTATCAGTCTGCACTGCGACATTACTGCAGCAAAAGTGACACACAGAACCTCCCCCGCCCCAGATAAACATAGGGATCGTCCCATGGCACTTCACCAATAAACCTGAGGGAAAATGGCTGCTGAGCCGGAAGAGAGGGATTGAGGGATGATCAAAAGAGTCCACCAAGCAACTTTTTTTTCCGGGAATGTGACGTCAACTTCGAATGTTGTAACAGGAATGAAGTGTTTTACAGGCCTGTAATGTTGCAATAAAGATTAATTGAACGCTCCTGAGATAAGGGCTCGTCTCCTTATACGGGGAGGGCCGGCTAAATCGACCACGTCAGCTCGAAGGCGTTTTTGCAACGAGCTGGTATTTACTTCTTTCACTCTGCGCAGTCTGGAGAGATGATCATTCTGCACCCAGCGTGAGAGAAAATGGCATTTACATTTCTGCAATGGTCAAGGCTAATTATAGCGACACGGCCCCTCGACAGCCAGCCTGCTTTGCAAGAATCAAATCCCCCTTTATTCACGCTACCTGCCCACCCACCCACCCCCCAACACTTAGTTTTGAGAACCATCTGACAATTTCTCATTGAAAAAAAAAGATGCGGAAATGTGACCCATTTCTTTCATTGCAAGTGCTTATGAAGTGACCGATCATAGGTGCCTGTTAGGACGACAAGTTCCCTACCCCCTGGAATAGATGTTTTTTTTTTTGCTTGGCCTGCTCTTGCTACTGGGTGTGAGGGCAGTGGGGGAGAGTTGAAGGGATTCTGTGTTGGAGGAGAAGGATCTGTTGATTCTGCAGTTGGTGCTGCACTGGTCGGGTGACAGGGAGAAGCGGACCGGGAAATGTCAGCCCTGTGGATTCAAGGCTATCAGCTGGAGACCAAAATAGTCAGGCACAAAGCGACTTCAATGGATCAACCTCGGCAGTGCGTGCTGGACGAAATGAAAACACGCCCCAGTTTTAACCCAGGGTTCGGGTCCCACGCCCGTTTTGCACTCCTTTCATGCTCCACTGGAGTCAGTGAAAATCGGGTGGGGGAGTAAAACGGACCTGAACCCTGGCTCAGCAACTCCTGCTGGGCGGGTTAGGTTAAAATCGGGGGTGGTGGTGGTGGGGTGGGGGGGGACTTACGTAATCTTTTCCCAAATGGAATCAGTACATGCTGTCTGCAACTTTACAAGAAACCCAGCAGCAGGGTATTGAGTTCATGCTGAAGACGTACCACATAATCATAGAATCATACAACACAGAAGGAGGCCATTCGGCCCATCCGTGCCTGTGCCGGCTCTTTGGAAGAGCTATCCATTTAGTCGCACTCCCCCATCTCTTTCCCCGTAGCCGTGCAAATTTTTCCTCTTCATGTATTTACCCAATTCCCTTTTGAAAGTTATTATTGAATCAGCATCTACCGCCCTTTCAAGCAGCACATTGCAGATCATAACAACTCTCTGCATAAAAAATGTTTTTCCTCATCTCATCTCTGGTTCTTTTGTCAATTACCTTAAATCTGTGTCCCCTGCTTATCGATGACTATGGCGACACCATTTTAACTGCGTGCACTAATTTTAGTAGAAAATGCCACACGTACACTCACAAATGTACCTCACACGTGTATATTTACTGAACAAACATCTACCACCAATAAGTACCCAAGAAATGAAAGCACTCACAATACTCAAAAAAACACTCGCGTACTCTGCTTTTTGTCTTACCATTTTGCCAACAAACACACAAAAAGGATAAGGTTCGCATGCAATATGCAGTGTATACCATTCACAGGATGCACTGCAGCAACTCGCCAAGGCTTCTTCAACAGCACCTCCCAAACCTGCGACCCCTACCTATCAGCACTGTGGGAGAACCTTCACCACACGGACTGCAGCGGTTCAAGAAGGCGGCTCACCACCACCTTCTCAAGGGCAATTAGGGATGGGCAATAAATGCCGGCCTCGCCAGCGATGCCCACATCCCAAGAACAAATTAAAAAAAACATGAGCATTGAGATTACATTCCCAATGATCGATGTCTATTACTTAATTTTTAATTAAGAGACTCCAGAGAGTTGAGCACATAATCTAGGCTCACATTCCAGTGCAATACTGAGGGAGTGCTACACTGTCGGAGGTGCCTTCTTTCAGATGAGACGTTAAACTGCGGCCCCGTCTGCCCTCTCAGACATAAAATGTCCCGCAGCACTATTTCGAAGAAGAACAGAGGAATTTTCCTTGGAATCCTGGCCAATATTTATCCCTCAACCAACATCACTAAAACAGATTATCTCATGACTGTTCGTGGGAGCTTGCTGTGCACAAATTGACTGTCTTTTTTCCTATATTACAACAGTGACTCCACTTCAAAAAGTACTTCATTGGCTGTAAAGCGCTTTCGGGACATCCTGAGGTCGTGAAAGGCGCTATATAAATGGAATTCTTTCTTTCTATCAGGAGTTGGCTCCTGAAACTTTCTGCGAGTCTTGAAGAATTCTGGCCTAGCTGGATCCTAAAGGGTAGCTCAACGCCCATTGTCCTCACATCTCCTGTCAAGTGCCTTGGTGCATTTTTCTATATTAAAGTTACTGTGTCAATTGTTCTTTAACGTACTCTGGTGACGCCTCAATTTTAAAATTCTCATCCTTGTTTTCAAATCCCTCCATGGTCTCGCCTCTCCCTATCTCTGTAACCTCCTCCAGCCCTACAACCCTCCGAGATCTCTGCGCTCCTGCAATTCTGGCCTCTTGCGTATCCCCGATTTTAATCGCTCCACCATTGGTGGCCGTGCCTTCAGCTGCCTAGGCCCTAAGCTCTGGAATTCCCTCTCTAAACCTCTCCACCTCTCTACCTCTCTTTCCTTTAAGACGCTCCTTAAAACCTACCACTCTGACCAAGCTTTTGGTTGCCTGTCTTAATATCGCCTTATGTGGCTCGTGTCAAATTTTATCTGATAATCGCTCCCGCGAAGTGTCTTGGGACGTTTTACTACGTTAAAGGCGCTATATAAATGCAAGCTGTTATTGTTGTTTACTCTGCCCTGCGGGTTTCAGGAGGCAACACTGGACCCGGTTCCACTCCTCCTGCCGTTTACCCACCCGACGTCGCTCCCAATCAGCGGTCGGGCAGAAGCGGTGCTGGCAAATCTGGCAAATCAGGCGGGGCTTCCCGAGACCAATGACAAAGTGGGCCTCCGTAACCACTGGGACGAGTTGAGCTCCCACGTGCAGCCGACAGTGGAAGAACAGGGCGTTTACCATCGGCTACACTTCAAAATATCGAGAGTGCATTTCATGGTGACATTACATGAGGCCAAGGAAAGGAAGGTGATGCTGTAGAGACATATAAGATAGTGAATGGTACGGAAAGTGTTAATCTGCAATATTACTTTAACGACGAGTGACTCACCTCCTGACTCCCCAAAGCCTTTCCGCCACCTACAAGGCACAAGTCAAGAGTGCGCTGGGACACTCGCCTGGACAGGTGCAGCTGCAACAACACTCAAGAAGCTCAACACCATCCAGGACAAAGCAGCCCGCTTAATCAGTAGTACAGCCACCGCTTTAAACATCCACTCCCTCCACCACCGGCGCACCGTGGCTGCAGTGTGTACCATCTACAGGATGCACTGCAGCAACTCGCCAAGGCTTCTTCGACAGCACCTCCCAAACCCGCGACCTCTACCACCTAGAAGGACAAGGGCAGCAGGCACAAAGGAACACCATCACCTCCAAGTTCCCCTCCAACTCACATACCATCTCAACTTGGAAATATATCGGCCGTTCTTTCATTGTCGCTGGGTCAAAATCCTGGAACTCCCAACCTAACAGCGCTGTGGGAGAACCTTCACCACACGGACTGCAGCGGTTCAAGAAGAAGGCCCATTACCACCTTCTCATGGGGCAACTAGGGATGGGCAATAAATGGCGGCCTAGCTAGCAACACTCATAACCCCAGAATGAATTTTTTATCAACTTAAATTGTCAAAGCAGATAAGGGGGACACAAGTCTGCTTAAAGAGGGGGATAATTGGCAGCTCAATATCCCTGGTTATAGAGTTTTCAGGCAGGACAGAGTGGGTGATAAAAAAGGAGGAGGGGTAGCATTATTGGTTAAAGAATCAATTACAGTTGTGAGAAGGGATGATATGCTAAATGGATCATCAATCAAGGTCCTATGGGTTGAGCTAAGAAATAAAAAAGGGGCAGTCACACTACTCGGAGTGAACTATAGACCCCCCGAATAGCGAAAGGGAGATAGAAGAACAATTACGTAGGCAAATTTCTGAGTGCAAAAATAAGAGGGCAATAATAGTGGGGGACTTCAACTACCCTAGCATCAACTGGGATTAAAACAGTGTGAGGGGCACAGAGGGTGCAAAATTCTTGATCAATGTCCAGGAGAACTTTTTTAGCCAGTACATGACAAGCCCAACAAGAGGGGATGCAATTCTAGATTAGTCCTGGGAAATGAAGATGGGCAAGTGGGTGAAGTGACAGTGGGTGACTATTGGGGATGGTGACCACAATTCAGTTAGTTTTAGCATTATTATGGAAAAGGACAGAGTTAAATCAGGAGTAAACATTTTAAGTTGGGGAAAGGCAAATTTTACAGAACTAAGAAGTGATTTGGCAGAAGTGGACTCGACTCAACTACTTGAGGAGAAATCAGTGGGAGGCACTAAAAAGTAAAATTCTATGGGTACAATGCAGACACGTCCCCTCAAAGAAAAAGGGTGGCACTGCCAAATCTAGAGCCCCCTGGTTGTCTAGAAGTATACAGGGCAAGATAAAGCAGAAAAGAAAGCTTATGACTGTCGCAAACTAAATACTGCAGAAAGCCTAGAGGAGTATAGAAAGTACAGGGATGACGTAAAAAAGGACATAAGGAGAGCAAAGAAAGGGCATGAAAAATATTAGCTAGTAAGATTAAAGAAAACCCAAAGATGTTTTCTCAGTACATTAAGAACAAGAGGATAGCTAAGGAAAAGGTGGGACCTATCAGGGATGATGAGGGTAACTTGTGTGTAGAAGCAGAGGATGTGGGTAGGGTTTTAAATGAATATTTTGACTCCGTATTCACAAAGGAAAGGGATGATCCATACGTAGTAATTAAAGAGGAGAGGTGTGAAATATTGGATAAGGTAAACATAACGAGAGAGGAAGTACTGGAGGGACTGGAATCCTTGAAAGTTGATAAGTCACCAGGGCCGGATGGATTGTTTGCTAGGCTATTGAAGGAAGCCAGGGAGGAAATAGCGGATGCTCTGAGGATCATTTTCCAATCCTCACTAGATACAGAGGAGGTACCAGAGGACTGGAAGACTGCAAACGTAGTACCATTGTTTAAAAATGGTATGAGGGAAAGGCCGAACAATCATAGGCCGGTCAGTCTTACCTCGGTGGTGGGCAAACTATTAGAATCAATACTGAGAGATAGGATAAACTGTCACTTGGAAAGGCTTGGTTTAATCAGGAATAGTCAGCATGGATTTGTTCAGGGAAGGTCATGCCTTACAAATCTGATTGAACTCTTTGAGGAAGTGACAAGGAGGATTGATAAGGGTAGTGCAGTGGATATTGTCTACATGGATTTTAGTAAGGCATTTGACAAGGTCCCACATGGCAGACTGGTCAGAAAGGTAAAAGCCCATGGGATACAGGGAAATGTGGCGAATTGGGTCCAAAATTGGCTCACTAACAGGAAACAAAGGGTAAAAGTTGATGGATGTCTTTGCGAATGGAAATCCGTTTCCAGTGGTGTGCCACAGGGCTCAGTGTTGGGTCCCTTGCTGTTTGTGGTATATATTAATGATTTGGACTTGAATGCAGGGGGTATGATTGGCAAATTTGCAGACGACACAAAAATTGGCTGTGTAGTTGATAGTGAAGAGGATAGCTGAAGACTCCAAGAAGATATCAATGGGTTGGTGAAGTGGGCGGAAAAGTGGCAAATGGAGTTCAACCTGGAGAAGTGTGAGGTAATGCACTTAGGGAGGGCAAACAGTACAAGGGAATACGCAGTAAACGGGAATATATTGAGAAGGGTAGAGGAAGTGAGAGACCTTGGAGTGCATGTGCACAGGTCCCTGAAGGTGGCAGTAGAGGTAGATAAGGTTGTGAAGAAGGCATACGGAATGCTCTCCGTTATTAGCCGAGGTATAGAATACAAAAGCAGGGATGTAATGATGGAACTGTATAAAACGCTGGTAAGGCCACAGCTGGAGTATTGTGTGCAGTTCTGGTCACCACATTACAGGAAGGACGTAATTGCTCTGGAAAGAGTGCAGAGAAGATTTACAAGAATGTTGCCAGGGCTTGAAAATTGCAGCTATGAGGAGAGATTGGATAGGCTGGGGTTGTTTTCCTTGGAGCAGAGGAGGCTGAGGGGTGACTTGATTGAGGTGTACAAAATTATGAGGGGCCAAGATAGAGTAGACAGGAAGTCCCTGTTTCACCTAGCAGAGAGTTCAAGAACTAGAGGATATAGATTTAAGCTGATTGGCGGAAGGATTAGAGGGGACATGAGGAAAAACCTTTTTACCCAGAGGGTGGTGGGTGTATGGAATTCACTGCCTGAATTGGTGGTAGAGGCAGGGACCCTCAACTCTTTTAAAAAGTACCTGGACCTGCACCTAAAGTACTGTAAGCTGCAGGGCTACGGACCGGGCGCTGGAAGGTGGGATTAGAACGGGCACCTGGTTGTTCTTCGAGCCGGTGCGGACTCGATGGGCCAAATGGCCCCCTTCTGTGCTGTATCTTTTCTATGGTTCTATGGTTCTGAGTTCAAAATAGAAAAGGTAATTTTAGGACTGATATCAGGAACTTTTTCTTCATACAGAAGTGGAATGGACTCCCAGATAGAGCAGTGGAGGTGAAAACCCTGGAATCATTTATGAAACATTTTAATGCTCCAATGGGGGAGGGGGCTGGAGATCTCTAGGGTTTCTCGACACGAATAAACTAAAACGATCAAACAACCTTCCACACCCGTAATTATCTTGTGATCTTATACTGTGCGTTGTGCTGATTGGCTGTGCACTGTGTTGGGTCAGAGGTCACCCAGCAGAGGTAACCTCGCACTGCCTCAGCTTTATGCTGATCGTGGCACAGCTCCAACCAGTGCGGGGCCAACGTCCTGAGCTTCGAGATTAAATACGAAATAAGAGCTCAGGCGTTCTGCAAGGACCCCTTTAAAAGTTCCTCAAGTCAGAAAAGAACTGACTGGCCCAAAGTCCCTCGGTGCTCCCCCTGGCAGCCCAGAGTGGAACTGATTCAGACCAGGACAAAGAAAGACTTGCACATTTATATAGCGCCTTTCACAACCTCAGGACATCCCAAAGTGCATTACGGCCAATGAAGCATGTTTGAAGTGTAGTCGCTGTTGTAATGTAGGAAACGCGCCAACCGATTTGTGCACAGCAAGATCCCACAAACAGCAATGAAGTAAATGACCAGATCACCTGTTTTAATGATGTTGGTTGAGGGATAAATATCGGCCAGGACACCGGGGAGAACTCCCCTGCTCTTCTTCGAAATAGTGGCCGTGGGATCTTTCACAACCACCTGAGGTTGGATGATGTCCTTACCCTCTAACCCACCTGTCGGCAGGCTTGGCAGATGCACCTGGCTTGTTTGGGCAGTGGCTTCTTTCATTTGACCCCAGAAGGGAATGCTCCCCCTTCCCCGACATATGGTCAAAACTGACAGGTAATCAAGAGTCCCTGAATGGTGGTTTTATACACACAGTACAGCAATAGCCTCCGGAGGGGGATGGAGGCAAGTAACAAAACAAATATCATGTAGTTTTAGAAAGAAAACTTTATAACTGTCCCGAAGCATTTCATGTGAATTACTTCTGGAGTTGTGCCAGAAAAGTTTCTCTCTCTCCCTTCTCTCCCCCCTCTCTCCCACTTCATCTCCATGCCCCTTCTCTTCCCCTCTCCCTCTACCTCCCTCCTCTCTTTCTCTCTCCCAGCCCTTCCTGGAAGGCACTTAAATTAAGGAAATTTGGACAATCTTAACCTAGTTCCTGATTCACCACAAATCCACAGCTCAAAACTGCCTGAAACCTGCCACAACTTAACACAAAATTAGAAGCCCCTCATCCCAGACAGGGAATTGGGAACAACCAAGGTGAGAAATGCAAAATGATGCACACTGATACACTGGACCATGCTGTCCCGGTGTTGGGAGTTATAGATATTGGGACAGAGTGGAGCGACCCTGTATCTAATCCCCGTGTTACATCTGACTGGAGAGAGCTCGATGTTGACATTGGGTGAAAAACAATCAGGGAAATTTTCCATTGCCAGCACTGACATTCCTCGTGTTAAAGGGCATAAGAACTCCCTCATAAAAATGACCCTGTTGTATTATTGCAGGAAAATTTTTCCAGTGCTTAAGGTGCCGATAAAGCGAGTTTGCTGCTATTCAGTGAGTTGATTCCTTTAACCAGCTGTAGTTCCTATTCAGTCTGTCTGGTATCGTCTGTCTGGGTGGACCAGTCGGATGATCTGAGGTTAACACATGGCTCCATGTGGGTGGGGAGTGTCTGTATTGTGTTGCACAAAACATCACAATCTATATGGGGCAGCCTAGATGGATCAGTAGTTCTTTTCCTGCTCGTCATTTTTATATGCTCGTTAGATGCTGATGCCTATTGGCTCAGTTGGTAGCTCTCTGAGTCAGAAGGTTGTGGGTTCAAGTCCTGCTCCAGAGACCTAAGCACAAAATCTAGGCTGACACTCCCAATGCAGTACTGAGGGAGTGCTGCACTGTCAGAGGTGCTGTCTTTCAAATGAGATGTTAAACTGAGGCCTCATCTGCCCTCTCAGGTGGATGTAAAAGATCCCACGGTACTATTTTGAAGAAGAGCAGCGGAGTTCTCCCCGGTCCTGGACTGATATTTATCCCTCAACCAACATCACTAAAAAACAGATCATCTGGTCATTATCACAGTGCTGTTTGTGGGAGCTTGCTGTGTGCAAATTGGCTGCCGCGTTTCCCTCGAAAACACTTCAAAATTACTTCATTGGATGTGAAGTGCTTTGGGAGGTCCTGAGGTCGTGGAAAATGCAATATTAAAATGCAAGTCTTTTCCTTTCCCACTGGAGCACAGTTCCACAGACGCTGGGCGTCCGATACCTTATCCATTCTTCACATGTGGTTCTGCACCGAGAGTGCCTGCAGGTCATTCAATGGGCAGGGGGGAGGGGAGATACATCTGAATCGAACCCAATTCTGCCTTCACCTCACATCTGCACTTGCTGACACTCCCGCGGGGGGATCACTCGATAGCAATCGAGGGCAGCAACACAGACAGGCTTTTTTTCTCTCTCTCTCTCTTCCGATCTCAGTGACGCTAAGGCAAATTGTGCCAGCCCTCTGAAAGGTCTAGCTGATGTCGGCATAGACTAGGGACTGAATGTAGGATCTGCCTAGTCTGTAGGGCTCAGAATCACATCCCATGCAGTGTGCACACCCACCCTCACAAGGGAAGTGTCCTGGTGAGTTATTTTAGCTCACATTCACAATGGCACAATTAAAGCAATGCCGGTCGTGAGAGGGAGTGGAATCCAATCTCACTGAAGTTGGGTTTGTGGAACGTGACACTGATGACTAAAGAAACAATATCAGATCAGAGCTGCAGGGAATAAACACTCCTCTCACTTACAAGCCAGAAAAATGCTTTATTCTCCAGGTCAACCGGAGCTGGAAATTAACTGAACCCTGACTGGCCAGCGACTGGAATTTTCCAGCCCTGCCCTGAAAATTTCCGCTAATATGGAAGCAGAGGCAATGGTGATATAGAGGGACAAGCAATAGGGATATAGAGGGACAAGCAATGGGGAAATAGAGGGAGAGGCAATGGGGATATAGAGGGACAAGCAATAGGGATATAGAGGGACAAGCAATGGGGATATAGAGGGACAAGCAATGGGGATATAGAGGGAGAGGCAATGGGGATATAGAGGGACAAGCAATAGGGATATAGAGGGACAAGCAATGGGGATATAGAGGGAGAGGCAATGGGGATATAGAGGGAGAGGCAATGGGGATATAGAGGGACAGGCAATGGGGATATAGAGGGAGAGGCAATGGGGATATAGAGGGACAAGCAATGGGGATATAGAGGGACAGGCAATGGTGATATAGAGGGACAAGCAATGGGGATATAGAGGGACAAGCAATGGGGATATAGAGGGAGAGGCAATGGTGATATAGAGGGACAGGCAATGGTGATATAGAGGGACAAGCAATGGGGATATAGAGGGAGAGGCAATGGTGATATAGAGGGACAGGCAATGGTGATATAGAGGGACAAGCAATGGGGATATAGAGGGACAGGCAATGGGGATATAGAGGGACAGGCAATGGTGATATAGAGGGACAGGCAATGGTGAAATAGAGGGACAAGCAATGGGGATATAGAGGGACAGGCAATGGGGATATAGAGGGACAAGCAATGGGGATATAGAGGGAGAGGCAATGGGGATATAGAGGGACAAGCAATAGGGATATAGAGGGACAAGCAATGGGGATATAGAGGGAGAGGCAATGGGGATATAGAGGGACAGGCAATGGTGAAATAGAGGGACAGGCAATGAGGATATAGAGGGAGAGGCAATGGGGATATAGAGGGACAAGCAATGGGGATATAGAGGGACAGGCAATGGTGATATAGAGGGACAGGCAATGGTGATATAGAGGGACAAGCAATGGGGATATAGAGGGACAGGCAATGGTGATATAGAGGGACAAGCAATGGGGATATAGAGGGACAAGCAATGGGGATATAGAGGGAGAGGCAATGGTGATATAGAGGGACAAGCAATGGGGATATAGAGGGACAAGCAATGGGGATATAGAGGGACAGGCAATGGTGATATAGAGGGACAAGCAATGGTGATATAGAGGGACAGGCAATGGTGATATAGAGGGACAAGCAATGGGGATATAGAGGGAGAGGCAATGGGGATATAGAGGGACAAGCAATGGGGATATAGAGGGAGAGGCAATGGGGATATAGAGGGAGAGGCAATGGGGATACAGAGGGACAGGCAATAGTGATATAGAGGGAGAGGCAATAGTGATATAGAGGGAGAGGCAATGGGGATATAGAGGGAGAGGCAATGGGGATATAGAGGGACAGACAATGGGGATATAGAGGGAGAGGCAATAGTGATATAGAGGGAGAGGCAATAGTGATATAGAGGGAGAGGCAATGGGGATATAGAGGGAGAGGCAATGGGGATATAGAGGGACAGGCAATGGGGATATAGAGGGACAGGCAATAGGGATATAGAGGAACAGGCAATAGTGATATAGAGGAACAGGCAATAGTGATATAGAGGGACAGGCAATGAGGATATAGAGGGACAGGCAATGGGGATATAGAGGGACAGGCAATGGGGATATAGAGGAACAGGCAATAGTGATATAGAGGGAGATGCAATGGGGATATAGAGGGACAGGCAATGGGGATATAGAGGGAGAGGCAATGGGGATATAGAGGGACAGGCAATGGGGATATAGAGGGAGAGGCAATGGGGATATAGAGAGACAGGCAATGGGGATATAGAAGGGCACACAGTAGGGAATACAGTTTGATTAAATTGTACAGCCCCCTTTCCCCCCACTCTCACACCACACGTACACCTTTTTGAGATACACTGCTTAGCACTTGGATCCGGAAACTTCTAGAACTGATGAATTTCTGTTTTACCTTTGAACTTCCAGTCTGAGGAAAATTTTACGATGGTGATGAATCATCATTATGTTATGTGTTTGTGAACACATGCGAAGCTTTAAAAAAATAATTTTTAAACCATTAAATTGCTTCAAATCACATCGGGACACATAATTGCATTCCTTGTGCATGACTTCATTGACAATATGACAGCTAGTTCTCTCTCTCCCTCCGTCCCCCACCAACCCCCACCTCCCAAACAAAACGGAGTTTACCAAATACTTTTTTTATAAGAAGACATCGCCCCTTTAAGTTATTGAGAGGCCCCATTATTTATAACAGGAGTGACACATTACGGAGTTTGGTGTCAATGCGCATCCCTTGTCCCGATAATACACCCTGGGCTTCATATAATCTCATTCTCTTAATATGTAGCAACAGCTGGAGAGAAAGAAACAGAGAAAGGAGAATAGTTCAGTTGCATCTTGAGAAGAATAAAAGACTCCAGTAAAAATCATATGACTTATTTATATGATGGTAAATATCGGTTTGGCTCAGTGGTAGCGCCCTCATCTCAAAGTCTGATGGCTGAGGTGCCAAGCCCCACTCCAGGACTTGAGCTGTCCTTCGGTTGAGATGTTAAACCAAGACCCTTGGTCTGCCTGTTTAGGTAGATGTAAAGAGATCCCATGCCACTATTCAAAGAAGAGCAAGAGGGTTCTCCAGCTGTCTTGGACAACATTCCTCCCTTGACCAACGCCATCAGAAAACGGATTAACCGGACATTCATCTCATTTGCTGTTTGTGGGACCTTGCTGTGTGCGAATTGGTTGTTGCATTCGCCTCCACGACAACAGTAATTATTTGAACGTGAAGTCCTCTGAGACATCCTGAGGATCTGATAAGGTTCTAATACAAATGCAAGTTCTTTCTCTAAGCTGTGTTTGCAAGTTGCTTATCAGATTGTGTTAGGATTCCAGTTGCTGAAACCGCCTCCACAGAACAACTGGAGGAAGAGTCTCTAAATGAGGCATTAGTCACTTCTAAATTTGGATACTTGGGTCATACTTGATGAGACAATGACAATGTTGTACAGGAAGCTACTTCTGTATCTGCACATCTTCTAAAGGCTTTGGTGGTCAGATGTTTCCGTAGTGTTGGCTACTGTCGTCATTAGGAAGTCACAGCTTCCTTCCTTTGGCAGGAAGAAAGAGCAAGGGTTGGGGGAGGGGTGGTGGGTGGCAACAGCGACAGAATCACGCCCGCCACCTGCCTGTCTACCTCCCACCTCTGTGCCAGCTGCCCATCGAGCGGTTCCCAAGAGATCCGCTTTGGGTGTTGCTGGAGTGAGGAGCGAAGGGAGTGATTCTTCGCCGCAAAGACACTCTGCACCCATCTAGATTTCTCACGATCTCGGATTCCAGATAAAAAATGTCATCCCTCGCAAAATTTCAGTTCAGGTCACCTCGGCAATGTCAGGCCTCCCAACCTGTGGACAATTCTGTGAGGTGAAGAGCAAGTCAACTGCCAATGGCATGGGGGGGGGGGGGGGTGGTGGGGGGGGTAGCCAAATTTACTGGGGGGATTCAGGGCCTGCTCTAGATTCCCAGAAGCTTTAGGTTGTTACAAAACCTCCGCCTATTCAGTTTGATGTAAAATACACCAGTTTTCGCCCCTGAGAAGCACTTTGGACTATTTTCCTATGTTGAAGGATATAAATGCATGGTATTGTAATGAGATAGTGCCTGTATATTAAACGAGAGTGGGCGATTGTTCAGAAGTGAGGATGTCACCCTTGAAATAAGGGTGGGTTGACAGGCCTGCCATGTGCTATACAGATAAGCTTTTCACAAGTAACTATTGACTGATGTGTTACTTCAGCCCATCAAAGCTTCTGATTTCTGGTTTTGCCTCATCCTTCACTCCACCAAACAGAAATTTCGGATTCCCTCATGGGACCTTTCATCTCGGTTCTTTCAGATTCAACTCAAGTAGAGCAACATTGGTGATTGTGGAAACATCTGTAAGTCAGACCGCCCTGTCCTTTGTTAGAGGAAAATGCACAGTGATGAATATTCCCACCAGGGGAAAAAATGGAGGCAAGACAGGGAAATATTAAGTTGAAAGAATCCTTTAAAAAACAGTTAAAGCCCAGTCTGTAAAGTCGGAATGATACTTAAGTTGAATCAGACCCACCCGACATTTGTTAAATTCATCTGTCGCCCATCCAACAAGTGAAAGAGATTTTGTTCAAGGTATTGTACTGAAATGGATCCAATAATTCACTCGGGCAGGTTGGTGCAAAAGAACTACCAGTTGAGGCAAGGTAGAAATCATCCCTGAAGCCCCAATCATTGGTGTCAGCTGTGGCTCAGTGGGTAGCTCTCTCTCACCTCTGAGTTAGAATGCTGGTGGGTTCAAACTCCACTCTTTGACACTTAAGCATGTAATCCTAGCTGATATTCCAAGTGCAGCACTGAAGGACAACGACACTGTCAGAGGGTGCTGTCTTTCAGATGAGCCCTTAAACTGAGGCATGTCTGCCCTCTCTGGTGGATGTTGAAGATCCCACAGCACTATTCAAAGTGTCCTGGCCAACTTTTATCCCTCAACCAACACCTAAAACAGATGAGCTGGTCATACTGCTGTTTGTGGGACCTTGCTGTGCGCAAAGTTGGCTACTGCGTTTCCTACATTACAACAGTGACTATGCACCAAAAGTACTTCATTGGCTGTAAAGTGCTTTGAGACATCCTGAGTTGTGAAAGGCGCTATAGAAAATACAATTTTTTTCTTTTTATTTAAAGAACTGGTTAATAAACTCCGACAGAGTTCGGGTCAATGGGGTAAAGTAGAGGTATAAATGCTCGATTCACTCGGATTATGTTCCTGTGTGCGATATTTCTACACCGTTTAAGAAAAACATTAATCCGTGAACCTCGCTGATCAGAGGTTCTACACATACTTTATTTCCAGTCCACACAACTGTGTGACTTGTTTCTTTGCTCACTGTCACTACTTGCTCACCCCAATGAAGGGAGATAAAGATTGCCTTTTTCATCCTTAACCCAATGACACAGATAGGGGTCACTACAATTGGTATCTCCTGGGCTAGGGAGGGAACAAATTGAGCACGGTTTGCACTCCTAGAATCATAAGTCCCATTCCTCCGCCCTTTCCCCATAGCCCTGCAAATTTTTCCCCTTCAAGTATTTATCCAATTCCCTTTCGAAAGTTATCATTAATCTGCTTCCACAGCCCTTTCGGGCAGCGCATTCCAGATCATAACAACTCGCTGCATAAAAGAATGTATCCTCATCTCTCCCTCTGGTTCATTTGCCTTAAATCTGTGTCCTCTGGTTACCGACCCTCTTGCCAGTGGAAACAGTTTCTCCTTATTTACTCTATCAAAACCCTTCATGATTTTGAACACCACTATCAAATCTCCCCTTAACCTTCTCTGCTCTAAGGAGAACAACCCCACCTTCTCCAGTCTCTCCACTTGACTGAAGTCCTGCATCCCTGGCAGCACTCTTGTAAATCTAGCCTGATCACAATCCAGTGACCAGAATGGGAAAAGCAGCAGCCACCTGCGGACCTTCAGGTGAGGGACAGGACTGGCCTCATCTGGGGTGTCTTCCATGATTGAACAGGCTGCTGACACTAACTGTGGGGCAAGGGACTGGGGATTGTCACCATTGTAATGTAGGAAACGCGGGGGCCAATTTGCCCATGGAGCTATACCCCGGCACGAGGCACTTAGGAGAATGGAGAACAAAACAATCAGCAGGTTCTATGCAGCTTGTCTGTGAGTGCAAACAAAACTGTCGCCAACCCATCGCAGCAGATGACTAAAGAATAGATTCCTTTGTATATTGTTTGCATGCTCAGAATATTTTGCATTTCTGAATGTCCTCAGGCTCCGTCACCACAAGAAATGTTGGTGCATTGTACTTGTGTATTGTGTCCTGCTGGCTGCAGATGGTTTGATGGAAGATAAGCAACAGACATTTAAAACAAAAACTAGTAGATCTTCTGCAGTGTTAGTCAGAAAAGAAAGACTTACATTTCTAAAGCGCCTTTCACAACCTCAGGATGTTCCAGAGCGCTTTATAGCCAATGAAGTACTTTTGAAGTGTAGTCACTGTTGTAATGTTGGAATCGCGGCAAGGTCCCACAAATGACAATGAGATAAATGACCAGATAATCTGTTTTCAGTGACGTTGGTTGAGGGATAAATACTGACACTGGGGAGAACTCCCCTACTCCTCCTAGAATAGTGCCATGGGATCTTTTACGTTCACCTGAGAGGGCGGACGGGGCCTTGGTTTAATGTCTCAACCAAAAGACGGCACCTCCGCCAGTGCAGCACTCCCTCAGTACTGCACTGGAGTATCGGGTCGGCCAGAGCAGAGAGGTTGATTGGGTCAGAGCCTGACTGCACAGGGTTTGGGTGGGGGGGGGGTGGGTGGTAATTAACTAAAAATAGAGCTAATCCACAACTAAAGAATAGAAAGCTAAAAATAAAAGTAAAAAATAGAAAATGGCTGCTTTTGGGTTCTTGTGGGGATCTGATTGGCTCGTTGTGTCACGTGGTTAGCATGGACCAATTGGAAGCATTACAGATTTACAGACACACGTGCACAAGGGTTTTGTAAAATATTATTTTAAAAAGAAACTCCCATATCACGAACAAAATTAATCTGTGGGAAAGGAGCCCCTGAAAGGGAAGAATACTTGTTGAGAAGCCAAAACATCCTAACTGGGTCAGCTCAGCTCTCTTCACATCAGAGGCAGTGCTGGGATATAAATGAGGTGCTATGTGTACTTGGCAGGTGGTTTCATCACCGGCACCGGGCACAGAACACCATGAGGGGAAAACATAAATGGGTGCCACCAGCCCTGCTTGCTGCCATTTTATTTACTTTAAGTCGGTCGAGCTCTCACCCCACCCCTATAGGCCCTCCACCACCGGCGCACCGTGGCTGCACTGTGTACTAGCTAAAGGATCCACCGCAAGCTACTCACCAAGGCTTCTTCGGCAGGACCTCCCAAACCCGCAACCTCCACCCCCTAGAAGGACAAGGGCAGTGGGCGCATGGGAACAACACCACGTCCAAGTTCCCCTCCAAGTTACACACTATCCTGACATGAACACATTTCGCCTGTTCCTTCATCATCGCCGGGTCAAAATCCTGGAACTCGCTACCTAACAGCACTGTGGGAGCACCTTCACCACACAAACTGCAGCGGTTCAAGAAGGTGGCCCACCACCATCTTCTCAAGGGGCAACTAGGGATGGGCAATAAATGCCGGCCTTGCCAGCAACGCCCATAATCCCAAGAACGAATGTATTAAAAAAAAATCCCGACTTTGAGTAACTATGTATGAGCAGTGTTGCTAACATGCACTTGCTTCAATATTGGTATCAGTGCAACAAATCACAAGATCGCAAGATAGATACAGACGAGGAGGACAATCTTTAACCCCCTAAACTTCAAAGGCTCCGTGGAAAATCTCTATCCCATTGAAAACTACAAGCCCTAATTATCTGAACCCTATGGGTCACCATCATTATATCTTAACCAACCAATCCAATATTTTTATGATTCAACCGCCCAGAAAGACCCACAGTTGCACCACCATAGCCTCGAATTGTCTCTTAAATGGCTCCAAGGGTTTTGTTTCCAATACCCATCCCAAAGATACGGTCCATCTCTTGATCATCGTTTGTGTGAAGAACTTCCTGACTGATCCTACTTTTCCAATCAGCAGTTTGAACCTGTGCCCCTTGATCTAGATTCTGGTCTCTCCCCTCAACCCAATGTAAGCAGGGCAAACTCAGGGTACCAGACGTGGAACCCCCTCAATATAAAGGAGTAGACCCGACAAGCTTGGGCCCGAGCCAGTGTCGGTACAGTGTTGCAAAGCAAAAAACTGCTCAGGTTTAAGATTAATCTCGCTGAATAAACAGGGACTTACAATCATTGTTAGGAAGATAAACACCGTGTCTGGTGCTTTAAGGATCTTTTTTTTTTGGGTGTGTACATTGTGAGAGGCGCACCGGTTGCCTGGAAACACCTTCGCCTCTTCGTACCTGGTGATTTTCTCCTGGCGTGTTTCGTGGTTCCCAAGATGTACCATAGAATGGCCTCAACGTGGACAAATCTGATGTAATTCACGTTGGAACAGGAAACATGTAGCTAATGGCTAGGCGTCCATTAGCAGAGTTGCAAAAAGGTTTCGGGTGGGATTATTGACCATGCGGTAAACATTTCCAGTCAATGTTATCAAGAAAGCTAGTCAAATAGTGGGGTGCAAATAATGGACACATCTCAAAGGCACTTGGACATGTGTCAAAAGAAAATTGTTTTAATCCTGCATAAATAAGGATAATTGCAAGTTCCTCTTGATTCAGCGAGGTTAATCTTAAACCTGAGTCGTTTTGTGGTGTAATGCTGTACTCTCACTGGCTTGGAGCCAAGCTTCTTTATATCCAGTATTTCCAAGGGCGGAGCCCTAAAACTTGCCCTGTTTACACTGTGCACTGGGCTGAGAGGAAAGGCTGGAGAGACTTGGGCTCTTTAGCCTCGACAGGAAAGGGGAAGTATATAGGATAGTAAATGGGATGGAACATTACCTTAAGGGATACCGTGACCCTGCATTCTCGTTGGTAAGGTCTCATTCATAACAAAACGCACTTATTACATAGAATTGCATAGAATTTACAGCACAGAAAGAGGCCTTTCAGCCCAACTGGTCTGTGCCGGTGTTTATGCTCCACATGAGCCTCCTCCCACCCAACTTCATCGAATCCTATCAGCATACCCTTCTATTTTTTTCTTCATTGTGTACTTATTTAGCTTCCTCTTAAAGGCACCTATGCTATTCGCCTCAACTACTCCACCTGGTAGCGAGTTCCACATTCTAACCACTCTCTGGGTATAGAAGTTTCTTCTGAATTCGCTATTGGATTTATTAGTAACTATCTTATATTTATGGCCTCTAGTTTTGGACTCCCCCACAAGTGGAAACATCTTCTCTACGTCTATCCTATCAAATATGGGGCTTTAGCCAAACAAAATAAACCAAGGCACCTCACAACAGAATCATTCACTGGGCAGGAGATTGGAAGAGGGGTTAGGGAAGTGATCAAAGGTGTGGTCAAAGAGGTAGGTTTTTGAAGAGGATTTTAAAGTAGGGAGAGATGTAACAAAGCGGAGGGAAGAGAATTCCAGAGTGCAGGGGCAGAATTAGACGAGTGGAGAGTTCAAGCTAAATTGAAATCTGAGATAGATAGCTTTTTGGCAACCAAAGGTATTAAGGGTTATGGGCCAAAGGCAGGTATATGGAGTTAGATCACAGATCAGCCATGATCTTATCAAATGGCGGAGCAGGCACGAGGGGCTGAATGGCCTACTCCTGTTCCTATGTTCCTAAGCTGGGAGGTAGGGCCGGAAGGCGTCACAGACGTAGAGAGGGGTACAGCCATGCAAGGGTTTGTGAAGGAGGGCAAAGATTTTGAAATTAGTTGGGCACAGGGAAGCAGTGGAGATTGGCATGGCCGGTGGTGATAGGTGAGAGGAGTTCCGTATGGGGTGGCATGCGGGCCAGTGAATTTCTAGATCCAGTTTGAGCTTGTGTAGGGTGGAGCCCGGGAAGCCGTCAAAGAAAATATTGTAGAAGTGAAGCCTGGACATGAATTAGGGGTGGATGAGCGTCTCAGTGACATTACAGGTGAGCTAGGGACAAAGGCAGGCAATATTACGGAGGTGGAAACATGCAGCCTTGGACTGGATATAAGGTTTGAGGCTCAGATCAGAGTCAAGTGGGACTCGGATGAAGGAATAAAGAAAAGCAAAATACTGCGGGTGCTGGAAATCTGGAATAACGAACAGAAAATGCTGGAAAACACTCAGCAGGTCAGGCAGCATCTATGGAGAGAGAAACCGAGTTAACGTTTCAGGTCGATGACCAGAACTGGAAGAAGTTTGAGATTTTAACAGTTTTTAAGCAAGTACAGAGCGAGGGGGAAAGGGGAGTGGGGGTGAGGGGGGGGGGGCTGGGGGAGGAAAGAACTTACTGTCTGAGAAAATGGGGGCAGTGATTATGATCTACACGAAAACATCTCAAGTTTAAAGATCGCAAATGTAATAATCTCGGGTCAGAAACATCTTTTACCAAAGCACGTAAGCAAAATATATCCAAAGGAGTTGTAATGGGACCTCTGCCTTCACCTGCTGACAACATGCCAGCTGTCCACAGCATAAATCAAAACAGAATGAAATGCAGTCTACTGGACTGCTGCACATTATAATTTCAGGCTGTGTGGGAACGATTCCCTGAACAGTGCATATTAGGATGTTACTTTTCGCTGCCAATCTGCTGACGGGAATATGATGAAATACAAACCACCATCTACCCTGTAGTTCCTTAGATTGCAGATCTGACACCACAGCAACTTTAGAACTTGACATCGTAAATAAGAGGTTCAAAAAATAAGCTGAAACCATTCCCCTCTCCAAAGATGTGTTATACTTGGCAGCTTCATATAATTAAAGTCAAAGTATCAGCGATTACTGTGCCTTGGTGTCATCCTGTCACTTCAATACTAAAACTTTTGAAACATATGTGAAGAGCTTTTACGTTATATGCTTTAATGAAGTTCTATAAAGCCAAGAAAAACAAAAATATAAATTCTATAAGCATTGAGTTTACTGACTTGTATACTATGGAGAAAATAAATGATGCAACTTTAGTCGTAGATTATAGATTGGAATCGCTGCACCAAATATGCGTTGAGACCTGCTAACTTTCCGGCTCACTGTTATGGAACCATTGGTGTCAACCATGGCTCAGTGGTAGGACTTTTGCCTCCGAGTCAGAAGGGTGTGTGTTCAGAGTCCCACTCCAGAGACAAATTCTAGGCTGACACTTCCAGTGCAGTACTGAGGGAGTGCTGCACTGTCGGAGGTACCATCTTTTGGATGAGAAGTTAAACTGAGGCCCCATCTGCCCTCTCAGGTGGACGTAAAAGATCCCATGGTACCAATTTGTAGAAGAGCAGGGGAGTTCTCCCTGGTGTCCTGGACAATATTTATCCCTCAAACAACATCAGTAAAACAGATTATCTGGTCATTATCACATTGCTGTTTGTGGGAGCTTGCTGTGCTGAGGTCATGAAAAGCACGATATAAATGCAAGTCTTTCTTTCTTAGGGATCTAATGCTTTACTGTTAAGATCTTTCCTTGGTAACCAGACTGGCTCTTGGATCTACAAGCATCAGATTCCACAGACCTGCATGTTAAATCTGTGATCCTCCTGCTTCGGGTCACTGTATTGAAACGTTCTTTTAACCTGAAGTCACGCTTGTTCAATTCTCCATTTGATTCAGGCAGGCTCTATGGTAAATGTTATTTCATCGATAGACAAAGAAAACAAGCTGCATAATCCCAGCCCGTCCTCCTCAGGCCCCCACCCCCCCTCTCTGATACCTCACCCCCAGTTTGGGAATCTCTGATGAAGGGGACATGATCCCGGTCTTTAAAATACTGGATAATATATATGTAAATGAGATATTTTAACTTAAACTAGAGGGCATAAATACAAAAGCAACTGTAAGCATTTCCCGTGTGTAGTGTATAAGTTAGATGCACTTCCATCAAATATAGTTGCGGCTTCCTCAATTAATTGCTTTAAATAGGAGCTGGAAGAAGGCCAGTTTAATCATTGAAGGTTAGATAGGCAGAGATGATGAATGACAATATTGAACAAAACTAAACCTCTCCGCCTCTCTCTCATCCTTTAAGACACTCCTTAAAACCCACCTCTTTGATCAAGCTTTTGGTCACCTGTCCTAATATCTCCTTATGTGACTTGGTGTCAAATTTTGTTTGATAATCACTCCTGTGAAGCGCCTTGGGACGCTTTACTACGTTAACGGCGCTATATAAATGCAAGTAGTTGTTGTTGATGCTGCCTTTGTTGCTGGGGCTGTGAAAATGTCATCTGCAGAATGCAGCTGGTCATGGTTGAGTTGAGTGGATTGAGAGGAAGAGATTTCAAGGAGTTTCTTATCCCTGAGGTCACTCGTTTCTCTCAGGACAAGTTAGGACGAGCCTGTGATAAGGCAGGTTTGAGATCTTTTGATGGGTTGAAAAGCTTTTACTTAATCCATAATTTCTTCCGTTTTTTTAACATTATTAAGTTCAAGTCTCAGGTTTAATCCCTGATCTGTGCTAATCTCAGCCAGATGGCAGTAAACCAGTGTTGTCCAACACGTCAGCCACTAGCCACATGTGGCTATTTGGGAATCCAGATGTGGATAATTGCATTTCTGATTAGATGGGCATGTGATCTCAATACTCATATTCACAGTGCATGTGCATGTGAACTTTAACCTCTTTGTGCGTTTGTTCTTAAGGCGAAATGCAGAGTGTGCGAGTGTTTTTGATCATTACTTCCTTGGTTACTGAATAGCGGTAGATGCTTGTTAAGTAACTATACACACGTGAAGTACTGTGTTAATGTACACGAGGTGTTTTCTACTACAATTACAGCATGCCACTAAAACACATGTCGCCATGTGGCTAGTCAGCAATTTCTATTGGACAAGACTGCACTGGAGATGCTGCCACTGGCTTTCATGCCCCGGTCTAGGAGGGGAAACATTTACCAGGGTTCGTGCTCCTGATCACTGGAGGGTTTGAGCGTGCGGAGACCGGGTGAGGACAGGATTGGGCTTGACTGCAATGCCCGCCCCACCACCCCCCACCCAGGTCAAATAACTTGTTGGCAATCAATATCTGGGCCAAGAACGTCCAGACTGCGGCCCATGGACTCCATGCAGTTCCCAAACACTGGCACTCCGGCCTTCGAAGCTTAGGAACTCAGTTCTATTTCCAATTATTTCTTACTCAGTGGTTTGTCCTGTTTGGATTTTGTGGGCCTGAAGGTTTGGAAAGGGCTATTTTTAGTACCATTGCCTTATCAGTCGATAAATCTTAAGTCAGAACATTGCAATCCGTTACTATTGGCAGCTTGAGATATATGCCAATTAATAGGGATATGGATTTAAACTCTATATGTGGCTTTTTAAAAAAAAAAATTTCAATGGACGCCAATCTGTCACTATACAGGTCGTTGGTTACACCACATCTGGAGTACTGTGCCCAGGTTTGGTCCCCCTACATGATATAGTGGCTTTAGAAAAAGTCCTGAAGGGAGCGACGAAAATGATTCTTAGTTTAAAGAACTTCAGTTACTCAGATAGGCTCAAGTACCTTGGACTAGTTACTTTAGAGCAGTGTAGTCTTAGAGGCGACCTGATAGAGGCCTATAAAACAATGAAACAGCTGGATTGTGTCCCTATTGATAGATTATTCCACTTTAACAGATTGGGGAGGACCAGGAGACATGGGTTTAAACTATGGAAGAGAAGGAAGAGACTGGATGTTGGGCGGTTCCTCTTTTCCCAGAGAGTAGTGAGCCTCTGGAATGTGTTGCCGGCTGGTGTGGTGGGTGCCGACTCTCTGCCTTCAAGAGAGAGCAGGACCGGTTCCTGACTGGGGCAGAGATCGCATCAAATAGAAGGGAAGTGTCTTTATAAGTAACACCTGGTCCATGTGATCTCCTGGACTGATTTCGATTGCCTGAGGTGGGGTGGGGGTCCCAGAGGAATTTTCCCGAGTATTTTGCTCTTATTGGCCCTGAGTTTTGCCTCTCCCAGGAGATTACATGGCTGCGGGGAGGGACGTTGGAAGTGTCTAATTAGGATGCTCTAACCATCATGAGTGTGGGGATGGCTTGATGGAACAGTTGGTCTTTTCCTGCCCATCAATTTTGTATGTTCGTATGTTCTCCTCCAATTCTCCTCCCTTCTCTTCTGAATCTGTTGACTCTCACTGGGATACAGTCCCACCTTTGCTGGGGACCCTCTGGTTCCTCACCCAAGAAGTGAGCCTAGACCAGGGGTGCCAACCCTGGTCTAGGTTTTTGACCAGGGTGGGTGATACAGCTGAGCCTAGCTCTGTCCTGACTCAACGTACACACACTCACACACATAGATTTTCCATCAGGTGTCACTGGATAGTAATGAAGAGAGGGAGGTCCAGTTGATTTTTTCTCCTCCTTAGCCCTGGGACACTTAAACCAACCCGTGTCATTTCGGGATGCAGTATCTGAGTAATTTGAGACATGACATGTGGTGAGTGTAACATGCTTGGGAGAAACAGGTGACTTTGGACATATGGGGGGATAAATTGGATAAGGGCCGTTTTTGGGCGTAGGTAGCGTGATGTGCTATTACCCCCCGCCCAATGACCCCTGCGCAGGTAGGATGCAAGTTTCAGCCGGCCCGACGACTCACCTGCAATCAACGTTCCATTCCGGGCCTGGCACATGGAATCAATTCGCACTTTCCACCACCAGGGGGAGCTCAATCTCTTAAAGGGAGGATGTTTATTAGAAATCTCTTAAAGGTAGCTGGTACCTGTTATTTGCTGAAAATAACAGTCTACTGTCTGCACGGAGTCTGAACGGAGATCAGACATCGCACACGTAAAACACAAATGCAGGTCCCATCCCTATGTTTACACACTGATGAGTTATGTTAAAACATTGAATAAAGGTTGCGCACTACTAATTCCCACATCCTCCAATCTGCATGCCACACCTCACCAATCTGCCGATCTGAGTTTGTACCAGGCCTGTGAGAGTGCGTGCACCAAGGTTCTCTGCTGATGCACTAGAGACCTTGGTGTAAGAGGTGGACAGAAGGAGGGACGTCCTATATCTGCATTGGCGGGGGGTGGGGGCAAGTGGCCCTCCAGACATATGCCCAAAAGGCAGTAGGGGGCAGCGGGAGATGAAGTCAATGTCAGGCACACAGCATCATGAACATGGATGCAGTACAGGAAGAAGTTCAATGCTTTGACATGAGTGGTCAAGGTGAGTGAGGTCAACTGTCAAGTGGCGATTCCTACCAACTGCACCACGCACTACAGCCCCCATCATCCATATACCAACAAATTCTTAAACTCTTTCTATCAGTACTTTTCTTCCAACCAAACACTTCCTCTCACCACTGTTGTAAGCCGCCCACCCACAACTCACAGGCCACACACACTGGCAGCTATTCAACCATGACAGGCACATCATACAGGCTCACGTCTTGCTTTCTTGCAGGAGAAGGTGGCGCATATCAGGAGGCAGCAAGTGGCAGTAGCATTTAGCCCCTCGAACCTGTTACACCATTTAATGAGATCATGGTGGACCTGTGACCTAACTCCATATACCACCTTAGTCCCATATCCCTTAATACCCTTGGTTTACAGAAATCTATCAATCTCAGATTTAACGTTCACATGTGAGCTAGCATCAACTGCCATCTGCAGAAGAGCGTTCCAAACGTCTCCCACCCTTTGCGTGTAGAAGCATTTCCTAACTTCACTCCTGCACGTCCTGGCTCTAAATGTTAGGCTATGTCCCCGCGTCCTAGTATTCAAGTCTAGGAGACTTTCAAAAACAGTAGCAAATGTCTCGGCAGCCAGAAGCAATAATCCAGCCACCAACCTGTAAATCCTGCATGGTCACTTTAAATAGCACTGGTGGGGGATCCTCCAGGCACTCTGAGACACATTCAGATGGTCGGGGTTAAGACTGTGCGTTGAGTTGAGCATTAAGTCCCAAAATGGTGTCTATCATTTTAAATCAGCGTTGCACACTGATTGAAGCCATTTTCTCCCTACTTTACTTGATTCCAGTGTTCGTTAGCTGCGGCCGCGCTAACTCCTATACCAAGATGGCATCTGGCGCACGTCACACTGGAAACGTGTGTGCGCATCCAAGACGCCATCTTGGGTGTCAGAGAGTCCGTGTAGCGCCGAAACAACGGGCGCTAGACGGCCCAATTTAGTGCCCATGGTTCCCAAGGCTCTCCACCACTGGGGGTTTTCCTCAGCCTCACATCTGGGTCTGTTGAAGACTAATTGATAGAGATCGATTGCTGTGATTAGTCAACAGCTCCATTAGCGTTGTATCATGTGACTAGCAGGATAGCAGAAGGCAAACTAGAGACACCCTGGTCTTTTTTCATCCAGCAATTCCTGTGTGTCACTCCTTACCACCACCCTGGCTGCAATCAGGTAACTCAGCTCGGACCCAGAGATAAAATGACAACGTTATTTGTTGACAGCTTCGTTACCAGGGAAATCGGTCAATTTTAATTACCTGTTCTGTTTGTTTTGTGTACTCACTTCAGAAACTGTACTTAACGCTAGACTCGAGATCAACAACATTTCCAATTGCAGCATCTCGTAAACAGCTGCCTAGAGCCTATGACATCTACAGTAAGGAATGAGACCTGCTAACGATCACAGCTGTGCTATTGCACAGGAAACATTCAATTTGACTTTGGCATAAACACGCCAATTTCCCTTGTTTACACAGAACAGTTTTACCCCAGTTGGGACTTTCTGAAAATGTACAGTCAGTTCCAGCTATTCTCAGAAACTTCAATTCCTGTTTACTGCATATTTCCAGCACCCCCCACCCCCACTCCGTCCCGTATACCTATTGCTTTTTTTTTGTCCAGATTAAGTGTTTTGTTCTGGTTTAATAGGCTTACGGTTTGGGTCACATCTCACACTCGCTCTGCGCTGGGTATTTTTATACCCTCGCAGATAATAATAGGCGAGTTAAAAATAGTGGGAACAATGGTGATATGGGAGCCACTTTAGATCCATTCGAATGAGGTCAGCCTCGTGTGTGAAATCGCTCACATTGACTGCAATGTGCAATCTCAGAGACTCGAGCACATAATCCAGGCTGGCACTCCAGTGCAGTACTGAGGGAGTGCTGCACCGTCGGAGGTGCCGTCTTTCGGATGAGACGTTAAACCGAGGCCCCGTCTGCCCTCGCAGGTGGACGTAAAAAATCCCACGGCCGCTATTTCGATGGAGAGCAAGGGGAATTCTTCCCCAGTGCCCTGTCCAACATTTATCCCTCAATCGACATCACTGAAAGAGTTTATCTGGTCATTATCTCATTGTTGTTTGCGGGACCTTGCTGTGAATAAATTTGCTGCCACAATTCCCTACATTACAACAGTGACTACACTTCAGAAAAGTACTTCATTGGCTGTAAAGTGGTTTGGGACATCCTGTGTTCACGAACAGCACAAGTCTTTCTTTCTTTATCTATCCTATGAAAGATATAGAAGTAGGGTCTTTAATGTGAGCCTGATTTGCATCTGTTTCTCTTGTAATCACAAGTCTCCACTTGATTGGTTTCCAATTCTGAGACAGTGGAGATAGTTTCAGTGAATCTGAACAAGTAGGTTTGATTGTTTTGAGTCCCCTCCTCCTCACCCCTCAGTCTGATCTAAACTCCAGTATTTCTGTTGGATGTTTGATTCTCTAGTGCTGTAGCACTAGCTTGGCCATTTAGAAAAGAGTAGTGACCTCTGCGGTGGGACAGCGCGTGGGATGGGCCTTATTTTTTTCTAATAATAAACACAGAAAATGATGGAAAACCACTCAGCAGGTCAAGCAGCATGTGTGGGGAGAGAAACAGAGTTAACGTTTCAGGTCGAGCACGTAGAATTTAAGTTGGAATCCATATGGAGAAAGGTCGGAGCCGGAGACAGTTGCTGAGGAAAGAGATGTGGCTGTGAAAGCCAGTTTTAGTAGATACCTGATCAAACACGAGAAGGGAAACAGAAAGTAATAAAGGTGAACAAGGTAAAAGAGACAAACGGAAATCTAGTCGGAGAGAAGAGAAGAACCAGTTAAAGGTGGGCCATTCCTGGAAAGGAAATGGCCGTGAATTAAATACTATCACAAAAGCAAAATACTGCAGATGCTGGAAATCTGAAATAAAAACAGAAAATGCTGGAAAACACTCAACAGGTCAGGCAGCATCTGTGGAGAGAGAAACAGAGTTACCGTTTCAGGTCGATCACCTTTCATCAAAACTTCTTTTTCTGATGCTGGTCTTGCCTCGGTCACTTGAACCCAGGTGTACACGAACCCTTTTGGGCCCAGAAAGGAACAAAATTTTACCCTAAGGTGTGGGATTGAGATACATTAGTGCGATGGCATTCTAGTTCTGAATTTGCAGTTGCACCTACACGCCCTCAAACATGTCCCCCCATGCCTGCTCCTTTAGTTTCCCCTGAAGAACTAAAATGCATAGCTCTGTATGCATGAGGAAGAGAATTTACTGGGCAGCTGAATGCATTTCTACTTTAAGAGCATCACCAATGACAACTTGCATTTATATAGTGCCTTTAACGAGGTAAAACGCCCCAAGGCGCTTCACAGGAACGTTAACAGACAAAACTTGGCGCTGAGCTACAAAAAGAAATATTCGGATGGGTGACCAAAAGCTTGGTCAAAGAGGAGAGAGAGGTAGAGAGTCGGAGAGGTTTAGGGAGGAAATTCCAGAGCTTAAGGCCTAGGCGGCTGAAGGCACGGCCGCCAATAGTGGAGCGATTAAAATCGGGGACGTGCAAGAGGAGCGCAGAGATCTTGGGGGGTTGTAGGGCTGGAGGAGGTTACAGAGATAAAGAGGGGCGCGGCCATGGAAGGATTTGAACACAAGGATGAGAATTTTAAAATCGAGGCGTTGCTGGACTGGGAGCTAAGGGGTGATGGGTGAACGGGACTTGGTGCGAGTTAGGAGACGGGCAGCAGAGTTTTGGATGAGCTCAAGTTTATGGAGGGTGGAAGGTGGGCGGCCGTCCAGGATAGCATCGGAATAGTCGAGTCTGGAGGTAACAAAAGCTTGGATGAGGGTTTCAGCAGCAGATGAACTGAAGCAGAAGTGGAGACGGGCGATGTTACAGACAACAGACGGTCGTTAAAGCAAGTTAGAGTGTTTTCAGTGTCATAGTAGACGAGCTGCAAGCTTAAAATGGCCAAACCAGGGAGACCATTTACATCCAGTAGTCTGAGAGTTAAAGCTAGCTTCCTTTTGTTATTCTATTTAATATAATATGCTGTGTTTTTTTTTTATTGGTGAAGGACCAAGACCCAGAGTCCAGGACACCACTGGTGTTGAGAAGAACAGAAGAGGAAATTGGATGAATTAGCAAGTAGCGATTAAGTGAGACGAAGCTTGGGTTTTAGATTGTAGGTGGAGGCGGGGTGGGGGGGGGGGGGAGATAAACATGTAACAACATAGTCTAGGCAGAGGCGGCGACGACAAGGACCACACTCGTAATAATTGGATTAACTCTACTACTGCAAACACAACTTGCGTTTATATAGCGCCTTTAACGTAGTAAAACGTCCCAAGGCGCTTCACGGGAGCGATTATCAAATAAAATTTGACACCGAGCCACTGAAGGAGATATTAGTACAGGTGACAGAAAGCTTGGTTCAGAAAGGTAGGTTTTAAAGAGCGTCTTAAAGCTTGGTCAAAGAGTTAGGTTTTAAGGAGCGTCTTAAAGGATGACAGAGAGGTAGTGAGGCAGAGAGGTTTAGGGAGGGAATTCCAGAGCTTAGGGCCTAGGCTGCTGAAGGCACGGCCGCCAATGGTGGAGCGATTAAAATCGGGGATGCACAAGAGGCCAGAACTGGAGGAGCGCAGAGATCTCGGAGGGATGTCGGGCTGGACGAGGTTACAGAGCTGGAAAAGGATATTCAACAACTTCAGGAGAGGAGAAAGGGAGAATATTCGTGGGAAATTATTTTTTAAAATATACAGATTCTTGCATTGGGGGTAAGGAATTCTCAACATGTCTGAAACTTCAGGCACTTAAAATAGTTGACCAGTTCCTAACATTCCTGAAGTCAATGGCTCCAGTTTTGCTGGGCTGAAAAGTTGCCTGAGGAGAAAAGTCCGGCAAGTTTGGAAAGTGAAACACTTTTCAAAATGCCTGACTCAACCATATAGGAACGCATCCTATGAAAATGACTCAACATAATTTTCATTCCAAGTTAATAATTGACCTAAATTTAAAGTGCTTAAGTGATATAACAAAGCTTCTGGAACATTTTGTGGCGAATGTGGCACGTTTGCTTATCATCTGAAAGACTCGTGATCCAGGAAACTTGCCTGGGAACTAGGAGTGGCTCCATGAAATTTAGCTTTGAAGCTCAGAATTCTCTAAATGGCAAACAGAGGTTAGCATCGTCAGATCATTTCAAATTTCCTCACCTCCCCTCTTCTGAGAATGCCAGGGTTTGGTTCAGTGGGTGCTGCCCACACCAATACCTTGCCCAAATTGCGCGCGAGCCCAGGCTGTGAGCTTTGGAAAGCCATTTGACCGCCAAATCCAACCCTGCCCTCAGCTGGCACATTCCAACATGAATGATTGGGTGGTGATCAAGTGCAGGAGCCCTGCCTAGCCCATGGGGGGGACCTACTTCTGTGATCTCTGCAACAGCTCAGATCAGCTAATTCTGCAGAAATTGGAATCAAACCTGAGATCTCCTACTCTACTGTGGATCAATATTATGCCTACCAGGCGATCAGGGGAACTACCCTGACTGTCATTAATCCAAGCTACTTTCTGCACGGGTCCTATACATCACTGACTTTGTTCCAACTTACAATAAACCAAATGAAATTATTTAGAGCTCCTTGTCAAATTTTCCTAGTCCCATATCCATTTGGCAGAATCTTGGTTTCAGCCGGGACAGGACAGGGAATGATATATTCCCAGCTGTAAAAAAATTTCAGATGACAGAGATGATCAAAAGGGAGAAGGGGTGACCTCGTTAATTAGGGAGAAGGTTACAACCATAGAAAGGGAGGTTTTCATTGATGATGCTTCTCAGACGCAGTCCAGGAAGGAATCTGTTACCATATTGGGAGTGTGTAACAGACCACCAAATAGTGGGATAGAAATCAAGTATGAGGCTTGCCAGCAATTTAGAGAGGTTTACAGTACAAACTTCAACTGTATGCAGGAATTTAACAGTTGCTGAGGCAGACTGGGGTAGGATAAAGATCACGAGTCAAAATGGGAAGAGGTTCTTAGGAAACGTGCAGAACTGTTTCCTTAGTTGCATGTCCAACAAGGAAGCATTCCATGCTAGATTTGATTCTGGTTAATGAAGCAAGATAAAGGAGTGATAGGAGAACACATGGGAAATAGCGATCTAATTAAGTTTACATTGAAAATAGATAAAAATGTCAGACTGGAAATGAGCTAATTTCACCTCCGGGTGGGATCAGATGCCATAGGAATGCAGGGTTAAGGTGAAAAAAGCTGGGATGTGGGACTAAATTGGACAGCTCTTTCAAAGATCCAGCACAGGCACAACAGCCTCCTTCTGTGCTGTAAGATTTTATGACTCTATTCTAGATTCTATGCAGTGCTCCCTCAGTACTGCCAGCCTAGATTTTGTGCTTAGGTCTCTGGAGAGGGACTTGAACCCACAATCTTCTGACTCAACAGCAAGAGTGCTAACCACTACGCCACAGCTGACACCTTTCAGCCTCTCCACTTTATCTAAGGATCCTGGACTCAAGGAATATGGTTTCCATTACATGTCAGTTGGCCACTCTCTGGGCAATCGGTTGGGTACGCAAGACTGCAAAGCTGTAGCCCTCAACTGGGAGAGTATGTTTCTATATGCAACATCTCAGTGCTAATTTTAAGAATTGTGCACTGTTCATTCAATGGCTACATTTAATTTTAACAACTTCATACTGGCCAAAAAAAAGATGGGTCCTCAGACCCACCAGAATTGCATCAATTGGTTGCTACCTCTTTCTCAGAGGCTTAATCTACTATTTGAGAGTCCAATCTAGTACACTTCCTTTCACAGCCCTCAACTAAATGTTGGGGTCTCAAGAAGAAAGGATTGGTAAGAGAGGGACTTTGAAACTCAGTAATGAATATTCTTGACATCTAGAAAATCTTTTAGTCAAGTTATTTTCACACAAAATCGCTGAGGTTGGAATTGTAATGTCGAGATGGCCACTTCAAACTCCCTGAACTGTGATAGCCCAACAACCTTGCTTCATCTAGAATCTTTACTTACAAACCGAAACCCATCAGACAGCTCATTCACTTTCCTAACGTAGGACATGAATACTGATGAGTAATGCTGCCCAGCACTGCTGAACACATGAGCAGCTTAATGCTTAATATTTAAGAGTCAGCAAAAGGAATTTCAAACACGTTAAACCGGACTCAGTCTACTACAAGAATGCACTACTGCATTACCCATACCAAATTCTGTAAATTAATAATAAAGTTGAGTGAGATGTGCCTCGTGCTACCAGGTTTCAGAAGCTCGGGATTGGGGATAGGGATGGGGGAAGGGGAAAAAAAGGAACAGAAATAGAAAAAATAGTTTAAGCTAAACTTTTTTCCCCAATTGACTGTAATCAGTTCATTTAAAGTGATAAGGATTCCGTCTAAAAAATTTTCAACTCATTTCATTATTTCTGAAGTTTTTTGTTCCACTTCAGTTACACAGCCAGTCTCACGTTTAGAGATATACTTATTGCAGAGAGAGACATCTAAATGCACGTTATTTCTTTACAACGCTCAAGAACAGTATGAGTCATATGGTGGAATAGTGCTAACTCGACATTTCCTGACAAGGTAAACATGTTCCCTGGACTTTGCAATCAATTCATAGAAGTACTTGACTGTATGATTGGACAGAACACATAAAGGAATCAGTTTCCTGGCAGTAACACACCTCAGGGTTCTAATACTAAGGCTGAATCAGCTGCTAGTGGAGAGGCCTTGTCTGACAAGCACGCACATTGGGAAATTGCAGGCAGTGTGCCCACGATTTCTCCATATACAGGGTTGGCCGATTAGGCTCCTCTCTGGCAATGCATACTCAGATAATTGGTCCTATTTTCCCTCTTATGGTTTATAGAAAGAAAGATCTTGCCTTTATATAGAGCCTTTCACGATCTCAGGACTTTACAGCCAATGAAGTACTTTTGAAGTGTAGTCACCATTGTAATGTTGGGAAATGCGGCAGCTAATTTTGCGCACAGTAAGGTCCCAGAAACAGCACTGAGATACATGAACCAGATCATCCGTTATAGTGACGTTGTTTGAGGGATAAATGTTGGCCAGGACACTCTATGCCATTAAAGCCTTGAAACTGGACAAGACAACCAGCAAGAGAGCACTCTAATTTGAAGTAAAGCCTTGGATCAGAATACCTAAAAATTATTGCATTTATATATCACAACCGCATTTCAAACATCAATAGAAAGAAATTACATTTATATAGCGCCTTTCACCACCTCAGGACGACCCAAATCGCGTTACAGCCAATGAAGTACTTTTTTCTGAAGTGTAGTCACTGTTATAATGTAGAAAACGCAGCAGACAATTTAGGCACAGCAAGGTCCCACAAACAGCAATGTGATAATGACCAGATAATCAGGTTTACTGATGTTGGTTGAGGGATGAATGTTTACCAGGACACTGGGAAGAACTCCCCCCAGCATTATTTCGAAGAAGAGCAGGGGAATTCTCCAGTGCTAGGGGATCTTTTACATCCACCCGAGAAGGTAAACAGGGTCTCGGTTTAACATTTCACCCGAAAGACAGCACCTCAGACAGTGCAGCATTTCCTCATTACAACAACAACAATTTGCATTTATATAGCGCCTTTAACGTAGTGAAATGTCCCAAGGCGCTTCACAAAATTTCACATTGAGCCACATAAGGAGGTATTAGGTAGGACAGATGACCAAAAGCTTGGTCAAAAAGTTTTAAGGAGTGTCTTAAAGGAGGAGAAAGAGGTAGAGAGGCAGAAAGGTTTAGGGAGGGAATTCCAGAGGTTAGGGCCTAGGCAGCAGGAGGCACGGCCGCCAATGGTGGAGCGATTAAAATTGGGGATGCGCAAGAGGCAAGAATTGGAAGAGCGCAGAGATCTCGGAGGGTTGCAGGGCTGGAGGAGGTTACAGAGATAGGGAGGGGCGAGGCCATGCAGGGATTTGAAAACAAGGATGAAAATTTTAAAATCGAGGTGTTCCCAGACCGGGAGCCAATGTAGGTCAGCGAGCACAGGGGTGATGGGTGAACAGGACTTGGTGCGAGTTAGGATACGGGCCGCAGAGTTTTGGATGAGCTCAAGTTTATGGAGGGTGGAAGATGGGAGGCCGGCCAGGAGACCATTGGAATAGTCTGGAGGTAACAAAGGCATAGATGAGGGTTTCAGCAGCAGATGAGCTGAGGCAGGGGCGGACATGGGCGATGTTACAGAGGTGGAAGTAGGCGGTCTTGGAGATGGAGCGGATGTGTGGTTTGGAAGCTCATCTCAGGGTCAAATAGGATACCAAGGTTGCGAACGGTCTGGTTCAGCCTCAGCCAGTGGCCATGGAGAGGGATGGTGTCACACTGAAATGTTGGCCTAGATTCTGTGCTCAAGTCTGTGGTGTGGGACTTGAACTCATGACTTGCTGACTCGGAGGTGAGAGTGCTAGCACTGAGCCAAGGCTAAGTTACTTTTCAAGTGCCATCACTTATATAGTCAAACATGGCACAAGGTCTCACAAACAGCAAATGAGATTTTTAAAAAATTTTTTTATTCGTTCATGGGATGTGGGCGTCGCTGGCAAGGCCGGCATTTATTGCCCATCCCTAGTTGCCCTCGAGAAGGTAGTGGTGAGCCGCCTTCTTGAACCGCTGCAGTCCGTGTGGTGACGGTTCTCCCACAGTGCTGTTAGGAAGGGAGTTCCAGGATTTTGACCCAGCGACAATGAAGGAACGGCGATATATTTCCAAGTCGGGATGGTGTGTGACTTGGAGGGGAACGTGCAAGTGGTGTTGTTCCCATGCGCCTGCTGCCCTTGTCCTTCTAGGTGGTAGAGGTCGCGGGTTTGGGAGGTGCTGTCGAAGAAGCCTTGGCGAGTTGCTGCAGTGCATCCTGTGGATGGTGCACACTGCAGCCACAGTGCGCCTGTGGTGAAGGGAGTGAATGTTTAGGGTGGTGGATGGGGTGCCAATCAAGCGGGCTGCTTTATCTTGGATGGCGTCGAGCATCTTGAGTGTTGTTGGAGCTGCACTCATCCAGGCAAGTGGAGAGTATTCCATCACACTCCTGACTTGTGCCTTGTAGATGGTGGAAAGGCTTTGGGGAGTCAGGAGGTGAGTCACTCGCCGCAGAATACCCAGCCTCTGACCTGCTCTCGTAGCCACAGTATTTATATGGCTGGTCCAGTTAAGTTTCTGATCAATGGTGACCCCCAGGATGTTGATGGTGGGGGATTCGGCGATGGTAATGCCGTTGAATGTCAAGGGGAGGTGGTTAGACTCTCTCTTGTTGGAGATGGTCATTGCCTGGCACTTATCTGGCGCGAATGTTACTTGCCACTTATCAGCCCAAGCCTGGATGTTGTCCAGGTCTTGCTGCATGCAGGCTCGGACTGCATCATTATCTGAGGGGTTGCTAATGGAACTGAACACTGTGCAGTCATCAGCGAACATCCCCATTTCTGACCTTATGATGGAGGGAAGGTCATTGATGAAGCAGCTGAAGATGGTTGGGCCTAGGACACTGCCCTGAGGAACTCCTGCAGCAATGCCCTGGGGCTGAGATGATTGGCCTCCAACAACCACTACCATCTTCCTTTGTGCTAGGTATGACTCCAGCCACTGGAGAGTTTTCCCCCTGATTCCCATTGACTTCAATTTTACTAGGGCTCCTTGGTGCCACACTCGGTCAAATGCTGCCTTGATGTCAAGGGCAGTCACTCTCACCTCACCTCTGGAATTCAGCTCTTTTGTCCATGTTTGGACCAAGGCTGTAATGAGGTCTGGAGCCGAGTGGTCCTGGCGGAACCCAAACTGAGCATCGGTGAGCAGGTTATTGGTGAGTAAGTGCCGCTTGATAGCACTGTCAACGACACCTTCCATCACTTTGCTGATGATTAAGAGTAGACTGATGGGGCGGTAATTGGCCGGATTGGATTTGTCCTGCTTTTTGTGGACAGGACATACCTGGGCAATTTTCCACATTGTCGGGTGGATGCCAGTGTTGTAGCTGTACTGGAACAGCTTGGCTAGAGGCGCAGCTAGTTCTGGAGCACAAGTCTTCAGCACTACAGCTGGGATGTTGTCAGGGCCCATAGCCTTTGCTGTATCCAGTGCACTCAGCCGTTTTTTGATATCACGTGGAGTGAATCGAATTGGCCGAAGACTGGCTTCCGTGATGGTGGGGATATCGGGAGGAGGCTGAGATGGATTATCCACTCGGCACTTCTGGCTGAAGATGGTTGCAAACGCTTCAGCCTTGTCTTTTGCACTCACGTGCTGGACTCCGCCATCATTGAGAATGGGGATGTTTGCAGATGAGTGGATTCGTTTTTTTTTGGTGGTGTTGGCCAGGATACCAGGAGAATGCCCTGCTTTTCTTTGAATATCGCCATGATATCTTTTATGTCCAACTGAATGGGCAGATAGGACCTCAGCTTCATCTAAAAGACGGCATCTCTAACAATGCAGCACTCCCTCAGTACTGCACTGAAAAGTCAGCCTAGATTTCGTGCTGAAGTCCTGCAAGTAGGACTTGAACCTTTCGATTCAGAATCGAGCGTGCTACCAAGCTGACACTAGGAAAAGTTAGTGCAGAACACGATGCAACCTTTGCAGGCCATCTGAATACAGGGGTAACAACCTAAATTAAATTTTCTAATGGCTTGCTTTCAGGCTTTGATAAAACCAGTTTGGGTATACACAAATTGAGAAACAAATTGGGAGTCTCTTTACATGGATGAGAGTTGAATATGGATTTTACTGCAGATTTACACACTTTCCCAGTAATGTGTTTGCTGCTTAAAACGTGGCAAAGATAATTACCACACAAGGTTAATTTATCAAGTGCATCCAAGTCATAAAATCAGGCTTGTTCTTCATTGAACAAGGTACTTCGTGAGAAAATAATGATAGTTCGCTAGCAGACTCATTAAAAAGAACCGGTTATCAGAACACTGATACTGTTGCAGATATTATCACCAAGTGCATTTTCGTTATCTGTTAACCTTTGGACTGTGCTTTGCAACTATAGTTCGACACCTTGTCACAGGTGTGTAAATACACTACATTTTTTAAATGCACATTTTAAACTACAGGTTAGCACAGCCCCTGTGATGTAGGCTCCAATCTAGCCCAGATTGCTGGGCTGAATTTGTGCAGTTGAAACTCATTTGCAATATCCCCCAAAACTCACAAAAGTACTATCTAGAATTTAACTAATTCACAAAGAGGCCATAAATTTTGTTACACTGGTACAAGTAGAGCAGGAGGGGGTCCAAGGTTTTTATTATAATCTTTATGAGCCACATATCAGTGGCAGCCTTGGCTCAGTGGGTAGCACTCTCAGCTCAGAGTCGGAAGGTTGTGGATTTAAGTCCCACTCCAGACACTCGAGCGCAAAATCTAGGCTGTCACTCCCAGTGCAGTACTGAGGGAGTGTTCCACTGTCAGAGGTGCTGTCTTTCGGATGGCGGCATTAAATCAAGACCCCTGTCTGCCCTCTCAGGTAGATATAAAAGATCCCATGGTACTATTTCAAAGAAGGGCTAAAGGTCCTTCCTGGTGTCCTGGCCAATATTTATCCCTCAATCAACACCTAAAATAAGTTATCTGGCCTCTTATGTCCTTGTCTCATTGCTGTTTGTGGGATCTTGCTGTGTATGGGATCTTGCTGTGTAATAATTGGCTGCCTGGTTTCCCTGCATTACTACACTTCAAAAGTTCTTCATTGGATATTAGGCGCTTTGGGGCGTCCTGAGGTTGTAAAAGGCACTAAATAAATGCAAGTCCTTTCCTTTCCCGCTGGAGCACAGTTCCAGATGCCAGTCTTCCGTTAGAGGGGTGGTGGGGGTCAGGAACTCACTGCCTAAAAGGGTGGTAGAGGCAAAAACCTTCAACTCATTTAAAAAGTACTTGGATGTGCACTTGAAGTGTGGTAACCTACAGAGCTACAGACCAAGTGCTGGAAAGTGGGATTAAGCTGGATAGCTCCTTTTTGGCCTGCACGGACACGATGGGCCGAATGGCCTCCTTCCGTGCTGTAACTTTCTACGATAGCTTGTCCAGGCATCAATTCTTCACATTATGGTTCCACAGCGAGTGTCTCAGCGAGTCATTCAACAGGCTTAAACGAATACTTCATTGGCTGTAAAGCATTTTGGGACATCCTGAGGTTGTGAAAGACGTTATATAAACAAACACAAATTCACTCTATCATGGAGGCTCAAGAACCATGTATAGGCCAGCTTGCAATTTTCCACTGGACATCACAGACTGATCAGCAAACGCATAAATCCCCACCCATAATGTTGAAATCCATGCTCCTTAATTTGGAGATTACTTTCAGGCAAAAAACTGCACCAAATGTGGAGACTATAGGATTGGTCATGAATATCATGCCACAAAGCACTGGCCCTAGTTGAGATGCATCAGTGGGACAGAGTAGAGGAAGCTTGTGTATCTGGCTTGTAATACATTAGATCTAGGAATCTAAAGCAGAAAATAATCCATTCCCTATTCAGCCATTTTACAACTTTTAAACCTTGTTCTCGCAAAAGCTCAGGTAAATGCACCTTGTTTTGGTTTTGCATCATACAACCCAGAAATATCTTGGGTTCAATCCATCTTAACCAACCTCAAGCTGGACAGCAATGGATTACTACAATGGGCTTGTGACCAGAGTCTTTTTTTTGGGAGAAGAGGATTATAATGATTTAAAAAGCAACTGGATTCCCATTTGGAATCACTATCTGTTCACCTCGACTGTTGTGAGATCAGCCCAGGCTGTGATTTCCCTTCAGCCCCTAAATTGCATACCAATAATTGTCATCAAGGATGGCTACTTGGACAAGCTACTGGAAGGGTTGCTGGTACCTATGCAGTCATACCCCAACATAAATCACTGGTTAGAGAAAGAGGAAAGAAATTTGGGAAATGTATGCAGTGAAAATGAAGATAACTCCTAGAGATCATTAAATGCCAAAACATTTCAGACTGTTCATAGCACTTTAATGGCATGAGGAGAAATGGTTTTACACAGCAAGTTATGATGATCTGGAATGCACTGCCTCAAAGGATGGTGGAAGCAGATACAACAACTTTCACAAGGGAACTGGATAAATACTTGGAAGGGGAAAAATTTGCAGGGTAATGGGGAAAGAGCAGGGGAGTGGGACTAATCAGATAGCTCTTTCAAAGAGTGGGCACAGGCACAATGGGCTGAATGGCCTCTTTCTGTGCTCTATCATTCTATGATTCCGTAAGTTAGAATGCTACATTAAATGAGACCTCAATCGTACAGACAATACTATTTCAACCTCTTTGAACCAGTTCCATTAACACAAATGCAGACAGAAAAGTTAAGGTACCTTTATATTGGTACATAGCACTTTAGTTCCAGCAGAGCGCTCTCTTGCTACTGCTTTTACATTCAGCCTTGGGAACCTGTGTCCCAGACCTGCATTACTATAGCTATCGCCCTTAAGCATACATACTTTAGGGGGAGGGGGCAGAAAGAGAAAGTTCCGTTGCAACCATAACCAGCAATTTCCCTTGCAGTCACAGCTAAATAGAACATTTATCCATTCAGTATCAGATTCAATTAGTGTGGGGGGAGGTAGGGGAAGAAAGGAGGGGTGACATCAAAATTACCTACAAAAACTTGCATTTATATATCACCTTTAAATGTAGTAAAACATCCCAAGGCTCTTCACAGGAGCGTAATCAGACTAAAATTGACACCGAGTCAAAGGAGACATTAGGACAGGTGACCAAAGCTTGGTCAAAGGCGTGGGTTTTAAGCAGCCTCTTAAAAAGGAGCAGAGGTAGCGAGGTTTAGGAATGGAATGCTAGAGCTTAGGGTCTGGGCAGCTGAAGGCACGGCCACCAAGGCAGTCAGGGATGCCCAAGAAGCCAAAGTTGAAGGAACAAAGAGTTTTCAGAGGGTTGTAGGAAGTTTCAGAGATAGGGAGGGGGCGAGGCTGTGGAGGGATTTGAACACTAGGGTGAGAAATTAAAAATTGAAACTGGCGGACTGGGACTCAGCAAGCGCAGAGGTGACGGGTGAATGGGACTTGGTGAGAGTTAGGATACGGGATACATAAAACACACAGTGAGCAAGGATTTTTTTTTAATAAAACAGAATTGTGGAATGAAATCTCAAACCACTGGTAAAAGATTCAGTCATCACAGGTAGTCTAAAGCCGCTTTCATATTGAGGTGAGCAGAGACATGGACTGCTGACTCCCCATCTCCTGTTGTAGCACCAACCACCTCCCAAAAGTAAATTTAACAAAAAGAAACTGTCTTCCTGGTCTCTTGTCTTAGTGAACGTAACATTGCTTTGGGGTTGTCACTGGCTGCAGGAAAGTCCCATCAGCCAGGAACCAGCTGCCCGAGTACCCCTGTAAACAAAATATAAAAGCAGTATTAACTCTGCTGAAGTAGCTGCATCCACACAAAAATCTCAGCTCAAAACCAAACCAGCAAGTTTAAATACTCTAGTGACGAGAGATGGTATCAGCATTGCCAACAACTGAGATGTTGGCCTGGCAACGGAGGAACTGCCTACGACTATACTTTTCAGATATGGCTGGGCAGCCTTCTCATTGTTCAGTCAGTAAATGGGGTTGTTTTCATCCCACTGAACTGGAGAAGCCAGCTATATAAAAAAAACAGATTAGTTTGTTAAAGGTCTCAAAATTTTAAAAATTAGTTTTTAAAAAAAACCATGAGAAACTCTTACCACAAAACAAGATTTTATTTATTTATGAACAGTTACGCACAGGAATACAGAGGTATTTGACATCTCAAATAATATGGAATGTTCGTGAAATATTTAAAATAAATAGATATCTGCAAGTGCCATTTTCCGGCGCCAATGTAGGAAATGCCCATTCCGTTAGTCTCCTGCCGATGAGTATCTACCACCGGGTCCACGAATGTCAAGACCTTGAGATTGGTCAGTCGATAATCTGACTACAAATAAAACCCATTCACAACAGCAGCGTTATGCTTTTCTACTTTATTCATTGTTGTCATCTCTTATTTCTTTAATAATAGTTATTAAATTTTGAAGTCCAAAGATATAGCCAGTGTCCTGTCCTTCGTGGACTACACTGTCTTCACCAAAATACTTGCACGTTGTGTGAGCGAAGTCAATGACTCGGACATCAACCATGCTGCTGCCGGAGTTCGAGTAAGCATAAGCTCCCGCAGACTCGTCTGCCGACTCTTCCGAAAGGTCTTCCGAGTATTCGGAATCGGAATCCAGTGTAGACTCCTTGCCGTCGTAAATGATCAGCAGGGAACTGGAGTAGAAACGATACGACTCCTGTTTCTCTAATACAGATTTGAGTTCAGACAGTTTCTTAAGAACAGGTTCAAACAGGTCCCTGCGCAAGTACTTCCCATTATTAAAAAACTGGTAAAGTGCTTCTTTAAACCCTTGTACGGAAAGCTTCCTTCCATGGTACTTGTTCATGAACATGAGTTGGCCAGAGTCTAGTTGATATACCTAGTGAGAAAATAATGACATTGAACATCAAAATAATAGATTTCCCATTATATAAAATTTCTAAACTTGTCGTATTTAAGCTTCAAGCTTCTCAGTCTTCACATACCGTGTAGCATCAGCAAGGAACAGCAATTGCCAATAGCGTGAATTCCAGCACCAAAACCCAGTTTTAAAAACAGCACAACTGGTTGGACATTACTGGCCATCCTTTCGCACAAGTGCATAGCAACTCAGTTCTTGCACCAATGAAATCACGAGTGCATGCAAATATCTCTGCACCTTTGTTCAACGTGGTACCAACTCGTTTCCAGGGAAATTGGTCATTATACCTTTGGATTACAAAATGGCCAATGGCAATCCTACAATTAAGAGGACTTATTGGTCATTTGTGCTGGGAAAGAACGTGGTGGATGGCTGGTAGAAACATCCCAGGACTACAAATTCTTGTGTTAATTAAACCACTGCATGATATATTTCAGTTACATAAAAAGTGGCAAAGTGAGAACTGAATAAAAGACCTCAGTGTTGTTCCATATAACTTGACCAAGAATGTTGAACATATTCCACATGGATTGTGCCGTTTTTGTTAAAAATCACCAACTTTGACAATATATTTATACCACTCCCATCCAACATCTTTCTTTGCTTGTTTAAGTAATTAAAAAGTCAAGATATTATACAAACACTACCAAGAAAGTTGCGCAATCGAGTTCTTAAGGGCGGTATGCAGATTTTTTTCTTAAATCACTGCACTTAGCCAAGCAAGTATTTTGATTACAGTAAAGAAACCGCAGGGCTTAAAATTGTACACTTGCAATACTAAAGTATACTGTTAGTAATTAGCTGCTGAGAGCACTCTAGAAACTTAGCAATACTATACAACTGAATAAACTTGTAAACTTCAAATGGTTTTATTCAAGTTTACATTTCTCCAATGTACATTTTATGATGAAAGGAGATCTGGAACTATGTTAACTCATCAGCTGGTTACAAAACTGTTTCACTGAATAGGTTTTCAAAGCAGGATCAAAGTCCACGAGGGGATTGCAGCTCACAAGATTTCTGCATTTGTTGACTGACTAGGATTGTATATGGTATTGAACACTAATATAAAAGGTTTTCTGCAATGATAGCACTATTTTACTTATGAGTAGTTGATTCTGTCTTTCAGAAGTTAGGACCGAGGTGTGCCCTAGGAGTGCATCAATAATTGCAGGGGATCCTCTGCAATCACAGAAATGATTGAAAAAAATCACTTACTACAAATTTTCCTTTCCCAGGGTCATCTACTTTCAATCTGCTACACCCAATATAGTTATCCCACAACAGACTGAATGCAACCTTCTTCCCCCGCCCCCCCGTTAAAACGTGGCCGTGATATCGCAATAAGTATACATACCTGCATCCCACAGACTCTGACACCGATAACAGCTGAAGTGCTCTGCTGACATTTACGGATTTGGTTAGCCTTCTTTTCCTCAGAAGCATCGTCCCCATGCTGTCGTGTTCCCATTTTCAAGTCCAGGACACATGGGACTTCATACCGGCAGGTTAAATTCTCCAGTAAAATAAATTCTGACAGTTGGGTTAAGGTAACATACAGATTTTCAGAACAGAATTAGTTAAAATCTGGTTTGGGTTTGGGCCTGTGTGGGTTTTCCAACCATTACGCAGACTGACTGGCATGTTGTAGTTTAACATACTAACACTGTAAACTTCACTGAACGTACGCAATGAACCCAAATGGGTAAAATATAAAATCAGTTTTATAGCAGTATACTAAACAAGCAAAACCTTGTCTGCAGTACAATTAATCTCAATAGCTTAAAAGAAATCTTATGGATGGGGATTAGTTTTTCCTCTCCAAATCTATAACGTCAAACCGAAACTAGACAAACCCCTCACCGTGCTTTAGATGGCACTTCTTTTAGAATTCATTTTGCCTCCCAGAGGCTCGCTTCTGAATTCTAACTAAGCAGCACCTGAGCTAGGAAAAAATATGGCACCAGCTGTTTTAAGAAAAATTGCCCTTCTTTCCATGGGATCTTTTAGATACATATTGACACAAGTACTTTTAACAAAAAAATAGAAACTTTTTTTTAAGACTTTTAACCAGACCCGATTCCTGGTTGAGAGTGGGGTGACTATAGCACAAGTGAGACATACGCCAATCAAAACAAAGTCATGTTCAGTCTCCAACTGGAACCAAGTACCATCAGTCGGGATCCATTCTTGGAGGCTCACTCGGCACAAACCACACCCAAAATGAAACGGTACCACCAAATCGACATGATCACTTGTATACAGGACTTACACCGCCCCCTCCCCCCCTCCAATCTCTAGAAATCAAACCAAGCAAGCTGCCTCATTCCCTCAACCTGCACTTCTGCCAGCACAAGCAGAGCCATGCCAAGATACCCAATCAATGCACTCTCCCACAAGCAGCTACTAAAATGTACCAACTACTTCAACTAAAATAGAGGGAAGCAAGAGAGGGAGCACGAGCACAAGCGCTTTGTTCATATGCTAGAGTGGAGAAAAGGATACTATATTGGTTTCTATGTTTGGCATTATCCTTCATACGCTTCAACTGTTGCTGGTGACACTTCATACTCCAAGGGTTGTGCTTTACCTTCCCCGACTTCTTCTCGATACTATAAAACAACACCTCAGACTTCTTTGATTCAAATTCCTCGTCTAGTTTATGGCTACAAAGACAGAATCAGAGTTTCACTGTTAAATTGAGTCTCTATTCTATAGAGAATTTTATTACATGTATGACATGAAATGTAAAACATCATAGTTCTTAATCTGCACACCACAAGCAAAGCAGACCTCCTAAATCTGCATCTCCCTACTGGTTAAAAACAATTGTAAACAATTTTACAACACCAAGTTATAGTCCAGCAATTTTATTTTAAATTCACAAGCTTTCGGAGGCTACCTCCTTCCTCAGGTGAACGATGTGGAAAGGAGGAAGGAGGTAGCCTCCGAAAGCTTGTGAATTTAAAATAAAATTGCTGGACTATAACTTGGTGTTGTAAAATTGTTTACAATTGTCAACCCCAGTCCATCACCGGCATCTCCACATCATGGTTAAAAACAAAATAGTGTTCATGTATTTAAAAAGGAACAGTGTGTATTTCCTTTTTGTTAAAAAAATGCAAAAACATGATTTGTAATTGTTATGGTATTGAAGTGGCATGTTGGAGGAAATCAAAAGCTTCCATTTGATGACTGAGTGTAGTAAATGAGTGAATGGTGCATGGAAAAAACCACCATTGACCTGTTCAACTCAAAATTTACCCTCCAGAAGACTGGCTTTTTGGGAAGAACTGGGACACAGCTTCGTCCTGCAGCAGTTTCGCCAAAACACAGCGTGATAACTATTTAACAGAAGCTCCAATAAGGAATGCCATTAATCCCATATTATTTAATAGAAAAGTGGTACCAAAAATTAACAGCTGACAGACTGTGCCACTTCAACCCTTAAACTATCAATAAAGAAATAAAAGACAAAGTATGCAGGCTTTCTACAAGTTCCACTGTGGTGTAGACACATTAAGAGATTAGGTCCAACCAGTTACAGGAATATAGGCACATGCAGGATCAAAGAAACTGCTACAGTCCCATCCCAACAGTTTAAAAATATACTCTCCATTTTAACACTTTGTTTAGTTATATAATGCTTCATTTTACAATTCCATGGAATTAAAAAAAAAATTGCTTCAACTTCTGAAACCAACCTTTTCATTTTCTCTTCTTTCCTGTTTTGCCTGACCCGTTCCTTGCCATAATTGTCATTTTCTAGTAATACAGGTTTTTTATTACTCCATTTTATTAGCTTATTTTTAGGTTCACATTCGGAGTTATCTACGTTTTCCAAATCGGCTTGGTCCCCTGATAATGGGTAGGCAATTAAGCATAGATTTCCTTCTTCATCTTCCTCAAAACTTACAGAAACGACTCCTACAAGAAGAACAGAAAAGGCAACAATCGTCAGATGAGCAGAAAGCAGATATAAAAACCTTAGCAACTAAATCAGTCGCTAGATTGTACAGAGTAACAGCGACAACAAAACAGCCTGTTTGCTTACCCAAGCCTTCAGTTTTTAATGCAGTTGTGTCGTCTTTCAACCTAACAAATATCAAAAAAAAACTACAGACACCTTTGTAACCTGGAAAAAAGAAACTTCCAATTTATACAAAACAATCCACCCCAAACACTGCACATACATCAGCAGATAAAAAAATAGGAGTCAATAAAACAAGTGAGACAAATAGGCTTGAGGAAGTTGTTTATTGGAACTGAAGTTATTTTTTGTGCAATTTATTGAGGAAATTTATGCAATCGAGCAACATGGAAAATACCATTTCATCCAAATCTTGGAGGCCAATGCATCATAGTTCTCCCAATTATGAAACAGACCATAGCAATGCAATTCATAAAGCCAAATGGTAAAGAGGCTGATGCAGAACAGTGAATACAAAGCTTGCTGCAACATTCTGACAGAGTGAAATACAGAATCCTGTAAAGCTTTGTCAAACTCAGGTAAACTGCAATTATGAGACAGACAAGCCAGCACATAATCCCTACTAAACAAACCCCCATAAACTCTACATACAATTACAAGATTAAATCAAGAAAAAGCATTACATTGCAATTATTGCCAATTATGTAAAAAAAACACCAATTCATATTTACATTTACTGTTCTGCAATTCATTGTAGATGTAGTGCATTTTTCCCCCACAGTCAATGACCTGTGCTTGCTGCTTGGCAAGTTCATTGAAGAGGTCTGTAAGTAAATCTGAGACCAGTCTCTGGTTTGGCTCAATGAGTTAACAAAGAATTTGGTTCAGCTGTTGGTTGACTGCTGCTTCAATCCTAACTTCGTCTTTTTTTTTTGAACAGTCCAACAGCAGTCTGAATGGGTCTTTTGTCATCCTGCACGACTGCCAGACAGAGCATTCTGGATGAAGGAACCCGTAGTTCAGAGTCCCAGCTTCGTGCACTGAGCAGCTGGCCATGGAGTAAACATCAAGAATGGACCTAACCAGGGGGTGGTGGAACCCAGGTTGTCCTTCAGACAGGCAGGGTTAACTAAGGGAAGCTAGGACAAGGCCTAGGGCTTTATCCTGGAAAAAAAACATGAGGGGACGAAGAGGAGCTATGAGCCCCACCTCCCCCAAAGCACAAGACAACATATCCCTAAAAAGAATTCTGAATTTACAACATGCATGTTTTACACATTATTAACCCAAATTAGTTCTATTCTAAAACTTCATTTTACAAAATTGTTAGTGATTGCTTATCTAAAAAACCATTATTCATTGCAACACAAGGTTAAAAGCTTATGTCTTTCTGAAAATATACAACTTAATCTTTCACATTAAAGCATTCCAATGAATGTTATAAATTACTGTTAAGGAAAAAAAAACTATTCCCACAACCCAGCACTGATTTTAACCTATTCATTTTACATTTCTTTATTGCTCCAAATTTCTGATCGAAACTAAATCTGTGAACATATTTCCACACATTATTTTCTTCCCTCTTAAATAAAAACTGCATGTGAGATTGCAACATCCAGATGTTGTCACTTACTGTACTAGGAACTTCCCCAACTACAGCCTACAACAGAACTGGCTGACTCACACACCCTGGTGGAGCTAGTTGTTCCAGTCGGTCCCGTTCTCTCTAGACGAAAGGCGGCTGGCTCTGAGTGCAGCTTTTCCAGCTCTTACCTCAACTTTAAAAAGCCTGCTAAAGCCTACTGAAGTCGTTAGAGAGAGAAAAGCTCCAGTGGTTTCATTTACACTTCAATTTAATAAAAACATACAATTTTGCACACTGGCAAGTCTTTAGAAACTGCATTATTTATTTAAAATCTACTTCATGTTTAAGCCTAAAACACTTTACAAATACTTAACATTTTCCCCACCTTGGATGAACTTACCTCCATCAGCAGACCCACTAAAGCATAGCAGAATACAGGCTACTCAAGCGTCACGCAACTACACTGCGATCTAGCTGGCAACTGGGCCCCACCTGTCACATCACGGCTTTCATCTGATAAATTTAAAACAAAAACAAGAGACAAAATTTCTTCTCCCCGCCCTCCCAAAATACCCCAACACCATCACAGACTTTGTACAAGAGCAAGAAAGAAAACAAACACTGAACATGTATACATTTTTCAGACTAGAAAAGGTTTTTGTACTTACCTTTATATTGTGGTGTAAACCGGTGCATCTCTGGAGGCAGTGTTTCGTAAAACTGGTGTTCCCGCTGAATGAGGGGTTTGCAAATGGTCTTGTCATTAAAGCGGAGGACACAAGAATGCCCTCCAACCTGGTGAACAAATGGCTCTAGGAGGACTCCCTTTGCATAGTTCTCCACTTCCATTGCTCCTAGCGCTGGGCTCATCCTTAAAGCACATTAGACAAAACAAGTACAGCACGCTGTTTGAAGACTGTGGCTATACCAATCTGGAGTTTCTTTTTCCTTGGGCGGTCAACGTACTGCCAAGATCCTGCAATAAGAATGAAATTCCCAAGGTTTAGGTTCTTTCAACAACACAGCCAATACAGTTTCCTCTTGAAGTATGCCAGGCAAGCATTCCAGTAAACAATCTTTAGTGAGCTGAGACGCAACTGAGCTGAAACACTGGGAAGAGCCATAAAATACTGAACTGTGAGGTCACACACACAAAAAAAAAACTGATCCAATTATATTCCTCCTAAGTCATAAAGTGTGACCAATTGACAGCCACTTACTTTCAGTGGGAAGGCAGTGGCACTGAGCCAAACAGGGAATGAGGGGGTGGGGAAAGCTGCAGAATATCGCTGCCCTCAGCTGGTTTCCATCCACTTCACAGCATTTCCTTATCGTGAAAGGATTAAAGTGCAACATAAATGCACTTCAACAATGCACAGAGATCTAAGCTGTCCTGGAAAAGGGCAATAGCCTCGTCTTTTATCAAGATTAGTGAAAGATTTAAAAAGTAGCAAAAGATTACTAATGCATAGGATGCTTTCTTAAATATAGAAGTTTTAAAGAGAGACGAGCATGCACCTAGATATTCAACACTTCAGTAATGCAGAGAGGAACACCTCGCAAATCAACGTGTTCTTTATCCTCTCCCAGACAAGACTAGCAAAAAAGCTCTTAAAAAGGAACTGGAAAGGTTAGTTGAAACTGAATTGAACTCTGCTCTTCTAGCTGGGAGCCTGGTACTTCAGTGCTGTGGCTACCAGATTTCTGTTAGGTTGTTACAAAAGACTTTCTTCTGATAACTAGAATTTCATTAACCCCGACCGTTCACAAAATAAAAGCAAAAAGAAACGGTCGAGGAAATGCTTTGTTACAGTCGACTTTTAACCACTTTGATTATACAATTACTGGGAATTATTTTCAGAAATAAAATTCAACAGTTTTTAATGGCTTGATTAACTGGCTATAAGTCGGGATACATGTTCTGGGGTCGTCATTTTTGTAGAACAAATGCTGCAATTTCAAAAAAAGCAGCCAGCAATCTGCGTATCCTCAGGTTTGCTTCCTGTAAAATTACTGTAGCAAAAGTTTAAATATACAACAAAAAATCAGCAATGCAGTCTGTGTTTTGTAATAAAATTCCTAGGCATTCAACAGACCAAGACAATCCTCCAGAATCACAAGTTAGAAAATAAAACTAACAGCACAAAATCTAGGGATAAGCAGTATGGGTTATACAATCAAAAAAATTCAGCGGTGTGGTTCCGTTACACATCTGCCTCTAACAAGTTCGCTCTTAAATGATCTATTTACAGCTGGCGAGTTTTTAAAGGGAGGGGGCGGGAATGCAAAGGGCATAGAGTGATCACTCCACTTAGCAGTAAAGGACAAAGTACAATAAATTTTGTAACAATTCAGAGCCAGCTCAAGTCCAATACAAAGGATTTCATAACTGAACATACAGGCACAAACAAGTAGCGCCATCTGCTGAGTCATGAGCTAATGAAGCTCACTGCTGAATACTAATTTAGGTGAAAAACTAAAGGCCACAGCCCCTGCTGTCTAAAAGCATGCAAGAAAACAAGTCACATTACATGCATACCTCAATAATGAAACCAACACAACCACAACAGTTCACAGCAACAAACATTCCTCTTCAACTACAATCAGTTTCAGAACAATGTTTAGTAGCAACGTTTAAAAATCAGCTAGATGACAATTTGAATGAGATTGGTGGATGACCAAATGGCAGACAGAACACAATGGTTCCTGTGCTGCTGGAGGAGAATATATGCAATGCAGTTGGTCAGAACCAATTGAGAGTTGCAGGAATGCAACATATTACTGAATTTTTGCTTCAATAAATTTGAATAGTGTCAGAAACATTTAATAAGTTTTACATTCTTATGAGGTTTTAGCTGTGGTTGGTTACCTCTTTCAGATGCAAAAATCGACCCTACTCATTCCAACAGAGAATTGACTAAGCAGGCCTTTTCATGACCCAGCAGTTTTTTGAAGACTTAAAAGAACTAAAATATTGGACCGGAACCACTATCTAGTTGTACCGCATACCTGGCCGCCAGCAGACTCAGATCACATCTCTGCGTTTTAAAAAGTACAGTAGTTTATGCCAAACCAACTTCTTCCCCACCCTATTTTATCAAGCATCTAATTATTTGAATGAACATTGTATCAAGTTTTCTTGCTAATCCCAATGCTGTATTGAAGGATTTCACCTTAATGATACAAAGTACAATGGCTTAAAATAATTCCTCACACTAAGAACATTTTGCTCTAGGGCTTTATAGATGGTCAATATAGATGTAAAATAAGTCTTTAAGTACACCCAACTTTCTGTACAGTATTACATGATTGTAATATGCAGCAAATTGTTTTCTCCACAATTTTTAATGTAGTGACCACTAGATCAGATTCTGTCACCATCCATTTTCTTTGAGCCAACTTTCCTTCTGGAAAATTTAATAGGCACTGGTTGTCCTTTGGTAATGTGCACAAGCAGCCAATCTTCATATACAAGCAAAATATACTTACTTTACTTGTATACATATATAAAGTAAAAGTCCTGGCTGTTCTTGCCCTTCCTATTCCTACTCTACTTTAGGTTACCTTACGGAGCAGATTGCAAATCGAACTACACTAGGGCACGCCCATTTTCGTCGTAACACTAGCATGATGCTACCATGGGAAGATAAGCCATTTCCTGAGATGAGGCATTGAGTTCAACAGAATATGAAAAAGTGTACAATATATTCACTTTGAAAAATTAAATTTTCTATTTGTACAAATAGAAATTAAGGCACGTTGCATGGATACCAGTGTGTGGAAACAAGTGTACATGCAAACCCACAGTCCTCACAAAACTCAATTTATTTACATAGCCAAGTTGTCCAGAAGTCAAAGCTAACATTAGGCTTTAAATGAATGCCAAATGTGGTTGCAGTTCATGGCGTCAGGATGGAACATAACATTCCATAAGATTAACAATTTTACAAATTATGATACTTAAAATGCTGTGAGAGTTAGTTTGCAACAACCTTGTGGTACAAGTGCACAAGGCTTTGACAGATACAGCCAATAAAAAGTTCAACTGCTAGTGCCAACTTATTGGTCACAAAACTTACAACTATATTCTTTCTTCTACACCCTCCCCCCAATGTATTGAGTTGCCCCATTTAAAAAATGTTTAATCTACAAATGTGATAGTTTACAAATATGGCAAAGAAACAAAAAATTTGCAACCACTACCACCTATCATTCCCCTCCATTAAAAAACCCTACAAATCTTATTCTGCTGGCTGTCATGATCAATTAACAGCCAATGAAACTCCGACTATTTAATGAGATGAACATTCTTCAATATTTACTTGGATCTTTCCATCAAATCATCCAAAACAGGACTTTACATGGGTTCATAGAATCATACAGCACAGAGGGAGGCCATTTGGCCCATCAAGTTTGTGCCGGGTCTTCGAAAGATCTATCCAATTAGTCCCACTGCTCTGCTCATTTTTCCTTTTCAAGTATATTTCCAATTCCCCTTTGAAAGTTACTACTGAATCTGCATCCACCACCCTTTCAGCATTCCAGATGATGACCCTCACATAAAATTCCAGACAAACTCAAACAGAATTCTAAAGTTATGCGTACTGCTATTGGCATGACTCACAAGGTCACAAAGAAACATTTTAATGATGCACCATACACTGTACAATTAGGAAACCTTGAATAGACTCAAACGCTCATCTTTTGATATTTCTTCACCGGAGAATACTTGGCTACTTAGGAGAAAAATACATTTGAACAGCCTCTTTTGTTAACTATTCTGAATTTAGTTTACACTGGCAAACAAAGTGATTCTTTGTCCCATGGGAGTGAGAAATTCTACTGTGATGGAAGTTTAAAATTAACCATTCACCTATTTAGCACAGGATCCAACCATTAGTTGTTCCTACCCCCTAACATAACATCTGGGTGTTTTGCTCAGTGATCGCACATCAGATACAAATTCTGGCATGTAGGCAAGTCAAATGTTGGATCAGAAACTCAAGTTGTCAACAGTCTGAAAAGGGAAAAAATGCACAATGCATAAACTATATGGCAGGAAGGCAAAGGTAAAAATAATCCTAAACAAAATAAAATGCTTAGCAATCCAGTAAGGAGGCCTTTTGGTGTAGGAAATTATACAACTAATAAGAAAAATAAATCTATACAATAATTGTAGATGTGAAAATACTACAATTTAATGAGCTGCATCCTTAGATATATATGATGTAACATAATCAGTAATCATCCAAGAATATGTTTAATTCCTGCAAGTGAGCAATCACAGAACAAGGATCATCACAGAAATGCTTTCAAAGTTAATATGGTGCACTAAATGTTCAGTTTGGCACAAAGTCTAAGTAGACACTAGCAATATGCACTTCTGTTCCAAACTTTTTTTGGGAGGAGGGGAGAACAGGGTTAGGGAAAATTCTTAACTTGTTTGGAAAAACTACAATAGTGATAACATGGGTTTCTTAAAATTGCTATAAATGGACCTTGAGTATTTCACTTAAACAGAGAATAAATTTCAAATCTACAAGACATTTTCTATTTAAAAGATATGGGGACTACTTGGGATTTTGATTTACTAGCCAACTGTATCAGCAATAAAAAAAAAGCCAAGCCAATCTCACATTTTACTGGTTAATGATATTAATTTGGATCGACAATTCAGATTTACCTTCAAATGGAAGATACATGCAAATCTGTACAGGATGCTGGTGGAAAAGTGGACCAGTAACTGATCACAACATCTTAAAATGTCAAGCACCAAGAGGAAATTTGGGAGCTCAGAAAGCAATGTCTATCGCCTGCTCACCATCTCACCTGTCAGCTTTATCCACGCAATGACAGGAGGTTCCTTTCATATTATGTCGAATTGCATACTATTTGCTCATTATGCATGTGATCTAATGAATGGTTAGGTGCTGGTGGCTAACAGTCAAACTAAAACCTCAGACAACACAACTAAGAAATTAAATAAGAGTACACATAACTTGGCTCCATACAGAAGAGGTATAGTATTACCAGATATTTTGTAAATAGGAAAAAAACAAAAATGAAGTGGTGAAAAGCAAGCCCCAACTTGTTTGGATTATATTTTTCCAGCCATTAAAACAGGCTTCTGAACAAAAATTGGACACACAATTGTGTATTTTGAACTGGATTACAAATGATTAGTGCAATAGTTTAATCCAAGGTAATTTGCAGGTTGAAGTGCTGCATATCATTTGTAAAACATCATTTTTCAGTAAACACTTTTTTCCTGTTGGCTGGCCATGTAACTGACATCAAAGTTAGAAAAACATCTTGCACGTGGCAATATGACGTACTATAAAATTAAAGATTCTTAATGCTAAAAAAGTCACCTGATGGAACTGGGAGCACCAAAGCTGCAAGAAGGTCACAAAACCAAATTATACAAGTGTAGAATGGAACACACAAAAGGTATTCAGGGCACCAATCCTGCCTGAACTTCGCTTTTGTGGTCCAATCAGCCATGTGAATCCCTGGTAAATTGCTGTCAACATCTTGCCCCTTCTCCCAAATCATCTACCATAATTTACACTAAATTAAACTTGCTCATAATGCAGACAAGTATTTTTGCTTAGCCACAGAAAATATATTTTCCATCACTTGCAAATGTGTCCCATGTATGGTCTCTGATGGTTGGTGACACTTCCACAAACTGTACATGGGTTGTTTATGACTATTATAAATAACATCCAACATTAATATTTGATTGCTAAATAAGGCTGATTTAACACCCCCACAGCTATTGTTTGATAAAGCTAAACAAATTCAATTAACTGCCACAAAACCTGAGTGTAATTCAACACCTGCATTAGGTCATGATGATTGCAATAGGAAACTAAATTGCTTTTTCAGATACTGACAAACCCACTGTATCTTTCCCACATTTTCTGTTTTTATTTTACAACTAAAAATGCCACCAAGTACATTCCTACAGCAGACTGTCAGTTTCTTATTCATTTGAGACCAATGACATGTGAAGCATATAAAATGCTACAATCCAAGGTGTCAAGAATAGAACTAAATACAGTTAAGACAACCAGTAAAACCCTAAATAGGATTAACACTCTAATCAACTGATCGGGTGCATTTGACTACATTGGCAAACACCTTATGGTCGAGAGGGAACGCGAGTGCTATTAAAATGGGCAAGGAACATATAGCATGAAATTATACAAAGATAGCAAGTTTCTTGACATGTGTCATCTAAAATAATCTGATATTCTGAGGTCCTGAATCATTTTGTACCAAGAGCTGTGAAACTACTGTTTAAGAAATTCTTAAGACTGTCAGGGAGGAGCCTGGAGTCAGGGGAAAGGCAATGGTTTACAGGTAGCCATCCCACTTTCTTGTTTCAAACAAATAACCTGAGCTTTGCTTTCAGTTTATGACTATATTCCCTTGATTGAATTACCATTCCGGCAGTCTTTCTATATTGGTGCACACAACCTACAAACTAAACGAAGACCAACGGAACACCACAGAAGTAGGGCACCTGCAGAGCAGGAAACTTTCACAGCAGCCGAAAGGGAGTATAATTTCCTCCCCCCTATACCACCTCAAGCATCTGATTTTATTATTGGAAACACCAAACCAGTCAGAAAGGGGACGTGATTATAAGTAGATGATTGGTTTTCACAGTAGAAACACTGGAACATGATCATATACTGAAACCAATCAGAAAGCTTAGCTGTGAGCCTAGTCAGTCACTACTGACAAAAAAGATAGTTAAAAGTTTATTTGCCCAATTTATCTATCTTCTGAAAATTGGATTCTTGTGTCACAGGTGCCAGCATTCTCTAATACTTCAGCCACACTGCATTCATTGCAAGAGGATTTGAGTACAGGAGCAGGGACATCTTACTGCAGTTATACAGGGCCTTGGTGAGACCACATCTGGAGGACTGAGTGCAATTTTGGTCTTCTTATCTGAGGAAGGATGTCCTTGCAATGGAGGGAGTGCAACGAAGGTTTACCAGACTGATTCCTGGGATGGCAGGACTGACGTATGAGGAGAGATTGGGTCGACTAGGCCTATATTCACTCGAGTTTAGAAGAAGGAGAGGTGATCTCACTGAAACATAAAATTCTAACAGGACTAGACAGACTAGATGCAGGAAGGATGGTCCCGACGGATGGGGAGTCCAGAACCAGGGGTCTGTCTCAGGATACAGGGCATGCCATTTAGGACCGAGATGAGAAATTTCTTCACTCAGAGGGTAGTGAACCTGTGGAATTCTCTACCACAGAAGGCAGTGGAGGCCAAGTCATTACATGTATTCAAGAAGGAAAGAGGTATATTTCTTAATGCTAAAGGGATCAAGGGATATGGGGAAAAAGCAGGAACAGGGTACTAAGTTAAATGATCAGCCAGGATCATTTTGAATGGTGGAGCAGGCCCAAAGGACCGAATGGCCTACTCTTGCTCCTATTTTCTATGTCACACATTCATGTGAAAATCTGTTAAGAAAATATCAGCAGAGTATTTGATTGGGGAGAGCACCACAGCCAAGCCCAACTACTCAGTTGCTTGTTTTCATCTAATATTTACGCACACAACTTCCACGGGAGTTGCTGGACAGCATTCTGGAGTGCGAACCCAGCCTGATTTCTTCCCTAACCCTAATGTGGATCCCACAGTCATGCAGGCTAGTTGTAGCCACTAACAACAATCCTGGCCAAGATCAAGTGACACAGCATAAACTAAAGATCAAACCTGGGATCTTCCAGTCATATAGCTTAGTACCATACTGTGAGATGTCTAATCACTAAAGTATTAAGGGAAGCTGAAATAAACAGAAAATGCTGGAGAAGCTCAGCAAGTCAGGCAGCATCTGTGGAGAAAGAAACCGTTAACATTTCAGGTCAAAGACCTTTCATCAGAGCTGGAGTTTGTCTAATTGCAGATTATGCAGGTGGAATTGTAATGTTACGCGTTGATGCCAAAACTCTGACATCACATGAACTGTTTGTTAGACCGGTCTTACCATACAAGCCTTGACTGTTCAAAAGCCCTTGCAAAGATTTTATAATTATCCAAAACAGTGTTCAGCCTGTAGTGTTAAGAGGTGTAAGAGACTCATGTGCCAACAAGTTACTTTAGCCTCAAACTGCAGAATCCCTCAGGATGAAAAACAAGTAGCAAATTACTTCAGATATAGATGCTTTACACAAATCAGTTTCTATCTTATTTTGATAGTTGCGATCTCCAGAAATAGAAATGCCACATATTGCTCTCCATCTTCTAAAATAATTTACTCTAGTACAAGAGAATTGATTTTTTTTTAATATGCAATTTCAGATTGTTCTAGTTCAACAACCTCAAAAGAAACTAGATGCTCAGATTCATGTTTAATAATAGCAACCTTGGAAATCAATTTTAATAAAACCATAGGTTGAATTCTGGGATAACTAAAGAACTTGAGCTTTGAAAGTGGTGGAATCCAACACTTAACCTTTCCACCAGCTCTCAATAGTTCCATTACCTACGTACAGAAACTGAAACGGGCAGATGCAGTTTCCTGTCTCGACATTGGCTTCTTTAGCTGTCAGCCTGCACAAAATTGGAAAAAAAAACTGCCCATAGGTTTTGAAACTACAATAGTTGAGGATATCCTACAATATTAGTAAACTTAGAACTTAGCTCAACACTTCATGAGTTAGCAATTTTTTTGATGATACAGTGGAGAATCTACCTAAGCAGCTATCAGGGGAGTGAGCATAACTGTAATGTTACACATCAATCCTGTCTAAGACTACCTGGATTTTTTAAAAGTTTTTTTTTAAATCCCCTTTAAAAAGGAATGGACACAAGCATCTAAAATATAGCAAATGATTTTCTACAACCTGTAGAATTATACAAATAAGTGCAGCTGGCAAAAGCTGCAAGCACTTGGTCGGTGCTGATCTACGCTTACATAATGGTGGATATTGTGCTTTTCCTACTGAAACAGCTTTGACAGTTGAGAAAAAACTGTTCTCTGGAGTTAAGCAGATTTTACTGATCAAAGCTCCATAATTAGGTCAGTGGTGTAGAAAGTTATCAGGATTTTTTTTTGAAAAGGTACAAATCATATTTATTTATTTATTATTCGTTCATGGGATGTGAGCGTCGCTGACGAGGCCCCCCCTACTTGCCCTGGAGAAGGTGGTGGTGAACCGCAGTAGTCCGTGTGGTGAAGGTTCTCCTACAGTGCTGTTAGGAAGAGAGTTCCAGGATTTTGACCCAGCGATGATGAAGGAACGGCGATATATTTCCAAGTCGGGATGGTATGTGACTTGGAGGGGAACGTGCAGGTGGTGTTGTTCCCATGTACCTGCTGCTCTTGTCCTTCTAGGTGGTAGAGGTCACGGGTTTGGGAGGTGCTGGCGAAGAAGCCTTGGCGAGTTGCTACAGTGCATCCTGTGGATGGTACACACTGCAGCCACAGTGCGCCGGTGGTGAAGGGAGTGAATGTTTAGGGTGACAGAGGGGGTGCCAATCAAGAGGGCTGCTTTGTCCTGGATGGTGTCGAGTTTCTTGAGTCATCCAGGCAAGTGGAGAGTATTCCATCACACTCCTGGCTTGTGCCTTGTGGATGGTGGAAAGGATTTGGGGAGTCAGGAGGTGAGTCACTCGCCACAGAATACCCAGCCTCTGACCTGCTCTTGTAGCCACAGTATTTATATGGCTGGTCCAGTTAAGTTTCTGGTCAATGGTGACCCCCAGGATGTTGATGGTAGAGGATTCTGCAATGGTAATGCCGTTGAAGGTCATGGGGAGGTGGTTTGACCCTCTCTTGTTGGAGATGGACATTGCCTGGCATGAACGTTACTTGCCACTCGAGCCCAAGCCTGGATGTTGTCCAGGTCTTGCTGCATGCGGGCTCGGACTGCATCATTATCTGAGGGGTTGCGAATGGAACTGAACACTGTGCAATCATCTGTGAACATCCCCATATCTGACCTTATGATGGAGGGAAGGTCATTGATGAAGCAGCTGAAGATGTTTGAGCCAAGGACACTGCCCTGAGGAATTCCTGCAGCAATGCCCTGGGGCTGAGATGATTGGCCTCCAACAACCACTACCATCTTCCTTTGTGCTAATTTTGACTCCAGCCACTGGAGAGTTCTCCCCGATTCCAATTGACTTCAATTTTACTAGGGCTCCTTGGTGCCACACTCGGTCAAATGCTGCCTTGATGTCAAGGGCAGTCACTCTCACCTCACCTCTGGAATTCAGCTCTTTTGTCCATGTTTGGACCAAGGCTGTAATGAGGTCTGGAGCCGAGTGGTCCTGGCGGAACCCAAACTGAGCATCGGTGAGCAGGTTACTGGTGAGTAAGTGCCGCTTGATAGCACTGTCGATGACACCTTCCATCACTTTGCTGATGATGGAGAGTAGACTGATGGGGCAGTAATTGGCCGGATTGGATTTGTCCTGCTTTTTGTGGACAGGACATACCTGGGCAATTTTCCACATTTTCGGGTAGATGCCAGTGTTGTAGCTGTACTGGAACAGCTTGGCTAGAGGAGCAGCTAGTTCCGGAGCACAAGTCTTCAGCACTACAGCTGGGATGTTGTCGGGGCCCATAGTTTTTGCTGTCTCCAGTGCACTCAGCCGTTTCTTGATATCACGTGGAGTGAATTGAATTGGCTGAAGACTGGCTTCTGTGATGGTGGGGATATCGGGAGGTGGCCGAGATGGATCATCTACTTGGCACTTCTGGCTGAAGATGGTTGCAAACGCTTCAGCCTTGTCTTTTGCACTCACGTGCTGGACTCCGCCATCATTGAGGATGGGGATGTTTGCAGCGCCTCCTCCTCCCGTTAGTTGTTTCATTGTCCACCACCATTCATGACTGGATGTGGCAGCACTGCTGGGCTTTGATCTGATCCATTGGTTGTGGAATCGCTTAGCTCTGTCTATAGCATGTTGCTTCTGCTGTTTAGCATGCATGTAGTACTGAGTTGTAGCTCCACCAAGTTGGCACCTCATTTTTAGGTACGCCTGGTGCTGCTCCTGGCATGCTCTTCTACATTCCTCATTGAACCAGGGTTGATCCCCTGGCTTGGTGGTAATGGTAGAGTGAGGAATATGCCGGGCCATGAGGTTACAGATTGTGCTGGAATACAATTCTGCTGCAGCTGATGGCCCACAGCGCCTCATGGATGCCCAGTTTTGAGCTGCTAGATCTGTTCTGAATCTATCCCATTTAGCACGGTGGTAGTGCCACACAACACATTGGATGGTGTCCTCAGTGCGAAGACAAGTATATTTCTTTTACTGCAAGTACCATTTCTGTAAAAGACACACTACGGTCTGCAAGTAGACATAGATATATTAAATGTAAGATTTTGGACAGAGAACAGGAGAAATTTATTTTTATTTACACAGAGGGCTGAGAGGCTGTGCAATGCACTACCAGAGTTAGTGACTGAAGCAGAAGCCATGTCAACATTTTAAGAATAGGTTAGATAGATAGGTGTTTGAAGAAAGAGAGAGATAAAAGGTATAGGGTACAGAGCAGACATATGGGATTAGAATTACTGCTCATGTGGAATATAAACACCAAGGTGGGCAGGTTGGGTCAACGGTCTGTTTCCATGTTATAATTTCTACGCAAGTCATCAAACACAATTACTGCAAAATCCAGTACATAACAATTAAGTTGTTCCACATTGATTTTGTAATAATTCAATGTTAAAATACTTTCAACTTGGTACTGACTCAAATAGTACGACTACAGACAAGTTAAATCCCAAGCTCAGCTGATATTTGCTTCATTTAATTATCCACTTTAAAAATTGCTGACCACCATGGTGCCAAGTACACCCAAGAGATAAGGTACCTAGACAATTAAGGCAGGAAAGAGAAAACAGCCAACACCCCAGGTTGCACGTGGATAACAAGTGAAGCCTGCCCACAGCAGCATCAGTACTAGTATACATCACAACCATGACAAATTTCAATGCAAGATTTCTAGAAATCAAGTACAATGGAATCCAGATCTAGGCAACACTTCAGGATTTTAATAATTCATTCTTCAAATTAGATATAAACCAGACAACTTTCCCAAGGGGCAAATACCAAGTATAAAGGATGGGCAAAAAAATGCCAGTGCTTGCGTAAATAATTCCACAAATTGCTAAAAAATGCAGTTTATACTATACCTATAAAAGCCAGTCAAGGTAATGCACATTGGTCTATCTAATGAGTGGAAAGCAAGTAGTTAGGTCACAATCTGATCATATAATTAATATAATCTGATTAATAAGTAAAATCTTTGATAATAGTCTCATGATTTAATGCAACATTGCATTACCACCATGTTGGATTAAGAGAGAACAACCTTCAAGCTCCAATACAGTTTTTGGATCAGTATGACAAGATACATTTCAGTGAATCAGTGTTTTACAAATTGACGACATTTTAATCTGAAGCTCCTAACTGAAGAACGGCTTCCACCATAAACCCAGCAACAATCTTTCCATCACCGTACACACTTTGCTGTACACACCTGCATGTTCCCCTCCAAGTCATACACCATCCTGACTTGGAAATATATCGCTGTTCCTTTATTGTCACTGGGTCAAAATCCTGGAACTCCCTACCTAACAGCACTGTGGGAGAACCTTCACCACACGGACTGCAGCGGCTCAAGGCGGCAGCTCACCACCACCTTCTCAAGGGCAATAAAAATGCTGGCCTTGACAGCGACACCCACATCCCATGAATGAATAAAAAAAAATCTGATCGAGAGATTAAACTACATCTTTTTAACTTTGAAAATCTAAAATAGCATAGCATTGTGCAATACTAAGATTTAAAGACTTTATTCCAGTTGCAGGTAATATTTTGAACTGAATGTATATCAACAGCCAACACTGCATAAAAAACCACTGACGACAAGCTTCTGAAGCTAGCATTACATAACAAATTATCTATAACCACTGCTCAGTAAGCACAATATTCAAAGAAAGCACAACCTCAACAAGGCTACACTGCATGGGTGGTACCACCACAGTATAAACTTATAATCTAGCAACAAAAAGGATGAACAGTTAGCATGACAGAACTGAATATTTTACACTACGTAGTACTTAATTTTTTTTTAACAATCGAGATACTTGGCTAGGAACAAGTGTAAAAGTACGAAGAAAGGCAATTCACCATTCATCTTAGAATTGGGGTTAGTCAAGCACATCATGACTAGTTCTGCCGCTCACCACAGTAAAGGCAGCATTTCTGTAGCTAAAGTTACTATAAATGCCAAATTCCATTCTCCTGTTTAGTTTTCAAATGATTGGCTCTTTGGAAAAAAGATAAAGATGAAATGGCTGTTGCCGTTTACAGCTCCTCTAGACTCACCTTTTGTTTCTTTAGTCGTCCCTTTACCACCCTCTTTGCCTTGCACCTTCACTCCTGCTCTCCACCCTATCACAGACCTTCCCCTTTGTTCTTTTCTTTCCTCTTTCCTCCCCCCCCCCGCCAAATTGACCTGAAACGTTAACTCTTTCTTGCTCTACAGATGCTGCCTGATCTGCTGATTATTTCTAGTATTTTCTGGTTTTATTCTTCAGATAAAAAAAGGAGAAAGTTTCTTTTCAAGTTGATTTCGTCCATTGCTACAACTGCAAGTGAAATAAACTACTCACTCAATCTGCACTTAAGCACAAACACCACTGGATTTTTAATAACATGACATCAGAAGGTGGGGAATGTTGAAGTTATTCCTCCAAACCTCACTCACCACTTCAAAGCTGAAAATATTCCCCATCTCAAATACTGTTGACTTGCACAAAATGAACCCAATTGCCTTCATCTTGTCTGGATACGTGCCAGTCAAAACACCCATGGTGCTGCTAATCCTTTCATATAAGGGCAGTAAACACTGCTAAAATTCTACCTATGGGAGGACTCGTATAGAATTTACTAAAGCACCCATATCATTCACACTTGACGTATTCTGGGAACTAACAGATTCTATTACTCGCCAAGCAAATGCTGTAAACAAGACAAAAAAAGCACGTACATTTTATAGTCCAAAGCCATCGTACGTAACAGACTGAAATTATGTTTACTGCTATGGAATTAAAAACAAGAGTCAACAACCTAACTGTACTTCAAGTCCCAATTATTTTGAAAGGTAATGGAACAAGACCCTGTCTGATTTTCAGGGCAAGGTGCATGCATAAAAATAGCATCCCAGGAAATTGACAAATAGCCCCCAGATGAACCCAGTCATTGTGCATTCAGAAAAGGCTACATATACATAGGAATTAGATGATCCAATTTATACTAGTGAAGTAAAGCAGGACACAGGCACCTGAGCTTAAACTCACTCAGTTTAATTTCCCAACACATTAATACACAAAGCCAATTTGGGCTAGAAGATATACATGTCACTGTGTAAAATTGATGCAATGTTCACAGTGCATCTTGGGAACCAGAATTTTTTTTTTAAAGAACAGATAACTCTCTATTCCAGGTTTTTTTTTAAAAAAAGCAACCATTTCAAATTGACTGGACGTCAGTTTTATTTTCTTGAACTGCCCGACTCACATTGCATTCAGTCTTAAGGGCTTATGGAGCTAATATCTACAAACTCTATAGGAGAAAATTGGAAGGGAATAGATGATCCATATTGGAGTGCATCTTTAAAAGACTTTTGAGAAACACTTTAAATGCAATGTACACTAATACTGCCCATCTCACCCAGCAGACTGTGGGAATTCAAGTGCAACTTACTTGAAAAAAAATGTGGTTGCTCATACATAACAATCCATCATAACACATTCAGTTCAAAACCCCATTACACTGGATTATCTCCACCCACCTAGCTTCAGGGCACCAGTTTACTATCCCCATTAAATGGCAAAAACAGTGGCATCTCATACCTAAACACATGATATTATAACTTTCATAAACATTATTAATCTCATGTTGAGGGGAAAAAGTTATTGTCTTCACTGGAAAGCTGCACCAGATTTCATTATGCTGCAGGCTGGATAATGCAAAGGAGAATTAAACAGAACAAAACATTTTCAAATGGAGTGTGCAACGAATGGACTATTTAAATCTTACATTTAGAATACACATATACACTGTAAAATAAAAGATCACTCAAAAAACGTCTTCAGTTCCTGTAAAAAAGTTTTTACATACAGAACTTGAAATGAATGCTGTAAAATGAAACAGGACAAACATATGACAAAAGTTATAGGCTGCTCTGCTGACAAAAACTTGCATTTGTCCATTCAAATGCTGAACGTAAGACACAGGATTCAATGTAATTTACATACGATATGATTCAGTGTCCGCACCAGTTTGCCACTCTGTTTAAGAGATGCTGTTGAGAGGAAAACAGCAATATTCATGTGGTTTCCCCCTAACTACTTTGGCTTCAATTCTGACATGAAATTTTGATCAAAGATACAGTTGCAGCTTTACTTTTTAAAAAAAATGCCGGATCTCTTTCAGGCAGTCCCAATGATACAACTCAAGATGTTGGGGAGAACTGCTATGCAGAACAAGTATCGAAAAATGGCAGCCTTTTAGGCATATGGGATTTGGGCTTCATACTAATCGTGCAACTATTGAATGATCAGGATTCGAAACTGGTCCACATCCAAGACAAATATGTTGGATGGGTCCAGGTCAAGTCGCATCATTCTGTGTTCCAAACACATCAATTTGGCAGAAGTGGATGTCAGTTTGCTCTACTAAATGGGGAAGTATTGGAACTTCTCACCAATGTGTGCATAAGAGGTGTGGTACTTATAAAAAGTCCAAATAAAAAGAAAACCTTCATGCATGACAGCACAACACTTTGAACAGAAATTATACACGGAGCATCAGAATTGGTGGTGCAACAAATTCAGTGGTACACTGGTTGAGCCACACTCATTTTTACTGATTGCGATGGTCTAGTGCGCCAGCATGGCTTCTGATCCTTAAGTGGCATTCTTAGCTACTCAAGCATTAAAACAAAATAAAATTCAGAACTTCAAAAAAAAAAGGAAACTGAAAATTGACATCAGAATCATGCAAGGATTTCAATATAGGATTGGAAAGTTGTTATGACAGATCAAATCTAATATTAGAAGTTTCCATGCTAATCTAGACTTCATTCATGTATGGCGTCAAGTATAGCATCCAATATCTAAACATAGAACTTTGCAGCTATTAAGTTCAACAGTATCTATTTACAGTATCACATGAATATGTGGACACTCATTCTTCACATTTAACAGCTCAATTCTATTTACAATGCAATAGAACATTCTCTTCATCTCAAAAGGTCCTTAAACATTCCTACTCTTAAAAGCATATTTTCCCTGTCTCCTCAACTATTACCAGAGGATTTAAGTGCATTACTTGGTAGTTACCTAAATCATTCCATTTGCAAACAGAACTGAACTTTAGGAAACAGGCTGGACCATAAATTTTTCATGCACTGTAAAGGGTAGGTTACATTTTAGATGTGATTGAAAAACCAAGTATATCATTCTGACCATTTCACTTTCTAGATCATATCAGTCTTTGTCAAAGATAAATAACCATAGTTGCAATAAAGCTTTGTTGCTCTTGCTCAAAACCCAACAAGGCATTTACAATAGACACTGCAGTGCTAGTTGTCAGCATTTGTTTTCAAGTAGTTTGATTAGGAACTGGTATCACTTGCAAATCATTATGTGATCAGATGTGTACACAACTGCCTAATCATTCTACCACTCAGATGAATGCGTACATAATTGCCTAATCATTCTATCACCATCTGTATTAAACAAGATGTGGAGATGCCGGTGATGGACTGGGGTTGACAATTGTAAACAATTTTACAACACCAAGTTATAGTCCAGCAATTTTATTTTAAATAAGGTGGTGATTTATCTTTGTGCATTACAGTCGAGGACCATGTTCAAGTAATAAATTATATTTTAAATGGATCATTAATTTTCATAATAATGAGCAGGCCTATAATAAAGCAGGATCCATCCCAGCCTCCAGTTGTGCAATACTGGAACATTCCCTATACCTTCACGCTTTTACTAGTTGTTACATTATTATTTGTAACTCTTAGAGATTTCATAATGATTTTAATATCAGTTACTGTAATGCAACATAAAATGCATGATAGGATAAACCTGCTGCTTCATGTTGTGATTCAAATACTAGCCTTGCAATGTTACAGAGGTAACTTTTTTTTTTAAAAAAAAACTTTTGTATAATAAGGTGTGACCAGACACAAAGACTGGTACTCCACAATTTAAAAAACTGTATCTTTAGATATTTTACTTGGATCTTTTATGTTGCTAGGTTAAGCAAGCTCAAGATATGCCCTCTTAGCCTCATTATGTGACCATAGTTAACAGTGCACAAGCAATTTATGCAAAATAACCTAAAAAGGCTACGGTGACCAAAGTAATTGTCACTGAGGATTTATGTCACAGATTTCACTATGAATCGCAATAGCTTTAAAGAATTTAGTTACTTCAAATATCACTGGAATAAAACACAAGAGACTTAATAAATCAACCTGGTAGCCATGGTTTCAGTGATACTTTGAGACTATCATTCAACCAAGTCACCAAACCACATGTCCAAAAAGAACAAAGTTTGACTCCATAATTTATTTGATGAAATATAGCATGAAGGATTTAAACATTTCAAAAAATACATATTGCCTCTATTTTTCAGGATCAATTCTACTGTAGTGTAAAAGCAGAACCAAGTTCACAGCAAGCAGTTCAGGCAAAAACACATTCACCACTAAATACGAAACTCTTTCAATTAAATGTGCAAGTTTCAGTATGCAAGTTTCAGTTTCCTTTTTAGGCACATTTGTGTCTTCTTGCTGCTGAATACCTTTGTTTGGTATGGATTTTTCTTTTTAAAACAAACTTTTTGAAAGTTTGTAACATTTTAACAGTAGGTTTGGCAAACATACATCAATCCAGTTTCAAGGAAAGGTTTCAGTTACGAATTACTACCATGGATCATGAAAAGTTTAAATCATAAATTACAGCCCATCAAGTTACAAATTGCTTCACAAACAACTTAAGTTATTGAAACCATCAGAACTGGCACCAGAAACTACAGCACACATTCAAATCTCATTTTACAGAATGCAGATGAAAGAACTGAAACAAATGTCAGTCGTACTCATAGCAAATAGCTGGACAACTGACTAGTGCTGTTTGAAGAATGGAATCCAGCTCAGCTGCAGGTCGTTCAATGTGAGTATATGTTACTGTGAAACACAATGCCTGTGCATGTTAGTAGTACTTAAGAATTAATGTACCCAACATTCATGTAGTCAGATTAAATTACTTTCCCATTTCATTTATTTTGGATGGGTGCAACCTTCAGATAATCAAAGTCAAGAAGGGTATCACAAGGCTAACAACCAAGGGATTATTTTATTCAAAGGTTTTTATAAGCAAGACCATGAGTCTAGATATTAAACTGAATGTCCAGAATTTCAGGCTGTGGGATTTTCCTGACCCCTGATGCATACAACAGCAGATAAACACATACTTGAGACAAAAAACTCCACTGCGCCAAACTATTTTCCCCACTTTTGATCCATACAAGGGGATGGGGAAAGAGAATAGCATTTTTTGTTCACGCCATCCCGAAGATCGAAGTTTCGGGATCTCCAGAACCTCCAGTAACACTGATGTTTCAATGCCACAACGTTTTAAGATAAATCGAATATCAACCAATAAAACAGGTGATTAAATGGAACAGTGGTTCACAGGATTAAACATGGAACTCATTAATCTAAAAGCTCTCATTTTCTTGCTTCCACAGTCCTTCTCCGACCTCCAAATCCAGATCCACGCATTATCCTAATTACTGAAACTCTCATTGTTCGGCACCGCACTACACATTGTTAATCTACTATTTTTACTTGGGGGGTGGGGTTTAAGAATAACTTGCAAATAGGTTTTTGAACTTAAGGGCTCTTAATTTAGATTCAGTTGCAGTGAATGAAGAAATAGGATGAAATTCAAATGTAAAAAAAAATGAACAGAGACAACTACAGAAATACTGGTAAATTTTTTTAAAATTCGTTCACGGGATGTGGGCGTCGCTGGCAAGGCCGGCATTTATTGCCCATCCCTAATTGCCCTCAAGAAGGTGGTGGTGAGCCGCCTTCTTGAACCGCTGCAGTCCGTGTGGTGACGGTTCTCCCACAATGCTGTTAGGAAGGGAGTTCCAGGATTTTGACCCAGCGACAATGAAGGAACGGCGATATATTTCCAAGTCGGGATGGTGTGTGACTTGGAGGGGAACGTGCAGATGGTGTTGTTCCCATGCGCCTGCTGCCCTTGTCCTTCTAGGTGGTAGAGGTCGCGGGTTTAAATTTGCTGGGATTCAATTGCCCAAAAAGTGCAAGATTTTAGTACAAATATGAAAATAAGGGAAGCTTTTTTAACACTCAAGTTACTGGATTTATAATGTAGCTGAAAATTTATAACAGCCACAAGTGGGGAATTCAAAAATACTCCAGATAAGGTAACCATTAAGTTCTATACAGATACCAGCTGCAACTGACAGACAGACTGATCAAATCAGCACCACTTCCTCTTGCTTCTGTTGCTATATCGTGCCCACAAATCCATTTTGAACAAAAAGGTGCCTAACTTTTGACCAAAGAACCATGAAGGCAGTTTGGGGCCAGGAAACATAACTTATCTTACATTTATCTAGCACCTTTAACGTAGAAGAAAATGTACCAAGGGCACATCTCAGGAGTAATCAAGCATAAATGGTCACCAAGCCAAAGGAGATTTTAGGAGGGGTGACCCAAAGCTTGATAAGAGATGGGTTTTAAAGGAGGAGGTGGCAGAGAGATGGAAGAGTTTATGGAATTCCAGAGGATAGGGCCTAGACAGCTGAAGGTACGGCCACCAATGAAGGGAGTGGGATCTACAAAAGGGAAGAGTCAGAGGAATGGGGGGTGGCAGGAGGAGTTATGGTCTGGAGGAAGTTAGAGATAGGGAGGGGCAGGGGCATGAAAGCATTGAAAAAAGATGAGTATTTCAAATTCGAGGCAGTGGGAGGGCCAGGAGCCAATGCAGGCAAGGACAGGATGATAGGTAAGCAGGACAGGATAGAGGTAGCAGAGTTTTGTATGAGCTAAATTTTACAGACAGTGGAGGATAGGAGGCCAACCAAAAGAGGACTGGAATAGTCGAGTCCAGAGATGACAAAGGCATGAATGAGGGTGTTAGCAGATGAAATGAGGGGAGGCTTGGGCAGCGGCAGGCGACGTCACCAAGGTGAAAGTTGGTAGTCTTTGTGTACACAAGGTCAGTAGTTCAGCTCAGGGCTGAAAAGGACAGTGTTTGCAAACAGTCTGGGACAATGGCTGAGGAGGGGAATGAAATCAGTGGTGAGGATATGGTATGGTAAAGTATCAGCTTGGATCAGTGGCAGAAATCTCACCTCACTTCTGAATCAAAAGGTCATGGGTTAAGCCCCATTTTAGGACTACAGCACACAATCTAAGCTGATATTTCAGTGCAGCACTAAGGGAATGTTGTCAGAGGTGCTGTATTTTGGATGAGATGTTAAACTGAGGCCACGCCTGCCTGCTCTAGTAGATGTAAAAGATTCCAAGCGACCATTCGAAAAGGGAGGGAATTCTCCAGATGTTCTGGCCAATATCTTTCCGTCAACCAACACTACCAAGGCAGATTAAATATTAAGCGCTCTGCCTTGTCTTGTAATGTCCATTAAAAAAAATGGTATTCTCCTGGAGCTTTTTCTTTGTTAAAAAATGCATTGAATCAACTGAGTATTTATTCCCTAAATCACCACTGCAGGTCTTCGTAGGTTAGAGAAGATATATTACTCCTTCAGGTTTAAGCTTACCTTCATTCCCTCCACTGCAAAAGACAACCTGCCTCAAATCTTCCACTGTTTGTGCCAATGTAACTTCATGCTGAATGGATAGATTATACTTGCTGCAAAAAACTTCAGATACACTTTCATTTCCATAGCTATTATATTCAGTCAGGGTCAGTGTGTCAGGTTTAATACAGAGGGTCACCCCAAGTCAACTTTGAAGCTAGTAGTTGAAGGGACACCTTGACGCATAAGCCGAGACTTTGATTTCCATCTAAAAACCAGGAGGATCAAAATCAAAATACCTTTACCTACACACTACAGTGATACTGGAAATGTAATTAGTCAGGGGATGAGTGAATGCACTGCAAGGCTAGCAGATACTCACTGCATTCGTGAATGTAATTTCTTATACTGATTTTTCTTTCAGAAAATACACTCAAATATCAGCATTTTGATAGAGTACAACTTCAGTATAATTGTCATGAGGCTCGGAAAAAATGTATGGGAGCCTAATATGCCAACACCAGTGGCGGCAGTACTCCCACAACAGGAGTTACTTTTTTACTAATAAATAAAGAACTTTCCTTATGTTTGCATCTTTAATGTTTGCCAAAATAATGGTTATTATGTCCATAAACATAATAACCATTATTTTGGCAAACATGACAGCTAATTTGTACATAGCAAGTTCCCACAAACAAAATGGGTGACCAAATAATTTGGGTTCTTTCTGGTGCTGTTGGTTGAAGCAGGAATGGTGCTCTTTGTCAAACAGTGCCATGGGACCTATAAGAACATAAGAACACAAAAAAATAGGAGTAGGCTATACAGCCCCTCGAACCTGCTCCGCCAATCAATAAGATCATGGCTGATCTTCGACCTCAACTCCACTTTCCAGCCCGATCCCCATAGCGTCCAAAAATCTATCGATCTCAGCCTTGAATATACTCAACGACTCAGCATCCTCTGGGGTAGAGAATTCCAAAGATTCACAACCCTCAGTGAAGAAATTCCTCCTCATTTCAGTCTTAAATGGCTGACCCTTTATCCTGAGACAATCCCCCCTAGTTCTAGACTCTCCAGCCAGCAGAAATCTCTCAGCATCTACCCTGTCAAGCCCCTTCAGAATCTTATGTTTCAATGAGATCACCTCCCATTCTTCTAAACCACAGTATAGGCCCATTCTACTCAATCTCTCCTCATAGGACAACCCTCTCATCCCAGGAATCAATCAAGTCAACCTTTGTTGCTCCGCTTCTCAGGCAAGTATATCCTTCCTTAGATAAGGAGACCAAAACTGTACGCAGTACTCCAGGTGAGGTCTCACCAAAGCCCTGTACAATAGTAAAACTTCCTTACTCTTGTACTCCAACCCCTTGCAATAAAGGCCAACATGTCATTTGCCTTCCTAATTGCTTGCTGTACCTGCATACTAACTGTGTTTCCTGTATAAGGACACCCAAATCTCTCTGGACACCAACATTTAATAGTTTCTTACCATTTAAAAAAAATGTTTTCCTATTCTTCCTACCAAAGTGAATAACCTCACATTTCTCCACATTATACTCCATCTGCCACCTTCTTGCCCACTCACTCAATCTGTCTATATCCCTTTGCAGACTCTTTATGTCCTCCTCACAGCTTACTTTCCCACCTAGCTTTGTGTCGTCAGCAAACTTGGATACATTACACCCGGTCCCTTCATCTAAGTCATTAATATAGATTGTAAATAGCTGAGGCCCAAGCACTAATCCTTGCTGCACTCCACTAGTTACCCCCTGCCAACCTGAAAATTACCCCTACTCTGTTTTCTGTCCGTTATCCAATCCTCTATCCAAGCTAATATATTACCCCCAACTCCATGAGCCTCTCTCAAATCTGATGAATTATCCTTATCTGAGGGAAATTGATCAACAAAAGCAAGCAGAGAAAACAGTAAAAGGGAAACAAAGCAAGCACTTCACATCAGGCAGTGACTCGCACCCAGGCAGCAAACTCAGGGCATGAAGCTTTTCTGAAATCATAGTAATCTTACAATTTGCACTGAGGCCATGATCACCGTACTTATTATTTAATAAGCTGTGCTCTTCATTTGATCGTTATGCACAAGCACCAGCAATGAGTGTATGAATTTTTAAGGACAACAGTATTTCTTCGAGTTGTCCCCTATCCTAAAGAGATCAGGATCGAGGCCATCTAACCAAATATGCACCATGCAGAAACAAAGTAAGCTCTGGTGTGCTTTATCTATCACTGATAAAATGTGCATTTAAGAACATTTAAAAGGACCAACACAAAATAATTTGGTTGCTGACCGTGGACCCAAGCACATGCGCAGCAGGCGGTGAATTAGGAAACTCGCTCAGCAAGCAATTCCAACACTGGGTGTGTAATGGGGGCCAGTTATTGTAACGAAGCTGCCATCACAAACAAGAGCCCTGTAAGAGAGTTGCATTATCAATTAGTCAAAGCAAAAAAAATTAATTTTTCTTTAATAAAAGAGTAATGCTCTCCAAACTGGCTGAGCAGACTACGACAGTCATATTTAATCACACCTTAAGATAATGGAGAACTGAGTAAATTCAATCCTAAACTAATCCTGTGTTTATTGCTATAGATTTAACATTCCATCCCAATAAGCTTTTATCAAACATTTGTTTTCTCATACTACTGGATGAATTGCAGAACTTCTCTATCCATTAAAATAAACATTTGACATACACTAAATTTCAATCATTCTTCAGATGGATTTCTTAAAAAAAGGGGGGGGGGGGGTCAAAGCCATATCTTCCTATTGGGACAACACCACATATTCATTAAACTTAACTAAATTGTGGATAAACATTTCCAGTTAATATAAAATTTGTAAAGGATCTATTTAAATCCTATTTATTGGATTCTGATAAGTACATCCATCTAGTCATTCATTGTTTATTTTGTATTAAAAGCCATAACCAGTTTCGGAGATACAAAAAAAGTGGATTTTAAAAGAGAAAAATACACAACAGAACGATCTTGGGGGGGGGGGGGAGACCTCATTCAATTTAAAGGGCACGGTCACCTACACACAAGCAGGAAATGAAACATGAACAGCCCTCCTTGACATTAATAATTTTTAAAAATATATATTTAATAAGATCATATACAATAAATAAGTATTAGTCAATTAAATTTAAGTCGAAACTAAAAGAGGGGACATTTATGTATGTTTCTAAAATGAGATGGAAGGGCTCCGGCCCCCAAGTCACCGAAGGAATGGGCAGAGAACCTCGCCTCAAAGATGCTGCAAGAAATAAATAATTAATTAAAAATCCCCGTTATTTTTTTCCTGTGACTATTAGGATGAGGGGGTTTATATTTACCCGGGGGCGGGGGGGGGTAAGTTTCTAAGATATAATCTGCTGTGTTTTTTTTCAAGATGCATTCTCCTTACCTGCGTTAAGACGCCTGTCCCCTTCCCCTCTGCTTCTTCTTTGTTCTCTGACGTTATAAAATGGCGGCCGCCTCTTTCTCCCCCCCCCTCACCGGGTGACAACAGCACTGCGGCCTCGTTCCCGCCTCGCGGGCCCAAACCCTTTCCTCCCCTCCCCCTTTCCTCCTATTGGCTGTGCGTGCTTAAAAAAAAAACGCGCTCCGCCGACTCGCCCCAGCAACAGCGCCCTGATTGGTCAGAGGCCAAAAGGCATTGACGTCACCACCGCCCATTGGTTGCTCGGGAAGCGGCGACGTCATTGTTGTTAACGTTTTTTTTGAACAGGATTTTTTTCTCCCCTCCCCCCCCCTCTCCCCAGAGCCTGTTATTTATATTCCACCGACAAACCTTCCAATTTTCTACTATCTCCTGTTTAAATGAATATAATTTCTCATTTATGATGATTAACAATTATGTTTCCCCCCAGTATGTTTTGTGTATTTAGTATTTTTATACATAACTTATAATGATTAAAAATGAGATAATACCAGACCTGTTAATATTGCTCATTAAAATACTCACTCATTTTATAAAACCTATTCATCTATCACTTGACGATAAAACGCAGCTTCATGTGTTTGCACAGGTTTGCAATCTATCTCAATCTTTGTGATAGTTAATCTCGCTCCTAGCCTTTCTCCAGCCCTAAATAAACCAATGCTATCTCACCGAAGGATGCCATGGAATTGTCACATGGTGTGATAACATATCAACTGATATTTCTCCTCCATTCCAATTGCTGCCCTATGTGCTCAACCTGCTTATTACAGTAAGGTACGTGCTCCAGCACCCAGCCTCACATAGTCAGCTGCAGACCAAAATTAAACAGAGCCACCAACACATTTCTGAGTTTATTAGTTTCCTACATTACAACAGTGACTACACTTCGAAAGTACCTCATTGGCTGCAAAGCACTTTCGGATGTCCTGAGGCTGTGAAAGGGCGCTATATAAATGCAAGTTTCTTCCACCACATTCCCAGTCCACGACAACCTTCTGCTTTGCCAGATTTTCCATGCTTCCGTCCCACTCTGCTGTAAGCATTTACACTTCATTTGGCCTCATCTTTTGTCTCTACTTGTCCCATTGTCACCCCCTTTTATCTTGCACCATCATCCATTTTGTCATTTAATCACTCCTGCCCTCCACCCTATCACAGATCTTTCCTTTTTTGTTCTTTCCCTGCCTCCCTTTCCCCAGGTTCTGAATTGCTTAAAAGCTGTTAAATCTCTAACATCTTCCAGTCCTGATGAAAGGTCATCGTTCTGAAACGTTAACCCTGTTTCTCTCGCCACTCGGATTACCTGAAGGTGCTGGGGATCTGGTTCGAGGGGGCCGGGGCATGCACCAAGAACTGGAAGGAGTGCATTTCCAAGGTGAAGCAGAAACTGGGACTGTGGGATCAACGATCCCTCGCGATCGTGGGCAAAAACCTGGTCATCAGGTGCAAGGTGCTCTTGGTGTTGCTGTACTTGGCACAGGTCTGGCCCATACCTCGCTCCTGCGCCGTGACAGTCACCCGAGCCATCTTCCGCTTTATCCGGAGATCAAAAATGGACCGAGTCCACAGGGACACGATGTACAAATCTCTGGAGAAAGGGGGGAAATGCGTGCCCAATGTGGCCCTCATCCTGATGGCCACTTTCGTGTGCAGCTGCATCAAGCTTTGCGTGGACCCTTGGTACGAAAACACAAAATGTCACTACGTGCTGAGGTTCTACCTATCCCCGATGTTGCGAAGGACGGGCCTGGCCACGCTGCCATGGAACACTCCGTCCAGTTGGACCGTTCCGCCCCACCTGCCCCTCGTCGAAAAGTTTATGCAAAAAAACACTTTCGACCACAAGGCGATCAGTAAGTGGTCCGCACGTAACGTCCTCTAGACCCTGCGGGAAAAGGAGACGATGGATCCTATCAGTTGGTTCCCCGAGCAGACTGTCAATGTCATTTGGCAGAACGCCTCATCGCCAGAACTTTCAAACAAGCACCAAGACATAGCTTCCTGTCAGATCCTTCATGCACTCCCGGACTCTCAGCGCCACCGCACACTGTCCCCGAGGACGCTGCGTTGCAGACGAAACCGTCACCCATCTCCTTCTGGAATGCGCCTTTGCAAAGAAGGTCTGGAGAGAGATGCAGTGATATTTGTCCAGGTCCGTCCCGAGCAGTTCCATAACACAGGACTCGGTGCTCTACAGGCTGTTCCCGGGGACGCACACCAAGACAGACATCAACTGCTGCTGGAAGACCATTAACTCGGTGAAAGACGCCCTTTGGTCTGCCCGAAACCTGCTGGTCTTCCAGTGCACGGAGCTGTCCTCAACCGAGTGTTGCAGACTGGCACATTCCAAGGTCCAGGACTACGTGCTCAGGGACACACTGAAGCTAGGTGCAGCTGCTGCAAAGGATCTGTGGGGAAAGGCAACCATTTAGAGCCTTCCCGCCATTGTATATCGCGGGGCTGCAATCAGGGAAAAACCTCCCCGGGCAGAATGTAAAATTCAAATTGCTGTAATGTACCTGTAATGAATCTGTAATGTACCTGTAATGAATCTGTAATCAATAATCTGTATTGAATATAATGCAATGAGACACCCCAGAGTGGCATGTTATGTACAATGTGTTCATTGAACTGTACTTGATTTAACCTGCAAATTGTATAATCTGTATTGTGTACGTTTGGAATGTGATATGACAACTGTATTGTATGTTTTGCTACAAATTTTATGACTAAAGTATATTTTTTGGAAAAAAAAACTCTTTCTCTCGCCACAGATGGTGCCTGATCTGCTGAGTGTTTCCAGCATTTTCTGCTTCTATTTCAGATTTCCAGCATCGGCAGTCTTAGATTTTGATCTTTCTTTCTTTCTCTAGTATGAAAGCAGCTCCAATGTGGTAAAAGGCAAATTTGAGACTGTATGGCTGGTAGAAGATGGCGAGGAGTGGCATAAGGTGACTTGTTTACCAATGTTCACTGTCTGTGGAGCTAATTTACACCAGTACCATCTGACAAACAGATGAATGACTGGCTAACCTGTTTTTGTTTTGGTGGTGCTGGTTGAGGGAGGAATGTTGGCCAAGCCAGGGGAAGTCCGCTCTTCCTCAAATAGTGCAATCGGATCTTTAACGTTCTTCTGAACAGGCAGACAGGAGGACCTCAGGTTAACATCTCACCTTCAGGACGGAACCTCCGACAATGCAGCAGTCTTGAGATACTGCACTGGAGAGAGCTGCTGCATTGCCGAGGGCCCAAGGCAGCTGTATCGTGACGTGGTCTTCAGGCAGTTGACTAGTTCCGTGTGGAGGTGGCTTGAGTTGCCGCAGACGTTGTGGATCAAGGAAGTGAGAGTGCAACCAACTGAGCCAAGCTAGTTATAGTAGGTGGATGGGAAAGTAGGGTTGAGGTCACAATCAGATCAGCTATGATCAAATGGCAGAGCAGGCTCGAGGGGCCGAATGACCTGCTCCTGCTCTTAATTCGTATGTTCCTTTGCATTTCCCATTATTAGAGGAGTGGAAAATGAATTGGGTGTGAGAACACCTGACGGTAACGAGTTACAGAATTGTATTGTCTCCAGAGGCCTGGAATCACATGCCTGGTCTCTAAGCCTGAGAATAGTGTTGCTGAGGAGGGTTCCTGAAAGGGATGCAAGGATAAACTTTAGAAAAATGAAGGAAAACATAAATAAATTAAAAACAAATGTTTGACTATGACTTTGGACACATTCCTAATGCTTTATCTATGATGAATTATTTCTGAAGTTGACATTTGTTTGGCTCCCCAAAACTATGTGACAAATCCCATGATGCACATATATGCAAGATAGTATTTAAAAGTGTTCTCTCTCAGGCCAACACTTTATGTCAGATATGATTATTTATCCTTTCTTATTGCATCATGCCTAGAGATTACTATTATTATAATTAAAAACAGAAGAGTTTTAACAGTACTTTCTACTGCTGCACAACACCTGCACCAGCTGAACTACCTCATCGCTGAATTGCCACATGACTACGTCAGAGTATCAGAAGCTCTCTACCACGGTAAGTCCAAAAGGGAAAAAAAAAACATTATATTCTCTCAATCTTTAAAAATATCTACATAAGCTTTTATGTAATCACATAGTTTTTGGCTTTGCTTTCATGTGTTATGTGACCCAGATGTTCAACCACGTTCAGCACATTAAAACTGGTTTTACATTGGCGCTCTTTTAATTCGGATTCTGGAAGACTTATGCTGTTAAACCGGGTCGACACGTCTGCCCTAAGATAAGGGATGATGTGGCGATGCCGGTGATGGACTGGGGTGGACAAATGTAAGGAATCTTACAACACCAGGTTATAGTCCAACAATTTTATTTTAAAATCACAAGCTTTCGGAGATTATCCCCTTCGTCACCTGACGAAGGGGATAATCTCCGAAAGCTTGTGATTTTAAAATAAAATTGTTGGACTATAACCTGGTGTTGTAAGATTCCTAAGATAAGGGAGGCGGATTTAGTAATGTAAATGCCAGCTCACAGAATCCGAGTCTACAGGTTTGAGACTTGCTTTAGGAGGTTGGGTCTGAGCTATTTGACCCTGAGCTGAGCTTCCAACCCCATATCCTCTTCATCACCAAGACCACCTACTTCAACTTCCATAATATTGCCCATCTGTGCCTCTGCCTCAGCCCATCTGCTGCTGAAACCTTCATCCATGCTCTTGTTACTTCCAAACTCAACTATTCCAATGCTCTCCTGATCGGCCTCCCATTTTCCTTCAGTTCACCTATCTCCGTAAACTTCAGTTCACCTATCTCTGCAAGCTCCTCCAATTCTGGCCTCTTGTGCATCCCTGACTTTCTCTGCCCCACCATTGGCAGCCGAGCCTTCAGCTGTCTAGGCCCTAAGCTCTGAAATTTCCTCCCTAAACCTCTCCACCTCTCTGCCCCTCTATTCTCCTTCAAGTCGCTCCTTAAACCTACCTCTTTGACCAACCTGCCCTAATATCTCCTCATGTGGCTCCATGTCATATTTTGTCTGGTAACACTCCTATGAAGCACCTTGGGACATTTTACTACATTAAAGGCACTATATAAATGCAAGAGGGAAGCAGTAGTGGTTTGCCTGTCAGGCCAAACTTGCCAGGAACAGCAGCCAGGACCAAAAGAGGCCCAGCAAGGTACGTTTTATCATTTTTTTTGTTTCCTTACATAGAATTACGCAGAATGGACAGCACAGAAACAGGCCATTTGGCCAAACAAGTCCATGCCAGTGTTTATGCTCCACATGAGCCTCCTCCCTCCCTACTTCATCTCACCCTATCAGCATATCCTTCTATTCCTTTCTCCTTCATGTGTTTATCTAGCTTCCCCTTAAATGCATCTATGCTATTTGCCTCAACTACTCCACGTGGTAGCAAGTTCCAGATTCTAACCACTCTCTAGGTAAAGAAGTTTCTCCTGAATTCCCCATTGGATTTATTAATGGCTATCTTATATTTATGACCTCTGGTTCTGGTCTACCCCACAAGTGCAAACATCTTCCCTACGTCTACCCTATCAAACCCTTCGATAATCTTAAAGACCTCTATCAGGTCATCCCTTAGTCTTGTGGGCCAAGAGGAGCAATAATGCAGTTTTGAATCCCACAAGGAAACCTCCTTGCACCCACCCCCCCCCACCAGGATCCCCATTCCAGAGCACTTATCTTGTGTTGGGGACCATGCTCCTGGCTCCCCGGCGGTGGCCTCCTGCTGCTCAATTTTAACGGCTGGGCAGCAACTTCCCGGTCATTTTGTTTGGGAACTCGGCAGGCAGCATGCTAATGAGGCCTGACCGTTAAAATCAGCCGAGCCTGCCTGCCGCCTCTCCCAGGTGTTAAAATCGAGTCCATTGCACTTTTTTATCCACGCCTTTAAAAAATATGGACAGAAATGCTCCCCTGATGGGTCAGTTGGCTTAAAAAAAAGTGAGACGCTTTAGGATGTCCTGAGGTCCTGCGGTCATGAAAGGCGCTATATAAATGAAAGTTTGTTCTTTCTTTTGTTTTTGTAATTCATTGAGTGGAGTTCCCATTTCCTTGTCAGATTATCATCAATCTATCTTTGTAACAGGGTACAACAACAAGAGCATTAATTTTTCCAATAGATCTCTATGTTTCTGGGTAGTGACCATCGGCACTGAATCAAGAGAAAGCTTGTTAACTGAAAGGTGATCCTTCTCTTAACTTTATAGGACGTAGGAACAGGAGTAGGCTGTTTAGCCCCTCGAGCCTATACCGCCATTCATTGAGATCATGGCTGATCTGTGACCTAACTCCATATACCTGCCTTAGCCCCATATCGAGCAGGCTCAAGGGGCCGAATGGCCTACTCCTGCTCTTAATTCGTATCTTTGTATCCCTTAGTATCTCTCGTTAACAAAAATCTATCAATCTCAGATTTAAAATTAACAATTGAGCTAGCATCAACTGTCTTTTGAAGAAGAGAGTTCCAAACTTCTACCACCCTTTGCGTGTAGGAGTGTTTCCTAACTTCACTCCTGAAAGTCTAGGCTCTCATTTTTAGGCTAGACTCCCAACCAGCGGGGAATAGTTTCTCTCTATCTCCCCTATCAGTTCCCCTTAATATCTTGAAAACTTCGATCAAATCACCCCTTAATCTTCTAAATTCCAGGGAATACAACCTTAGTTTGTGTAATCGCTCCTCGTATTTTAACTTTCACCTTTGATCTCTTCCTCTGTTGCAACCATTCTTGTCTTTCTTTCTTTATTTTGCTGATAGCACCACGCTCATTGCTCCTCTGGGCTTTCCTCTGTTTTCTGCTAAGTTCAAAATATGCCATGATGAACTTTTTTTCCTCCTACCTGCATCCTATGATGTTGAAATCAAGCTTCATTGTACCGTTTCCTACTCTTAATTCATTCTTTCCCAGTAACTGAACTGTGGAACTCTTAACCTCCCTCAGACTTCCAATCACATTACCAGCTATAGGCTTTTAAAATCCAAGCGTGCTATCACTTCACCATTACTTCTCGATTTACCTCATCTTCTCTGCTACTTCTTCCACTAAAATAATTCATTGGCCGTGAAGTGCTTTGGGATGTCTTGAAGATGTGAAAACTGCTATATAGAGTCAGAGAGTCATAGAAGTTTACAACATGGAAACAGGCCCTTCGGCCCAACATGTCCATGTCGCCCAGTTTATACCACTAAGCTAGTCCCAGTTGCCTGCATTTGGCCCATATCCCTCTATACCCATCTTACCCATGTAACTGTCCAAATGCTTTTTAAAAGACAAAATTGTACCCGCCTCTACTACTGCATCTGGCAGCTCGTTCCAGACACTCACCACCCTTTGAGTGAAAAAATTGCCTCTCTGGACCCTTTTGTATCTCTCCCCTCTCACCTTAAATCTATGCCCCCTCGTTATAGACTCCCCTACCTTTGGGAAAAGATTTTGACTATCGACCTTATCTATGCCCCTCATTATTTTATAGACTTCTATAAGATCACCCCTAAACCTCCTACTCTCCAGGGAAAAAAGTCTCAGTCTATCCAACCTCTCCCTATAAGTCAAACCATCAAGTCCCGGTAGCATCCTAGTAAATCTTTTCTGCACTCTTTCTAGTTTAATAATATCCTTTCTATAATATAAATGAAAGCCCTTTCTTTCTTTTCAACCTCGGGGATGTCCTGCATTATTATCATTGACCGTAATCTGGGTTTCTTAATAAAAAAAGAAACACATCAGAAAGCGACAAATTAGCCAAATATCCTTCTTGGTTCCTGGAGTTATTTCTGAAGGACACTGCCCTTCCCCCCAGATCAACTTCCAATAAAAGAAAAGAAAGAACTTGCTTCTATATAGTGCCTTTTCACAGCCGTAGGACGTCCCAAAGCGCTTTACAGCCAATGAAGTACTTTTGCAGTGAAGTCACTGTTGTAATGTAGGAAACACGGCAGCCAATTTGCGCACAGCAAGGTCCCACAAACAGCAATGTGATAATGACCAGATAATCTGTTTTTTTAGGTGTTGGTTGAGGGATAAATATTGGCCAGGACACCGGGGAGAACTCCCCCGCTCTTCTCCGAAATCATGCCATGGGCTCTTTTACGGCCACCTGAGAGGGCAGATGGGACCTTCGTTTGACGTCTCATCCGAAAGACAACACCTCTGACGGTGCAGCACTCCCTCAGCACTGCGCTGGGAGTGTCGGCTAGATTTTGTGCTCAAGTCTCTGGAGTGGGACCATGAACCCACAACTTTCTGACTCAGACACGAGAATGCTACCAACTGAACCACAGCTGACATAGAAGAGTGGTATGTTTTGCAGTTTTGGACAAATAGCATGTTGTGGTATCAACTTGGCTTGGTTTGTAGCACTTATACTTCATTTGAGCCTCACAACAGGGACTCACGCCCAGTGTGGCAGTGAGAGTGCTGCACTCTCGGAGGTCCCCTTCAAATGCGATGTTAAATTAATGTCCTGTCCGCCTGCTCAGGTATGATGTGGAGATGCCGGTGATGGACTGGGGTTGACAAATGTAAACAATCTTACAATACCAAGTTATAGTCCAACAATTTTATTTGAAAATCACAAGCTTTCGGAGGCTTCCTCCTTCGTCAGGTGAATGTCAGGAAATCCTTGAACGTTTCGCATTTATATTCAGAGAACAATACCTGGTGATTACAGATAATCTTTCCAACTGCCCGTTGTCAAGGCAATCAAGGTGTTCAGACAGAGAGGTGTTACCTACAGGACCACCGAATATACAAACGGCCAGAACACAAAACAGAGAGAGAGAGGGAGAAACATCCGAAAGGAAGAGAAAGACAGAAAATGACCCGTTGAATTAAAAACAGATAACTTTTATTCGCTGGTGGGGTTACGTGTAGCGTGACATGAACCCAAGGTAGGCAGGTAACTCAGGTAGGCATCAATGCTGTAATGGGTTGGTATTCTGAAAGGATGAGATGAAATGGACTAAAGAACCTTCTTCGTCCCAACCTACCCTTTGACTGCCTGTAAAACAGATCCATAGGTGTAATGCGAAGTGAAGGTTGACTAGACCATTCACAAATCCCTGAATTTTGACCGTGTTACTATGCTCAGCTCAGATTATCTCGAGTGCAGGAAACAATTTGCTGCAAACTTTAAATTCACCTCAGCGTTTGCAGAGTTGTGCGAAGAGAACAGAAAGCATGTTGTCACTGGCTCATCCATCCAGCAATTATACAATTGTGGTAGCTAATTGTAGCAAAAGTTCCTATTAGTATGCTTGAGAGATGATTATACAGGCGTATCATCATCTCCCCTCACTTACATAGCCAGCATTTAATGTCTGGGGTGGAGCTCCATTTCAGCTTGGTGTTTAGAGTCTGTTTGTGTGAGTATCCCGATGAAATGACTAATGGAGCACTGGCAGCAGACTCCTACCTAAACAAAGCCAAGACTTCTTCGACAGCACTTCCCAAACCTGTGACCTCCACCACGTAGAAGGAGAAGGGCAGCAGGTGCATGGGAACACCATCACCTCTATGTTGCCCTCCAAGTCACTCACCGTCGCCGTTCCTTCATGGTCACTGGGTCAAAATCCTGGAACTCCCGATCTAACAGCACTGTGGGAGCACCTTCACCACATGGACTGCAGCGGTTCAAGAAGAAGGCCCACCATCACCTTCTCAAGGACAACCAGGGATGTGCTATAAATGCTGGCCTTGCTAGTGACCCCCATATACTGAGAATGAATTAAAAAAAATATACCAATACAAGTTCACTAGGCTCACAAGCTGCAATAACCAATCATAGAATTATGGAATCATAGACTGATACAGCACAGAAGGAGGCCATTCAGCCCATTGTGCCTGTGCCGGCTCTTTGAAAGAGCTATCCAATTAATCCCACTCCCCTGGACTAATGTATTAGCTTCTGCTGCTTCAGAAAAAACTAACATTGCAAAAAACAGCCCTGAATTATAGTTCAATGACACAGTTATACTGAAAGTGCAGTAAGGCTTGTCAAATACCCAACATTCCATCATTTGTACTGTGGACAATTCTGGCAAAAACTATGGGGTTTTTCCTCATTTCTTGTGGAGAAAATGTGAGCCATTCTGGATGTGTATTGTTCGTCTCTGTTGCTAACTCTTGATCGTTGAATAGTTTTACAATTGCTCATACGGTTGGCACAGAAGCACTCTTCTCCCACCTCCCCCTCCAACTCTTCTTCACCCACCCCCACCACCCTCCAGTTCGAGTTGGCGATCTTCTCCCCCACTCAATTCAAGCTGGCACTCTTCTCCATGCCCGCAACTCCATGTTTGAACCTCTCCAATCAGGTTTCCACCCTGCCACAGCAGTGAAACGGCCCTAATCAAAGTCACAAATCACATCCTCTGTGACTGTGATCATGATGCACTATCTCTCCCCATCCTTCTCGGCCTCTCTGCAGCCTTTGACACGGGCGATCAAGCCATCCTCCTCCAATGCCTCTCCTCCATTGTCCAGCTGAGTAGGACTCTACCTTTGCCTGGTTCCACTCTTACCTAACCGATCGTAGCCAGAGATTCTCCTGCATTGGCTTCTCTTCCTGCTGCCGCACCATTTCTTCACCCCGCGGATCTATCCTTGGCCTCTTCCTCTTTCTCATCTACATGCAGTCCCTCGGCGACATTATCTGAAGACATGACATCAGGCTCCACAATGTACGTAGACGACACCCAGCTCTACCTCTCCACCACCTCCCTCGACCCCGCCACTGTGTGTGTTGCCTGCTTGTCCGATGAGCTGCAATGTCCTCTAATTAAACATTGAGAAGACTGAATGCCATCGTCTAAGGCCCACGCCGCAAACTTCGTTCCCTTGCCACTGACTCCTTGCCCCTCCCTGGCCACTGTCTCTGGCTGAACCAGACTGTTTGCAACCTCGGTGTCCTATTTGACCATGCATGTTCACCTACATTGGCTGCCTTACATACATCAAATTTAAAATTCTCATTCTTGTGTTCAAATCCCTCCATGGCCTTGCCCCTCCCTATCTTTATAACCTCCTCCAACCCTCCGAGAACTTTGCGTTCCTTGAAGTCTGGCCCACTCCATTCGTCCCACCATTGGTGGTCGTGTCTTCAGCCGCCTAGGCCCTGAGCCCTGTAGTTTTCTCCCTAATCCACCTCATTCTCCTCCTTTAAGACCCTCTTTGTCTGATTAGGCTCCTGTGAAGCCTTGGAACGTTTCCCTACGTTAAAGGCACTATATAAATGCAAGTTGTTGTAGTTTCTATCTTCTTTATGAGATGTTAGGTCAAAAGCTTTATGAAAACCAATGAAAGCAATGTGGGTATGTTTCTCCTGAACTACATGACATTGCATGATCTCCTATAAAGTCACAACGTGCGCTACATGTTCCTCACCAGAGCAAACTCCAGTCTTATATACAGGCCCCTAGTCTTAACAGAAGTCGTTGATTCTTGATATGAATGTTAGATAGCTACACATCCAAAAAAATGTCTTTCGTCTCCAATGACAGAAAACATGACAAAAGTCTTTTTGAAAGTCCCAGTATCAGGTGGGCCATGAAGAGGGGAAGTGAAATGTTGAAGATGGAAGATAGAGGAAAAGAAAAAGAAAAAGTCAAGGAAAAGAGAAGAGAGAAGAAGAATATCAAGAGGTCATCCCTGAGGATCACATGATGGGTGCAGCTTGTTGCTGTTAAACACATTTATGTTTTAGTGCATGTTGACATCTCAAGTGTAGGGCTCGTGACCGAAAATCACAAATCTGGGACTTGACAGTTATTGACAGATTTGACACTGTTCACGGCCCTGCTCGGGATGCCTCAGATTATTTGAAAATTACAACTCACCGTCCCACCCAGTTACCTCCCTCCCCGTGCCTCTCCCCCTCCGCCGGGCCAACAAATCCTCAGTCTTCATTTTGTTTTCACTTCTCAGGAAATATAACGAACATCCACTACCACCGTTTCTTGCACTCAAATAGGTGATAAGTTTGTGACGCGAGACTGGTGAGTGATATCACCGTTACACTTGGCAAAACAAGTTGCCTGGCAAAACTTCGCCTCATCTGTAATTTCACCATCTATTATCCCAGGGCTACTGATCCCTTCCAGCCCAAGTCAGGCGTTGACAGCTTTTTCTTCCTTTTCCGTTGGACTATCCAGTGACTCCTGTACATGAGGTGGGCAAGTAGGTACTACGTTCCTTCTGTCTTTGTTTTAATCTCATTGTTCCCAGACAGGAGGAATTCCTGCTTCTGATCGATTGCTATTGATGACTCCTGAACGAAATCATCTGGGAATTAATAATCGAATGCCCCTGTTATGTAAAATATGGTGTATACCTAACATTGATATAGAAGTCACAGCCCAAAGGGCTAGTGAAAGAAACATAAAATCAACTATAGTTCCTGCTTCTGAACACCATCTAGTGTGCATAGACATTGAGTGAGGAGCCATCCAGCCATTCAATCAGATCATGGCTGATCTGTATCCTAACTCCATCTACCCGCCTTTGATCCATATCCCTTGATACCCAGACCTAACAAAAATCTGTCGATCTCAGTCTTGAAAATTTCAATTGATCCTTAACATCCACAGCCTTTTGGTGGAGAGATTTCCACTACCCTTTGTGTGAAAAAGTGCTTCCTGACTTCACTCCTGAATGGCCCCGCTCCAATTTTAAGGCAAGTGCTGAATGACTACCAGCACCTGTTGAACCACAAACCAGCAAGAGTCAGCGCCTTCAGGAGAGAAGGGGAGAAAATTGGACAGTGGGGGCGGGGGGGTGGGAGACAAGAGAAGAGAATTCCTTGATGTGGGGGGGCGGGGGGAAGGGTTGGCTGTTGCACTCGTCTGATTCACTTCCAAACAATGCAAAGACCGGCAGCTGTCACATCACAGTAACTTTCAAAATGTCTGCACGACGAGCCAATGGCACATTCCTCGTAAGCAAGCTGGTCAGGTTAGTAATTAAATGTAGCTGATTTAAGATCAAAGGAGTTGCTGAAGAATGATCACCTGGTGAAGTATTATGAGGCCCACGGAACCGTACCCCAGCAAGGAGTCATCACCTTCAAGAAATGAGGGGAGAGAGCTGGAGGAAGAAATAAACAGCGCAGAGCAAGTCACATCAATGCTGCCAGACATGACTCACTCAATCATTCCTAAATTTCTGGTCTTGCTCAGCTGATATTATCGCCCAACTCAGACGGTCAAAGTAATGACTAGTTACAGGCATGATTCATAGCTGCCTGGAAGTCAGAGTTGAGGCTTAAATAGCATTTACTGTTGAAACATAAGCTCGATGTTGATTAGCTGTTCGATACGGGTCAACATACAGTCTGTAGTGCGCTGCTGGGCTGTAACAGGTTGAAGGCAGTCCCGTCCAGAGAACGCTGAGTATCTGCATCACCCCAGCACTGGAATGCACCCCTCCTCAAAACCAGGATCTCTCTTTCTATTTGTGTCCCAGGATTGAGCTAAACCACCATCTCCTTATCTCAGTTACACAGAATTGGCTAAGAGGGAGAGCCAGTACCGCTGATGTGTATAGCAGAAGTGGTACCAATGTAAACTCTTGACATCTTCAATTGGTGGAAAAACACCATGCTGTCTGACCATACAGTTCAGGCTAAAAGACTAATCGAGTTTATTATGAGAAATAAATGTACACAGAATCAAGTTACAACAACACATAAAGTAGCAGAACAGCACTTGACTTTCTCTGATAATTTAAACCATTTCCTGAAAATAAATAACAAAACATTTAAAAATCCCAGATGCTTTTTTTTATGAGTCCTTTTAAACTGAATTTTTTGATTAGGTTTTTACATAGGAGCATCATTCTACACTCAGAGGGGATAATTTTGACTTTGTGCAATAGTGTAAAACGGATGATAGTGAATCAACAGCCAGAAACTAGTCATTCATCTCATTGTTGTTTGTGGGATCTTGCTGTTTGCAAAATGACTGCCATGCTTGCCTAATTAACAACAGTGATTGCACTTCAAAAATAATTCATTGCACATGAAAGGCTTCGGGACTGGTGTCCTGAGTGATATAAGGCTCAATATAAATGCTAGTTGCTGTTGTTACATAAATGAACGCTCTTCTCTCTTTTTAATATAAAATAGCAACTTAATTGCCTGGGAATTCCCCTGCTCGTCTTCGAAATTGTGCCATGAGATCTTTTACGTCCATCTGAGAAGGCAGATGGGGTCTCGCTTTAACGTCTCACTTGAAAGACGGCACCTCCGACAGTGCAGCACTCCCTCAGTACTGCACTAGGAGCTTCAGCCTAGATTATGTCCCTGGAGTGGAACTTAAACCCACAACCTTCTGACTCAGAGGCGAAAGTGAGATGAAATAACCAGTTGACAATCTGTTTATCTTTGGTGTTGTTGGCTGAGGGAGGAATGTTGGCCAAGACATAGAGTCATAGAGTCATAGAGTCATAGAGTTATACAGCACGGATAGAGGCCCTTCGGCCCATCGTGTCCGCGCCGGCCATCAAGCCCTGTCTACTCTAATCCCATATTCCAGCATTTGGTCCATAGCCTTGTATGCTATGGCATTTCAAGTGCTCATCCAAATGCTTCTTGAATGTTGTGAGGGTTCCTGCCTCCACAACCCTTTCAGGCAGTGAGTTCCAGACTCCTACCACCCTCTGGGTGAAAAAGTTCTTTCTCAAATCCCCTCTAAACCTCCCGCCTTTTACCTTGAATCTATGTCCCCTTGTTATAGAACCCTCAACGAAGGGAAAAAGCTCCTTAGTATCCATCCTATCTGTGCCCCTCATAATTTTGTACACCTCAATCATGTCCCCCCTCAGCCTCCTCTGCTCCAAGGAAAACAAACCCAATCTTCCCAGTCTCTCTTCATAGCTGAAGCGCTCCAGCCCTGGTAACATCCTGGTGAATCTCCTCTGCACCCTCTCCAAAGCGATCACATCCTTCCTGTAGTGTGGCGACCAGAACTGCACACAGTACTCCAGCTGTGGCCTAACCAGTGTTTTATACAGCTCCATCATAACCTCCTTGCTCTTATATTCTATGCCTCGGCTAATAAAGGCAAGTATCCCATATGCCTTCTTTACCACCTTATCTACCTGTTCCGCCGCCTTCAGGGATCTGTGAACTTGCACACCAAGATCCCTCTGACCCTCTGTCTTGCCTAGGGTCCTCCCATTCATTGTGTATTCCCTTGCCTCGTTAGTCCCTCCAAAGTGCATCACCTCGCACTTTTCCGGGTTAAATTCCATTTGCCACTGTTCCGCCCATCTGACCAACCCATCTATATCGTCCTGCAGACTGAGGCTATCCTCCTCGCTATTTACCACCCTACCAATTTTTGTATCATCAGCGAACTTACTGATCATACCTTTTACATTCATATCCAAGTCATTAATGTAGACCACAAACAGCAAGGGACCCAACACCGATCCCTGTGGTACCCCACTGGCCACAGGCTTCCAGTCACAAAAACAACCTTCGACCATCACCTTCTGCCTTCTGCCACTAAGCCAGTTTTGTATCCAAAGTGCCAAGGCACCCTGGATTCCATGGGCTCGTACCTTCTTGACCAGTCTCCTGTGGGGGACTTTATCGAAGGCCTTACTGAAATCCATGTGTACCACATCCACTGCGTTACCCTCATCCACACGCCTAGTCACCCCCTCAAAAAATTCAATCAAATTAGTCAGACATGATCTTCCCTTGACAAAGCCATGTTGACTATCCCTGATTAATCCTTGCTTCTCCAAGTGGAGACTAATTTTGTCCTTCAGAATTTTTTCCAATAATTTTCCTACCACTGATGTTAGGCTCACTGGCCTGTAGTTCCCCGGTTTTTCCCTACTCCCCTTCTTGAATAATGGTACTACATTAGCGGTTCTCCAGTCCTCTGGCACATCCCTGTGGCCAGAGAGGTTCTGAATATATGTGTCAGAGCCCCCGCAATCTCCTCCTTTGCCTCACACAGTAGCCTGGGATACATTTCGTCCGGGCCTGGGGATTTATCCATTTTTAGGCCTGCTAAAACCGCCAATACCTCCTCCCGCTCGATGTTAATATGTTCGAGTATATCACAGTCCCCCTGCCGTATTTCTATGTCTACGTCGTCCTTCTCCATAGTGAAAACAGATGCAAAAAATTCATTTAGAACCCCTCCTACATCTTCCGGCTCCACACACAGATTGCCATTTTTGTCCCTAATGGGCCCTATTTTTTCCCTAGTCATCCTCTTACCCTTAATATACTTATAAAACATCTTAGGATTTTCCTTTATTTTGCTCGCCAGTGTTATTTCATGGCCCCTCCTTGATCTCCTAATTTCTTTTTTAAGTATCCCCCTGCACTTTTTGTACTCCTTTAGGGCTTCCTCCGTCTTTAGCCTTTTGTATCTGCCAAAAGCCCTCCTTTTTTTCCTAATCCATTCTCGTATATCCCCTGACATCCAAGGTTCCCTGGAGTTCTTGGAACCACCCTTGACCTTTATGGGAACATGTTGCCATTGTATGGTCTCAATCTCCCTTCTGAAAGACTCCCATTGCTCCGATGCGGATTTTCCTACAAGCAGCTGATCCCAGTCCATTTTGGCCAGATCCTGCCTTATCCTACTAAAATCGGCCTTCCCCCAATTTAGAACCTTTATTTCCGGCCCCTCCCTGTCCTTTTCCATGACCACCTTAAATCTCACCGAATTATGGTCACTGTCACCAAAGTGCTCACCTACTAGCACTTCTTCCACTTGGCCGGCCACATTCCCTAGAATTAGGTCCAGTACCGCCCCCTCTCTTGTAGGACTTTCTACATGCTGGCTCAAAAAGCTCTCCTGGATGCACGTTAAGAATTTTGTACCCTCTAAGCCTTTTACACTCTGAGTATCCCAGTTAATATTGGGGAAGTTGAAATCCCCCACTATTATTACCCTATTATTTGCACAATTTTCTGAGATTTGCCAACATATCTGTTCCTCTATCTCCCCCTGACTGTTTGGGGGCCTATAGCACACTCCCATCAAAGTGCTTGCCCCCTTTTTGTTTTTAAGCTCCACCCATATGGCCTCATTAGAGGAACCTGCTAATATATCATCCCTCCTTATGGCAGTAATTGATTCTTTAATTAATATTGCGACCCCCCCTCCTCTTATACCTCCCCCTCTGTCTCGCCTGAAGATTCTGTACCCTGGAATATTGAGCTGCCAGTCTTGCCCCTCCCTCAACCATGTCTCTGTGACAGCAACAATATCATACTCCCATGTGTTTATCAACACCTTCAGTTCATCCACCTTATTCGCAAGACTCCTTGCATTAAAATAGATGCCATCCAGCCTTGCCCTCACATATTTGCCCTGTCTTCCAAGCTGACTTGTTTTTTTCTCTATATTTGGCTGCACATCACCCCCTATTGTAGCTCCACTCTGTATCCCATCCCCCTGCCAAGACGGTGTAAGTACTTCCTACTTTTTCTTCAATCATGCCGTGGGACCCTTAATGTCCACCTGAACAGGAAGATGGGACTTCAGTTTAATGTCTCCTCCAAAGAACAGCACCTCCATCAATGCAGCACTGCCTCAATACTGTACTAAAGTGTCAGCATAGTTTATATAGTCAAGTCCCAGAATGGCACTTGAACCTGCAACCTCCTGATTGAGAGGCAAGAGTGCTACCAGCTGATCCAAGTTGACCCAGCTTAGCCTGCGGGCACCACCCACCCACCCACCCACCCTGCTGGTGTATGGTTACACTTGCGAGCCTAGACAGACACTATTAGTGGGCTATTCATACTTGAGAGACATCAGTCAAGCCCAATCCCGTTCGAACTTGATATTCGAGCACACAAGCCTTCCAGTAAGTCTCACTGGATAGCGATCAGGGGTGTGAACCCTGTCTGACTTTTCCCTTCCCTACCCCAGGAACGCTGGGACATATCACAGCGCTACCACCCCAGCAGACATCAGTTACAACCACCAGGGACCCTACAAGACCCGCACACACACCAGACATTGGATAGCATATCAAGAGGAGACTATGTTCGTCATTTCAGCTTGTGTTAATATTATGTGTAGACTAGATTGGATAATCCTATAATCAGTCAGCATGTCCTGATTGTGGTGTTTAATAACCCATGCCTCTGAGAGTGTGTATCTGTTTTACTCTTTGCGCCAAAGTTATGCCAGTAGCATGAAGTCACGTCGCTGGGAATTTCCTCAGCGGAAACCTTGCTTACACATCCATCAGCCGATCTTGCGCCGATGTTAAGGCAGCCAATCGGGAGAACTGGCGAGGAAGCCTCCAGCATTTGTACATCAATCGCTGAATCGCATTCTACTTCTTCTGCTTTATCTCCCTGAGGGCACTCATGTAAGTGGCTTGGTGCCAGGCTAATTCTGTGTAGGCTCCAGTATAACAGCTGAAACCAACACATCACCGTCTCAGAATCCTATATGAATTATGATGGCCATTGAAAACTGCCCTATTTGCTTACCAGCACATCATCAATCCCCTTTGGACTATCACGAGTCCCAGCAGAAAGTAGACTCCCAGCTCCTCCGGTAGTTTAAAGGATAGATGTGCAAAGTGGTATGAGAAAGGATTGGGAAAACCTGAGACGGTTTAAGGGAATGGAAAAGATGAATCTGGAATACTACTTAAATCATAAGAGTAGGACAGGGGACACAGTCATTGCTTTGAAGCACTTTGAGAGGTTTCTGAGAAGTGTGTCAACGTAATATGTAAATACAATTACACATCTTTCTATCTTAACCTAACAGCCACATTGGGATATAAACTGTAAGCAGAATTGCAAGAAATCCATATGAAGAAAATTGCATCAAATCTACAAGGCATTGGATACAAACTTTAAACGTAAAAAAATCCACTAGTGGATTATTTTTAGATTAAGCATCATGTTTACTGTTAAACATATGTCAAATTACATCATTGTCCATGGTTACTCGAAGGTGCCAGTCATCTGGTGGTGAATCAGTTGTTGTCTAACTAAATAAAGCATTGCAATTCAACAGGGAGATTCGACTTACAAATCGCAGAGACAGCAAAGCAACTCGCTTAAACCGTTTACTGACAACAATCACATCTACTTATTCTTCTTCATTCAATTTGTCACAACTGATCCTTCGATTCCTGAACAAACTTGAGGCAGACAATTTGAGAATTTAAGATTGCTGCGGAAGGTCGGTAGACATTTGGCAACAAATGTAATTGTCGTCTTAAAAAGATTTGTCAAAACAAACCGGTTGATACTGGGAAGTGAGCGAGCCAAACGGAAATTCCAGTTTGATTGGTAGGTCATTGACAGATTAGGTGCATAAAAGGGATATTTCGTAAATTCTTTCAGTCACTCAGCCGACATTGTCTCATTCACAACTGGGAAAAGTAACATTGTCTATGTGAACTGAAAGGTCATATAAGGAACTTTACACCATGTCATCATGGAATATCTAAGAAATGTTTAACTGCAATGATTCCACTGCTGACAACAGGCAACATTGTGAAAAATATCGCTTTGCTACTCTGATTTCTATGTATCAATTTAGTTTCCATCTACATCTAAAATTGACATCTAATAATAATATAATATGTTTGCCTAACCAAATACACAATGTGAGCTCCCTTCTGTGGGTAACTGTATTGACCGGGTGTAGTACTGAGCCAGGAAGATCCTAGGAGGAGCCGAGAAGACCTCACCTGTGTTACCTGATTTAAGCTGCGGGGGCTGGGGACAGAGAGAGAAGTCCTACAATTGGCCTCAGCATCCCTGGGCTAGAGAGGGGAAATATAAGCCAGAGTGCCCCACTCCTGATCACCCTCCAGTGACCCCCCCCCTCCCACTGAAAAGTGTGCATGTTCCTACATTGGATGAGGATGGGATCGGGTCCAGCTGTGATGCCTCACAGGTGTGAACAGCTTGCCTACACACAAGCCCTGAAATTCCTGGTGGGCAGCTGCATCATTGGAATTACAGAAGGGCGGGTCATCCACCCACAAGTCTGAGCTAGCGTTGACCCCGTCCAAAACCCATGGGGTCATTTTCGTAAAGGGGGCGGTTGCATGCGCTATTTGCAGTACCTCCTGGACAACTGCCCTATGAGAGCACCTTGCCGCTCTATTAGTGGGGGAAGGAGTGTAATCAATGGCTGAAGATATAAGAAATCATCTAAAAAATGAAGCCGTGTTCTGTTGCCACTTTCCTAATGTCAATCGATCACTCTGGGAAATGGCATTCAGGGCCCCATTTATACCGCTAGCATGCCTACACCACGAAACTTTTCATTGGCCACGGGGAAAGTAGAAGTGGCGGGATTCCTTGCTGGGGGAGGCGGGGGGGGGGGGGTTGGGAGGTTGGTGTAACGTTCTGTGATTCTGACATGGTCGTGTCAGCCGTGGCTCAGTGGGTAGCACTCTCGCTGCTGAGTTAGAAGGTTGTGGGTTCAAGTCCCACAATTCAGACTGACACTCCAGTGCCAGTACTGAGGGAGTGCTGCACTGTCAGAGGTGCCTCCTTTCGGATGAGACGTTAAGCCAAGGCCCCGTCTGCCCTCTCAGGTGGGTGTAAAAGATTCCCACGGCACCATTTCGAAGAAGAGTGGGGGAGTTCTCCCCGGTGTCCTGGCCAATATTTATCCCTCAACCAACATCACTAAAACAGATTATCTGGTCATTATCACATTACCCTGCGTGGAACCTTGCAGTGTGCAAATTGCTTGCTGCATTTCCCTACATTTACAACAGTGACTACACTTCAAAAAAAGTACTTCATTGGCTGTAAAGTGCTGTGTGATGTCCTGGGGTCGTGAAAGGTGCTAAATAGATGCAAACTTTTCCTTCTTTTTTTTCTTTCTTGGCTCCCCTCTTGTAATCTCTTTCAAAAAGTACGCTAAACATGAAATGGATGGAAGGCATCTAAAAAGACGCAAATTCCACCATGCATCAATACATAATAAGGGCCAACTGAAACCCAACAAACTACTTTTGTAAAATGAATGCACACATTAAATAAGTCATGAGATTACTTACCAAAAATAGCTTTGTTTATTTTGCTTCTAATTTTCTCCCCTCCTTTCCTGAAACCGCTGACTAATGTTGAGATGGTTCCTCAAGTGCTGGTCATCACCTTGACAGGAATGCTGAGAGATTTTTTCCCCAGGCTGGAGAGTCTAGAACTAAGAGGCATAATTGCAGGAAAAGGGGTCGGCCATTCAAGAGTAAGATGAGGAGGAATTTCTTCACTGAGGGTTGTGAATCTTTGGAATTCTCTACCTCAGAGGGCTGTGGATGCTGAGTCATTGAGTATATTCAAGGCTGAGATGGATAGATTTTTGGACTCTAGGGGAATCAAGGGATATGGGGATCAGGCGGGAAAGTGGAGCTGAGGTCAAAGATCAGCCATGATACGATTGAATGGTGGAGCAGGCTTGAGGGGCCGTATGGCCTACTCCTGCTCCTATTTCTTATGTTCTTACATCAAATTACATCAAGTCTACAGAACAGAAACAGGCCATTTGGCCTAACTGGTCTATGTTGGTGTTTATGCTCCACACGAGCTTCCTCCCACCCTACATCATCCAACCCTATCAGCATATCATAGGAACAAAGGAACAGGAGTAGGCCATTCAGCTCCTCGAGCCTGTTCCACCATTCAGTGAGATCATGGATGATCAGTATCCTAACTCCATTTACCCGCCTTACCTCCACATCCCTTAATACCCTTGGCTAGCAAAAATCTACCGATCTCAGATTTAAAATTATTAATTGAGTTAGCATCTACTGCATTTTGTGGGACAGAGTTCCACTCTTCGACCACCCTTTGCATGAAGAAGTGTTTCCAATCTTCTCTCCTGGATGGCCTGGCTCTGATTTTAAGGTTATATCTCCTTGTCCTAGACTCCCCCACCAGGGAGGGAATTCCACAGCTTAGGGCCTAGGCAGCTGAAGGCACGGCCGCCAATGGCGGAGCGATGAAAACCGGGGATGCGCAAGAGGCCTGAACTGGAGGAGTGCAGAGATCTTGGAGGATTGTAGATCTCGGTGGAGGGTACAGAGCTAGGGAGAGGCAAGGAACTTGCCACCTTTCAAGTTTACATGTCTTATCCCAAAGTGCAATATTTGAATTACAGAGAGATACCCTACTTGCTCTTCCAACCTCAACACTCATTATCTTCTAACCACAGATTTCACTTCGTTATCCATTTACTCACTCAGAGCATCTCTTCAAACATTCCCTTACACATAACTGCAAAACAGTAATTAGGTACTGACTAGTTACTTTAAGACATTGTGGTTTAAGGATCATGTGATCATGTTTGTCAAATAAAAATGAAAACTTACGCTTATATAAAATAAAGTATAGCAATGCTAAACCAGCAGATTCTACACTGGCTCCCAATCCGGGAACACCTCGATTTAAAAATTCTCATTCTTGTTTTCAAATCCCTCCATGGCCTCGCCCCTCCCTATCACTGTAACCTCCTCCAGCCCTACAACCCTCCGATCTACGCTCCTCCAGTTCTGGCCTCTTGCACATCCCCGATTTTCATCGCTCCACCATTGGCGGCCTGGGCCCTAAGGTCTGGAATTCCCTCCCTAAACCTCTCCGCCTCTCTACCTCTCTCTCTTCCTTTACGATGCTGCTTAAACCTACCTCTTTGACCAAGCTTTTGGTCACCTGTGCTAATATCTCCATACGTGGCTCGGCATCTAATTTTGTTTGATAATCACTCCTGTGAAGCGCCTTGGGATGTTTTACTCCGTTAAAGGCGCTATATAAATGCAAGTTGTTGTTGTTGTTGATTCCCCCATCAATCAAGTCAGCCACAGGATCTGTGCTACTGCCCAGATTAACCCTTTCCATATTGGTCTAATACTGTCTCCATATATATTACCTATCAGAAGGAAATTTTAGTTTTCCGGCTACAGAACCTTGACCTTGGTGGGAAGCAGGAGTAAAAATAAAAAACCCCCACAGAAATCTGATAAACCTGAGAAGGGTTATGAGCAAGACAATTGATTGACGGGTCATCGCAGAAAAATGAGTGGAATCGGATCCCCAAAACACTGCTAAAAATCCTGCAATCTCACGTGAAATAAATGGAATTTGACTTATTCAGTCAACGTAAATCAGCCGACATGGTTAGGAGGATTTGGAGCATTAAACGCAGGCAGATTGTGACCCATTTGGCTTGCGATACCCCGTAAGCCACTCAACAGCTTGCATTCCCAATGCTGAGTTTAGAATGCTGATCCCCTCTTGACACGCTTAAAGAGGATGGATTAAAGATGAGGGGAGGGGGGGGCGCTGAGTCGTGACTTCTACACCGTATCCTTTAAATCTTTAAAGGTTCTGACGTCAGGATGACGAAGCAGGTTTTAGGGATATAGACGCCTGGGCCTGAGTATCATAGAACAGAGCATCGAATATAAAAGCATCTTTGTCTACATAACAACAGTAACTGCACTTCAAAAGCAACTCGTTGGCAGTGAAGCGCTTTGGGACCTCAGGATGCCCCTTGCAGGACCACTCCCCACGTTTACATTCCTAAGCCATTGGGCCTGCAAAGTCCAGAAGAAGAAGAACAACAACAACAACAACCATCGCCACCACCTGCATTTATATAGCGCCTTTAACGTAGTAAAACATCCCAAGGCGCTTCACAGGAGCGATTTTCAAACAAAATTTGAACAGAAGAAAAACAGAGGGGTTTTGATAGAGTAGATATGGAGAAACTGTTTCCACTGGCAGGCGGGTCAGTAACCAGAGGACACAGATTTAAGATAATTGGCAAAAAAGCCAGGGCAAGTGGAGATGAGGAGAATTTTTTTTTACTCAGCGAGTTGTTATGCTCCGGATTGGGTGCTGGAAGCAGATTCAATAGTAACTTTCAAAAGGGAATTGAATATATACTTAAAAGGGAAACATTTGCAGGGCTATGGGGAAAGAGTAAGGGCTCATCGGTAACTCTTTCAGGGAGCTGGCACAGGCGCGATGGGCTGAATGGCCTCCTTCCGGGCTGTATGACTCTGTGATTCTATGAAATAATGGGAGGGTAACAAATCTGAATAAAGGAAAAATTTGGAGAAATCTGGTGACTCTGTGAGTAAATGTACCACACGGTTAGCTACTGAGTCACATAGGCCAAGGAAGTCCCAGGTTTGAAGCCTGATCTGTGCTAGCGTTAACTGACTGCATCCAGCTTGGCAAAGTAATCTACTTCAACATCCACAGGCCTAGGGAGCGGTCAAGATTAGTCGAGGTTTGCCGCTCCTCGTCATTGTCTAGCTGGGACGTGTATGTCGTGTTGCCAACTCTGGTTGGACATATTCCTGGAAGCTTCATCACATGATCTCCCTCCTGCAATGGCCCCGCCCAGTCGAACAGCCTTTTTTCCCCCCCTTTTCCAATATTTTTATAACTAATTACATAGAATTTACAGCACAGAAACAGGCCTTTCGGCCCAACTGATCCATGCCGGTGTTCATGCTCCACACGAGCCTCCTCCCACCCCATCTTCATCTCACCCTATCAGCATAACTTTCTATTCCTTTCTCCCTCATGTGTTTATCCAGCTTCCCCTTAAATGCATCTATGCTATTCGCCTCAACTACTCCTTGTGGTAGTGAGCTCCGCATTCTCACCACTCTCTGGATAAAGAAGTTTCTCCTGAATTCCCTATTGGATTTATTAGTGACTATCTTATATTTACGACCTCTAGTTTTGGCCTTCCCCACAAACGGAAACAACTTCTCTACATCTACCCTATCGAACTCCGTCATAATCTTAAAGACCTTTATCGGGTCACCTCTCAGTCTCCTCTTTCCTGATGGTTACAACCTCTCAGTTCTGGTATCATCCTAAAATGGGTGGTAGCGGATCTGGATGTGCGTTATACCCCGCCCCCCCCCCCCCACCCCCCCACTGCTTGAGATGTTGAAAGGTAAAGTTTTCTCAGTGAACCTGAGCCCTGGAGACTTGAGAGTCATTGGAAGAAAAGTATGAGAAAAACATAATTTTTTTTACGCCCCTTTGATTTTTTTTTTCCCCCCGGGTTTTTGCTCGCAGCAGTGTCGAGGGATGAATCTTCAATTCCTGGAGACTCCAGGGCATTCCTGGAGGGTTGGCAACCCTGAGTGTATGAGGGGCTTGGGTGATTGGGCCCAGACACACGCAAGAAAAATGGGTTGAGGTAACAGATGGCTGCCAGCCTCTATGGAACTGTGCTGCAGAACCCGTCGGTGCACTAAGAAGAGGGAAGAAAGTCGAAAACAAAAGGAATGGGGGTGGAGCAGGATGGAAGCGTATTGAGTTCGTTGAAATAAAAAACAGAAAATGCTGGAAAGACTCAGCAGATCAGGCAGCATCTGTGGAGAGAGAGAGAGAGAGAGAGAGAGAGAGTTAACGTTTCAGGTCGATGACCTTTCAGCCGAACTGGGAGATGTTAGAGATAAAGAGCTTTTAATCAAGTGCAGAGCCAGGGGAAAGGGGGGCAGAGAAAGAACAAAAGGGAAAGGTCTGTGATAAGGCGGAGGGCAGGAGTGATTAAATGACAAAAGGGATGATGGTGCGAGGCAAAAGGTGAGAACGGGACAAACACTGAAGCAAAGGATGGGTCCAGAGGAGGTGTAAAGAGTTACGGAACATCCAAGAGGAAATGGAAGGGGCGGTTAAGATCTAAAGTTGTTAAGCGCTATGTTAAGGCCGTAAAGTGCTTAGTAGAAAGATGAGGTGCTGTTCCCCCCGAGTTTGCGTTGAGCTTTATTGGAACAGTGTCAGAAGCCGAGGACAGAGAGGTCAATGTGGGAGCAGGGTGGAGTTTCAGTCAGAGCAGCATCGTGCTTGTTACCTCCATATGGGATTCATGAGCTAAGTAGCACAAAGTGCCTTGTGATGTGTATTATTCTGCACCCAGTGGCTCTGTTTGTAAACAATTTTACAACACCAAGTTATAGTCCAGCAATTTTATTTTAAATTCACAAGCTTTCGGAGGCTTCCTCCTTCCTCAGGTGAACGTTCACCTGAGGAAGGAGGAAGCCTCCGAAAGCTTGTGAATTTAAAATAAAATTGCTGGACTATAACTTGGTGTTGTAAAATTGTTTACAATTGTCAACCCCAGTCCATCACCGGCATCTCCACATCATGGCTCTGTTTTGTTATGAGAGAGCCTTGAATGATCGCATGGGAAGGTCTCAAAGCTTCTATTGTCAAATGAATCTATTCATACCCACAGCTGTTTCAGTTTTTCCAAACTGAAACCCAAACTTTAATGAATATGCAAATTCTGATATTTTGACAAAAGCTACATTTCCATACTTGCAAAGAATGGGGTCTAAATTAGGCATTGGTAACATCATTCTTTAATTTAGTTAATAAATATTAATTATGCGGGCACCCATATCCTGTTGACAATAAGCTGCAGAGGGACAAGCTTAATACAGATTTGTTTTTGTTGCTGGTTGAGGGCTATTACCATGGTACTTCATGATGTTTATAAGGTGCTTCTGTAGTTTGGATCTCAGGGCAGAAATGACCCTGCGTCACTCACCACCTTTCATATCACGGAAACCAGCTCCCTTGTTATGACAGCAGAATCGTAGATCGACCAAATGTGGGTCAATGGTCCTGGGATAAGAGAATTGCTTTTATCAATGTAATGCTCGGATAATTCTCACCTGTGTGCTGATACATAGAAGTGGCAAACATAAGAGCCTATAATTGTACCAACAGCCCAGCACACGATAACAGGAACCCAGTAGTCATGGTGACAGAATGCACTTTCAAGTTAAATTCTGGTTTTGGGTGAGCAAAACCAAACTGATGTCTATATGCCCCTCCCCTATAACCCTTTGCTTCCGCTCTTCTCTAAAGCTCTTGAAATTCGATTCAGAAAGTAGAGATTCAAATTAACACACGGACACAGAGGCCACTTCTCCATTTCTCAAATCGGCCTCCTCCGACGGGCCAACAAGAGAGTGGAAGCAAAAGAAGCTCTACCACCCTCCGAGGTCTCTGCCTTCCTCCAATTCTGGCCGTTTGCGCATCCCCGATTTTCATCGCCCCACCATTGGCGGCCGTGCCTTCAGCTGCCTAGGCCCAAGCTCTGGAATTCCCTCCCTAAACCCCTCCGCCTCTCTACCTGTAAAACGCTCCTTAAAACCTAACTCTTTGACCAAGCCTTTTGGTTGTTTCAAGAATTCTGCCCCCGCAATGTAGACGAGGCAAATTCAGAGCACCCAGAGTGGAGGGACGTTGCAATGGAAGCAATTCCACTACACCCAGTCAAAAGATCATAGATTCCGAGAAATTACATTGCAGAAGGAGGCCATTCTGCCCATCACACTACCAGTGCTACCTCTACAACTGGCGCCATGTTCTCTAATCTCATTTCCCAGCACTTTCCCCAAAAGCCCTTTGCCTATAAGCATTAGCCGCACAACTTAGCAGCTTGCACGTCTCTGTATGAGTCACTGGTGCCAGATGCCACGTCACCCCTGTGGAAGCAAGTGCCAACATTATGGTGGTTATGGTAGCACGTTGGTGCTCCACATGGGCGGGATGAGGGTATGGGTCTAACATGGCAAGTTCCTAACTTTGGCTATTCTATTAGGGTAGAGATGTTGAACTAAGGCAAGACCCTTTCCCTACGAGGAGGAAAAATTGGGTGAGGGGATGTGTCCCCTAGGACTCTTGGGCATTTGCCAACAACTAGCTCAGTAGCTCCTTTGTCAGACCGTGGCAGTTTGCCAGTCTGGCGGGTGTTGAAGAAAGAGAAATGTCTTGGATATAAAATGAGGAAAAGCAGATGCTGAAGATCCAAGAAAGTGCTGACATTTTTGAGTCTAGATGTACACAGATACTTGTTAAGGACCAATGCGCAGAGATCCAGTGTCACACCAGACATAACATAACCACTCTTGGAATCAGTGTGCTCCCACAGAAATGGTCAATTTCAAAACTGATCAAAAAGCTTCCAGTAATTTGCCAGACAAGTTGGATTAACATTTCACCAGCTGTGTGGGGATATATGACACTATTTAAGGAACTAGTAGGAGAGATGTAAGTACGCAATCATGGACCTTTTAACCCCCTCAGTCTTGCAATCTGGAGGCTTTCAAAACCCAAGCTTGGTATCATCCAGCCACAACTATTTGCTTTGCCGTGCTTTCTCTCCTACTCTTTCCAACACTGATGTTGTCCTGCACTATTGGGTCTTGGCCCTTCACCAAGGTTCTTCAATGATAAAACGTGACAGCTACGATTCTGAGTGAGGAGTTGAACCAAACAAAAACGTCTTCTTTTTCAACAACATGCACTCTTCCTGGGCTTCCGTCTTCACATTTAATTTGGCTGATCTGACTAGCTGGTCATGTACTTGGTATGTGATTACCAGTGCAAGAAAGCTAAGGGATCAATTACCATCAGGGGCCAACAGTTACCACGAGTGAAAGTTATGCTCGGATTCAGCACAGTGAAAAGAAAATGGCCGTAAAAACATTTTTTTTGAAGGAGCAGCTCTTTCAGAATCCAAAATGGTCAGAATTGGACCAGGTTCAGACGTTTCCAAATGTTTCGATGTTCGGCCCAATTTGGATTTGATCCACAGGTTTGACTTATAAGAACATAAGAACATAAGAAATTGGAGCAGGAGTAGGCCAATCGGCCCCTCGAGCCTGCTCCGCTATTCAATAAGATCATGGCTGATCTGATCCCAACCACAAATCTAAAGAACACAAGAAGTCGGAGCAGGACCCGGCCACATAGCCCCTGGGCCCTCTCCGCCACCCACAGGGCATTGACCGATCCGAACTCAGCTTCATGTCCAATTTCCTGCCCGCTCCCCATAACCCCTAATTCCCTTTACTTCTAGGAAACTGTCTATTTCTGTTTTAAATTTATCTAATGATGTAGCTTCCACAGCTTCCTGGGGCAGCAAATTCCACAGACCTACCACCCTCTGAGTGAAGAAGTTTCTCCTCATCTCAGTTTTGAAAGAGCAGCCCCATCTTTGGGAACATCCTTACTGCATCCACCCGATCAAGACCCTTCACAATCTTATATGTTTCAATAAGATCGCCTCTCATTCTTCTGAACTCCAATGAGTAGAGTCCCAATCTACTCAACCTCTCCTCATATGTCCGCCCCCTCATCCCCGGGATTAACCGAGTGAACCTTCTTTGTACTGCCTCGAGAGCAAGTATGTCTTTTCTTAAGTATGGAGACCAAAACTGTATGCAGTATTCCAGGTGCGGTCTCACCAATACCTTATATAACTGCAGCAATACCTCCTTGTTTTTATATTCTATCCCCCTAGCAATAAAAGCCAACATTCCGTTGGCTTTCTTGATCACCTGCTGCACCTGCATACCAACTTTTTGATTTTCTTGCACTAGGACCCCCAGATCCCTTTGTACTGCAGTACTTTCCAGTCTCTCGCCATTAAGAAAATAACTTGCTCTCTGATTTTTCCTGCCAAAGTGCATAACCTCACATTTTCCAATATTATATTGCATCTGCCAAATCTCCGCCCACTCACCCAGCCTGTCTATATCCCCTTGCAGGTTTTTTATGTCCTCCTCACTCTCTACTTTCCCTCCCATCAATGGATTTTTTTTCTCTCTGTCTGAGATTTAAGTGGCTCATCCTGACTGTTTCTTTGATGAAAGAATCGGTGCCTTAAGATTAACTCTTTGAAGACTGCGGCTGGGCTTTGTTGAAATAAATGAGTTCACGTTTTTATAGATAATATACGGTGAACTTACTTTTTTTCCCTCCGAATTATTAATCACCTGAATACAGAGAAAATGCACCAACTCGGTGGCAATCTGTTGTGTTTTGGATCAGGCTGTTTGTTTGATTTTCTTTGAGTGGGATGTCCAGAAATTTCTAAAAATGGAAACTGGGCCACGATAAATTGGGGCCCTGAAAATCTGCCAGGGTCAGCAGTGGGCGGGGAGGGGGGGGGGGACACGAGGGGAGCATCCCGTCATAAGAATCGGCATGGGTCTGTCGGCAAGCTCCGTCACTGACCCTGGCAGACTTTCTGGGGTCAGGGGGAGGTTCCTCCATTTCCATACCAAGAAGAGCCTGGCAACTCACCTCTTCCCGCAGCCAGCAACCTCAGCTGAGTTGCCTGGCCGCTCCCCGCTGGTGGGTACCTTCACTACTAGGGGCATATCTCAGGTGCCCTCCGGTCGGGAGAGGCCAGGGATTTCAGTTGAGGTTGCCTGCAAGGCAGAGGGGGGCAGAGTTGCAAGGGCACTTGCGAAACGTCATGTATATGTTTCTTTTATGAGTGCATCCCACAAGAGGGGGGCTGTTAAAGACTTTACCACCTGCCTTGTTTATTTTTTTACACAGAGTGAATATTGACACCACTGTGTCAGCCAATGAGTTGGAGGCGGAGTCTCCGAACTCTTGACCGAAACTACAGCAAACAGAGTGTCCCGAGTACAGCAGGGGTTATTCCTCCAGCAAAGTGCAGTGAGTGGAGGATAGTTACATACAAATTATGTGCATAAAATCAATCCCAGTCACTTGCAGCAGTGGGGTCTCCAGATGTGATTGAAGGGGGAATTACTCAATCATCTCCATTCTGGCTGGGACTTGTGGTGTCACCATATGCAGCCTTTTTATAATATATATATATATTCATTCTCAGGATGTGGGCGTCGTTGACAAGGGCAGCATCTATTGCCCATCCCTAACAACTGGTTGACTTGCTCGGCCACTTCAGAGTCAACTACGTTGGTGTGGGACTGAAATCACATATAGGCCCAGACCGGGTAAGGGGGGCAGGTTTCCTTCCCTAAAGGACAAGAGTGAAGCAGTTGGGTTTTTGCAACAATCCAACACTTTTACTGAAACCAGTTTTTCATTTCGGCGAGGTGTACCAGTGCTTGGTGAATCACTAGACTGGGGATGAGGAAACAACCAGACTGGGAGCCCCCTCCGCCTTGCCCACAAGCCCTCTGATGTGGGTGATTTACGTTTTTTTTTTTATTCGTTCACGGGATGTGGGCATCGCTGGCAAGGCCAGCATTTATTGCCCATCCCTAATTGCCCTTGAGAAGGTGGTGGTGAGCCGCCTTCTTGAGCGAGATTTTTTTTTACAACTGAGTGGCTTGCTAGGCCATTTCAGAGGGCAATTAAGAATCAACCACATTGCTGTGGGTCTGGAGTCACATATAGGCCAGACCGGGTAAGGGCGGCAGGCTTCCTTCCCTAAAGGACATTAGTGAACCAGATGGGTTTTTACGACAATCCGGTAGTTTCATGGCCATCATTACTGATACTAGTATTTTTAATTCCAGATTTTTAAATTTAATTAATTGAATTTAAATTCGCCAGCTGCCATGGCGGGATTTGAACTCATGACATGGATGTTAGTCCAGGCCTCTGGATTACTAGCCCAGTAACATAACCACTATGCTACCGTACCCTGGGGCATGTGGAGGCTCTACCCCAAACAAGGCCCTGTAGAAACTGATGGAGAAGGCTGAGATCCGGCCTTCTTGCAGCAGTGCTGACCTACGGGATGGCGGCACAGAGAACAACCCTCCTCGCAAGCATCTAATACAGAACCACGTCATGTTCAGGCACCATGGAAGAGAAGGTCGGGTGCTGGGAGCTGCTCTAGGACTTGTTTGCAGACTAACACTTTTCCCTTCATCTTGACCTGCTACTTCTAAATCCCCTTCAGCAATTAGCAAAGGCTGTCGATAGGTTGAAATGCCTTTTAATGTTCTCTGGAAGCTTTCTGATTATTTGTCCCCTTCCTTGTGACCCTCTCCTTTAATTGCCCCATCCCTTTGATTGTGACCTACATATAATTTTCCGTTCCTACCAGTGATGTCATCCTTAGACCCAATAAAGTGAATAATTATACAATTGAGCTTAGACCAGAAAATTGAGTGCCATTTGCACATAGAATTTCAGGGGCAGTGGGGGGTCTTAAAGCAGTGCAAACTAAATTAGAATTGATTTACAGCCTAAAATGAAAATTGGCCCCAGTGTACTTGGAAAAGCAGGGGGAAAATTGGTCAGAGGTTGTTTTTTTGTTTGTTTTTAAATCATAGGACATGGAGCAAATTCAGGAACCAAAAGAGTTCAACATAGGAATAGGAGTAGACCATTCAGCCCCTCGAGCCTGTTCTGCCATTCAATTAGATCATGGCTGATCTGTACCTTAACTCCGTCTACCCGTCCTTGGTTCTGTATCCTTTAATACCCTCGCCTAACAAAAATCCATCAATCTCAATTTTAAATTTTCAATTGACCCCCAGCCACAGCTTTTGTTTTTGGGGAGGGGAGTTCCAGATTTCCACTACTCTTCCTGACATCACCCCTGAATGGCCCAGCTCTTATTTTAAGGTTAAGCCCCCTTATTCTGGACTCCCCCACCAGAGGAAATAGTTTCACTCTATCTACCTTATCGACTCCTTTAATCATCTTAAACACCACAATTAGATCTCTCCTTAATCTTCTACACTCAAGGGAATATAAGCCTACTCTATGCAACCTGGCCTCATAATTTAATCCTTTCAGCCCCGGTATCATCCTGGTGAATCTGTGCTGCACCCCCTCCAAGGCTAATGTATCCTTCCTGAGGTACGGTGCCCAGAACTGAGTGCTGTATTCTAAATATATTCACTATATTACTGTGAATCACTGGTATTGCTGCATTCTGTTTTCTGTCACTTAGTTAACAAACTTAGAGTAAGTCTGTAATATTGAAGCATCCTCCCTCAGATCCTCACAGGCTGGAATTACAGCTAGGCAGCCATACTCATCACCTTTCATTGTTGATTTACTGACTTTCTCTCTGTCTGACGCCAGTTTAAGGACCTGTTTGACATCACAGTAACTTAAACAGCATGAAATGTTTACAACATCCAGAATTCTCTTTCCTTGCCAGGACGTCAGAACTATGGGACATTTAACTCCTTCACTCTTCCCTTTCTATCTTTTTTCATGATGTGGAGATGCCGGTGATGGACTGGGGTGGACAAATGTAAAGAATCTTACAACACCAGGTTATATTTGAAAATCACAAGCTTTCGGAGATTATCTCCTTCGTCAGAGAGTGAATGAGAGGTTCTCAAATCGCATATCTTATATTAGGCTGGGACACAATCACACCAATCAAAAGGTGCCGTTGGTGTTCAGACAGATTAGCCACGGAAAACAGTACGTCCCAATATACTGAATACACAATGGGTCAAATTACGCAGACAAAGAGAGAAAGAGACCCAAAAGGCAGAGAGAGAGAGAGAGAATGTCCAATTGTATTAAAAACAGTTAACTTTTTTTTCCCTGCTGGTGGGGTTATGTGTAGCGTGACATGAACCCAAGATCCCGGTTGAGGCCGTCCTCATGGGTGCGGAACTTGGCTATCAATTTCTGCTCGACGATTTTGCGTTGTCGTGTGTCTCGAAGGCCGCCTTGGAGAACGCTTACCCGAAGATCGGTGGCTGAATGTCCTTGACTGCTAAAGTGTTCCCCGACTGGGAGGGAACCCTCCTGTCTGGCGATTGTTGCGCGGTGTCACGGTGAAGGAGATAATCTCCGAAAGCTTGTGATTTTCAAATAAAACTGTTGGACTATAACCTGGTGTTGTAAGATTCCTTACATTTATCTTTTTTCAATTCACATACCATTAACCCAAAGAGTGATCAACATGGAGAATGGACTCCTGAGGAGGAATATTGTTCATTCTTGGGATGCGGGCGTCGCTGGCAAGGCCGGCATTTATTGCCCATCCCTAACTGAGAGGGCTTGCTAGGCCATTTCAGTTAAGAGTCAACCACGTTGGTGTGGGATGGGAGTCACATGTAGGCCAGATCGGGTAAGGACGGCAGGTTTCCTTCCCTAAGGAACATTAGTGAACCAGTTGGGTTTTTACAACAATCTGACAACTTCGTGGTCACTTTTACTAATACCAGCTTTTTACTTCCAGATTTTAAAAAAATCGAATTCAGATTCTCAAACTGGGGAGTTTCCTGATCTTGGACACTATCCAGTAACCCCTGCCAGACAACGTCTCTCTGTGTGGATGTTGGGTGAGAGTAGAATCTTGCTCAGCTGTGAAGCTCCCCATGATTAAATAACTTGTCAATATTTACCATCCAGGCTCATGCACGAAGAATGTTGAATTGGGCAAGGTCAAAGAGGTTGTCCAGAATCTGTGCAACTATAACAATGAATTAAAGAAAGATTTGCATTTATATGGCACCTTTCACAACTGTAGGACGTCCCAAAGTGCTTTACAGCCAAAGAAGTACTTTTGAAGTGTAGTCACTGTTTCAACATAGGAATCGCGGCAGCCAATTTGCACACAGCAAAGTCCCACAAACAGCAATATGATAATGACCAGGTAATCTGTTCTTTAGTGGTGTTGGTTGAGGGATAAATATTGACCAGGACACCGGGGAGAACTCCCCTGCTCTTCTCCAAAATAGTGCCACGGGATCTTTTACATCCATCTGAGGGGGCAGATGGGGCCTCGGTTTAACACCTCATCCAAAAGACGGCACTTCTGACAGTGCAGCACTCCCTCAGTACTGTACTGGGAACATCAGCCTAGCTGACATGCTCAAATCTCTAGAGGAGGATTGGAACCCACAACCTTCTAACTCAGAGAGCAAGAGAACTACCAACTGAGCCACAACTGACATGACTGTGTGAGAATCACAGAATGATACCACCGACCCCCCCACAACCCCACTACCAGAAATCCCACCAATTCTGCTTTTCCTGCAGCCAATGAAAAGTTTCCTGATGTAGGCCTGCTAGCTGGGGGATGGTGTCGGTGGGGCCCATTTCCCAGAGTGATCGATTGCCATTAGGAAAATGGCAACAGAGCATCGCTTGATTTTTTTTTTTAGATGATGTCTTCTACCTAGGGGAGGATAGGAGAAAATTGGAATAGTGTAACCCCCTCTGGTCAGAAGCAATCTCAACGAGTGCTCTTCACCTGTCTGTGCAAAACAGTAATCCAGAAATCATTCTTGCAAAGGTGAGCAGGCGAATACCACTGCACGCTCTGTGTGGTTTTGTTGCGCCCGCTTCCTGGTGGGTCTCAGCCAATCGCACAGCAATGGGGTTGCAGCAACAGGTCACGTGTCATCTATTGAACCCAACACTGTGCGAAACATCGAGACCCCCCCTCCTTCCTGTGCATGTCCTGTTGATGCCTCGAAGCTCCAAATTACATGCAAATTAGAAACCAGAGCTATTTAGAAGGTCGGCAGGTCAAAACTTTTCTTTTAAGTTGAGAAAACAAGCTGACGAAGCAAGGTCTATGGTGCAGGACGTGACCAAGGTTGAAATGAGTAGAAAAAGGACAAGCAGCAGTGAGTGGGTGACCTGAAACCTGGGTTTTACAAGTGTGTAGAGTGCAGGGAGAGGGAAAGACTGAATGAAGGAAGGAGTCCGATAGTTTCGAGATAAGGTGATTTTTGGCTGAGTGGTAGCACTCTCGTCTCTGAATCAGAATGTTGTAGGTTCAGGCCCCACTCCAGGTCTTGAATAAATAATCTGGGCTGACACCCCTGTGCAGTACTGAGGGAGTATTACACTGTCAGAGGTAATATCTTTCAGATGAGACGTTAAATTGAGACCCAGGTTGTTCAGGTTAACATAAAAAAAAAATCCCACGGCATTTTTGCGAAGAATTGTCCCATTGTCCGGGCAGGCATTCAACATTCAGTCAACACTCCAAAAATAGATTAGCTGGTCGATCATTTATTTGCTGTTTGTGAGACCTTACTGTGCGCAATTTGGCTGCTGCGTTTGCCTACATAACAGCGGTGACTGCACTTTGAAAGTAATCCATTGGCTGTGATGCGCTTTGGGATGCATTGTGGATATGGATTTGGAAAGTTCTTTCCGTAGGAAAATTTGGATGAATTGCTGAGGAAGGAGGTGGGATGAAGAAAAGGTATCATTGAAGACAGTGATATAGAAGGACGATTAGTTAAAGAAACACAACACTGGAACATGCTTGTGGGTCCGACAGTTTCTGTGACGGGTAGCGGTAGTAACATAAACCAAAGAGATGCAACTTATTCAATATAGGTTAACACACACAGTAGCAAAGCTCTGGCTCTTGCAGCACAAACAATGATGCCATTGGGTTACGGGCTGTTGATTTGAGGAGTCTTTACTGTGCGGGCTCTGGTTCTGGACCCAAGTGCTGGCTGTGTGTAACAGTTTGAAATGTAACAGATGCTCAGTATGGATTTCTCTTCAGCGTTTTTAATTTTTTTTTAAGAGTAGAAGATGCCCTCTTTGGCTTCGTGGGTAACTGCACTGCCCTTGTGTAGTCCTTGAGCCATTAGAGACCAGGAAGACACGCAAGCAAACAACAACTTGCATTTATATAGTGCCTTTAACATAGTAAAATGTCCTAAGGCACTTCTACGGGAGTGTAATCAGACAAAAAAAAATTACTCTGAGCCAAAGAAGGAGACATTAAGACAGGTGACCAAAAGCTTGGTCAAAGAGATAGGATTTAAGGAGCGTCTTAAAGGAGGAGAGAGAGGTAGAGAGGTGGAGAGGCTTAGGGAGGGGAATTCCAGCGCTTAGGGCCCAGACAGCAGAAGGCCCGGCCGCCAATGATGGAGAGAAGGATGTCGGGGATGCGCAAGAGGGCAGAGTTGGAGGAAAGCAGAGATCTCGGGGGGTTGAAGGGCTGGAGGAGGTTACAGAGATAGGGAGGGGCGAGGTCATGGAGGGATTTGAACACAAGGATGAGAATTTTAAAATCGAGGCATTGCCGGACTGGGAGCCAATGTAGGTCAGCGAGTACAGGGGTGATGGGTGAACGGGACTTGGTGTGAGTTAGGATACGGGGCAGCAGAGTTTTGAATTCAATTTCCAGTCTGGGCTGAGTTAGTTGATCCCAGGATTTGGAGTGCGGCAGTTGTTATCAGCAGCCCTGGGCTAGGGAAGGGAAATTAAATCAGCCAGCTCCTGATCACTATTCAATGGCGCCCGTTGGAAGCTACGTATGTGGACGTCAAGTGAGAGGCAGGATTGCGCATTGCTCTGATATCCCCCCATGGTTGAATAGACTGCTGACACTCAGCCTAACCACTTGGCCGAGATACTGGAACATAAGAACATAAGAAATGGGAGCAGGAGTAGGCCTTACGGCCCCTTGAGCCTGCTCCACTATTCAATAAGATCGTGGCTGATCTTTGACCTCAACTCCACTTTCCCGCCCGATCCCCATATCCCTTGATTTCCTTAGTGTCCAAAAATCTATCGATCTCAGTCTTGAATATACTCAATGACTGAGCATCCACAGCCCTCTGGGGTGGAGAATTCCAAATATTCACAATCCTGCGAGTGAAGAAATTTTTCCTCATCTTGGTCCTAAATGGCCGACCTCTTATCCTGAGACCCCTAGTTCTAAACTCTCCAGCCAGGGGAAACAGCCACTCAGCATCTCCCCTGTCAAGCCCTCGAAGAATTTTATATGTTTCTCGCCTCTCACTCTTGTAAACTCCAGACAGTATAGGCCCATTCTACTCAATCTCTCCTCATAGAACAACCCTCTCATCCCAGGAATCAATCTAGTGAACCTTTGTTGCATCACCTCTAAGGCAAGTATATCCTTCCTTAGGTAAGGAGACCAAAACTGTACACAGTACTCCAGGTGTGGTCTCACCAGAGCCCTATACAATTGCAGCAAGACCTCCTTACTCTTATACTCCAACCCTCTTGCAATAAAGGCTAACATACCATTTGTCTGTAGGCCATCCACATCATTCAGAACTTTCAGGAGAGGGGGGGGCAGGAAACTGACACAGAAAATAGAATGGACAATTTTTCACCTATAAACATGCAGTGAACGATTTAATTTGCAATGTCATCCACTTTGTGTTGAGTATCATCATAACCCCTGTTATTGTAATGATTAAAATCATGTCCCCAAAACAGCAACAGACTTTCTCATCCACTTCTGGGTTCCAGTTCCTGTCACACTTCTCCAAATAACCTCTACCTTTCCTTATTATAGCCTGCAGAGTCTCCATAATATCTTTCAGCCACCTCACAACTATCCTTTCTAGACTGATTTTGTTTTTGCAGCTGTACAGCTGTGTTTGCCTGGACGACAGCCGAGGAGCCATTTTTCTTGTGGAGTCTCTGGGCTGATGGAAGGTTATGTAAAAGTCGAAGGGAGGAACATTCCATTATTTCCCAGCAATTTCCCACCTACGTCATTCCTCGACCAAAAGTACCTGGAGATGGTCTGCTCACAGGCCTCTGCCATTCCCATTCTATAACACTGGGCAACAGGAGTCCCGCAAGAAAGGTCAAGTCGACTGTCAGATTTCTCCCCTCCCCGAACCCCCCCTCCCTCCCCCCCGACCTTTCCTGTGCACTGCCTTCCTTCCAATGACCTTGCTGAGACCAATTTGCCATGTAAAGAATTGCTGGCATAAACCCTTGCTTGATGAGTGCTCCACTGTACTGTTCCACAGGGTTACCATGGGAACAACCTTATCTCAGATTTGCGGATAAGGGAAGAAAGAAAACAAAAAATAGATTTTTTTGCTCCAGAAGTGAGTTGGCATAACCGATGTGTTTGGGATCACCTTCCAGTAACAGCGCTGTCCTTCAAACCCATACTGTAAAGCACCCCTACCCGTCGCAGGTAAGAATGGGCCATTGGCAGCCCACCTCCCCTTTTACCAGTGGCCTTCAGGAGATTTGCTTCCCCATGGGTCTCTGTGCCTCTACTCACAGCCTGGCTGTCTATGGGGTGTGGACCGAGATGGGATTCAGCGCCATTTCGAAGGAAAAGGAATGCATAAGTTAAGTGAGAGGGCTCTATCACAACAACAACAACAACAACAACAACAACAACAACAGCAGCAGCAGCAGCAACACATTTATACAGCGCCTTTAACGTAGGAATACGTCCCAAGGCGCTCCATAGGAGCGTAATCAGACAAAAATCGACAAAGACAGTGGCTTCGGTCTTCGCAATGTTCAACCGGAGGAGATTACAAGGATGATCTCAAAACAGAGATTATTACTATCAGGAAAGGCTGAACAGGCTGGGGCTCTTTTCTCCGGAAAAGAGAAGGCTGAGGGATAACCCAATAGAGGTCTTTAAAATTATGAAAGGGTTTTACAGGTTAGATGTAGAGAAGATGTTTCCACTTGTGGGGGAGTCCAAATCTAGGCGCCATAAATATAAGATTGTCACTAATAAATCCAATAAGGAACTCAGGAGAAATTTCTTTACCCAGAGAGTGGTTAGAACGTGGAGCTTGCTACCACATGGAGTAGTTGAGGCAAATAGCATTGATGCATTTAAGGAGAAGCTAGATAATTACGTGAGGGAAAAAGGAATAGAAGGATGCGCTGATAAGGTTAGATGAAGTAGGGAGGGAGCAGGTTCATGTGGAGCAAAAACACTGGCATTGACCAGTTGGGACGAATGACCAGTTTCTATGTAATGCTATGTAAAAATTGTGGCGCATCCAGAACTGGATGACGAACAAGCAGTCTGACAACACAAAGGCAGTGGAAGGGTCAAGAGGGACGGTGGATAGAGCTGGGTTTTGTCAGCTTAAATGTGGAACTGTGAAATGTGGAACCTGACCCCATGTTTTCGGACGATGTCGCCGAGGGGCAGCATGTAGATGAGGAAAGGGAGGAGGTCAAGAATAGATCCTTGGGGTATCCCAGAGATAATGGTGTGGGGAAGGGAAGGGAAGCCAATGCTGCCGACGCTCTAGCTACGATTGGATAGGTAAGGGTTGAACCAGGTGAGGGGAGTCACACTGAGCTGGACAACGGAGGAGAGGCGTTGGGAGGGAGATGGCATGGTCGACCATGTCAAAGGCCTCAGAGAGAGGTTGAGGAGGGCTATTATATCATGATCAGAGTCACAGAGAATGTAATTTGTGACTTTGGTTGGGGCCTTTTCAGTGATGTTGAAGGGGCAGAAGCCTGATTGGAGAGATTCAAACATGGAGCTGCACGAAATGTGGGGTATGTTTTTGGGAGGCGTCAACACGTTTAAGAACTTTGGAGAGGAAAGGGAGGTTGGAGATGGGGCAGTGGTTTGCCAAGTCAGAGGGATTGTGAGCGGGTTTTTAGAGGAGGAGGGTGGTGATGGTGGTTTTGAAAGGGAGGGGGGCAATGTCTAGAACATAGGAACATAAGAAATAGGAGCAGGAGTAGGCCATACTGCCCCTCGAGCCCGCTCCACTATTCAATAAGATCATGGCTAATCTTCTGTCTAAGGAGAGGGAACCATTTACAATGTCGACTGGCAGGTGGAGGCGAGGAACTGGTTGAGCAGATCGCCAGCTAGTAGAATAGAACTACTTAATGAATTTTTAAAAAAATGTGCACTCATGTAGACCTTTCATGATCTCAGGACAATGTTTTACAGCCAATTAATTACTTTTGAAATGCAGTCACTGTTATAATAGAATGAAGCAGGACAGCCAATCAGAGCACAGCAAGCTCCCACAAACAGCAATGAGGTAATGACCAGATAATCTATTTTTAGTGATATTGGTTGAGGGATAAATATTGACCAGGAGACCAGGGAAGAGCACCTTGCTCTTCTTCGAATAATACCATGGGATATTTTACGTCCACCTGAGAGGGCAGACCTGAGTTTAATGTCTCAACCAAAAGCCGGCACCTCCCACAGTGCAACAACAACAACAACAACAACAACTTGGATTTACATAGCGCCTTTAATGTAGTAAAACGTTCCGAGGCACTTCACAGGAGCGATTATCAAACCAAATTTGACACCGAGCCACATAAGGCAATATTAGGACAGGTGACCAAAGGCTTGGTCAAAGTGGTAGGTTTTAAGGAGCGTCTTAAATGCGGAGAGAGAGGTAGAGAGGCGGAGAGGTTTAGGGTGGGAGCTTACGGCCGCGGCAGCTGAAGGCACGGCTGTCAATGGTGGAGTGATGAAAATCGGGGATGCGCAAGAGGCCGGTATTGGACTGTGCTGGAGTGTCTGCCTAGATTATGCGCTCACGCCTCCAGAGTGGGACTTGAACCAACAACCTTCTGACTCAGAGGTGAGAGCGGGGCCACTAGGTCATGGCTGACCCCCTTTTCCCATTTTTTTTTTAATCAGGAAATGTCTGGGCTCCTCTTGGCAACTTCCCAACAATGGCATGGTGGAAATCAGGAGCTCAGGGAGCCCATACCCCATCGCTTCGTGTCACCACCATCCCAAAAGTAGCCTTGACATAAAAATAATTGACGCGACTGCTGTCAGATCTGCACCGCAATATAATCAAGTTGACTTCAAGTATTTGCTTTTACCAGGCTCAGCCTGGTATATGGAGTGCTTTATCACTCCACAAACGTTGAACCATCCATTCCTATCACTGACTTAAAGTTTCGCTGCTGCCAAGATTCAGAAATAAAAACAAGTGGCTGGCACAGGGCAGTAATTGGATTGGATCTCCTCCTAACCCCCCACTGACCTCCCCTTCACCTCGCCAAACATTTTTAAAATGCTTGTTGTTAAAATCTGTGTTTTACTGGAGGTGCAAACAACTCGCATTTATACAGCACCTTTCACGACCACAGGACGTCCCAAAAAAGCTTTACAGCCAATGAAGTATTTTTGAAGTGTAGTCACTGTTGTGATGTAGGAAACGCGGCAGCCAATTTGCGCACAGCAAGATCCCACAGTCAGCAATGTGACAATGACCAGATAATCTGTTATTTTAGTGTTGTTGGTTGGTTATCCAGGAGACAGGGGAGAACACCCCTGCTCTTCTTTAAAACAGTGCCGTGGGATCCTTTACATCCCCCCGAGAGGGCAGACGGGGCCTCAGTTTAATGTTTCATCCGAAAGACGGATCCATAAGTTCATCCCTCTAATACCTTAACCCTCCCATTATAACATCCTATATATGTCTATGCCGCTGTTACACTACCTGGCAGATTATTCCTAACATATATCAGTCTCTGTGCGAAGGCCTTCCTGATACCTGGTTTAAATTTGAATTATGTTCTCTGGCTTTAGTTCCGAGGCTTAATTTGATTTAATATTCTAGGTTTACCCCATCGGTGCCACTTAATGCTTAGTATAGCTCAATGAGGTCCTGCCTTAACCCTTTCCTTTCGAGACTGTGGGAGTTAAACTTCTCCGGTCTTCCCTCACAAATCAATCTCTTCACGCTTGGGATTGGTCCCATTGCTCTTCTCTGCACTTTCTCCAATCTTTCTAGTTTTGAGATACGTCCGTCACATCTCAGGTATCACACTTCACATAAAACCCCCGACAAATCACACAATTAAAAAATATATAGAAAAAGGGAAAAACACAGTCATTAGTCTCTAATTGATCTCAGGTGGTGCCTAGTCACAACAATTAGACCCTGTGGCCTTAAAGGGACAGGCCAGATAAACACAGTTCTATTTTCGCAGCAGAATAATACATAACTCTTGTACTAAGCCATGCAGACCAGCTTCCACCATGTTTGATTCCCAGACTGTGCTGAGCTAGTTGGCCTTGGTTAGGGCTGCCATTAAGAGTGCTACAGTTGGTCATGGTGCCTCCGGGTTAGGAAGGGGAAAGATCATCTGGGATTCCTGCTTCTGATCGCTGTCCCACTGGACAGTCCACATGTGTGAGCAATTTGGGTTTGACTGTGATGCTCCTGCAGTTCAATAGCCTGCCAACCCCCCCACCGTGCATGTTCACACATAAAGAATGGCCGCTTGAGCATGGTAATGAAGCTCTGGTGCCCGTTGAACTGTATCACTGTTCAAGATTCACTGATTTAAGAGAATAGGAGGGAAAGAAAGCGAGGAGAGAGATTTTACTCTGACCTAAACTGTTTATAAGTGGTGCAACGACACAAGAAACTGTGTATTGTTTAAAGATCCATGGTTAAAATTCTCATCCTTGTGTTCAAATCCCTCCGTAGCCTCGCCCCTCCCCATCTCTGTAACCTCCTCCGGCCCTACACCCCTCCGAGATCTCTGCGCTCCTCCAATTCCGGCCTCTTGTGCATCTGAAATGACAACAGGTCTGTTGTCTAACATTTTTAGTACATCTGTGACCGGAGGCTTGAATTTTAAGTATATGTTTATTTTTCTTTACTGAGAACTCGAGCCAATTATCATTTCCTACGTAACACTAAAGCACTCTTAAGAAATGGATTTCAGTGAATTGAGGCCTTTGTGTTTGTTTCCCGAAGGATCCAGTCGGGGCCTGTCGGCCCATCCCACACTCGCAAGGTTTCAAATGCAAGGAGCCCAGACATGCTCCGAGATCCAAACAACCTCAAGGCAGCTAGAGATTTATAGCTTGGTGTCGAGCGATGATGGGCGACCAGGGGGGGGGGGGGTCAATTTTAACTTTGCTGCAATCAATGGCCTCAGAATGGGGTCGGGAGATTTACCGCCCGCGTTAATGGCGATGCTTCGCACGCTGCCCCTTTTACAGGGGCCGATTTCAGGGACGTCTGAGGCACCCACCTCTTTTAGGTGGTAGGCCCCTTTTAACATGCAAAATGGAGTCCTTTGACATACATAGGACCCTGATTGTCATTTTAGGACAGAACTGTTCAGAGCCGGCGCTTCACTGGCGATAGAACCAAAAAGACCCCGTAAAGGTAAGTTTTAAATTATTCTTGTGAGGCCAAGAGGAGCAGGAACGTTCTAGGCCGCTGCTGCCCCGGACAACCCCCCCCCCCCCAGCCCTGTCTTCGATTGTGACCTCCCCCCTCCCCTGCAACCCCCTCCCGGACTTACCTTGCTGCTGCCTGATATTGCACCGGCCTGTTTCCGACCAGTAGCATCGATTAGGCCCGTTTGGTGCCTGCAGCTCGCCGATTCTATTCCTATGAGGCCCGGGGCCTCGACATGGCTCCGGCCTTTTCGCTGCCGGGACGGGCGGGCTGTCTGTCGCAGAAGCTCCGCTGGTCGACTGCCGAAAGGTTGAACTCGACCCCATGGACCTCCGGCAACTCGGAGTAAAAATCTCGTGTTAACTTGCAGCTCAAAAAAAACGGAGGGCGGAACTTTCAACTGCGGTGGCGGTGGGGGGGCATAAAACGGGCAATATGGGATCGGCCGCCCGTTAGACACGCCGCACGATCAGATATCGGCCGTTTTAAGCCCCTCGCTGAAGTTGAGAGTTCGGCCGGGCGTCTCGCTATCAGGGCCCATTTCAAAATTTACTTTAAAGCCCCTATTTTAACCTTACCCACCCGGCGGGAATGGAGAGGTTTGGGTCAGATGCCCGTTCTACACCCCGTCTGATTTTACTCTCCATTGACTTCAAGGAGCCCAGCTATGCTCCTAGATGCAAACAACCTCAAGACATCCTTCAGCTAGAGATTGGTAGCTTCCAGTCATGCTGAGTAAAAAACTCACGTAAAAAGAACGTCTTACATTTATATAGCGCCTTTATAGCGAGATAAATATTGGCCAGGGCTCTGGGGAGAACTCCCCTGCTCTTCTTCAAAATAGTCCAAAGGGATCTTTTACATCCACCTGAGAGAAGGCAGATGGGGCCTTGATTTAACATCTCATCCGAAAGATGGCACCTCCGACAGTGCAGCACTCCCTCAGTACTGCACTGGGAGTGTCAGCCTAAATTTTGTGCTCAAGGCTCTGGAGTGGGGCGCGAACCCATAACCTTCTGACTCGGAGGCGAGAATGCCACCCACTGAGCCAAAGTTAATAAAGATGCACTCTGGCTCGTAGGGGATATGAGGGCCACTTGTAGGAGGTGGGCACTGATATTGAACCCAAATAGTACATCTTGTATATAAAAACCCAAAATGTAACATGCATTCCAAATCAATTAATGTGAAATGCCTAGGCATATTTCTGAGAGATCAAATAAGTTGCTCTATAAATGGAAGTCTTTTTCTTTAAGATTTAAAGCTCCTCCTTAGGAACAGAATAATACATTGGGCATCACATGGTACAGTGCTCCAGTTGTTCTAAAACAGCGCAGCATCTGGTTTACACGGGCAATTCCACAACACTGAGAAAAAAATGAATTAGATAAAGTGACCTCCAGCTAAACAATTAATCCATTTATTTTGGGCTTAAATAGCATTCATAGATTGGAGAGATCAAGGAATAAATGGAAATGACAATTGGTGAAGTGCTTATTTCAGGTTGTGGGTCAAGGCTGAATTATTAGAGTAACCCATTCCCTTATCCCCTCCCCCCCACACACACATGCACGCCACATCCTATGTGGAAATGTCAGATATTATCACTACTTGATTAGTGAAGCCAGAAAATCCATAGGCCGTTATGCCAGGACGGTTCCCTCCAGCGCTAATCCTGTACATTTTCCGGAGTCAGTGGGAGGGCATCTAATTTAGATGGGGGCCACCTGTCTCGTGCATCTGGTAAATTTGGCAATAGCCTGCCATGGAGGAGGGGGCGGGGGTTGCTCAGACCCCTCCAAGACCCCACAGTGCCCCCCCACCCCCCCAATAAGAACTTACCTGTTCTTCAGGAGTCCAGGCTGCATCCCTGGCCTGGGCCCCTGGTGGGACCCACTTGTACCCATTTGAAGGCCAGTTTAATTCATCTCCCTCTGCGTACCAGCCTTCAGTGATATGCCGCGCCTACCGAGCTGGGTTAGTGGGTCCCCACCTCTCGCTCTGACCTTGGGGCCACCATTAGGGTTGCCAACTCTGCTTGCATGTATTCTTGGAGGTTTCATCACATGACTTCCCACTGCCCCACCCCCATGCTCCCGCCATTGGTCGCCCAACACGTCCATCCTCGTGACACACCATCTTCCCACGGCCAACTGGAAAGCGAGCAGACTCGTCATTACTCAATTGGATGATTCTTGACCCTCAAACAGCCATTTTCCCAACTCCTATATTTTTATAACTAATAAACACAATTTTTTTTAATGCTCCTTTGATTTGTCGGCTGGGTTTTTGCTCGTAGCTGTGTCCTGAAGATTAATCTTCAATTCCTGGAAACTCCAGGATAATCCTGGAAGGGTTGGCAACCGCCCAAGCCACCGCCCGACATCATCGGCCTTGTAAGGGGCGGGCAATGATCCAACCCTTACAAGGCTGAATTAAATCCTGCAATCAGTGGCTGGGGACCTGGTGCAACCGAGTCCCTGCCATCTTCCAACAGGTTCCACCGAGATTATGGTAGGAATCTGGCAGGGCATAAAAATAGCTATTCTCCAATCCAGTTGCATGTAAATAATTCAATCCCAGAGCATTCCCATTACTGCATTTAAATCATATTGGTGGGTCAGCAGCCAGAGGACACAGATTTAAGATAATTGGCAAAGGAACCAGGGGAAAGACAAGGAGAATTTTTTTACGTAGCGAGTTGTGATGATCTGGAATGCGCTGCCTGAAAGGGTGCTGGAAGCAGATTCAATAGTAACTTTCAAAAGGGAATTGGATAAATACTGGAAAATGAAAACATTTGCAGGACTATAGGGAACGAGCAGGGGAGTGGGACGAATTGGATAGCTCTTTCAAAGAGCCAGCACTGACGCGATGGGCAGAGTGGCCTCCTTATGCGCTGTATGATTCTATATCAATTGGGAATGAATAGATTCAATTCAGGGCTTCAGCTCAGTTCAGTATGGAATCCAGGTCAGAATCTGACTTCAGAGCCAATCTTGTTTATCAGATGAGTTTGATTTTTCTTGTCTGGAAAACTGGATCTACACTCATGCCTTGCTGGTGACGTCAGTCTCCCCTGTTCAAGTATTCAGGTCACTAACAGTGTTCCTACCACAAAAAATGTTTTTTTTTATGGCAGCAACTATGTAAAATGCTTAAAGGGGCCATTGTTGAGTGGTGAAGTTTCCCACACCTAGTTTTATAAATAGTGCAACAATGAAATATGTCAAATCATGATGTCATTGAGTTACAAATGACTTGAGTCAATAAGACTCCTTCAAACTCCCAATGTCAAGCAGATATTAAAATATATTCTCTCTAACTTCTCAATGTACCGCCTTGTGTACTAACCTGGGCGGTTTCCATGATTGATACCCATTCTGTGTTGAGTTGGCTGATTTCAGCCAGGAAGTAGCTAAAGTGCTACAATTGACCTAAACCATCCATTGGTGCCTTTGATGATCGCTATCCAGGACCTCAGTGGAAAATACGTGAGTGAGGACAGTGGGCTCGTCTGTGCTACTCCCCATCCTTGTTGAAAGGCCTACAGATGGTCACTGTCTGGATTCGCACAGCAAGAAGGGCCGGTTGGGTGAGATACAGGAGGGTGGCCAGCGATACTGGGGTTTTCCCCAGCAGAAGGCAGGATCTTCAGGAGGGAAGACGAGAGAATTGGAGGGAAGGCGAAAAATTGGTAAATGACAGAAATGGACAGAACAAAAGAAAAGAAAGTCCATATTAATCACAATCCAGTGTAACAAAGTATATTTTGAAATGGACCCTGATGGTGTGGCTCCATTAATGAGGTTAAATTGTGGCTACATGACAACAGTGACTACACATCAAAGAGTACTTCATTGGCTGTAAAGCGCTTTGGGACGTCCTGAGGTCATGAAAGGCGCTACATAATTGCACGTCTTTCTTTCTTTTACATTGGGCAGTACATTTACCAATTAAGCCACAGGGGAGCTCCACTGCTTTTTAAAAAAATCAGTCAGTTAGAGAGAATATTTTAACATCCACTTGACACTGGGCAGGGGTAATGTTGACTTTAGGCGATAGTGTAAAACGGGCGATATCGATAGCCGCCCCTTATGTACCTCTCCTGATTTTCATTTCCATTGGAGTTAATGGAAGTGAACATCGGGCGGCTGTATTGGTGTCGGCCAACACAATACCCAAAGTCAAAATGACCCCCGGGGAATTTGAAGGAACCACATTGGGTCCAACCATTGATAATTCAATGACGTCGTCATTTGACAGGTTTTATCGTTGCACATTGTCCTATTTATAAAACAAACTCTTGTCATTCCAATAACTCAGCCTTGACCCACCCAGCCTGGAACAGGTGCTGCCCCAGCGATCATTTCGATTTAGTCTTCAAACTCGCCAATCCATGAATGTTAAATTCAGTCCCAAAGAGTGAATTCATTGTTCAGCTGGAGGTCAATTATCTGACTGTCAGCTTGGCTCAGTGGTACACTCTCAGCTCTTGAGAAGGTTTGGGGTTTCAAGCCCCACTGCTAGTTTGACACTTCAGTACAGCAGGGGTGGAGCATTGCATTGTTGGAGGGGCCGTCTTTCAGAAGAGACATTAAATTGAGACTGTCCCAAGGATGTGAAAGGTGCTATAGAAATGCGAGTTCTTTTGAATTAATTTTTTTTCTCAGAGTGGCCGCCCGGTGGCATTGCTCACGGTAATCAGATGTTGTGTTGTTTTATAGCAATAGGAGCATTGTACCATGTAACGCCCAATGCATTACTCTGTGGATCTTTAACATCTAAAGGAAGAAAAGACTTGCATTTATGTAACACCTTATTTCACCTCTCAGAAATGTTCACGAGCACTTTACATGAATTGCTTTTGAGAGCAAGTTATGTTTTGCATTTCATACACGAGATATATACTACTTGGCTTTGGTGCCTATGCCTATTCATAGTTACATAGGGCCCGATTTTAGCAGGGGTGCGGGTTCTTGGCGGGTGGGCAAGCGGGCGCGTGGGTAACGCGCCCAGTGAAATTAGTGGGTTTCCCGCGCGATCGTAGCAGGCAACGCACTAATTGGAGCCACTTACCTGCTCCTCCGGGTTCCCCGCTGCTGGTCTGCGCGTCGGGCGGGCTGCGCATGCGCAGTAAGATCTGTCAGCTGGAGGCACTCTATTTAAAGGGGCAGTCCTCCACTGACAGATGCTGCAACAAATAGCAAAGATGACTGCATGGAGCAGCCCAGGGGGAAGGCTGCTCCCAGTTTAATGATGCCTCACCCCAGGTATCAATACATGGGGTGAGGAGGAGGGGGAGGACAGAGATCTTCCACCCGGCGGGCAGGAGGAAGCGGCCTGCCTCTGCCACCAGGAAGGCCTGGCTCGAGGTGGCAGAGGAGGTCACCAGCACCACCAACATATCGCCCACCTGCATACAGTGCAGGAGGCGCTCCAATGACCTCAGTAGGTCAGCCACAGTGAGTACACGTAGTCTTTCCCCGACACTCCGTCTGCCACATCACCGCCCCCACCCCACATCTCCTTCGGCACTGCCAACACTACTCTGTCACATCACCCCTCATACCCACTCAAACCCCATCCTCATCTTACCTGCACCTACTCACCTCGCCAGTACTCACCCCGCCACTACCACGCAACCCAATCCTCATACAATCTCATGGCTCTATCCCATACTCACCCTCTCGTGCATCTCTCTCACGGCCAGCCTCACTCAACCTGCCACCACCTGTGCTGCAGCCACAGGGCATGCATCACATATGTGCAGTAGGCAGCGTAAGGCAAACGTGTCGTGAGCATGAAGGGGATGCACAAGGGTGTTTGAGGGTTTGTCATGGGTGTTACTTATATTGAATTTCAGAACAACTCACATCACACATTATATTGGCACCACTACTGCCATGTCTTCGTGAATCCTGTCCGGTTTGTGCAATAATGCCTGCTCCTGGGTATCACTATGAGGACCCACAACTGATGCCACCCATTGTGTCACTGCAGAGTGGGTGTAGGTGTATCTGCAGGGCTCTTCCGCGCAGATGACTGAGAGACATCGGCGATGTCCCCGGTTGCACCCTGGAAGGCTGTGGAGGAGAAGTTCGGGAGGGCAATAGTGACTTTGACAGCGACAGGTAGGAAGATGGTTTATTGGCCAGCCAGGAGCAGCTCGGCATGAAAGAGGCTGCAGATGTCCACGGCTACATGTCGAGTGATTCTGAGCCTCCGTGTGTACTGCTGCTTAGAGAGGTCCAGGAGGCTGAGCCTCGGTCTGTGGACCCTGTGGGCGAGGGTAGTGCCCTCTGCGACGCATCTCTCTCTGCGGTAGCCCTCCCTCCTGCTGTACAGGTGGATGTGTCACAGCACTCTGTTGTGGAGCTCCACGTGTCAGAGGTGGACGGCGTGGATGGCGAGGCTGGTGATGCTGTTCGCCCTCCGAGGAGGTCATGACTGCAACTACGGCGGCCCCCATCCGCAAGATGTACATCTGAGGGGGTCCGCAAGGTAGGTACATGTGTCTGGACACCGGGGTAAGTGTGCAGGTTGGTGACTTTGACCGTCAGGAGGAGGGTGGTGGAGGCCAAACTTTGTCCCAAGTGACAGAGTGGCCTCCTGCAATGGGTGAGGGTCTCCCCGCCCCCCCCTGTCAAATGGACCTTTGCAGCTGCCACAGGCTGACAGCTGCAACATGTCCATTCGATCTGGGAGTGTTTCCCCCAGTGTGGGAAACAGTCCCATGTTGATCCAAAATCACACACAGTCCCTTAATTAGGTCAGTTAATGACCTGAAATAGCTACATAAATACTCTCAAGTGGCATCCCGCTGGCTTTAATTGCCTGCGGGATTCCCACCAGCGGGGGCTGCGCGCGCACGCCGGCGCGTCAGCGGGGAACCCGGAAGTGGGTGGGATCGAGGCGGGATCCAGTCGGGATCCTGGATTTTACGTTTTTCGAGGCCCCCCCGCCGAGAACGCACCCGACAGCGGGTGCTAAAATCGGGCCCATAGAGTCTACAGCACAGGAACAGGCCATTCGGCCCAACTGGTCTATGCCGGCGTTTATGCTCCACATGAACCTCCTCCCACCCCTCTTCATCTCACCCTATCAGCATATCCTTCCATCGGAACATCCCAAAGTGCTTTACAGACAATGAGATACTTTTGAAGTATAGTCACCGTTGTAATGTAGGAAACGCAGCAGTTAATTTGAGCACAGCAAGGTCCCACATTCCTATAAGTGGACAATATATATAAATCATCTGTACCAAGCAGTCCAGTAGCCCTTTCATTTCTGAGACCTGATTTCAAATTGACAGGATGAAGGTCTCTACTCTGTGAAAGAGCTGTTAACAATCCTAAGTGAAAGGAGAGCAGTGTCAATCCAAATACCAGCAATCATGATATCACAGCAGGCAAAATCCTTATAATTCATCATTGACTAGCATCAGTTGGCCAAGGTGTCAGAGAGAAGCAATGGGGACTGAGGTACTGGTACAATGAAATGTTACAGCAGAGCAGTAGAGGTGTGTTTCTGAGCTTTTTTGGAGACTCGGATGGCATTGTCCGGGCAATACGTTCAAAGTCTTTCTGTTACATTGCTAAGAACACTCAACGTAACCATGTGTGCAGTGTGGGGAGATACTGCGTTCTCTCGGACTGCCCTCCACCACCTTGATGAGTGTAAACAATTTTACAACACCAAGTTATAGTCCAGCAATTTTATTTTAAATTCACAAGCTTTCGGAGATTTTCTCCTTCCTCAGGCAAATGTTTCAAGAGCTCCTTGAAGCCTACGCATTTATACATCACCGGCATCTCCACACCTTGATGAGCACACATACACAAATCAAATCGAACATAACTGTGTGACAGGTAAAATCTTAAAGGGGTGTTGCCACTGTTCTGAGGAGTTTTCTGATTGGTTGAATTCCTTGAAGAGCCAAGAAGAGCCTGGTCCAGAAACTCGTCTCAAACTCCTCCATGTTTGGATTGTAGCAGCTGCTGTCGGTACTGAGAGTATCACATGACTCTTATCTCACAAAGCTCAGTCACTTCCGATTGCTCAATGATATAATCAATTATCGGTACCAATATTTGTTCTATTATAAAGCAAAAAATACACCCCACAAATATTTACCAGGGATGCCCCCTAAGGATATTTTGAATTTGAATTAGGGCTGTGTGCATTTTTTCTCTTCCAATTGCTGAGGGTGGATGAGTGCCCACAACCTCTTCCCCATTCTTCCCTTATATAGGTCCTATCCTGGCCACATGCCTTTGGCATTGTGAGGACAGAACCTATTCCCAGAACACTATCAACGCTGTTCATTTCACGAGCAGCGTGCTGTATATCTGGTGCATATTTGATCCAGTGTCAGCCAATTCCACGGCCCACATTATTGGTGCTTCACTTGCACCATTGTCTTGCCATTGCTTTTGATTTTTCCAGTTATAGGGACAGGAGTAGGCCATTCAGCCCCTTGAGCCTGTTCTGCCATTCAATTAGATCAAGGCTGATCTGTATCTTAACTCCATCTATCCGCCTTGGTTCCGTAATCCTTGATACCCGTGCCTAACAAAAAAAATCTATCAATCTCAGTTTTGACATTTTCAGATTTTTGGGAGAGTTCCAGATTTCCACTACCCTTTGTGTGAAGAAATGCTTCCTGACATCACCCCTGAATGGCCTAGCTCTAATTTTAAGGTTATGCCCCTTTGTTCTGGACTCCCCCACCAGAGGAAATACTTTCTCTATCTACCTTATCAAACCCTTTAATCATCTTAAATACCTCAATTAAAACACCCCTTAATCTTCTATTCTCGAGGGAATACAAGCCTAGACTATGCAACCTGTCCTCATAATTTATCCCTTTTTAGCTCCAGTATCATTGTGGCGAATCTGCATTGCACCCCCTTCCTGAGTTGTGGTGTTTAACTGAATTTGGAACCTAAACAGCCCCAAACTGTGGCTTTGGTGAACGTCTCAAAAGTGGGAAACAGATCCAGCATTTGCACTCGGATTCAGAGTGAATCCATTGGAACTGGATTCAAATTCAATGCAAATCTTAGAAACATATGTGTAAATGTTCTCTATGAAGCCCATGTCTATTCAAAATGTCACTTTTCCCTTATCTGCAGAGGATCTTCCAATGCTCCTCTTGTACGTCTGGTCATGGTACAAGAAAAACCTCCTCATTTGATAGTCAAACCTTCTCTCACCTCTAGCATTCGATCTCTCTTCCTGTTGCAACCTTTCTGGTCTGTATTTTGCTGATACGACTCAGGTCTTTGCTCTTCTGAAGATTCCTTCCTTGCTCTTCCTAAGCTAGAAATATACCATCTCACACATTCTTCCTCCTCCCTGCATCTTCACTGTGTTGAAATTGAGACTCATCACCACAGTCTCTTACTCTAATTTTTTCCAAGATCTCCAAAATTGTGTAGCTACTTATCTCTGTCACTCTTCTTTCTTCAATCTAAAGGCTTTTAAAAGCTATCTTGGCGTCACTTGATTTATCTCCTTATCAGTCTGGTGATTTCCCGCCTTGTGGGGCCCGGGTCTACAGCTCGGCTTCTCAATAAAAAATTCTTTCAAATCCCCTGTTTCCCCCCTTTCCAGTCTAAATAAACCCAAATGTTCACCTCCCCCCAACGTTTACTGCTGTGGAACAAACTACGAGTTGAAAGTTACCACATTGTGAGGTACAGTGAAGTGTTAGCCTTGGCTCAGTGGGTAGCAGAAGGTTGTGGGTTCGGTCCCCACCACAGGACTTGAGCACATAATCTAGGCTGACATACCAGTGCACTACTGAGGGAGCGTTGCACTGTCAGAGGCGCTGTAATTTGGATGAGATGTTAAACTAACCGCCCCCCCCCTCTGTCTGCCCTCTCAGATGGGCATAAAAGGTCTCATGCCACTATTTGAAAAAGAGCTGGGGAGTTCTCCTGGCATCCTGGACAACATTCATCCCTCAAGCAACATCACCAAAACAGATTAAAGGGTCATTCATCACCGTTTGTGGGATCTTGCTGTGCTCAAATTGGCCGCTGCATTTCGTACATTACAACAGTGGCGACACATCAAAAGTACCTCATTGGCTGTGAAAGCACTTTGGGATGTTCTGAGGTTGTGAAAGGCGCTATATAAATGCAAGTTCATTTTTTAAAAATTCTTTTCATTTGCTGTTTGTGGGACAAGTTGGCCATTGTTTGACTGCAAAACAACAGAGACTACAATTCAAAAAGTTTGTTCGTTGCCTGTGAAAAGCTTTAAAGTGTCCTGAAGACGTGAATGATGCCAATACAAATGCAAGCTCTCCCTTTCTGTACAAAGGTAATTCCATGATCCGCAGGGAACGCACTTTGGTACGTCAATTGGCCCAAAATCAGGAGCTGCACGCCCACAATCTTCCGAGATGTGCTACCTGCAAACACTGCGCCCCATAAAATCGTAACCACAGCGTACACAGAGGGCTTTGACACTACACAGTGGGAATGTCCCGTTTAAAATTGAGTTCGAGCCTCCACTAAAACAGCAAACACAAAGGAATTTCAGGCAAGTGTGATATATTTCAAGTTGTTATGATCTGGAACGCACTGCCTGAAAGGGCGGTGGAAGCAGATTTAATAATAACCTTCAAAAGGGAATTGGGTAAATACTTGAAAAGGAAGAATTTGCAGGGATATGGGGAAAAAGCAGGGGAGGGGGAGTGGGTCTAAATCGGATAGCTCTTTCAAAGAGCCGGCACAGGTCCGACGGACCGAATGGCCAGCTTCTGTGATGTATGATATATGTGTGTTAAGCATTTGTACACTGTTACCCCACGGAGCAAGTTCAAGGCCAAGAAAGATCATCCTTGCTTGGACAACTGCCTCTGAGCTTGCCTCTGTGACCAACAGTCATGTTTACACTGCCGGAGCAGCTTGCACTGATAGGCACAAGTGGACTAGAGCCAGAGCCCAGAGCACATTTCTTTACACTGCGCCCCGAGTTATTAATTGCTTTGAGAAACAATTACACATGCGTTCTGATACAGACACTGGGTGGGATCCTGTCCAAGTCCTCTTACACAACCAATGTTTTCTCAGACTCTGCCAATAGAACATTTTTTTTGCTGATGTCGTTTGAAACCAGAAGCCCTGGGTGGGGGTGGAGGTGGGTGTTAGTGCAACAGACTTTAAATATAACATCAAGGCATGGCTGGCATTTTCCCTGGCAAATTAACAGTCTAGCACAAACAGAGTCCTGTGCTGACCCTCCCGCCCACCATTTCCCCACCCTCTCGGTAACACAGAGCACCGTGCTCCATAACTGCAGCAAGCTAAATCTCGCAAAGGCTAAAATCTGCTGCCGAGTTCGCTTTGAAAAGTGACCTGCAACATAGGGTTAACTCTCCTTTTTGTACAGACTCCCTCGCTGCGCTGACACATCACCTCTCCGAGGGGGGTGGGGGGGGGGGTGGGGGGAGGGGTAATTCCAGGTCTTTTGTTTGGTGCTGATTTCGCAATATATTAAAAACCACTTGTTTGCCTGTGAGTGGCAGCCTCTGTCGCGCGCACCCAGGATGGCACAATACGAGGGCGATCGACAGCTGCAAAGCAAGATGCCCCCTCAAAAAAAAAATAGCCAGCTTGTCTCCTGACAACTTTCCGCTGAGACAAGGATCCACCAGGAATGAAACCTGGCTGACTGTTTCCCTTGGATGACCTCCCCAGCTCTTGTGGGATTGCCAAGACTTCTTTCACAACAACTTTTCGCAAAGACGTCTCAAAGAGTCAGCTGAGAAGCATCGCACAAACCGGCCCAGGCTCATTCTGTTGGTCTTTTTTGTCTTGTCGACTGGAATGAATCGAGTGGATCAATTGTGAAAGTTGTTTTTTTTTTCTTTATGTTGTGCCAGGAATTGGACTAATTCTGGAATTTCCCCACATCTGGTGTTTATAGCGAACCAGTGAACCAAACGACAAAAGATTTGCCACAGGGTTCGCCTCTTACATAACATTTGGCCTCCACTGTTTGTTGACTTCATGTGGATTCAAGGCGGGGTAATTTCAAGATGTTGGCCTGGAGCCTGGACCCTCCCCACCCCCTCACTCCCCCACTTACCCCCCCCTCTCCCGCTCCACCCACAGCAGCGAAAACAGACTCTATTTGTGATTTCTCAACCAAGTCAGGCATAGCATGCTGGAATTTCAGATTTAAATCAACAGCTCCGGGTTGCTAATCCAGTACTGAAACTGCTACACTACAGCACCGTACAGTGCAAAAACCACAGTAGAGTACAGTGCAAACACCATGGTACCGTTTAGTGCAAACACTATTGTGCCGTATAGCGCAACACGTTGGAACATTCATGAGACTGACCCTCGAATAAATATATGTGCTTAATGGTATGTTAGCCTTGATTGCAAGGGGGTTGGAATATAAGATTAAGGAGGTCTTGCTGCAATTATACAGGACTCTGGTGAGACCACACTTAGTATGCTGTGTACAGTTTTGGTCTCCTTACCTGAGGAAGGATATACTTGCCTTAGAGGCGGTGCAACGAAGGTTCACTAGATTGATTCCTGGGATGAGAGGGATGTCCTATGAGGAGAGATTGAGTAGAATGGGCCTATACTCTGGAGTTTAGAAGAATGAGAGGTGATCTCACTGAAACATATAAAATTCTTAGAGGGCTTGACAGGGTAGATGCTGAGAGGCTGTTTCTCCTGGCTGGAGAGTCTAGAACTAGGAGTCATAGTCTCAAGATAAGGGGTCAGCCATTTGAGACTGAGATGATGAAAAATGTCTTCACTCAGAGGGTTGTGAATCTTTGGAATTCTCTACCCCAGAGGGCTGTGGATGCTGAGTCGTTGAGTATATTCAAGAATGAGATCGATAGATTTTTGGACACTAAGGGAATCAAGGGATATGGGGATCGGGCGGGAAAGTGGAGTTGACGTAGAAGGTCAGCCATGATCTTATTGAATGGTGGAACAGGCTCGAGGGGCCGTATGGCCGACTCCTGCTCCTATTTCTTATATTCTTATGTTCTGACATCACCGATCAGTATTGCCCATGAACAAAGCTGGTGCTGCCTGTGGAACGGTACTCCAGGAAGACTCAGTGGGGTCGATTTTCACCACCTTCGCCTGGGGATTCACAGGTCAGTAAGGGCCTTAAAATGGGGTCGGCATGCTTACTGCCCCATTACCACCGGCGATGTGGCCGGCTCCATTTGGTAAGGGAGCCGGCCGCTGGGTGTCCAAAGTGCCCACCTGTTCGAGGTCATAGGCCCCTTTTAGTACGGAACTCGGGAGTGCTGTGTACGTCATTGCCATTTTAGTTGGGAGCTGGTTGGAGCCAGCTCCACGGGCGATGGAACCCAAGTGGGTTCTGGAGATGCAGGAGGTGCACAAAACTAATCAGGACCGTGGCTGCCCCGTGACTCCCACCTCCTTCTGCGCTGTAGGATCCTGTGATCCCAAGTCAACAGAAAGGACAATCGGGCGAAGAGTGTAACGGGCGTACGGCCCACGTAGCCCGTTTCACAGCTCCCCGCCACCCCCCTCACCCACACCTCCCCCCACCCCCATCTCAAACAGCCACCCCTTCTCCCCACCTTTCTCCGAAGCTAATAGCAGAGGGACCTCAGCCGATGACCAGCTTGGGGGGGTTTTATTTGTTCATTGAACGTGCTGCATTGAGGTGGGGGGAGGGGGAGGGCGCGGGGCGGGGCGGGGGGGGGTGAAGGGTCGCTGCTTCGATCCGCAAAGATGCGTTTAACTTACTGCAGGCGTCCCCAGAGGCTCCGCTCTCTCCTGCAGCCCCACTTTCACATCCACGCGTCACACGTGAGTCCCAGAAGGACGTGGCACCATTTCACGCATGAGAGACAATTATTGTTTTTTTTTTAAACGTCTTTCTGTCCCGTCTGTCCCATTCTCAGATTCCGCCAGGAGGAAGCATCCAGGAGAATTGAGACTGAAAGTGGGACTCTGCATGTGTTAATGACACGTTTCTACGTGCAATCCTACTGTTAGCATCCTGATATTAATCGTTTTGTTTTTAGGTCAAAGGCAGCTGACTTTGATAATTCAGTTCTTAGTCTGTGTTTTATTTCCAGCTTTCCCCCCTTGTGTCCTGAATGCAACAGGTGAGGCTGCACAGTCGCTGGCATCGCTTCCGGTACCTCGCCCAAGCAACTATTCTTCCTGCAAGAGCCCGTTGAGTGCCATCAGGCAATTCGACTGTGGAGGCATCGCAGCCCAGTCTAAGCCCTGCCGTCCGCACTTTCTAGCCGCAGTCGCAGGATAGCGATCGGGAGCAGGAACCCTGGGATGATTTCCACAACCCCCTCCCCCCCTCCCCGCTGTGGGGACACGATTGTATCATCTCGACTGGCCCGGCCAGCTGATGACCCTATTTTATCAAGAAGCTCGACACCATCCAGGGCAAGGCAGCCCGCTCGATTGGCACCCCATCCACCACCCTAAACATTCATTCCCTTCACCACCGGTGCACCGTGGCTGCAGTGTATACCATCCAAAGGGTGCACTGCAGCAACTCGCCAAGGCTTCTTCAACAGCACCTCCCAAACCACCTAAAAGGACGAGAGCAGCAGGCACATGGGAACAACACCACCTGCACGTTCCCCTCCAAGTCACATACCATCCCGACTTGGAAATATATCACCGTTCCTTCATCGTCACTGGGTCAAAATCCTGGAACTCCCTACCTAACAGCACTGTGGGAGAACCTTCACCACACGGACTGCAGCGGTTCAAGAAGGCGGCTCACCACCACCTTCTCAAGTTGCAATTAGGGATGGGCAATAAATGCTGGCCTTGCCAGCGACGCCCACATCCCATGAACGAATAAAAAAAAAACTAAAAGAAAAAGCATACAAAAATGCAAAAAATAGCACAGATCCTGGCGACTGGGAGAGATACAAAGAACAGCAAAGGGCAGCAAAACAGAGCTACATAAAGGGAGTATGAAAAGAAATTTGCAAAGGATATCAAAATCAACACAAAATTCTTTTACAATTATATTAGGAGAAAGAGAGTTATCAAGAGCAAGGTGGGCCCCTGAAAAACTGATAACGGTGATATTGTAAATGAAAATAAGGAAATGGTGGGCATGTTAAATAATTACTTTGCGTAAGTATTTACAGTAGAGAAAGAGGAGTGCATGCCGGACACCCCAAGGAATCTAATTTTAAATCAGGGACAGGGACTCACCATAATTAACGTAAGCAAATTAACACTAATGAAGAAAATAATGGCTCTAAAGAGTGACAAATCCCCAGGACCAGGTGGTTTCCGTCCCAGGGTTTTAAAGGAAGTTGGTGAGAACATTGCAGAAGCTCTCTATCTTCCAAAGTTCTCTCGATTCAGGAACCGTTCCTTTAGATTGGAAAATTGCACCTGTCACTCCGCTATTTAAGATAGTTGAGAGGGGGAAACCAAGCAATTATAGACCAGTTAGCCTAACATCTGTTGTCAGGAAATTACTAGAATCTATAACTAAGGATAGAGTGAGTGAACACCTTGAAAATTTTCAGCTGATCAGAGAGCGCCAGCATGGATTTGTAAAGGAGAGGCCATGCCTGACGAACCTGATTGAGGCGATTAAAGTAGTGGAGAGGGGAATGTCTGTAGATGTTGTTTATATGGACTTCCAGAAGGCATTTGATTAAGTCCCTTATAAGAGACTTAGCTAAAGTTGAAGCTCATGGAATTGAGGGCAAATTATTGACCTGGTTAGGAAATTGGCTGAGCGACAGGAGACAGAGTGTAGGGATAATGGGCAGGTACTCAAATTGGCAGGATGTGACTGTTGGTGTCCCACAGGGATCTGTGTTGGAGCCTCAACTATTCACTGTATTTAGTAATGACTTAAATGACGGGATAGAGAGCTGCATATCCAAGTTTGCCGATTACACAAAAATAGGCAGTCTTGTAAGCAGTGTAGATGGAAGCATAACATTACAGAGAGAGATTAAGTGAATGGGCAAAACCGTGGCAAATGGATTTCAATGTGGGCAAGTGTGAGGTCATCCACTTTGGACCTAGAAAGGATAGAACAGAGTACTTTCTAAACGGTGAAAAGCTCGAAACAGTGGAGGTCCAAAAAGACTGAGATGTCCATGTACATAGATCACTAAAATGTTATGGACAGGTACAGAAAATAATCAAAAAGGCTAATGGAGTGCTGGCCTTTATATCTAGAGGACTAGAATACAAAGGGGTAGAAGTTATGCCAGTTATGCTACAGCTATACAAAGCCCTGGTTAGACCACACCCGGAGTACTGTGTTCAGTTCTGGACACTGCACCTTAGGAAGAATATATTGGCCTTGGAGGGAGTGCAGTGTAGATTTCTTAGAATGATACCTGGATTCCAAGGGTTAAATTATGAGAAGAGATTACGCAAACTAGGGTTGTATTCCCTGGAATTTACAAAATGAAGGGGTGATTTGATCAAAGTTTTCATGATATTAAGGGGAACTGATAGGGTAGATAGAGAGAAACTATTTCCGCTGGTTGGGGAGTCCAGGACTAGGGGACACAGTCTAAAAAGTAGAGCCAGGACTTTCAGGAGTGAAGTTAGGAAACACTTCTATACGCAAAGGGTGGTAGAAGTTTGGAACTCTCTTCTGCAAACCGCAGTTGATGCTAGCTCAATTGTTAATTTTAAATCTGAGATTGAGATTTTTGTTAACCAAAGGTATTAAGGGATATGGGGCTAAGGCGGGAATATGGAGTTAGGTCACAGATCAGCCATAATCTCACTAAATGGTGGAACAGGTTCGAGGGGCTAAATGGCCTACTCCTGTTCCTATGTTCCTATTTATATCCTTCCTTAGGGAAGGAGACCAAACTGTACACAGTATTCCAGGTGTGGTCTCACCAGAGCCCTGTATAATTGCAGCAAGACCTCCTTACTCTTATACTCCAACCCCCTTGCAATAAAGGCTAACCTACCAGTTGCCTTCCTAGTTGCTTGCTGTACCTGCATGTTAACTTTCTGTGATTCGTGTACAAGGACACCCAAATCCCTCTGACTGCCAACATTTCTTAGTCTCTCACCTTTTAAAAAATATTCTGCTTTTCTATTCTTCCTACCAAAGTGGATAATTTCATATTTCCCCACATTATACTCCATTTGCCACCTTCTCGCCCACTCACTTAACCTGTCTATATCCCTTTGCAGCCTCTTTGTGCCCTCTGAACAGCTTACTTTCCCATCTAGCTTTATATTGTCAGCAAACTTGGATACATTACACTCGGTCTCCTCATCTAAGTTATTGCTACATATTGTAAACAACCGAGGCCCAAGCACTGATCCTTGCGGCACCCCACTAGTTACAACCTGCCAACCTGAAAATGGCCCGTTTATTCCTACTTTCCGTTTTCTGTCTGTTAACCAATCCTCAATCCATGCTAATATATTACCCCCAACCCCATGAGCCCTAATCTTGTGTAACAACCTTTTGTGTGGCACCTTATCGAATGCCTTTTGAAAATCCAAATATACCACATCCACTGGTTCCCCCTTATCGACCCTGCTAGTTCCACCCTCAAAAAACCTCTAATAGATTTGTCAAACACAATTTCCCTTCATAAAACCATGTTGACTCTGCCTAATCATATTATGATTTTCTAAGTGCCCTGTTACTACATCCTTAATAATAGATTCTAGCATTTTTCCTACTACTGATATCAGGCTAATTATGAGCCTGAAGTGCGCAGCCCTCCATATTGGTAAAGGCCAAAAAATCAGCACATCCGAATAAAGGGCCTAATGACTGTTTGCAGCCCCCACGGCATGATTGGTTTGCCCTGAAGCAGCTGGCAGCGGCTGCACTCAGGAAAACCAGGCCGACATGCGGCCTAACAGGGTGTTCTTAAAGGGGCCTCCTGTTAGGCCGCACAACGGGAGTCACCATTGACCAGAAACTTAACTGGACCAGCCACATAAATACAGTGGCTACAAGAGCAGGTCAGAGGCTGGGTATTCTGCAGTGAGTGACTCACCACCTGACTCCCCAAAGCCTTTCCACCATCTACAAGGCACAAGTCAGGAGTGTGATGGAATACTCTCCACTTGCCTGGATGAGTGCAGCTCCAACAACACTCAAGAAGCTCGACACCATCCAGGACAAAGCAGCCCCCTTGATTGGCACCCCATCCACCACCCTAAACATTCACGCCCTTCACCACCGGCGCACCGTGGCTGCAGTGTGTACCATCCACAGGATGCACTGTAGCAACTCGCTGAGACTTCTTCGACAGCACCTCCCAAACCCGCGACCTCTACCACCTAGAAGGACAAGGGCAGCAGGCACATGGGAATAACACCACCTGCACGTTCCCCTCCAAGTCACACACCATCCCGACTTGGAAATATATCGCCATTCCTTCATCGTCGCTGGGTCAAAAAACTGGAACTCCCTACCTAGCAGCGCTGTGGGAGAACCTTCACCACACGGACTGCAGCGGCTCAAGAAGGCGGCTCACCACCACCTTCTCAAGGGCAATTAGGGATGGGCAATAAATGCTGGCCTTGCCAGCGATGCCCACGTCCCATGAATGAATAACAAAAAAACCAACAAGGTAAGTATTTGAAATATACTTAAAAGAAAGTGGAGCTGGAAGGAGGCAAGATTATTCCTCTTCACCCCAAATTATAAAAACGTGGGTTGCTGTCGCCCCCCTCTCCCCGATCGCTGCCGCTCTGCTCCCCCCTCCCCCGATCGCTGCTGCTCTGCCCCCACCCCCGCCCCTCCCAGGCCTCCTGTTCCGCTCCATCCCGACCACCTGAGGAAAGAGGAGGAGAAAGGTGACATAGATAACACCACTACCCCTTTAAGGATTGGACCAACAGTTGTGGGTGAAAGTTCACTGTCGAGGGCTAGTTTTTTTAAATTATTCGTTCACGGGATGTGGGCGTCGTTGGCGAGGCCGGCATTTATTGCCCATCCCTAATTGCCCTCGAGAAGGTGGTGGTGAGCCGCCTTCTTGAACCACTGCAGTCCGTGTGGTGACGGTTCTCCCACAGTGCTGTTAGTTTATATTGCCTCTCCTCATTCTTCCTACCAAAATGAATCACTTCACACTTCTCTCCGTTAAATTTCATCTGCCATTTCACCACTCTGTCTATGTCCTCTTGATGTCTGTTACTACCCTCCTCACTGTTTAATACATTTCAGTGTCATCTGCAAACTTTGAAATTATGCCCAGTATATCCAGGTCCAGGTGGTCATCAGTAGATATCAAATATTCCGGTCAATAGCGACCCCCCCAAGACGCTGAGGGTAAAGACATAACAGGCTTTAATGACGTAACTCACAACAAAGCACGTTGTCGTGTTAATCGCGCATGATAGAAGTCTATAAAATAATGAGGGGCATAGATAAGGTGGATAGTCAAAATCTTTTCCCAAAGGTAGGGGAGTCTATAACGAGGGGGCACAGATTTAAGGTGAGAGGGGAGAGATACAAAAGGGTCCAGAGGGGCAATTTTTTCACTCAAAGGGTGGTGAGTGTCTGGAACGAGCTGCCAGAGGCAGTAGTAGAGGCGGGTACAATTTTGTCTTTTAAAAAGCATTTGGACAGTTACATGGGTAAGATGGGTATCGAGGGATATGGGCCAAGTGCAGGCAATTGGGACTAGCTTAGTGGTATAAACTGGGCGACATGGACATGTTGGGCCGAAGGGCCTGTTTCCATGTTGTAACTTCTATGATTCTATGATGAAAGTGACCCACGGTCCTCCTTCCTGCAACCAACAAAGGAGACTTGCCAATTTTTTTTAAATGACGACAATTAGAAGCAATTTTAACTTAAGCCGCCTGTCGGGAAACTGACGGGATCGGGTGCAACGTTGGTTTGACACCCCGTCCGATTTTACTCTCCGTTGGAATCGTTGGAGAGTAATATTGGGCGGGGTGTAAAACCAGCGTTCCACCCTCTCCCATGGGAATCTCCCATCCAGCCAGCTGGGTTAAAATGACCCCCATTTGTCCCTTTCATTTAAATTTTAACTTCTGCTTTTTTTTCCCCTGTGAGTTTTGGGGGATTTTTTTTTTGGTTAGCTGGTGAACACTGATGACTTCCTCAGGGGGGATTAACTGTGAGAAATGACCAAGCCTGACAGTTTGGAGGAGGGAAATTAAAACACGCAGATGAAATGAGGCACCCTGAGTTACAGACTGCAACTCTGCTGATATTAATCGAGCTCTGGTACACCGTGGGACTAAGTAATTCCTTTAAGTGTGCTCTCTAATATTGCAGTTAACACTCGCTGCTAAAACAAAAATATTTGTGGGGGTGGGGTAGGGATAATAATGAGAATAACAGTTACAAAAACATCCTTGGTTGTTTTACAAAAATGTTTTTGAGAATTCCTCGATAAGAGATAATTGTCAAGAAGTGGAAAGGTTTTTGGACTGTTTGTTCCCCCGTCCTCCCATCCTCCTCCTGCTCTGAAAATGTTGACTCTTGCACAGATCCCTGAAGGTTGGGCCCCCATCCCCCACTAAGTGTGAGTCTAGATAGTGTGCGTTGACTGGCTGTTCCACCATGGAGTGCGTCACAGCCAGGTCCCCTCCTCCGAAGTTGGCGCACTAGCCTTTCCAGCCGGAGTCACTGGAGAACGATCGGGGAGTGGGGGTTCTCAGCCGAGTTTCTTTCCCTCCACTGTTCATCAACCGTGGGGGCCACAGAGGTCAGTCGTAGCCCCCTTACTGTCACCCAGCTGGGAGCAGCTATCGAGACATTAATAACTTGATTAATTCACCTACATAGGTCTGATTGGCAGTCGTCCAAAAAGGTCGACAGCTGGCGAGTGGAAGGAGTGATTTGTAGCTCCCCCAGTGGCCTTGCCTCGCAGTGGAGTGCTGAACCAGACAGACCAGAAGTTCCCTAATTCAAGCTCCAGAAGTTGAGAGCAGGCAGCCGTCAACTTAGCAGGAGCAGGCGAAGATGTGCAAACCAACGGTTGATTGCGATTCCAACTCTTCCTGCAAGTCAACACGCAGATCAACTATTAACACTGTTTGTTTAGTCTAAACCCATGTTTGTCTTGCACCAGGAAACCCCAGTGGGGCTGATCATCCCACAGCAGGTGATACGGCCTCCTTCTTGCCCTCCGACCTCTTTCCTAGCTAGCACCTGCCACACCAGCGCCATAATGACACATTCCTGTCTTGTCAGAATGTGACTGCCCGCTGAACTTGGACATAATCTTTCACACGACTTGAATATCGTTGACACCAGCTGTCGGATGGTTCAGTTTGTACTGAGGATTATTAGTTGAGGATCAAGTGGCTGGTGGAATGCCGTTAACCGCAGCAAGCTCCCTGATTAATACGTCCCTTCATTTTCCATTGCTGTCCACCCCCATTTTATCGGCCATTGTCAGTCCAACCGAGCAGTGCAGCCCTGGTACTGAGAGGACGAGACATGATGGCATTGCCTAAACAACCAACGGCAACACCTATCGTTAATGGTCGTGCGTAGTGGTCCGGTGAAGACCACCCAGACGGTTTTCCCTCTCCCCCTCCCACATCCCCGGCGGAGAGACACCCCGCATCTGCTCTCCTCCTCGGGAAGCCCCACTCCAGAGACTTGGGTTTTTAACCCTTCTCTCTGAGTGAGAATGCCAAAGTAATTCCATTTGGCGCCCAATTAATTTCAGCCGCTGACCTCACGCTCACTACAAGTGAGACTGGCAAAAACTTGTTTCACGTAAAACTTTTATAACCAGTGAACAGAGGGGGAAAAGAAGAAAGACTTGCATTTATATAGCGCCTTTCACAACCTCAGGACGTCCCAAAGCGCTTTACGGCCAATTAAGTACTTTTAAAGTGTAGTCACTGTTGTAATGTAGTATTGGTAGAAGTGCCCACCGCACAGTCCTCGTGGAGACGAAGTCCCGTTTTCGCACTGAGGACACCATCCAATGTGTTGTGTGGCACTACCACCGTGCTAAATGGGATAGATTCAGAACAGATCCAGCAGCTCAAAACTGGGCATCCATGAGGCGCTGTGGGCCATCAGCAGCAGCAGAATTGTATTCCAGCACAATCTGTAACCTCATGGCCCGGCATATTCCTCACTCTACCATTACCAACAAGCCAGGGGATCAACCCTGGTTCAATGAGGAGTGTAGAAGAGCATGCCAGGAGCAGCACCAGGCGTACCTAAAAATGAGGTGCCAAGCTGGTGAAGCTACAACACAGGACTACAAGCATGCTAAACAGCGGAAGCAGCAAGCTATAGGCAGAGCTAAGCGATTCCACAACCAGCGGATCAGATCAAAGCTCTGCAGTCCTGCCATATCCGGTCGTGAATGGTGGTGGACAATTAAACAAATAACGGGAGGAGGACGCTCCCTGAACATCCCCATCCTCAATGATGGCAAAGACCAGCACGTGAGTGCAAAAGACAAGACTGAAGCGTTTGCAAGCATCTTCAGCCATAAGTGTCGAGTGGATGATCCATCTCGGCCTCCTCCCAAGATCTCCACCATCACAGAAGCCAGTCTTCAGCCAATTCGATTCACTCCACGTGAAATCAAGAAACAGCTGAGTGCACTGGATACAGCAAAGGCTATGGGCCCTGACAACATCCCGGCTGTAGTACTGAAGACTTGTGCTCCAGAACTAGCCGCGCCTCTAGTCAAACTGTACAGCTACAACACTGGCATCTACCCGACAATGTAGAAAATTGCCCAGGTATGTCCTGTCCACAAAAAGCAGGACAAATCCAATCTGGCCAATTACCGCCCCATCAGTCTACTCTCAATCATCAGCAAAGTGATGGGAGGTATCGTCGACAGTGCTATCAAGTGGCATTTACTTGCCAATAACCTACTCAGCGATTCTCAGTTTGGGTTCCGCCAGGACCACTCGGCTCCAGACCTCATTACAGCCTTGGTCCAAACATGGACAAAAGAGCTGAATTCCAGAGGTGAGGTGAGAGTGACTGCCCTTGACATCAAGGCAGTATTTGACAGTGTGGCACCAAGGAGCCCTAGTAAAATCGAAGTCAATGGGAATCAGGGGGAAAACTCTCCAGTGGCTGGAGTCATACCTAGCACAAAGGAAGATGGTAGTGGTTGTTGGAGGCCAATCATCTCAGCCCCAGGACATTGCTGCAGGAGTTCCTCAAGGCAGTGTCCTAGGCCCAATCATCTTCAGCTGCTTCATCAATGACCTTCCCTCCATCATAAGTTCAGAAGTGGGGATGTGCGCTGATGATTGCACAGTGTTCAGTTCCATTCGCAATGAAGCAGTCCGTGCCCGCATGCAGCAAGACCTGGACAACAGCCAGCCTTGGGCTGATAAGTGACAAGTAACATTTGTGCCAGACAAGTGCCAGGCAATGACCATCTCCAACAAGAGAGAGTCTAACCACCTCCCCTTGACATTCAACGGCATTACCATCGCCAAATACCCACCATCAACATCCTGGGAATCACCATCGACCAGAAACTTAACTGGACCAGCCACATAAATACTGTGGCTACAAGAGCAGGTAGAAGCTGGGTGTTCTGCAGCGAATGACTCACCTCCTGACTCCCCAAAGCCTTTCCACCATCTACAAGGCACAAGTCAGGAGTGTGATGGAATACTCTCCACTTGATTGGTGCTCCAACAACACTCAAGAAGCTCGACACCATCCAAGACAAAGCAGCCCGCTTGATTGGCACCCCATCCACTCATTTAAACATTCACTCACCCCACCACCAGCACACCGTGGCTGCAGTGTGTACCATCTACAAGATGCACTGTAGCAACTTGCCAAGGCTTTTCTGACAGCACCTCCCAAACCCGCGACCTCTACCACCTAGAAGGACAAGGGCAGCAGGCGTATGGGAACACCACCACCTGCACATTCCCCTCCAAGTCACACACCATGCTGACTTGGAAATATATCACTGTTCCTTTATCGTCGCTGGGTCAAAATCCTGGAACTCCCTACCTAACAGCGCTGTGGGAGAACCTTCACCACACGGACTGCAGCGGTTCAAGAAGGCGGCTCACCACCACCTTCTCAACGGCAATTAGGAATGGGCAATAAATGCTGGCCTTGCCAGCGATGCCCACATCCCATGAATGATTAAAAAAAAACACAGCAGCCAATATGCGCACAGCAAGGTCCCACAAACAGCAAAGTGATAAATGACCAGATAATCTGTTTTGATGATGTTGGTTGAGGGATCAATATTGGCCAGGGCACTGGAGAGAACTCTTCTTTGAAATAGTGCCATGGGATCTTTTACATCCATGTGAGAGGGCAGATAGGACCTCAGTTTAACATCTACATCCAAAAGACAGCACCTTCAACAGTGCAGCACTCACTCAGTTGTACACTGGAGTGTCAGTCTAGATTTTGTGCGCAAGTATCTGGAGTGGAACTTGAACCTACAACTTTCTGACTCACAGGCAAGAGAGCTACCCATTGAGCCATGGCTGACACCTTTGGACCTGTCACTCAACTGATCTCTGGATCCCAACGGTGAAAGGACTGTGTGGTACCCAGTCACCTGTCAAATATTCCTTGACTCATGGCTATCGTTGAATGAATCTTACCCATCAGAGAAAAGAAATAGTTATATTACTGCTTTTGGTAGAGAATTACTGATGCAGTAACCCTGAGGCTAATTAGCGTTCTGGAAATTAAACCAGTCATTGAAGCATGATTTGATGAAAAGTTTGGAAAACAAACTGAAGCTTTTCTAAAGCTGGTATCAGTGAAAGGACCATAAGCTGCATTTTTGCATTTTCGATGGCAGATCCATGAGGGGAGAAGTAGATGGCCTTGTCATCGACAGACTTTGTAATATCAACAACACAAAGGTTTCTGCAAAGTTTGCAACGTAATATGTTTACCAACTGCATTATTTTCTCAAGATCAATGACTAACTAGTTCTGGGTAATATTAATCTTTCAGCCTGCACCTGGCTCAATGCTTCATGTGGTAATTTGCTTTGTTGAGGGATATTTTCATCAGGTAAGTTCTGCTGTGTCTATTTTTTTGGGTGAATTTTGCACTTGTCCAGGTGAAGGATGTCAGTGCTGGGGAGTAGGATTTCAGGCACCCAGTGTCAGCTACGAGCACTCCCAGATCAGGTACCACAAGAGTTAACCTCAGAGTGAAGCTCCCTCTGTTCTGTGCCAATAACATACTTCAACCCCAACTTCAGAAGAGTGGCCCCCGCTAACAACTGTGTGTCACCTTTCCATTTTCCTCATCGGCCATCTCCTTCCTTCCTGGAGTAAGATTGCCAATTTAGCACCAATTAATGCCAAACTAAGGACAGTGCTGTAGATCCATGCATACTAGGATCTGGGTTAAGACTGTCCAAACTCATTTCTCATAAGACTCTTACATGAAACTGAGAAGAAACCCTCATCCCATTGGTCTAGTTTGGTTTTGATCTCGGGGCCATAAATATAAGATAGTCACTAATAAATCCAATAGGGAATTCAGGAGAACCTTCTTTTACCCAGAGAGTGGTTGGAATGTGGAACTCACTACCACATGGGGTAGTTGAGGTGAATAGCACAGATGCATTAAGGGGAAGCTAGATAAACACATGAGGGAGAAAGGAATAGAAGGTTATGCTGATAGGGTGAGATGAAGAGGGATGGGAGGAGGCTCGTGTGGAGCATAAACACTGGCATGGACCAGTTGACAATTGTAAACAATTTTACAACACCAAGTTATAGTCCAACAATTTTATTTGAAATTCACAAGCTTTCGGAGGCTTCCTCCTTCCTCAGGTGAATTTCCACAACATTCACCTGAGGAAGGAGGAAGCCTCCATCACCGGCATCTCCACATCATGGACCAGTCGGACTGTTTCTGTGCTGTAAATTCTATGTAAAAATTTTATATAATTTCATGTAATTGGGGGACAAGAACACAGGAGAGGAATTTTCCAGAGTACTTTTTCCTTTATTGGCCCTGTTTTTTTTTGTCGCTCTCAGGAGATTACATGGCTGTGGGAGGGCGGTGGGGGGAGGGGGCGGGGGGGTGGTGGGGGGGAAAGTCCAGTCAGATGCTCCGACCTTCATGGTGTGATGAACCAACTGGTCTTTTCCTGCCCGTCAATTTTGTACGTTCGTAGGTGGAACCATCCGACGATCCTGCTGTGCTCAGTAACATTACCCAACAATCCTTTTTTTTTTGACGTGACAGCCTGGGAATGTCTCGAATGTTTAGCGGACATTCAAGGTTATTATTTAAAAGAAATAAAAGCCCATTTTCTGTTTCGGTTCTGTGTTTCACGATGTGGAGTTAAAAACGGAATTTCACCATCAGCCAAGCAAACTTCAGAATTCCAGCCACAGTTTGACTCTGTCTCGTTTTGGACTTGGCAAAAAAAAAATGCCAAGCCCTGGCACTCATTACCCTGGCACGGGGCAGGCAGACTTCATGTTTACTATTTGATGACAATTCCTGTTCACGTCTGGGCTGTTGCCTTGTGTTTTTTTTGAGTCCTGTACAGATTTTGAGAATCACTGCCCCAGGGAATCAATTACATAGAATTACATCGAATACAGCACAAAAAAAACAGCCATTCGGTCCAACTGGTCCATGCCGGTGTTTATGCTCCACACGAGGCTGCTCCCACCCCTCTTCATCTAACCCCATCAAAGAATCCTTCTATTCCTTTCTCCATCATGTGTTTATCTAACTCCCCCTTAAATGCATCTGTGTCAAGGATTATTGGAAGACTCTCTAGCGATGTCGACAACCCCAGGGGAGGCTGCAAAGGGTTGATGTTCCTGAACCATGTTAAAGCAAGTCCTAAGGGTACTGTCAATGATGCCCGACTCTGCTCAGTCAAGTCTGGGCATGCAATGTTCAGTAAATCAGTACAAAGTGCTTTCACCGTTTCAAATTCAATTCATCTTAAATAAGGTCAATTAAATGAAGCGTTTTTTAAATTTCTCCTTGAATTTTCTCTCCTGAACATGTTGGCATACAGTCCCACCAGTGCAGGCTGGCCTCCAGTACACGGGCTATTCTTCATGTAAAGAAAGAAAGAAAGATGCATTTATATAGTGCTCTCAGGACGTCCTAATTTCTTTTTACAGCCAATGAAGTACTTTTGAAGTGTAGTCACTGTTGTATCGTAGGAAATGTGATGACCAATTTGCACACAGCAAGGTCCCACCATCAACATTGTGATAATGAACAGATAATCTGTTTTAATGATGTTGGCCAAGGGATAAATATTGGCCAGGACACCGGGGAGAACTCCCCTGCTCTTCTTTGAAATAGTGCCATGGGATCTTTTACGTCCATCTGAGAGGGCAGACGGGACCTCGGTTTAACGTCTCATCTGAAGGACGGTGCCTCTGACAGCGCAGTGCTCCCTCAGTACTGACAGGTGTCAGCCCAGATTAAATGCTCAAGTCTCGGGAGTGGGGCTGGAACCCACAACCACAGAACGAGAGTGCTACCAACTGAGCCACGGCTGACACCAGGCGTGATCGCAATGAGTGTTGCCAGGCTGTTTGACCGAGTCGGGGGAAAAAGGGAGGGACTGAGAGCTGAGCCTGATATTACCCTCACCTTACATCCAGCAGGAGTCATCGGACAGCAATTAGGAGTAAGAACCCTGGCTGATATCCCCCCTCCACATCCCCCCATAACCATGCAAGATCTCTATGGTTGCATGTAGTACCTGTTGATCTGGAGTTGCTGCAGTCTGATTTTGTTGATTCTGGGCTGAACAGGACTGTGGTACACTTAACTTTCCTATATTACAACAGTGACTACATTTCAAAAGTACTTCATTGGCTGTAAAGTACTTTGCAACATCCTGAGGTTGTGAAAGGCACTGTATAAATGCAAGTTCTTTCTTTAACCCTAAAATGCCATTGCCAGTGGCACCATTCTCAACAAGGGGGCATTATTACTTCAGGTGGCGCACAGTACCACCTCGTGCGGTGGATTTTAATTTGCCCCGTGTTCTATCACTACGGACCAACTGCTCACCTTGCCTGTTCGGTACGGTTTTGGCATCGCAGTCCTGTTCACAGCTTCCCACGGGCACCGAGGAAGGTCTAGGGCTGGAATCAATCGAACTCGCAATCGTGACTTTTCAGCCAACTTTAAGTAGCGGCTCTCCCCATCCCTCAGTGGGTAAACAAATCATCCAGCATGTTAGTGGGCCACGGAGACTAGGAGGTTTCCTGGTGCTCAGTTGACCAGTGGAGTAGCTGGGTTGCAACAGTTCCCCATAGTTCATCTGGGCTCTGAAGGGGAGGAGCAACAATCAGGCCGGCTTCCTGTTATTGATCACTATCCAGTGCCTCCTGCTGGAATATGTGGGTACGGACAGAATCGATGACCCCCCGCCCCCCCCCCCCCAACAGTAAAATAGCCTGTCGACATTTGATTTTTGCGTTCACATGTGAAAGGGGCTTACACGCGTGTAGTTGTGTTAGTGTGAAGGGGGCTTGCACGTGTGTAGTTGTGTTAGTGCGAAGGGGGCTTGCAGGTACGTAGTTGTGCTAGTGTGAAGGGGCTTGCACGCGGTTGTTGTGTTAGTGTGAAGGAGGCTTGCACGTGTATTGTTGTGCTACTGTGAAGGGGGCTTGCAGGTGTCCAGTTGTGTCAGTGTGAAGGGGGCTTGCACATGTGTAGTTGTGTCAGTGTGAAGGGGGCTTGCACGTGTGTAGTTGTGTCAGTTGTGCATGCGTGTACTTGTGTTAATGATGTCGCCAGTAATTTGAGATTCATCCCATGATGTAAATCGCATGGACGAGTATTCTCAGCACATTGAAGAACTGCTTCGATTCCTTGATATAAACATTGCATCGGTGCCATCAGCTTAAGGGGGCCGTAAACCTGACTTTGTTTAAGAACATGCATCATGACACTAAACTGCATCTCAAAGGACCATCCCTTTCTGCATTGCACCTTTGTGTGAAAATGGCGCCCCCGTCTTCTCCCCTTAAACACATTTTCCAAGAACAGGCAGGGGCTCGTCTCTCTAGAAAAGAGAAGGCTGCGGGGTGACCCATTAGAAGTCTTTAAAATTATGAAAGGGTTCGATAGGGTAGATATAGAGAAGATGTTTCCACTTATGGGGGAGACTAAAACTAGGGGTCAGGAATATAAAATAGTCACTAATAAACCCAATAATGAATTAGGGAGCATCTTCGTCACCCAGAGAGTGGTTAGAATGTGGAACTCGCTACCACAAGGAGTAGTTGAGGCGAATAGCATAGATGCATTTAAGGGGAAGCTAGATAAACACATGAGGGAGAAAGGAATAGAAGGATATGCTGATAGGGTGAGATGAAGTAGAGAGGGAGGAGGCTCGTGTGGAACAGAAACACCGGCATAGACCAGTTGGGCCGAATGGCCAGTTTCTGTGCTGTACATTCTACGCAATCCTGTGTATCCTCTTCACAAACTGAGCGCCACTTTCAAACTGTGCTGACACCAGATAAAGACGGGGAGCCCACACTGGCTGCGGCAGCCAGCTGCTGTGTTTCCTTTTTAGAGCAGAGTGGTGTTCCGATATTGGGGATGTATTAAGAAGGGTCAGGTGCCTGCCCTGTTGGCTGAAACCTTGTTTGCAGTTTGATCGTATTACAGTTTTAGGTTTTTACAGAACTGTTTCTTCTCACTCATAGGTTTTACAGCAGTTCCCAGAAGCCGGCCTAATCCCCGATGATCCGGAAGCTGTAATCTGCCCTTGTAGCATTGTGTGGCCCAAAGATTAACACCTACCCTGCCCGCAGCAATCGGCTTACTGGATTTAACATACCACGCACAACTTAAACTGACAGATATAGAATTATAGGCTCTGAAATTCCTAGTCACATGATAGACCTCCATAAGGACAATTACGTGGGACTCCCACCCCCACAGTGGAGCTCACGCTGACCCCATTTATAAATCCTGGGATCAACTCATTTCAACATTTCTGGGCAAGTGCCCCGCCAGCAACCGCCTACTTACGCTGGAAAGCCCAGATGGCCGAGGCAGTACTTAAAGGTGCAGCGTTCAGGATTTAAAGCTGGACTGCTCTCAAAGCAGAACCGGCACACAGCAATTTGAAACCATGGATCCAAAAAGGAACCAGGAAGAAGAGCCTGAAACTTCTGGGAGAGTCGTGGGTTCTAACTGATATTAGGCACAACGGGGGTGGGGGAGTGGAGGGAGGGTGTGGAATAATGGGAATGGGTGACAAGGGATCTGCCAATACTGCGGATAGGACCATTTGGAGAAAAGCAGCACAGGTAACGAGTGGCATCTCCCTAAACTCCTCTCTCCAATGCAGGATGAGATTTAATGACCTCACAAGATCAGCAAAGGTCAGTATGATGGCTGCAAGCTGCCATTAAGGTATATTTGGGATATTTCATTCAGTCGACCGAGATTTACCCTACAATTGCATTCGCAAATCGAAGGGTAGCACTCTGTGCACTAAATGAACTGTGGTGACACTTGCTCATGGAAATAGCTGATAGAAATTAAATGGTCTTAAATTAAGAGGTGCCAGTTGTGGCTGAGTGTGGTAGCACTCTTGCCTCTGAGTCAGAAGGTTGTGTGGATCAATTCCTACTTCCAGAGATTTGAGCACAAAATCCAGGCTGACACTTTCAGTGCAGTACTGAGGGAGTGCTGCACTGCCGTCTTTCAGATGTGATGTTAAATTGAGACCACAGGAAGGAGGTGGCACTTCCAACAGTGCAGCATTCTCTCAGTACTGCACTGAAATGTCAGCCTGGATTATGTGCTCAAGTCTCTGGAGTGGGATTATGAACCCACAATCTTCTAACTCAGAGGCAACTGTGCTACCCGCTGAGCCTTAAGAAAGTCCAGAAGCACCAAAGCAAAGTGTAGCATCCCCAACCGCTGTCTTGAGATATGCTGATCAAACCAGGAATGTTCCTAATCTAAAGGGCTTAGTGATACACCAGGGTGTACTTACCTGGTAAGGCACTACTTACTGCGGTTACTGTATTTGTTATAACTAGATTAAAATTCATAGGGCAATAAACATGCTGTGCAATCTTCCAGAAGCAGCTTTCTTTCAAACACCAACACGTGTTTTGCGCTGCAGACCCTGTTCTTATGTGCAATTCACGGAAGAAATGCTGGCAAGAATCGTAAAAGTTATTCCAAGAATCACCTGTTGGATCCTGTTTTCATTACACAAACCAAAGGCTTGGTGCCAAATTTTTTAGTACCTACAGGAGTCATGTGCTGCGACCAGTTTCATATGCACAACATCTCTTTTGATCTTTGAAGTGTCTAATGCATGTTTTTGACAAAATGTATCGTAATTGATACTATAACACCTCCAGATGGCAACTCGCCTCTCCAAATATTTGTTGGAAGCTTAATTAGACAGCCAAAAAAAAATTACACATTGCATGGAACTCAATTGCTAGTGTTTCATACGTTTGGAGTGCTACAATCAATGAGGAACTACAGAAAGTGGAGTGCTGCAAGGATCGGTGCTTGGGCCTCAGCTATTTACAATCTGTATTAATGATTTAGATGAAGGGACCGAGTGTAATGTATCCAAGTTTGCTGACAATACAAAGCTAGGTGGGAAAGTAAGCTGTGAGGGGGACACAAAGAGTCTGCAAAGGGAAATAGACAGGTTAAGTGAGTGGGCAAGAAGGTGGCAGTTAGAGTATAATGCGGAGAAATGTGAGTTTATTTGGTAGAAAGAATAGAAAAACAGATTATTTTTTAAATGGTGAGAAACTATTAAACGTTGGTGTCCAGAGGGATTTGGGTGTCCTTGTACATGAAACACAGAAAGTTAACATGCAGGTACAGCAAGCAATTAGGAAAGCAAATGATATGTTGGTCTTTATTGCAAAGGGGTTGGAGTATAAAAGTAAGGAAGTCTTGCTGCAATTACATAGGGCTTTGGTGAGAGCACACCCTGAGTACTGTGTACAGTCTTGGTCTCCTTATCTAAGGAAGGATATACTTGCCTTAGAGGTGATGCATTGAAGGTTCACTAGATTCATTCCAGGAATGAGAGGGTTGTCCTGTGAGGAGAGATTGAGTAGAATGGGCCTATACTCTCTGGAGAATGAGAGATGATCTCATTGAAACATATAATGATTCTGAGAGGACTTGACAGGGTAGATGCTGAGAGGTGTTTCTCCTGGCTGGAGAGTCTAGAACTAGAAGGCATAGTCTCAGTATAAGAGGTTGGCCATTTAGGACTGAGATGAGGAGAAATTTCTTCACTCAGAGGGTTGTGAATCTTTGGAATTCTCTACCCCAGAGGGCTGTGGATGCTCCGTCGTTGAGTATATTCAAGATTGAGATTGATAGATTTTTGGACTCTAAGGGAATCAAAGGATATGGGGATCAGGTGGGAAAGTAGAGCTGAGGTTGAAGATCAGCCATGATCTTATTGAATGGCGGAGCAGGCTCGAGGGGCCCTATGGCCGACTCTTCCTCCTATTTCTTATGTTCTTAAAGAAAGAAAGAATTTGGATTTATATAGCGTCCTATCATGTCCTCAGGAAGTCCAAAAGTGCAATCACAGCAGCCAATTTTCATACAGCAAGATCCCACAATCAGCAAATAAGGTGAATGACCAGTTAATTTGTTGGTTGAGGGAGGAATGTTGGCCAAGGCACCAGGAAATTCATGTGAACATCAGAAAGGAGATTTTCCTTTCTTGGAGAACACTCAGTCCCCAAGTACAATGAAAAGCAGGAAGTTCCCTGCTCTTCTTCAAATAGTACGATGGGATCTTTAATGTTCACCTGAACAGGATATGGCCTCAGTTGAACGTCTCATCGAAAATATGACACCTCCGACAACGCAGCACTCTCTCACTACTGCACTGAAGCGTCAAGTTAGATTACATGCTCAAATCCACAGTGGGACTCAAACCCACAATCTCCTGACTTAGGGACAACAAATCTTTAGGAAGATTGTGCATTATTATTAGTATGAAGTGGGCCATCAGGAGTATTCATACCAGCCCTCAGAAGACATTCTCAAGGACTGGCGAGGCTTGTGCAATTTGGAGCAAGTGTTCTCTTCCTTTGAATCTGTCCTCCGAGAGGAATTGCTTGAGATTCCTACAAGTGGCTCAATTAGTCAACGCGCTGAATGATTTACCACCAAGTCACATCGATCACAAGGTCCCAGATTCGGATTTTATGCTCAATTAGGAGATCTCAGCTGGAGTAACAGTTTGGAGACTACATTTCCCTGGCCGAGGGAGGGGGGGATCTATCAGTCAAGTTGACCCCTGCTACAAAGTTCATGTTTGTGAACACCAGAGAGAAGATTTTCCTCTCATGGAGAACACTCAGTTCCCAGGCACAATGAAGAGGAAATGGTCTCCGTCCCATTTAGGTTTCTCTCCCCTCTCTGGTATCACTCTATCACCAGAATGAAACCGGGACTAAAAGGGTTAAATTATGAGGACAGGTTGCATAGACTAAGATTATATTCCCTCGGGTATAGACAATTAAAGGGTGATCTAATTGAGGTGTTTAAGATGATTAAAGGAGTTGAGAGGGTAGATAGAGAGAAACTATTTCCTCTGGTGGGTGAGTCCAGAACAAGGGCTATAACCTTAAAATTAGGCCGTTCAGGGGTGATGTCAGGAAGCATTTCTTCACACAAAGGGCAGTGGGAATCTGGAACTCTCTCCCCCAAAAAGCTGTTGAGGCTGGGGGTCAATTGAAAATTTCGAAACTGAGATTGATAGATTTTTGTTAGGCAAGGGTATTAAGGTATACAGAACCAAGGTGGGTAGATGGAGGTAAGATACAGATCAGCCATGATCTAATTGAATGGCGGAACAGGCTCAAGGGGCTGAATGGCCTCCTCTTGTTCCTATGTTCCCTTCTGCCAGGATGATCTTTAGGCTTGGGGACCTTCTCTTGAACAGCAGCCAGTAGACCTCTGATGCTGAAGGGCCAGGGGTGCAGAATCAGGCCTCAAGACTCCTTTCCTGCCCCACTGAGCCCAGTGCAAGGTCTTGCTGGGGGTGGGCATGTGCCAGGAGTGCACCCAGACCATACAAATTAACCTCGGGTCAGGAAAGTCAAAGGCATCGCTCATCTTTCAGACAAAGCGCATCTCAGGTACTCTACATCCGCCAGACGCCCATTGGGGACCCAGGCCGCAGGTGAAGACAAAATCCAACTCTGTTGTGATGACCCCTCCCCTCTTGATCAAATAGCTTGTCAACATTCATGCATGACTACTTGAATTAAGTGCAGGAGATCAGTTTGGTTCACAAGGGGTGAGAGTGTAAAGATAATGGGGAGGGAGGGGGGTGCAGAATGGCTATAAGTTGTGCAGTTAGCATCAGTTGGCAGATTTTCATAAATCATCGCTCCCCACCATGGATTATTTACATAGTTACTGCATCATCTATCATGTCATGACTTGACTTTAGTCATAGGTATCTTGTGAGGGACCTTATTGAATGTTTCTCGAAGGTCAGAGCACAGACTATCAACTTTATTAGAAGTTATCCACCAACTTTATGAGAAGTTCTTGGAACTGTGGGGCCTGGTATTCCCTCTAAGGTTAATGTGTGTCTCAGTACCAACTCCTGCAAACTGCCCAAGTCAATATGAGCCAATATTTGAGAACAAGGAAAACTCAATAATTTGTCCGGCATCTGAGAGAGGTGCAACATTGTCCCTCCACAAACTTGATGTCATCTAAGAATTTATTGGTTTTATTGGTTAATCCAAAAGGGATAAACTCTATGTCCAACATTCGAAGGTCAGGGGAGGTAGCCTCGAGGCCTCAGTAGAATAGACGACAATGCAAGTGCTCTCAGAGCGCACCCATGCACAAGCCCCGTCAGCCAAAGGAAAAATGTGTAGGCTAATTATGTTTTTTTTTCTTTAGGCAGCTGAGCCCCTGCCTCCCCTCCTGCTGCAGAAAGCCCCCCAAGGCCAGTCGCAGCAAGTCTTTGCCCCCAACTTAAGTCTGGCTTGACTCTCCAACGGAGACTGGGGAACCCACCTCCTGCGCGTAAATTATCCCAGAGCTGGAAATATGGCTGGGCTCAGGGGCACACGGGAAGTCCTGTCCTTGTGGAGAACTTCCCTCCCCCAATTAGAAAGCCTGAGCCAAAATATCGGCAGGGCCCAGTGAACTAAGGGTAGGTGTGTAGCATAGCCAAGACCAACCCTGTTCTCATTTGACTTTTCCAGCAGGGCTTACCAGGAGTGGGAACCCTGGGCGATTTTTTTTTTCCTCTTCATAACGTGGGGATCTAAGGCCTAGTCCCATCAACGCCCAGAGGAGATCGTCAGAGGGCATCGTACCTGGAACCTCCCTGGTCTATGGAGTAAAGTTCTACGCTGGGCTATGAACTGAACCATCTGAGAAGCAAACTGTAGGTTCTTAAAATGGTTACGCTTACTATTGGGAGGACTTAGCTCACAGGAGTATTTTGTTCTAGCAATGACCTGCCGTGCATTGAGAATTGCAAATGAACCCACAGAGGAGATAAAGAACAGGCCTGGCTTAGATGGCAGCAAACACACAAATTGTTCCTAACTCAACAAATCTGTCAGTCCAAAGAGCTTCTTGTCTATTGAGTGACACTCCTTTTAAAAGAACACTCCCTGGTAAGGTCCCACACTGTCTTACTTTGCATGTCAGTTAATAGAATACATTCCTCAATTCATTATTTGGGAAAAAAATATTTACGGCACGATTTGCTGAATGGCTGCCTTCTGTGCTGTATGATTCTATGTTGCTATGAATTCCCTTTTGAAAATTACTATTGAATCTGCAGTGAACGGACAGTCCACAAATTGGGTGGAAATTCATGCTTTGAGTACAAGTTTCTTTAGTAGTGAAATATTTTGTCTGAAAATGTTATTGTCTAAACAAATTCACAGATTATGCAGTTTGTATCTGCACTTTTAGCAAAGGACAAGTACGTGGAAATATTATACAACCTGCTTCATTATTAATTCTGAGTGTGTGTGTTACCCTTAATAATTAATTACCTGATATGCAATGGATGGTGTGGTACTGAGCCACACAGAATACAAGGCTTCAACAATTCAGGTGCATTTATATAGCACCTTTAACATAGTAAAACGTCCCATGGCGCTTCACAAGAGGGTTATCAATTTAACACCGAGCCACATAAGGAGATATTAGCACGGGCTTGGTCAGAGGCAGGTTTTAAGGAGTATCGTAAAGGAGGAGAGAGAGGTAGAGGGGTGGACAGGTTTAGGGAGGGAATTACAGAGCTTAGAGCCTAGGCAGCTGAAGGCACGGCCGCCAATGGTGGAGCGATGAAAATCGGGGATGTGCAAGAGGCCAGAATTGGAGGAGCGCAGAGATCTCGGAGGGCTGTAGGGCTTTCCTACTGAGCTGGATCTTCTCAGCAGGGCAGCAGTACTATTGGTACAGAAGAGATTTGATGAGATGATGTCAGGGATGAAAGGCTTCAGTTACGAAGCGAGACAGAGAAGGTTAAAAGGAGGTCTGACCAGAGATGTTCAAAATTCTATGGTTGTTTTGTTAAGGTAAATAGGCAGATACTATTTATACTGGTCAGTGTAAGGTGGTTACTGATGAGTCAGTAACCAGAGTGTATCAATTTAAGACCATCGCCAAAAGAACAAAGAGAGAGGTCGAGAATTTATTTTTTTAACATGGGGATTGTTAGAATTGGAATGTCCAACCAATGGTGGAAGCAGAGCCGATATAGGGAAAGAGCAAGCAGAGTGGGGCTAATTGGACAGCTCTTTCAAAGAGCTGACACAGGCACACTTCTCCAGATTGGATTCCATTTGCCACTTTTCTGCCCATCTGACCAGTCCACTGATACCTTCCTGCAGCTTTCCTCCTCACTATCAACCACACGGCCAATTTTTGTATCATCTGCAAACTTCTTAATCATGCCCTTTATATTTAGGTATAAATCATTATTATATACCACAAAAAACATGGGACCGAGTAACGAACCCTGCGGAACCCCACTGGAAACAGCCTTCTAGTCACAAAAACACCCGTCGACCATTACCCTTCCTGCTTCCTGCCACTGAGCCAGTTTTGGATCCAACTTGCCACTTTTCCTTAGATCCCATGGGCTTTTACTTTTCTGACCAGTCTGCCATGTGGGACCTTGTCAAAAGCTGTGCTAAAATTCACGCGGACCACATCAAACGTGCTACCCTCATCGACCCTCCTTGTTACCTTCTCAAAAAATTCAATCAAGTTAGTCATGCTGACTGTCCTTAATTAATCCGTGCCTTTCTAAATGACGATTTATACTGTCCCTCAGAATTGTTTCCAATAATTTGCCCACCACTGAGGTTAGACTGACAGGCCTGTAATCACTTGGTCTATCTTTTTCTCCATTTTAAACAACGGTACATCATTAGCAGTCCTCCAATCCTCCGGCACCATGCCTGTAGCCAGAGAAGATTTGAAAATGATGGTCAGAGCCTCCCTTGCTTCTCTTAACAGCCTGGGATACATTTCATCTGGGCCTGGCCATTTATCAACTTTCAAAGATGCTAATCCCCTTAACATTTCCTCTTTCACTATGTTTATCCCATCCAATATTTCACACTCCTCCTCCTTAACTACAATGTTTGCGTTGTCCCTCTCTTTTGTGAAGACAGACGCAAAGTATTCATTAAGAACCAAACCCACTTCTTCTACTTCCACATATAGGTTACCTTTTTGGTCTCTAATAGGCCTTGCTCTTTCCTGAGTTATCCTCTGGCTCTTTATATATTTATAAAATATCTTTGGGTTTTCCTTGATTTTACTTGTCAGATTACCCATTGAATCACTGTATCAACCATTGAATCACTGTATCAACCATTGAATCACTGTATCACCCATTGAATCACTGCATCACCCATTGAATCACTGTATCACCCATTGAATCACTGCATCACCCATTGAATCACTGCATCACCCATTGAATCACTGCATCACCCATTGAATCACTGTATCACCCATTGAATCACTGTATCACCCATTGAATCACTGCATCACCCATTGAATCACTGTATCTACCATTGAATCACTGTATCACCCATTGAATCACTGCATCACCCATTGAATCACTGCATCACCCATTGAATCACTGCATCACCCATTGAATCACTGTATCTACCATTGAATCACTGTATCACCCATTGAATCACTGCATCACCCATTGAATCACTGTATCACCCATTGAATCACTGCATCACCCATTGAATCACTGTATCTACCATTGAATCACTGTATCACCCATTGAATCACTGTATCACCCATTGAATCACTGCATCACCCATTGAATCACTGCATCACCCATTGAATCACTGCATCACCCATTGAATCACTGTATCACCCATTGAATCACTGCATCACCCATTGAATCACCGCATCACCCATTGAATCACTGCATCACCCATTGAATCACTGCATCACCCATTGAATCACTGCATCACCCATTGAATCACTGTATACCAACTCCTTTAAATACAGCAAATGTTGGAATCTCTTTAGTCTCTGCACTATTATTAATTTGTCTGTTTTCCACATTTGTGCTGCGTGTTTCCAGCTTTTTATTTCAGATTCTTGCTGTGTTTCGCTCCATCCTCCCTTAAACACCCTTCACAGATTCACGAACATGCCATGAATGAGAGACAATGCAGCAACTCTGCTCCCGCACCCTGTCACCCCCTCCTCAAAAATTACCCCCCCGCCTCCCATTGCACCCCGCAGCTTTCACGACTTGGGGAAATATCATGCGAGACAATAATAAAATATGCTGTGAGGATTAAGGGCCGTTATTTGATCTGGGTTTCGACAGGTCAGGCTGGGATTTCATTAAGTTTTAAAGCAGAAAGAAATCTGAGAGAAGTAACAGGAGAGACGGCAGGAAGCAGCCTGACCAACTATAGGCTCCTAAAGTCTGCAACTAACACTTCATGAAAACTGAGCATCCGCCTGAGTGACAGAAGCCGAGGGGTGGGGGTGGGAGGGGGTGATGAGGCGGGGGGGTGGAGAGTAGGATTGCCAACTGTGGTTCAACTCATTCCTGGAGGTTTCATCACGCCTCCAACTGCCCCACCCAGTCAAACTACCTTGTTCCCCCATCTCCAATATTTTTATAACTAATAAACAAAAGTGTTCAAAGCAACTGAAAAAAAACACACAATTTCTTTTAACGCCTCTATGATTTTTCTCCTGGTTTGCTCACAGGATTCATCTTTAACTTCTGGTGTCTCCAGGTCAATCCTGGAGGGTTGGCAACCTTAGAGGAGAGGGGAGTTGTTCTCCTGTCTGCCCTACGCAAAACTCACTGCCCCTTTCCATGAAAAAATGGCTCTTTATGTGAAGTGTTTTGCGATGTTTAGTGCTCTTATAAATATGAATTATTTCTTTCCTTCCAGTACCGAAATCTGAAATCAGGAGAAATTGTTTACAAAGAGGTGATATTGCCCTGATAGAGGGTCAATCAAGTCATTGTCTCCCTGTTTATGCACAGAGTAGAGCGCAGTGACATCACTCACTCCCACTGACTGCTACAAGGTTTCCTTACTTTTTTTGCTTATGTTTTCGTAAAAATATTAAAACTGCACTGAACACGGTATCAGCCTCTAACACATAAAGAAAGAACTTGCATTTATAGAGCGCCTTTCACGACTCAGGACGTCCTAAAGCGCTTTACAGCCAATTAAGTACTTTTGAACTGTAGTCACTGTTGTAATGTAGGAAATGCAGCAGCCAATTTGCGCACAGCAAGATCCCACAAACAGCAATGTGATAATGACCAGATAATCTGTTTTTTTTTAGTGATGTTGGTTGAGGGATAAATATTGGCCAGGAGAACTCCCCTGCTCTTCTTTGAAATAGTACCCTGGGATCTTTTAAGTCCACCTGGAGGGGGCAGACGGGGCCTTGATTTAACATCTTATCCAAAAGACAGCACCTCCGACAGTGCAGCACTCTCTCAGTACTGCACTGAAGCATCAGCCTAGACTATAAGCTCAAGCCTCTGGAGTGGGACTTAAACCCACAACCTTCTAACTTAGAGGTACGAATACTACCACTGAGCCATGACTGACACTACAGAGGAAAATGTCCCCCAGACCCCGGCAAGGCTTGCTGTGTTGAAGATCCTATCGGTGGTGTGGGGTGACAGAAAATTGCGCCCCTAATGTAAGATATAAGAAAGCATGAAATCTCTGGACTAGACAAATATCTGGTTACAAAGTGAAAAGCCCCTTTGACCTGTCAAGCACATTCCTTCCACTGACCTTGTAAACTCTGCCTCATCACAGGAACAAGAGTAGGCCATTCAGCCCCTCGAGGCCGTTCCGCCATTCAATTAGATCATGGCTGATCTGTGTGTCAACTCCATCTTCCCGCCTTGGTTCCGTAGCCCTTAATACCCTTATCCAACAAAAATCTATCAATCTCATTTTTGAAATTTTCAATTGATCATGGGCCAACCCACTCATTTAATCCCCTGGGAGAAAGTTGTGTAGAAACACTCCCTGATCCCCAGAGATAAGCCAAGCATCCAGATGACCTACCTGTCCTCACAAACTACACTATCCAGCCTTGGTTGGTTGCTGACCACAGCTCAATCTCCTCAAGCCAGCAGCAGCATCATTGGGAGGGGGGTCAATTTTCACTCACATCGCCTGGTGTTACCAGGGCGGTGACAGCCTCAAGGTGGGGCCTGTGGCTTTACCGCTTACCATGAGCCCTGACGATGCAGCCAGCTCCATTTTGAAAGGGGATCACCGCCGGGCGTCCAAAGCGCCCGCCTGTTTCAGGTGATCGGCCCCTTTTAATATGCAAATCGGGGTCATGTGACGTAAATAGGACCCCCCCGGATTGCCATTTTAGGTCGGAAGGCGCTGTGCAGGCTCCGAACAGTTCCATCGATGGAGCTGAAGAGGCCCAGCACGGTTCAGTTTGGGATTATTTTTGTGGGAATGCTCCTTTGGGCCCCCGCAGAAATATTCCCCTAGATTCCCCCCGCCTCGCCCCTCCACGAATGCAACCCTCCCCCTAAACTTACCTTGCTGGCGGCCCGATATTGGTAGGCCCCAATCCGGCGAGCTGATTCAGGAGGCCTGTTTGGCGTCCCAGCAGTTCGCTGGCCCGATGTAAATGAGGCCGGACCCTCAACTCCTCGCTTCAACTGATCTGCGCTCTCCGACAGTCGGTCATCCAAAAGTCAAAATTAACCCCATTCTGTTCTACAGACAACTTGATAATCTAAATTGGTACTTACCTCTATAACCTTCAATCTATAATAAATAACCTTTCATTATCTTGAAGACCTCTATCAAGTCACCCCATAACTTCGAAGTCCCAAACTTCAGACTTCCTGAAGTCTTCCTTTATAATTGTAACCCCTCTTTCCCGGTGACATCCCAGTATTTTTAATGCTACTATGACTTTCCTACAATGGGATGTCCTAAAACTGTGCACAATAATCCAACTGCGTCCTAACTAAGGTCTGGTACAAATTCAACGTTACCTCTTTTGTTTTGTATTCTACGCCTAAAGGTACAAAACCATTCTGATTCTGTTTGTCTTTTCTTCTGGCCTTATCTATTTGCACGGCCGCCTTTAATGACCCGTCTATCTGCACATCTGCACATCTGCTCCTCTTCTCCATTCAAAACCTTACCATTTAACGTGTATTTTTTTTCTTTTCTTATTCCTTTACCTATTTCAACATTGAACTATATTTGTATCCTGCTCATATCTTCTCAGACAGTCTTTCACAATCCTCAACACAACTTGTCCCTAATTTGGTATTATCCCTATTTGCTCTATCACAACCGCTCATAATTTTGAACAACTCTATTAGGTCTCCCCTTAACTCTATCCCAGCCTTCCCCAATCTCTCCGCATAACTGTAGTCCCTAATCCCTGGTAAATCTCCTCTGCACCCTCTCCAAGGCCTTGACATCCTTCCTAAAGTGTGGTGCCCAGAATTGTACACAATACTCCAGCTGAGGCCAAACCAGTGATTTGTAAAGGCTTAGCATGACGTCCTTGTTTTTGTATTCAATGCCCCTATTTACAAAGCCAAGCATCCCATGCGCTTTCTTAACCGCCTTATCTACTTGCCCTGCCACCTTCAAAGGTTTGTGAATATGCACCCCCAGGTCCCTCTGCTCATGCACCCCCTTCAAAATAGTACCATTTAGATTATACTGTCTCTCCATTTTGTTCCCAAAGTACATCATTTCACACTTATCTGCATTAAATTGCATCTGCCATGTGTCTGCCCATTTCACCAGTCTGTCCATGTCCTCCTGAAGTCCACGACTATCCTGCTCGCCATTTACTACGTTGCGAGGTTTTGTATCAACAATATTTTCTGTCAACAGTACAGTTTTTATTGCACTCTTTTTATTGGGCCACCTCTCAATGCCAACTGAAACGAAACAGGAAACTGTGTCACACCAGAACAAATAACTCCCATTTCCCCCTCGACCACAATGGCAAAGTTCTTCATCTTGCTAAAGCATCACCACAAGTGACTCCCAGAATTCATTGCTGGTATCCCACAATGCATTGCACAATGACAGTATCCCATTGTGGCTTAACTCATTATGGGAAAAATCCTTACATTTCCTTTGAAAACTTTTATTTTTGGAGGGTTTGAAAAGCGGGCCTGTGACAAGCAAAGTATGAATCCTGCTTCTGAGGCAACTGGAATCTGTTATGGTTTCTGAGCTCGAAGATTACATTTTTAATCACTCTGAATAGCTGACAAAAATACATGAATCAATTTGAGTTGGACATATTTGAAACAAGAATAGCACATTATAAATCAAGCATGGAAATGAGTCATTTTACTAGAGTATCTTATCTGACTGCCTGGGAGTGACATTACTGCCCTCATTCTAAAGCTACTGAAAAACAAAGAACACTTAGGAAGTAAAAATAACTGTATGCTATGGGGATGGAATTTGTTTTTTTTAAATTTACCAATACGATGTCAAGGTCATTGAGAGGAATGTTCTGTGTCTGCTTTTTCTAGTGGGTGTGAATGTGAGATAGAGGGAGCAAGGAATGCGATGGAGGAAACAGTGAGTGTGTGTCTTGTCTGGGGGGGAGGTGGGGAAAGAGACAAGATCCTCATTGACTTTGTTGGTATATCTGTTAAATGACTAGTCACACGCGAGCTATCTGAGAAATAGAGTTGCATGAGGGGTTGGAATGAGAACATTCGATGGGAGGGGAAAATCAGACAGTCAATTCGATTTTAGTCCATTTTACACTAGCCGCCCAAAGTTAAAATTAGTCCCGTTAAGTCTGATACCTCCAACCAATCATGCACAATTTGCACTGCGATTGGCTCTACTCCGTGTAACTTTCTCCAATCCCTTCAGGTAATTAAGTGAACCTCCACTTACCGAGCTAGATTCTTGAACCCTGACCAATGGCATTCCACAAATGATAATCCATGAATCAGCAGCACTCAGTGTGACAAACACTTCTTCCCTCAAAAGCTCTTAACTCTCTCTAAAGGCCAAATCCATCAGAATTTGTTCCCATATTTGGAGAGGTTTGTCTAGCGCCTCTTGCACTCCTTGAAGGAATACATGTAAAAGCTTATCATCTGATAGGCAATCCTTCTCTCATATCTAGTTCCCACCCCTCTCCGAATCACAACTTTTCTTAACTTTCTCTATTTTATCACTGTTCTGACCTATCGCCTTCCTCCTATGTCCCAAATACTTTGTCCTACATTCCCTTTGTCCTCCCTGTGTTAAAATCAATGTAAGGAGTCTTACAACACCAGGTTATAGCCAGGTTATAACCAGGACTATAACCTGGTGTTGTAAGACTCCTTACATTTGTCCACCCCAGTCCATCACCGGCATCTCCACATTGTGTTAAAATCAAGAGTCATTCTTCTCTAACTTATTCCCCCAAGACCTCAAACCCTGGGGGTAATTTTCACCTTCACTGCCTGGGCAGTAACCCCTCGGAACAGATTATTTATCCATTGTACAACTCACCCACTGTGCAATCCCAATGAAATGGCTCCTCGGTCATCCCTCCCTCCTGTAATCTATAGGCTTTTAAAACCCAAACTTGGTGTCACCTAACCACTACTATTACATTTATTGCATCCTCTCTCTTATTCTTTTCAATTTTAATGGGGACATGCACTGAGGGCTTGGACTCTCCACCTGGGATTCACAAATCAACAATTACATTCTATGCAGCATTTGATCACCTCAGTCTAGAAAGAAAGAAAGATTCGCTTTCATATAGCACCTTTCAGGACCTCAGGACGTCCCAAGGCACTTTACAACTAATGATGTACTTTTGAATTGTAGTCACTGTTGTAATGTATGAAACGTGACAGACAATGTGCGCACAGCAAGATCCCACAAACAACAATGCGATAATGACCAGATAATCTGTTCTAGTGACGCTGGTTGAGGGATAAATATTGGTCAGAATGCCAGGAGAACTCTCCTGTTCTTCTTCAAAATATTGTCATGGTATATTCAATTCCTAATTTGTTTGCAAATTCTTTTTTCAGAGTAAAGAGTTAAAGTATAAAGATTTAACGTAAAAGTGGACTTTCAAGTTACTCCGGATGGCAGAGTTTTAATGTATTTTTAGCTGGTTTTGTTGGAGTTTCTCTTTAAATATTTAATTGTTTTAAGCAGAAGACAATACAGGGCTCTCTTACAGACTAGAAAAAGCAAGAAAATATCATATAAATCATAGAAAGAAAGAAAGGAACTTGTATTTATATAGAAACTTTCACAGCTAATGAATTACATTTGAATGTAGTCACTGTTATGCAGGCAAACACAACAGCCAATTTTCACATCGCAAGTTCCTGCAAACAGCAAATGAGATAAAAGGCCAGTTAATCTGTTTTTGGTGGCATTGGTTGAGGGATAAATATTGGCCAGGACATCGGGAGATAACCTTTGGCTCTTCTTCAAATACTGCCATGGGATCACTTCTGTCCATCTGAACATGTAGACAGGGCCTTGGTTTTAACGTCTCATTCAAGAGACGGCATCTCCGACAGTGCAGCACTCCCTCTGCCCTGCGCTAAAGTGTCAGCTCAGATTAATTGGTTAGATGTCCATGCTTTTAAATCAGCACTGTCCTGTCAGGTAAGGACAGGATGGAGCTTGGTTGTGATGCCCTTCACAGGAGAATAGCCAGCTGACACTCATTTATCCAGACCCGCATATGATAAGCAGCCACTTGGCAGGATGCCAAAGGGCTTCCTGTATCCATGGAATCATATTGCAATGAGTCAGTATCATCAGGGGAAAGGGGAGGAAATTATCAGGGTTATTCTCCCTGTGAGGATCGGTGCTCACAGCAATCGGTGGTCGGGGAAATCACGTGCCTGTAGCCCAGTATTTTCAGTCCATTCATTTAGATGGATGGCTCCAGGCCCGAGATGTCCTCTTTGGGAGCATCTCTTCTCAGCGAGGTTGCCTGATTGTGAAAGCAGCCTTTATATCACCTCCACCTGAGGCCATCATAATCAATCCCTTCCTCCTCTGCCATGGCTCAGTGGGTAGCACTCATACCTCTGAGGTCAAGCCCCACTCCAGAGATTTGAATGTAAAATTCAGGCTGACACTCCCAGTGCAGTACTGAGGGAGTGCTGCACTGTCGGAGGTGCTGTCTTTTGGATGAGACATTAAACCAATGGCCCGTCTGCCAGCTCAGGTCGATGAAAAAGATCCCGTGGCACGATTTTGAGGAACAGCAGGGGAGTTGTCCCTGGTATCCTGGGCCAATATTTATCCCTCAACCAACATCACTAAAACAGATTATCTGGTCATTATCTCATTGCTGTTTGTGGGACCTTGCTGTGCGCCACATTTCCTGCATTACAACAGTGACTACACTTCAAAAAGTACTTAATTGGTTGTAAAGCGCTTTGGGACATCCTGAGATTGTGAAAGGCGCTATATAAATTCAAGTCTTTCTTTTTCTCTTTCTGGTTTACCAAAAACTTTTCCCATGCGATACACTGTCCCTTTAAATGAAAGGAACACATCCACGACATCCTTAACCCAACTCGGCCTCTAGATGAAGCCTGGAACTGGTGAAGGCGAACAGACGATAGGATAAACAAAACTATTCAGTCCATTAAGTAAACAGAACACAGAGTTCTCCCAGTGTCCTGGACAACTTTCCTCCCTCAACAATGGTCTTTCATTTTATTGCTGGTGTAAAATGCTTGTTGCATTTGTCTTCATAACAACAGCCACTACATTTCTAAAAGTAATTTGTGGCGTTAAGCCCTTTGTGGCATTTCAATGTGATTGGCACCATATCATTGCAAGTAACATTGATATTATAACAACAAAGGGGAACTAAATGTAACTCAGTGTAAATGATCACGACGCTGTAATCAGACTTCAAGGCTCAGGTGACAATTACTGACATTGTGGTGATCACATTGCACATTTTTAATTGTGGTCGTCAGCTACAGCTGTTTTGACGATTAATTCCCGATACCAGATCACGTGGCACTATTTTGAGGTTTCGGAGGCTTCCTCCTTCCTCAGGTGAATGTTGTGGAAATGAAATCCTCGAACATTCACCTTTTCCACAACATTCACCTGAGGAAGGAGGAAGCCTCCGAAAGCTTGTGAATTTAAAATAAAATTGCTGGACTATAACTTGGTGTTGTAAAATTGTTTACAATTGTCAACCCCAGTCCATCACCGGCATCTCCACATCATGACTATTTTGAGGAACAGCGGGAGAGTTTTTGTCGGTGTCCTGGGCCAATATTTATCCCTCAACCAACATCACTGAAACAGATTATCTGGTCATTATCACATTGCTGTTTGTGGGATCTTGCTGTGTGCAAATTGGCTGCCACGTTTTTCCACATTACAACAGCGGCCCCACTTCAAAGGTACATCATTGGTTGAACAGAGCTTTGGGACATCCTGAGGTTGTGAAAGGTGCTATATAAATGAAAGTTCGTTCTTTCTCTTTAAAGCACTTTGGGACATCCTGAGGTTGTGAAAGGCACTATATAAATGCAAGTCTTTCTTTCTTTATGGGCCCATCTCTTGAATTCTGATGTTTGCTTCTCCAATTATAAAAATTCATTGACAACCCTAATAACCTTCACAATATATATCTCCACACTCTTAGAAAAAGCAGTAAGTGGGGAGGGTGGAATGGTGGAACACCTGTCTGGTCGAAGCTCACACATAAAGGCCACTGGGGTGAGGCACCAGAAGATGTCCAACACCTGTTGAACTGCAGTGCGGCAAGGAGTCAAAATGTCCTCAGGAGCGAAGAAGAGAAAAGGGGGAGTTGAAAAAAAAAACCCACCAGTTTTCAAGCCCATTTTATTTTTTTTATTATTAGAAATTTCCTCGCAGCCCAAATCCAGACTGGTAGCAACCTCACCTTGGGCAAAAAGAAACATTGCTGTAAAACTCTATTAGGTCATATTTGCATCAATCTGCCCCTTGTTTATTTGGAACGTGGGTGACAGTGCTGACAGCCCTTTGCTGCAGGTGGACATTCTGATAGTTCTCACATATCATGGGAAATTACAGGGCGAGGACAGGACCAATGAGTTACGGGCAGGCAGCCATTCTTCTCCTTGCTAGAAATTAATCAGTTGTTTGTTCTCGATGTTAAATCATACAGCAGCCATAAATCCTTTATCAGCACATTTAATTACAGCTGCAGGGGAAAGAAAATGGACCATTAAATACTGTAATGTTTTAATATCTCGTTTAACCGTGACGTTTAATGTATAAGCCCCTTTCACGGCCGCTTATCAGCTCATTTGACTTTTAATGGAGGTTGCTTAATTTTAATTACTACCCAAACCTGTTTGCTTGTGAGGAATGTGCTGCAGGTGTTTGGACAAATACTGGTCTTTGCCATGTTTGGAAATGAATCAGGGTAGTGCAACAATCACCCCTCCCCCACGGCATCTTAGGCTTCAGTTAAAGGGGCAGTACCTTAGGTTAGTTTTCGGCCAAACATCCCCCCCATCCCCACCGCGCCCCCAACTCACTTCTATTTCTAAGAGCAGGGGAGTTCTCCTGGTGTCCTGGTTAATATTTATCCCTCAAACAATATCAATACAACAGATTATCTGGTCATTATCACATCTGTGGGACCTTGCTGTGAGCAAATTGTCTGCTGCATTTCCTACATTACAACAGTGACTACTTTTCAAAAAGTACTTAATTCGCTGTAGATCAATCTTTCTTTCTTTATTTCTTTCTTTCTCCTTCCGTCCTCTAGCTGGGTGGGACTGCGCTCACCTGGTTTCATTCTTACCTCCCCAGTCATAGCCAAAGTATCACCTGCAATGGCTTCTCCTCCCACTCCTGCGCCGTTACTTCTGGAGTCCCTCGGGGATCTATCCTTGGCCCCCTTTATTTTTTAAATCGACATGCTGCCCCTTGACAACATCATCCGAAAACATATTAGGTTCCACGTGTACGCTGACGGCACCCAGCTCTACCTCACCACCACCTCCCTCGACGCCTCCACTGTCTCTGAATTGTCACACTGCTTATCTGACATCCAGACACCGGATGAGCAAAAGATTTGCTCCAACTAAATATTGGGAAGACCGAAGACATTGTCTTCCATCCCCGCCACAAACTCCGTTCCCTAGCCACCGACTCCATCCCTCTCCCTGGCCACTGTCCGAGGCTGAACCAGACCGTTCGCAACCTTGGCGCATATTGACCCTGAGATGAACTTCTGACCACATATCCACCCCATCACCAAGACCGCCTACTTGCAACTCCATAACATCGCTCATCTCCGCTCCTGCCTCAGCTCAACTGCTGCTGAAACCCTCATCCTTGCCTTTGTTACCTCTAGACTTGACTATTCCAATGCTCTCCTGGCCGGCCTCTCATCTTCCACCCTCAATAAACTTGAGCTCATCCAAAACTCTGCTGCCCGTATCCTAACTTGCACCAAGTCCCGTTCACCCATCACCCCTGTGCTTGCAGAACCTACATTGGCCCCCAGTTGGGGAATGCCTCAATTTTAAAACTCTCATCCTTGTTTTCAAATCCCTCCATGGTTTCGCCCTCCTCCCCATCTCTGTAACCTCCTCCAGCCCCACAACCCTCCGAGATCTCTGCGCTTCTCCAATTCTGGCCTCTTGCGCATCCCCGATTTTAATCGCTCCGCCATTGGCGGCCATGCCTTCAGCTGCCTAGGCCCTAAGCTCTGGAATTCTCTCCCTAAACCTCTCCACCACTATCTCCTCCTTTAATTGTAAACAATTTTACAACACCAAGTTATAGTCCAACGATTTTTATTTGAAATCTACAAGCTTTCGGAGGCTTCCTCCTTCCTCAGGTAAATGTCAGGAGCTCCTTGAAGCCTACGCATTTATACATCATAGAACAATACATGGTGTTTACAGACTGCCCCTGCAACTGCCCGTTGCCAAGGCAATCACCGTGTTCAGACAGAGAGGTGTCATCTACAGAACCCCCGAATATACATTCAACAAAAAAACAAACAGGAAAAAAAAACAGAGAGAGAGGCAGAAACATCCGGAAGGCAGAGAAAGCCAGCAAATGACCCATTATATTAAAAACAGATAGCTTTTGTTCGCTGGTTAAGACGCTCCTTAAAACCTATTTCTTTGACCAAGCTTTTGGCCACTTGTCCTAATATCTCCTTATGTGGCTTGTGTCAAATTTTGTTTTGAAATTCCTGTGAAGCGCCTTGGGACGTTTTACTACGTTAAAGGCGCTATATAAATGTGAGTTGTTGTTGTTGTTGTTGTTGTTGTTTTAATGGCAGACTACAAGGTGTGTTTAAAGTGACAGTCGTATTTGAGTGCGTGTGATGTATATTTTCAATATGTTTTCTGATGTATTCACCATGTTTTCATTGTGACCCTCAGTGTCTGCTCCGCGGGGACACGACTGCTAAGGGATCCCCCTAGCTGAGAGAGGAGCAGTGACAGCTGGCCATTCAGCCAACTGACCAGTTAGACGAGACTGTTAAGGCCTGTCACCTGTATCTGAGACATCCCCCCGCTCCGATGTACCTGCATCAGCGCCGGGGAAGCCTTAGTTTGAGTTGCTGTGGGCTCGATGTTACCAAAGGCAATGCCTGCGTTGATGAGATGGCACCAAATCACATTGACATGGGTGCCATTTGGCACCTCTTCTGCTTCTCCACTCATGTCACTGCTGACGGGCACATCCTCCCAGGTCATAGAGCTCTGAGCAGCTCTGGGTTCTCTGAAGCCCACCCTCACCATTGTTTGTCTAACTGAGTTTGATATCAGCCATGATTCTTCAGGGCAACCAACCGATATTACCATGACAACACTAGTACAGTAGCCAGGTTGCTATGATATTGGATCAGCTGCCCAGAAGTCGTGAATTCAAATCCCACCAAGTTGTGAAATTTAATTTATTAAATCTGCTAATTGTAGGCTTACACCAGAAAGCTGCCGGATTAAAAACCCAACTGACTCTCTAATGTCCTTCAGGGAAGGTATCCCATCACCCCTACCCGTTCGGGTCTACATGTGACTCCAGTCCCACATTGTGCGGTTGATTCTTAAAGCCCTCAGGGTAACTGGGGATGGGCAATAAATACTGAACATACCAGTGTCGCCCACATCCCGAGAACAAATAATACGTAAGGATTAATTCCAGCATTCTAATTTAATCGGGAGACTAGTTTCATAGACTGTGGATAGGTTAATAACAGGGTCAAAGGTCACCTTGAAATTTCGTTCTTGTCATTTTGAGTGCAGTTATGTTTTTTTAATAGGATTTCTAAAATGTATATAGCCGGGTAAGTGACTCTTTGTTGTGATTTATGTACACAACAATACTCGGAGACTAAATTAATCTCATTGTCGAGCTCCCCGAACTCAGAAGCCATCATCGTTTTGCTCAGGAGATGCAAAGTCCACGCCAACGAAATGAATCCACCTATCAAAGGAATGGATTGTAGAATACAGTACATTGGCAGGATACCTGTGCATTAGGTTAAATCTGACCACCTTTGCCGTAAACACATTGAAGAAATATGGTAAACACAATCTTCTGGCTCTTTGTAAGTAAACAATTTCTTTTCCTGAATCCCTACGTCTGTCAATCTGTTCTAAACCAGATATACCCTTCACACCCCATACTGAGAGGATAATTTGGCACACTGAAACTCATTCATTTCTCTGCGTTAGTAACAGATAGCACATTCAACTGCCAATTCATGTATGTCCTTCAGGTCCATATTAGTTCTTTACTGTTGCTTTGTATTATCTATGGGTACTGTGAAATTATGAACCCAAAGCTGCAAAACACTTGCCTTATCCTCGAACTAAACCTTAGCTTCTGGGACCTGCATAATGAGACTTTGATCAAAATGGGCCAACCAAGCTGTACTCACAAAGCTGCAAGATTTTGCTTTCACCATTTTTCTTCCTATTCTCTTAGGAGTCGCTGTATTGCGGTCATGAGGAGGAATTCTACCCGATCTTCCCATTTTCCAGCCCAGAGACAAACATGGCGGCCAATTTTTCAGAGCACAATGCCACTATCGGAATGGGATGAATGGGAAGTTTTGTTTGGCGGGGTGGTTGACGGGGGAATGTTGACTGGGGCAATCGGAGAACTCTTCTGCGAATAGTGCAGTTGGATCATTAATGTCCAGCTAAACCACCAGAATGGACGGATAGGTCCTCGGTTTAACATCTCATTCAAAGGACAGCACCTCCAATAACGTAGCACTGCCTCAGTACCGCGCTGGAGTGTCAGCCTAGATTATCTACTCTCAAGTCCTGAAGTGGGGCTTGGACCTTCTGACGCAGGGGCGAGTATTACCCACTGAGCCACAGCTGACACCCGATGGCCAAAGGAGACAAATTGCCTGGTTCAATACCCTATAAATTTATGCTGTACTTCACTTTAAAGCTCTGACTCATCCTTCCGCTGAATCCTGGCTGTTAGGAAAGCAAATCAGTGGCAACAACAACAACTTGCATTTATATAGCGCCTTTAACGTAGTGAAACATCCCAAGGCGATTCACAGGAGCGATTATCAAACAAGATTTGACACTGAGCCACATATTAGGACAGGTGGCCAAAAGCTTGGTCAAAGAAGTAGGTTTTAAGGAGCGTCTTAAAGAATGAGAGAGGGGTGGAGAGGCGGAGAGGTTTAGGGAGGGAATTCCAGAGTTTAGGACCTAGGCAGCTGAAAGCATGGCCGCCAATGGTGGAGCGATTAAAATCAGGGATGCGCGAAAGGCCGGAATTGGAGGAGCGCCGAGATCTCAGAGGGTTGTAGCGCTGGAGGAGGATACAGAGATAGGGAGGGGCGAGGCCATGGAGGGACTTGAACACAAGGATGAGAATTTTAAAATCGAGGCGTTGCTGGACCGGGAGCCAATGTAGGTCACTGAGCACAGGGGTGATGGGTGAACGGGACTTGGTGCGAGTTAGGAAATGGGCAGCAGAGTTTTGGATGAGTTCAAGTTTACAGAGGGTGCAAGTTTGGAGGCCAGCCAGGAGAGCATTGGAACAGTTGAGTCTGAAGGTAACGAAGGCATGGATGAGGGTCAAGCTATCAATTTTATAGTGATGGGGGTCATGCACACACGACACAGTGACATTTTCAGGAGAGTAGGATGCACAATTCATGCCACGATATTGCAAGGGTTTGTGAAACCCAAAGGAAAGGGTAGTCCCAAATAGGGCCACATTAAAAACGAATGCAAAGTTTAATGAGTTCTCTTCACCCCTGAAAGAACCAGCTCTTCAAATGATCTTTGTACAGAAAGATGTGGAAAACATACATAATCACAAAGGGCAGTGCTGGTTCCTAGCGGCTACCTAACTATTACCCACGTAAACTTTGTTGACATCAGACCTGATTACCACACTGTCTGAACAATTGATGGCAAACACGCAGGAGTTGAAAAGACATGAGGTCGTTGAAATTGAACTGTGCGAAGATTACCATCCAAAAAAACTAAAATAAAAGCTCGTGCGAAATATAAAGTAATTTGAGTGTCAGGTCTTTGGGTTATTTGTATGTTTGATCTCGGTGTTTTTCTTTTGCCCAATGATGTCATTCACTTCCCACAGAAACATCCCCCCCCTTCTCCTCCAGCCAATGGGATGTGTCCTTACAATCGACATTGTGTGAAGTGTGACTTGAAAGGCGGATCGGTCGCTGTGAACTTTACCCTTCCTGCCCAAATGGAACCTCCGTGTGGTGTCCCACTGGGCAAGGTTCAAGGGGTTTCTAAGCACTGTTCGAACCCAGAGACTGCTACTGCCTGAACTCACTCCCACACATTTCTTACTCTACAAAAGAGACGCAAAGTTTTCACATTTTGCAAGTTCCAGGAAACAGGAGTGTTTGTTCGGCAGATACAGTTGCACTGTATTATTGGTCTGAGACTGTGAGGTGCAGTCAGCAAGATCCGAGTTATACCGCAGGCTACGTCTGGTCCAGGCTCATCCTCCTCCCACCAAGTCAGAGCTCCGCACCTGTACGTTTACAGTCATGAGCAGGGCCTATTTTTTTAATGTGCGGCCAGGCATTAAAGACTCAGAAATAAGGTTATAAAGTGCACAGGACGTCCAATCGTGAGCACTTTTTAAACACTACTTCACAACAGACCAGAGTTATACTTCATCTGGTGGGAAAGCCCAAGTGGAACAAGATAAGCTCAAGGAAGGAGGCTTCTGAGCACTCAGCTTTAGTATGCTCAGGAGTCAGACTGGGACAGGACTCCCAATTATATTCCACTTACAAATCAGTGTGAACCAGGGACACCTCATTGTGTGAAGTGCTTTGAGATAGTTCAGAGTAAATAACATAACATATATTAATACATTATTTAAATATTATCGGATCTGTAAAGGGATGGATAAATGGCCTCCTCTCATTGCCTGATCGAAATCAATATTTTTTTTTAGGATCTTTTTAAATTCAATGTTTTTTCAGAATTTCAAAATATTCCTAGAAATTAAAACTTAGTAACAGTAGAAGTGAGAAACTAAGAACATTCAGAGGGGTTCAATTAGTCAACTTATACTGCAGCCTGGCACATTATCAGGATCATGTCTCCTTCACCCGTGACCCTGAGCAGACACTGCTCTCGTGACCATGGCCCTCTATTCCTCACCTGTCTCGACAGCCGGTTTACTGGGATTTGGTGCTTTTCTCTCCTGTTTTCTTGCTCTCCGTCAAAAGGCAGCAAGCGAATGCCACTAGGAGGCCGGGCTATCCCCAACGTTCAAACAGCAAGTGAAAGGGCCCCACCAAAACGGAACTATCTAATAGAGCTATTAGACCTGGGAAGATTTTCTTTCTCCTCTTGTAGGACAGTACCTGGCCTCCACAATATAATTGAAATGAGGAGATGACGGTGTGGGGAATCGCAGACGCAGACCCATGTCCCAGCACTCTATGGTGCAATGTGCTGCAGCACCTCTGAGAGTGGTCCTCTGAGCCACACACTGGTTGGGATTGGAACGAGTAGCATTGGATTAGATAGGAGCACATGTATCATATTAATATGCAATAAATAAGGTTTATTGATTTCCCAACCTCTTCACACTGCAAGCTCTGTTGGCTACACCCATGTGTGGGTTGAACAGGCGAGACAGCTAAAGCTGTTGCTTGACACTGTTCATTTACACATATGTGCGTTGCAAAATCATTTGCTCTACGTTGCATTAATATCGCCTGAACTGTTGTGTTGATCAAGGTGAGGCACGTCATACTATTTTCATCTGCTCTTAGGATGAAGCATTGCTAGGTTCACTGCACGAATCAGGTGCAAAATAAAACTCCCCAACTCTGCCCCAATAATGTGCCTCGAAGTGAACCTCAAAACTTTACCCCCTGCTACATCTGTGCAATGTTTCCATTTTCTACACCAACTGTTCATAGAATCATAGACTCTTACAGCTCAGGAGGAGGCCATTCGGCCCATCGTGCCTGTACCGGCTCTTTGTAAGAGCAGTCCAATTAGTCCCACTCCACTGCTTTTTCCCCAAATGTTTCCTTTTCAAGTATTTATCCAATTCCCCTTTGAAAGTTACTATTGAATCTGCTTCCACCGCCCTTTCAAGCAGCGCGTTCCAGATCATAACAACTCGCTGCATTAAAAAAATGTCTCATCTCCCTTCTCTGTTCTTTTGCCAATTATCTTAAATCTGTGCCCTCCGTTTACCGACCCTCCCGCCAGCAGAAACAGTTTCTCCTTATTTGCTCTATCAAAGTCCCTGAGTCCTTTGGAGCAAGGTTACATTTTGGGATCTAGAGGTGCAAGGAGAGTTTACAAACCCGCAAAGGTGCCCTGGCTCATCAAATGTTGCAGTCATCACACTGTGCTTACACTACACCATGGTTCAGATCACTCTGTTCCATTCAGGGTGATCTGGACTGAATGTGCTACTCAAGGCCCAAAGAACAGGACACTACCAAGGTTTAAAAGAGTAGGAGGGGAGACAAGGTAAACCAAGCAGCTGTTGTCAGGCAACACCATGCTTAGGTTTTTAAAAGCCCAGGAATTATAAGAGGAAAGGAAGAATAAATGTCTGGATTCACCTCACCTCACCTCACGTCACCTCACCTCCAGACATAGGCACAAACAATTCCGTGCGATTCACCACAAATTGCACTTAAATTATGCTTTTAACATAGCAAAAACAAACCAAGGTGCAGAAAACATTACACTGGTAACATCTCCTTATGTGGCTCGGTGTCAAATTTTGTATGACAGCCGCTCCTGTGATGCGCCTTGGAACGTTTTACTACATTAAAGGCGCCATATAAATGCGAGTTGTTGTTGTCGGCGTCGCTGTTGTTGTTGTTGTTGTTGACCCACCCCCCAACACCGGCATCTCCTCCAAGGCCATGAGCATAATGAACTCCTTTGTGAACAATATTTTTCCAGTGCATCGTGGGTGAGGCTTTCCGCCCAGCCTATTACAACAAGCGTGCGACCATCAGCTCCCGGGAGACCCAGACCGCTGTGGACCTTCTGCCACCCCGGGGAGAGTTGGCCAAACACGCCCCGTGTCGGAAGGGACGAAGGCAGTGACCCAAGTCCACCAGCTCCAAGTAAAACTCCACAATGTGCTGAGAGAAAACACGCCAACTGACAAGGTTCTTTAGCTCCCAAAGAGTTAAAGAAATCATCATTATTGTAAAAGCGGATTCAGTGGCTCATTAAGTACACTTAGTGAAAACAGACTCAGACGTTCTATGTTTGGCACTGGTTTCAGCTGATCGGAACAGCGACTTGTGTACGTCCTGTTTTTTTTTCTTCAGAAAAGCATTTCCACTAGCGTTCTCAAGGGGGTCGGGTTGGCTCTTATGGGGGAGAGGCGGATAGGAGTGGGGGTGAGAGAAGCTCGATTCACTTTAGTCAGAGACACACAGACAAACAAGAATTTTAAGTGCTCGGGCAAGTCATGTGACTCCATCTATTTTTGGGCGTTGGGTGGGCAGATTTGTTAGAACAGGAAAGCCATCTGTCACCTGACTGGAATAGGCTTTAATATAGAGGTCTATTAGATGGTGGTTTTCTTCAACAGTATGAAACCCATTTAACCATTGACCTTAACCCACAAACCTTCTCAAGCCCATGTTTATTTTCACTATTAATAAATGGTAATTAAATGGTATTAAATGAAGAGACTTTCCATGCAAGTCACTATTCACCTTAAATATCAACAGAAAATGCCGGGAACACAGCAGATCCGGTAGCATCAGAGAGAAGAGGTGAGTTCACATTTTGGGTGTGGACCCTTTGTCAAAACTCAGTTACCACCGGAGCTCCAGAGATTCTTCAACAACAACAACTTGCATTTATATTGTGCTTTAACATAGTAAAACGTCCCAAGGCGCTTCACAGGAGCGTAAGTTAAAGGAGACATTAGGAGTGGTGACCAAAAGCATGGTCAAAGAGGTAGGTTTTAAGGAGTGCCTTAAATGAGGAGAGAGAGGTCGAGAGGCAGAGTGGTTTAGGGAGGGAATTCCAGAGCTTAGGGCCTCGGCTGCCATTGGTGGAGCAATTAAAATCAGGGATACACAAGAGGCCAGAATTGGAGGAGTGCAGAGATCTCGGAGGGTTGTAGGGCTGGAGGAGGTTACAGAGATGGGGAGGGGCGAGGCCAGGGAGGAATTTGAACAGAAGGATGAGAAATTTAAAATCGAGATGTTGCAGGACCGGGAGCCAATGTAGGTCAGCGAGCACAGAAATGATGGGTGTGCAGGGCTTGGTGCGAGTTAGGATACGAGGAGCAGAGTTTTGGATGAGCTTACATTTATAGAGGGTGGAAGATGGGAGGTTGGCCAGGAAAGCATTGGAATAGTCGAGTCTGGAGGTAACAAAAGCATGGATGAGGGTTTCAGCAGCAGATGGGCTGAGGCAGGGGTGGAGGGAGCGGATATATGGTCGGAAGCTCAGCTCAGGTTCAAATAGGACCCCGAGGTTGTGAACAGTCTGGTTCAGCCTGAGATAGTGACCAGGGAGGAGGATGGAATCAGCGGCGAGGGAACAGAGTTTGTGGCGGGGGGCCGAAGACAATGGCTTTGGTCTTCCCTATGATTATTTGGAGGAAATTTCGGATCATCCAGGACTGGATATCGGACAAGCACTTTGACAAAACAGAGGCAGCGGAGGGGTCGAGAGAGAATTCAGATTCAAAATAGTGTTATCGCACAGATCAAATAGAGCGAAAGGAAACTCTGCCACATCAGTATCACAACAAATTTGGAAAAGAAAAAATGTGCAGGGCTACGGGGATAGGGCGGGGGAGTGGGACTAGCTGGATTGCTCTTGCATAGAACCGGCGTGGACTCGATGGGCCGAATGGCCTCTTTCCGTGCTGTAACCTTTCTATGATTCTATGTGTAGAATGATCACTTGGGCAAGATTCCAAGAGGCCTCAGGTGCCCATAGGACCAGAGCCCACTACGAGTTAGCACCTTCCGGGAGAAGATTGGGAATAAAGCAAAGAAAAAGGCTCTCTCTCTCTCTCTGTCTTTGGCGAGACTTACAATCTAATTAAACAGATTTCCGTCCCAGAGACCAGCTGTAGCCTGTTTACAAAAATACCTCATAAATTTTGCTCAGTATCTGTGCCTCGCCGAGTGCCGCAGTAAGCAATTTGTTATCTAACCTGCTGTGAAAGTACAAAGTGCTATAAAAATAGATCTGTTTGTATCCCCTAGAGATGCACTGTCAAGGTTCTGCTCAGTGTAGAGATTTACGATGGAGATTATGACATGAGATAAGGACTTGAATTTATCTAGGGTTCTTTTGAAATGTAACTGCAGCATGGCCTAAATCTCCCGGTTATTAAAGGAACAGTCCAGGATAAGCCTCTTTCGAATTTCCAAAAATTGTTCTTGCCTCTTTGTCTAAGGGTGGGATTATCTCAAATTCTTTCTTACCCTTCCACTTTTTTGGGTTTCTCTGGGCTGTGCACATCCCTGGCTTGGGGAAATGGAGTGAGGGAGTTTGGGGGGGGGGGGGCAGGGGGCAGGGGGAGGTGCTCACAAGGCCTCTGTCGATGCTGCCTCTGGAACCAGGCATTTACACTTCCCCATGAAGCAATCCAAGATTAGGTATTTCACAGCCAGATTTAGAGTACAACTATCCTCTGCACGGCCCCAATCACGTGCCTATTCTCAGCTGCATTTGTTCCCAAATCCAAGAGATTAAAGCCCAGTGTGTGGAGATAATGAGCCACTCAGTATCTAACCTACCCAATATATATATATATACCTTGGGTACGATATAATCCTAAACCAGCCATTAAGAGGTGCCCAACAACTTCTTGAGTTGACTCACTGATTTACCTGATAGTCCATGAAGAGAATGGCAACCATCATCTCCATGTTGAAAGCTGGGATGCCAACCCTCCCTGACATCTTCAGGAATTGAAAATTAATCTCCTGGACTCTGCTGCGAGCAAAAACCCAGGAGAAAAATCATAGCGACATTAAAAAAAATTGTGTGATTTTTAAAATCATTTTCTTTGAACATTTATTAGTTCTAAAAATATTGGAGACGGGATAAAAAGGTTGTTTGACTGACAGCCACGCACCAACCAATCAGGTCATAAAACCACGCAAAGCAAACAGAGCCCGGCAACAGGCAGTTCATCACTGTGATTGGTTACAGTGAGGCATTATGATATTCAGAAAAGTTTTGTTTTTTTTAAAACCAGCTTGTTGTCTCAGCACTTGGAGAGGAACTGTCACTCTTCTTCCTGTAAGTCAACAATTACTAAGTTGAAATTTGGAACGTACTGTTCAGAGAAGAACACAAACAGATTACATCAGCAGCTAGTTCACTGTGCCCTGGTTATGTAACAGGAGAAAAGGATAAACGTCACTGAACACCGGTGATATTTTTTTGTTTGCTTGTTATTTACTAAAAAACAAAAACGTGGAGATCAGGGAAGATCCTTTGAACCAACTGACAGTTTCAGATAAATCAGCCAACAATTTGGGTTTGCATAGTGCCTTTAATAGAGGGACTATCTCAAGGAGCTTCACGGATCGGCATAGGAAACGGAATTGGATGTCAAGCCAGGGAGAGAGAGATTAGGAGGTGACGGGAAGCTTGGTTGAAGAGATGGGTTTTGAGAAAGATATTTAGTGGTGGAGAGGCAGGGAAGGAATTCCGGAGAGTAGGACCAAGGGGCTCGAAAGGCTGTACCATCAATGGTGAGGCAAAGGGAGAGGGGACTTAACAGAAAAGGAATTGAGCATTTGGGAGGGGTGACAGGCTGCGATTTCCACCTCCACAAGATCCCATCCTCTCCGATAACAGACCCAGAGCACCCAGAACCCGGAGGGAATTCGGAGCCATGACGTGAAATAGTGATATATTGAGTCCCTCTTTATTCAGCAGTGTACGACGCAATGCTGGAGGCAATGAGATACTGTTCACTGCTGAATTTTTCATGCTACCCTTCTCAGTTTCCGCTTCTCATAAACAGCTCACTAACATTGCTAGCCAGTCAATTTTCTGCCTTCGACCGTCAACACTAAAATATAAAACAGGTTAACTCATTCACTTACCGCGTTTGTTGTTTGTGGGATCTTACTGTGTGCAAATTGGTGGTTGCCTTTGCCCTACATAACAATACTTTTCTTTTAATTCGTTCATGGGATGTGGGCGTCGCTGGCGAGGCCAGCATTTATTGCCCATCGCTAATTGCCCTTGAGAAGGTGGTGGTGAGCCGCATTCCTGAACCGCTGCAGTCCGTGTGGTGAAGGTTCTGTTAGGGAGGGAGTTCCAGCATTCTGACTCAGCGACGATGAAGGAACGGCGATATATTTCCAAGTCGGGATGGTGTGTGACTTGGAGGGGAACGTGCAGGTGGTGTTGTTCCCATGTGCCTGCTGCTCTTGTCCTTCTAGGTGGTAGAGGTCGTGGGTTTGGGAGGTGCTGTCGAAGAAGCCTTGGCGAGTTGCTGCAGTGCATCCTGTGGATGGTACACACTGCAGCCACGGTGCACCGGTGGTGAAGGGAGTGAATGTTTAGGGTGGTGGATGGGGTGCCAATCAAGCGAGCTGCTTTGTCCTGGATGGTGTCGAGCTTCTTGAGTGTTGTTGGAGCTGCACTCATCCAGGCAAGTGGAGAGTATTCCATCACACTCCTGACTTGTGTCTTGTAGATGGTGGAAAGGCTTTGGGGAGTCAGGAGGTGAGTCACTCGCCACAGAATACCCAGCCTCTGACCTGCTCTTGTAGCCACGCTATTTATGTGGCTGGTCCAGTTAAGTTTCTGGTCAATGGTGACCCCCAGGATGTTGATGATGGAGGATTTGGCGATGCTAATGCTGTTGAATGTCAAGGGGAGGTGGTTAGACTCCCTCTTGTTTAATTGTCCACCACCATTCATGACTGGATGTGGCAGGACTGCAGAGCTTTGATCTGATCCGTTGGTTGTGGAATCGCTTAGCTCTGTCTATAGCATGTTGCTTCCGCTGTTTAGCATGCATGTAGTCCTGAGAAGTAGCTTCACCAGGTTGGCACCTCATTTTTAGGTACGCCTGGTGCTGCTCCTGGCATGCTCTTCTACACTCCTCACTGAACCAGGGTTGATCCCCTGGCTTGTTGGTAATGGTAGAGTGAGGAATATGCCGGGCCATGAGGTTACAGATTGTGCTGGAATACAATTCTGCTGCAGCCGATGGCCTCATGGATGCCCAGTTTTGAGCTGCTAGATCTGTTCTGAATCTATCCCATTTAGCACGGTGATAGTGCCACAAAACACGTTGGATGGTGTCCTCAGTGTGAAGACGGGACTTCGTCTCCACGAGGACTGTGCGGTGGTCACTCCTACCAATATTGTCATGGACAGATGCATCTGCGACAGGTAGATTGGTGAGGACGAGGTCAAGTAAGTTTTTCCCTCGTGTTGGTTCGTTCACCACCTGCCGCAGGCCCAGTCTAGCAGCTATGTCCTTCAGGACTCGGCCAGCTCGGTCAGTAGTGGTGCTACCGAGCCACTCTTGGTGATGGACATTGAAGTCCCCCACCCAGAGTACATTCTGTGCCCTTGCTACCCTCAGTGCTTTCTTCAAGTGGTGCTCAACATGGAGGAGGACTGATTCATCAGCTGAGGGAGGGCGGTCGGTGGTAATCAGCAGGAGGTTTCCTTGCCCATGTTTGACCTGATGCCATGAGATTTCATGGGGTCCGGAGTCAATGTTGAGGACTCCCAAAGCCACTTCCTCTTGACTGTATATCACTGTACCGCCACCTCTGGTGGGTCTGTCCTGCCGGTGGGACAGGACATACCCAGGGATGGTGATGGAAGAGTCTGGGACATTGGCTGAAAGGTATGATTCTGTGAGTATGGCTATGTCAGGCTGTTGCTTGACTAGTCTGTGGGACAGCTTTCCCAATTTTGGCACAAGTCCCCAGATGTTAGCGAGGAGGACTTTGCAGGGTCGACTGGGCTTGGTTTACCTTTGTCGTGTCTGGTGCCTAGTGCTCTGACGCCGGGTGGTCCGTCTGGTTTTATTCTTATTATGACTTTTTTTAGCGAGATTGTACAACTGAGTGGCTCGCTCAGCCATTTCAGAGGACAATTACGAATCGGCCACATTGCTGGTAAGTAATCCATTGGAGGTGAAGCATCTTCAGGATGCACTAAGGTGCTATATTAAAGACGAGTTGATTCTTTCTTTAATCCCTCTGTACACATGGTGGGTCATTTGGTGACTTGAGGCTTGCAATGTGGAGCAGTGCTCTCCCAGAAGGTGGATTGTAGAATCGGACCTGGAGCTGAGTGTGCCTGACTTTCAGCCCTCCTAATCTTGAAATTCACGGCTAAGTTACATTACTGGACTAATAATCCAGAGAACTTGAGTTCAAATCCCACCATGAAAGTTTGAGAGTTTGAATTCAGTTTCAAAAAAAGCTGGTATCAGTAAAAGTGACCACGAAGCTGTCGGACTGTGGTAAAAACCCAACTGGTTCACTAATGTCCTTTCGGGAAGGAAACCTGCTGTTCTTACCCGGCCTGGCCTGTATGTGACGCCAGTCCCACACCAACGTGGTTGACTCTTAACTGTCCTCTGATGTGGCCTAGCAAGCCACTCAGTTGTGTCAATTGCTAAAAGAAAACCTCACAGACTGCAGCGGTTCAAGAAGGCGGCCCACCATCACCTTCTCAGGGCAACTAGGGATGGGCAATAAATGCCGGCCTTGCGATGCCCACATCCCGAGAATTAACAATTTTTAAAAACTGAGACTATCGTGAATCAGACGCACAGATCTCTGGGCCTGCACTCACTCGGCTCTGCATCACATTCAACCTATCGCAATAGTCTGAGGTCTAAGACCACAGCATCTGTCATCACTTCCTACCACAGCGGTGCTAACTCACATTGACGTCTCATCCACACGTAATGCTGTAGCTCCCATTATATTACAACAGCGACTACACTTCAAAAGTACTTCATTGGCTGTAAAGCGCTTTGGGACGTCCTGAGGTTGTGAAAGGTGCTATATAAATGCAATTTCTTTCTTTTCTTTTTCCCAGGGATGGGTGAATCACAGGACTGGAAAAAATTCTCAAATTCTTTTATATAATATGTAATAATATATACCAGCCTCCACATTCAACGTATCAGCCTCCGCCATTTCCGACACCTCCAGCGCCATCCCACCACCAAACACATCTTCCCCTCCCAGCATTACGAAGGGACCATTCCCTCCGCGACACCCCAGTCCACTCTTCCATCGCCCCCAACACCCGCTCTCCTCCCCACCGCACCTTCCCGTGCGAGCGCAGGAGATGCAACACCTGCCCTTTCACCTCCTCCCTTCCCATCGTCCAGGGTCCCAAACACTCCTTCCAGGTGAAATAGTGATTTACTTGTACTGCTTTCAATTTAGTACACTGTATTCGCTGCTCACAATGCGGTCTCCTCTACACTGGGGAGACCAAACACAGATTGGGTGATTGATTTGCTGAACACCTCCGCTCTGTCCGCAAGTGTGACCCTGACCCGCGGTCATTTGCCATTTTAATTCCCCATCCCACTCCCACTCTGACCTCTCTGTTCTCGGCCTCTTACACTGTTCCAATGAAGCTCAACGGAAACTCGAGGAACAGCATCTTATCTTTCGGTAAGGCACTTTACAACCTTCCGGACTCAACATTGATTTCAATAACTTCAGATCATAACCACCGCTCCCATTTTTTTCAGACAGCAGGTGCTGATAATGGTTCTGATGTTGCCATTTGCAGCTCCTCTAGATCCATCTTTTGTTTCTTTACTTGTCCCATTCCCACCCTCCTTGCCTTGCACCATCATCCCTTTTGTCATTTAATCACTCCTGCCCTCCACCCTATCAGAGTCCTTCCCTTTTGTTCTTTCCTCCTCTCTCCTTCCTCCCCCCCCCCCCACTTTCCCGGACTCTGTACTTGCTTAAAAACTCTTTAATCCTCAACTTCTTCCAGTTCTGACGAAGGGTCATCAATCTGAAACATTAACCCTGTTTCTTTCTCCACAGATGCTGCCCGACTCGCTGAGTATTTCCAGCATTTTCTGTTTTTATTTCAGGTTTCCAGCATCTGCAGTATTTTGCTTTTGATCTTAATTTTTTTAGTTTTATGAGTTTTTACATTGAGTCAGGAATCCAATCCGGCAGATTGTTACTTCCTGCTGGGAATACAGAACTGAAACTAGATTTTATTATTGTTTTTCATTTGCTGCTCTTTTCCTGTGCCCAACTAATTTTGTGGGGCGGTCGGTTCCTTAGGCATTTGACAGCCCTCCTGGTACCTCCCCTAAAGAAGGCCCACCACCAGCATCTTCTCAAGGGGCAACCAGGGATGGGCAATAAATGCCGGCCTTGTCAACGACGCCCGCATCCCGAAGAATTATTTTTTTTCTTTAAATGGCCATTCTTCAAATGTGAGCCCGTACAGTGAGTATTGGCAGACTATCAACTAGGTGGGGTGGGGTGGAGGTGGTGTTGAGCTGGCCCATTATGCGGGCTCATGTGCACCAGCAGCTCAGGCAAGGGTGCCTTTACTTCACAACTGATAGATTTTTAATTGAAAGAAGGGAAGTACAAGGTGATATTCGAGATTTCAACAGGCCAGTCAGACCCAACTTCCGAAAAGCGACTCAGTCAGTCACTCTCCTCCTCCAAACGCCTCGGTCCAGTTCACAAAGACACAAGACTTGGTTCCTTCATTGGCATTATTTTAAGTGCCGGCGATAACTTATTTTATATCAAATTGGCTACGATAATCAGTTGGATACAAAATTGGCTAAGTGACAGGAAACAGAGAGTAGGGGTGAACGGTTGTTTTTCGGACTGGAGGGAGGTGTACAGTGGTGTTCCCCAGGGGTCGGTACTGGGACCACTGCTTTTTTTGATATATATTAATGACTTGGACTTGGATGTGCAGGGCACAATTTCAAAATTTGGGGATGACACAAAACTTGGAAGTGTAGTGAACAGTGAGGAGGATAGTGATAGACTTCAAGAGGATATAGACAGGCTGGTGGCAATGGCAGATACGTGGCAGATGAAATTTAACGCAGGAAAATGCGAAATGATACATTTTGATAGGAAGAATGAGGAGAGGCAATATAAACTAAAGGGTACAATTCTAAAAGGGGCTGCAGGAACAGACAGACCTGGGGGTATATGTGCACAAATCATTGAAGGTGGCAGGGCAGGTTGAGAACGTGGTTAAAAAAGCATTCAGGATCCTGGACTTTATAAATGGAGGCACAGAGTACAAAAGCAAGGAAGTCATGATGAACCTTTATAAAACAATGGTTTGGCCACAACTGGAGTATTCTGTCCAATTCTGGGCACCGCACTTTAGGAAAGGTGTGAAGGCCTTACAGAGGGTGCAGAAGAGATTTACTAGAATGGCTCCAGGGATGCAGGACTTCAGTTATATGGAGAGACTGGAGAAGCTGGGGTTGTTCTCCTTAGAGCAGAGAAGGTTGAAAGGAGATTTGATAGAGGTGTTCAAAACCATGAGGGGCCTAGACAGAGTAGATAAAGAGGAACAGTTCCCATTGGCAAATGGGTCAAGAACTTGAGGACACAGATTTAAGGTGATTGGCAAAAGAACCAAAGGCAGCATAAAGAAAAACCTTTTTACGCAGCGAGTGGTTATGATCTGAAATGCGCTGCCTGAAAGGGTGGTGGAGGCAGATTCAATCGTGGCTTTCAAAAGGGAATTGAATAAGTACTTGAAGGGAAAAAATTTACAGGGCTATGTGGAAAGGGCAGGGGAGTGGGACTAGCTGGATTGCTCTTGCAGAGAGCCGGCATGGGCTCGACGGGCCGAATGGCCTCCTTCTGTGCTGTAACCATTTTATGATTCTGTGATTCTAAGTGAGTTATTGTCGTATTAAAAGACCAGAAAACTTAGGCTAGTCTCCAACTCTCCTAGTTCATCCTAGAACACTTTTTCCTCCTCTGACATCTTCCTTCCCCTTCTGTCAATTCAAGGTGGCACTCCCCTCCCCCCTCTTTAGTTAATACCCCAATCTCCACCCCAAAACACAGCTCCCGGGAACACTCCACCCTCCCACCCCCACTCCGAAGCTGTATATTCTGGCTGCTGCATACAGTATGGCTGTAGGCTGGGCCTACAGTATGTAATGGCCAGAATCACTTACAGCAGCAACAGGACTTGGATAGCATGGGGTTCTGAGTGGTTCTGTCTGTGCTGATTTTCAGCTACAAACTAGGTCCCCACAGTGCTAACCATCCACTTCAAATATGAACAATTGGCATGTATAATTGACCCCATATCTGCTCCATCACCAAGACGGCCTATTTCCACCTCCGTAACATCGCCTGTCTCCTCCTCTGCCTTGGCCCATCTGTTGCTGAAACCCTGATCCATGCCTTTGTTACCTCCAGGCTCGACTATTCCAATACTCTCTTGGCCGGCCTCCCGCCGACCTCCCTCCGTAAACTTGAGCTCATCCAAAACTCTGTTGCCCGTATCCTTAACTTGCACCAAGTCCCGTTCACGCAGCACACCCCCTGTGCTCACTGACCTACATTGGCTCCCGGTCAGGCAACACCTCGATTTCAAAATTCTCATCATTGTTTTCAAATCCCTCCATGGCCTCGCTTCTCCCTATCTCTACAAACTCCTCCAGCCCTACAACCATCCAAGATCTCTGCGCTCCTCCAATTCTGGCCTGATGCGCAGCCCTGATTTTAATCGCTCCACCATTGGCGGCCGTACCTTCAGCGACTAGTCCCTAAGCTCTGGCATTTCCTCCCTAAACCTCTCCACCTCTCTACCTCTCTCTCCTCCTTTACGTTGCTCCTTAAAACCTGCCTCTTTGATCAAGCTTTTAGTCATCTGTCCTAATATCTCGGTGTCAAGTTTTGTCTGATAAATTTCCTGTGAAGCGCCTTGGGACGTTTCACTACGTTAAAGGCGCTATATAAATGCAAGTTGTTGTTGAATAGCTTTACTGCATCCAATCCTCTTCGCCAGTTACGACCTCAACCATTTAACCCATTTTTTCTTATTATATTCATTCTCGGGATGTGGGTGTCGCTGGCAAGGCCGGCATTTATTGCCCATCACTAATTACCCATGTTTGATACAACTGAGTGGCTTACTCGGCCACTTCAGAGAACAATTAAGAGTCAACCACGTTGGTGTGGGACTGGAGTCACATAATAAGCCAGACTGAGTAAGGACGGCAGGTTCCCTTCCCTAAAGAACATTAGTGAACCAGTTGGGTTTTTACGACAATCCGACAGCTTCACGGTCACTTTTTCCTGATGCCAGCTTTTTTCTTTGCCACATTTTCTCTCTCTTTTATGGGTTCTTTCCACACCTGAACCGACCTGATCTTCTACCCCTGATCCTAGCTCAGTCCAGGAGAACCTGCTGAACCTGCACTCTCGCTCACTGAGCTGGGCTAGCTGCACCTGAGAAACCCCAGGCTCAGACTTTCCCTTTCAGAAACCAACTGCATTGCTTTAACTTTACAAGTGGGCCTCCTTCTGACACTAGAAAAAAACAAGGTGTAATCTGAGGGAGGAGGCTGGGTGGGGGTGGGGGGGGCGGTGGTGGTGGGCGGGGGAGGGGAGGGACGACGACTGTGCAACTCTCCTGACAATAATTCAATGAAAAAGTCGCCGTGAGTACAAAATGGAATCCCCCAGAACATCAGAACAGGATTTGGGCGTCGCTGGCAAGGCCGGCATTTATTGCCCATCCCTATAGTTGCCCTGAGGGAGGTGGTGGTGAGCCTTCTTGAATCGCTGTAATCCGTGTGGTGTAGGGACCCTCCATCATTGGTGTTAGGTCCGGGAGTTCCAGAATATTGATTCAACAGAGATATACATCCAATTCAGGATGACTTGGAGGGATAGCTGGATGTGATGGTGTGCCTTGATCCGATGAGAAACTGTGGTGGCCCAGATACTAATGGGGGAAAAGTACAGCAGGTCTGATTGTAGTCCACTGGTCAGAAGGAACAGAATGCACCCAGCCCACACTCGATAATTAATCACACTAAATGGACTTGGAAATTACGAGAGAACAATGTCTTCTATTGTACGATAACTTGAGCCATTCTTACATGGGAAAAAATAAATCAAGCTCCTATCTGGGAGCGTGAAACGCCCTTGAATCACTCTGGTAAACAAACGGACAATTAGAATCGGTTTTGTGCAAAGCCACCCGGGCAGGGGAGGAGCAAAGACGTTAATTCTGTCGTTTATGTATCTTCCACTGTAACAGAGTCAATCACATCCATTACTGACTCTGACTTGCTGTGTGTAAAAGAAAGCAAGAACTTCAATTTATAGAGCGCTTTTCACAATCTCAGGACGTCCCAAAGCGCTTTACAGCCAATGAAGTACTTTTGAAGTGTAATAATAGTGGAAAGCATAGACATGACCCTGTCAGTCAGGGCCTGTATTTGAACTCAGGTCCTCAAGGGTGAAAGGACACTGTGCTAAACCACTTCAGTGCCCACTCTCCACTGTAGCATCGCTGGCATTTATTGCCCATCCCTATTTGCCCTTAAAAAGGTGGTGGTAGGTCTTCTTCTTGATCTGCTGGTAGCAGTTTGGTACAACTAAGAGGCTTGCTAGGCCACTCCAGAGGGTAGTTAAGAGTCAACCATATTGGTGTGGGGTTGGAGTTGCATATCGGCCAGACCGGGTAAGGACAGCAGGTTTCCTTCCCCCATTAGTGAACCAGTTGGGTTTTTATGACAATCCAACAGCTTCATGGTCACGTTTACTGATGTCAGCCTTTTATTCCAGATGTTTTTTTAAAATCCAATTCAAATTCTCAAACAGCCATGGTAGGATTTAAACTCACATTCTCCGGATTTATTAGTCCAGGCCTCTGGATTACTAGTCCAGTAACATAACCACTACATTACCGTGCACTTATAATTATGTAACAATTCAGAAGAATACAGCACCCTGAAAAAAAACTGTAGGCTTTTGTTTCTGAAATGTGTTTCTTGTGTGTGTGGAGTGAGGCTATCGAAGAGACTCAAAGTAGGCCACAAACTTACATGCTACTCAATACACTATATTTGCTTTTCTGCTTAGAGTTACAGACTAGTAGCGAGTGCCTAGCAATGTAGGTGAGGTCACTTTAACCACCAAAGAACAATTGCAAAGTACCTCGTCCCATTTCTCATGTGGCGTGACACAAGTACAAAGTGTGTCACTGGTGAAGGAACGGCTACTGCGCCAGAAAATAGCAATGCAACTCGCTCAGCTTTAACCCTTTCCCTTCCACTCACCGCCAAGGGTTCGGGGAATTTCAAAGTAAAATTCTGATCATTTTCATGACAAATGTCTTTTTCCTGGGTCACGTTACCTGTTACAGTTGGCATCGATGGACCAGCCCCCCACTCTGTGGCAGTGCCAACTCCCACCCATCGGAGATGGGTCTGGGTCTGTGGGTCTGGTCCAGCCAGCTCTTGTAGTGCAAAGCAATCGATCTGATGACTACTCTCACTTAAAGGCAATAGTTACCCGGTGAGGGTAACATGAACAGCTCTGAAGACCAAAGCTCAGAGATGGAGGGCGAGGACCAAAAGTTAATTTGGGTTTCGTGACTGGAACTGAGAGATTTTGCCCGCTGTTTCCGTATTTTAAATTTGTGTTCATCAAGATACGGGATATGAGCGCTGGGAAACTGAGCACTTTCCATCTCCGAATGCCCAATGTCAGTCCAGGGTAAATAAAGGGCGATTCCCCAATCCATAAGAGATAGGAGCGGGAGTAGGCCATTCGGCCCCTCGAGCCTGCTCCGCCATTTAATGAGATCATGGCTGATCTGATTTTTACCTCAACTCCACTTTCCCGCCCTTTCCCCATATCCTTTGACTCCCTTGCTGATCAAAAATTTGTCTAACTCAGCCTTGAATGTATTCAATGACTCAGCCTCCACAGCTGAAGATTCACGACCCTCTGGGAGAAGAAATTCCTCCTCATTTCCGTCTTAAACGGGCGACCCCTTATTCTGAGACTACGCACTCCCAGGAAACATATTATAGAAAATTGAAAGGCACACATTCATTTTAATGGATTAAATTTCACAGCTGGGTGCCTACGATTTGCTGTGAGCATGACTCCTGACTGGAATCGCCCGGATAACGATTCAACCCTTGTGCAGAAAGTGTTAGATGCAGAGCACAGCTCCCTCTCGACTGATGTAACAAACGTGCCTTATTCTCCCAGCTCAACGGAAGACAATGAACAGTGAGAATGTTTACCATCCAGTCAATTCCAGACCAACAAAAGGTTGTTGTCTGTAGAATGCGCCTTCACTAGCCTCCAGAATTCATGATGGTGCGGTGGCGAGAGCAGAACTCCCCAGGGATTCGTTGTGGGATGTTGGACTGCACCAGATCACGTGTTCTGGATAGGTTACACAGCGTGGGCAAAGTAGCTCAGCCGTTGAGTTCCTTGTTTATGAGAGAAAAGACTTAAAGTTTTCTGTTTAGCCTCCGGCTTGACCCGATATTTGCTGACATCAGCACAATGGATTAAAAGAAAAGGAAGCATTCCGTTGAATATATGGTTTCATGAAATGCAGCCAAAGTTATTCAGGGCAGAAGACAGATATACTAGAGTTGCATTTGGCCATTAAAACGATGACTAATAGAATGTGCTCTGGAAAACATAACCTCATGACTACATCAAGAAATCACAATCTTCAGTCGGGGTCACGAGTGATGTCACATTATTATTGAAAGAAAGAACTTGCATTTATATAGCGCCTTTCACGACCTCAGGACATCCCAAAGTGCTTTACAGCCAATGAAGTACTTTTGAAGTGCAGCCACTGTGGCAATGTAAGGAAACTTGGCAGCCATTTTGCGCACAGCAAGGTCCCACAAACAGCAATGTGATAATGACCAGATAATCTGTTTATTTTTAAGTGGTGGTGATTGAGGGATAAATATTGGCCAGGGGACTGGGGAGAAATCCCCTGCTCTTCTTCGAAATAGTGCAATGGGATCTTTTACATCCATCCGAGAGGGCAGAGGGGGCCTTGGTTTAACATCTCATCCAAAAGACAGCACCTCTGACACTGCAGCACTCGCTCAGTACTGGCACTGGAGTGTCAGCCTGGATGATAAGTTCAATTTTCTGGAGTGGGAATTGAGCTCATAACCTTCTGACTCAGAGGCAACTGAGCCAATGCTGACATCTTGAGGGGGGGGGGGGGGGGGGGAGAAAATGAATTTTAAAAAAAAGCCTACAGTTAGTGGCAAAGTGCTAGTGCACACTGTTGTGAAGGGCACAAGGTCACACTTGCGGTTATAGTGTGTTCCTGATCTGAGTTTTAATCATCAGGAAGAAGGAGTGAGAGAGGTCAGGAATGCCCCATAGATTGAGAGGGGGAAGGTGAGTGAGAGAGGAGCAATAGGAGAAAAGGAGAAAGCAAAGAAAGGCATGGATTTATACAGCGCCTTATCACATTTCTCAAAAAAAAGCCCCAAAGCACATCCACGACATCGAACTTCTTTGAAGAGTAGTGACTGTTAGCAAATATGGCAGCCATTTTGCATACAGCAAGGTCTCACCAACAACGCTCAAATTATGCTGCTCCCAGACCTCTGTGCTCTGCAGCTTCTAACTCATTTCTGTTTAACCCTCTCAGAGTCACCAGTTAATCTGATATTGGTGGTGTTAGCTGAAGGCCTCTTCAAATTGTGTCATTGGACCGTTAACATCCACCTTAACAAGTAGTCTATTAAATGGGCCTTGGTTTAATGTCTCACCCAAAAAAAAAGGCACCTCTGACAACGTAGCAGGGAAGGGGAAAAGAAAGAAAAACTCGTATTTCTATAGCGTCTTTCACGACCTCAGGACGTCCCAAAGCGCTTTACAGCCAATAAATTAATTTTGAAGTGTAGTCCCTGTTGCAATGTAGGAAACGCGGCAGCCAATTTGCGCACAGCAAGCTCCCACAAACAGCAATGAGGTAAATGACCAGATAATCTGTTTTTGCTGGTGCTGATTGAGGGATAAATATTGGCTGAAGACACCGGAGGGAACTCCCCTGTCTCCCCTTGTGGAGATTACACACAGTGAGGAGAAATCACAATGAGCTTCATGTAGTTGGTGAGAGGGTTAAACGCTAAAGAGTTTAGAAGCTGCAGAGGGCCCTGAGGTCTGGGAACAGCTTATTGCCCTACCCTACTGGCGATGGAATGCTGCCAGGGAGGAACAAGCAGACTGCCAGAAAACAACTAATAGAGGGAGTAAGTTATTTAAAAATAAAACCAAATGAAAACAGCATAGAACTTTGAAGCGACCAGCAAGGGTCCAGGAGGCTCGGACGATTGTAACAGTTTTGTTGGCCGGGAAGCGGCTGCCCAGCTGTTAAAATAGGGCGGCTCGTAGAGTGGGAGTCGTCCCCAGCACAGGTTAAGTGGCTATGTGGGGAAGCCAGGTTGGCGGAGTGGGGTGGGGTGGGGAGAAGAGAGTGGTGGAAGGAAGCCCGGGGCAGGGAAGGCCTAAGCTTTGCCTTGTGGCGCCCGAGGAACATGCCCACTTTTCCTGGCCCACAAGGAACCAACAAACAATTTCAAAGACTTACCTCGCTGACCCTGGCTCCTGTTCCAGGCAGGTTTGGCTTGGTGGGAGGGGAAGGACAGGGTAATGAAGGAACAGACACCTCAGGAGTGATTATCGTGTGCAGCCTCCTGAAGGATTGCTTCAGTGGAAGTCTGATAAAAGGTCTCCAGTCCATCAAACAAATAGCAAAGTACCAATCTAGAAAAATAGACTGAGGAAATTTGGCAAATTTTATCTCAGGAGGCTTAGATTAAGATCTAATGGACACTGTAAAACAAATTTATTTTAAAGGAGAAACTTTGCTGAAGTGCCAAGGCCCAAAGTGCAGGACCCAGCAAGGTTGAAAAGATTAGGAGAGAAGATGAAGTAAATCCTGGAGTATTGGTTAGATGATGCCAAGTTTGAGTTTTAAAAAGCCTGTAGACCATTAGAGGAAGGGAAGACTGAGGGAGGTCAAGGTCCATAGCTTGGGGTCCTGAGAAATAATGAGGTAGGGTAGGAGACAAAGCGGTGAGCTTGATTTCAACACAGTGCGGAGGAAGAACACATAGAATGGACTATTAGGAGGAATAAGAGGGGGGAAATCTAGAAATAATTACTGAACAGTGTGCACTTTAGCTGATGACAGCTCATTTTCAGTGCAAGATTGTTAGTTGAATATAGAAACTGAGATATCTCTCCAAGGGTTATGCTTCTTTAGTCATCCAATGCCTAGATAGGAAATTGATAACAATTAAGGGCAGAAAGGTGACTGAGGTATCGTGTCTGGGAATTGGTTTTGGCTCCTATTTGGTTAGACAGGGCAAAGGTCGCCTGGAGAAGTTCCGGCAGCTCCAGTCTGGCTCACATTGAGCACAGATCCATTAACAAAACCGACCTCAACTCTAGAAGCATGGTTCAGCGAGGTCACAAGGAACAGGGGCATGGGAAAAAGGACACATCCTATGAGAGCTCGCCAATGAGACTGGAGCTGGAACGCATTGCCTGTGCTGTGTACAAATGCAGTGCCCATAATGGAAGAATGAAATTGAATTTACAGCAGATGTGATCGTTTGAAATATTTTAAGTTATGTGGCGTTTATTTATTCATTTATTTTTTTCCTGTGATTTTTTTTCCCCCGTTCCCCCGAGAGGGTGAGTCAAGCTGACCTACGGTCCCAGCCTGGACAGTGAGGTTTGAATTTTCTACTTCATTTCCCTGGGTCGGGGTGGGGGGGGGGGGGTCAGAGATACACGGGTGGTTCCCCTTTGCCAAGAGGAAGATCTCAAGGGATCCCGCTGCAGCACCGATAGCACCAGTGGAGGAGCAGAAGACCCCAAAGATTGAAGACAATATCCCACTGAGGGGCTCTGCTGAGACCAGGTCCTCGAGCAGGTAAGCGGTGGGGGAAGAACGGAGGGAGAGGAGACCACTACAAAGGAAACTGTCTCCCTTCCTGGGGCAGCTTCCCGCCACACCGTCCAAATACAGCTCCGGACAACGACAGTGATGCAGGCGGACGGGAGGAAAATCCATTGGAGGCTCAGGGCTCACCCTCTGCCACTATTTACACGCGGAAGCTGGGAAAGGAGAGACCAGCGGGGGGGGGGGGGGGGGCAAGTGGAGAGAAACATAGGTTGGGTAGTGATACGGCAGAAGGCCGCACCGCCTACATTTTCCTTCATTCTCCACCGCCAGCCTGCTCGGTTTCAGGCAGGATCACGGATGGACAATCCCAGCATGAGTGTCAACAAACTATTAGATTGCCTGGGGCATTAGTCAAGCCCAGTCCTGTCCTCACTAACATCCACAAATGTCCTTTCCAGCAGAGTCACTGGGTAATAATCAGGACAGGGGCGCTGGCTGTATTTGCCTCTATGGGTTCACCTGGTTCCAGCCTTGCATTGTCAGGCACGTCCTGTTCAAACTGAGCTGACCTTCAAACCCATATCTTATCCTTCACTCAAATCCCTTACTTCCATTTCTCCAACATTGCCCTTAACGGATAGGGTGGTCCTGGCTGGCCAATCAGCAGGTAGTTTGCTAGTGTTAGCTGTGGCTCAGTGGGTAGCACCCTCGCGGGTTCAAGTCCCACTCCAGAGGCTTGAGCACAAACTCCAGAGCAGGACTGAGGGAGTGCTGCGCTGTCAGAGATGCCGCCTTTTGGACGAGGCGTTAAACCAGGGGCCCGTCTGCCCTCTCTCAGGCAGACATAAAAGATCTCACCGCACAATCCGAAGAAGAGCAGGGGAGACCTCCCTAGTGGCCTGGCCAATATTTATCCCTCAACCAACATCGCTAAAAATCAGATTATCCAGTCATTATCACAATTGTTGTTTGTGGGATCTTGCTGAGCCCAAATTGGCTGCTGCGTTTCCTACATTCCAACAGTGACTTCACTTCAAAAGTGATTCACTGGCTGTAAAGTGTTTCGGGATGTCTTGGAGACTCAAACATACTCTAAGTGTCAGAAACCCAGCTCAGCGAACAACAAAGCAACAACTTGCATTTATATAGCGCCTTTGACATAGTTGAACATCCCAAGGCGCTTCACAGGAGTGTAATCAGACAAAAAAATTAACACAGAACCAAAGAAGGAGACATTAGGTTAGGTGACCGAAAGCTTGGTCAAAGAGGTAGGTTTTAAGGAGTGCCTTAAATGGGGAGAGAGAGGCGGAGGAGTTTAGGGAGGGAATTCCAGAGCTTAGGGCTTAGACAGCTGAAGGAATGGCCGCCAATAGTGGGGTGGAAGAAGTGGGTCATGCATAAGAGGCCAGAGTTGGAGGAACTGGAGGGTTGTAGGGCTGGACAAAGTTACAGAAATAGGGAGGGGCGAGTCCGTGGAGGGATTTGAACATGAGAATGGAAATTTAAAATTCGAGGCGTTGCCGGACCGGGAGCCAATGTAGGTCAGCGAGCACGGGGTGGGGTGGGGGGGTATGGGTGAACTGGACTTGGTGCGAGTTAGGATACGGGCAGCAGCGTTTTGGATGAGAGTCACAGAGTCTGTATGGGTCACCTTCTCTGTCACACGGAGAAAAAAAATCATTAATCACATGTGCATTGAATAGTGTAACTTGTTAAAAAAAAATTGAGAATTCTCTCAGGATAACAGGTTTGTGGCAGTCTGCACAGAGAACAGCAAATATTTACCTCTACATAGAATCATAGAATGGTTACAGCACAGAAGGAGGTCATTCGGCCCATCGAGTCCGTGCCGGCTCTCTGCAAGAGCAATCCAGCCAGTCCCACTCCCCCGCCCTTTCCCCGTAGCCCTGCAAATTTTTTTCTTTCAAGTACTTATCCAATTCCCTTTTGAAAGCCACGATTGACTCTGCCTCCACCACCCTTTCACGCAGCGCATTCCAGATCATAACCACTCGCTGTGTAAAAAAGTTTTTCCTCATGTTACCTTTGGTTCTTTTGCCAATCACCTTAAATCTGTGTCCTCTGGTTCTCCACCCTTCCGCCAATAGAGAGTTTCTCTCCATCTACTCTGTCTGGACCCCTCATGATTTTGAATATAATTTTTTTCTATCATTGTAAAAAGCTTAAGGAAAATTACAATCCAAAAACATATTTAAAAAAATAAGTAAACCTGGTGATCAATTCCTTCCAATGGAGACCTGTAGATTCTGGTCCTGCTTCAATATAATTCTGCATACATGATTTTTAAACCAAATCAAGTCCATATGAAGCACAATGAAGATAGCCGTTAGATAGGGGCCGTTATCGGTTACCTGCTGTAAAACTCAATCCTTCTGCTTCTGATTCGCTGCTATCCTTGCTGTGGCATTTTCAAATTAGTTTTCTTCAAAATTTGGTGTCGATTCACCACTGGAGGATCTGCGGTCTAATTTATAGTTTGTCGCCAAAATTACCCGACGCAGGAGTATCGGGGTCAACGTCTCAAAAACATCCTCCTTTGGAGGCATTCCGACATAAATGTCAGGGTGAGTTTAATGAGGCAAAGCTCCCTAAAACAGAGCATCCCCACACCCCTCCCCTCCCCAGGAACGCAGATCGGAGAATTGGGCGAGGAGGTCAGTGTACCCCATTCACGGCACTTCCAGTTTTCCAGTCATTCATTTTAACAAGTAGACAATGGGCTGATAAGTGGCAAGTAACATTGGCGCCAGACAAGTGCCAGGCAATGACCATCTCCAACAAGAGAGAGTCTAACCACCTCCCCTTGACAGTCAACGGCATTACCATCGCCGAATTCCCCACCATCAACATCTTGGGGGTCACCATTGACCAGAAACTTAACTGGACCAGCCACATAAACACTGTGGCTACAAGAGCAGGTCAGAGGCTGGGTATTCTGCGGCGAGTGACTCACCTCCTGACTCCCCAAAGCCTTTCTGCAATCTACAAGGCACAAGTCAGGAGTGTGATGGAATACTCTCCACTTGCCTGGATGAGTGCAGCTCCAACAACACTCAAGAAGCTCGACACCATCCAGGACAAAGCAGCCCGCTTGATTGGCACCCCATCCACCACCCTAAACATTCACTCCCTTCACCACCGGCGCACCGTGGCTGCAGTGTGTACCATCCACAGGATGCACTGCAGCAACTCGCCAAGGCTTCTTCAACAGCACCTCCCAAACCCACGACCTCTACCACCTAGAAGGACAAGGGCAGCAGGCACATGGGAACAACACCACCTGCACGTTCCCCTCCAAGTCACACAACATCCTGACTTGGAAATATATCGCCGTTCCTTCATCGTCGCTGGGTCAAAATCCTGGAACTCCCTTCCTGACAGCACTGTGGGAGAACCTTCACCACACGGACTGCAGCGGTTCAAGAAGGCGGCTCACCACCACCTTCTCAAGGGCAATTAGGGATGGGCAATAAATGCCCGCCTTGCCAGCGACGCCCACATCCCATGAACGAATAAGAAAAATCAGGAGCAGTGAGAATCAAGTGCGCTGACCCCCTCATCCGACTCTTCGACCCGTGCTCCCAATGAGTGAGGCTCCACACCGGGAACTGCACCTCACAAAATTCATCCGTATCATTCCCTTTTTTGTTTAATGCCATTAATAAGATTACTTAAAACAGCAAAAAATTAAAGGACTGAATAAAATTTCACGGTCAGGTGCCTGTTGCCCGTTTTGGTGATGGTTTGTTTGGGCCAGCAGCGGGAAAACCACATTGCTGGTCAATTATAGGTAATCCAAGCGTTCAGTCTACCTGCAAGCATGCCGGGACTTCCTGCTGGGAATGTGGAACTGGGGAGTTAGCTGAGATATGTTTTCTGTATAAGTTTTTAAAGAGGTGCAGTCTTCATTTAAAAAAAAAGTGTTTGGGAAACACTTGACAGACTGCAGGTGCTGACCGATACAGTCACCTTGTGTTTGCTGCTCTCTTGAGGTTGGTATACCCTGTGTTATCAAATGTACTCGTGCCACTTTATTTATCATAGTGGTGCTGCTGAGGTTGGGAGCTGGCTGTGGCAGAATACAACTGGACCACAAGAATGTTCTCTCCCAACTGCATGGCACAGTTTTATTCTCTTCACCAGCTATTACTGGTCAGTGGCTCATTGGCAAAGGCATCGTTGTTTTGCAGGGCATTGGGGCACATGTACCATGGAATGGCGACACATGGGTTTGCCCGCCCCATTGAGGTGCCAACCACAGCTGTGCCACCAAATAGAGGAAACACCAGCGAGAGGCTCATCAACGGGCAGTGCCTGGACACCTTTAGTGACCGGCTTAGACCAGCATTCCTGAGGCCTCTGACTCATGCCAACTTGGGTTGTCCTCTCAACTGGAGCTGAAGCCAAGGAAAGAAACTGGAGAGAGAATAGCCAGGCAAGAGAATTCGTCCCTTCATCGCCTTGTTCCCCTTTCGAAAGGAAACAAGAAGCGTAAAGAAGGTTCGAAGCTGTTGAGAACGGCTAAAACCCATCCGCCAAATCTCGGAAACTTAAAGAAAGGAATCTTTTTTTTTTAAAAGACTGAATTACCTCACGAGGCAAATAAATAAACATAGGAGAGAAAAAAAGGACATTTGTGGTCCATAAAACATTCCCCTTGGGACAAAACTTGCTCTTATGTCTGGCCAACAGGCAAGAGATAAAATCACCTATGAGGTCAGCAACATTGTGACAGGGGACATTTTGTTTGCAAACACCAACTCTGGCAGAATGGCCACACATCTGCACAGAGGGAGGGTTTGGACTTTGATCAAATATGGTGCCAGAAATTATGATTCTAAAAGATGGCGGGGAGGGGAAGTTAACTTGTTATATTTTCTACAAAATAAACAGTAAGTAATGGGTTCAGTTAGTTACAAAGATTCTGGATGTCCAACTGTCCCTATATTCTATATATGAGCATTGTATCAAAGAGTCAAATAAGGTATTGAGGGAATTGTGCCGAAAGTTACTGACCAGTTACCCCTTGTAGTGGTTTGGTCAATTTGGCATTAACCTAGTTTTGGTAGTTGCCTGTTGATGATTTTGTGGTAATTTGTTAAACCAATTACTGCCATTAATGAATTCTGACACCTTAGTAGGAACATAGGAACATAGGAACAGGAGAAGGCCATTCAGCCCCTCGTGTCTGCTCTGCCATTTGATAAGATCATGGCTGATCTGTGATCTAGCTCCATATACCTGCCTTTGGCCCATATCCCTTAATACCTTTGGTTGCCAAAAAGCTTTCTATCTCAGATTTAAATTTAGCAATTGAGCTAGTATCAACTGCCGTTTGCGGAAGAGAGTTCCAAACTTCTACCACCCTTTGTGTGTAGAAATGTTTTCTAATCTCGCTCCTGAAAGGTCTGGCTCTAATTTTTAGACTGTGCCCCCTACTCCTAGAATCCCCAACCAGTGGAAATAGTTTCTCTCTATCCACCCTATCCGTTCCCCTTAATATCTTATAAACTTCGATCAGATCACCCCTTAACCTTCTAAACTCTAGAGACTACAACCCCAATTTGTGTAATCTCTCCTCGTAACTTAATCCTTGAAGTTAGTATAGGGGATGTCCAAACTTTGTTCCGGCCACATAAGTGTGTTCCGTGGAGCCTCACATGAAGTTTAAATCCATGTTCCTGTTAATTTATCTAAATCTCAAGTTGCTGGTAATAACAGATGTTGGAGTTCTTATTTAGGATTTATCCACCAATGAAGCAACAGTATTAAGAACAGTCCTTTCCAAACCACCAGGCCTGCAAACAGGATAAACCAGCAAACAATATAAACACAAACAGGATTGAATTGCTTGGCTTTTGAGGGTTGGATTGACACAAATAAGCAGATTTGTTGAATTGACTTTCACAACATGCCATGGTGGGATTTGAACTCACGATTTCCCAGTTATAAGTCCTGCACCATCAACACTAGGCTACTTGATCTTTCCTCACATCACTAAAAAAACAGATTATCTGCTCATTATCACATTGCTGTTTGTGGGACCTTGCTGTGCACAGATTGGCTGCCACATTTCCTACATTACAACAGTGACATCACTTCAAAAGTATTTTATTGGCTGTAAAGCGCTTGGGGATGTCCTGAGGTCGTGAAAGACGCTATATAAACGCAAGTTTTTTCTTTCTTTCTTAATGCCTTTAACGCAGAATATATCCAAGGAACCTTACACAGGGGAAAAGGATAAAATGGATAAAAGGAATAAAGGACTGGGCATTGAGCGAGAGTTAGAGGAGAGGTGATGAAAGCTTGGTCAAAAAGATGGGTTTTGAGAAGGTTTTCAAAGGTGGATAGAGTACTGGCAAGGTCAAGAGGTTCAGGCAGGGAATTCCGAAGAGTAGGGCCAAGGCAGTTGAAGGCACTGCCACCAATGGTGGGTCAAAAGGCCTAAATTGGTGCTTGGGAGAGACGCAAGGCTGGGTGTTGCTGAGCTATCACGGCAAAACCACGGAGAGAATTGAAGACAAGGGTGAGGATTTTAAATTTAATGCTCATTGAAATGAATCTAATGTAGGTCAGGGAGTAAGTGGAGTGATGGGCGAATGGAGCTTAGTGGATGCGGGGGGATGGGTTTTGGATAAGTTGGCGTTTGTATCAGCCAAGATTAAGATCTGTTATGAACGAATACATTTTTAAAAATTTATCCATGGGATGTGGGGGTCACTGGCGAGGCCAGCATTTATTGCCCATCCCTAATTGCCCTTGAAAAGGTGGTGGTGAGCCGCCTTCTTGAACCGCTGCAGTCCATGTGGTGAAGGTTCTCTCACAGTGCTGATAGGTAGGGAGTTCCAGGATTTTGACCCATCGACGATGAAGGAACGGCCGATATATTTCCAAATGGGGATGGTGTGTGACTTGGAGGGGAACGTGCAGGTGGTGTTGTTCCCATGCGCCTGCTGCTCTTGTCCTTCTGGGTGGTAGAGGTCGCGGGTTTCGGAGACGCTGTCGAAGAAGCCTTGGCGAGTTGCTGCAGTGCTTCCTGTGGATTGTACACACTGCAGCCATTGTTGCTGGTGGTGGAGGGAGTGAATGTTTAGGGTGGTGGATGGGGTGCCAATCAAGCGGGCTGCTTTGTCTTGGATGGTGTCGAGCTTCTTGAGTGTTGTTGGAGCTGCACTAATCCAGGCAAGTGGAAAGTATTCCATCACATTCCTGACTTGTGCCTTGTAGATGGTGGAAAGGCTTTGGGGAGTCAGGAGGTGAGTCACTCGCCGCAGAATACCCAGCCTCTGACCTGCTCTTGTAGCCACAGTATTTATGTGGCTGGTCCAGTTAAGTTTCTGGTCAATGGTGATCCCCAGGATGTTGATGGTGGGGGATTCGGCGATGGTAATGCTGTTGAATGTCTAGGGGAGGTGGTTAGATTCTCTCTTGTTGGAGATGGTCATTGCCTGGCACTTGTCTGGGGTGAATGTTACTTGCCACTTATCAGCCCAAGCCTGGATGTTGTCAGGGTCTTGCTGCATGTGGCCATGGACTGCTTCATTATCTGAGGGGTTGCGAATGGAAGTGAACACTGTGCAATCATCAGCGAACATCCCCATTTCTGACCTTATGATGGAGGGAAGGTCATTGATGAAGCAGCTGAAGATGGTTTGGGCTAGGACATTGCCCTGAGGAACTCCTGCAGCAATGTCCTAGGGCTGAGATGATTGGCCTCCAACAACCACGACCATTTTTCTTTTTTGCTAGGTACGACTTCAGCCATTGGAGAGTTTTCCCCGATTCCCATTAACTTCCAATGTCACTAGGGCTCCTTGGTGCCACACTCGGTCAAATGCTGCCTTGATGTCAAGGGCAGTTACTCTCACCTCACCTCTGGAACTCAGCTGTTTTGTGCATGTTTGGACCAAGGCTGAAAATGAGGTCTGAAGCCGAGTGGTCCTGGCGGAACCCAAACTGAGCATTGGTGAGCAGGTTATTGGTGAGTAAGTGCCGCTTGATAGCACTGTCGACGACACCTTCCATCACTTTGCTGATGATTGAGAGTAGACTGATGGGGCGGTAATTGGCCAGATTGGATTTGTCCTGCTTTTTGTGGACAGGACATACATGGGCAATTTTCCACATTGTCGGGTAGATTCCAGTGTCGTAGCTGTACTGGAACAGCTTGGCTAGAGGCGCGGCCTGGTTATAGAGCACAAGTCTTCAGCACTACAGCCGGGTTTTTGTCAGGGCCCATAGCCTTTGCTGTATCCAGTGCACTCAGAGCGGAGCTTTCAATGGTGTAACAGTGGTTCCAACCATTCTTGGAATTAATTATCCTATTTACTTTTCCCGTATATCCTTAATATATCGTATGAAGTTTCCTTTAGTGTGTTTACAAACTATCTCAACCTCTCAATTGGATTACTGCATTTCTATCATTTCCAGGTACTGTAACCATGTAAATATAAACCACATCAAAGCTTCGATGGGTTCACTGCCTTTGAATCACTCCTATGTACTCATTATACTCTGTGCAAAACAAAATTGTCATGTTCTGTACAGCACATTTTCCAGATGGTGAATTTTACTGTAAACTTCCAATCAAACAGACCTCGGGTTAGACTGCCCGGTCCTGTCACATGATCCAACACAGCTGCAGCTCCTGCGTCATGAAACCTTGGTCCTTCATCACAAGGACCCCACTTTCAAACACAAACAACTGATGAAAGCTGCCTCATCAAAGGAATGAAGCATTTGCAGCAGAGGGTCAGACATGTGGAATATGTACCATTTGGCGACTCTTCAGTTGAAAAATTAGTTTTTCCGCAAAATACTTTTGGATGATTAAGGCTCTGCAGCCCGTTTGATCCCATCCTTCCAGTGTACCAATTCTAACATCTCCCCAGTGTAGCATGCGTTGAGTTCTCTGTGTCCACTGCGTTTGATTATTTTCAAAGAGGTATCACCACCGTCCCTGGGAGCTTTTGGGAGAAAAGGGAATCAGACTTGAAAATTCACAAGAGGCAAGTTTCCATTGACAGCATAGGTTTCAGTGGTCCTGCGCTCTTAACTCTCCGCTAAAGCTTTGATCTCCTTAGGGATCATCCAGCAGGAAGCATGTCTAGGGATTGTATAGGAGATCTGCACTTCACCTTCCATTCACACAGTTGGGTTGAATCCTAATTGTCCCATTGGGCTATGTTGACCAAGGCACGAGATTTCAAACTCTGGCCCATGGACCAAATGCAACCTGCAGACTCTGACACACCAACCCATAAACTAGGCAACTCAGTTCTATTTGCCCTTATATTTATTATTTGCTGATTTGTCCTGTTTGGATTCTGTGGGCCTGGAGTTTGGAAAGGATTGTTCTAAACTAAACTGATTTTGAAGACACCTGACCTAATATTCCCATGGCTGGACATTGTATTAAAAGAGGAAAGACACGGCTCTAAATTGTTAAGTAATGCTAGAAGTTACAATGGGAGATTTTAGGGATCTCAACTTACCTGTGGCTCTCAGTCTTCCTTTGTTCCTGGTGTTTTATATTTTAAAGCTGGTAGGCAGAGGCAAAGTGGGGATTGGAAGCAAACATTTTGTACAGAATCCCACCTTCGGTGAGTTCATGATGGTATTCGGAACATAGGAATAGGAGTAGGCCATTCATCCCCTTGAGCCTGTTCCGCCATTCAATTAGATCATGGCCGATCTGTGCCTGAACACCATTTACCAGCCTTGGCGTGCAGTCCAGCGACTGGGTGAAATAAGGAGCGCCCATGGGTGCCACAGACTAAGGATTATACAGCAACTCAAAAAAACAAACCTAACCTTTAAAGTACTTGAGCAAACCTTGGTTTGTTTGTCGTCATACAATACAATGACTCAAAACACATTACATCACTTGCATGTGATAGCCTCATCACAAAAATGACACGTCACTTATGTGTTTTTTCTCTCAGACAAAATAAGGTTTGCAAAACACTTCCTTCTCCTATGAAGGGAGCGTCCCTTTATTAATTGGTTGTATTTCATTCTCTTACTTCTCATCAAAACCTTTCAGGGCTCTATTTTGTTGATTCCACTGTCCTGTGAACTTTCCTCTCTTGTTCCTCCCAAGCTCCAAATATGCCACCCTACAATCTCTTGCTCCTTCCTCCACCCTCATTGTGTTAAAATCAAGACTCGTCACATCACTTTAACTCATTCTTTCACAGGACTTCAAAATTCCCTCACAACCTTTCCTTCGTTATGTGGTACGACGCCTTTGGAAGCTTGGGCTTGGAGTTAACTAAACTTTACTACCTGATTTCTCTCGTCCTGCTCTTTCCAGTGTTGGTGGTGTCCTGTACCACATCGGTTTGTCTTTGTGGACTGCATTGATGTGTCGCATGGAGCCCCAGGGGCCACGTATAACGGCTCTGATCGTGAAATTGCATAAATCCCCAGTTGCTAACACTAAAGGATCTTGGTGTTCTGATTTAGGATTTATCCACCCAATGAGACAACAGCATTAGTAAAAGCTCTTTCCCAACCTTCAGACCCACAAAGTTAAGGACAAACCAGTGAATAATAACTACACATATATATTTATATATGTATATATATGTATATATAAAAAAGTTGCTACAGCTAAAGGACTCATGGGCCACAGTTTGCACACTCCCACTATGGGCCTTGATCCTCCACCTAGGCGTCGCAATAAAAAATAATTATCTTGCTTTGCATTGACGTTTATCACTTGCTCCTCATGGCCATGTACTTCCACACTTTCATCAGTTTGAAGGACAGACAAATGAGCCATGGACAGGAGGTTTGACATAGCAGGATTTTACTCGTGATAAGGAGCACAGCTGATAATGGGGCAAAGATTATCACACATGGGCCACTGATTGGTTCCAAACAGCAGCCCGCCTGTATCATAGCTCCATGCTGCATTTCTAGAAGTGTGAAGTAATCATCTTAACTACTTGATTCCTGAAAGTTTAGAATTTTTTTTTGTTGAAAAATGCAGAAATAATTAATATGGCATTTGTGCTTGGTTACATGAATTAAACATCTATGATATCAGGGTAACATATTATGGAACAAAGTCAAGTCTGTAACATTTCAGTTAAGGGAGATGACATATAAGATGCTTCTCTTCCCTCCCCCTCCCTCAAATTTTCTCCATCCTCCCTTCCCTCATATTAACTCCACTCCTCCCCTCCCTCAAATTTTCTTCACTCCCTCCCCCCTCGAATTTACTCCTCTCCCTCCTTCCCGCAAATTTTCCCTACTCCCTCCCCCCCAATTTTTTTCCACTCGTCCCCCTCCCTCAAATGTTCTCCTCTCCCTCCCCTTCCCCCCCCTCAAATGTTCTCCTCTCCCTCCCCTTCCCCCCCCTCAAATTTTTCCTCTTCTCTGCGTACAGACTCATGCTGGGCCATGGTTCCACGGACGTCGACAGCTCTCCGCTACCTTATGCGAGTGAGCCTGGAAATTGAGCGTCAGCAGGCAATCTGATTGAGGTAGACATCACAGCAGACACTGAGCCTGTACTCAACGTCCAGAAACTCACATCAGTAGAGACCACTGGATAGCAATCAAGAGTGGGAACATGCTGCTTGGTTCCTCTCCCTATCTGAGGGGAACTGAGGCCAATAGAACTACTCCAACATTGGCGCCAGTTGAGATCACCAACATAGCACCCGCCAAGTGTCAAACTGGAGGTCTCCTGGTCTGCCCAGTTCAGCACATTATATCACGCAGTGGCACTTATTCACTAGGTCTTGGGGGAAGTGGACAATGATTCTTAGTGTTGGCAAAACAACATTGGCCCCAAATCTTGCTGTTAGTTAGACTTTTTCCTGCACCCATCTGCTCGAATTTTTTTTGCCCTGAAAGTTGCTGGAAGTGGGAACCAATAATGTCGTGGCACAGGCAACGAGGGCACCTGGGACCTCATAATCAATGAGATTTAAGGATTGAGAAAGAAACAGAGGAACAATGGAGAAGGAAGAAAGGTGAATCAAACCAGGTACAGAAAGAGAAATAACAAGAGGGGAAGAAAGATTGGATAGAGAGAGAGAGAAAAAAGTGACAGAAAGGAAAAGTAAGAAAAAATTATAAAATTAAAGATTTTTTAAATCTCTAAGAAGAATTTTCTTGATGCAGAAATGAGACTCAACTGTCTAAATTGTTCCTTTTCTGGGCCGGAGAGGCTGATTGTCATTCCATTAACAATTATCATATCGTTAAAAGGGTATTTACGCTGTTAAGTACCAGCTCTAACTTTCAGCAGTGAATGGGCAATTAATGTGCAAATCCAGCAAGTTCTTAAAAATAAGGGGCGGTTGAGGGCAAGTTGCCGTTTGTGCAAAGCAAAAGGCAGAGCGGCGTAAATAGGCCAGCAATTTCTGGAGATTCACAACTCACGGCGCACCTCTTAATCCCCTGAACTAACTGGCCAATTTGTGCATTAATAACGGCCTGAGTTGTTAACACACCATTATATTCAAGCAAGATTTGAGCCAATTGTCACAGAAACTTAAATAATTACTTTGCTCAAGAAAATAAAAAGTAAAAAAAGTCGAGAGCCATTCCCTGTAATTAAATTGTTAAAGTTATGAAGTGATCATTGGGATTTTTTAATAACAAAATTAATTTGGCAGATTCAGCGAATGGTAGCAGTTAAGTTATTAATTTCTATGTTGTGTTTCTCAGTCACATACTGTGATGTATCAAAAAAAAATTTATTAAAAAAATGCTGGAAATAGAAAGAAAAAAAAAGGAGAGAGAAAGAACAAAAGGAGAAAGAGAGAGCAAGAAGAAACAGAGAGAGAGAGAAGAAAGAAAGAGGGGGAGCGAGAAGAAAGAGAGAAAAAGAGAGAAAGAGAGAGAGAAGAAAGAAAGAAAGAAAGAGAAAGAGACTGTGATATACTGTCTGGCCCCTCTAATCTAAGAAAGGCGAGCATTTCAAACATTAATACCTTTAGCTCCCCCACTCCCCTCCAGTTCCTGGGTATACATGTCAACATCATGGGTTCTGTCCCCACCACCTCTCCGGTTGTGGGCGATTATTTTTGGGCAGTCAGAGAGCTGATGTCAGCAGGGGGGTTGAATGAAATGAGGTGGAGGACTGACTGAATGAAACAGTTCTTAAATTATCAAGATTGTTGAAATGAAATAAGGAATCACATTTTAAACAATGTCAGTCTCGCCTCAGTGCCAGAAGATTGCGGGTTCAACAACAACAACTTGCATTTAGTTAGCGCCTTTAACGTGGTAAAACATCCCAAGGCGCTTCACAGGAGCGATTATCAAATAAAATTTGACACCGAGCCACATAAGGAGATATTGGGTCAGATGACTAAAAGCTTGGTCAAAGAGATAGGTTTTAAAGGAGTGTCTTTTAAGGTAGAGAGGAGGAGAAGTTTAGGGACAGAATTAGGAATTCCTGAGCTTAGGGCCCAGGCAGTTAAGCTGCACAGGGATTTGAAAACAAGAATGAGAATTTTAAAATCAAGGCATTGCCGGACCGGGAGCCAATGTAGGGGTGATGGGTGAATGGGACTTGGTGCGAGTTAGGATAACTCTGGCACCAGAGACTTGAGCACACAATCTAGGTTGGCACTCCCATCTCAGTACTGAACCAATTGCTGGAGGTGCCATCTTTCGACTGAGACGTTAAACTAAGACTCCATCTGCTTGCTCAGGTTGAAGTAAAAAATCCCACAGTGCTAATTTGGAGCAGAGCAGAGCAGAGAGTTCTCCCACTGCCCTGAGCAACACCTCCAAAAACAGATCATCTGGCCAGTCATTCATTTGCTGTGTGTGGAACCTTGCAGTCTTTCGAATGAGACTTTAAACCGAGGCCCCGTTGCCCTCACGGGTGGACAGAAACGATCCCACAGCATTATTTCGAAGAAGAGAAGGGGAGTTCTCCCCGGTGTCCCGGCCAATGCTTATCCCACAACCAGCATTATTAAAGAAACATTCTCTGGTCATTATCACATTGCTGTTTGTGGGACCTTGACTGCGGGGTTTCCTACATTACAATAGCGACTATGCTTCAACTTAGCTGAGCCAGTTCTGGTGAAGATTTCGAGCTGAAACTTTTATCTTTTCTTCCCATTTCAGATTCTGTTTGATCCGCCGTGAGGATTTGCGCCATCTTCCGTTTTCCATTTTGGATTTTCCTTTTTCTAACGTACAGCCCAAATCTCGAGTTTGTGACAAATTAAACACATTACAGGAGAGGCTCAGTGTAAACTCAAACCTTTGGGAGACGTTTGAGGCTTTCTAAACATGCGATAAATCTGAGTTTTTAATAATCAAACGAGTAGCTTGAATAAATATTGATCTCCACTTGGTTGTGAAAATTTTTAAGAATGTTATAGGAAAGATATTAGCCGTTTACATTAACTAGGTCTATGACGTTTATGAAATGTGTCTGTGCTATTTGTCTTCTGCGCTGGTTTAAACCGGTTGGCTCACTGATTCATTAGGTTTCTGGAGTTGAAGTTCACTGAAGTACAAAAGATTCATTTTTGTAGTAGCAAAATAATCAATCCAAGAAGAGAAAGCCTTAAAATCATAGAACTTTACAGCACAGGAGGAGGCCATTCAGCCCATTGTGCCTGGGCCGGCTCTTTGAAATAGCTATTCAATTAGACCCACTCCCCTGCTCGCTCCCCATAGTCCTGCAAACTTTTCCCTTTCCAAGTATAGATCCAATTTGCTTTTGAAAGTTACTATTGAATCTGCTTCCACCACCCTTTCAGGCAGCGCATTCCCGATCGTAACAACAGCATCCAGGAAAAAATAATTTAAACGGGCTCAAAATGCATCTGCCAAATTTTCTTTAATAGATACAGTCGGTAGTTACAAGTTGAGGAGGTTCAATCCCCGGTCTGTGCTGTCTTACCTGGGGGAGCGTGTGTTTTTAGATCAGAGCCACTGAAAAACCCACTCAAGCAGAGTTTCTGTTTGTTCGATATAAAGTTTGTACCTTCACCCCCTCCCTTCATTTAACTCCTCAAAAGGTGGGTGATACTAGCAAGGGCACGTTTATTTATCCCTAAGTGGTTTGCTAGGCCACTTCAGAGGGCATTAAGAATCAACCACGTAATGTGGGCCAGAGTTCTGTCCCTTCCCCCAACTGCACTGGAACCATCGCGTGTCCTGCTAACTGATCCTGGACCTACAAAGCTATAAAATGCCTAAATGTTAACACTGCCACAAAGGATTCAGATGTTTAAAAGCTCGTAAACCACAGTAATTAAATTTGCAGTAAGGCTTAAAAAAAGTTGATATTGTTACAAAGATAGAAATACTTGCAATTATGTTGCGCTTTTATCAAGTCTTTGAAGGGTTTCAAAGTGCTTCACACAATGAATTACATGTTGGATAATGGATGACTGGATAACTCAGTATCAAACTGAAAAATAAAGGTGTGTAGCACACAGCACAAGACACATTGACTAAGCATTCAGTTCAATAGTAAACATCACTAGTCTGGTATCTCGTAAACCACAGTAATTAACTAGACTGTGTAAACTAGGGCAGGCATGGGTGCTGCAACACACAGGAGTAGGTTGCAGGGACAACATACTGACCGTTCCTGCTTAGCACCACGAGAATCCCTACAATATGTATTGTAAGGTGTTTGCGACGTACGTGTATTGTAGTGACTTCAAAATGGCTTCTGCAAATCCATGCTAAGAAAGGTTCTCTACTGTCTTTCTGTATTGGGGAGAAAGTGGAGGAATCCATTTCCTTGCTTCATGTGTAGTTGCCACTTTAAAGGCAGATGAGTTACTTCTGGTTAATTGAACAGCCCAATGAGTGGTAGACAGAATCCACCACGGTATTACAGATAATACTGATCACCAGGCCATCAATTGTTTAATTCTGACCACAGACTCTGCAATTAGCTCTGTGGAGGGATCTTTGCCTATGCTTTGAAAGGTGAATTGTTTGTCTGGGTTTTGATACCTTGAACCAAGTCCCGTTCACCCATCACCCCTGTGCTCGCGGACCTACATTGGCTCCCAGTCCAGCAACACCTCGATTTTAAAATTCTCATCGTTGATTTCAAATCGTTCCATGTCCTCAACCACCCCCCCACCCCGCCCCCCAATCTCTAACATCCTCGAGCCCAAAACCTTCCGAGATCTCTGCACTCCTCCAATTCTGCCCTCTTGCGCATCCCCGATTTCCATCGCTCCACCATTGGTGGCTGTGCCTTCAGCTGCCTAGGCCCTAAGTTCTGGAATTCCCCCCCAAACCTCTCCGCCCCTCTCTCCTCCCTTAAGACGCTCCTTAAAACCTATCTTTTTGACCAAGCTTTTGGTCACCTGTCCTAATATTTCCTTACGTGACTCAAAGTCAAATTTTGTTTGATGATACTCCTGTGAAGGGCCTTGGGATGTTTTACTACGTTAAAGGCGCTATATAAACGCAAGTTGTTGTTGTCGTCGTCGTCGAGCCCTACTTTGAGAATTTTGTTGAACTGTGCAGAGTGCCTTTTGATTTTGTTTAGTCACAAGCTTGGACTTCAAAGGATAGACAAGCTTTTAACCCAGGTACTTAGTCTAGATTCAGAGTGTTTGCATACCTGGCTTTGTCACTATATATGTTGAGAGCTGGTAAGGTATTCCACAGAGTTCAGTCACAGCTAGAACTTTGACTCACCGCAGTTTTAGGGCTTTTGTTTTGAAAGTTTTAAATGGCTGGTGAGAGACCAAGTGATCTTACACTGTACTCAATCTGCTTCTGTTAAATTTATTTCTTAATAAACTCGATTGTGGGTTCAGCTTGAGATATAGAGTCCGCCACAGCACAGCTGTCTGTCAGGAGATGGTGGTACATACTGTTTAAATGGTTAAAAAAAGGTTCATTATTGAGCCTCCTATCCTAGATAACTTCACGTACAAGGTCACATTTCAGTGAATAGGGAGTGGGAGCTTGCTTATGGAAATAGGCTCTTGCACGGAGGACAACGAAAATTATCTGATGCAAACTTCAGTCATGATTAATGGGCCTCAGTCCTTTCAAGGGGGAAATCTGGCTCCCTGGTTAATTCCAGGTATTTCTGAAAGGTGATGCTTGGTTGTGAACTCATCCGAGAATCTGGTTCATTCCATTCACCATCTTGAAAAATGGGATACAGTGGTAGGTGATCCCACGTACAGTATTATGGTTTGGTACAGCTCAAGAGGATCTCAAAGTTATTGACTGGAAGATACAGTTGTTGATTCATACTTGTACCTGGGGGTTCTAGTGGATGCCAACTTTACTTTTGTCACTGTTCTTTGGGATTACACCGAAGGGGTACAGGTGGCATTTTTCATCTTTCTTCAGTGTCATCACTATCTTAATGAGGTTAAGCTTATGGAGTATATTGGCTCCCGTCCACCAACATCTCAAATATAAAATTCTCACCCTCGTGTTCAAATCCCACCACTATTTTGCCCCTCCATATCTCCGTAGCCTGCTCCAGCCCTACAACCCTGCGAGATCTCTGCATTGCTCCAACTCTGGCTTCTTGCGCATCCCTCACTCCACCATTGGCAGCTATGCCTTCAGCTGTTTAGTCCCTAAACTCTGGAATTCTCTCCCTAAACCTCTCTGGCCATCCCTTCTCCTTTAGGACCCTCCCTAATACCCACCTCTTTGACAAAGCTATTAGTCACCCCCCCACCCCCAAATATCTCATTTGGCTCAGTGTTAATTCCTGAGAGAGGGCAGGGAATCCCACACTGGAAGGGTCCTGCATAGGCACCAGTCCTGTTGGTGGACTAAGTGCAACAGGTATTGTCCTCCGCTGGTACCTCACCCATGGGGCTGTTCTTCACGCAGGACTGTAGACTGTAAATATCGGTAATTGTTTGGCACCTATCCTGGAATGTACTTGTGAAAGATGGGATCACCCTCTAATGATTGATGGGAAGGAACGTGCATCTGTTTATTAGTGTTAGACATGGTGTCAACAGTAAGCATTAACACTGGGACTTACTGCATATCTGTCTCACAGCTGCACCGTACAGCAAGAGCATAGTGCTATATCTTCTGTAAAAGGGCACTGTATTCATGTAAAATGGTTGGGCAAATGCTTTTCCACTTATCAACACAAAGTAGAGCTCTTCAAAATGCATCTAACCTTCATTTGTTGGTGATTAATAACATTAGGAGCATAAGTACTCAGGCACACACAGTAGAAGGCGCCCCCGTTTTGATCCCTGGTCAGTCAAGGCAGCTGTGGCACTGTTAAAATTGGCCTCTGCACCTCTGGGACTAGTGATCAAGTTCAGTGGCCTGACACCACTCATTGGGCTCACAAATGAAGAATGAATGACCATTTGGGCAAAGGTATTGGAGGAAGTGCACCTCAACTTAAATTCCTGTCCGCAGGAGAGGAGAACATTTGCCAGATGACATTTTCTTCATTTAGTCAACACTTCTTCAAAATGGGAAAGCTTCTACTTTCTTATTATGTTTACTGATAAGGTGGTGGTTGGGGAGGGGGGGGGGGGTGATGAGGAGGAGGAAAGGGAAGAGGCATAGTCAAGTTTTAAGGCGAGGATATAACAAGCCAAACTTTTGCTGTGAAAATAACGGTTAGGCTAACACCACTCACCACTATCCATGGTGCAAATCCGACTGCACATGCACGGTTAAACGTGGAAATCCGGAAGTTGCTCTACCAGATGTGATGTTTCTCCAGAAGCTGTGCGAAAACGGCATCTCGTATTGAACGGCGTGATGTTCCTGTACTGATGTTGCAGAAACGGACTAAACTCGCCAACAAAACCCAAGTCAAATCATTTAAAGTCTAAGCACCCTTTTAAGGGCATGGTAAGTCTTAATTACTGCCAAACAACCCCTCTGGCACTGAAAATTAAATTTTACAAGTGTGGAGTCTCATTCCTTCAGCTTTTAATTATTGTTGAACATTTTAAAAAAAATGTACATACTTTTTCTCTGTCTCCTTTATTTTTGTCTCTTAATCCAATATTTCTTTCCCTCTCTTTATTTTGCTTACTGTACCTGATTGGACATTGAATTCACTATTCTAACTTACACTTCCTGCTTCAGTCTGTGCAGCGCATTAACGATGCTTCAATCTGATTGGTTAAGGAGATACACAGCTGCTTGCCCCGTTCTCACGGTTCCTGGATGCCCTGTAGAGGGCGGCACAATCAATGCCGTGCAGAAGCTCATAGAAAGTCTATGGGCAAGTGCAAGTCTAATGAATGGCGGGGCTCACAGTAAATGTTAACAGGGGTTGTAGACTGATCATAGTGGCTGCATCAATAATCATAGAATCTTACAGCACAGAAGGAGGCCATTCGGCCCATTGTGCCTGTGCCAGCTCTTTAAAAGAGCTATCCAATTAGTCTCTCTTCCCCCCTACTCTTTTCCCCATAACCCCGCAATTTTTTCCTTTTCAAGTATTTATCCAATTCCCTTTTGAAAGTTACTACTGAATCTGCTTCCACCACCCTTTCAGGCAGCGCATTCCAGATCATAACAACTCGCTGCCTAAAAGAAATTCTCATCTCTTCCCCCTCCCCCCCCGTTCTTTTTGCCAATTATCTTAAATATGTGCCCTCCAGTTATCACCCCTTTACCAGTAGATAAAGCAACTCCCTATCTACTTATCAAAACCCGTCATAATTTTGATCACCTCTATTAAATCTCCCCTTAATCGTCTCTGCTCTAAAGGAGAATAATCCCAGTTTCTCCACATAATTGAAGTACCTCATCCCTGGCATCATTCCAGTGGATCTCCTCTGCACCCTCTACAAGCCCTTAACATCCTTCCTAAAATGTGGTGCACAGAAGTGGACACAATACAATACGTTATTTTTTAAATTAAGAAAGGAAGTTATGTTAAATCTTTATAAATCACTGGTTAGGCCTCAGCTGGAGTATCATGTCCAATTCTAGACACCAGACTTTAGGAAGGAGGTTAAGGCCTTGGAGCAATTTACTAGAATGGTACCAGGGATGAGGGACTTCAGTTACGTGGAGAGACTGGAGAAACTGTGATTGTTCTCCTTAGAGCAGGGGAAGGTTAAGGGGAGATTTAATTGAGGCGTTCAAAATCTTTACTTTTGGTAGAGTAAATAAGGAGAAACTATTTCCACTGGCTGAAGGGTCGGTAACCAGAGGACACAAATTTAAGGTAACTTGCAAAAGAGCCAGAGGTGAGACGAGAAGAATTGTTTTTCTGCAGCGAGTTATTACGACCTGGAATGCGCTGACTGAAAGGGCGGTGGAAGCAGATTCAATAGTAACTTTCAAAAGAGAATTGGATAAATACTTGAAAGGGAGAAAATTGCAGGGCTATGGGGAAAGAGCAGGGGAGTGGGACTAATTGGATAGCTCTATCAAAGAGCTGGCACAGGCACAATGGGCCGAATGGCCTCCTTCTGAGCTGTAAGATTCTATGAAATCCAGGTAAAGGGCCGATGCCCAAAGTGCAGGTCGCCATCAGAGTAGGAAAGAAAATGTGAAAAATCGAGACACAAAGCTGTAAATCTAGGCCGATACTCCAATGCAGCACTGAGGGAGTGATATGCCCTCTCAGGTGGATGGAAAAGATCGCCTGGGAGTTTTCCTCCGGTGTCCCGGCCAATATTGATCCCACAAACAACATCACTAAAACAGATTATCCGACCTTGCTGTGTACAAATTGGCTGCTGCATTTCCTACATTACAACAGTGGCTACACTTCAAAAAGTACTTAATTGTCCGTAAAGTACTTCGGGACTTCCTGAGGTTGTGAAAGGTGTTACAGAAATGCAAGTCTTTCTTTCTTTAAAGCGTGAGTTTTAAAAGCCTTGATTGTAGAAACATTTCCTGGAAATGAACAACTTAGAGTAAAAGATGATGCAATAGTTTCAACACAGTGTAACAGATGTGTGGATCATACTGTATAATTACTTCTATGAATTGACAGCCCCTATGAACTGAAATTTATTTTGTTTTGAACTTTTAAAAGCACCATAGAGGCAATTTTACTCCCATCAGTCTCAGTTGGATTTTAATTCAATATTTCTTTCCCCCACAGGTTCAATAATGAATAACCAAGTGACTGCAAGTCAGGAGTGTCACTGAAAGATCCAACCAATATTCTAAACTAAAATATATTAGAATTAAATAATGTTAAACAAAAAGTAAATTATATAAAAACAGGCTGTGTTACCTTGGAATTATTCTTGCAGTTAAAATGTTTAGAATTAAGTAACTTGCAATTCAGTACTAAAATGGCAATCACTTGCAGATGGCAAACATCATACACTTAAGTCCAAATACAGAAGAGGGCCCTAAGTACACAGTTGGGGCAGAGTAAAAGGACCTTTACTCTCTGTACCTTATCTGCACCATACCTGACCTGGGAGTGCTCGATGCCTGCACTGGGTGCCCTAAAATGGAAAGCATTCCATCCATCAGAATGCCGATTATGTTGTGATGGCATTTTAAAAAAATGTCGTAACAGAATTTGTTATGAAACACTTGTGTGAATGAAATCTCATTGTGCGTGAGGCAGTGACATCTTGTGGAAACAAGTGCAAACTACACTAGCATAGATGCAATTAAGGGGAAGCGAAGTAAGTAAATGAGGGAGAAAGGATTAGAAGGATATGTTGATAGGGTGAGATGAAGTAAATAGAGTGGGAGGAGGCTCGTGTGGAGCATAAACACTGGCATAGGGGCTGAATGGTCTGTTTCTGTGCTGTAAATTCTATGTACACCCCTTGTGTGACAAATCAGTAAACACGCTCAATGTGGAAACTAAACAGGTGAAAAATCAAAATAGGAAATCTTATTTTCCTCCTTTGACACCGAAACCATCTGGGTGTATATATATATAAAAAAAATAATATACACACACACACATATATGTAAGGTAACAAATTGATGTCTATTTGGGACTGCCTTCATCCTCTCAGGTTTCCCCCTAGCGGGGCAAAGACAGCAGATTTGGAGGGAGCATCACACCAGGGTGTTACTGACAACAGCTTCTCCTTTCCACTCCTTCAGCACTGTGATATTTCAATGGCAGCTCTCCCTCCAAATTTGAGTTCAGGCTTCCTGCTGTTGATTTCCAATTGGAAAGAGCCCCAGCAGCTCCGATACAGGCGAGAGATTTTAAAATCAGTGGCAGGTGCCTGGAGCAAAGTCAGGAGGGAGCGATGCCATTTAAATATCGCAGTGCTGGTGGAGAAAAGCAACAGCTGATAAGAATGCACTGCTTGAAATAAGATATATGGATGCTAGCCATATATTTTGATGGATAGGAGTGAGTAATGTTGACAATCTTCTTAAACGTGGTGTTATGATACTTTGGACTTGTGCTCAGTGCAGAAATCAGCATCCGTAGACAAGCCCACAAAAACACTTACATACAAAGTATCTCTGGGGTAACATGCTCAGGGTGAACAACAAACCCACCTTACTGTTGACATGTACGCTGGACGTAATACGGTTTACCTGCAGAACTCATGGCCTCTCCAAAACTGGTGGGAAATAACAGATTGCTGCCCATCTATCTCTGGCTAAAAATGAACTTACATTTATTCAGAAATTATATTAAACAGAAGCAGGAATAACAGCATAAAGAATACTATAAAATACTTGATTTCTCATAAGTACTTTAAACCCATTTCAAAACACCAGAAAATGACCATGAAAGCAGCTAGATTGTTGTGAAAATCCAACTGGTTGCTTCATGTCCTTCAGGGAAGGGAACCTGCCGTCTCTTATCCAGTCTGACTTATGCCTGACTCCAGTCCCACATTACATAGTTGAATCTTAATACCCTCTGAGCAACCAGAGATAGGCAATAAATACTGCCTTGCAGTGTTGCCCACATCCCAAAAACAAATAAAAAAAATAAACAAACATGCTGAAAGCTGCAGTGTTTCACAAGCTTGGGTCACATGTCTGGGGAGAACTGTTTACATGGGACAGACAACCCAGGAAGTCTTTTCTTAGCACAGACAGCGAGAAGGGAATTGACTGACTAAGAAAAGAATTTGCATTTATATAGCGCCTTTCACGACCTCGGGACACCCTAAAGTGCTTTATAGCCAATGAAGTACTTTTGAAGTGTGGTCACTGTTGTAATGTAAGAAACGCAGCAGCCAATTGGCGCACAGCAAGATCCCACAAACAGCAATGAGATAATGACCAGATAATCAATTTTAGTGGCGTTGATTGAGGGATAAATATTGGCCAGGACATCGTTCACATCGTTCACCTGACGAAGGGGGAAGCCTCCGAAAGCTTGTGAATTTAAAATAAAATTGCTGGACTATAACTTGGTGTTGTAAAATTGTTTACAATTGTCAACCCCAGTCCATCACCGCGCATCTCCACATCATGACTACCATCGACACCACAAAAAAAAACAAAGCCATTGAAATGAGAAAGCAACACTTTTAAGAGAATTTCATTTTTTATTTTCAATTGAATAGTAAAGGACAATCTTTTGTTTTCAAAAAAAAGGGGGGGGGGGAAAGAGGGGCTTCAGAAGGAAAGGGGGGGGGGGGTCATTGCTCTGACTGTACAGAAATCATTCCTTGACTAAAGAGAAGTGAATGCTTGGAGCAGAAGGAAAGGAACCTTTCCACAGGCCTGCAGGTCCCAGTAGCAGAACTATTGGACGGCATTAACACGGATACCTGAAATCCCAGCGGACACAGAACAGAGCTGTATTAAGTCAACATGCAAAGTAGTATTTGTTTTGGGGTGGGGGGGGCGGGGGGGGGGGGGGGAAGAGGAAGAGAATTTAAACTCCCTGACAGTAATCAAATGACAGTCAAACCAGAATTTCCCTTTTCCAAAAGGTAATGATATGGTAGCCATCATTTAAAAAAGAACATCTGATGTGGGTTGGAAATTATATTGACCACTATATTTTGTTTTGAAAAGTGCCCACTTGTTACATTAATGTTACAAATAGGCAGGCCACCCAGTTTACAATTTCTAAACTGCAATCATTTTTTTCCTTTGGGAGAAGGGTGGTGGTGATTTTATGCCACCATAAATACAATAACGTAGTACACTGATTCAAAATCTGAGAACTCATTCTGCTTATTTGAACCATCAGGGAGGTTTGTGCAAGCATCACAGCAGAGGCAGCATTCCATGGATGGTGCATCCCATGTTTTTTTTTTAAACTATTTACCCCATCATCCATACAGGGCACAATACTGTGCAACAGCCATTTAAATACATATAATATATACAGGAGTGTTGTACCTCTATAAAACAGAGGGTATTATTTCTCAGTAACAACCTTCTCTTACTGTGATGCTGACCCCTACTAAGATTCTGGTCTAACATCATTATGTTATAAAGCTCTTCCCCAGCATGGTGTGGAGTTTTATGCCAAAACCCAGCAGCCATAAAGTGGCAATAACAGACTCCAATGGGAAAAGCTCTTAAGAAGTTAAAATAAAAAAACAAATTATAATAAACAAATGACGTGTGGAGTCTGCTCAAGGCTGCGGTCCGTGGGTTTTATCACTGCATGATATACTCTTGGCTTTACTCTCTATGGAATGGATCTCCTGCTGAAAACAACAGAACCAATAAAATACAAGATTCAAACAATACTTGAAACGCACAAGTCAGTCGGCATCCAAAAAAAAGAGAAAAGTCGGAGATTAACACGATTCAGTGTCGGCCTTTAATCGGGACTATTCTGATGAAGTGTCCCATCCAAAGTTTTAACTTCTGTCTTTTTTCTTTCAGAGGCAGACTGATCTGGCATGCATTTCCAGCGATGCACTATTTTTGAGCAATAATACAAATTTTCTACATGGAGCTACCATTTTCAGTCACAGTGAAACACGAAATGTCCTCTGCAGTCAGTCAACCCTAATAATCAAATATTCCACTAGTGAAATGAAACAGACAGTTTATTTATGTTTTACATGAAGTATGAGATTTTTATATAAAAACACTGCAATCATAAATCCCTCTTTTTCCCCCCTTCCAGCCAAAGAAACGAGCATCCAGATTATGTCGGATAGAAAATAATTGATAACCTGAGAGTGATAACAAGACAGTAAACTCAAGGGGGGAGCTCAGATCGCAGCCTCAAAGCATGACAGCAAAGCTCGGGACTACTAACAGTCAAAGTAAAGAGATTAAATGCTTCAGATCACTTTAGGGACTTTAAAAATATTTTGCTTTTGTACTAGGCTGGTGTGGTTTATTTAGTTTTAGGGCCTTTTTACTGACAATATCTTTCAAGGCAAGTATTGATGTCATGGCAGCCAACGCTTAGAATATGGGATGAAATGACTAAACTCTTGAAAAAAACATGCTAATCAGCGGCAGTCAAGAATTCTCTGAAGAAATAACAGTGAGGATAAAGGAAATGCAGTCTATTGAGCAACATGGATTTTGAAAAAGCATTTGGTAAGGTATCTCATAAGTGACTTGTGGCAAAGAAAATGGTACATGGAATTAAGTGGAATGTGGCCACATGGAAAGAGATATGGTTGAGGACAGAAAGCATGGATGTGATTAGTGGTGTTCCACAGGCAGCCATGTTGGGGTTGCTCTTATTTGCTATATAGGTACATGACCTAGTCTTTGCAACTGAGGGAACAATATTAAAATTTGTTGATGACATTAAATTGGGTGAAATTATGCCAAACATTCTGAAAAAGTATAGGAACATGTCGATAAGCTAGCAGGATGGGGAAATGAAGGCGGCAGATGAAGTTCAATTTTGAAAAATACGTAATGTATTTCAGTTAATAAGAATAAGAAAATGAAATACAGCTTAAATAGTAATGGAGTAGAGCAGAGGAACCTTGGTTTACCATTTAAGGACAATGAAATTCCAGCCCACAAACAACAACTTGCATTTATATAGCGCCTTTAACGTGGTAAAACGTCCCAAGGTGCTTCACAGGAGCGTTATCAAACAAAATTTGACACCGAGCCACATAAGGAGATATTAGGACAGGTGACCAAACACTTGGTCAAAGAGGTAGGTTTTAAAGAGCGTCTTAAAGGAGGAGAGGTAGAGAGGTTTAGGGAGGGAATTCCAGAGCTTAGGGCCTAGGCAGCAGAAGATGCGACCGCCAATGGTGGAGCGATGAAAATCGCGGATGTGCAAGAGACTAGAATTGGAGAAGCGCAGAGATCTGGAAGTCATATTTACTATTGTAAACTGCTATGTCAACATTTCCCATTCAGTTCTGCCGTGTCAACTGTCACAATGTTGCAGGCTTTGGCCACCAGGCCAACTGACTTGTGTTCAACGTCACAGGCAATACACTAATATGATCAGAAATACATTGGGTGCACCCAGAGATGATTAGAAATACATTAGATATACCATTATATGATTAGAAAATCCCCTATATGATACACAAAGAACTGTACAGTATAGGCGACACTGCATCTTACTGATATTGCAGGTGTTTGAGTGCAATTTGCCTTCTGCGTTTTGAATTTCATATTTATTCTCAGCCAGGGAGCTTCAGCAGCAGGGATATATTATAAAGTGTACGCAAGTTCTCAGCTGAGAGATCAGCTGCGATGCTACAACTGGACTTGGAGCTACTGGGTTAGAGGGTGGAAACAAAACCAAAACAGGCAGGGTTTCTACCCGAGTTGTTCTCATTGTTGAGTAGTAATAATTCCTGCCAGAAAGGGCATGCATATGGACAATTGGGTAACAACAGGATCGGGATCTGCTGTGATGCCTTCCACAGCCCACTAAGTCTATCAGAACTCGCTGTCCAGGCTCACTTGGGCAAGGTACCACAGTGATACCCAGTGCCTCGGAACCTGTACCCCAAAAATCAGCACTTCAAAAGGTGGCAGGTAAAGGTGGGGCAGGCAGAACCCAAACCACTGTTAAGCCATATCAAATCCCAGCCCTTAAGATGTTTGAACTGTTGTGTCTTAAAGGCTTTATAAAAAAAAATCAGAAGGATTTAAGTAACCAGTTTCCCTCTCAAGAGTGAACTCGCCCGTACAACTGTGGTCAGAATAGCCTTCTTTTCCTCCTCTACCTTCCGAGCTCTGCTGGAATGTCACTCAATACACGTTAAGATCTTAATAATTTCTAGTGTTATAGCCCCTTCAAAGTAACATACATTGTTTACAATCAACAAAACTAACCAGTGTCTCTCTGTTCTCGTCTTTTTGAGGACAGAATGTCAATTTCGTATTATAAGAAGTTGTAAAAATAAAAGAAAAGCAGCCGTGAACCATGCAACAAGCTTGAAATAAGGTTAAAGCCTATAATTCTCAGCACAAAGAGCACACACACTGATGGTGGATGGAAACCCGATTTTCGAGACAATACCAAAACCAAAGTGATCCCAGGTAGAACAGTGGATCAAGCGGAGACTGCAACGTCAAGCACTGCAGTGCTTCTTGCAACCATATTACTGGGCTCCGAGGTCAGAAGACAAAATGCTGTCGACAAGTGCTGTTGGTATTCTCAACTTGCATGCACATAAATACACACTCACACCATATGCAAGGCTTATTACAGCCTTGGATTTTATTTAAGTTAAGGGACTTGCCCACAATGTAGCTGGAGTGCTTCAATGGCACTGGAACTGCTCAACACTTGTTACTCTATCTGGAATTTTTTTCCCCCTAGAGGACCACCCCCACTAACAGACTTTGGCCTTAAAAGGCCACGTTGATGCTGGTGTGTCCATCTCGTGTCGCCCTTCTCCTGAGAAAGAATGGTATCTTCAAACCATCAGCAACCCTTTAAGAGCTGCTGGTGATAGAGATCTCCTAGTGCAGCATGCACAACACACTGGGAGGGCTGTTGAACACAAAATAAAACAAAGCTAGTTAGCTGACCTTGCATTATCCACCGAGGGTAGCTCTTGGCTCTCGGGCATGACAGTGTATGATTCGCTGAAGTCCTGACGTTGCTGCATCAGGACCAAATGATCAGCCCCCTACTGTTAAAACTAGTAGCAAATACAGCAGGTGCACACCTTAGTGAAATGATAAGAACTCAATTAGAACAAAACTAAAAAAAACACAATGATTACTAAAGCAACCTCTTTCGTGTCAAAGAAATCTTTAATTTCCTTTCATCTTCTCCCCTTCCTCACCTGAAGGTATCGACTCCTTGATGGGGTAAGGTTCCACAGGCACCAACTGCCCTCCTGTGCCTCACTCATGTGGCGATTCTTCATGCACGAGTCTCAACAGTGAATGCCAGCAGGATGACTGACCCCCCGTCAAGCATGATCCTGCCCGCAACCGATGTCCAATTCTCAGCAGGGTTAGCAATCGAGAGTGGGAACGTTAGCCAGCTCTCCTCTACCCTATCCCAGGGATGCTCAGCCCGAAATGTAGCAACCTTTACTGGTGTCCAACACCAAGCAGGCTCAATTAACTAATTCAACAGACTGAGGAATTAAACCCGGGACCGTCCTGACAAACTAACTCACTGTGTTAACTTGCTGAGTAATTGGGGATCCAAGAAACTTTTGTAATAAAATTTTGGTGAATTTTTACAGTAGTTTCTTGTACATTTACCAGTATTTCTGCACAGACACTAGCCAACTGCATCTACCATTACCGTGGCCCAGTAAGAAAAACTCAAGTGATTATATGTTAGATTTATTGAAGGGTGAACCACAGGTTTGTGGAAAGAAATATACACTAAACATAAAAAAGTGACCTTAATCAAATTTTTTTTATACCTTAGGACTCAGGAAATTCTCAACTTCAGAAGTTTGGAGAAATCATTTGGTCCTGGATAAAACTGTGGCTGTAATCACTTCATTGTATCCAGTTACACCACATTAATTAAAACATTCTTAGACTAAGGCCAACAACAACCCTCATGATTCAATTCAGGTACGTCCGTATAGTGGGACAAGGCTCTCAATGAATCTGGTCACACATCAAATCCTCAAAAACTTCCCCTCATAAATACAGATAATCGTGCCATTGACTCTTGAATACTAGACAAGTGCTGAGCTCTCAGTTAGGGGATGTGAGAGTTCAAATACTAACGTCAACTAATCTACTCAACACTTCCCTGAAGGGGTGCAAGTAGGTCAAGGAGTGGTCTGGGCTGGGGGTGTGGGGAAGAGAGCAGGTTGGGAAAGTAACTGGTTAGAGAGGTTTCTTTTCCCCATCACTCAAGCGTGCCAATTCCTGAGCACCTGACTGGTGAGCTGACACTTCTCGCCCTTCCTGACTGAACATAGTATGGATGCAGGAAGCATTGGGGATGGGGAAGAAAAAAGGAGACAAATATTATGCAGCAAAATGGAAGCAAAGGAACAAAAATCACAAAATTCTTCACCTTGATTTTGCTTGTAGACACTGTATAATAACGCAAACTGCTATCTATGGTGGCCACAAGTAACATGCACAAGGTGTACCAGATAACCATTGCTCCTGTGCACTTGAGAGGGCTCATTTGTAAAACAAAAACAGACTTCGACCCGAGCCCACTGCAAAGCGTCAACAAAAAAAAGAGGGAAAAAAAAACAGTAAGTGACATCTGTGTAACAGCTTCACAAGGTTTTAACAGAAACACTGGATGCGTGTAGATAGGAACGGTACTGTTGTTCCAGCACGTCTGCGTTGTTAAGTTAACTGCAAAGAGCAACAAACTGGAGGCCAGCCATACAGCTGAACTGTTGCAATTGTGCAAATTGGCAATTCCACCCCCCCACCCCCCGGACCTTGTTCTTAAAGACCATCATCTGTCACCTGACTTCCGGATTGTTTCATACTGTGGAACTGTACCATGCTTAATACCCACTGTAGATGCACATTTTATTTCATTTTAGAAACCCCTTGATTTGAAGCAGTTCTTGTGGTTTAAGTTTAACACAATTTAGGGAGCTTTAAAGAAGCTGGCTTTATATGAAAACATTAAAACCTACCCAGATACTTTTCAATGTAACACTCGGTGGTGAAACCACAGAAGCAATCAAAGCTTTACAACAATCATACTTTTTTTTTGTTTTTTTTTGGCAAGAACTGGTCACCTACTTATATAAGTAACAAAGAAACACTGAATCTGTTCAATTCATCTTATCAAAAGTTACATTTAGTATTTGTCTTTGTGGTTCAGTTTGATAATTCATAAATCAACATTTTTTTTTTCTGTTTTTTGGAAAAAAAAACAACCCAAGATACAGAATATGCTTTTAAACCTAAGAAGGCAGGTAACAAAAAAAAAACAGAACATATGCCACACATTTTCCCATCCCTGGCTGGGCGGTAACGTATTTCATCATCACATGGTGGTTGCCCCAGTAGGTTTGGAAAGAGGCAGGAAATGCTGCATTGCCCATTTACTGCATTTTTTTTTCTGTGGGGAGTTTTTTTTTGTGTGTGTGTGGGTATTTTTCCACTTTGTTTTCATCAAACTGAGAAAGGCACTGGATAACAACGTGCCTATATACCAGGATTCTCCAAGTCCAAACTGGTACCAAACAAGGAGACAAGTTGTTCTTCATAATTCACTATATTTCTCTTCATGATGTCCATGCAAGGGCCTAACAATCTTTCAAATGCTTGAATATCCATCACTGCAAAGAGGAGGCAAAAAAAAACAAATGTTTAAAATTTTAATAAGCATTTTTATTCAATTCTATAAAAATCTAGTAAATATTTTGCATGTAAGCTTGTTTGGAACAACGTAGGAGGCCAAAAACCGCAGGAGACTTGAGTGGGAAAAAAGGTCAAGGCAAGCTTCAGGTACAGTATCTCATCTTTCTCCTGGGCACTACGGAGCTCCTTGAAATGAAACATTCCTTCAGTACAGCACTAAAATATTAGCCTAGATTATTTACTTCATGGTGTACATAATACTTGAGCAAACGGTGCATGTCCCAGTAACCCAATATCTTGCAATTCATGGTCCTACATTACCATCTTTAGTGTACTTTCACCTATGTTCCACCATCTCTACAATATAGGCCTTTAAATTGTAAACAATTTTACAACACCAAGTTATAGTCCAGCAATTTTATTTTAAATTCACAAGCTTTCGGAGGCTTCCCCCTTCCTCAGGTGAACGATGTGAGGAAGGGGGAAGCCTCAGGTGAACGACCTGAGGAAGGGGGAAGCCTCCGAAAGCTTGTGAATTTAAAATAAAATTGCTGGACTATAACTTGGTGTTGTAAAATTGTTTACAATTGTCAACCCCAGTCCATCACCGGCATCTCCACATCATGGCCTTTAAATTGGCATCTGTGGATCCCCTTGGGAATGTGATAGGGATCTCAGGGAGTCCTCAACATCATTAGCTTTCTGTCTATCTGAGGCTAGCAAACCATGACCAGGGTGCCTCAAGAGCTGTGCGTTCTACAATTTTTCTGTATTCTGTTGATTCATTAGGCCATTGCTTCTGTTGCTGTATATTTATTAATTTCAACAAAAAACAAGTTTTCTACAATAACAACAGTTTCCTAAGACGACATCTTATGAAAGTTGTCATAGGGAGAGGGGAGGTTCCAATATTTCCACAGGTTTTCCTGCTCAGCGTATAAAGGTGCCTAAAAACAAACTTAAGAATCGAAAAATTCGGGCAGTGAATTGAAGGCAGAAAATTCAATCTCGGGGTCCTGATGTGTCACAGCTTATCATACCTTCAGAACACCTTGATTAAATTGGCACAGTGGGGGTGAAGAGAGGTTTAAGGATCACAGCTGTTGCCACAGAAATATGTTGATTAACTCCAGGACTTGTATTTCAATCCAGCCCAGATAGATGGCATAAAAGTCTCACCTGTTAGCTGTAAAACCCCCACCCTACCTTGAGATAAATGAATGAAGGAACATTCATAGTTGTTGTGAGTCCAGATGCATAATTTGGGTCAAACTGGCAATTTTACTCAAAAGGAATGAGGGAAATTTAAAGTGCAGAATTGGGGTGGGGCAAAGCAAATTGTGTTTGTACTGTCCTGTGTATGCCGTATTCAGGAATGTTTGTCGCTGTCCTTGAGTGCACAAAGTGGTAAACATTCAAATACCAAACACAGATATCCATCGCAAAATAAAAAGCAATTGGAATGAATAAAAGGTATTTTTGATTACGTAGAAGGAGAACTAGTTCCTTCTGCACTTAACAGCAACAAGTTAATGTGCAAGATAAAAAATACTTGCCTAAGCACTTGACATCTCCAACAGCATATGCCGAAGCTGCTCTGGGTTTGTTGGTAACCAGTGCTAGTTCTCCAAAATACTGCCCCTTGGTACATCTGGCAATCTCTACCTCTGCATTGTCCTCTTGATCTGCCAGTGTCTGGGCAAAGCAGGTACAGGAGATTGGATAATGTAGAAATACACACACACAATCAAGACAGGTTGAAAAAAGGCACTGAATTACTGTACTATATTAAGGTTCTCCAAAGGAATGTACATTCAAGAGTTCAGCTTTAGAGGGCCCATACCCAAATTTTAATTCAAATTATTTCCCAGCCCTGCAACCCCCCAATCCCTCCAAACACATCTCCAAAGTTGAAATTTGGATACTCAGAAACCATAAAACAAGATTCAACCATCCAAAGCCAAGTCCTAAAATCACAATGTGAGTTTTTTGGAAACAATCCATGGAAACAAGAGTGGCATCAATGTATTTGCCAATAAAAGGAGTTGGCGTTTGCTTTGGGTAAATTATAGAAGTTCACTGATGCATTCGGATTCCTGTAATAAAGCAGTAGGCTACATTCACGATGAGCAAGGAAGCACGGCTTTTGTGAACAGAAACAGAAAATGCTGCAAATGCACAGCAGGTTGGCCAGCATCTGAAATACAAAGTCAGGTCAACATTTCTCATGTGGCCTGTCATCAGCTATAAGGGTCCCACCCTAACATTAACTCTGCCTTTACTATATGCCATTAGATTTCTAGAATTCCCTTAATCTCCATTTCCATCCCAAATGCAGTTTTAAAAAACAGCAGAGGAGGCAACTCCATTAGGACTTGAAATGTCCCTTTCCCTTTCAAAACTTCTGTCATACTACCCCTCAAAACAACCAGCTTTGATCCCTCTGTCCTTGCTAACTACTGTCCAACCTCCTTTTCCTCTCCAAAGACCTTAAAGGTGTTGTTGCTTCCCAGATGTATGCTTATTTCTCCTGCAACTCCATTTTAATCCCTCCAAACAGGTTTCCACCCCTCCCACAACATTGAAATGGCCCTAACTTCTGCAGCGTTTGACAAGGTAGACCACACCCTCCTCTTCCAATCCCCCCGTTGTCCAGCTGGGGCTGCCCTCATTTGGTTCTACACTTACATTGATGATACCCTGTTGTACCTCTCCACCACTGCTCCTGACCATCGCCGCCTCCCCCTCCCGCCAAGATCTTTTGTGCTGTCAGACTGCGTGTCCAACATGAAGTCATGGATGAGCCGTAATTTCCTCCAGCTAAACACTGGGAAGACTAAAGCTATCGTCTTCGATCCCTACTACAAACTCCATATCGTCAGCACCAACTCCACCCGGGCCACTATCTCAGCTTGAACCGAACTGTTGGTAACCTCAGCATCCTGTGCTGAGTTTCCGACCCCATATCTTATCCTTCACAAAGACCACTTACTTCCACCTCCATTATACTGTCCGACTCCACATCAACCCATTGGACGCTGAAACTCTCATCCATGCTATTGATTAGTCAAATGCCCTGCTGATCGGCCTCCCCTCATAAATTTCAGCTCATCCAAAATTCTGCTGCCTGTATCCTATCCCACATCAAGTCCTCATTGAAAACAGATTAAGGAAAATTAGCTTCCGGTCCCCCAATGCCTCAAATTTAAAATTCTCATCCTTATATTTACATCCCTCCATTTCCTCAGCCCTCCCTATCTACGTACGATCCGCCAGCCCAAAGCGGCCATTTTTTCCTTAAGCTTCTGTGAAGCACTTCGGGACATTTTGCTACGTTAAAGGCGTTATATAAATGCAAGTTGTTGTTACTGCTAAGGCGAGCAACTTATACTTGGGCCTGTTGCTCAAGCCTAATGTCATGTAGCATGTGAGAGATGGGTAACTCACTGTGCCCCAACAGCATAACCAAATTCAGCAATTAATCATGAGGGAATAATTCCTCCTTGTAATATGTGTAACAAAATAATAAAGGTGCTTACAATTTTCCTTCTTGAGGCAAATCATGAGCACATTTCTGCGGTCTACCAATCCATCAAGGAGTGTATTCGAGCGTGGCTGTGTTTAACCCTAAGTTGCTACGAGATGACTTGTTTGTTCAAGTGTAATTATAGAAATACTGACAGAAAAGCAAACCGATCTATCTGTAGTATGTGGCCACTTGTTCTCTACTTGTGCCAGTGAAAATCCTTACCTTGCTCTTGATCATGATCTTCACTTCACCCGATTCTACAATGAAGAAACAGTCTGCTTTATCTCCCTGTGTAACAATGGAGAGAGATTACAGGTTTCAAAATTATAACTTAACAGCAAGCTGTTGTAATAAGGGTAGCACTGTACAAATACTCAAATCTTTTAACATACATTCACTTAACTACTGTAGCATGAAGAATTAAGATATTCATAAGAATAAACTTCTCTTTCGGCAGATGATTTAACTAACATTTTATGAATAAAGATTAAAATATAGGGGAACTAGGCAGTGGAGTGGTTTAGATATTCTGTTCCCCCAGAACAAGGGGGCATAATCTTAAAATTAGAGCTGGGTAATCTAGGTGCGAAATCAGGAAGCACTTTTTCACACAAAGGTCAGTGAAAATCTGGATCTAGCTTCCCCAAAAAGCTGTAGATGCCGGGGGACAATTGAAATTTTTCAGACTGAGATTGATAGAGTTTTGTTGGGTAAGGGTAAGGGGGTATCGCTCAAAAGTCGGTAAATGGAGTTGTGGTACAGATCAGCCATAATCTAATTCAATGGCAGAACAGGCTCGAGGGGCTGACTGGCTTGCTCCTGTTCCTATCTACCTTTGGGTCCAGAGTTTAACTCCAGCCCAGATTTATGACACAAAAGTCTTCCCCAGTGAGTGAGTTTGGACAGTCGCAGAGTTCTTAGTGCGCATGGGTCAACTGATCAATGTCCATACTGCAGGACACTGCCAAGACTGGAAAGAGTAAGAGGTAACACCAAGTTTGGGTATTAAAAATCTGAAGATTGAGGGAGGAGGGAAACACTGAGGGAGGTAAAGAATTCTACAGTTTTGCGTTTATGGGAAAGAACATACTAGAGTAGGAGCGTGCTGATCAGTTCTGATTGGAAGACAATGAAGTAGGAACGAGGACTGAGAGGTAGGAAGAACAAAAAAGTTTGGAGGAATACAGGCCATAGCAGCATTGATAAAACAAAGAGACAAGAAAGGTTATGAGGCTAGAGGTGAGAGCAGGTTTCCTTCCCTAAAGGACATTAGTGAACCAGTTGGATTAACCCTGGTTCACTAGACTGCTCATCAGAAACAAACCTTTTTCCGCATGTAAAGGTGTTTGGGATTTACAGTCTTTATAACCTGGTAATCCTGTAGTTAATTTGTTTTATACTGCAGTAGTTAGTGATTTCAGAATCTCCAGGGTTAATCCAACTGGTTCACTAATGTCCTTTAGGGAAGGAAACCTGCTGTCCTTGCCCAATCTAACCTATATGTGACTCCAGTGTGGTTGACTCTCAACTGCCCTCTGAAGTGGCCTAGCAAGCCACTCAGTTGTATCACCAACTTCTCAAGGATGGGCAATAAATGCTGACCTTGACAGAGACGTCCACATCTCGAGAATGAGTAATACATTTTTTTTTTTAAATCAGCCTCGGCTTTGAATTACCCATAAGTAATTTGGAGGATGAGGTCATGGGATGCATTCGTGACAGTTTCCTAGAACAATACGTCGTATTTTAGATCTTGTCGTGGGTAATGAGACAGAGTTAATTAGTAATCTCATAGTAAGGAATCTTCTGGGGAAGAGTGATCATAATATGATAGAATTTCACATTGAGTTCAAGAGTGATGTACTTAAGTCCAAAATTAGAGTCTTAAACTTAAACAAAGCCAATTACATAGATATGAGAGGTGAGCTGTCAAAGATAGATTGGGGAATTAGATTAAAAGATATGATGGTAGATAAGCAATGGCGAACATTTAAATAAATATTTCATAATTCTCAACGAATATACATTCCATTGAGAAATAAAAACTCCACCGGAAAAGTGACCCATCCGTGGCTAACTAAAGAAGTTAAGGATAGTATTAGATTAAAAGAGGCTTATAATGTTACCAAGAAGAGTTGTAAGCTTGAGGATTGGGAGAGTTTTAGAAACCAGCAAAGGATGACTAAAAAATTGATAGAGGGAGAAAACAGAATATGAGAGTAAACTAGCAATAAATATAAAAGCAGATTGTAAGAGCTTCTACAAGTATGTAAAAAGGAAGAGGGTAGCGAAAGTAAATGTGGGTCCCTTAGAGGATAAGACAGGAGAAATTATAATGGGGAATAAGGAAATGGCAGGGACATTAAACAAATATTTTGTATCTGTCTTCACACTAGAAGACACAAAAAACATACCAGAAATAGTGGGGAACCAAGGGTCTAATGAGAGTGTGGGACTTAAAGTAATAAATATTAGTAAAGAAAAAGTACTGGAGAAATTAATGGGATTAAAAGTAGACAAATCCCCTGGACCTTATGGCCTACATCCGAGAGTTCTAAAAGAGGTGGCTGCAGAGATAGTGGATGCATTGGTTGTGATCTTCCAAAATTCTCTAGATTCTAGAACGGTCCCAGTGGATTGGAAGGTCACAAATGTAACACCACTATTCAAGAAAGGAAAGAGAGAAAACTGGGAACTACAGGCCAGTTAGCCTGATATCAATCGTCGGGAAATGCTGGAATCCATTATTAAGGACGTGATAACAGGACACTTAGAAAATCATATGATTAGGCAGAGTCAACACGGTTTTATGAAAGGGAAATCATGTTTGACAAATCCATTTGAGGATGTAACTAGCAGGGTTGATAGAGGTATCAGTGGATATTTGGATTTTCAAAAGGCATTTGAAGAGGTGCCACATAAAAGGTTGTTACACAAAATAAGGGCTCATGGGGTTAGCTAATGGACAGAAAAGAGAGAGTAGGAATAAACGGGTCAATTTCAGGTTGGCAGGCTGTAACTAGTGGGGTGCCGCAAGGATCAGTGCTGGAGCCTCAGCTATTTACAATCTATATTAATGACTTAGATGAAGGGACCGATTGTAATGTATCCAAGTTTGCTGATGATACAAAGCTAGGTGGGAAAGTAAGCTGTGAGGAGGACACAGAGAGTCTGCAAAGGGATATAGACAGGTTAAGTGAGTTGGCAGATGGAGTATAATGTGGGGAAATGTGTAGTTATTCACTTTGGTAGGAAGAATAGAAAAACAGCGTATTTTTTAAAGGTTGTGAAACTATTAAATGTTGGTGTTCAGAGGGATTTGGGTGTTCTTGTACAAACAACACAAAGTTAACATGCAGGTACAGCAAGCAACAAGGAAGGTAAATGGCATGTTGGCCTTTATTGGAAGGGAATTGGAGTACAAGAGTAAGGAAGTCTTGCTGCAATTGTACAGGGCTTTGGTGAGACCACAGCGGAGTACTGTGTACAGTTTTGGTCGTCTTTTCTAAGGAAGGATATACTTGCCATAGAGGCAGTGCAACACAGGTTCACTAGATTTGATTCCTGGGATCAGAGGGTTGTCCTTTAAGGAGAGATTGAGTAGAATGGGCCGATATTCTCTGGAGTTTAGAAGAAAGAGAGGTGATCTCATTGAAATACATAAGACTCAGAGAGTTTGACCACGTGGATTCTGAGAGGCTGTTTCCCCTGGCTGCAGAGTCTAGAACGAGGGGTTGGCCATTTTGGACTGAGAAAAGGAGAAATTTCTTCACTCGGAGGGTTGTGAATCGTTGGAATTCTCTACCCCAGAGGGCTGTGGATGCTCAGTCTGATGCTATTTAAGGCTGAGATTGGTAGACTTTCCGACTCTAGGGGAATCAAGGGATCAGGCGGGAAATTAGAGTTGAGGTCGAAGGTCAGCCATGATCTTATTGAATGGCGCAGCAGGCTTGAGGGGCCATATGGCCTACTCATGCTCCTATTTCTTATGTTCTTATGTTTTAAAAAACTGGGTTATGGAATCATTAGTTTGGAAGTTACTTATCTCTAGCAGCTCAGCAGCTTTTAGGCAGCGAGCAGCTGAGTCATACAAAACTGGAAGATTCCAGGCCTAATTTGCGGTCCATGCGGTCAGCTGATCTCAGCCAGGTGCTACAATTGATCTCAGTGACCCCTGGATAAAGGATGGTGAAAACGAGCCAGAGTTGCTGCACCTGATGACTGTCAAGTGACTCCTACTAGAAGTGTCCATGTGTGGCCATTAGGCGAGGACTTGATCAGGGTTGGCTGTGCTGTGTTGCCTGCAGTTGAATAACCTACTGGCTCTTACTGTCTAGGCTCACACATGGAGAATGGCTACTTGTATGAAAGAGTGGAGGATAACTGGTGCCTGTGGTACTGTACTCTAGCAAGACATCAACGCCTTTCCAAAGGAGAAAATTGGCAGAGAATAAATAAAAAAACAAACGAGAAAAGTTATGGAACCTGGAGTTTGGAAGTTACTAACTCAACTTGTTCAAAATAAAACCCAAAAGAGGCTGCATCCTGAACATGTAATAAAACTCGTTGCTTACAGGGTGAACCAACTACTTACCTGTGCAATGATAAGTTCATTGTTTCGATATGATCTCTCTCCTATTACATCAACAATCTTCATTCTTTCTGAAAGCTGAAGCACAAATAGTTATTACCGAGAATGTTTGGAAAATTCAACGTAAATAATGAAAGTACAGTTAAATGGAAAACAAATAATATGTAATCAAGATAGGTTTAAATATCATGTACAGAAGTTGCGTTAGCACCAATTGAACCAAAATTGGCACCATTTGAACCACAAGAGCAGAACATCTTAATATCAGTCTAAATTACCTATTATTTAATTCATACGCAAAACATTGAAAAGGTAAATGTTATGTGATGGCATTGCTCAATATGGGTCTATCAAAATTGGGGAAAGGCCAAAGATCACTCCCAAACACCTCCAAGCAGGCGCCATACAGTAACATTGGGGGTTCTCTTAGTGCAGGTCATTTTTCCCTAGACAATAAAGGCAGGTACAAATCCTTGACAGATATGGTCATTTAGGCCCCCTTGCCAAGATATGTCAATCTCTTGAACGGTCAGGTGCAACATCAAGAGAATGTGAGGTGTTTGTAGAGCACAAGGAGTTTTTTAAGGATCAAAAAGACTGCCAACACCCCCCTCCCACCACCCCCCAAAAAAACATTTTGTTTATCTGATTGGAGGGAAAAGTTACTGAAAATTTCACCTGGTGTTACATTCTGAAATCGACCAGCTGACAGAACATAGGCAATACTTGGGGTAAGGGTTCAGTAGCCTACCCATCTCAGCTGCAATAAGCAGAGTTGGGTACAGTACAGGCTAGAATGAAGGAACAAAATATTCTGTAACGTTGTACTGATTGCCAAGTTTTAATTTAAATTTTAAGATCTGAATAATGGCTTTGTTAGCCAGTGGAATCCCTCCTTCACACAAAACCAAATTAACAATACTTCTCACAATGGAAAAAAAAGCACTTAAATGTGAAGCAAAAGAAATGTTATATCAATGCGGAATTTGCAATGGAAATTCTCACTTATATTTTTCTTGTCTTCCAAAGAACTATAATCGAATATATTCCTTTAACAGCAGTGCAGTACAGGTTTAAAGCTGCCCAATAGGGCTTTATGGTACGTTTATCTTATCCAACATCATTCCTGAAAATTACTTGGAATAATCATTTCATTATGAACACTGAATATTGCATTACTGATTCTAGCCCCTCCCGCACAAATCTTCAGCTTTCCTCTCTGGAAGATGCTGGTTTCTTGTTGCGATAGGCACAGGCACAGTGGAACCTTGCTTCAAAAGGTTGAGGGAGAGAAGGGTTAAGAAGTATGGGGTTGCCAGCCTTGCATTCATTACTTTTCATTCCAGTTTTAACTGCTCTTAACAGTTAGGTTAACAGCCTCTGAGATCCCTCCAATTCTGGTCTCTTGCGCAGGCCCGATTTTCATCGTTCCGCCACTGGCTGCCTAGGTCCTAAGCTCTGGAATTCCCTCCCTAAACCTCTCCGCCTCTCTCTCTCCTCCTTTAAGACGCTCCTTAAAACCTATGTCTTTGACCAAGCTTTTGGTCACTTGTCCTAATATCTCCTGTGGCTCGTGTCAAATTTTGTTTGTACACATTCCAGTGAAGCACCTTGGAACGTTTTACTACGTTAAAGGCGCTATATAAATACAAGTTGTTGCTCTTAGTTCTGTAAAATGAAAGGAAAACTATTGTACCTCCAGGGATTTCAACAGGGGTACTGATTCAACGAATGCTTCAAACATCCTCCTCTTTTTTGCATTGTTTTTCACAATTATCCGTCGAAACGTACCACGATCCTGCAAAGAAGGATAGGGAAGTGAATCGCTGGAAACCTAAACCAAGAGAAAGCTCCACATTTTTAAAATCTAGGAATACTTCAGGTTACTGGTCCCAAACATCTCTAATAACCATTTTCTTCCCCTTTGTTTGTGTGCACCTGCAGAGAAAAGACATCGGGGCGGTTGTGTACCAGAGGCCGGTGCCCTTATTTTTGCACAATGAAAGATATCACTATTTTAAATTCTCCAGGGGCTTTTTGGCATGAATTTTATTGATAAATTTCTACCATCAAAGCAAATATCAAAATTAGGAACATAGGAACAGGAGTAGACCATTCAGCCTTTCCCCCCCATTTAATTAGATCATGGCTGACCTGGAGCAGGCTCCCTTCCCTGACCCTATCCCATACCTGTCCAATTTTTGCCTCAACAAAGTTTAGTGCATTTAATCCCCGGCTTAGCCTACCAAAGCTCCACAAAACAGTAGGTTCCCCCTCCACAGTGACGTTAGATCAATAGGACACCCCCCCCCCATGCTGCCAAATTCCAGTGACCCTCTGTAGCCCTGTCAAAATTCAGGATTCCTCCTCCCATGTTCATTCCCCAGTGCTACTAAAGCCCAGCAATGCCATCAAGTGCAGCTAAACCCCATTCATCTTCCCAAGTACAGCTAAATAGAAGATATATATCTCCAATTTGTGCGTTATCATGGACAATTCGATTAGTAAGAATGAGACTATCCGTTCAGTTGCCTCTGCTGCTTCCCCACTTCCCTTCAAGCCAAACCTCCCCTAGGGCTCCCTCCTGTCCTTGCCCTGAACCCATGTTTTTCTCCTATATCCCCTCATTCCCCCTCCAAGTTCATTTTGGCCATGAGACCCATTCCCACCAATCCAACTACCCTTCCTGGTCCCCATGCTTGCTGACATTGTAAATGGATCTCTCTCCTCAGATACTGTCCATCTCCTTTACAAAACTGCCATTATCAACCCCATTGCAAAAAATACCATCAACCTCTCTGGGTGGCAAACTACTCAAACCTTCCTTTCCTCTCCAAAGTTCTTGGAACGTGTTGTCGCCTCCAAAATCAGTTCCCATCTTTCGCGCGACTTGATGTTCTTTTCTCTCCAATCAGGTTTCCAACCCCGCCACAACACTGAATTGGCCCTAACGAAAGCCACTGCCTCTTGCAACAGACATGGAGTCAGCTTCAACGTGTACTCTGAAGACACCCAGCTCGACCTCTCCACCATCTCCACCGACCCCTCCACTGCCTCGGTGTTATCCAGGCATGGAGGAGCAGCTATTTCCTACCGTTAAACATTAGAAAGCATGAAAGTAGTGTCTTTGGCCTTCACCGTAAACTCCATACTCTTGCTGCTAACTCCACCCTCTTCCCAAGCCATTGTTTCAGGTTGAACCGGACTTTTTGCAATCTTGGCTCCTGACACGACCCTGAGCTGAGCTCCCGACCTCATATACTCTCTATTACAAAGATCACCTACTTCCACCTTCATAATATCGCCCACCTCCATCACTGCCTTAGCCTAACTGCTGCTGATCCACAAATTCTCCGTTCCTTTGACTCTGCCCTTTTATGCTCCCTCCCATGTATTTACCTGTCTAGACCCCTTGCTTCTTCACCTCCCTCTCCTCCTTTAATAGCTTCTTTAAAACCTATCTCTGACCAAGCTTTTGGTCAGCCCTCCTAATAGCCCCTTCTTTTGTTCAGCACCCATTTTTGACTGATTATGCCTCTGTGTAGTGCATTTCTGATGTTTTTTCTATATTATGAACGCTGTATTCTCAGCATTGTTCAGCCTTGGTTCAGTGGTAGCACTCTCGCCTTGGAGTCTGAAGATTATGGATTGAAGTCTAAAGCTAACCCTGCATGAGGTGCTGACTTTCAGAAAAAATGTTAAAAGCAGGTGGACATAAAATCCCATGACACTATTTAAAGTAGGGCAGGAGCGTTCTCCTAATCAACATTTATCCCTTAACCAACACCACCAAAAACAGATTAACTGGTCGCTCATCTCATTGCTGTTTGTGGGGCCTCGTTGTGTACAAATTGGTTGTTGCATTTGCTTATAAAACAACAGTGGCTACACTTCAAAAATAATTCATAATATCATAAAGCACTTTGGTATGTTTGAGGACGTTAATGGCACTATATGATATGAAAGTTGTTTCTTTCATTAATAATGATAAGGGATTTAAAAATAAAATACATGTAAGTAAAGGAACATATAGAAAATGTAACGGCCACTAATATTTTAAAAAATGTTTTCACAGTATAATGGACAAAGTTGTGAAATTCAATTCCCAGAGTACCAGTAAAAATCCCATAATACATTTTAATGGAATTTGACTTATCCAGTCACTGTAAATGAATGACCTGGATTCGTCTCCTACATGGCATAAACACCTGTATGGTTTTAAAACAGTGAATGCTCAGACTCTCCATTAGCAACGCCTCAAGAGATCTACTATGAAGTATTAAAGATCTTATGTCTGCTTACACGACAAAACCTTATTTTCTGTTGCCATTTTTTTTAAAGACCACTTTTGTGTCAACTTATCCCATTATAAATTCCGATGTCCGGATTTGTCATGCTGTAATTACGCCATTTAGCCAATGGTGGCATTACAGAACCTCACTTTTGCATCTCCCAGCTCTTAGGCCAGTACTGCACAGAAACTGGAGTTTCTCAGTTGGAATAGTGTGTCCAAGCCAGTACTGCACAGAAACTGGAGTTTCTCAGTTGGAATAGTGTGTCCAAGCCAGTACTGCACAGAAACTGGAGTTTCTCAGTTGGAATAGTGTGTCCAATTTTGGGCACCACAGTTTAGGAAGGATGTCAAAGCTTTGGAGAGGATGCAGAGGTGATTTACTGGAATGGTACCAGGGATGAGGGCCTTCAGCTACGTGGAGAGACTGGAGAAGGGGTTTTTCACCTTAAAGCAGAGAAGGTTAAGAGGAGATCTGAGGTGCTCAAAATCATGAAGGGCTTTGATAAGAGTAAATAAGGAGAAACTGTTTCCTGTTGGAAGAAGGGTCGGTAATCAGAGGACACAGATTTAAGGTAATTGGCAAAAGAACCAGAGGCAGCATGAGGAAAATAATTTTTACGTAGCCGTTTGTTATGATCGGGAATGCACTGCTTGAAAAGGCGGTGAAAGCAGATTCAATAGCAACTTCCAAAAGGGAATTGGATAAATACTTGAAGGGGAAAAATTAGCAGAGCAATGGGGGAAAGAACAGGGGTCGCATACTAATTGGATAGCTCTTCCAAAAAGCTGGCACAAACACGATGGGCTGAATAGTTGACTTCTGTGCTGTATCATTCTATGAAACACCTAAGCTCTAGCCAACTCTACTTCTCGGCTTCCCAAGTTGCTGCAAGTATTTTTTATTTAACGATAAATAATATCATCAAAGTATTGTATAAAAACAAGGACAGAATGTATGACTTTAAAATGGGGACTGAATTGTATCTGCTTGGCCTAGTCCAATTATCCCATACCCTCTAACATGGCTTCACCTTCACACTATATTTGGTGTTGATTCCATATGTGCAATACCACAGGACAATGCCCAGTAATATGTTAAAAATCTCTTTGTGTGCACTTCCTGTCAACTTTTTCCATTATTAAATTTCTGTGTCCACATTCATAATGGAAACTGCGTATGTAAACTTCTCATGCTTAGTTATACTCTCCCACCAGTGGCAGCGCTGCAGCATCACCAGTGGCAGCAGCTGCTATTACAACATGTCAAGCTTATGTAAGCATTTCCCATTATAAATTTGGCAAAGGAATTTATAATGGAAACATAAAAATAAGGACAGAATGTATGATTTTAAAATGGGGACTGAGCTATGTCTGCACATCTTGATCTAATTGTCCTCAAATCCCACTTCACATGAAGACTACACTTGGTCTTGAATCCCCATGTGTAATATCATGGGAGATCAAATAGAGTATTTGAATTGTACATGGAGAGAGTACGTATGTGCAAGGTTGTCTGCAAATGGCTACAAATGACAGCTGAGCAGCAATGAAGGTATTGCACTGAGTAACTGATCGAATTGGTTTATTAAAATTATTCTAAGAATTGAATTCAGAAGTGACAAAATGTCACAGTAAAAAGTGACGAGCTGTCAGCCGCTGTAAAAAAATAACGAGCCCTCACAGTAAAAAAGGTGACAACCTTCGTAGTTTAAAAAAAAGTGACAACCCCCAATAGGAACATAGGCATAGGAGTAGGTCATTCAGCCCCTCAAGCCTGTTCCGCCACATAAAAAAAGAGACACTCAGTGAAGTGACAAACTCTGTGTAAAAAAAAGACAAACCCTGACAGTAAGAAAAAAAGCGAAACTTAATGTCCTTATAAGCCGGATTGTCTCATTAAAGATGCTATAGTGACCGACCTCAAACTGATCATGTTTCCCCCGTATTATAAATCTATCACCTATATGATGTAAAATGCAGAAAAACTGCAAATAAAAATTGATCCGAATACACACTGGTAACATGAAATTTGCTGCCATACACTAATCATGAAAACTTCTACCTTTTTTCTGTAATGCACATGTAGTCCTGACAGCTACGTGAATTGTACATTAAGTAAAAAGGGATTCTGTGACTTTTTCTCCCCCAGATCCTTTCAATTATCTGCATATCAGTCATCACACTTCAAAAGCAATTCATTGTACATAAAGAGCTTCGAGGAATTTTTGAGAAATGACAAGATTTTATAAAAATGCTAGTCTTTCTTTTGCTTTTAATTATTCTACTTTTCTTGTATATTTTCGAGACTTTATAAATCACTTCGTATTAAGGGGTTGCACCAATAGGCTTTAGAAAAATGAATGCTGAGTCAGTTAGGAAAGCATTGGAATAACTGAGCCTGGAGGTAACAAATGCTTCATGATCTGAATTAATGCACAGAAATTTATGAAACTATGAATTCATCGATACAATGAGTGGTCATTTAACCACATATATAAACATAAACACACAAACACACGTGCCCAATACATATATAGACGCACATAAATATACAGACAGTTATCTAGTATATATTTTATCCAGTTTTTTCAGGTATTTGTTGAGTACCTAAGGTGCATTTGCTAGCTAATTTGAATTGTTTGTTTAGGTCTGAAACTGCACTACATACGCCATGTTTTCCTCCATTGATGTATTCAGTGACATGTGTGTCTAGACAGTTTAGATACACATCTACCTCATCAATTTGCAGACAACTGTGAACTGGTCAGATTTTGCCAATATGTCCAAGTCTAATTAAATCCCTTATTATCTGTACTACATTCTGATAGTAAAAGAATTAGAAGCACGTGCACATGTCTGTGTTTAGAGGGTGGGGCCAGTCTCCTGATCTTAGGATCTTCAATACACAATCTCTCCCCCTTGCCTTAAAAGCAAAATTATGCGGAGATTTAAAAAAAGGCTTAAACATTTTAACTTCAAGAGATATATAGTAACCCTCTGGGTGTCCTTCCTGCGCTTTTAGTGACATGCTCGTAGCAAAATTAGTTGGTACAATACTTCCAAAGGTCCAGCAGGTGGTGCTGTTGGACTGGAATCCAGCTTTCATCAAAGCTTGTGATTTTAAAATAAAATTGTTGGACTATAAACTGGTGTTGTAAGATTCCTTACATTCATCAAAGCTGGCAAACTAATTTGAATTGGAAACGAAGTACAAAGAGGAAGATTTAGTGATCCGGACTTGAGCCAGAACTGGTATTCTACAGCACAATAACAATACCATGTGAGGTAAAAAGTTCGCATATGGATTAGTGACCTACCTAGTTCATAAATGTTTTTCTAAATTTCACAGCCAGCATTGGTAATGTATGAACATAATAAATAGCAGGAGTAGGCCATACGTCCCCTCGAGTCTGCTCCGCCATTCAGTAAGATCATGGCTGATCTTTGACCTCAACTCCTCTTTCCCGCCCGATCCCCATATCCCTTGATTCCCCTACAGCCCAAAAATCTATCGATCACAGTCATGAATATACTCAACGACTCAGCATCCACAGCCCTCTGGGGTAGAGAATTCCAAAGATCCGCAACCCTCTGCGTGAAGAAATTCCTCATCTCAGAAGAGGCAGAGTTATATTGCAGCTGGCCAACAGTACCTGATTCACACCAACAGATCAATGCCAGAGCTCTGCACTTCCAGACACTGCTCCCAGTCATTAGAATGAAATCTATCGAGAATGTAGGTGCGCCTGTTCGGACCTGGTGCATTTAAAGCAGCTCTGTGCAAGTGTCCAAGAAGTCCAAAGGATGCCCCGAGTAATTTGTGGACCAAGTTTGATACCGTACTGCAGTTATACACCACTGGTTGTCAAACATGAGCTGTGTGAAGTTACAGTCTCGATCGCGTTTCAAACTGTTCCCTTCTGGCATCAGATCAGAACCCAGCTCTGAAGATACATGAAACCCTAAAAAGGCTGCCTTGTCAAAAAAGGGAAAGCCAATTTAAAGGAAAGAAGCCAGAAAACTAGCATTTCAAGTACTCGCAGCTTGGTTAGTTACAGCAAACAAATTATTTGTAGTGTTGCACAACAGAACAAGCAAATACCATGGCACCTTGTGGGTTGGCAGAATGGGAAGCATAGGAACATAGGAAGATAGGAACAGGACTAGGCTATTTAGCCCCTCAAGTCTGTTCCGCCATTCAAGAAGATCATGGCTGATCTGTGACCTAACTCCATATAACCGCCTTAACCTAAGGTATTAAGGGATATGGGGCTAACAAAAATCTATCAATTTTAAATCTGAGATTAACAATTCACACTTCTAACACCCTTTACGTGCAGGAGCGTTTGCTAACTTCACTCCTGACAGTCCCGGCTCTAATTTTTAGGCTACGTCTCCCAGTCCTAGACTCCCCAGCCAGCGGAAATAGTTTCTCTCTATCTACCCTATCAGTTCCCCTTAATATCTTATAAACTTCAATCAAATCACCCCTTAATCTTCTGAATTCCAGGGAACACAACCCTAGTTTGTGTAATCACTCCTTGTCATTTAACCCTTGGAGTCCAGGTATCATTCTAGTGAATCGACACTGCACTCCCTCCAAGGCCAATATATCCCTCCTGAGATGCAGTGCCCAGAACTGAACACAGTACTTCAGGTGTGGCCTAACCATGGCTTTGTACAGCTGTAGCATAACTTCTATCTCTTGTATTCTAGTCCTCTAGATATAAAGTCCAGCATTCCATTAGCCTTTTTGATTATTTTCTGTACCTGCCCATGACATTTTAATGATCTATGTACATGGACACCTAAGTCTCTTAGGACCTCCACCATCAAGCTTTTCACTATTTAGAAAGTACTCCGATCTAACCTTTTTAGGTCCAAAGTGGATGACCTCACACTTGCCCACATTGAAATCCATTTGCCACAGTTTTGCCCATTCGCTTAATCTATTAACACCTCGCTAATTTTATGCTTCCATCTACACTGTTTACAATGCCACCTATCTTTGTGTCATCAGCAAACTTGGATATGTGGCTCTCTATCCCGTCATCTAAGCTGTGAATAAATAAAGTGAATAGTTGAGGCCCCAACACAGATCCCTGTGAGATACCACTAGTCACATCCTGCCAATTTGAGTACCTGCCCATTATCCTTACTCTCTATCTCCTTCAATCAATTTCCTAACCAGGTCAATAATTTGCCCTCAATTCCATGAGCTTCAACTTTAGCTAAGTCTCTTATAAGGAACTTAATCAAATGCCTTCTGGAAGTCCATATAAACAACATCTACAGACATTCCCCTCTCCACTACTTTAGTCGCCTCAATCAGGTTCGTCAGGCATGGCCTCCCCTTTACAAATCCATGCTGGCGCTCTCTGATCAGCTGAAAATTTTCAAGGTGTTCACTCACTCTATCCTTAGTTATAGATTCTAGTAATTTCCTGACAACAGATGTTAGGCTAACTGGTCTATAATTGCTTGGTTTCCCCCTCTCAACTATCTTAAATAGCGGAGTGACAGGTGCAATTTTCCAATCTAAAGGAACGGTTCCTGAATCGAGAGAACTTTGGAAGATAGAGAGCTTCTGCAATGTTCTCACCAACTTCCTTTAAAACCCTGGGACGGAAACCACCTGGTCCTGGGGATTTGTCACTCTTTAGAGCCATTATTTTCTTCATTAGTGTTAATTTGCTTACGTTAATTATGGTGAGTCCCTGTCCCTGATTCAAAATTAGATTCCTTGGGGTGTCCGACATGCACTCCTCTTTCTCTACTGTAAATACTTACGCAAAGTAATTATTTAACATGCCCGCCATTTCCTTATTTTCATTTACAATATCACCATTATCAGTTTTTCAGGGGCCCACCTTGCTATTGACCACCCTCTTTCTCCTAATATAACTAAAAATTTGTGTTGACTTTGATATCCCTTGCAAGTTTCTTTTCATACTCCCTTTTTGTAGCTCTTACCATCTATTTTGTCGCCCTTTGCTGTTCTTTGTATCTCTCCCAATTGCCAGGATGTGTGTTATTTTTTGCATTTTTGTTTGCTTTTTCTTTCAGTTTTATGTTGTTCCTTACCTCTTTTGTCGTCCATGTCTTTTTTTTTGGCAAGTGGAGCTCTTGCCCCTTAGGGGTAAAAACTGGTTCTGTAACACATTAAATTCTTTTTTGAACACCCCCCTCTGATCTTCTGTCATTTTACCCATTAACAGATTTGCCCAATTTACTATGGACAGCCTCTGCCTCATCCCATTGAAGTCGGCCGTACCTAAATTTAGAATCTTAGTACCTGATACAGGTTTCGCCCTTTCAAACACAACGTTGAACTTGATCATATTATGATCGCTATTAGATAAATGTTCACGCGCAGTTAGGCTGTTAACTAAATCGGGCTCATTACTCATTATTAAATCTAATATGGCCTACCCCCTAGTTGGTTCTAGGACATATTGTTGCAGAAAGCTATCGTGAACACACTCAAGAAATTCGCTACCTTTCTGAAGTGAGCTCGTCTGCTTATCCCAATCTATATTGGAAAAGTTAAAATCCCCCATTAAAACTACTCTGCTTTTGCTACATGCTTGTCTAATCTCTGCATTTATACATTCTGCCACTTCACAGCTGCTACCAGGGGGTCTATACACAACTCCCACTACAGTCTTAATTTCTATTTCTTAATTCTACCCATAAAGTCTCCACTGCCTGCTTACCTCTCGTTCCATCCTCTCTCATCGTTGAAATAATTTCATCCTTAATCACTAAGGCTACTCCTCTCCCTCTACCAGCTTTCCTATCCTTCCTATAGACCTTATAACCTGGTATATTCAGTTCCCAGTCTTGTCTGTCTTGCAGCCATGTCTCAGTAGTGGCTACCATGTCGTACCCTCTAAGTTGAATTTGCATCTGCAATTCATTCATTCAATTTGTTCCTTTTACTCCGTGTGTTTGTATAAAGAGCACTTATTTGGGCCACACACCCTAACCTGTCCTCCTGCTCTAGTGTTGTTTTACTCACACATTTCTTATTTCTCTCTCCTGATTTACATCTTTTAGTTTTCCCTTTACCTGTAGTGCCTAAAGCATAATTTCTGACTATTACTCTACTCTCTACCTTTTGGTTTGTTTTAGAATTATTATTTATACTACCTTTTTCATCTGAGCCCTCCCCCCACCATTTACTAGTTTAAAGTCCTTGTGACCGCCCTATTGACCTTTTCCGCTAGATCCTGGCCCCAGCCCAGTTCAGGTGGAGCCTATCCCAATGATACAGTTCCTCCTGTCCCAGTACCGGTATCAGTGTCCCATGAAGTAGAACCCCTCTTTCCCATACCACTCCTTCAGTCACGTATTCACCTTCCTAATCTGCTTATCCCAATGCCAATTTGCACGTGGCTCAGGTAATAATCCAGAGATTGTAACCCTTGAGGTCCTTTTTAAAAAAAAAATTAGCTCCTAGCACTCTCTGAACAGGACCTCTTGCCTGCTCTTTCCAATATTGTTGGTCCCAACATGGACCACAATGACTGGATCCTCCCCCTCCCTCTCCCTCTCCAATATCCTTTCAAGCCAGTTCGAGATATTCCTCACCCTGGCACCAGGTAGGCAACATACCATGTGGGACTCTTGATCCTGCTTACAAACGATGCTATCTGTCCCCCTAATTATTGAATCCCTTACAACTACCACATCACACTTCGCCTCCCCCTCCCCCTTTGGACAGCCTCCTGCTCCAGGGTGCCATGGTCAGCAGTCTGTCTGTCCTTCTGACAGTCTTAATCCTTATCCTCACAGGTAGCAAGTATATTGTACCTGTTGGATAGGATCAGTTTCTGCGGATCCTCGTTCTCTAACTCACCTGGATTCCCCTTACTCCATACACTATTGGTCACACCATCCCTGTTCTGATCCTGCACCTCACCATGAGGTGTGACCGAGGTCTTGAGCAAACTGTTGGAATTCTCCTCCCCCTCCCTTGTGTGTCGGAATGTCTCCAACTTGCACTCCAGCTCAATGACTCTGAGCTGGAGAGATTCGAGGCGGAAACATCTACAGCAGATGTATTCGCTCGGGACATTCTTGATGTCCACAAACTTCCACATATTGCATTCTTACACTTCACTGACACTTGGCTACAGACAACGCAAAAAGGCTACAAGCATTTTAAGCCTGACTGCAAATATTTTCCCTCTAATGAATCATCTGGTCAACAACGAAATCAAGGAAGAGACTGGCAGTACCAAAGCAATTTTATCATAATTACACAAAACATTTTTTGTGACTATTGTGTGTGTCTGAGCTTTCTGATCAGTTCAGTGTTTCTACGATTTGATTGATACCAAAACGTTGTTTTGCATTTTTCTTCTATGCCTGGTTTTAATTATATTTCACAAAAACAACGAGGCAAGGCAATGGGAAAACAAACTGTTCTCTTTCAGCTGTCAGGGTAGTTCCCTGCTTCAATCCCGACAAACAGCCCGCCAAAGATGTAAAACCAAAGTCCTTATTTGGCTCTGAAACAGCTCCTGGCAAGTTCAGCAATGCCTTAAACACCTGACCTGGCAGCTCATTCCTTACCAATCCCATCGCCACCAGAAATAAAAAAAAACAGAAAACTATGGAAATACACAGGTCAGTCAGCATCTCTATAGAGAAGACGACAGGTTATAATGTGTTGGACTGAGTGGCTCCATTGTGTGTATTCAGCATTTTGTGTTTTTTATTTCATATTTCTGTTTCATTTGCATTTTTATTTTACTGTCACCACCAGCACTGCTTTGGTCCCAATATGCTCCTCACTCCCTTGGGCCTCAGGTTACAAGCCAGGCCTTCCCTCTTACACCTTCTGAACCTCTGATTGGCCTCGGCCCTTACCCTGTTGCTGACACCCCACCACCGGCCTGCCACCATCGATCACAATACACTCAGCCTCATCCTTGAGCTGTGAGCAATGCAATGGGAGATGTACCTGTATATTTACTTCAGCAAACAGGCTTCTTTTTTAAAAAAAAATCATCATTTTCAAAATTCACATTTTTTAAAAAAGTGAATAATAGAAGCACAATTTCAGAGGATTAGAGACACTTTGTGCTTTCAATAATAACTGAACTAGGCAGACCTTCATAAATATATATACATATACACATATACTGTAAATATATATATATATATCCTTCACTTCTAATGAGAACCACTTTTTTAATCCTTGATTCATAACACAGCATTACTTACCAGCCCCCAGAGGGCTCCTTGTGTGGTAGCAACAATAGTAGCAGCTCTCGGAGTGTTGTACATCAGTGCCAGCTCACCGAAGCTGCCATGATTGTCGTATTTGCCAACGAGTAGAGGCTGCCCGTCTTTCATTACATAAATATCATATGTACCTCTGTCAGGAGAGATTTAAGAGAAAGAGAAAAAGTTTGAGAGTTTTGGCAAACTCAGATCTTGCCACATTTCATGCCTTAAATAGAGTCTGGATTAATCAAGTTCCAACATTCAAAACTTTGTGAGAAGCCTTTTCGCTAACAGTGCAACATGAGCTAACTTTTGCAGGTAATGGACCCATGTTGATTGTGGCCATTTGTTTTACAGGGATTCACTAAAATTACCGATTAAATTATTGAGGACGTTTTTCAAAAGGCTCAGTTGGTAAGTTCATTGTCCAACGTGAATCAGAGCCATACGGACCAGGAAAGTCCCAATTCAATCCCCACTCTGCGCTGAGTTAACAAATCTCAGATGGAGTTGACAGTGAGAAGCCTCAGGGCATGTGCTTGGGGGAAGAGGCTAAACAGTGTACATCCAGTATTGGCTCATACACTTGGTGATTTGGACGAGGTATTGACCAACAGCCATGACACCATAACCCAGCCCTCAGCAGATGAAGGAGGAGAGGGCAAAACAGCATTCAGCAGTGTAAAATAATGCAAGGGAGTGAAACTGCTTAATTGTATAGAATTCTGGGGTTATGGTCATGTAGAGTTTTGCTAATATTAAGAGAGTCTTAAAGTAGAACTGGCTGACAAGATATTAGTCTTAGTCTCATCTTTGCTGTTCAAGGAGTCTGTTTGATCAAACGGGAGCCAATGATAAATGTTAGGCATGGGTCAATAATGAGATTCGTTATTTCTAACTAGTTCAGTGAGCCTGTTCTAAATGTATAGCAACAAAGAATCACGGTCACTTGAAATACTCAACTTGAGGAAGGAAGCAACTTTCAACGTGGTCTCTGAACACAGTGAAATGCTCTCCAAAAGAAAAGTACGTAACAATAATACGGTTATGTCACTAAAGGATATGAAATTTCACCTCGTAATCAAAAAAAAATGATTTGATTAAACATGCACAACTAAAATTTCTACTTGGATAAGTTTATGCATCTTTAACCATTAATTTTCTTCTGGGATAGTTGCACTGGCACGGACGACCCTCAAGCATTTCACTCCAAGTTGCCACTTTTGTTGCCTGGGGTGAATGTCAGCAGGCTATTTTATCAGAGAGGGCATCACAGCTGAGCCAGATTCTACACTCGCCAGATGTCACGCATGGGCCTTTTCCAGAAGCAGTCATTGGATGGCAAATTAGGAGCGTGAATCTTGGATGATTTTTCACCCTTCCTCAACACAAGGGAAAGCCGCAAATATCCTGACTTAGCGCAGACTAGGAGTAAAACTAGTGACCTTTTGCTCTGCATGGCACCTGAAGCAGCCTTAAACCACTCAGCCACAGGGGGTAGTATACATCAGCTATTCAACGAAAGATTCACCCCTTCCATTACCGAGGGATGTTATCTTGACTGGACTGCCAGCACCACAGACGGATAACATATGTAACAGCACCCTAGTTTGAAATGTAAAAGTTAAGTCAAAAGTTGACCTGCACGCTCTGTCAATCAAAGAGTTTTGGGGCTTGAATGGCTGGAAATGCAGCTTTAAGGCATCAAACCCAAAATAGATAATGGAAGCAAGGATAAGTCAAAGTATTTGAACTTTATTTTAGAGTGCATGTGTGAGTATAGAGACCAAAGATATAAAATATTGATAGACTAGGATATATTTGATAGATACACAGTTCTAATAATTAAAACAGAAGAGGTGTAGGGAAGAGGAAGGACAATAGTGCTAGAGTGCCTAAACTTCATTTTTAAAATTCTTGCTCTCGTGTTTGAAGTACTAAAGTTACTTCTATCACAGTAATGTTGGGGCTTGTTTCAGTATCATAGACGATGAGTTGAAAACTTTGAAAACTGGCTGGCTCAACAAGCATGGAAATCCCAGTAGTAGGAACATAGGAACAGGAGTAGGCCATTCAGCCCCTCGTGCCTGCTCCTCCATTTGATAAGATCATGGCTGATCTGTGATCTAGCTCCATATACCTGCCTTTGGCCCATATCCCTTAATACCTTTGGTTGCCAAAAAGCTATCTATCTCACATTTAAATCTAGCAATTGAGCCACTTGCAGAAGAGAGTTCCAAACTTCTACCACCCTTTGTGTGTAGAAATGTTTTCTAATCTCACTCCTGAAAGGTCTGGCTCTAACTTTTAGATTGTGCCCCCTACTCCTAGAATCCCCAACCAGCGGAAATAGTTTCTCTCTATCCACCCTATCTGTTCCCCTTAATATCTTATAAACTTCGATCAGATCACCCCTTAACCTTCGAAACTCGACAGAATACAACCCCAATTTGTGTAATCTCTCCTCGTAACTTAGCCCTTGAAGTCCGGGTATCATTCTAGTAAACCTACGCTGCACTCCCTCCAAGGCCAATATGTCCTTCCAAAGGTGCGGTGCCCAGAACTGCTCACAGTACTCCAGGTGCGGTCTAACCAGGGTTTTGGATAGCTGCAGCATAACTTCTGCCCCCTTGTACTCCAGTCCTCTAGATATAAAGGCCAGCATTCCATTAGCCTTATTGATTATTTTCTGCACCTGTTCATGACACTTCAATGATCTATGTACCTGAACCCCTAAGTCCCTTTGGACATCCACTGTTTTTAACTTTTTACCATTTAGAAAGTACCCTGTTCTATCCTTTTTTGATCCAAAGTGGATGACCTCACATTTGTCTACATTGAATTCCATTCACCTAATTTATCAATATCGCTTTGTAATTTTATGTTTTCATCTACACTGCTTACAATGCCACCAATCTTTGTCATCAGCAAACTTAGATATCAGACTTTCTATGCCTTCATCTAAGTCATTAATAAATATTGTGAATAATTGAGGCCCCAAGACAGATCCCTGCAGGACTCCACTAGTCACATCCTGCCAATGTGAGTATTTACCCATTATCCCTACTCTCTGTCGCCTTTCGCTCAGCCAACTTCCTAACCAAGTCCATATTTTTCCCTCGATTCCATGGGCTTCTATCTTAGCTAACAGACTCTTATGTGGGACCTTATCAAATGCCTTCTGGAAGTCCATATAAATAACATCCATTGACATTCCCCTGTCCACTACTTTAGTCACCTCTTCAAAAAATTCAATCAGGTTTGTCAGGCACCACCTACCTTTCACAAATCCATGCTGGCTCTCTCTGATTAACTGAAAATTCAAGGTGTTCAGTCACCCTATCCTTAATTATAGACTCCAGCAATTTCCCCACAACAGATGTTAGGCTAACTGGTCTATAATTCCCTGGTTTCCCTCTCTCTCCTTTCTTAAAAAGCGGAGTGACATGTGCAATTTTCCAATCTAGAGGGACAGTTCCTGAATCCAGAGAACTTTGAAAGATTATAGTTCGGGCATCTGCAATCTGCTCACCTACTTCCTTTAAAACCCTGGGACGGAAACCATCCGGTCCTGGGGATTTGTCACTCTTTAGTGCTATTATTTTCTTCATTACTGTTGCTTTACTTATGTTAATTTTATCGAGTCCCTGTCCCCGATTCAATATTAGTTTTCTTGGGATTTCCGGCATGCTATCCTCTTTTTCTACTGTAAATACTGACGCAAAGTAATTGTTCAACATGTCCGCCATTTCCCCATTGTCAATGACAATATCCCCACTTTCAGTTTTTAAGGGGCCAACACTGCTCCTAACCACCCTCTTTTTTCCTAATATAAACTATAAAAGTTTATTGATTTTGATATCCCTTGCGAGTTTCTTTTCATACTCTCTTTTTGTAGCTCTTACTATCTGTTTTGTGACCCTTTGTTGATCTTTGTATCTTTCCCATTCGCCAGGATCTGTGCCATTTTTTGCATGCCCTTTCCTTATGTCTTATACTGTCCCTTACCTCTTTAGTTGTCCATGGCTGTTTTTTTTGGCAGGTAGAGTTCTTGCCTCTCAGGGGTATAAACTGGTTCTGTATCTCGTTAAATGTTTCTTTAAACATTTCCCACTGTTCATCAGTCGTTTTACCCATTAACAGATTTGCCCAGTTTACTGTGGACAGTCTCTGTCTCATCCCATTGAAGTCGGCCTTGCCCAAGTCCAGAATCTTAGCAGCTGATTCACTTTTTTCCCTTTCAAACACTACATTGAACTCGATCATGTTATGATCGCTATTGGATAGATGTTCACGCACAGTTAAGCTGTTAACTAAATCTGGTTCATTACTCATTACTAAATTTAGTATAGCTTGCCCCCTTGTTGCCTCTAGGACATACTGCTGTAGAAAACTATCCCGGACACACTCAAGAAATTCACTACCTTTCTGACAGTTGCTAGTCTGCTTTTCCCAATCTATGTGAAGGTTAAAGTCCCCCATTAAGAACACTATGCCTTTCTTACATGCTTGTCTAATCTCTGCATTTATACAATCTAGCACTTCAGAGCTGTTGCCAGGGGTCCTATATACAACTCCCACTATAGTCTTAAATCCTTTCCTATTTCTCAATTCAACCCATAAGGTCTCTGTTGGCTGCGTACCTCTCGTTATATCCCCCTTTATCATTGAAGTGATTTCATCTCTAATCACTAAGGCTACTCCTCCCCCTCTTCCATTTTCCCTATCTCTCCTGTAGACCTTATAACCCGGTATATTTAGTTCCCAATCCTGACCATCCTACAGCCATGTCTCAGTAGTAGCTATTATGTCATACCCTCCAATTTGAATTTGAACCTGTAGTTCATTTAATTTCTTCCTTATACCCCATGCATTTGTATATAGAACTCTTAGTTGGGCCACACACCCTAGCCTGACCTTCAGCTTTGATGCTGGGTGAATCGCCTTACGCCTTCTAGTTTTCACTAGCTATCCAATTAGTCCCACTCCCCTTTTCTTTCCTCATAGCCTTGCAAATTTTTCCTTTTCAAATATTTATCCAATTCCCTTTTGAAAGTTACTATTGAATCTGCTTCCACCGCCCTTTCATGGGTTAAAACATAATTTTGCAGTTCTAAAACTTCAAGATTCATGTAGTAATGGTATCCTGAATAACAGCCATACAGAAATCGAGTTTGACCATCCAACAAGAACAATTGTGCTCTCAAATTTGTCAAGTTCAAATAAACATTGTACTGTCATTCAGGGCCAGCTGAGTATGTACTACAAAATAATCTTTATTTCAGTTTATAACAGCACACTTGTTCTGGTAAGTTTGAGGGTGGACGGTATTGGGAGAGTGAGCAGAATTCTGCATCTCTTCAAGATTCACCATTGAGAACAGAAAATCTACTGCAGATAATAACCCCATTAATCAATCTTCTGGGATATTGCTCATGAGAAAAATGTTAACTTAGTTAAGATTCTCTATGACAATTAACTTTGATGTAGAAATGTATTTCTTCTGAATCTTTGCATCTCGTTTCTTAACTTCACACTGTTGTGCTTCATTAATTTTTGTTTAACCTCTTGGTGTCTTTTACTTCTTCATTTTTTCTTTTATTCAATCTTTGTCAAATTTAAACTTGAACAAAATGAATGAAGGTCTATTGTCACTTTTCAAGATTTTGGCCTAGGGGTGATTGCGATTTAACTTCTATTATGATGTTGCTATTAAACTAAATTTAACCCCCCACAAGCAGTTAACTCGCAACATAAAAGTTATCTGATTAGGCCCATTGGTTGGAACCAGATGTAACAGCTAACTGGACGGTGTTCCGGACATACCACACCAGTTTGAGACAATGGGGGTTTGTTAGTATATTTCAGACATTTGTACTTGTAATGTTGGAATGGCTTCCCTTCATTGAACACAGCAAAGGTCTTAGCTGTACAGGCATTGTAGGTGCAATGGGTGGGGGTTCTGATTTGAGATACTAGTTTTGATTGGCAGTTCAACAAGCCAAGCCTCAACACAGAGCTGGCAGAAGGTCAGAAGCTTTATCTATTCATGTCTCCATGGAAAAGACAGTCTGCAGGCAGTTTTGAATTTGAATCAGTCAAGAGAGGAAAACAACTTTTTTCCCCTAAAGTAAGGCCAGATAATTCAGCGAGTACTGATATGTAAAGTGAACCGAGGCTGACATCAAGAACGAAGTTTGCATGATTTACTATTTTTGATGTTCCAAGAAGTGATCATAAAAAGACTGAATTTCAATGAAAATTATATTCTGTTCAGTGAACTTTGTGAATTATAAACCAGTTTCTTGGTTTACAATTGGCCTCATCTCACCAGAGTGCGCATCAGTCTCCCTTTCGGAAGATCGGAGAAACACACATGGTGCATGTACAAATCATGGAATCCAGTACGCATAACGGGGGTCTTTTTGCTCCGGCCCCCTGGTCACTCTGACTAGATATTGGGAGGTCAAGGTACCCCTCAGATCGAAGGGGATGCGGAGTCTGCTTAAAGGAGTGATCGGTGATGCTGAAACAGAAAGACCTGAAATTTGTAACATCTAGTCAAGCTGGAAAATCCCTTGCTGGTCCAGGCAAGCAGACAGACAGCCTTTCTGACCTGCAATGTGAATATCCAATCTCTTGTTTAAATGCAATGATTGTGAAGTCCAATGATACTGCACCAATGTAACTGACCTAAAGTGATAAGTGTAATGCGCAAAGTGTAAAGTCCCAGCAAGCCTAATACAGAAAACTGTGTAAAATTTTTAGAATGCGAATTAATAAGTCAAAGGAGGATTCAAAACTGCAGCCTAGAGTTTTTTGTTTGCTTTTAGCAAACGAACAGTGAGCAAGAAATCCATGCAAGATAAACACATCTGACTAAAGGTGGTTTCAGGAAAGAAAATTGCATTAAAAGGCAAGCAGGTCAATAAACCTGAACTGTTCTTCTCATCTTTTAATTTTCAGCAAAGTGACATAGGTAGGGCAAATGATTTGACACAGTGAAACAGCCCGAAAATCTCTAGAGAAACTGTGTGTAGTGCAATTTGCCACCCGAGAAACACAATTTTGCACAAAAAGTTGTGGAGGCAGCAGTTTCTGATCACAAACATCATTTACTCTGGGTGCAGTGTCAAGAAATGGGTTGCCATCCATCCTTTTGACAGTAAAGCAAGATACAGTAAGCACAAAAAGGAGAAATTTGGAAAAATAGATATTTTTTTTTCCACAAAAACAATTAATCAGCATGAATCAGTCTGTGGAAATGACTTCAGCTTCCCACTGCAGTTTTAGTCAGTATATAAGTATAATGCGAAGCTTCAATGTAAATCTTCCACGGCAGTAAGAAGTTGCTGTGCAATGATGTCTTCCCAGCTTTACATTAATAGAGGTTCTTTTAGGTCCAGTAATTATGCTGGCTTCCACAGTGCCGAATCTACCCGGTTTATACAGCACAACAGATTTGGCAACAGCAGGTGTGAATCTTACGCATGCACAGTGGCGGAAAATTACACTTGCAACTTTGCAATCTGACTGCAGGTCTTCCCCAATGCTGTTTAAGGGTCTGTACAAGCTAGCATTGCTGGCCTATATGGCCAGTGGAGGGGCCAGCTCGCCCACGCCTGGGCCCCAACATGGCTTACAGCAGACCTGAACTTTGTGCCAACACTAACCGCTGGATAGGATATAGGTGGCTGCGCTTTTGACCAGTCTGGAAAGAGCGGGGGGGGGGGGGGTTGGCTAATTGGATAGCTCTTTCAAAGAGCTGGCACTGGCACAATGAGCCGAATGACCTCCTTCGTTGCTGTATGATTCTATGATTATGGAGTATGGGAACACAGCGAAGTGCACTTTGGAGAAATTGAGTCTGGAGGTGACAAAAGACAAAAGGGAACGGTTTCAGCGAATGGTAGGGTAAAATAGGGTTGGTGGTAGTTAATGTTGTGGAGGTGGAATAAGCAGACTTGTTAATGAATAGATGTGAAGCTCCAGACAGGATTGAACAGGATGCCAAGGATTCACACAATCTGACTTAGGTCAGAGGAAGTGAGTGAAAACCCCCATTCCAGGAGGTTGTCACTGAATGACTCACACTCCTGAAGTTGGAGACAAACTACAAGGTCACCACTGATTGTGCTCTTGACGTCACTGGCAACTTAGTACCATAAAGGAAGCATTAAATGAGGAGCATCTGTCTTCAACACTACTCTTGGAAACGAAAAGATAACACCTTTACTCAAATTGGACTTGCACATTAGCTGTTGTGCGCCTCGGCAATGGTTTACAGACGGAAAAGCTGCTCTCCTCATATTCAGTTTGATGGAGTGATGCCATTTTAATGAGGTGATGGCTAAGTGGCCAAATGTTCTCCTTTCCCCCCTCCTCCCATCACCAGTGTCATTCACAGTCAAACAATCATGAGGAATGTTACACAGCTGAGAGCCAAGAATTGCAAACGGTATCAAAACTCCACTGTTGTCATTCACCTCGATTTTTTTTTCTTCAAAACACAAAATGGAATCCACTGTGGTGAGGAACACTGGGGTTGAAGAAAGTACAAGTCAAAACACCAACTTGCGTTTATGCAGCATTTAAGCTAGAAAATGTCCAAATGCACTTCACAGAGGCGGAGAAAAAATAGGAATAGATACAGAGCCACAAGGGAGACATGAGGAGGGCTGGGGGGTCACCAAAAGCCCGGTCAATAAGATTGGTTTCAAGAAGGTTTTTTTGAAAAAAAGATAGAGAAAAGAGAAGGCAGAGGGGCTTTGGGAGAGAACGATCCAGAGAGTGGGGCTGGAGGAGCTGAAGGCTCTACCACCAGCATTTGGGCGGAGAGAGGCAGGGTGGTGTGCAGAAAGCCAGAACTGGGGAACTGAAGGATTCAGGAGATGAAGCCAGGACATGGAGATACTTGGATAAGAATAAGGATTTTAAATTTAATGTTGGGAGCCAACGGCTAATGATGGGCGAGTGGAACTTAGTTCGGGAAAGGATCTGGACAGCTGACCTTTGGACCAGTTGGGAGTTTATGGAGCATGAGAGACCAGTGCGGCGAACATGAGAGAAATCAAATTCAGAGGTGACGAACGCAATGGGGAAGGGTATCGGAGGTGGGAGGCCTAAGGTAGGGTTAGAAGCTGGCAATGTTGCATAGGTGGAAATAAGTAGTCATGATAATAGATAGGGTGTGGAATTTGAAGCTCAACAAGATGCCGGGGTTTCACATGATCTGGTTCAGCCTAAGTAAGTGGCCGGGGAGGAAAAGGGAGTCAGTAGCGAGAGCGGAGTATGCGGCATGATGTAAAAACGACGACTTCGGTCTTCCTGATGTTCAGTTGGAGAAAGCTGTTCCTCATCTATGCCTGGATATCGGTCAGGCAGTCCGACAGCACTGTAGTTATAGGGTCAAAAGAAGTGAAGGAGCAGTTATCAGCTTATCCATGGAAAGCTCCCCCTGTGCATGCAGATTATATCACCAAGGGTAAGCCTGTAGCTGAAGAGGAGGAAGGGGGGGGTCAAAGATAGATCACTGGGGGAATTCAGAGGTGGCAGCACAGGGTGGGATGATAAGTCATTGCTGGACAACGGAGGATAGGTGATGGAGAAGGATGGCGTATTCAAATGCTGTGGGGAGGTCAAGGATGGAAAATGCACCACAGTCGCAGAGGATAATAATTCCTGACTTTTCCTGAAGCAGTCTTGGTGCTGTGAGAGAGATCAGAGATGAGGCAGCAGTTGGAGAGGATTGGTGGGTTGACGGTTGGTCTTTGGGCGAGGAGGTTTTTGAAGGGGAGAAGAACGGTGCCTGAGGAAAGGGAGCCATTTACAATATCAGCTGATATGGAGTCCGGGATATAGTGATTAGGTGAGGACAAGTTTGGATTAAAATTCTTAAGACTGTAGGAGGAAGGGAAGAACAAGAGAGCTAAACAATTCGCATGGGGGTTAGGAAAAAAAAAGGAGATCTTGTATGGGAATTCGTGCTTGAGGTGGTCATGCATAGACTGTGGAAGAAGCTGGTTGATAGACTGAATGCCCTTTTCTTATTCCAGGCTTTATGTTCTTAAGATTTAGAAAAAGAGATAGCGCATTGAATGTTGATTTCAACATAGCATCATCATTTATTTTACTGTATTTACTGTTAGAAAGCATTAGACTTTTTTGGATGGAAATGATATCTCAAAGACACACTTGATTCATGTTCTGCATCAGTTCCCTAACCTGTAAGGTAAATAGGCAACACATTCCCAAGCCACTGCCAATGTTACCTGGCAACTGACTGCCAAGATATTGAGAAAGTGGTACTGGGTAGCAACTCACTTGAAAACATGAGACCAAAAGCAGAATTGAAGATTACCAGGTTTCTACTAGTCGGTGTGTCACACTACTCAGCGGTTTCTTGCAGATAACCAGAGCCCAATTCTAATAGTCTATCAGCTGCTTTAAGTTGAAATGCCAAACAAACTGGAAAGAGGCAGCTATGACAATTAAGTGCTGAACAGAATTGAGTACCACAGCTCAATCAGGGGCATAACTAATGATCCACGATTCCTCCTGTTGAGGTTACAGCCAACAAAATGCTGCTCAACTACACAAACCTGGGTTGGTGACTAAGAAATGCCCAGAATTTTCTTTGCTTATTTGAGAGACTCTTGTTACTACATCAAGCTACAGACAACTACTTCACTCTTTTAGGCCGTGTTTCTGGTTGCAGACCTACTCCTTTTAATAAGGTTGACCTCTTCATTCTCCAATTATAGAATAATTGCATATGGATGAGAATCAGACAGTAATCTTTCCAATGACCTCAAATGATGTCAAATCTTAAAGTGCAAAACTCAAGAGGTTTATAGCCATCATTTCAGTCCTAAAATAAAGATTACTGCCTGTTAACCACTCTTATGCATTCTCTATTTTTATAATTTTTGCACTGAGAGTAGTTTTCAATGGTTTTCACTACTATTTTGACAGCACCAGATGTCACAGATGTTATGTCATCTATGGTTAGGCACTCAAAGCAGCTGGTGAGTGATGATACCTTCAGTGAAGGATTAACAGCGATCAAGTAACCACAATGTTTGAGTATTAATGTTGCAGTTGCTTGCCAGAAATTTGCAGTCTGCAAACAATACAGCAATTACAGTCAGTTAGTTTCAATAATCAATGTCAGCATGCCTCAGTGGTAGCATTCTCACCTTAGAGTCACAAGGTCATGGGTTCAAGCCTTATTCCAGGACACGAGTTTAGTAAAGTATTGAGAGAGTGCTGCATTGTCTGGCAAACAGTCTTTTGGATGAGACTTTAAATCCAGGCTCTGTCTGCCTGTTCAGGTGGCTGTAAAAAATCCCACGATACTATTCGAAGAACAGTAGAGGAATTGTCCTGATGCCCTGGCCAACATTTATCCCTCAAACAACACTACCAAAAACATTGACTGGCCATTTATCTCACTGCATTTAGTGAGGCCTGTTGTGTTTGCCTGCATAACAACATTGATTACACTTAAAAGTAATTGATTGGTCGTGAAGAGCTTTGGGATGTCCTGAGGACGTGACAAGGAACTATGTAAGTGCAAGTTCTTTCTTTTCTTTGTATGGGATCATCCCTAAGAGCAAAAAGCTGCAAATTAACAAACCCCCTCACACTCAAAATATGAAGGCCATTTCTTCAGTGGGGTTAAAACTTTCATTAGCAGAACTGGGACTATGATACACAATTGCACAATTGTACAATTGACTTTCCAATAGATATTGCAACCAAGTGTCAATTGTGACAATCAATTACTATGCACCAAAAACAGCTCTGATTGGTCCAACTTTTAGAAATCAGCAGGAATTCAAACATCATGCACTATGCTGAGATCACCCTATGCAAGGTTGAATTGGTGTCTATTTTTGTCTTTGAATTTAAACTCAAATTTGCTCAGTTTCTTTAAAATGTTAAGAAATTCAGACTTCCAATTGCCAGTCCAACCAGTAAAGCTGGAAGGTGGGGTGAGGCTGCATCGTTGGCAGCTGCAGGCACCTACCAGCTAAGCAGTGTCTTTTCACAATATTATAGTTTGCTACCAGACCAGATGATCCTCGACTGAATTGATATCTGCACTGATCTGCCATTTCAGATTGAAGTGTTCTGAACACCCCAGCGCTCCCTAGCCACCGCATGCTATATGGCAGACGTGACTGCGACGATCGGTGTTCAATAATTGTGACAGAATGGAGTGCTTATTGAAGCATGAAGCTGAGGATGTTGATCCAGTGGAAGAAACAAGTAGAGCCGGGCGAGAGAAAAATTCACATTTACTGGTTCTGACGAAAATCGTTGACCGCAACGTGGTGTTTGTCCTGAAGATCTTGCTCAGGATAGCATGAAACCAAGCAAACTTGGGAGACCGAACATCCTGTCCTCAAAGATAAAGAATTTTTTTCAAACTAAAGCTCTTTCAATTGAAAGGACAGATAAAGGAAATCGAAAAAGTTTGATGGTTGTCTCGTGGTAAAGTATTGGCAAGAATCTGTGAACTCAGGGAGGAGTGTGACATGTTTTTGATTGGCTCTGAGTCACCACTTCACCATCATTTCATCCACCAGCCCTTCCATGTTTTATTGGGCTATTTGGCTGACATATTTGACACGCTCAATGAACTTAACCTTTCTTTACAAGGTAATTTCCTCCCTAAACATCTTTGCCTTTCCACGTCTCTTTCCACCTTCAAGGCATTCTTCAAAACCTTGCCCTTTGACCAAGCTTCTTGTCGCCTGTCCTAACATCTGCTTATGTGGTTTGGTGTCAAATTTTGCTTGATAATCGCTCCTGTGAAGTGCCTTGAGACGTTTTACGATGTTAAAGGCGCTATATTAATGCATGTTGTTGTAAGAACTGTAACATTTTCATCATGCACAAAAAGGAACTTTTCCAAAAAAAAACTTTTTGCTATGGAGTAACTATGTGGTGCAAGACAATGTAACAACAACATCTCCAACATTGTCTTCTGTTATTATGGACTAGAGGATGTCAGTCCGAGAAGATAAAAATGTAATTTTGGAGCATGTGTCTCAGCTTTGCACAAAATCCAGCAAATATTTTCCTAAAAGAGGCGCAAATGAATTGCAGGATTTCGTCTGGGTTTGAAAACCGTTTTCAGAGGACTTCGAAAGCAAAGGCCAAGATTGTCGTGAATCTAAAAGAGAATTTCATCAACAGTGCTGGTGACTTTGTTTTTAAGTCATGATCAGTTCTGGCTCTCAATTCAAAAAGAGTTCCCTGATTTGTCTCCAAGAGCCACTGAAATACTTCTCCACTTTGCCTCATTGTACATGTGTGAAATGGGATTTTCATCACCTATTTACATCAAAAACAAATACAGAAGCAGCTTGAATGAAGAGACTGATTTGTGGTTGAAACTCTCTAAAAATCAAACTGAGATTCCATAAATTGGGAACTAACAAACAGGCTCATCCTACTCACTGAGGTAAGGGTGAGTCATAAAGTGTTCTTTTATGTTCAAGTTTATTCAGTTGTATTAGACTGGTACAGTGCTGCCTTGGGGTACATTTTAACCCCCAAGAACGGGTGGGAAGGTAAAAATTGTAAAAACTTAAAACCCAACCATTTCCGTTTTTAAGGGAGGCAGGTCGGGGGACAGTGACCAACCCGCGCTCAGGAGGCGGGTCGGTCGGTAAAATCTTTCAACGGGGCTGCGTGCCTCCATTTTAGCAGCATTTTTATTTTTAGTGCCTGAGGAAGTGGATTTCCGAGCCTTCTGCTTCATGCCACGTAAGAGGAGGTGAGAAGGCCTAGAACAACAGGCAAGTACCTTAATTGCACTGCTTGTGGGCCAGGAGAAGCAGGAGTGCTTCCCCCCCACCCCCGCCATCCCCGGCCCAACAAGCTCATCTGCCGTGATCCCACACACGTGATCGGCCGACCCTCCTCCCTCCACCCCGCCTCCTCGATGACCAGCCCAAAGGCCCCAAAGTCAATCTGCTGGCGTCCACTGCCTGGCTGCTTTCCCGTCCGACAGCCAGCCAGCCAATCTGGCTGGTTGTCCCGTGGGAAACCTACAGAAAAAATGTGAACGACGTCCTTACATTAAAATGGTAAGGACGGCCTGGAAACCCTTACTTCAGGGTTTCCCATCCAGAAATCCCCACCCCCCCCACCCCGCCCAACACCCCTGCGCTCTTCACGGCCCCGAGTAAATATCGGGGGCTCTTACGTTGCTTTCTGGGGGGAGCAGAAGGCGGGGCTTGTGGTGTGAATCTCCAAAAAGGGGCTCAGCAAAAAAAGTTTGGGAATCTCCAGCCTATAATAAATGAGTCTTTCAAGAGAAAGATGAGAGAAAATTGAAAGCGGGGGAAAAGACAATATCATTTACCCCAGTAGTAAACATCAACTGTGGATAAATACCATTAAAGCAGATTCTAAAAGCATCCACAAATAGAATTAAAAAATACAAGTTGATTAATTGATTACAATGGACTCATTGAAACATTGCTGTACATCTATTTTAAATATGGTTACTTCTGCAATGGATTATTTTAACTGAAAACTATATACAGTAAACAATACCAGTATATTTCAAAGAGTTCACAGTTACCTTCCCATCTGAAGTAGAAGCATTTCACTACCACACAAGACAACAGAACTTACAAATACTAGCCCAAAGCAAATTGTTCCAAATGATAAAGACAGACAATCAGGCACAATTACTTGAGAGTTCTGATGAAAAGCCATCGACCGGAACCATTAACTCTGTTTCTCTCTCCACAAATGCTGCCTGACTTGCTGATTGTTTCCAGCATTTCTGTTTTTATTTCAGATTTCCAGCTTCAACGGTATTTTGCTTTTGTTACAGTGACTTGAGTGTCAGTTTGGAGGAATGTTTGTAACAATCTTCCAGGCCGAGATAGTAGAGACAAAAACATCACTGGAAATCAAAATTCAGTTGTTCAGAGAGTGAGGGTATTATAGAGTGCCGAGATTTCATGGACCAAATCACCTTTTTTTGTTCCTTACATTTTTTAAAAATGTTCTTCTTATAGCTTAGACAGTTACTATCCATCTTATTTTAGAGCAGATTGTCCAGTTTTGCAATGGGCAGTCTAGAAATTTCTCAAATGTAAACAGGACACTTCAAAATTTTTTTTTGTGTTTTTATATCAACATATGGGCATTAGTTATAGACGTTTTCAATGAATTTTCATCAACAAAGCAAATTTGAAAACTTCAGCAATGATCCAGTTTGAGCATGTCGGATAAACCCAGGGTTCACATCCAGCGCTAGTGAAACAGCTAAACACAAGTTAATATTTCAGTTTTGCGAGCCTACTTTCCACACAGAGCTGTGAGGATTTCTGTGAAGGGTGGGCTTAGAGGTCTGGCACCTTAGTATGCAAACATGAGGCAAGACGGGCCAGATGGCCTCCTCCTGTGCTGCAAGATTCTATGATTGCTCCAAGAAGCTTTGTTCAGTGACTAAACTGGTCAATCAGGAGCTGCACAAAACTGCAAAACCATTTAAGTCAGGTGATGTCATTGTTTATCCAGAAATGGTCAGCATTTTCCTCTACTCTGAGCAAGAAAGAGTGGGCTACATGATTTGATTTTATTTCCACAACATTCACCTGAGGAAGGAGGAAGCCTCTGAAAGCTTGTGAATTTCAAATAAAATTGTTGGACTATAACTTGGTGTTGTAAAATTGTTTACAATTGATTTTATTAGGACCTTGCAGGAAATGGGAGCTTCATATAGGAGAAATTGCTGGGAGAAAAGAATATTTACCGCATGTATTACCTCCAGCAATGATTTATTGCTGACATTTCATTATTATTGCTCAGTTCAAGTGATGGCTAAAATGATCAGCATGACACCTTTCGCCACCAAGCATTTTATCTGTCAGACAGAGAATTTTTTCTTTGATCTGAAATGACAGTCCAAAATCCTAACCACTTTGCATGAATCAATTGTTGCTTAGAATGATTTCTTTTTCAAACTTTGTACAAAAGAACTGTTTAGAGAAGGAAACACTTTTTAAAAAATAAATACACAGCATGTGGAGACTTTTAAAAACATTCAAATAATTTTTAAAAAAGGACTGCATCAGAGCTCCCAAATGGCTCACAGCACTTTTATATTAGAGAGGTGCAGATGAGGCAAGCGCACAGTTGTCCTGCCATCAGTTGCATCCTAAATATAAAACAAATTACTTTACTTCTTTAAAATTCATTTTCAGGATGTGGGCAACACTCGCAAGGTTACATTTATTGCCCATCCCGAGTTGCTTTGAGTTTGCGGTGAGCCACCTTCTTGACCCACTGCAATAAACTGACCACACCGCAGACTCACAAAAATGCCACTGTATCAAGAACATCTTGTTGTACAAGTTAACCATGGTGGCTGGTTCCACATGTCTGCACTACTCTACAACTGGACCTCCTTGCTACATCTCCAAACTCAGCAATCTAAAATCTGAATGAAGGAATGGAGGATGAGGAGAAATGAAAAGGAAGAAGGCAGAGGACAATCACATGCCTTTAGACTTGTTGCAAAAGATGCGGAGTGCTTCTCCACATTTTATGGACCTGCCCAGTTGGATTGGAATGCGTACCTTAAATGGCTCAAGTCCACCACAACTAACACACTGGAGTTAAGCAGTCACTCTTATTGTATTCCGGAGCTATCTGTGAAGGTTCAACTAGGCCTGAGAATGGGAAGCTTGCGATCAGCAAAAGTTTCCCAGTCATCCCATCATGCTATGCAGTGTGTAATACACTTGCTCCTTCTTCACCAGAAGTGCTTTAAGGTGTGGATTCTTTTATTAAATACTGAATACATAAAAAAACCCATGAAGTCAAATGCAAACAAAGTAGGAACAGCTTATTAATAATATTTGAACCCAAACATATTACAATATCATCAACTTTTGAATTACACGTTATAAGCAGCCTTATTTAGTTCAGTACCGAGTTTCTCAACGCAGTTTTCTGTCTTCTGTTAGTATCGACGGTCAGTACTCTACTGCCACCGCAGCAGAGAGTTTTTTTACATTCCAGTTCAAATGATGTGACTTGTTTTTGGTTTTTAGTTTGTTTAAATTAAGATAATTCTAGCATAAGGGTTTAACAGGGAAATAAGATGCATTTTGTGGCAGGTGTAAAGGATTTCATCCAAGGCTAAGGTTACACCATGCTGCCATTGTGAGACTACAGAAATTATTTGCAGCCAACAGGACCTTATTTATTATGGCCCAGAAATTGCTTTTAAAATAGAGGTGGGTCTAACAGCGCTCACCATTATTAAGGGTAAAATCTAAGAGCGGGCACCAGCAAGCGCACATGCCTTATTGGACACATCTGGGTTTTTAGTCTGCACTGTTTGTCTATGAACTGCACTTCCTGGTTCTCACTGCGTGGCTTGCTTCAAGCTGATTGGCTGAGGGGCCTTAGAGATCCTTTCACCACTCACACGGTCTGGGAAAGAATGCTGATTTTTTAAAATTTGAACTTGCAATTCAAGCAAGTTGCTGCCAAACAAAAACGCGGTAACTTAGTGGGTGAATTTAAATCTAATGAGTGGTGACCACTGCTGGCTCGCCACTAGGAGCAATTTCCGGCCCACTGTATAACTGAAATCATACTCCCGCAGCCAGGAGATAGCTGCATGCACAGGCCTCCAACTCCCTGGATGGTAAATTTTGAATTTTTCTGATGCTGGAGTATCCACCTTTTCAAAAAGATTACACACAAAATCTGCTTAACTTTGAGAACTGCCCAGGAGGTCGAACAGACCCTCGATCACCCTGCCGCGCATCCCCACCACCCCCCCACCAAAACACTTCTTAAATGTGATTTGAAACTACATTGGAGATGTACTCCAATGGTGTAAAGCCCAAAATGAGAAGTCTTATATCCCTACCCTTCAGAATCAGATTAGGACCTGACTATTGAGTTATACTATCACTTTTACCCCGTTGCAAAGCAGAAATCGTTTGTACATTACATACTTACAAGCAATAATCTCGTGAAAAACTTCAGGTGACATTAAGCCATGATAGCTAACTCAAGATAAGTTAACTGAACACAAGATAAGATTACTGTCTTGTAATCTTCAGGGCACTCTAAATTATCTTTCATTATATTGTTAAATACATCAGATTGCTCCATTATCTATCCAACTGTACCATTCGACATTACACCTCATTTATCGATAGTCTTCCTTGGCTTGACACCTTCAAGGTCTCAGCAGCTCAGGAACATTCATGTTCCACACAGAACTTGATTATCATTATGTGTATTAATTCTTATAACCTTCAATTCCAATCCTAACCAGATACTAATCAAGCTGAAGGCTCAAGTCAACACACTGTTTTAGCTGGGAGCCTATTGCATATGTCCAACACTCTGTGGAAAAACCATTCCTTCTCATCATCAAGTCGTGGGTGAGGATCATTAGATTTCATCTCATGACCTCTAGCTGTACAGCACAGTTCAAATTAAATAACCTGCTTGTATCCATGTTATCCATTCCTTTCAGCACGTTACGAAATTGATCATCTGCTCTCAATCTCCTTTAATGAAAATAAGTTCAGATCTTCTTCATTTAAAGCCCCAATTCACAGAATCATCCTCATCAATCTCTGAATTTTCTTCAATGAATCAATGTCCTTTTGAAGATAGGATGCCTAAAACTCACCAATGATCTAACATGAGAATTATTTGTTTCTATTTACAGTCAAATGTCCTAAAGGTATATCCTGGTGCATCATTACCCTCATTGACAACAGCAACGGATGATTAATATTCTCACCCAAATCATTTTACAGGTTTGCTAATGGACATCATGTCATTGTGAATACAGTTTACTTTTACTATTCCAATATACATAACCGTATGTTTATCTTCATCTGCCTACATGCTTAAATTTCAACAAAAATAATTCTGGACATCAAAGGTATAGTATTGTACTTTTGGCTTCAATAAGCTTTTATTGGAGTGTGAAAACTACATATGAAGTATATTGATAAATGTATCACAAACAAGTCAACTAACCAATATCAAAAGTTGATTTTACTGTAATGGCAGTTTCCATACACTCGGCTGGAGAAATTGTTAAAAACTATTTTATCACAGTTAAGAGGGTGAATCATTACTCTTAGATTCTTATGAGCATAAATCCAGACAGGCAGAAAGTAGTTTAAGCATAGCCAGTATCTTAAACTCTGGCTCCAGTCACTGCTGCTTAGTCTAACCATAAAAGGAACACTCCCAATGAAAATGACAGTGCAAGACAAATGGCTGCATTACACCATTCATCTACACAAGGGCTGGGTATTCAATTTACTGGCAAATTGACATATCTATTAACTCATTGAATCACAATGTGAGCTCCATAAAGCAAAAAACTCAATGCTACAACAAAAATCAAGGAAATGGTTAAGAGCTTGAGTCAGGATTTAACCAAATAAAGCAAGGTGGTGACTATTTCTATAACACATCCTATACATTTATAATATTCCCAGAAGGGCACACCTCCATTTTAAATGTGTAGTGAGCATCTTTCCGTATACTAAACCTACTAAAGTTTTACATTGTAGGAACTGAATACACTCAAAACAAACCTCCTAGGAACATCATAGATAGGAAAACAAAAAGTCTGAAGCAATTTTGAATTATTGTGAATGGATAGTAAACTGAACATATAATGCTGAACAAATGCTTTTTTAGAAAACAAATTTGAGTTGGTTCTCAAAAAGGTACCTGCCCACATCAAATGGATTTTTCTTACATATGTCACTGGTGCAATATGGAGAATATACTATAGGTGCTGAGAAAACAGTGGCTGTGGTGAACTTGATGCCTTCATGAAGAAGTGAAAATCGATCTAAGATGACTCGACCATCATTATCTTAGAATGGACAATTCTAATAATTTACGGTGCATTTCCCAGTGAAACCCTTACCACTGGTTATTTGGTCCCTTTAACTGGAGTCACCCATTTCCAGAGGAAGCACAAGATAAACAATGTAAGCTGATAAGTAGACGATTCCCAGGTTGCTGGATAAGTATATACTGTAGAGTATAAAACTTAAGAGGGCCAGGATCATGGCATTATTCCAACACATTCTCAGGTTTTTGATGAACTTAAGAGCTGTTCAAGTTTCAAAATTATAATTCAAAACACCCGCACTCTTTGCAAATGTTTACAGCTCAACACATACTTGTCACCAGCCTCATTAAGCAAATCAGACCTGACATACTATTTTCAAATTGCACATGGCCTAATGTGCTTGGACAGTGGCAGTATACATTATCTGTCCTACTCCTACTCCCCTTCAAGTGGGCATCAGTTCTGCAGCACTGAAGGTGAAACTTAGCTATACTGCTCAGCAAAAGTAAAACTGCTCTATAAATTAGTGATTATAGAGGAGAGGTTTCACCCTTGCTAAAGAATAGGAATAAAATTCTTCTCAATCGGCTTCAAACTGATTCTCTCCCGACTTGTAAAAGGTAGCAAAAAAAGATACATTTATAGGAAACAGAGGAAGAAAAAAATGTTACAGCTCGGAACATTCCCATTCATTATTTATATTTTGCAAGTGGGGACTGTGTGAGTCGCGTTAACCTTTCCTTGTGACACCTGATCAGTCAGGGAATAACACAAGGAGGTAGTCTCTCCATCCACAGGGCTGATGGCCGGCGCGGACACGATGGGCCGAAGGGCCTCTATCCGTGCTGTATAACTCTATGACTCTATCCCAAGTTGCTAACCTCTGCTTCGTGATGCATTTCTTTAACGTCCTGGTTCAAGATGAAACAAGTGTTGGGGCTGACTTCTATCCAGTCAAAATAGGCTAGCACCCTGCCCACAGCATCCAAATGAATGTTTTTAGTACATGCTGAAATTAGTTTAACAGCAGGATACAATTCAATTCTGAAGCATCTCCCTTTGATTGAGCTCAGAATCCAATCTAGTTTTAAAAGAATGAAGGTCTCATTTCTCCAACAGCTGTGAAATGTCATTTTCAAATTTGGTATACTTAATCCAGCATCTAGTGTACACACATCCACATCACAATATGCACAAAATCCAGCATCTAGTTTCGCCCATTTATTCGGAGAGATTCACCTAGCATCCAGGTATGCCCGTGTCTGAGTGAGGAAAGTTACTGAAATGACTAGGGCATGCTAACAAAATACCATACTCCAATTACCCATATAATGATTTAAGAAAATCAATTCACAAAATTCATTACCAGTAATACAGTTTATGTTCTTAGCCAATTCACGGTCAGCGACATAGATGCAGCTTAATCCGGTTTTGAGATTTGCATTTGAAAGACATCTACAGACCTAACAGTCGCAGAATCAGCATAGGATCTGATTTCCATTTGCCACTGGTAACATAATTTTTTAAATGAAAGGTGATTTGTAGAAGTCTTTTACTGCAGAGGTAACTTATTTTTCCAGTAAAATACAAGGTGGGCACTAGACAAGAATGCCTCAATGCCCAGCCCCTCTTCTCCCCTCCCCACCACACCACGCACAATTTCTTGCCCTTACAAAAATTAATTGTTTTTGAAGCTCTTACTGGGTCTTGTATAAAACAACGTAAAACTAGCTCATTTAAAAATATTTTGAGAAAAGCTTAAAAAAAAACTGCAAATGTGTCAGCATGTTCTGTGTATAGTTGCTGATGGATAGATACGTTTCTTTTTTTACATAAAATTACAAAGAATCTACAGCACAGAAACAGATCATTCAGCCCAACTGGTTATGCCAGTGTTCATTCTCCACACTAGTCTCCCCCCATTCTACTTCATCCTATCAGTATATCCTTCTATTCCTATCTCCCTCATGTACTTATCTAGCTTCCCCTTAAACGCATCTATGCTATTTGCCTCAACTATTCCATGTGGCAGCAAGTTGCACATTCTAACCACTCTCTGGGTAAAGATGTTTCTCCTGAATTCATTATTGGATTTATTAGTGGTTATATTATACTTATGTCCTCTAGTTTTGGCCTCCCCCACAAATGGAAACATCTTCTCTACGTCTACCCTATCAAACCCCTTCATAATTTTAAAAGGCCTCTATCAGGTCACCCCTCAGCCTTCTCTTTTCTAGAGAAAAGAGTCCCATTCTGTTCAGTCTTTCCTGATAGTTAGAACCTCTCAGTTTCTATTTAAACTTTAACCATTTTATTAAGGGATGCACCAATAACCAGTGAGTCCTCCTGGAAAAAAGCACTTCAGTTGTGATAGGAGAACGCAGGCAGCAGCCAGGCTGGCTCTGGCCATCATTTTTTCTGCTAATTAGAAAAATCACTCAAAGTCTGAACAAGCCAATTTCTTCAGGAGGACAAAACTGCAAATTTAAAGCTATTTTTGAAACCAGTTCTATACTATAAAAGAAGAATAAAATGAGCTGAGAACCTAAGTTGACACTTCGCACATTACTGAGAGTTTGCTGCATTGTTAGAGATGCCACATTTTTTGGTTGACATTTTAAATTAAAATCCCATCTGCCTGTGCTTTTACCCATAGCAATATTTGAAAAACAGAATATTCTCTAGATGTTCATCCAACATTATCACCAAAAAGAAACAGGCTAAACTTATCATTCATCTAACTTCAGCGTTGGTGGGGTCTTGTGGCTACTCTGTTTGCCTATATAGCAACAGTTATTGCACTTCAAAGTAATTCACATTGTATGTGAAGCACTTCGGACGAAGGAGGAAAGCTCCGAAAGCTTGTGATTTCAAATAAAACTGCTGGACTATAACCTGGTGTTGTAAGGCTCCTTACTTCTTTCTATAAGTCAGTGCTTCTAGGTCTGTTGGGATTTTTAATCGATAACTGTCATTCACTTTTTGTGAAGTACATAACTTCTGATTGAGTTGTTTTAGTGTAGTTCTGCAATCAAGATGGTCATAAGAATTTTATCCTCATTCACAAAAGCCAGCAAAAAAAATCAGTAGCCTCTTAAAGGTTATTGACGACAGTTAAATCAGCACTACATAGATGTTGCAATTAGCTACCATATCATGTCTTTTAACCTCAGAAAAATATTTCCCTCAAGTTGGCTGAGCATTCAAATTTATTGTACGGAAGCAGCTAGTGACAGAAAAATTTAAGAAGTATGCTGTCTAAACATCACTGGATAAAATATTTGGGATGAAGCAGCTAATAAATGCACAGCAGTGTATTTTCTGGCACTGAATTGTGAAATAAAACATTATATCACTTTTGAATGAATCATTTCATTCCATGCGCATTTCCTTTTCATCTGTGTTTATGTATAAATGGTAAGTCTAACTGACTACTGAATAATGTTACAACTCAGCCTTGTTAATTTTTCTGCCACCAAAGCATCTTCTTCCAAACCTAAAATGTTACTCAGTAAATTTTCTCCATGCAATATCATGCAGAAGGGTTGTGGGTTCAAGTCCCACTCTCGAGACCTGAGCACAAAATCTAGGCTGACACTCAAGTGCAGTATTGAGGGAGTGCTGCATTGTCGGAGCTGCTGTCTTTCAGATGAGATATTAAACCAAGGTCCCATTTGCCCTTTCAGGTGGATGTAAAGGATCCCAATGCACTATTTCAAAGAAGAGCAGAGGAGTTATCCCCGGTGTCTTGGCCAATATTTATCCTCATCCAACATTCCTAAAACAGATCATCTGGTCATTATCACATTGCTGTTTGTGGGAGCTTGCTGTGTGCAAATTGGCTGCCACGTTTCCTACATTACAACAATGACTACACTTCAAAAGTACTTCATTGGCTGTAAAGCGCTTTGGGACATCCTGAGGTCATGAAAAGCACTATATAAATGCAAGTCTGTCTTTCTTTTTTTAATATGTATTATAAGTAACAAAAATATACAACTGCTTTTCAAGAGAGGGTTACAACTTGTGTGTTTAAGTGGAAATCCATAAACCAAGTATAGGCTTGGTATAGAACACTAATGTGACTCTTCAATGCAGTATGCCTTGTTGCTATGTAAAATATTATTAATTTAAAAAAATACTGCTAGTCAATCTGTGGAATTTCATCCAGGGAGTCACAACCCCAAGTGCAGATTTCAGGTCAAGCAGGGTGAGAGGGCTGGGGGGCAGAAAGAATAATTGGACCAGGATGTAAACACATTCTCAGAGTAGGGAAGTACCTCAGGAGGACACTCTCCACAGGGCTTTGGGGGGGGGGGGGGGGGGGGTGAATAGGCACACAGTCAGGAGAAAGAGGAGAGAGGGCAAGAAAACCACCTCATCAGGAGGGAAGCCCAGCATTAATATTACTTCAACTAGGTGGGGAAGGAGGAAGAGGAGGAAAGCAGGGAAACCACCTCAGCTTTTGGGGCCGGGGGGGGGGGGGGGGAAGAGGGGAGGACTGGAAGCAATATTAGAGGGGATGGAATCAGCCTCATTGGGGGAGGGGATCGAATACTGCCTCAGGGGAAGGAAATGTGGAAGAGCCATCAGTGGTAGGACAACAAAAATAACTCAGCAGGAGGCAGGTGGCTATGGCCCCAAGTTTCTGGAATTTTATTAAGGAACTGATTGTGAAAAAGCCCAGTTTTTAATTGCTTTAAAGGAGGTGCAATTTTATGGATTTTCAGGAGGCCCTGAATTTGCCCTTTCAATGTAGGCTATGATTAGTTGTGAACTACAGAGAGATAGATGTTTTCATTTCTGTACAAGCAACGATAAGGAGTCAGGTTGTCACGTAACTTAGCTCACAGCTCCACCTACAGGCGTTAGGCTCTCTCGTTACGCCACCTCACAGCTCCACCTACAGCTGTTTGGTTGTCACACATCTTCAGCTCACAGCATGACCTACAAGTGTATCAGGTTTTGCAATGCAACGTGGTGCTCCATCTACCAAATCAATGTATAATAGGTAGATTTATATTATATTTTAAGCGGCACTCTTGGTTTCTTAGACCAGACAGATCGTAAGAGTTTTGAGCACAAGCACAGAGACACAAATATGAATCTGAAACAAACTCTATTATTGCAGCAATAATGCTGGTCAGTTGCCGATGCTGACTGCAGAAAAACTACAGCACAGTCCACAACAGGGTCTCAGAGACAACAGAATGAAAGGAGATATATAAAAACGGATTGTAAAACCTTCTACAAGTGTAAAAAGGAAGAGAGTAGCAAAAGTAAACGTTGGTCCCTTAGAGGCTGATACAGGAGAAATTGTAATGGGGAAATCAGGAAATGGCAGGTGCGTTGAACAAATATCTGTCTTCAAAAAGCATACCAAAAATAGTGGGGAACCAAGGGGTAAATGAGAGTGAGGAACTTAAAACAATTATATCACTAGAGAAAAAGTACTGGACAAACTAATGGGACTAAAAGCCAAAAAAATCCCCTGGACCCGATGACCTACATCCGAGAGTTCTAAAAGAGGTGGCTGCAGAGATAGTGGATGCATTGGTTATGAACTTCCAAAATTCTCTAGATTCTGGAACAGTCTCAGTGTACTGGAAGGTAGCAAATGTTACCACGCTATTCAAGAAGGGAGGGAGGGATAAAACGGAACTACGGGCCAGTTAGCCTGACATCGGTCGTCGGGAAAATGCTGGAATCCATTATTAAGGACGTGGTAACAAGCACTTAGAAAATCATAATATGATTAGGCAGAGTCAACATGGTTTTATGAAAGGGAAATTGTGTTTGACAAATTTAATTAGAGTTTTTGGAGGATGTAACTAGCAGGGTAGATAAAGGGGAACCAGTGGATGTAGTATATTTGGATTTTCAAAAGGCATCTGATAAGGTGCCACATAAAAGGTTTTTACACAAGGTAAGGGCTCATGGGCTTGGGGTAATATATTAGCATGGATAGAGGATTGGTTAAAGGACAGAAAACAGAGAGTAGGGATAAACGGGTCATTCTCAGGTTGGCAGGCTGTAACTAGTAGGGTGCTGCAAGGATCAGTGCTTGGGCCTCAGCTATTTACAATCTATATTAATGACTTGGATGAAGGGACCAAGTGCAACGTATCCAGGTTTGCTGACAATACAAAGCTAGGTGGGAAAGTAAGCTGTGAGGAGGACACAAAGAGTCTGCAAAGGGATACAGACAGATTAAGTGAGTGGGCAAGAAGGTGGTAGATGGAGTATAATGTGGGGAAATGTGAGGTTATTCACTTTGGTAGGAAGAATAGAAAAACAGAATATTTTTTAAATGGTCAGAAACTATTAAATGTTGGTGTTCAGACTTACTTGGGTGTCCTCGTACAAGAAACACAAGAAGTTAATATGCAAGTACAGCAGGCAATTAGGAAAGCAAATAGCATGTGGACTTTATTGCAAGGGGGTTGGAGTACAAGAGTAAGGAAGTCTTACAACAATTGTACAGGGCTTTGGTGAGACCTCACCTGGAGTATTGTGTACAGTTTTGGTCTCCTTATCTAAGGAAGGATATACTTGCCTTGGAGGTGGTACAACGAAGGTTCACTAGATTAATTTCTGGGATGAGAGGGTTGTCCTGTGGGGAGAGGTTGAGTAGAATGGGCCTATTCTCTCTGGAGTTCAGAAGAATGAAACATGTAAGATTATTAGGGGGTTTGACAGGGTAGATGCTGAAAGGTTGCTTCCCCTGGCTGGAAAGTCTAGAACCACGGGGCATAGTCACAGGTTGAGGGGTCGGCCATTCAAGAATGAGATGAGGAGGAATTTCTTCTCGCAGAGGGTTGTGACTCTTTGGAATTCTCTACCCCAGAGGGCTGTGGATGACGATAGATTTTTGGACTCGAGGGGAATCAAGGGATCAGGCAGGAAAGTGGAATTGAGGTTGAAGATCATGATCTGATTGAATGATGGCACAGGCTCGTGGGGCAGTATGGCCTACTCCTATTCCTATTTCTTATGATCTTATGAGATCACCTGATTGAAATGGATGTGCATGAGTCAAAATTCCTAAAACGGACAATGTGCTTCACCTTGCTCTCTCCCAGACACAATGACCAACAATCCTATTTATATGTAATGACTGAACAAACTAAGAGAAATGCATTTTTGTTGCCTATATTGCAGCATAGTTAAACGTGCCAGTATACAGTGCAAATGGCTCAAGGAGTTCACATCTGCTTTATATCCAGATTCCCTCAACACAGACAACACACAAATCAAAGGCAGCAGCTCATAAAGTGATTCTTTTTTTATTAAGGCACTTGTTTCTTTAAATAAACATCCAGTCATGTTACTGTGATTTTGTAGTATAATGTTAAACTTGCACTACATCGCTGAAGGAAGCATTCAGAGTGCTTAAGAACAGATACAATACTTCTTCAGGACCAAAGACAAAGAGGTTAAAAAAAACAGCCATGTCAACAAAGACCATTTTGCTCTTCTCAAAAATACAAGCTGTAATGTTAACTGGTTAAAAATGAAACGTCAGTGGTTAGTCCTCAAAGTTAACCATTAACTAAATTCTACTAATCTGGAAAGCAATCTTTTTTAAACAATGCATTAACAAGGATTTCATTATTTTACATGTATAGCAGTCTTCAGTTATAACATTCTGGTGAAATCCACCCAACATCGCTCATCAAAAGGGAATCTTCGTTTACACAAGGATATTATAAAAGCACCAAACAGAAACCCTGTAACCACCACAGGGTTTAAATTCCTTACCGTTCAATTACATAGAAATTGTCTCCATCATCATCTTGGTCAATGACGTGCTCTGAAGGCTCAACTTTCCTCTCGAACATTGCATCAAGGATTTGATAAATTTGTTCCTGTTAAAAATAAAGGGGTTTCATCAATTGGTACATTTTTTTTTAAAACTTATATTTCCCTCCTCTCATTTCTGAAATGTTCCCATTTTGTCTGTTCTTTTTCACCTGTAAGTGAAAATAAACCATAATGAACACAACTTCGGCACCATAATAAAGTGGCAGTTTTTGGTAGGATGAAAAAGATGGTGCATTTTTACCTAATACTGCACCAATGCTGATAACCAGGAACTCAAACCTCCTGGTGAAAAAGGTTATCTAGTTTATTGGTGTAATCTTCCACTATTAAACACCATTCAAACTTGAATAGGTATTCAAAACAACACTTATTTTGAAGCAAATTTGTATATGGTTACATTGTAACAAACTTTGAAAATTCAATCATAATGCAATCAGCACAGATCTTCACACACATCTATTTATAATGGTTAACAGTCTTGCACATAGCTTGATCTTCCTGTGTCACGTACTTCCTATCACACTTTGTCGATTAGCTCAAAATAAAGCAGTGGCAAAAGAACAGAAGTAGTAAATCAAAAGCAAGGAAAGCAGCGAGAATACTGCCAAGAGATACTACTAAGGATTAATGAAAACCACCAATCCTGAATTGCCAGAGAGGAGAACTACCAAGAAAGGAGATGACGAACCAAATCACCTTCTTAAAAAAAAATTCAAACTTGTTTTTTCTCAACAACTGAAATTTTCAATGCCCAAAACAAGATGAAAACATCACAACTTTACAACATAGTGAAATTTACCAAGTATCTTTTGTCTTTCAGTATCTTCATTCATGTTTTTACTTCAAGGCCTCAGCCTGGCTCAGAAGTCTAGGCTTCAACTGGCTATTCCCCCTGCTCCCCCCGCCCCCTTCAAAACCAGCTGAAGGGAAAACCACATCTGTGTATTCTGAGCACAAGCAAATGGCAGAATTTCCCATCACTTAACAGTAGGTTTCTCTGACTTCATGTCGAAGGATTTGAAAGTTTTTTCTTGCTTTTTCCAGGTTTGGAAACAAACTGGAGACTTTGAATTCCCAAAGCTTTATTTCAGGAAAGTTTCACGTTTAAAACAACAACAGTTCCATTTCTATTACGAACTGAACACTAAAGAATTAGATCAAAAAATTGCCAAATGCAGTTGAGAAAAACATCTCTGGTGTGTGTAGTCAACAGCTTAAAAAAAACTGTTACACACACCAGAATGGGTAGAAGATTGCCTGACCAAAAGCGCAGCACGGCACTGTGAAGTTTTTGAAGAGCAGTTTCCTTATATGAATTTTCTGCATCACTGATAATGGCAAATTTATAACAGACCTAAAAAGTGGATAAGAATATTCATTTTTCAATTGGGATCTATTTTACACTGAAAAACAGAATTAAATGATAGCATCTGGCATTCATTTCGAAGGTTTAACAAACAAGTTGCATTGTCTGCATTTCAGCTAATCAAATCGAAGATGACAGTTTCCGTAGAGAAATGTTTCACGCCTGTGGTGAATGTCAAGTTATATCAGCACAAAACATCAAGTCTGCAGAACTTCTACGTGTTCGGACATAATTATTTAAATCATCATGAATGTTAATAGGCCACAAAACCCACCGCAAATTTGGCACCGTTTGCACTTCTGAGCAGAAGCTATCAGTGGAGGGGAAAAATAAAGCATACAGCAGTATCAGTTTAATTTAAACAAGGAGAAATGCAGCTGCTTCTTGCAGCAATGGACTAAATATTCCATTTCAATAATTATGCTGGGATAGCTCAGTGCCTTGGTGTACAAATGCACCATTGAGTGGTAGAAAATAGGCCAACGCTGAGGTTTGCTCAGAATGGTATTGAACAACCTGGCTAAGGAAATATCAATCGGGGGTAATTTGTATCCCTGTTCAGGGTGTGAGAAAAATGTACAGGCAATTTAACTTGCATGGCTTTTGCACACTGTAGGTTGTTTAGCTGCTCTATCAAGCTAGAGAATGATGCATGGGGAAACTGCAAAAGGAGGTAGAAAATAATTGTACAGAAAAGTACAGAAGTATTTAGCATGAGCAAGATCACTCCAGTATTTAACTTCATTGAGCTTCAGTAATTCATTAAAAAGTCTCACCTCTATTAGAAAGGCAACTAAGGAAATACATGGCAGAACTGTTAAGAAACATAATTGCCTCATACCTAACTACAACACTAGTTGTTTTGTACTTAAACCAAAAGCAAAACACTGTGGATGCTGGAAATCTGAAATAAAAACAGAAAATGCTGGAAATACTCAGCAGGTCAGGCAGCATCTGTGGAGAAAGAAACAGAGTTAACCTTTCAGGCCGATGACCTCAGTTCTGACGAAAGGTCATCAACCTGAAACGGTAACTTTTTTTCCCCACATATGCTGCCTGACCTGCTGAGTATTTCCAGCATTTTCTGTTTTCATTTTGTACTTAAAGTTGGCTACCGTTGGTAGCATTTGCCTCTAACAGATGATTGTGGAGTTAACCCCCCCTGCAGTACTTGAACACATAATCTAAGGTGGCACTGCAATGCAATGCTGAGGGAGTGTCAGTGAAGAAGCCATCTTCAAAGAAAAGCAGGGAGTTCCATAATTGCCCTGACCGACACTCCTCTCTCTCAACCAACACCACAATAAACAAAAGATTAACTGGTCACTCATCTAACTTGCCATTTCCAGAAGCTTGCTGGATGAAAATTGCCTGCATCATTTGCCTACATAACAAAAGTGATTGCACTTCAAAAATAATTCATTGGTTGTGAAGCGTTTGGAATGTCCCGAGAATGTAATAGTGTTATATAAAATGCAAGTTCTTTCTTTTCATTTCAGATTTAATTGTACCTTAATAGATTGCAACAGTGCCTGATACTCAAGTTATTTTCAATCCAATGCCATCCATATTCCAGAGAAACATGACTATGAACAAAATTTGTTTGAAGCTGCATTCAACATTCAGGTAAGTCGTGCATTCTGAAGATATCAGAGCTTCAAAACTTAGATCTCTCAACTTTAAAATTGGGATTCTTTTCTCCCTCTTTAAAGCTGCAATTGCATAAACCCATGACCTTTGCTGGCATGCTATCCAAACCCAAAATCTGAATTTATTCAAATAGGGCAAATTCAGTAAAAGCAAATATAGTTTGAAATTTACCCCAACCGCATCAATTTGGATTCTAGCAAAATTTCCAAGATCAACCCAACCAATGGATCTCCTTACCCAATTGAAGACTGATAAATATTTCACATTAAAAAAAGTGATAAACATGGACAAATTTCATAAGATGTACAGGTTTGTGTAATACTGAATATGGGATGAGCGACTAAGGGCTTCAGTGGTCAGTAAATGGCGCTATGCACAAAGATTAATCCAATAATCCAGATAGGTGCATTGGTCTCCCAAGAACAGCAGGAAACAATGAATTACCTGCCATCTTCTCAGAACACGGACCAAGGGTATGGTAGCCTAGTGGTTATAATACTGGATCAGCAAATTGTGAAACTGAATTCAATAAATCTGGTCATTTGTGAACTAGCACCAGAAAATGACTGAAAGCTGCCGGTTTGTTGTAAAAACCCAACTAGAGAAGGGAACCGGGCCCACCGGTTGACCCTTAATGCCATGCCAGTGTTACCACAGCCCAAAGACAAAATAAAAAGAAACATCAGAGTCAAATGCATTCTCACCACCAGACATCCAGGAATTAGATGGTAATGACAGTGTGGATTTGAACCCCAATGAGTGTTGAGATACCAGATCTCAACCATGAGCAAAACTAATTTCGCCTCACTGCTCTTATATTAGTTGGGATGGGAGGGATGAGGTTAGAAAGGGTCATGCTTCAACTTGCTATCCAGTGACCCTGCTGAAAATTCACTGGTGAAGGTGTTGGCTGAAGCCAAGATCAAGCTCAGCTGTGATGACAACATGACAACACTTGCCCTCTAGACTTACACTTGGGCAAGGTACTAGCTTCAAAGAACTTCACAGCAAAGGAAGCTATTCCATCCACCTTCTCTCAATCAGCTTTCAAAGAGCCATCCATTTAGTCCCATTTCCCTGCCCTTTACCATAGCCCCTCAATTTTTACTTTTTCAAGTATTTAACCACTTCTTTTACAGAAAAAAACTGTTCTTCCACTACTGTTTCTGAATTGGCATACCAGGCCCTAACAACATTCTGCATAAAAGAAAATCCTAATCTTTCCATTCATTCATCTGATTATTTTAAATTTAGGCCCTCTAGTTACTGACCCACTGAGCCCCAATTTTTCTACTCTCCCCTCATAGCTAAAGTCTCTCATCTCTGGTATCACCTTAATACAGCTCTTCCATAAGTGCTCCATGGCTTTAAAGTTCTCCCTGAAGCAGAGCAGCCAACACTGGATGCAATATTGTAACTTTGTCTTGTTGAAATTTGCTTTTTTTTCCCCCCAGTCAATTACCATAACTGTTTACCATTCCCTCTCTTTCAATTCTTATATCAAACCTAATTATGTTAGGTCACTGTTTCCTGGATAGTTCCTTACCCTTAAATTACTTACTAGCCTCACTTCATTTTGTAGAAGATGATACAGCACTGCTCCCTTCTTTGTTGGACTAAAAACACAATGATCTAGAAAGTAGTCCTGGACGCATTGTAGAAACCCCTCCCCTTTTTTCCCACTTGCATTACTTATACCCCAGTTTATCTAAGGATAATTAAAGTTACCCATTATTATGGCCCTGTTATTTCTGCATATTTTCTAATATGTCTATATTTCACTTCCTCTACTTCCTTTCCAGCGTTCTGTAATCCATGACAAATTTCTAAAACAGTAACAGCTTCCTTCTTCAACCAAATGAAGTCCACTTTTGTACCATCTCTATATCATCCTCACTTGCTAGTGCTATAATGATATCTTTGATGAATATTGCCACCCTTCCACTTTTTTTTTTCCTATTCTTTCCTTCCTGAACATTTTGTAACTCGGAACGTTCAGCTCCCAGTTTTGCCTTAGCCTAAGCCAAGTCTCTTCAAACTTTTATGTTAGACCCACCCGCAGAGCAATTTGTGCCTCTCACTCACCATGTGCATTTAGATACATATTTACCTACATCTCAAACCTACCTCTGCCCATCTGCCAATTTTACTTTTTCATTCCTTTACTGTCTGATCTATTTTTAATCACTTTCCTTTTTCCCCCTCATGCTTCATAGATCACCCTTTGCTTTCCTCTCTGTTTTCAGTCTTATTTTTCTCCTCCCCCCAGTTTGTAGTTGACACTCTCAAATCATGCAAAATGGTACTGCACAGGTGAGTAACATTTTGATTCTTTGCATTTGTTTTACATTTTTCTATGAGAAGTCAGCAGTACCACAGAACTTGATCTGAATTTGCAGAAATTTGGGGCCATCTGTTCAAACTATGAATGTTAGATTATTGCAAACCAGCATTTAATTTGCAGGAAGTTTTGTTCTCTTTCTTAAGGTCAAAGTTCTCAAAGGGTTATTGGTTTTAAATAAAAACAAAGACAAAACACCCCGGATAAAAATATATACAAACCATGAATGCTAATTTAAAGAATGAGTCAAAAGTTCTAGCCATATTAAAAGTATTATTTATTCAAAGTTGGAGACCAATAAAGACTTAGAGTTTAGTGGTTGCTGTTGACCACTGACTGTTTCATATCAGAATCAACCCACTCAGACTAAATCAACTTCTACAGTCTCGAGAACACCTCATTTAATGCTGAAATGGAAAATTAAATCCTCCCATTAACCTGTCACTGGTGTGCCAGGTCACCAGATTAAACTCTGCATTCCTCACCAGACACTGGCACATGGAGGCTTAGAGGAATATTTTTGGAGGAGCAGTATAGCTTGGCTGGCACAAAAGATAATTTTCTCCCTTTTTAAAAAAAAGGGAGAATTTCTCTCTGCCATACAGCATTCCCAGGCATTTATAAGCCAACATTTTTTAAGCTCGTCATCGGAATCAGTGCCAGCAGCCCAGGGTGACTCAGCCTCCCTTTTTCCCCAACATGTGGGGAAGCTCATGTCGTCTTCCTTGGCTCCTTCCCCATAACAGCTCAGTCAGGAAGTCACATAAAAATTGATAGGCAAAAACATGCTGCCTTTGCATGCAAGAGGACCAATCCACTACATCACTCCAGGTACACAACTGACAAAAAGTCCAGCACCACCCCATTGTCCAATATGAGGAAGAAATGGAGAGTGGGTTAACCCAAGCACAAGCTTCCTTACCCCCTTATTGCGTAAATGTACTTGCAGAGTCCAAGAGACAAGCACATTTCTGGCTTCTTGCCTAGGGAACAATATGCAAAGGGAGAGGATAGAAGCATGATATTCATTTGGGACATTTTTCATTTATTAAAAACACTATATAAAGGCAAGCTGTTGTTATATTATTTATCACCTCCCAGCCAATATGGTGAAGGCAAGTTTGCATGATGTACATAAGCATTAACTCAATTATTTTAAATGGGTTAACACCTCCATTAAAATAGTGGAGAAAGGAATGTCATATGAATGTATTAAGCACTCATTACTGCCAACAGTATTAGGCTCTGGTCTACTCTACAAATGAGCAGACTATTTCACTGTAATGAACTCCCAGATTCGAAATCTAGCTAGTTAAGCATATTTTATCAAGCCAAACAATTTTTCCGATGGAGGGAGGATAAAATAGACAGCAGGCCACATAGGGCAGCTCAAAGTCTTTGCCCCTCCCTTTCCCAAGGGTAATCCAACAGAATCAACAAACAAGCAAAACTCACCACTGAGATGGGTCTAATTTTAACCAACACCAACACAAAAATTTCATCCAATCTGTCTAATCCAGCACAGTGCAACCTTGCCATAAAATGAAAAGAAAATCAGTTGAATCAGGGGAAGAGCTTGCACTCGTGCACTTGGTATTTTTTTTATTTACATCACAAGTCTTTAAAGGTGGCAGGACATGGTGAGAAGGCTGTTAAAAAAAAGCATATTGGATTCTGGGCTTTATTAATAGCGGCATAGAGTACAAAAGCAAGGAAGTTCTGCTAAACCTTCATAAAACACTGGTTGGGCCTCAGCTGGGGTATTGTGCTCAATTCTGGGCACCACACTTTAGGAAGGATGTCAAGGCCTAAGAGAGGCTGCTGAAGCGATTTACTAGAATGGTTCCAGGGATGAGGGACTTCAGTTATGTGGAGAGACTGGAGAAGCTGGGGTTGTTCTTCTTGAGCAGAGAAGGTTAAGGAGAGATCTGAGAGAGGTGTTCAGAATCATGAACAGTTTTGATAGAGTAAATAAGGAGAAACCGTTTTCAGTGGCAGAAGGGTCGGTAATCAGAGGACACAGATTTAAGGTAAATCGGCAAAATAGCCAGAGGCATCATGAGGAAACATTTTTTTACGCAGTGAGTTGTAACGATCTGGAATGCACTGCCTGAAAGGGTGTTGGAATCAGATTCAAAAGTAACTTTCAAAAGGGAATTAGATAAATACTTGAAGGGAAAAAAATTACAGGGCTATGGGGAAAGAGCAGGGGAAATGGGACTAATTGGATAGCTCCTTCAAAGAGCCGGCACAGGCTCGATGGGCCGAATGCCCTCCTCCTGTACTGTACCTACTATAATACTATAAAATGCATTTAAAACAGACACTTGTAAACCACGTAGTGGCATGAATTAGAAAGACATATACGTAGAAGTTACTTATTCCTTCATCCACCTATCCAATCGGGATTACTGACATAGCTTCTGCCTCAACCACTAACCCTGGAAGTGAATTCCACAGCCTGAAAATTCTCTAAAGTTTCTCTTGCTCTCTGTTCTAAATTTCTTACATTTAATCTTGTATCTATGACCCCTCAGTCTGCTTCCATCTACTTTGGCCCATCCTTTTGATAATTTTAAGCACTTCTAACATGTCGGTCTGCAATCTACATTGTTCTAACAAATTCAGCCCCAATTTTCCAAGTCTTTCTTCATATTTTCTTTTCCTCATACAGGCAACATCTTAATGAATTTGCGTTCTAAAGCCTCAATATCTGTCCTATAGTGTGGAGCTTAATACTACACACAACTCTAAGATTTTACTATGGTTTTATATATTTTGCACTTTACATTGAGTTACATCGAAACTACAGCGCAGAAGCAGGCCATTCAGCCCAACTGGTCTATGCCGCCGTTTATGCTCCACACGAGCCTCCTCTGTCCCTACTTCATCTAATCTTAACAACATACCCTTCTATTCTTTCTCCCTCATGTGCTTATCTAGCTTCCCCTTAAATGTATCTATGCTACTTGCCTCAACTACTCCTTGTGGTAGTGCGTTCCATATTCTTATCACTCTTTGGATAAAGAAGTTCCTCCTGGATTTATCAGCGACTATTTTTTATTGATGACCTTCAGTTTTGGACTCCCCGACAAGTGAAAACATTTTCTCTACGTCTACCCTATCAAATCCTTTCATTATCTTTAAGACCTCTATCAGGTCACCCCTCAGCTTTCTCTTTTCCAGAGAAAAAAGCCACAGCCTGTTTAGTTTTTCCTGATAAATATGTCGTCTCAGTTCTGGTATCATCCTTGTGAATCTTTTTTGCTCTAGTAGGCTGGAGTTGAGCAGTACATCCACACGACCACACCCCTGACAGATCAGAGCTGATAGCTGGCGGTTGAGGCTCCTCTGCATTCATGTGTGCAGCGCGTGGTTTTCATGGAACCAATTAGATTTATTCTTACAGCGTCTGGGGAATGCATATGGTTTGAAGAATCAAGACGCTATAAAATACACAATCTATCTTTGCAGTCGCCTGAATCTCTGCCTCAGCTGGAAAGGAAAAAGCCTTGAAGGCCCTTTGCAAAAAAACAGATCAGGTCATGTGTTAGTTAGCTTTAAAGTAAACATGAGTGTTTATCATTTTAATATAATATTCTTACTGTGAGATACAAGAGGTCTGGTATTCAAAGCAACCAGATTTTTGTCAGCTCACAACAGAACAGAAACTGATTCTATATTTCTTCTAGATTTGATTGTAAGTTTCATAATTTTAGACATTTCAACAGGATCCCTTAGCACAAAATTCAATTTTTTAAAAAAAGCAGTGAAGCCAGTGGTGTTAATCACACCAGCTTCTGAGAATAGTGTCTCAGGTGGGGATTGCACAGAAATGACAATCCTTTGCCTTATTTTAGTCATTACTAATTGATACTTAAATATTTGACAATGATGACTGTCACAAACTATGACTGAATGGGATGCCTAACAGGGAAAAAATACAATTAAAATGTTGATACCATAATGCTCTTCACATTGTCCAACCTAAACACTGCTCCAGTATATGCACCTCTGCATGTTCTGATAACCAAAGGGAATTTCTAAATTTTCTAGGAATATCAACTTTCAATCCTATGGACACCATCAGTTCCACTCCTTGGTAGAGGTGGTGGGGGGAAAGAGGAGAACGGTGAGTTTTCACTGTGTCTTTAGGTTCTTTTCCACCGCTACTCACTCCCACCCACCATAGGATGAGCATATAGCCTGTCATCAGTCTTTCATCAATGTGTCGTGTACGGACAACAAGAAAGCCTGCAAGACTTTTCCACTAATGGAAAACACTTAGAATCATAGAAGTTTACAACATGGAAACAGGCCCTTCGGCCCAACATGTCCATGTCGCCCAGTTTATACCACTAAGCTAGTCCCAATTGCCTGCACTTGGCCCATATCCCTCTATACCCATCTTACCCATGTAACTGTCCAAATGCTTTTTAAAAGACAAAATTGTACCCGCCTCTACTACTGCCTCTGGCAGCTCGTTCCAGACACTCACCACCCTTTGAGTGAAAAAATTGCCCCTCTGGACCCTTTTGTATCTCTCCCCTCTCACCTTAAATCTATGCCCCCTCGTTATAGACTCCCCTACCTTTGGGAAAAGATTTTGACTATCTACCTTATCTATGCCCCTCATTATTTTATAGACTTCTATAAGATCACCCCTAAACCTCCTACTCTCCAGGGAAAAAAGTCTCAGTCTATCCAACCTCTCCCTATAAGTCAAACCACCAAGTCCCGGTAGCATCCTAGTAAATCTTTTCTGCACTCTTTCTAGTTTAATAATATCCTTTCTATAATAGGGTGACCAGAACTGTACACAGTATTCCAAGTGTGGCCTTACTAATGTCTTGTACAACTTCAACAAGACATCCCAACTCCTGTATTCAATGTTCTGACCAATGAAACCAAGCATGCTGAATGCCTTCTTCACCACCCTATCCACCTGTGACTCCACTTTCAAGGAGCTATGAACCTGTACTCCTAGATCTCTTTGTTCTATAACTCTCCCCAACGCCCTACCATTAACGGAGTAGATCCTGGCCCGATTCGATCTATCAAAATGCATCACCTCACATTTATCTAAATTAAACTCCATCTGCCATTCATCGGCCCACTGGCCCAATTTATCAAGATCCCGTTGCAGCTTCAATTCAATAGCTGCTGGATAACCCAGCTGAGCTCTCAAATTCATCACATGGGAAACTGTTGAGAATCTACGTTCCTGTCCCTTTGTGCAGCAGCACATAGACCACATGTCACTTTGTAAAACGCTGATCAAAAAGCCTAACTCAAAGGTGGACTACTCTATTGCTTTCCAGATTGATATGGCTTCAACTCCCCACTTCATACCAGGAAAACGTGAATTCCTGACATTTCTGTTTCATCAAATAGTGCTTCCAGAACATGGTCATACATTTTTCATACACCACATGTTTTTGTCTCTTTAACTACAGGAGTTAAAAAGGATGAAATAAAATATATATTACTAAACAGCAAAGCAATACAACAATCACACCTGGTTAAGCTAAACATCATGGGCTCGATTTTAGGGTCGGGTTTAATGGCGGGTTACCAGCGGGGTGGCCCCGAAAATCCCGATCTCCGGTCACGTGACCGGATCGCGACGAAATCCCGGCCACTTCCGGGTACCGCGCTGACGTGCGGGGCTGCGCGCGCAAGCCCCGCTGGTGGGAATCCCGCAGGCAATTAAAGCCAGCGGGGTTCCACTTGAGAGTACTTACCTTGCTCGTTGTGGTCAGTTAATGAGCTGAAGCAGCTGTCAAAAGAGGAAGTGTGGGATTTTAGGTTCAAGGCAGTGAGTTTCCCACACTGGGGGAAACAGTCTCCCTCCAACCAGGCGTGTTGCAGCCAGCAGCCTGTGGCAGGTGCCAAGGTGCGCTCCACGGGGGAGAGCCCTCACCCACGCAGGAGGCCACCGCGTCACATAGGGCAACCCCTGCCCTCCACCACCCCCCGCCAAGCCAGAGGACAGACTGACACGAAACCGCAGCCCCAGTCCGAGGAACCACACACCTACCCTGCACAACCCCTCAGACCAACACCTGCCAGTTGGGTGGTGTGTGGAGACCCTCGGAGGACGAAGAGCATGACCAGCACCAGCAGCCTCGCAGTCCACGCCGTCCGCCGCAGAGACGTGGATCCCCCCAACACGGTGTTGTTGCACGCCCACCTGCACAGCAGGAGGGAGGGCTACCGCAGAGAGAGACGCGTCGCAGAGGGCACTACCCTCGCCACAGGGTCCACAGACCGAGGCGCAGCTCCTCGGACATCTCCGAGCAGCAGTGCACAGGGAGGCGCAGATTCGCTCGACATGTAGTCGTGGAGATCTGCAGCCTCTTTCATGCCGAGCTGCTCCTGGCTGGCCCCAGCACCAACTGCTTACCTGTCGCTGGCAAAGTCACCACTGCCCTCCACACCTTCTCCTCCGCATCCTTCCAGGGTGCAGCCGGCTACACCGCCGATGTCTCTCAGTCGTATGCGCGGACGAGCCCTGCAAATACACCTGCACCTACTCTGCAGTAACACGATGGGTGGCATCAGTGGTGGGTCCTCATAGTGATACCCAGGAGCGGGCATTATTGGACACAACGGACAGGATTCGCGGAGACATGGCAGTGGTGGTGTCAATATAATGTGTGCTGTTTGTTGCTCTGAAATTCAATATGGGTAACACCCATGACAAACCCTCAGACACCCTTGTGCACCCCCTTCATGCTGACGAGACGTTTGCCTTACGCTGCCTACTGCACATATGTGATGCATGCCCTGTGGCTGCAGCACAGGTGGTGGCAGGTTGAGTGAGGCTGGCCGTGAGGGAGATGCACGAGAGGGTGAGTATGGGATGGAGCCATGAGATTGTATGAGGATTGGGTTGCGTGTTAGTGGCAGGATGAGTACTGGCGAGGTTGGCAGGCAAAGGGACGTCTGGTAAGTGGGAGGCTTTCAAAAGTGTGTTAACCAGGGTTCAGGGTAAGCACATTCCTTATAAAGTGAAGGGCAAGGCTGGTAGAAGTAGGGAACCTTGGATGACTCGGGAGATTGAGGCACTAGTCAAAAAGAAGAAGGAGGCATATGACATGCATAGGCAGCTGGGATCAAGTGGATCCCTTGAAGAGTATAGAGATTGCCGGAGTAGAGTTAAGAGAGAAATCAGGAGGGCAAAAAGGGGATATGAGATTGCTTTGGCAGATCAGGCAAAGGTGAATCCAAAGAGCTTCTACAAATACATAAAGGGCAAAAGGGTAACTAGGGAGAGAGTAGGGCCTCTTAAGGATCAACAAGGTCATCTATGTGCGGAACCACAAGAGATGGGTGAGATCCTGAATGAATATTTCACATCGGTATTTACGGTTGAGAAAGGCATGGATGTTAGGGAACTTGGGGAACTAAATAGTGATGTCTTGAGGAGTGTACATATTACAGAGAGGGAGGTGCTGGAAGTCTTAACGCGCATCAAGGTAGATAAATCTCCGGGACCTGATGAAATGTATCCCAGGACGTTATGGGAGGTTAGGGAGGAAATTGCGGGTCCCCTAGCAGAGATATTTGAATCATCCACCGCTACAGGTGAGGTGCCTGAAGATTGGAGGGTAGCAAATGTTGTGCCTTTGTTTAAGAAGGGCGGCAAGGAAAAGCCTGGGAATTACAGACCAGTGAGCCTGACATCTGTAGTGGGTAAGTTGTTAGAGGGTATTCTGAGGGACAGGATCTACAGGCATTTGGAGAGGCAGGGACTAATTAGGAACAGTCAGCATGGTTTTGTGAGAGGAAAATCATGTCTCACGAATTTGATTGAGTTTTTTGAAGGGGTAACCAAGAAGATAGATGAGGGCTGTGCAGTAGACGTGGTCTACATGGACTTCAGCAAAGCATTTGACAAGGTACCGCATGGTAGGTTGTTACATAAGGTTAAATCTCATGGGATCCAAGGTGAGGTAGCCAATTGGATACAAAATTGGCTTGACGACAGAAGACAGAGGGTGGTTGTCGAGGGTTGTTTTTCAAACTGGATGCCTGTGTCCAGCGGTGTGCCTCAGGGATCGGTGCTGGGTCCGCTGTTATTTGTTATTTATATTAATGATTTGGATGAGAATTTAGGAGGCATGGTTAGTAAGTTTGCAGATGACACCAAGATTGGTGGCATTGTGGACAGTGAAGAAGGTTATCTAGGATTGCAACGGGATCTTGATAAATTGGGCCAGTGGGCCGATGAATGGCAGATGGAGTTTAATTTAGATAAATGTGAGGTGATGCATTTTGGTAGATCGAATCGGGCCAGGACCTACTCCGTTAATGGTAGGGCGTTGGGGAGAGTTATAGAACAAAGAGATCTGGGAGTACAGGTTCATAGCTCCTTGAAAGTGGAGTCACAGGTGGATAGGGTAGTGAAGAAGGCATTCAGCATGCTTGGTTTCATTGGTCAGAACATTGAATGCAGGAGTTGGGATGTCTTGTTGAAGTTGTACAGGGCATTGGTGAGGCCACACTTGGAGTACTGTGTACAGTTCTGGTCACCCTATTATAGAAAGGATATTATTAAACTAGAAAGAGTGCAGAAAAGATTTACTAGGATGCTACCGGGACTTGATGGTTTGACTTACAGGGAGAGGTTAGACAGACTGGGACTTTTTTCCCTGGAGAGCAGGAGGTTAAGGGGTGATCTTATCGAAGTCTATAAAATAATGAGGGGCATAGATAAGGTCGATAGTCAAAATCTTTTCCCAAAGGTAGGGGAGTCTATAACGAGGGGGCATAGATTTAAGGTGAGAGGGGAGAGATACAAAAGGGTCCAGAGGGGCAATTTTTTCACTCAAAGGGTGGTGAGTGTCTGGAACGAGCTGCCAGAGGCAGTAGTAGAGGCGGGTACAATTTTGTCTTTTAAAAAGCATTTGGACAGTTACATGGGTAAGATGGGTATGGAGGGATATGGGCCAAGTGCAGGCAATTGGGACTAGCTTAGTGGTATAAACTGGGCGACATGGACATGTTGGGCCGAAGGGCCTGTTTCCATGTTGTAACTTCTATGATTCTATGAGTAGGTGGAGGTAAGATGAGGGCAGGGTGTGAGTGGGTATGAAGGGTGATGTGACAGAATAGTGTTGGCGGTGCCGAAGGAGATTTGGGGTGGGGGCAGTGTTGTGGCAGACGGAGTGTAGGGGAAAGACTTTGTGTTCTCACTGTGGCGGACCTACTGCGGTCATTGCAGCGCCTCCTGCACTGTATGCAGGTGGGCCATATGTTGGTGGCGCAGGTGACCCCCTCTGCCACCTCGAGCCAGGCCTTCTTGGTGGCAGAGGCAGGCCGCTTCCTCCCGCCCGCCGGGGGGAAGATCTGTGTCCTCCCCCTCCTCCTCACCCCATCTGATGATACCTGGGGTGAGGCATCATTAAACTGGGAGCAGCCTTCCCCCTGGGCTGCTCCATGCTGCAATTTGTTCTATTGGTTGCAGCATCTGTCAGTGGAGGACTGCCCCTTTAACTAGAGAGCCTCCAGCTGACAGATCGTACTGCGCATGCGCAGCCCGACCGACGCGCAGGCCAGCGCCGTGGACCCCGGAGGAGCAGGTAATTGATTCCTATTACTGTGTAGCCTGCTACGATCGCGTGGGCAACCCACTAATTTCGCCGTCCGCGTTTTCGACGCTCCCGGAGGACCACCCGCTGGGAACCCGCAGGCCTGCTAAATTCGAGCCCCATGCATTGGATGCTGTCTGATAGATTTGAGAAACACCAGTTTGCTGATGATTCACTCAAGCCAGTTTAAAAGGTAATGCTGACTTAAGTTTTCCTCTATTGGAAACTACAGGACCTAGCTGGTATCTTAGCACTCCAAGGCAAATATCGTTCAGTTTCCCCTCCACACTTGAAATAAAAGCAGTTTAGATGATGCAGAAGGGGGAAGTGCAGCTTTTTTTTAATAATCAGGAAACAGGGTTCAAATATTTTGTACCTTTGTGCTTGCCACATCACAAATCGATGAAAATAACAATGTTTGAAAGGATAACACTGTATGCTGAAAATATGATGATCACATCTTATCCAGATAGAAAAATTGCTTTCTCCTTAGAGATGAGTAATTAGTAAACATTTGTGCTCTTTTGAGAGCACCATTTGTCAGTAATTAGTGCCACAGCTGTAGCCAGTCTTCAATTTGTACACATTGCACTGAGGAACTGCAGTACTCTACTTCTTTTAAAACGAGGATTTTCTTCAGGGAGAGGTATAGAAAGAGAACGCATAATGGGGTAGAGTTTCTGCTGGATTACACTGGTTTTTGCAGCGCAATCCAGCCAGATCAGTTCAAAAGATCGAGGCATTTCAACGTATGCTGGGCATAAATAATATTCAGCCTAATTCGAGTTTCCATGACCTTTTGCGCTGGCTCAAAAATTGCGCTGAAGCCGGCCCCTCCCACAAAACTGGCAACGTCCCCAGAATGAAATAATGAGTTTCCAACGATTGCGTCCGCCTGCAGTCATTCGATGAGGGTCTTCAAATTAAGCTAGTTTTCTTAGCGCATAGGCACTAGTAGGCACTTTTCAAAAGTTTTTAAATATTAAAAAAAAATTAGTTTACTAAGAAACTGACTGGTATACATCAATGAAGGTACTTCAGTAAAGTTTTTAAAAGTCATTTTCAGTGATTTAAAATCAAGTTACTCAGGTGGAGGACTAGACATTTATTAAAAATGCTTATTGTTTGTGATAAACCCATTTTCATCTGTATTAATAAAACTGCACCAGGTTACCACTCTCAAATACCTCAATGAATATTTTTTATTGCAACAAAAAAAAAACAATTACGCTCAGTTAAGCTGCTGGATTGCACTGATTCATAGAAGATTTTACGTTTGTGATTATGTTAATGCATTTTAGCAGAAACTCGTAATGAAACCCAGCCAGTGCAATTTTCAGGCGCAATTTGCACCCAATAGCCGATTGTGCCCAAAGCAGAAATTCAGGGCCAATAAGTCACTTGCAGTAAGATTATTCCCAAACAAACACAAATTGCTTAATCTATGCAAACTTCACATGGAATAAAATTCACAGGATAGAACAGAAAAAAAAAAGGAAGCAATCCATCCGAATGCCAAATCTGGCTCATTTAGCAACCTCAATTTTAGCACTGCCACTAACTGCATCTCCTCTCCAATTTCATCAAGAATCAGATCTCTCAATAATTATTTACAGAAGATTGCAGCATTTTACAGAATTTTAGTATAATCATAGGAAAAGAACTGTGAGTATGTTGAGGTGTTGATGGAATTTTGAATTATGATAGCATTGGAATCAAGGCAAGTCAGTTACTTGGATCTACACAAATAAACTAGCCATAGAGAGCAACATTTTTTTTTAAAAGTACACAGGTGTTAAATTCAGGGCATTCAGCCACAACATTGTGAATTTGATGAATGACTCCAGAACTTAAAAATCTGGTTTTATAATTTTATCAGTGTGGTTAAATTCTTTTCTCCAGGTTGGCTCAAACCCAAATATTTATTAACACAAAATGCTGGAAACACTTAGCAGGCCAGGCAGCATCTGTGGAGAGAGAAACAGAGTTAACATTTCAGGTCAATGATCTTTCATCAGAACTGGAAGATGTTAAGAGATGAATAGCTTTTAAGCAAGTACAAAGCCAGGAAAAAGGAAGTATAATAAAAGGTAGCTGTATGTGTCAATGGGCTTATGGTAGATATTGGTGGACAGCCTACCCCTAGAAATGAAGATAGAGAAGTCAAAAAAGCTCAAGGAACAGCACCTCATCTTTCTACGAGGCACCTTACAGCTTTCCGACCATAACATTTGAGTTTTAACAATTTTAGACCTTAACCACTGCTCCCATTTTCTCTCGGACAGCTGGTGCTAGTAATGAAGGATGGCTACACCAGGGCCACTTGGATTGGAGAAGGTGTGGGCTGGTGCTTGGGGTGGGGACACTCTGTCAGTGTTAAAAGCTATTAACCTCTAACATCGCCCAGTTTTGGTGAACGGTCAACGATCTGAATTGTTAACTCTGCTTCTCTCTCCACAGATGCTGCCTGACCTGCTGAGCGTTTCCAGCAGTATCTGTTTTTATTTCAGATCTCCAGCATCCACAGTATTTTGCTTTTGCTTTACCTATTTATTAAGTTCTCCAATCCCAGTGGCCCTTGTGCAGTCATCCTTCATTACCGGCACCAGCTCTCCGTGAGAAAATGGGAGCAGTGGTTAAAGTCTAAAATTGTTAAAACTCAAATGTAACGGTTGGAAAGCTGTAAAGTGTCTCGTAAAAAGATGAGGTGCTGTTCCTCAAGTTTGCGTTGAGCTTTCTCAACTTCTCTATCTTCATTTCTAGGGATAGGTTGTCCGCTAATATCTACTATAAGCCCACCGACACATACAGCTACCTTTATTATATATCCTTTTTCCTGGCTCTGTACTTGCTTAAAAGCTGTTTTTAAAAAAAATTCATTCATGGGATGTGGGCTTCACTGGCGAGGCCGGCATTTAATGCGCATCCCTAATTGCCCTTGAGAAGGTGGTGGTGAGCCGCCTTCTTGAACCACTGCAGTCCGTGTAGTGAAGGTTCTCCCACAGTGCTGTTAGGTAGGGAGATCCAGAATTTTGACCCAGCAACGAGGAAGGAACGGCGATATATTTCCAAGTGGGGATGGTGTGTGACTTGGAGGGGAATGTGCAGGTGGTGTTGTTCCCACGTGCCTGCTGCCCTTGTCCTTCTAGGTGGTAGAGGTCGCGGGTTTAGGAGGTGCTGTCGAAGAAACCTTGGCAAGTTGCTGCAGTGCATCCTGTGGATGGTGCACGCTCCAGCCACGGTGCGCCGGTGTTGAAGGGAATGAATGTTTAGGGTGGTGGATGGGGTGCCAATCAAGCGGACTGCTTTGTCCTGGATGGTGTCAAGCTTCTTGAGTGTTGTTGGAGCTGCACTCATCCACGCAAGTGGAGAGTATTCCATCACATTCCTGACTTGTGCCTTGTAAATGGTGGAAAGGCTTTGGGGAGTCGGGAGGTGAGTCACTTGCCTCAGAATACCCAGCCTCTGACCTGCTGTTATAGCCACAGTATGTGTGTGGCTGGTCCAGTTAAGTTTCTGGTCAATGGTGACCCCCAGGAGGTTGATGGTGGGGGAATTCAGCGATGATAATGCTGTTCATCTCTTAACATCTTCCAGTTCTGATGAAAGGTCATTGACCTGAAAAGTTAACTCTGTTTCTCTCTCCACAGATGCTACTTGGCCTGCTGAGTGCTTCCAGCATTCTCTGTTTTTATTTCAGATTTCCAGCATCCGCAGTATTTATTAAGTTCATTCGTGGACAATATACAAAGCCATCACACATCATTTAAGGATTGCATCCAATTCAGAAAGTCGTGGGAAGAAGCCCCACTCCAGCGACTTCAGCACATAATCCATGCTGATTGAGGGATCACTGCATTGTTGGATGTCTCATCTTTTGGATAAGTCGTTAAATAGAGACCCGTCTGCTTGTTCAGGTGGACATAAATGATCCTATGGAACTATTCAAAGAAGAGCAGGGAAATTCTCCATTTATCCCTCAACCAAAACAGATTAATCTCGCATTTATCTCACTGCTGTTTGTAAGACTTTGGTGTGCAAAAAATGGCTACCATGTTTGCCTACATAACAACAAAGACTACATTTTTTTGGCTATGAAGTGCCTTTGGACACAGCGAACATGTGAAAGGTGCTATAGAAATGCAAGATCTTTCTTTTACCCAACAGCCTCCAACAAAACAGTGCCTGAGTGGGGATGTGTGTTGAGGAGAGCAGGAAGGAGCAAACGCCTTAATTTCCATGCAGTAATTCTAATAACCAAACCAAATTGACAAAAGCATCAACTTGTACTCTTGGCAGATGCGCCCCCACCCCACAGAGTGGTTGTACAACAGCACTGAAGGAGGTTGCATGCTTGTCCTCTGCCTTGCACATCATTGTGGTATCGAGAAATACAAAAACTATGACTTTTTGGGTGGGAGGGGAAGGTAGAAATGTTGAAACATAAGTGTGTAAGGAACTTTGCTGGTAATTCTTTTTTTAGCAATTTGGAATTCATCAGGAATATGTTTTCTCCAACCCCTTAACCACAAGGTAGGATAAGAGAAAGCAATAGTGATCAAATATACCCATTTTCTAGACTGCTAAGACTTTATACCGCTGAGTGTGGTCAGCATGAATGACTGCATGAACTAAACAGCTGTATAAAAGGAAAATGGATTACCTACTGTAGAAATAGTCTTGCTCAATTTTAAAGTATGTTCAACCTCAATAATATTCAGGATTTATTACCATCCATTGGGGTGATGACCTGGGGACACTGTCCCTTTAGGAAATTCATACTTTGGCATTGTCATTTTGGTCAGATGATCGTCCCTTATTAAGACTATACAAGATCTCATTCTGAAAAATACCCTCATGTCTTTGACCACTGGAAGCAGCAGTAGTCAACTGGCACCACAATCTGCTCAACGGAAAAAATGAAACCTAATAGCTCAGAGATACAATTGAGAAGTTGATAGGATAGGTGCGTTGTGCATTGAGGCTCAATTTCCTTAGAAGAATTTAAATGGCCATTGCTTACAATTAGGTAAACATCCTTCATCATATCACTTCAAATTTAGAATAATGCCTGTGAAAGCCAGATTGGTTTTCACCGTTGCCTCCACAACCCAAAGGTAAATTTGCAGCCCACATGGCTGCACAACTGCAAACGAACTGTGTCAACAGATTCTGCTATCCATGCTTACACGGCCTGGTGACAAGTTTGAGACTCCCATGTTCTTAGGCACAATATTGTAAACCCAAGGGGTTGAAATTTGAAATCTGAGATGAGGTTGTAGGGGTATTCACTATATTTTGTTCCGCATCCCCATCATTATATACTCTGAATATTAACAAGACAGCTAAGGAAAAATTCCTTTCAGAGAAGAAGCAATGGCTAATGAATAATAATGATGCAACTTCTTCTCCCAAAAAGCTGGAAAAAAAATGAACATCAATGCAGCAAACAGCCCGAGAAGATCCATCGATATCTCTACTATGCATGCACCTGTGTAACATTCATCTGACCTCAGCAAGATATTTTTTTTTAAAAGAGAAAAACAACCAGGGAGACTCTTCAAATAATTGACAGAAAGTTTAAAAACCATGGTGATTTTGGAACGGTCTCATGGCACAGCGTTACACTTGCACAACTTGCCAGAGTGATGGAAGCTGGCTGACACTCATGAATACCTAAACAGCTAAGTTCTTGAACTCAAAATATTGCTCAAGATATTTGAATTTAATCAATGACAAACAAAATCTATCATCGACTGAATAAATCCGTGTGTTCCTTCAAAGACGAGAACGCTGCTCCAAGAGATATTAGAAGCACTCAGTAATGATCTGTTTTTCCAAATAGAACAGGTTGAACTCATAACTGAAAACAAAAATTTAATACAAAAGGTCAATTGTGTAATATTTCTGACAGTTACTAAATGTGCTTTTTCCAACAATTACAAGAACTCTTAACAGAACTGTCAAATCAAGTTAAAAACTTCAGATGTGTCTCGCAGTAATTTTCCAATTCCCAATAACTAAGCAACTTCACCCCAAGGATGGCTGTAATACCTTAACTACAAAAATAATGGAACAAAGCTGATTTTGTTCAGGTGATACTGTGAGCAATAACCTACATTTATACAGCACCTTTAACGTAGGAAACATCCCAAGGGGATTTATAAAGGAGAAATGGACAACAAGCAGTCATGGGGGAGTTATGCGAAATGACTGAAAAACATGGCCAAAAACATAGGGATGGAGGAGGTTTTCAAAAGGCTAGGGGAGAGATAGCAAGACAAAATGGATTAGAGAGAGGATTTCAGATAGTAGGGCTGAAGTAGCTGACAGGAGTTTGGGGGGGGGGGGGGGGAGGAGGGGGTTTATAAATTAGGATTTTGAATATGATCTATTGGGGGACATGGTGCCAATAAAGGTCAGTGAGGGCAGGCTAAAGGGGGATTGAGATTCAATGTGGAACAGAAAGATGGAGAGAAAGGAATTCAGCATTGAGAAAGATGAGGCAAGGAGGATCAAGGGAAAAGCTTTATGGTTTATATATTTGCTTAATTCTAATTTGCAATATTCAGCATTTCAATTCCTGGAATATTTACACATGCATTTTATGAAAATTACCAGGGAAATTCAGTAGTCAGGCAGTGGGAATACTGGCATTTGCACAGTGACAATAAATTAAAGGATGATCTCATGGTGTGAGATTCCAGATGAAATTAACCTTTTCTCTCTCCCGTTCCTCTCAGTCGTACAAACCAATTGAAACGCAGTCTTTGATGACATAAAAATTTACATTTGCTTCTCCCAAATATTCTTGGAAGAAATGCACAGCATCAGCAGTTTTCATTCAAAATTTTTTTTTTCTTTTTTTGTCTTTTTCTTTCAGGTGCTGACTACACTGCTATTCCAGCATTTTCTCTTTTCAGTTCATATTTCCAGCACTCGCGGGTTTTCAATCTACTCAATGCATAAATTTCATTTCAATACAGGCCTAACGATACACTATTCCCCTCCTCCACACAGCTAAAACCAAATTGAGATATCATCCCTCGGTGCCTCCACAATTATGTTTCCAAGTGTTTAGTATGACTGCACAGTTGAATTGATCTGGGGATAGTTGACATGGTAATCAACAATAGAGTATTACCTTTCTATGGTGATGATACACTTATAAAGAAAGAAAGATTTGCATTTATATAGCACTTTTCACGACCTCAGGATGTTTCAAAGCACTTTACAGTCAATGAAGTACGATGTGAAAACATACAGAGACTACAAGTAACAGAGTGAAAAAGATGGTTATGTGCTTCCATTTGAAGGAGTTCACAGAACCCTTACAAAATGTTTTCATACTGGTGCTTGTTTAGTTCAATCTCAGGAATACAGCATCCATGAGTCTATGGTCTTGATTTTAACCCTCCTCGCCCAGCGAGAATGGTGCCAGGGAGGGTTTAAGACCACTTACCGGCCTGAGGTTGCTCCATTCCCACTCGCACCATTTTATCTTCACCGACTTGATGCTCCCGCTACAGCCAGGCAGAAGCCTACTTTAAATTCAAAAATCGTGGCCCAATGACACATCGATGCCATGACATGATCTTAATGTCCAGTCAGGGCACTGTCTGGGACTTGACAGTCGAACCACTGCGGGAGGCGCCAACCGACCAGAAGAGGCCACAGTAATTATTTTTAAAAATGACTTATGAGAGACCTCCTTGTGAGCCAGAGGAGCAGGAGTGCTTCCCAAAGGTCCTGGAAAGAGTCCTTGGGCCTCCCCCGATCACGGTGGAACGCCCCCGATTGCTTCCGGGCCCCTCCCCCCACTGTTTGCCTGGGACCATTCCCACGGGTCCCCGGATGCGGACTCCTGCCGCAAAATTCCTGCTCTCCCCCTTGCCAGCCAGGTGGAGCGTCTGGCTGGGTTTGGGCAGGATTCCGGGAATATTTATGTAAATGAAGCCTGGCCATCAAGATCAGATCAGTCGGCCTCCATGTCCCGAGTCTCCAGGTGCGTCGCCTGCTTCGAGGCTCGCGCGCACCGTACCCACCCTCCCTTTAAAAATCGCTGCCTATGTTTCTGCCACCAGAATAATGGAGCTATTGCACATGAAACTTAAGAAAAAGGACAAGACCAACTCGTCATCCATCCTGTCCCATCTAGACATGGTACAGTCGACATGCAACATCAACCCATCCACCCCAATCACACACTCCTAGCAGAGGCAAAAAAGAGCGAAGAAAATATTAGGCCAATTTGGGGAAAATTCTGGGGAATTCCGCTCTGAATACAATCCAAGCTCCAGGAGAGTGCAGTAACTGATATAATTAGTCATAACTAGCCCCATCTATGTTCTATAAGTTGCCTTCCATTCACACGAACTTCCTTTTGAAGGCTTGTAGCATATGGACATAAACTAAACAAGTATTAATAGTATGGTAAGCAACAAGGTAAAGTATACATAAGGGTTGTGGTCCAGGTGCAATGTATAGTCTGCATGGATCTCATTAAATATTACACCAGGACCATCTCACATCAAGCAAAATGAAAACAACAAAAATTATCTTTCAGATAGGTAACGGGTAGGGAGGGGAACGATGGGCAAGCAGACAGCCCTACAATTTTATCACAGCTTTCTGATTCCAACCTCAACACTACTGGTTGTCAAGAGGAAAGGAGTTTCAAGCCTCTGAAGCAGTCTGACCTGGGCTCAAACATTGATGATTTGGAAAAGATTGAATAACAAATTTAGTGACCATCTGCACCAGTGGAAACAAATCACATCCTTCCAAGATGTCAATATTACTCCCATGTCGGGAGAGACCAACACCTCCCTCTCACTCCTGAACATGATGCAAGAAAAATATTGTCTGACATCCAATTATTCTCTCCACTCCAGCACTTCTCTCCATTTTATCAATGATAGTATGATCCGTGGTCTTCTGAGTTTTCCTGTTACTCTTCCTTAGCAACAAATAGTTCATCCTATCTGCTCTTCCTCTTCCCTGTATACAAAATATATTGAAATTAAAGCTGCTTTTATATTGCAATGAGTGCCATGACAGTGCTGCCAATGCATTGGTCTCACACAGCTAGTGGCAACAACAAGTCTTCCATCCGTGAACATTAGAAAATTCATTTGTTTATTTTGGCTGTGCAACATCCATATGTTAGAATTAGCATGACTCTAACACAATATAAATGCAGCTGAAGACTCATTACACTGTTTTCTATTCCATCTCATTCTTTGCCAGGAACTCAAATTGCTGAACCCATTACCTCAACAACAAAAATAACTGGCACTTATATAGCACCTTTAACGTAATAAAACATCCCAAGGAGCTTCACAGGGGCGATCAGCAAACAAAATTTGACAACGAGCCACACAAGGAGATATTAGGACAGGTGACCAGAAGCTTGTTCAAAGAGGTAAATTTTAAGGAGTATCTTAGAGGAGAGAGAGAGGTAGAGACACGGAGAGGTTTACGGAGAGAATTCCAGAGCTTAGAGCCTAAGCAGCTAAAGGCACGGTAGCCAATGGCGGAGTGATTAAAATAGGGGATGCACAAGAGGCCAGAATTGGAAGAGCGCTCAATCTTTTCTTCCTCCTAAATCTAATTATTCAGGATTTATCTCCCAATTCCTTCACTCCTTTCAACCTGCAACATGGGCCTTGGCCCTTCACTGAGCTTTCTTAATACATATGAAATTTGCTGATGGACTTCAGGCCATCCCCTTATCTCTCATTAGTGATATAGTTTTTAAAACCCTGACACAGAATCATATGTTAGGGCACAGAAACAGGCCACCCATCAAGTTCATACTGATGTTTTTCTCCATATGAGCCACCTAGTCAAAACCCAAGCTTCTGTTCATTCCCCGTAACCTTTAATACATGTTTTCAAGGAACTATCAACTGTTTTTTAAAAGAATTAATGGGCTCTGCATCAACAACGGTTTGTGGCAGAGAATTCCACATTCTAGCCACACTATGTAAAGAAAACTTTCTAACCTTTTCAAATTCTTTATCTTAAAATTGTGCCCTCTTACCAACCAGTGGAAACAATCAATCACTATTTACTTCATCATAACCCTTTATAATCTTGAAGCTTTCCATCAGGTCATCCCTCTACTGAAAAAGGCAGATATCCATGAATCATTTTTAATCAAGTACAAACATTCACCGCCTTAGCTTTCTAATCACATCTAATCCACACACGAGATAAAATTGAGCAAATAATTGGAAAGCTGGTAGAAGAACAAACCCACCTCAAACTTGGGAGTCAGTCCTATCCAAATGCCACGTAGACTTGTACTCTTGATAATATGCTGTTGCATGCCACATCCATCCTCAATAACAAAAAGATGTTGCTGGCTTGCCATTTTTCCACAAGATTAAGACCAGAACAGCACCATAGAAGTTGCTAGCACTTATGACCACCATAATTATGCTGAAGGTCCAAATGCAGCTGCATTATAAGTATTTAGCGCCAATTCAGTCTGCATGGAATAATGGCAAACCTTCACGTAGTGACTCTGCTATCTGCTGAATGCTATTGTACACAATGTTATAGCTTGGATCACTGCTCCTTGCACGTAACAATATAAACGTAAATGTAGAACGATGGATATGCCAAAGAGGCCACCTTCTTTGGAAAAAGAATTGAGACAAACCACTTAGGAAATCTGTGAGGGTCGCTCCATGAAATAAAGAAAGTAGAATTTATCAAATTAAATCATGGCTTTATCTATTGCAATAATACATTAGTGTTTTAAATCGCAAGGGATATCAAAACCAATACGAAGAACTTTTATAGTTATATTAGGAAAAAGAGGGTGGTCAGAAGCAGAGTTGGCCCCTTAAAAACTGAAAGTGGGGATATTGTCATTGACAATGGGGAAATGGCGGACATGTTGAACAATTACTTTGCGTCAGTATTTACAGTCGAAAGAGGATAGCATGCCAGAAATCCCAAGAAAACTTATATTGAATCGGGGACAGGGACTCGATAAAATTAACGTAAGTAAAGCAACAGTAATGAAGAAAATAACAGCACTAAAGAGTGACAAATCCCCAGGACCAGATGGTTTCCATCCGAAGATTTTAAAGGAAGTAGGTGAGCATATTGCGGATGCCCTAACTATAATCTTTCAAAGTTCTCTAGATTCAGGAACTGTCCCTCTGGATTGGAAAATTGCACATGTCACTCTGCTTTTTAAGAAAGGAGAGAGGGGGAAACTGAGGAATTATAGACCAGTTAGCCTAACATCTGTTGTGGGGAAAATGCTGGAGTCTATAATTAAAGATAGGGTGACTGAACACCTCGAGAATTTTCAGTTAATCAGAGAGAGACAGCATGGATTTGTGCAAGGTAGGTCGTGCCTGACAAACCTGATCGAATTTTTTGAAGAGGTGACTAAAGTAGTGGACAGGGGAATGTCAATGGATGTTATTTATATGGACTTCCAGAAGGCATCTGATAAGGTCCCACATAAGAGACTGTTAGCTAAGATAGAAGCCCATGGAATCGAGGGAAAAGTACAGACTTGGTTAGGAACTTGGCTGAGCGAAAGGCGACAGAGAGTAGGGATGATGGGTAAGTACTCACATTGGCAGGATGTAACTAGTGGAGTCCTGCAGGGATCTGTCTTGGAGCCTCAATTATTCACAATATTTATTAACGACTTAGATGAAGGCATAGAAAGTCTCATATCTAAGTTTGCTGATGACACAAAAATTGGTGGCATTGTAAGCAGTGTAGATGAAAACATAAAATTACAAAGCGATATTGATAGATTAGGTGAATGGAATTCAATGTAGACAAATGTGAGGTCATCCACTTTGGATCAAAAAAGGATAGAACAGGGTACTTTCTAAATGATAAAAAGTTAAAAACAGTGGATGTCCAAAGGGACTTACGGGTTCAGGTACATAGATCATTGAAGTGACATGAACAGGTGCAGAAAATAATCAAGAAGGCTAATGGAATGCTGGCCTTTATATCTAGAGGACCAGAGTACAAGGGGGCAGAAGTTATGCTGCAGCTATACAAAACCCTGGTTAGACCGCACCTGGAGTACTGTGAGCAGTTCTGGGCACCGCACCTTCGGAAGGACATATTGGCCTTGGAGGGAGTGCAGCGTAAGTTTACTGGAATGATACCCGGACTTCAAGGGTTAAGTTACGAGGAGAGATTACACAAATTAGGGTTGTATTCTGTAGAGTTTCGAAGGTTATGGGGTGATCTGATCGAAGTTTAAGATATTAAGGGGAACAGATAGGGTGGATAGAGAGAAACTATTTCCACTGGTTGGGGATTTTAGGAGTAGGGGGCACAGTCTAAAAATTAGAGCCAGACCTTTCAGGAGCGAGATTAGAAAACATTTCTACACACAAAGGGTGGTAGAAGTTTGGAACTCTCTTCCGCAAACGGCAATTGATACTAGCTCAATTGCTAAATTTAAATCGGAGATAGATAGCTTTTTGGCAACCAAAGGTATTAAGGGATATGGGCCAAAGGCAGGTGTATGGAGTTAGATCACAGATCGGCCATGATCTTATCAAATGGCGGAGCAGGCACGAGGGGCTGAATGGCCTACTCCTGTTCCTATTTTCCAATGTAAATGCAAAATAATCTGCCTAAAGAGTGAGGTGGCAGAAACAATTCAGAAGCATTTGCAACGGCCACAAAAAGAATTTTATTGGTTTGAGGCTTTGCTCAAACTATCACAAGTAAATCAAAATTGTCAGAATATGACAATTTAGCATCATACAGTGATCTCAACCTAAAACAAAGACATGTAGAGTAGACGCCCAGCAAAACAATTAATGCAGTCAATTAACTTCTTTGTCATATACAGCAAATTAACTTATCATGTCTGAATTAAGACTGCTGTATTGCAACTTTCCCTATGCATTGTGATTGATGTAAGTTATAACAAGTACAGTACAGTACAAGATGCAAATACTGGATTTATGTTTAACTTTGTCCTAAAGCATTATTCTGTAACCACCGTCTCGTACAGTACCCAAGGAAATAACTGCTACAGAAGCCAATTTAATTAAGGAGGATTAAAGTAAGAAGATTATTGTTGGCCTCTCGTCTTTAATTATTCTGGTTTAGCATGATGTGATGACAATGCAGCCAATTTAGGCCACTAGAAAGATGTGCATAACACTGGCCATTGGGAACTTGCTTGAGTGCTACACTGGCAATTTGGTCCAATGACATTACACCCTAAATTTATCAAAGCTTCTCAACAAAACAACCAGGTGACCTTAATCAGGCCTGAATTTATCCTGTGTTTCTTTTAGGAAATCTCCATACTTTGCCGACGGGTAGTCTGTGGCTTAAAGCACGATTGTAATGTTTAGCTGCAAAGACGTAACTGTGTTTAACCTGGCCTGTCCCACTGAGGCCATTGCTCAAGTACTCCCTGTGGGAAAGCAGTCTAAATGGACAAGTCCAGGTAAATATAGCCATTTGTGAATTCTTGAGCTCACTTAGAGGTTAACTGTACCTAGAATCATAGAAAAGTTGTAAATTACTGATTCTGGGTCAGAAAAATCTATGATATGACTGGTTTTCTCCCTTCTTTCCCTCAGAACTGGATTCTATTTCAGATGCAAAAAATTGTGCCTCTGTGGAATGCAACATACATGCACAAGGCTTGTCAAAGCTTTAGAGATTGAGAGACAGAAAAAAAAAAGAATATGCAGATCTCCGACTGAATCACTCATGGAAAACTTGGAGAACAAGCTGTTTTATAATGACAGTTGCGTTAAACCATATAACATTGTGGGAATGTATTATAATCTAGTTCATCTTCCATGGCATTGTTCAGAGAAATGTTATCGTTTCCTGCAACTGCTCTCTGCTTCCTTCTCACTTCAATCTTTTGTGGTATGCTTTGTATCTTCCATCTTTTTTCTCTCTCAGCATAGCTGTCACACTTCTTATTGTGGTATCACTGTCACTCTGTCCAACTCTTTCTCATTATTGCCATCTCATACTCTAATTGTGGCTTCTAAGAGTCAGCCGTTGCTCTACGATAGCACTCACTCCTCTGAGCCCCACTCAATTGAGCACATAATCTAGGCTGACACTTAAGTGCAGTATTGTCGGAGGCGTTATCTTTCAGATAAGATGTTAAACCGAGGCCCCCTCTGCCTTCTCGTGGACATAAAAGATTCCAAGGCACTATTCGAATAAGAGCAAGAGAGGTTGGAGTGTGGAAAGGAGGGATTGTTGGGGGGGGGGGGGGGGGGCGAGGGTGACAGATGGGCCTGGAAGTAATATTGGAGGATGGGATGTGGGATCACTGGGGCCTGAAAATGCTCAGTGAGTTTGTGGCCTGGGTTCTGGGGATAAGTGCACTGAAGAGGACCAGGTTGTCTGCCTGTTTGACAGCAGGTCACAGATAAGTCACAATTTCTTTCAAGCCATCATTCTCGGTGCCTGCCATAAACATTGCTCGATAGATCAATTCCACCCTCCTCAGCCAGGCTGAAACAGATTACGCAAAACCTTTGCATTCTGTTTGAACCTGTGCATTGTTTCAAAGTCCAAATCTTCAGGCACCAAGAGCACTTACTTCCATCTTGATAACACTGCCTGCCTCGATCATCACTTCAGCTTCCACCCTCCGCCACACCCAATCATCGCTGAAACCCTTATTCATGTTTTTGTCACCCCGTCGTCAGTTATTCTAATGCTCTCCGTCCTAACTGTCCATGCTGCATTATTTCAACTTGTCCAAAATGCAGCTGCCCATACTCTGTCCTACACTAAGCTCCAGTTGCTCATTACTTCCTTCTTCATGGACCTACACGAGCTCCCAGGCCCCAAACATTTATTTTAAAATCCTCCACCTCCTCATCTCCAAATCATTCCGTTCCCTTTTTCCCCTCTACACCTAACATTCTCCAGACTTTCTTTTCCTCCTACACCCTTTGGTCTTCAGACACTGGCCTCGTGTACATCCTCTCTTTCAACCACTCAGGCTAAATGGGTAGGTAAATAAACACAATCTGGGTCATAAGATTATGGGTTCAGGTCTCACGTCACAACTTAAGCACCTAAATCTTGACGGAAACCAGACAGAAGTACACGCAAAGTGCTGCATTGTCAGATGTACTGTCTTTTGAATGAGCCACCTGGATGGATGTTAAATATCCTGGCATTATTTGAAGAAGAACAGGGATTCTCCCCGTGTTCTGGCTAACATTACTGCCTCAATTAATGCACCAAAACTGGTCATTTATCTCACTACTATTGTGATATTTAGTTAATGTGCTTTCATAATTCAATGGTGTGATATGGGGCTAGAAGAATACAAGTCCTTCTAGGTCGCTAACGGATCAATTATATCAATCTATTTAGAGCCAAAAATAAACATTTTAATCTACTCTAAATGCAAACGACATCTTCCAATGCTGTTGTATCACCTTCAGCCCCATTAGAGACCTGATCCCTCTTGTAAAGCATGAGAAACAATAAATGGCCTTAAATCCCAGTTCTATGATGCCAGGCACCATACGGATTTGTAGGTATCAGCAGGTGCGCTGATAAAATTGAAACAAATGTTTTCTGCAAATACTATCACCACTTTTATTTCCAGTTCAAATACGCAAAGCAAGATCTGTACTCAAACTAAAAGCAAGACAAATCAGGAGTGGGAATCGTATTCTGAACAGGTTTCGATAAATACCACATAGCAGTCACACCAACATTGAAGGTTTAGGTGAATTAGGGTTCAGTAGGTCCTTCCAGCTACAAAGTCAGTACAAGGCACAAAGTTTTATTTTTTGCTAGTTTTCTGCACTAAATTTCAAAGAACTATAATACGCTTTCGTAAAATTACAGCCCAAATGTTTTATGAAGCTTTTGTCAGAAAAGGACGTTTTGCATACTACAATCACATTAGTGCAAATCTTTAAACATGTGTAAAGCGACACTGAATCATGACATCCTTCTGCTCCATCTCACTGAAAACAATGGGAGTGCATATTGTTTAAGAAGTCCATGTAAAAGAGTCAGTGATATTAATGAACATAATGCTCCCCTTGTTTCCAGCAAGTCACTCATCGAAAAAATAAATTCATCAGTAATATGACCTTGGGTAAATAACTGAACACCTTGAAAACTGTATTAATCCCTTTAACATACATGCCTTGCAACAACTAAGCCTGGCTTAATAGAGCCTACTTTCAGATGCAAAAAGACTCAACCAAAAGTTTTCAATTCTAACTTTCACTGAAACCATCCAGTTATATTTTCCATAAAACCTGCTGTCAGTTAACTGGTTCACAAAATTTAACTAGTACAAGGAGAATGTTGATATACACACTATTAGTTGTGTGAGCTTAAAGGACGTGAAAGAAATTCGACACAATTAAACACACTTAGCAAATTGTAAAAAAAATAAAACCAAATTGGGCATTCCAATTTCAGTTTAAAAAAAAAATTTGATCCCCAGTGGTTCAGCTGGTTTACAAGTAGCTAAATCACACAGACCAGGTAGGTCCAAATTTCGATTCCCAATCTGTGCTGAGTTCACCAACCTCAGACACAGAAGCTAAAGGGAAGCTGCAACTGGCCTTAGAAATCCTGGATTGGGAAGGAGAGAAAAAAAATCAGCTGGGGTACCCTCTCCCGATCTCTATCAAGCGATTCCTGAAAACGGTACATGGGTGTGGACAGAACTGGACTCAGCTGTGATGCCCTTCATGGATTTAAAAGTTTGCCCGCAGTCACTACCAGAAAGAATTGACCACTTGGGTGAGGTACCAGACGGCTCTTGTTCAACAATGGGCCACCAAAGCATCAATACTTTCTCCCTCAATCCCCATCCCTTGAAAGAGAAAGTCAGAAATTATATAAATAAAATGATTTTGCTTCCTTCAGATTGTTAACAGTTTGGTGTTTTGCTGCCTTGAAACAGCACATTTTCTATCAAGTCATACAGTGGAAACTATAAAAAAGGTATTTATCATATCAAACTGCCAGTAGATGAAAACACTTAGCTAAACTACATTTATAGCCCAAGATGAATAAATTATATCAACGTGCATGGATATAATTGATTATTTCTAAAACAGGCAATTGATTTTAATTTTTCATATCCTCCTCTGCAGAGATTCTGTGATGCCCTATTAAATCTTTGTCACTATAATCTTGGTCGTATTGTACTTCGCAACCCAGGGGTCAAAATAACGAAAGATAATTATCAATTAGTCAGAAATTATTACACAAATTGGGGTTGTATTCTCTAGAGTTTCGAAGGTTAAGGGGTGATCTGATCGAAGTTTATAAGATATTAAGGGGAACGGATAGGGTGGATAGAGAGAAACTATTTCCGCTGGTAGGGGATTCTAGGAGTAGGGGGCACAGTCTAAAAAATTAGAGCCAGACCTGTCAGGAGCGAGATTAGAAAACATTTCTACACACAAAGGGTGGTAGAGGTTTGGAACTCTCTTCCGCAAACAGCAATTGATACTAGCTCAATTGCTAAATTTAAATCTGAGATAGATAGCTTTTTGGCAAACAAAGGTATTAAGGGATATGGGCCAAAGGCGGGTATATGGAGTTAGATCACAGATCAGCCATTATCTTATCGAATGGCCGACTCCAGTTCCTATATTCCTAAATCCAACTTCATAATCACATCAAATTACATACATCAGATTACGCCTTGTATTAGTAATTATCTAGATACTACTTCTCTTCTGGAAACTACAATGTAACTCTAGCGCTTTGTGACAAATTCAAACACAAACTAGAATGGTTATGACATGGGGTGATTTTATGAAGGCAGTTAAAGCAGCAGCCAAAGAAAAAATCACCACCACCAGCTTAACTAGACAAAATCCTCCCATGCACACTTGAACCCTCCCACTCCCACCTCCTGTGGCTTCAATTGATGCTTACTGGTATCAGTGTTTAACCATCACCGTGAGAAATAGACAAGTTCAACAGGAATAAATGTGAAGGTAAGAAAAGACGTGAAGTTACATTATAAATAAATGGCCACAGGGTGGGGGGGGGGGGGGACTCATAAGAGAGAAACACAGGCCCTGATGCAGTGCCTCCTTCCCGATTCCATATTTTCTGTTTTCACTCAAGTGCCCAAATCACAAACATCATTACGGCACCCTGACTTCATGTTCCTACTTAAGCATAATTCTCAGCTTTGATTTGGATCATTTATACAATTAAATCTCTTATGTGCACTTGCACAGCAAATTGTTGACAGAATTAACAATACAAAAGAACATATGTCAGACAATACACATTACTGACAATAAGGGGCACAGAGGGTGCAAAATTCTTGATCGGTGTCCAGGAGAACTTTTTTAGCCAATAAGCCCAACAAGAGGGGATGCAATTCTAGATTTAGTCCTGGGAAATGAAGATGGGCAAGTGGGTGAAGTGACAGTGGGTGACCATATTCAGGATAGTGACCACAATTCAGTAAGTTTTAGCATTATTATGGAAAAGGACAGAGTTAAATCAGGAGTAAACATTTTAAATTGAGGAAAGGCAAATTTTACAGAACTAAGAGGTGATTTGGCAGAATTGAACTGCACACAACTACCTGAGGAGAAATTGAATGGCAAGCCAGTGGGAGGCACTAAAAAGTGAAATTCTATGGGTACAGTGCAGACAAACGTCCCCTCGAAGAAGAAGAGTGGCACTGCCAAATTTAGAGCCCCCTGGTTGTCTAGAAGTATACCGGGCAAGATAAAGCAGAAAAAGAAAGCTCATGACTGTCACAGAAAACTAAATACTGCAGAAAGCCAAGAGGAGTATAGAAAGTACAGGGATGACGTAAAAAAGGAAATAAGGAAAGCAAAGAGAAGGCATGATAAAATATTAACTAGTAAGATTGTGAAGAAAACCCAAAGATGTTTATCAGTACATTAAGAACAAGAGGATAGCTAAGGAAAAGGTGGGACCGATCAGGGATGATAAGGGTAACTTGTGTGTAGAAGCAGAGGATGTGGGAAGGGTTTTAAATGAATATTTTGTCTCCGTATTCACAAGGGAAAGGGATGATTCGGACGTAGTAGCTAAAGAGGAGAGGTGTGAAATATTGGATAAGGTAAACATAACGACAGGGGAAGTACAAGAGGGACTGGAATCCTTGAAACATAGAAACATAGAAAATAGGAGCAAGAGTAGGCCATTCGGCCCTTCGGGCCTGTTCCGCCATTCAAAATGATCATGGCTGATCATCTAACTCAGTACGCTGTTCCCACTTTTTCCCCATATCCCTTGATCCCTTTAGCATTAAGAAATATACCTATCTCCTTCTTGAATACATCGAATGACTTGGCCTCCACTGCCTTCTGTGGTAGAAAATTCCACAGGTTCACCACCGAGTGAAGAAATTTCTCCTCATCTCGGTTCTAAATGGCATACCCCGTATCCTGAGACTGTGACCCCTGGTTCTGGACTCCCCAGCCATCGGGAACATCCTCCCTGCATCTAGTCTGTCTAGTCCCATTAGAATTTTAAACGTTTCGATGAGATCGCCTCTCATTCTTCTAAACGCAAGTGAATATAGGCCCAGTCGACCCAATCTCTCCTCATACGTCAGTCCCGCCATCCCAGGAATCAGTCTGGTAAACCTTCGTTGCACTCCTTCCATGGCAAGGACATCCTTCCTCAGACAAGGAGACCAAAACTGCACACAATACTCCAGATATGGTCTTACCAAGGCCCTGTATAACTGCAGTAAGACATCCCTGCTCCTGTACTCAAATCCTCTTGCAATGAAGGCCAACATACCATTCGCCTTCCTAAGTGCTTGCTGCACCTGTTGAAAAGTTGATAAATCACCAGGGCCGGATGGATTGTTTCCGAGGCTATTGAAGGAAGCCAGGGAGGAAATAGCGGATGCTCTGAGGGTCATTTTCCAATCCTCACTAGATACAGGGGAGGTACCAGAGGACTGCAAAACTGCAAACATAGTACCATTGTTTAAAAAGGGTACGAGGGAAAGGCCGAACAATTATAGGCCGGTCAGTCTTATCTCGGTGGTGGGCAAACTATTAGAATTAATACTGAGAGATAGGATAAACTGTCACTTGGAAAGGCATGGTTTAATCAGGGATAGTCAGCATGGATTTGTTTGGGAAGGTCATGCCTTACAAATCTGATTGAATTCTTTGAGGAAGTGACAAGGAGAATTGATGAGGGTAGTGCAGTGGATGTTGTCTACATGGACATTTGACAAGGTCCCACATGGCAGACTGGTCAGAAAGGTAAAAGCCCATGGGATACAGGGAAATGTGGCGAATTGGATCCAAAATTGGCTCACTAACAGGAAACAAAGGGTAAAAATCGATGGATGTCTTTGCAAACGGAAATCCGTTTCCAGTGGTGTGCCACAGGGCTCAGTGCTGGGTCCCTTGCTGTTTGTGGTATATATAAATGATTTGGAATTGAATGTAGGAGGCATGATTGGCAAATTTGCAGACGACACAATAATTGGCCCTGTAGTTGATAGTGAAGAGGATAGCTGTAGACTCCAAGAAGATATCAATGGGTTGGTGGAGTGGGCGGAAAAGTGGCAAATGGAGTTCAACCCAGGGAAGTGTGAGATAATGCACTTAGGGAGGGCAAACAGTAAAAGGGAATACGCAGTAAACTGGAATATATTGAGAGGGGTAGAGGGGAAGTGAGAGTTCTTGGAGTGCATGTGCACAGGTCCCTGAAGGTGGCAGCACAGGTAGATAAGGTTGTAAAGAAGGCATACGGAATGCTCTCCATTATTAGCTGAGGTATAGAATACAAAAGCAGGGATGTAATAATGGAACTGTATAAAATGTTGGTAAGGCCACAACTGGAGTATTGTGTGCAGTTCTGGTCACCACATTACAGGAAGGATGTAATTGCTTTGGAGAGAGTGCAGAGAAGATTTACATGAATGTTGCCAAGGCTTGAAAACTGCAGCTATGAGAAGAGATTGGATAGGCTGGGGTCGTTTTCCTTGGAGCAGAAGAGGCGGAGGGGAGACTTGATTGAGGTGTACAAAATTATGAGGGGCCTAGATAGAGTAGACAGGGAGTACCTGTTTCCCCTAGCGGAGAGTTCAAGAGCTAGAGGAGAGTTCAAGAGCTAGAGGACAAAGATTTAAGCTGATTGGCGGAAGGATTAGAGGGGACATGAGGAAAATCTTTTTTACCCAGAGGGTGGTGGGTGTATGGAATTCGCTGCCCGAATTGGTGGTAGAGGCAGCACTGAGGGTAGCAAGGGCACAGAATGTACTCTGGGTGGGGGACTTCAATGTCCATCACCAAGAGTGCCTCGGTAGCACCACTACTGACCGAGCTGGCCGAGTCCTGAAGGACATAGCTACGAGACTGGGCCTGCGGCAGGTGGTGAGCGAACCAACACGAGGGAAAAATCTACTTGACCTCGTCCTCACCAATCTACCTGTCGCAAATGCATCTGTCCATGACAGTATTGGTAGGAGTGACCACCGCACAGTCCTTGTGGAGATGAAGTCCCGTCTTCACACTGAGGACACCATCCAACGTGTTTGTGTGGCACTACCACCGTGCTAAATGGGATAGATTCAGAACAGATCTAAAAGTTCAAAACTGGGCGTCCATGAGGCGCTGTGGGCCATCAGCAGCAGCAGAATTGTATTCCAGCACAATCTGTAACCTCATGGCCCGGCATATTCCTCACTCTACCATTACCAACAAGCCAGGGGATCAACCCTGGTTCAATGAGGAGTGTAGAAGAGTATGCCAGGAGCAGCACCAGGCGTACCTAAAAATGAGGTGCCAACCTGGTGAAGTTACAACTCAGGACGACATGCATGCTAAACAGCGGAAGCAACATGCTATAGACAGAGCTAAGCGATTCCACAACCAACGGATCAGATCCAAGCTCTGCAGTCCTGCCACATCCAGTCGCGAATGGTGGTGGACAATTAAACAACTAACAGGAAGAGGAGGCTCTGTAAATATCCCCATCCTCAACGATGGCGGAGTCCAGCACGTGAGTGCAAAAGACAAGGCTGAAGCGTTTGCAACCATCTTCAGGCAGAAGTGCCAAGTGGATGATCCATCTCGGCCTCCTCCCGATATCCCCACCATCACAGAAGCCAGTCTTCAGCCAATTCGATTCACTCCACGTGATATCAAGAACCAGCTGAGTGTACTGGATACAGCAAAGGCTATGGGCCCCGACAACATCCCGGCTGTCGTACTGAAGACTTGTGCTCCAGAACTAGCCGATCCTCTAGCCAAACTGTTCCAGTACAGCTACAACACTGGAATCTACCCGACAATGTGGAAAATTGCCCAGGTATGTCCTGTCCACAAAAAGCAGGACAAATGCAATCCGGCCAATTACCGCCCATCAGTCTACTCTCAATCATCAGCAAAGTGATGGAAGGTGTCGTCGACAGTGCTGTCAAGCGGCACTTACTCACCAATAACCTGCTCACCCATGCTCAGTTTGGGTTCCGCCAGGACCACTCGGCTCCTGACCTCATTACAGCCTTGGTCCAAACATGGACAAAAAAGCTGAATTCCAGAGGTGAGGTGAGAGTGACTGTCCTTGACATCAAGGCAGCATTTGACTGAGTGTGACACCAAGGAGCCCTAGTAAAGTTGAAGTCAATGGGAATCAGGGGGAAAACTCTCCAGTGGCTGGAGTCATACCTAGCACAAAGGGAGATGGTAGTGGTTGTTGGAGGCCAATCATCCCAGCCCCAGGACATTGCTGCAGGAGTTCCTCAGGGCAGTGTCCTAGGCCCAACCATCTCCAGCTGCTTCATCAATGACCTTCCCTCCATCATAAGGTCAGAAATGGGGATGGTCGCTGATGATTGCACAGAGTTCACTTCCATTTGCAACCCCTCAGATAATGAAGCCGTCCGTAACCGCATGCACCAAGACCTGGACAACATTCAGGCTTGGGCTCATAAGTGGCAAGTAACATTCACGCTAGACAAGTGCCAGGCAATGACCATCTCCAACAAGAGAGTCTAACCACCTCCCCTTGACATTCAACAGCATTAACATCGCCGAATCCCCCACCATCAATATCCTGGGGGTCACCGTTGACCAGAAACTTAACTGGACCAGCCATATAAATACTGTGGCTACAAGAGCAGGTCAGAGGCTGGGTATTCTGAGGCGAGTGACTCACCTCCTGACTCCCCAAAGCCTTTCCACCAAGGCACAAGTCAGGAGTGTGATGGAATACTCTCCACTTGCCTGGATGAGTGCAGCTCCAGCAACACTCAAGAAGCTTGACACCATCCAGGACAAAGCATCCCGCTTGATTGGCACCCCACCCAGCACCCTAAACATTCACTCCCTTCACCACCGGCGCACTGTGTCTGCAGTGTGTACCATCCACAGGATGCACTGCAGCAACCCACCAAGGCTTCTTCGACAGCACCTCCAAAACCCGCGACCTCTACCACCTGGAAGGACAAGGGCAGCAGGCACATGGGAACAACATCACCTGCACGTTCCCCTCCAAGTCACACACCATCCCGACTTGAAAATATATCGCCATTCCTTCATCGTCGCTAGGTCAAAATCCTGGAACTCCCTTCCTAACAGCACTGTGGGAGAACCTTCACCACACAGACTGCAGCGGTTCAAGAAGGCAGCTCACCACCACCTTCTCAAGGGCAATTAGGGATGGGCAATAAATGCTGGCCTCGCCAGCGATGCCCACATCCCATGAACAAATTTAAAAAATCTAAGTAGAGAAAAACAATTTCCACAGAGGTTAGGAGAATTGTTGGAATGACCTACCAGAAACCATGGTGAAAACAAAATCTATGATAACTTTTAAAAGGGAAGTGAAGAAAAATTTGCAGAAGTAACAATTTTAAAGCGTACGGTGAAAGTGCAGAGGAATTGGACTAAGTTAAAAACTCAGAGTTGGCAGAGGCAGCATGGGCAGAATATTCTCTTTATGTGCTGTAAAATTCTGCGACTTCTCTTTAAAAATGGACCAACACAGCATTGTGTGACATTTGAGATATAAAATCTTTTCATTCTATGAGCAAGTGCCTCTGGATTCAGGTCTTAAAACAAAGAATAGAACGCTGTTCACTGTTGCCAGCTATTGATCCTGATTTCACACATGCAGATCATTTTTGACACATGGTACATGAATACTGTATCTGGTGGAATTACTAGCCAGGCCATTCCTATTTGTATACGTTTGCGGATATCATACTATAGCTGTTGTGTTGGTACAAGTCATTGCAACAGAAAAAGAAATGGCATTCCACAACAACCAACCATTATGTGACAGGAGAATCACCTCAACTTTATAAATGTCCAAAGAATGGTGTTTAACATATTAAAATACAAATGAAATTGGTGCATGTTATAGATACAAGATTCTCCCATATATGAAGTTAAAAACCTCACATTTTAGTGATGAAAGAAACCCATATACATTACATAGAATTACATAGGGTCTGCAACACAGAAACACACCATTCTGCCCAACTGGTCTATGCCAATGTTTATGCTCTACAAGAGCCTCCCGTCACTCTAATTATCTCTTCCCACCTTGCCCCATATCCCTCTATTCCCTCCTCCTTCATTTATGCATCAAGCCTCTCCTTAAATGTGTCAACGCTATTTGCTTCAACCACTCCATGTGACAACAAGTTCCCCATTCTCACCACTCTCTGTGCAAAGAAATTCCACCTGAATTCCTTTTAATCTGTTAATGGCTGTCTTGTATTTATTCCACCTTGTTCTGGACTCACTCACAAGTGGAACTAGTTTCTTCACATCCACCCCATCAAACCGCTTCATAATTTTGAAGACCTCTATCAGGTCTCCTTTTTGTTTATTTTCCAGAAAAAAGAGCCCCAGCCTGCTCAATCTTTCCAGATAGTTGCATCCTCTCAATTCTGGTAAATCTTTTCTACACTTCCTCCAGCACTTCAATATCCTTTTTGTAGTATGGAGACTAGAACAGCGCACAGTACTCAAAGTGTGGTTCAACCAAGGTTCTATATAAATTTAACATCACGTCCCTGCTTTTGTATTCTAGTCCTCTGGAAATGAAAGCCAGTACTTTGTATGCACTCTTCATGGCCTTATCAACTTGCGTTGCTACTTTTAGCGATTTATTTATCTGTATACCCAGATCTCTACCTCATTTAGTTTCTTACCTTCCAAGGAATAAGTGGCCTCCTTATTCATCCTACCAAAATAAACTACCTCACACTTCGCTATATTGAATTTTAATTGCCATTTATCCACACACTCTGCAGCCTGTTTATGCCTTCTGTATTTTAGTGCAGTCCTACACATTATTAACTATACCCCCAGATTTGGTATCATCTGCAAATTTCAACACCATGCCTACAATTCCTGAGTCCAAATCATTTATGTAAATGGTAAACAGTGGTCCTAGCATGGATCCCTACGAGACACCACTTCCCACTTTCTGCCAGTATGAGAAACTTCCCTGAACTCGTACCCTTTGTTTTCTGTTTTATAACCATGTTTCAATCCATTCTGCTACCCGTCCTTTGTGGCACCTTATTGAAAGTCTTATGGATGTCCATGTATACAACTTCCACTGCATTGCTCTTATCTATTCTTTCTGTTACTTCTTCAAAGAATGCAATAAGGTTGGTTAACATGAGCTTCCTTTTAGAAAGCCATGCTATTTTTTTAAATTATATTCTCCATTTCCAGATGTCTTGTCAGCTCATCTTTAAGCAAAGATCGAGTATCTTTCCGACCAATGACGTTAAGATAGCTGTTTATAGATCCATTCATGGGGATGCTTCAGTCGCTACATCCGAATTCAAGTTCCGGTGTCTCAGCCTGTGATCTGCACTCCAGTATCATAGTTGGTTCAGCACAGGAGGCAGCCATTCGGCCCACTGTGCCTGTGCCGGACTTTGAAAGAGCTATCCAATTAGTCCCATTCCCCTGCTCTTTCTCCATAGCCCTGTAAATGTTATCCCTTCAAGTATATTTCTAATTCCCTTTTGAAAGTTACTATTGAATCTGCTTCCACTACCCTCTCAGGCAGTGCATTCCAGATCATTACAACTCGCTGCTTAAAAAAATATTTCCTCATGTCGCCTCTGGCTATTTTGCCAATCACCTTAAATCTGTGTCCTCTGGTTACGAACCTTTCTGCCACTGGAAACAGTTTCTCCTTATTTACTCTATCAAAATCCTTCATAATTTTGAACACTTCTATCAAATCTCCCCTTAACCTTCTCTGATCTAAGGAGAACAACCCCAGCTTCTCCACATAACTGAAGTCCCTCATCCCTGGTACCATTCTAGTGAATCTCTTCTGCACCCTCTCTAAGGCCTTGATAGCTTTCCTAAAGTGCGGTGCCCAGAATTGAACAAAATACTCCAGCTGAGGCCTAATCAGTGTTTTATGAAGGTTTAGCAGAACTTCCTTGCTTTTGTACTCTATGCCTCTAATAATAAAGATGTGGAGATGCGCGGTGATGGACTGGGGTTGACAATTGTAAACAATTTTACAACACCAAGTTATAGTCCAACAATTTTATTTGAAATTCACAAGCTTTCGGAGGCTTCCTCCTTCCTCAGGTGAATGTTGTGGAAATGAAATCCTCGAACCCTTCGCATTTATAAATCACAGAACAATGCCTGGTGATTACCAGGCATTGTTCTGTGATTTATAAATGCGAAGGGTTCGAGGATTTCATTTCCACAACATTCACCTGAGGAAGGAGGAAGCCTCCGAAAGCTTGTGAATTTCAAATAAAATTGTTGGACGATAACTTGGTGTTGTAAAATTGTTTCTAATAATAAAGCACAGGATCCCATATACTTTTAACAGCCTTCTCACCGTGTCCTGCCACCTTCACAGATTTGTGTACATGCATCCCCAGGTGTCTCTGTTCCTGCACCCCCTTTAAAATTGTACCATTTAGTTTATATTGCCTCTCCTCATTCTTCCAACCAAAATGTATCACTTCACACTTTTCTGCATTAAATTTCATCTGCCATGTGTCTGCCCATTTCACCAGTCAGTCTATGTCCTCCTGAAGTCTGTTACTATCCTCCACATTTTTTACTACATTTCTGAGTTTCATGTCAACTGCAAACTTTGAAATTATACTATCTAAACCAGAGTCCAGGTCATCAATATATATCAAAAAGAGCAGTGGTCCTAATACTGACCGCCACCCCCCACCCCGGGGGAACACCACAGTATACTTCCCTCCAGTCTGAAAAACAACCATTCACCACTACTCTTTGCTTTCTGTCCCTTAGCCAATTTTGTATTCACGCTACCACTGTTCCTTTAATCCCACGGGCTTTAATTTTGCAAGTCCATTATGTGGTACTTTCATCAAATGCCTTTTGAAAGTCCACACACATCAACCACACTACCCTCATCAATCCTCTCCATTAATTAAATAGCAGAACTCAAGTTAGTAAAACACGATTTTTCTTTAACAAACTCATGCTGACTTTCATTTATTAGCCCACACTTTTCCAAGTGCCAATTAATTTTGTCCCATATTAATGAACGTAAAAGTTTCCCCATCAATTGCCAGGTTTATCCCTCTCCCCTTTTTTGAACAGGGGTGTAACATTTGCAATCCTCCAGTCATCCAGCACCATCCCCATATCTAAGGATATGTTGTGCAATCAGCCCATCCTAAGTGAGACACTTTGGAAATATCTCAAATACCCTCAAAATTATATATGGATAAATAGCTGAGATTTAGTCACAGCTCACACCATCAAAAAACATCACGGTAAGCCATGATAAGTTATAATTAACTTACCTCGTCAAGACTTTTGAACAGAACGATATCCTTACAGGCTTCCTGTAATCTAGCTCTCTGATCATCTGTCTTTGGGTGAACAACCTGCAATAGAAGGAGCAATACTTTTAGGAAAGTAATGAAATGCAAATAAGGGTGCATAAATAAAAAAGGGGAAAAAAAAGGATGGAACTTGCATTTCTACAGCACCATACATCCTCAGGATGTCCCAAAGCACTTTACAACTAACAGATTACTTTACCCTATAACTTTAGCTTTAACTTCCAAATAAAGCAGAAAACCTGAAGTGTAAATCCGGATTTAGGGCTCCAACTTCTGGATCAAAGCAGTAGATACACACCAAGTTAGGTGAAAATACATAATGTAGCACAGATGCAAAAAACAGTTAAGTGGTATGAATCAGCACAGTATCTAGTTTTTCATTTATTTAGATATACAAGATGAGGTTTTCAAAGGGCAGACAACTTACAAAAAAAAGCATAGCAGTAGAGGTGAAACACAACAGTAAAAGATTCATTAGTAGTAAGAGGGCAGAAAAGAGATGAAAACCCTAAAAGATACAAACAGGCCCGAATTGGGGGATGGGGAGGGGGATGTAAACATAAAATAGTAAGTATTCTGATTACTTCCTCCAAGTATTGGCTAAGGAAGACGTGACAACATGTGGAACCAAGGCAGGTAGATGGAGTTAAGATACAGATCATGATCTAATTGAATGGCAGAACAGACTCGAGGGGCTGAATGACCTACTCCTGTTCCTATGTTCCTATGCCCTTTCGCAGAGATAACCCAAGTATATTCAATGACTGATATAAATGAGATGGAAGTCCTACAGATGCTAAAACAAATAAATCGCAAGGGTTAAATGGTATTTATCCCAGAGTGCTAACAGAGACTAGGAAGGAGATTTATGAGGTACTGACATTATTACGATGGAGCTTCTAGACACCGAAGAGGTGCCCTTATTCAAAAAGGAAACCAAACAGACTTAGGTAATCAAAGACCCAATAGTCTTACTTCCAGTTTGTGTAAAATAATGGAACTGATTCTCAGGAGTAACCTCAATACTACTACTACAACTACAACAGTGGAATTGGAGGAGACAGCTCAAAAATTGTAAAATGAGTTCAACAAAATATGCAAGTGGGCAGAGCAATGGCTTGTCATGTGTAAATAGTGCACAGAGAAAGAAAAAAAAGTGACACACATACTCCATGAATGGTGTTGAAATAACTACAAGTGATGCCAAGAGAGACCTAGAAATCTTCATAATCTCAACACTCAACATGTCCAAACAAAGTACAGCAGCAGTAACAAAGCTAAAAGAAAACAGCAGCATACAAGTCAGATAAAATTGGGTCCAAACTGTATAGGGCTCTGGTCAGACCACATCGAGTACTACCATCTCCAGTCCTGGTCGCAGAGAAGCAAGGGAGACATTCAAGTGCTAGAGACATTGCAGAGAAGTGCCACAAGACTGATGCCTAGTGTCAAAATTCTGTGAGGAAAGACTGGAGAAACTTGAGACTTTTCAGCCTAGAAAGAAGGGGCTCGAATTTAGCAGGCCTGCAGGTTCCCAGCGGGTGGTCCTCCGGGAGCGTGGTCAACACGCTCGGCGAAATTAGTGGGTTGCCCACGCGATCGTAGCAGGCAACCCACTAATAGGAATCAATTACCTGCTCCTCCGGGGTCCACGGCGCTGGCCTGCGCGTCGGTCGGGCTGCGCATGCGCAGTACGATCTGTCAGCTGGAGGCTCTCTAGTTAAAGGGGCAGTCCTCCACTGACAGATGCTGCAACCAATGGGACAAATTGCAGCATGGAGCAGCCCAGGGGAAAGGCTGCTCCCAGTTTAATGATGCCTCACCCCAGCTATCATCAGATGGGGTGAGGAGGAGGGGGAGGACACAGATCTTCCCCCCGGCGGGCGGGAGGAAGCGGTCTGCCTCTGCCACCAAGAAGGCCTGGCTCAAGGTGGCAGAGGGGGTCACCTGCGCCACCAACATATCGCCCACCTGCATACAGTGCAGGAGGCGCTGCAATGACCGCAGTAGGTCAGCCGCAGTGAGAACACGAAGTCTTTCCCCTACACTCCATCTGCCACAACACTGCCCCCACCCCACATCTCCTTCGGCACCGCCAACACTATTCTGTCACATCACCCTTCATACCCACTCACACCCCTTCCTCATCTTACCTCCACCGACTCACCTCGCCAGTACTCATCCTGCCACTAACACGCAACCCAATCCTCATACAATCTCATTGCTCCATCCCATACTCACCCTCTCGTGCATCTCCCTCACGGCCAGCCTCACTCAACCTGCCACCACCTGTGCTGCAGCCACAGGGCATGCATCACATATGTGCAGTAGGCAGCGTAAGGCAAACGTCTCGTCAGCATGAAGGGGGTGCACAAGGGTGTCTGAGGGTTTGTCATGGGTGTTACCCATATTGAATTTCAGAGCAACAAACAGCACACATTATATTGACACCACCACTGCCATGTCTCCGCGAATCCTGTCCGTTGTGTCCAATAATGCCCGCTCCTGGGTATCACTATGAGGACCCACCACTGATGCCACCCATCGTGTTACTGCAGAGTAGGTGCAGGTGTATTTGCAGGGCTCGTCCGCGCATACGACTGAGAGACATCGGCGGTGTAGCCGGCTGCACCCTGGAAGGATGCGGAGGAGAAGGTGTGGAGGGCAGTGGTGACTTTGCCAGCGACAGGTAAGCAGTTGGTGCTGGGGCCAGCCAGGAGCAGCTCGGCATGAAAGAGGCTGCAGATCTCCACGACTACATGTCGAGCGAATCTGCGCCTCCCTGTGCACTGCTGCTCGGAGAGGTCCGGGGAGCTGCGCCTCGGTCTGTGGACCCTGTGGCGAGGGTAGTGCCCTCTGCGACGCATCTCTCTCTGTGGTCGCCCTCCCTCCTGCTGTGCAGGTGGGCGTGCAACAACACCGTGTTGGGGGGATCCACGTCTCTGCGGCGGACGGCGTGGACTGCGAGGCTGCTGGTGCTGGTCATGCTCTTCGTCCTCCGAGGGTCTCCACACACCACCCAACTGGCAGGTGTTGGTCTGAGGGGTTGTGCAGGGTAGGTGTGTGGTTCCTCGGACTGGGGCTGCGGTTTCGTGTCGGTCTGTCCTCTGGCTTGGCGGGGGGTGGTGGAGGGCAGGGGTTGCCCTATGTGACGCGGTGGCCTCCTGCGTGGGTGAGGGCTCTCCCCCGTGGAGCGCACCTTGGCACCTGCCACAGGCTGCTGGCTGCAACACGCCTGGTTGGAGGGAGACTGTTTCCCCCAGTGTGGGAAACTCACTGCCTTGAACCTAAAATCCCACACTTCCTCTTTTGACAGCTGTTTCAGCTCATTAACTGACCACAACGAGCAAGGTAAGTACTCTCAAGTGGAACCCCGCTGGCTTTAATTGCCTGCGGGATTCCCACCAGCGGGGCTTGCGCGCGCAGCCCCGCACGTCAGTGCGGTACCCGGAAGTGGCCGGGATTTCGTCGCGATCCAGTCACGTGACCGGATATCGGGATTTTCGGGGCCACCCCGCTGGGAACCCGCCGGAAACACGATCCTAAAATCGAGCCCAAGGTGTCCGACAGGAGATCTTAAAAGGTATTGTAGATAGTTAAGAGAATGGAACAATAAATCCAGAATATTATTTGAGAGAGTAGGATAAAGAGATATGGATTCAAACTATTATAAGTTAAATTCAAGACTGATGTCTGAAAATTCTTCACACAAAGTGATCAATGCAGGGTATAGACTATTCTGTGATCTTGTGAACTGCCCTTTACAAACGTCTTTTTAAAAAACATCTAATTGAAGATGCTGAGTGAAATTAAGAATTTTCACGGCTTGCATGAATTAATAACTCACTCTTCCAGTTGAGTATGAAGCCTATTGCCATGGTAGAATAGCCTTATCTACCAATGATGTTCCATTGATTTTATCTCACTAGAGAGTACTGAAAAAGGATCACAGTGCTGTATCCATAACTGTCAATATCTGACAGCCAAATGGGGTGGGGAGAGACACCAAATTTTCTTCCTCCCACTAATTTGTTTCTCTTCTCAGTTTCCTCTCCCCTGTTGCATATAATCTTTGCCTGACAGGATGGACTGAGACCCAATTCCTGTTGTCCATCTATGCAACTCCATAGATAGCTGGTAGGAGGTGCATGCGACGAATCCAATACAACGTTACAATAGTGACTACACTTCATAAAGTACTTCATTGGCTGTAAAGCACTTTGGGACACCCTGAAGTTATGAAAGGTACTACATAGATGCAAGTCTCTCTTTCTTAGCTGTCAATCTCCATTTCCCCCCTCCCCAATTGAGATAAAGAGCTCACCAGGTGAGGAATCTCAGTTTTACAAACTTCTACTCCTTAATGGAATATTTGTGAATTGCCTTAGTGAGATTGTGGCTACTAATAAACTTAGTTATAATGGACTAAAGAAAATCTTTGCTTCATGTGGCAAGGCAAAGAATAGCATATAACTGCGTGGCAACACACATGTGCAAACCCACATCTGACTGCCCAATGAGCTTGTTTTCTTACCAAAGCAAGCTTGAAATATAGTTTTTTGTGCATTTCCTTCAGATTTTTGAGATGAACTCTTCCAATCACAACTGATACTTGACCCACTCAATGGGTTCACATCACCTCCAAACGCAAGCAATGTTTACAAAGTTCCTGTGAAAGGAACTATGTGCCAAATATTTACTGTATTTTATGCATTAAAGGACCGTGTGCCTTCAACTCAGTGCTATTGTGAAATAACTCTTCACTCCCTCAGAATATATTGATTCATTTGAAAATAATCCAAGCAAAACCCAAGTCCTCCTGGTTTATCAGCAACCAAAGGTGAAAACAGGTCCCTTTGAACAGGATTTGGAAAAGAACCCCTTTGCCTGATTTGGTTCCTATAGCATGCAGAGGGACGCATTAACTTGATCTAAAATCTAATTGAAACATACAAAATTGTTACAGGGTTCGACAGGGTAGATGCAAGGAGGATGTTTCCCCTGGCTGGAGAGTCTAGAACCAGTGATCACAGAATAAGGGGTAGGCCATTTAGGACTGAGATGAGGAGAAATTTCTTCACTCAGAGGATGGTGAATCTTTGGAATTTTCTACCTCAGAGGGCTGTGGAGGCTCAGTCATTGAGTACATTCAAAACAGAGATCGATAGATTTCTAGATATTGAAGGCATCAAGGGATATGGGGATGGTGCAGGAAAATGGCGTTGAGGCAGAAGATCAGCCATGATCTTGTTGAATGGTGGGGCAGGCTCGAGGGGCCGGATGGCCTACTCCTGCTCCTAATTTTTATGTTCTTAAAACTATATAATTGGAGGTCAGAACACTCACACAGAATCCAGTACAATATTAAACATACATTTAGAGGCATACCTTTCATTTCTCTGCAATAGTAAAATGTAATTGTTAAAAATGTGCTTTCAGCACAGATAGAATGCTGCCTTAATATTTTTCTACAAGCCTACACTTGGAACTATTTACCAACTGTGGTTTTCAACTCTGAACATATTTTTTCACTTCTGTATCACTTTCTGATTCTTGAGATTCATTCTGATACAGTTGAATATTTAAAAGAAAATCAAACCTCCTTCACTTATCAACCAAATTTCAAATATATAAGGAAGAGAGGCAATAGGCAATGTCAGTATAAAAAACCACAAGAATAACTTTCTATCTGCGTTGCTAGTAAATGGGAGTAAAGTTTCCCCCGTACATGCTATTGCGAAGAAAACACTGCAATGCATTACTGAAGCAATGCTGCAATTGTGATTGCAGTGGAAGCATTGCAGAGATTGCTGCATATAATAGAGGTATTTTCAGCTCCAATTAAAATGAATCGTAACACCATTCAAGATAGAATATGGAATATGTACATGCAACAGATTAAATAGCTCTTCATTAAAGTCTTGCCTTAGTGAATCAAGTTAAATATTGCAAAGTTTAAGTACTATCTTATTATCCCGTTGACCCACTGAGATTCAGTCAGAGAGGAACAGAAAGGAGATAGGGCAGCAGGACGAAAGACAGGGCGGCAGGACGAAAGACAGGGCGGCAGGACGAAAGACAGGGCGGCAGGACGAAAGACAGGGCGGCAGGACGAAAGACAGGGCGGCAGGACGAAAGACAGGGCGGCAGGACGAAAGACAGGGCGGCAGGACGAAAGACAGGGCGGCAGGACGAAAGACAGGGCGGCAGGACGAAAGACAGGGCGGCAGGACGAAAGACAGGGCGGCAGAAAGCAGAAAGAGAAAAAGAGAAAAAAGGAGAAAAAAAGAAAATAGAAGAAAACAAGAAATTTGGTCAGGGCATCAGATGACCTTCCTGCTCTGATTCGATTAGTGCCATGGGATATTTTACGTCCATCTGAAGAGACAAGCTGGGCCTCGGTTTAATGTCCCATCCGAAATACAGCACCCTCTGGCAATGTAGCACTCCATCAGTATTACATTGAAATGTCAGCCAAGGTTATATGCTCAAGTCAAGAAGTGGTGCTTGAATCATAACTTTTCTACTAAAGGTTCTTTTACAGTGGTACTTCAGTTGCGTGAGAGTAATGGCTAATCCATGCCTGTGCTCTGCTCTCCCCTCTATATTATCCTTTGTTTCTGCTTTCCTGTAGGCCTGTTGGAGCCTGATTTGGAAAATGAAGATCAAACCTTCTGCAAATGCACAGAACAGTAGCTCCATATTATCAACATCAGTTTCTGGAAGGCCTACAGGAAAACAGAGACGTTTTCTCAATTTAAAAAAAATCTCCGTTCAAAAAAAATTAGAGGACAAGCTCGGACATTGTCTTTCTGATAGCAAAGTGCATAATGTGCCCTATGATGGTGCAATTTTATGCCACAATGCAAGCAAGATGGTATGCGTTTAGTGGTCCAAATGGGAGGATCTAGTTCTAGCTGCTGATCAGGAAATCCATGAAAAAAAATTGGTCTCCACTGCCATCAACCACGTGGAAAGTGGTAAATTTATATTTGTCAATGATACTGAACGTACGAGACCCATACACCAGTTGTCAACAGCACTAGAATAGTTAAAACTTCAGTGCAAATTTGTACCAAGACTGCTTATTTCAAACAAGTGTTATAGATTTTGTTAATAAATGGAGATTAAGAATATACTCTCTTATATTAGGTCATACAGTCAGTAGAATGCTGTTATTTCACTTTTGAGAGATTGGTTTGGATGTAGACAGATGGAATAAAAGCCACCTTTCTTCGACAGCCATAAGGTTCCTAAGTGAAATGGAGTTCAGGCCAGTTTCAATTTTGTTTCCTGGTGGATGCATTGCCTCAGCACATTGCTACTCATAACATGGCACTAAACTGGCAGTCTCATTCAAAGCACACAAGGTGATATGCACTGCGATAGTCTGTGTTCCTTTTACCTTTAATTGAATATTGAGGACACAGAATTCTATGAGGCCCGGTCACTGAGCACTCCAGCCTATTGTGCAGAACTTTGTTACTATACCACCAAGTTTTGTGTAGTTTGCAATAAAGCATACCAAACCTTGACTTATACGAGTTCACAAAAATACTTGTCGAAAACAAGAGAGAATTCTAGGGGAAACCATTTTTCTAAGAACTGGTGGACTCTACCCCCCAATTGCCTCACCATCATTCTTGTAGATATCAGCTGGTTTCCAATGCTTCCGGGTATATGTTACTCAGATCTGGCTCCTCATCTACAGCCAACATTTTGAGTGCCTTCAAAATAATCTCGGATGATCTAGTGAGATGGACAAAACTTTCTATTTCTTTGCTGGGCAGTGTCAATATTTTGAAAAGGACTTCCACAACTGCTTTTGAAATCCACTAATCGGAGATTAATTCTAAATCATGTCTTATTAACCAATTTATATTGAATGGTGGTCAAATTCCATTGAGGCATCTGACTAGAAGTATTTTTGACCTGACTACAGAAGCCACTCCAGAGGAAGGCAATACATTATGGAATGTGGAGGAGAGTTAAGAAGGCTGATTTCCAATTAGTTATCTGTAAGGTGCTGAGAACAGGACCCTGATGAAAAAGCAATGGCATGAGTAATGGTAACACTAGATATTGACAGGATCTATTCTACTGGTCCCTGACCTCCTAGCTGATACCGAAAATTCTCTGTGCACAACTTGTACTCAAAAGCAGCAGCTCGACAGCTGTAGGGACTGGCACAGGAGACATCAAAATGGCAACACATTGAACTGAAGCCATATCAAATTAGCATGGGCACAAGTGATCAGGTGATAGTATTCCAAAGAAGAAGGACAACTGCATTGCAGCCTTCAAAATTACAGCTTACTGCTATGGTGACAGACCAGCCAATTTAGAATCCTGCACCAGACATACCATACTCAGGCCAAACTTCATAGACGGTGTGCTGAAGAGCTCCAGATGGGAAGGTTGGCACTCACTCCACATCTGAACCATGCCAATTATCCAGTGGTACTGTGGCCAGATACAGAAGAGGATTAAAGACATACTTGAGCTTGTTATTCAACTGATCACAATGTGTTTGCTTGGCATCCCAATGAAGGTGCCAGTCAACTTACTAATAGGGTAAGTTGTTGGACCTTAGTTTACATGCAGCCTATTAATTAATTGCAATGGTGTCAGGTAGCAGTGCCCATTAGAGCCCTACAGATCAGAAAACGGGACTGTGGAGAGAATTAAGCATTCTTTTCAACAGCAGCGTTAAGAATTTCAGGATGTATGGTTCCCACTTCTGTAATGCATGCAAGCAGGAACCTGACTGAAGCAGAAGTTCTTCCTTTTAGTGGAATGATCAATGGTATAAGGTGAATTCCAGTCAGAATTCAGATAGAGAGTGGTATTATATTGGTACCTTTTCAGCTTGGACACAATATACAGGTTAATTTATTTTTAAGTATTTACTGCACTGATTGCAACCATTATATGGAAAAATATGAATACCTTAAAAAGATTCACTACTGTAGACTGAGAAATTAAATTATGTAGTGACATTGTGATTCTATCCTGAAGCTAAAATAAAAGCCAGAAATGCATGAGTTCAGATGATTGGCCTCTACCCGAAAGGTTAGCAGGTTGACTGATCTGCTATGTATTTCTAACATTTTCTGTTTTTATTTCAGATTTCCATTTATTTTTAAATTTTGTGCCTAAAGCTTTCAGATTTAAACCCACTTCTATTCTGAATGTACACTTTGCCCTCACTGCAAAGTTCAGGTAGATAATGTGATCTCAGTGATATTTATCACTGGTCTCCTTTATTGTGGACTAAATAGTTGGCAAGTTCCATTTTATATTGAAATATATTTGATGGCAATCATTTCATTGCACAATCCCCCTCTCTCTTCCCCTCCAGTAAAGCACCTTTTGTTATGTTAAAGGCACTAAGAAGTATAAGCTGTATTAGAATGCCCAAGCTGCTAGCATAGCTGTACAGTAAACTAGAAGCAGTACTTAAAGGCTTAAGGTTTCTGATTTTTTTTAAATGAGTGAGCACGCCAGGGGAAAAATGTGATTCAAAATCCCATAGATGTCTTAGGTTATCAGACCAAACTTTTGTTAAACTAGTCTAAACTTTAACCTCCTAATGAGATTTTATGTTTTGTATTTTTCTGCGCTTCATGCTGGTTGGACTGGCACTGAAGTCAGAAGTGTCTCTACAAAAGACTTCTTGCCAGTCCTTATGAGTTCCGGGATGAGACTGTAAACAACCCTTTAAATTTAAGTTTATCTGACAATAATCCAAACAGCTCAGTGCTGACCTGACTGTGCAGCAGCACATACATCTTTTGTGTCCAACTCTTCGTAGAAAATCAATTTCACAAGAAGAAGGCAGAAGCTTTCAAAGAAGAGACGGAGAAATAGAGCTGCACAATCATTGCAGGAAGTCTACCCTGCAGAACAGCTAATTGGCATTGGCTCACCAGTGTTTCTACTAATCAATTACATTCCCAATCCCCTTATCCCTAAAGCAACAATAATGATTTAGACTAAGACAATGGGTGGGAGCTAACTGGAAACATTAATCTCTAATGCCCAATTAACATTCAATCAATACTTTAATGAACAAAACACATCCAGAACACACACAAGGTCTCAGATGACACTTTTCCAATACAGATACACGCTTTAGCACTAAATAGAAAATATGAAAGTAAAACAGAAAATACAAAAGTAAAATGAAAGCCCTGCTAGATATTTTCCTGCCAATTCTTGAATTTTTTTTAAAACAAGTTCTTGCACTTTTAGGCTTCCAAAAGCACAATTAAACGATCCATTTAGAAATCTCAAATAGGTCAATAGCTCAATTTCTATAATAAAACCTATATTGTACTTGTAAAAAAAATCATAAACAATCTTACATTAATTAATAGTTTCAAGGTTGCTTCAGTACTGTAACTGCCCGACTCCCCTCCATCAAAAAAAATCAATCACATCAGCCGTACTTAAAGAATAGCTTGACTAGAGTTGTTAATTAACAATCTGCATGCAATTGTTCTGGCTCACTGACAATTACACGCCAGCAATTTTGGTATTTCTGCCAGGACATTTTGAACCTAAGCGTTTGTCAAAATTATGAACACAAAGAATCTTCCTTATCTTAATCGCAACAGTGCTGCATCAGTTTCCTAATCATCAGTGTTTTTAAAAGCAGCAATCCTCTACAGTTTCTGAAGCAGCAAATCAAGATTACATGCAAAGTCACAAGTCTCTGAAAATATTTTTTGGCTGCTAAAAACCGATTCTTGCTTTATTTTTTTTTAAATGGGGGTGTTTGAGCAAGCTTGCTCCTCTTTCATATTTCTTAATTCTTTCTTCATCTACCTGATCCACAGCCTGCAGGCAAGAGAATGAGGACATGGCCGACATCCAGACCACCCCAGTAGCTAGAAGTCAGAAGGCACCAGGGACTGCCCGAGCATGATTCTTCCCTTTGATTTTCACTCCCTATTCTGCAAATGCCACAGTGCAGATTAGGAACAGAGTGGAACAAAAATTGTAATAACGAGGTTAACGTTATTGTGGTTCACAGATTCCATATTTATGAACTGAGGTGTCCCAACTTCCCAACTGAAGATCTTACCCTGGGTTCTGTATCTTCCTCCTCATCATCTGGGTTGAATGCTTCTGCACAAACTGTTAGGGAATGAAAAACAAAATAGGAATCAACAAAAACATAACTTGCAAGCATACACTTCAATTGCAACGGACCCAGGGTTAAAAAAAATCATTAAACTACAATAATAGAGGCAAAATAAATACAAGGGGAAAAAAGTGCAAAATACAAACAAGGCTTCTTCGGTTAATAGTAACAGCACCTAACGTTAAGGTTTATTTCCTTTGTTCAGCTACTCTCGTCCACCCCCTTCCTTCATTTTTACAACAGTGAGGGTTATCATTTAAAACCACCATTAATGGGTCATGCAAATAAATTTCAGAGCTGGTCAAGACCAATGAAAAATTTATTTTAAGTTCCATATGAAGGTAGCAGCAAAAAGGAAAAAAATCTCACAAATATCACTTTCAGTATTTTTGATGTCAAGGATTCAATGTTTTGGGAGTGATTGAGTTACAGCGGGTGATGTAACTTTCAACTTTTAGGGCTGGGGGCTCAAACCTAACCCAGACTGGTAGGATGAAAAATTCCTCTTTATGGGGTTCTAAAATGAAATGAGTTTGTTGACAGTCTCTGTCCAGTTTCCAGTGGACTTGAAACCAAAAACACATTGCCCCATAAGTTCAGCACAAATTCCTCTCAGTTGACAGTCTCACTCAAAGTCGCAAAGATGGATGATGCGGGAATCTGAATAGTGGCCAGGAAAATGCATGTTGTGGGGGGGGAGAGCATGGGGAGATGTTCCATTCCCAAGAAGAATTAAATTAGCCAATTTATTTAAAGTACATATGTTATCACTAAGAGTAGGGCATACTGCTGTCTCATTTACAATGGGATTGGCTACCTGCCCATGGCATGTGGAGCATATCTTCATTCCCAGATGACTAATTCATTGGAGTGCTGCTAGATTATCAACCATAGATTTGCACTTTCCCATTCTGCAGAAAATTAAATAATGAAAATTAGCCATTGTCAATCTTAAGATGTCACTTTGGTTAAATAATATTCCCTACTCCATTGCTTGTAAGACCTCGATTTGAACTATAACCCCATTTCTCTAGCAGCAAAGGCTCCTGCGACAACGTAACATAAAAAATATAAACACAAGAGCTTGCGGCAAAGAGACCGCATGCACATGGGAGAGAGATCGCTGGAGAACGCGCAAGTGAGAGCGAGCGCACACAGATAACGCTCGCAGATGAGAGAGAGAAAATGAAGAGAGTGTTAAACCAAGCGCAAGCTCACAACTGCTTGCAGCATCAAGGTGCCAAAATACTTAGTGAAAGCACGTAAGTTGTTACAACGGCTGGCTTGCAAATAACAGGAGAAAACTTTATGCTGGTCTATAAGCAGCCACAGCACGAGTAGAATAACTTTTATTCTTCACAATTGATTACTGTTAGGATAGGGAATAATAGAAGATAATTTCTATTATGCAAAGAGCTGATCTCTGCTTACGAACATACAAACAAACGCACATACGAATCAAGAGCAGGAGTAGTCCATTCGGCCCCTCGAGCCTGCTCTGCCATTTGATAAAACTATGACTGATTTGATTGCGACCTCAACCCTACTTTCCCATCTACCGACTGGAACCTTTGACTCAGTGGTTAATCAGGAATCCATCTAACTCAGCCTTAAAAATATTCATTGACCCTGCTTTCACCGCTTTCTGGGGAAGGGAGTTCCACAGACTCACGACCCTCTGAGAAAAAATTTCTCCTCATCTCCGTCTGAAATGGGAGACCCCTTATTTTTAAACTATGGCCCCCTAGTTCTAGTCTCTCCCACAAGGGGAAACATCCTCTCAGCATCTACCCCTTCTTGTCCCCTCAGGATCTTATATGTTTCAATAAGATCACCTCTCATTCTTCTGAACTCCAGTGTATACAAGCACAACTTGTCCAACCTTTCCTCATAAGATAACCCCCTCTTCCCAAGAATCAGTGAGTGAACCTTCTCTGAACCGCCTCCAAAGCAATGATGTCCTTTCTTAAATAAGGAGACCAAAACTGCACGCAGTATTCTAGATGTATTCACCAATGCCCTGTACAACTGTAGCAAAACATCTCTACTTTTATATTCCATTCCCCTTGCAATAAATGACATTCCATTTGCCTTCCTAATCACTTGCTGTACCGGCATACTAACTTATTGTGATTCATGTACTAGGACACCCAGATCCCTCTGTACCTCAGAGTTCTGCAATCTCTCTCTATTTAAATAATATACTGCTTTTCTATTCCTCCTGCAAAAGTGGACAAGTTCACATTTTCCTACATTATAGTCCATCTGCTAAATTTTTGCCCACTTAACCTATCTATATCCCTTTGCAGTCTCCTTTTGTCCTCTTCACAATTTACTTTCCTACCTACCTATGTGTCATCAGCATACATTCGGTCCCTTCATCCAAGTCATTGATACAGATTGTAAATAGTTGAGGCCCATGCACTAATCCCTGTGGCACTCCACTCTTTACATCTTGCCAATCTGAAAATGACCCATTTATGCCTATTCTCGGTTTCCTGTTAGCTAACCAATCCTTTATCCATGCTAATATGTTACCTCCTACACCATGAGCTCTTATTTTGTGTAGTAGCCTTTGATGAGGCACCTTGTCAAATGCCTTCTGGAAATCCAAGTACACCACATCCACAGGACCCCCTTTATCCACGTTGCTTGTTACTTCCTCAAAGAACTCTAATAAATTAGTCAAACACGATTTCCCTTTCACAAAGCCGTGTTGACTCTGCCTGATTGCACTGAGATTTTCCAAGTGCCCTACTATTACCTCCTTAATAACAGATTCCAGCATTTTCCCTATGACAGATGTTAAGCTAACTGGCCTGTTGTTTCCTGCTTTCTGTCTCCCTCCTTTCTTGAATGGAGGAGTTACATTTTCCAATCTGATGGGACCCTTCCAGAATCTAGGGAATTTTGGAAAATTAATACCAATGCATCTACAATCTCTGCAGCCACTTCTTTTAAGACCCTAGGATGAAGTTCGTCATGGCCTGGGGACTTGTCAGCTTTTAGTTCTAATATTTTTTTCAAAACTCTTTCCCTGGTGATTGTAAATGTTTTAAGTTCCTCCCTCCCTTTCACCTCTTGATTCATAATTATTTCTGGCATGTTACTTGTATCCTCTACAGTGAAGACGGATGCAAAATATCTGTTCAGTTCATCCACCATTTCCTTATTCTCCATCATTAATTCCCCAGACTCATTCTCTAGAGGACCAATGCTCACTTTACTTACTCTTTTCCTTTTTTAAATACCTGTAGAAACTCTTACTATCTGTTTTTATATTTCTAGCTAGCTTTCTCTCGTACTCTAATTTCTCCTTCCTTATTATTATTTTAGTCATTCTTCGCTGTTTTTTATATTCTGACCAATATTCTGACCTGCCACTAATCTTCACAGAATTGTATGCTTTTTCTTTCAATTTGATACTATCTTTAACCTCCTTAGTTAGCCACGGATATTATGTCCTTCCCCTAGAGTCTTTCTTTCTCACTAGAATGTATCTTTGCTGAGTGTTATGAAATATCTCATTAAATGTCTGCCACTGCATCCCGACTGGCATATCCCCTCATCTAAGTTCCCAGTTCACTTTAGCCAGCTCTGTCTTCATGCCCTCATAAATGCCCTTATTTAAGTTTAAAGCACTCGTCTTAGGCTTACTCTTCTCTCCCTCAAACTGAATGCGAAATTCAATCATATTGTGATCACTGCTACCTAGAGGCTCCTTTACAATGAGGCCATTAATTAATCCTGTCTCATTACACATTACCAGATCTACAATAGCCTGCTCTCTGGTTGGCTCTAGAACGTGCTGCTCTAAGAAACTGTCCCGAAAGCACTCGATGAACTCATCTTCCATGCTACCTTTGCTAATCAGATTCTTCCAATCTATATGCAGATTAAAATCACCCATGATTATCACTGTTCCTTTCTCACAAGCCCCCATTATTTCTTCCTGTATACCCTGTCCTACAGTGTGGTTACTGTTAGGGGACCTATAAACTACTCCCACAAGTGACTTCTTGCCTTTACTATTTCTTATCTCTACCCAAACTGATTCTACATCTTGGTCTTTAGAACTAAGGTCATTTCTCTCTATTATACTCAAGTCATCCATTATTAACAGTGCTACCCTCCACCTTTTTCTAGCTTCCTGTCCTTCCGAAATGTCAAGTACCCTTGAATATTCAGGTTCTAGCCTTTGTCATCTTATAGCCATGTCTCTGAAATGGCTACAAGATCGTACATATTTATTTCTATTTGAGCTGTCAATTCATCCATTTTGTTACGAATGCTACGCGCACTCAGATACAAAGCCTTTAGTTCTGTATTTTTACTATTTTTGCAACCTCTGGTCTTATCTGCTGGCGCACTCTTAAGTTTGCATGCTCTATCCCTTCCTGCCACTCTCTGATTATCATTTCCCATATTGCTACCTTGCTCTCTTGCCTTGTCTTCTTTCTTTAATTTATCACATCTTCCCTTATTTGATCCCTCGCCCCCATTATTTAGTTTAAAGCCTTCTCTACTGCCCTAGTAATACGATTCGCCAGAACACTGGCCCCAGCACGGTTCAGATGAAGGCCGTCCCAATGGTACAGCTTAATGAGGTGCTTAATTCAGATTTTGTTCCCACAGAAAACAGTTGTTTGTTTTTCTGAGTTCTCCTACTTCTTTCCAGGTTAAAGCTAAAGCACTGTGTGGTAAATAAAGCAATACCTTTAACTGGAGGAAACACGAGGTGGCAGATAAATCTTCATTGTCATCATAGCCTTTAGTAAACTTTGGTAAAACTTTAGTAAAAACGGCAGGTACTAAGTGTCTTACCCCAAGCAAAAACAAGATATGGTGGGCCTGCCAGAAACTGTGCAGTTCACTAAACCTCATACTGAAACTGAGCTAACAAATGGTTTTGAAAGAAAATTAGAATCATATAGGGACATCAGCTGGTTCAGAATCAAATTTAAAATCTAAGCAGCAATTACACGATGAACAAATGCCTCAACCTTTTAGGTACTTTTCTTGAATCTGGATAGTGTACAGCGACGGACATTCACTTTATGCCAAGTAATAAGCCTACACAGCTGCTATATACCGAGATAATTGGAATGTCACATCATAGCAGATTACAGCTGTGTTCTCATCGCCAGAATAACATCTTCGATTTGTCAACGTGTGAAGCTTCAAGTTTGAGGCTTTTCTAGGTACCAACAGTAATTCCAACAGGCAAGTTACAAACCTCTGGTCAAGCTAGTTATCTGAAAAGCCATGCTATCAACTAAGAGTGGTACCGGTTGCTCCACCAATCTGGTCTGCCAGCTGTAATATGATAGGGTTAATTGATGCTTAAGACTAGAATGTCAGAGAAGCAGGATTTTCTTGGCCAGTGGTCACTGTGGTTTCTTCCGCCTGAATCTTGTAAATTGCTATGGTTATCAGAAAACTGAAAGAAAGTAGAGAGGAACCTCTTGTAGCAGAAAATCAACAGGTTATCTCAAGGCACAGACTAGCTGATTCAACTCCTGTTCCAGAACCTAAGTAACTAATTGTTTATGTACATTGCTCTGACTCTGTTATTGGATAACTCCACTTGTCAAAGATGACTAAAAGAAAGATAGATTTGCATTTCTGTAGCGTCTTTCATGACCTCAGGATGTCCCATAGCGTTTTACAGCCAATAAAGTACTTTTGAAGTGTACTCACTGTTGTAATGTAGGAAACTATGATCATCTTAAGATGGAGAAACTATTTATTAAATTGGATAATCCATTCCTTCCATCCAATGCGTCTTCTATATCCTAGGACCAATTTTTCTTCTATTCTCCTTCTCAGTTCCACCTGGGCATGAACTCCTAGGAGCAAGAACTTTGCAGCATTCAAATATAGGGTGGAGGATTAATTTACACACAATGGAACATGTAGGCTCTTCACATTAATTCACTGGACCCACCAGGAGTCACTGCATACTGTTCAAGGGCAAGAATTCAAGAGCCAATTTTCCTCTCCCTAACTCAAGGGTGCTGAGGTCAATTGTAGCACTTGGATTATCTCAGCCCACCCAGTAATCAAATCTGGATCTTCCTTGGTCCGCTTGGCTCAGCAGTCCCCTGATAAACTCACTGAGTCATCAAGGGACCCTCAAACAGCTTGCTTATTAACAGCAGCCCCAGAAAACTATTCATGGGCTCTCTATACCTTGATTTTCCAATCAGCTACAGTTTTGAATGGCATCCCATCATGGATTGTTGTGGTGTATGAAATGCAATGGCCCTCACAAGTAGCCTTTCTCTCCTTCCAACATTCAAAGTACAGCACAAGAAGTACAAGCCCAAGTCTACAATGGCATAACTACACATGGAGACATTCAAAGTAATTACTGAAAGGCAAGGTTTTCTCCAAATAAAATTCAAGAAGGAACAGAAATTTAAAATATATTAACCACACATTAAAATAAAATGCCAGCAAGGAATATAAAAAATGGCTATTCAATTACATTTTCAATTCAATTTTAGGTTTCTGCATTTCTTTGTTACATCACAACAAAAATGTTTTAAGATTCAATTTAAATGTAAATATTCCTTTTTAAAAATATGTTTCTGTTATTATTTGTGTCAAGGCGACAGGCCCTGAATTGATTTCACTTTCAATAGCCTGTATTAACATCAGTTCAGACAGATGTAGACTAAAATTCCCTCGGTTCTACCCCAGAAAAATGCTCTAAGTGCCCTCTGCTGCACCCATGTGACACTTGCATTTTCCACACCAGCTATCTTTATGGCCTTTGAGCATTTGTACTAATTACACCAATTTTGTGCTGTGGACTTGTGACCAATAGGAATGACAGGCACCAAACTTCTTTCTCTCTGCCTTTTTAAATGTACGATGCAAAAATAAGATTTTAATTCAATTAATCTGTTTGCTTGTCCTGCACGGGCATCTGGTACCTCCATCACAAAGAGTGAGGCAACATAAACATTAAGCATACTGAACACCAGGATCTAATACCAACCTAAAATTTGTCTTTAGCAAATGAAGTCTCAATAGTTAAGATTCCTGAGCAATCCAAGAAATTCTCTCTCTTCCACAGAAAAAGGAGGAGGAAACGGTTAAGCCTATTAAAATTGACGATCAAATCATAATATGGCCAGAATCTTAAGAGTTGCACAATCTGGTGGATTTCAGCGCATTAAGCACCAACTAAGTACCCATGCCTGGAACCACTTAGCCTTCAATGGTGATGATTTGCAAAAAGTGTAGAGGAGACTGCATAGATTACTCACTGATTGCTTCAAAAGGCACTTATTTCCTGTCCCAAACAGGATGCACTATTACCATATGTCTAGCCTGGTGTAAAGCTAAAGATCAAGCATGGCCTGCAACAACTCATTTGCAGTTGGTACAGAAAATTGCAGTAATCAAACACAGTTAGAGTTTCTTCTTACAGATGCAACTCTCACAGCTCAATGCAACAATGCCAACTCATGGAAAGGGTAATGCACTCCTTGATTGACTCTGGATTCGCTTATTTGGCGTCTTTATTAGGGACATCAATGTAGGCCTACGCACAGATTGGATGAACCGCCTGTCGTCAATGTAAATCATAAACTGTTTTTATATTACCACTTGTTTAGTTCGGATCATGGGGGCGGGGGGCAGCATTCATGTGCCACCTTTCAGTATTTACATTATTTATTCCAGTGGCTGAATCATTGACCCACATAAAAATGGGTTTATAGGAAGAAACATAGGAACAGGAGTAGGCCATTTAGCCCCTCGAGCCTGTTCCGCCATTCAATTATATCATGGCTGATCTGAGACATAACTCTATATATCCACCTTAACCAAAGGTATTAAAGGATATGGGGCTAACAAAAACCTATCAATCTCAGATTTGGAATTAACAATTGAACTAGCATCAACTGCCATTTGTGGAAGAGAGTTCCAAACTTCAACCACTCTTTGCGTGTAGGAGTATTTCCTAACTCCACTCCTGAAAGTCCTGGCTCTAATTTTTAGGCTATGTCCCCTAGTCCTAGACTTCCCAACCAGCAGAAATTGTTTTTCTCAATCTACCCTATCAGTTCCCCTAAATAGCAGGAAAACTTCGATCAAATCACCCCTTAATCTTCTAAATTCCAGGGAATACAACCCTAGTTTGTGTAATCGCTCCTTGTAATTTAACCCTTGAAGTCCAGGTATCTCGTAAATCTACGATGTACTCCCCCTCAAAGGCCAATACATCCTTCTTAAGATGCAGTGCCCAGAACTGAACACTGTACTCCAGGGTGTGGTCTAACCAGGACTTTGTATTGCTGTAGCATAACTTCTACCCCCCTTGTATGCTAGTCTTCTAGATATAAAGGCCAGCATTCCATTAGCCTTTTTGATTATTTTCTGTACTTGTCCATGACATTTTAATGATTTATAAGGTTTATAATTGTGCTGTCACGATAAGGGTGATGGTTGAGCATAAAATTTGTATAGGAATGGATGTGGATGACTTGGAGGTTGTGTCGGGTGCAGTTTATGAGCCCAGTTCGGAGGATGTTAAAAAGATTAAGCCTAGTATCAACAAAGGCATGGATAAGGGTTTCAGTGCTGGTAGGTAATGTAGGCACAGATATGAGTTGGACACTGGAAATAGATAAATTTGGTAATGGAGTTTGAAGATCAACTCAGGATTGAACAGAACACCAAGGTTTCACACTGTCAAACTAAGCTTGAGCACCCAGAGAACAGGGTGGAATCAGGGATAAGAGTAGTGAGAACCAAACAAGATGATTTCAACCTTGCCAACGTTTAGCTGTAGGCAGCTTTTGTTCATTCACATGGTGTCAGAGAGGCAGTTGGACAGCACAATCATGGAGTCAAGGGTGATACCAGTCAGGTAAAGCTGAGTGTCATCAGTGCCCAGCTTTGGCTCAATGGTATCACACTCACCTTTGAGTCCAGTGCAGTACTGAGGGAGTGTGGCACTATCGGAGGTGCCGTCTTTCCGATGAGACGTTAAACCGAAGCCCAGTCTGACCTCTCAGGTGGACATTAAAGGTCCCAAGGCACTATTTCAAAGAAGAGCGGTGTTGTTCTCCCCGGTGTCCTGGCCAATATTTATCCCTCAACCTACATCACTAAAACAGATTATCTGGTCATTATCATATAGCTGCTTGTCGGGCCTTGCTGTGCGCAAATCAGCTGCCGCATTTCCTACATTACAACAATGACTACACTTCAAAAGTACTTCATTTGGCTGTAAAGCACTTTGGGATATCCTGAGATCATGAAAAGCACGATATGAAACTGCTGGATAACGTTGCTGAGAGGCAGCATCTAAAATGTGGAATGGGGAGCAGTCAAGGATAGAATGTTGGGACACGGTGTAAGTAACTGTACAGGTGCAAGAGGAGAAGCCACTGCAGGAGAAGTCATTGCAAGTGAGTCACTGGCTATGTGGAACATACAAAGAACTACAAAAGGTAACAACAACAACTTGCTTTTATATAACCTTTAACATAGTAGAACGTCCCAAGGCGCTTCACAGGAGTGATTATCAAACAAATTTTGACACCGAGCCACCCAAGGAGATATTAGGACAGGTGACCAAAAGGTTGGCCAAAGAGGTAGATTTTAAGGAGCGTCTTAAAGGAGAGAGAGGTAGAGAGGCAGAGAGGTTTAGGGACTAAATTTCAGAGCTTTGGGCCTAAGCAGCTGAAGGCACAGCCACCAATGGTGGAGCAATTAAAATCGGGGATGTGCAGGAGGCCAGAATTGGAGGAGCACAGAGATCTTGGAAGGTTGTAGGACTGGAGGAGGTTACAGAGATAGGGATGGGCGAGGCAATGGAGGGATTTGAAAACAAGGATGAGAATTTTAAAATCGAGGCGTTCCCGGACCGGGAGCCAATGAGCGCGTCTTGGTGCGAGTTAGGATATGAGCAGAGTTTTGGATGAGCTCAAGTTTATAGAGTGTGGAAGATGGAAGGCCAGCCAGGAAAGCATTGGAATAGTCGAGTCGAGAGGGAACAAAGGCATGGATGAGGGTCTCAGCTGCAGATGACCTGAGGCAGGGGTGGAGACAGGCAACGTTACTTAGGTGGAGGTAGGCGGTCTTGGCGATGGAGCAGATATGTGGTTGGAAGCTTATCTCAGGGTTAAATAGGATGCTAAGGTTGAGAATGGTGTGGTTCAGCCTCAGGCAGTGGCCGAGGAGAGGGATGGAGTCGGTGGCTTGGGAACAGAGTTTCTAGCGGGGACCAAATACAATGGCTTCAGTCTTCCCAATATTTAGTTGGAGGAAATGTTTGCAGTCGGACAAGCAGTGTGACAAATCAGACACTGGAGGGGTCGAGGGAGATGGTGAGGTAGAGCTGGGTGTCACCAGCGTACATGTGGAACCTAACTTTGTGTTTTCAGATGATGTCAACAAGGGGCAGCGTGTAAATGAGAAATAGGAGGGGCCAAGAATAGATCCTTGGGGGACTCCAGGGGTAACAGTGCGGGAGCGGTAAGAGGAGCCAATGCAGGTGATTCTGTGGCTACGACTGGATAGATAAGAATTTAACCGGGAGAGCGCAGTCCCACCCAGCTGGACGACGGAGGAGGGGCGTTGGAGGAGGATGGTGTGGTCAACAATGTCTAAGAGGTGGACCAGAGTGGGAAAAGGTGATGAAGGATGAATGAAACAGTATCGAACCTTTTAATATTCCAAGGCAGTTCACCAGAGGGCGAGGGAGCAGAAAATTAGACACTAAGCAAGAAATGGAAGAGCTGGGAAGGTAACCAAAAGTGAGACCAAGAGAAATGTAGTAAGATGGGAAGAGAATTCCTGCTTGCAGGGCTAAAGGCTTGGCGATGGATGAGGCACAGTCATCCAGACCACCACACTACATCACTGTTTGCACATGAGAACACCCCAAACTACACAATTTAAAGGCCCAAAATCACTGCTTTTGTTCTTGCTCCAGAAATAACCCTCAAAATGTACAACCATTAATTTTTCTTACCATCTCTTATAGGTAATATAGGTCAAAATTCCAACTGCTGAACTAACATCTTGTAGCAACATTTTTCTCCTGTCATTCATATTGGCTTAATTAACAGATTAATTTTTAACATAAAAATAGAACTGTATATTTAGCAACACCTATATTCTATCAATAATCCCACATGTTTGTTACTTTTTTGGGGTTCTTGAGATTTGGGAGATACCAGCAAGGTGGCATTTATTGCCCACGTCTGGGGCCTGAAGTGGTGCTGGGCCTTCTTCTATAGCTATTAAGTTACATAGAATTAGGTTACATAGAAATTACAGCACAGAAACAGACCATTCAGCCCAACTGATCTCAGCTGGTGTTTATGCTCCACACGAGCCTTCTCCCACCCTACTTCATGTAACCCGCTCAGCGTATCCTTCTATTCCTTTCTCCCTCATGTAATTATCTAGCTTCCCCTTAAAGTTGAGTTGCTTAGTGAACCATTTTCATTTTTTCTACTCTGGTAAATTTAATTTCACAACTTGCTTTGATGGGATTTGAATCTTTGGGTTGCCAGTCCAGTACCATAACCACGATACTATTGCACTCTAATTCTAATAATCATTCATTTTACCTTCATCAGTAACTTGGGTCATTTCCCAAAGTGCAAAATACAGTCACAACTAAAGAAAACTTATATTTTACAAATTCAGATTTATTAAATTCAACATTGGATTTTTTTGAAGATAATTTTTAAATGCATTATGTGAGGAACACTCGAAATTTTGCAACTGTTGACTCTTGTAATTTTAAGTGCTTTTTTGGTTAACCCATATGTTTTACCCTTTATCGTGTTTAAAACTAAAAGCTGATGGATGGCTGTACTGGTGAATATAACATCACATAACTGTACATCAAAAAAGGGCATGTCTCAGTGCATTCGCCATGCTTAAGCTGTTCTATTAAGGAAAGTTGGAGCTTTTCAATCTTGCCTACTTTGGACTGTAAATAGACAAACCTAGTAGTTCACCAGAAGAGAATTTTAACAAACTGGAAAAGGATATTTAACCTAATAAGCCAGTAGAATTTTACAGCACAGAAGACGGCCGTTCATCCCATCATGCCTATGGCAGTTCTCTGAAAGAGCTATCTGCTTAGTCCCATTCCCCTGCCCTTTCTCCATTCTCTTTTATTTTTTTATTTTTCAAATATTTATCCAGTTACACTTTAAAAGCTATTATGGATTCTGTTTCCACCACTGTTTCTAGTAACCTCTCCTTTTATTCTTTTGGTGACTATCTTAAATTTATGCCTATTAGACCAACAGAAATATTGTTTCCCGATTTACTTCATTAAACCACTCATATTTTCGAACATCTCTATTTGAACTGAAAAAGTTAAGAGGAGATCTATGAAGAGTCGCTATTTCTCTATTCTCTCCTCTTAGATACTTTCTCTTAAAATTAATTTTCTTTGAGAATGTGCATATATTTTATGAAATCACTGTACAGTTCATCATACTTTATGTACAGGAAATTATATTGCCACATTTGGGATTGTCTGTACGGTGTATTCCTACTGGGAACAGTGTGCTGTTTGAGGTTGAGATAATTTGACAATAATCCCAGTGGGACTGGGTCCTTAAAGATGTAGTGCCATCTTGCTAGCTATTTGGCATTGACAAAATCCGTAAAATATTTTAGAGCACCCCAGACTGCTTCTATACTACAGCAGTATGTTGTTTTTGCCATTTCAGGCAGCTGTTCAGCAAATATACCATTGCAACATATCATTACAACTATAGGAAGATACAGATTCAGTACACATTTTATTTAATGCTTTAGTGGTCCAAGGAAGGGTCAAAGGGGTTCTAGTTGGAATCAGTGTTGCTCACAAATCCTTGTTAAATGAGTGGTGTTACAATTTTGAGTATCTAAAGGATCATTTTCTCTTAACTGTTTAACAATGGTCATAAATGGACCATGATCTCTATAATCTGGAAGATGTACATTTTTGAACAGTGTGTTCTTAATAGCTGACTAATCCCGAGGATCAATAATGACCCGTTTTGCCGTAATCTTTTTCGTAGGTAAAATGTCATTTCACACAATGATGACATTCTGCGGATTGGCAGAATCTAATCTGAATATAGCCAAGAGTTTTTAAACAGGCTAAAGTACTGAAATATTTTTTAATTAAATGGAAAAATGAAGTATAATGAATGTAAATACTACTGATGCAATACAACAGATATATAATAAGCAAACTCTGTAATTCATGAATTACCCATTGTAATTTAGTTGTGATGGATATAATGCAAGCCTCATGTTTTGATACCTTCCATGTGATTAAATCCTAGAATTTGGGAAGAACTGACGCAAGTTCCTGTTTTTAATCCACTTAATTCCATTGACATTGTATGATCAGACAACATTTAAGATTAACATTTATAATACAAGAGTTTTGTTCAACAATTTTAAATGTATACAAGTTTCGATCTCAATTCACACCCACACAGCAATAAATCACATTTCTGTCTGTGCAGTTCAAACGTAACTCAGGAGTCACAGGATTTACACAACACTATTAGACAAATACCCAATTCTCGGATTGTGCTACATCTAAATAATAGAATAACTTTGTTTTTTTTTACATCGAATATATTTGGCCTGTTGAATAAACAGCGCTTCTTGCTCATTTAATGCGGGCAATCCACATTTCGTAATACTCGGGCACGGGTATGTTTTTCATTCTGCGAACTTTATTTTATGCAGGACACTCCTCTGTTACTTTGCTCTTGTCAATCACATATGGTTGTTGAAAAATGAAATTAGCAAAGTCTCGTGTGGCTCAAGACTTTACTTCATTCCCTTATGTAAACTGGATTTTAAAAAACCCTCAACCTCTACAACTAGCATGGTCAGCATAATATTTTGTGTTTTTTTGTCCAACTTCAACTCAACTAATAAAGGCAAGGAGGACTGATAGCACCCCACTGCACCCCAGTTCAGTGCAGAGACACATTTTTATTTGCACTTGGTTCATTATCCTGCCAATAACAAACCTTGGCCATTCGCCCAGGTCACTATGACGTCAAACCACTAAGTGGTTTTTAGCAAGATATAAAGGACTGCATTTAAAACATGCTCATGCTTTCCAATCTCCTCATCTACCTAGATTAATTGGAACATATTAAAATACTGCTTAAAACAAAGCTGGACCACAAAGGAAAAGGTAATGATGTTTTCACTCTTCAGTTCTTAATGAATGGGAAGAAAAAGCTGAGCAGCTTGGACAGATGTTCAGGATGTAATGTACTCCCAAAAGGATGTTAAATAATTGATTACGGGTCAGTTTTATGGTCTCTTTGATTAGCAGATTACAAACAATACTGAACAGGTGCTCCGTGCCTTGTCAAACAAGCATGCATTTCACACTTGGGAAGATCATCGTCATTGCTCAAGATGGTTCGGGAGCAATTCACTTGGATACTCAGACTTTCCCCAAACATCAGGGGAAGGTCTATAAAGGCCAGCAATGCCAAATCTTTTTGTCCCAATCTTTCTTTGTACTAAGTCGCATGCCAACCACAGATTGTGCTGAATCATGGTAGCAATTTATTTGTATCACTTCCCTGCAGTATTTTTCTCTCTACCTTCACTGCATAATTGGTTTCAGTAAAGCCTTGCTTGTTGCTATGGAGACAATTAAATTACTCAATTATTAAAAAGCCGCTACTGGCATAATAACACTGTACCCGAGTTGTGCATTTAGATCAACAATGAATAAAACCTAGAATATTTGAGAAAAGGCAAAGTAACAGATAATATCTTTGCTTTTAAAATCAAAAGGGTTGAAACTGGTATCAGGAGGGGCACATATGTCATGAAACAAGTATAATGATGTATCCTCACCTCAATTCTTCAGAGGGGCCCCTCCTCCAATTAATAAAACTGCATTATTGAAACTTAAATCTGGCTAATATTGCTTTTCTTGACTCAGTATCCAAGTATGGAATCCCCCAAGGATCTATCCTCGGTCCCCTCCTATTTCCAAGCTAAATGCTGCCCCTCGGCGGCATCATTTGAAAACATGACGTCACGTTCCACATGTACGCTGACGACACCCAGCTCCACCTCATCACCACTACCCTCGACCCTTCCATTGTCTCAGATCTGTCACACTGCTTGTCCGACTTCTAGTACTGGATGAGCAGAAATTCCCTCAAACTAAATATTGGGAAGACCGAAGCCACTGTTTCGGTCCTCGCCACAAACTCCGTTCCCTAGCCACCGACTCCACCCCTCTCCCTGGCCACCGTCTGAGGTTGATCCAGACCGTTCACAACCTTGGGGGGTCCTATTTGACCCAGAGATGAGTTTCCGACCACATATCCGCTCCATCACCATGACCACCTACTTCCACCTCTGTAACATTGCCCGTCTCCGTTCCTGCCTCAGCTCATCTGCTGCGGAGGCCCTCATCCACTGCCGAGGCCCTCATCCACGCCTTTGTTACCTCAAGACTCGACTATTCCAATGCTCTCCTGGCTAGCCTCCCATTTTCCACCCTCCATAAACTTGAGCGCATTCAAAACTCTGCCGCCCGTATCCTAATTCGCACCAAGTCCCGTTCACCCATCATTCCTGTGCTCGCTGACCTACATTGGCTCCTGCTCCAGCAACACCTCGATCTTAAAATTCTCATCCTTGTTTTCAAATCCCTCAATGGCCTCACTCCTCCCCATCTCTGTAATCTCCTCCAGCCCTACAACCCTCCGAGATTTCTGCGCTCCTCCAATTCTGGCCTCCTGGACATCCCCGATTTTAATCGCTCCACTATTGGTGGCCGTGCCTTCAGCTGCTTAGCCCGAAGCTCTGAAATTCAGTCCCTAAACCTCTACGCCTCTCTACCTCTCCTCCTTTAAGACACTCCTCAAAACCCACCTCTTTGGCCAATCTTTTGGTCACCTGTCCTAATATCTCCTTAGGTGGCTCGGTGTCAAATTCTGATGGAAAAATCACACCTGTGAAACACCCTGGGACGTTATACCACATTAAAGGTGTTATACAAACGCAAGATGTTGTTGTTGTCGTCATCGTGAAGCAACAAGCATGGAATTGAGGCTATTATTTCTTGCTGCTGTACCAAATGTCACCAGGGAACACAGTTCGGGCTGCACATGGCCACAAACTCACAGCTGCAGTTCCCTTGTTCCGGATATGTACAAAATGGCTGTTGTGAGGTCACAAAAGCATTATTTTACTCAACATTAATTTAGGATATGCAGCACAGATTGCACTAATCTTATTAAGGGATTCTGATGACATCATGAACTGAGAGAGCAAAGCTCAGGCAGTTTATATCATCCGAATCTCAAGATGAAGTTTCTTTGTTGGAATCATTCCCAGGATGGGTTTATAAAAATACATATAATGGTGGAGTTGTGGAGCAGCTTTATCACATACACAAATCGATAAGGCTGTTAAAAACGCATACGGGATCCTTGGCTTTATAAACAGAGGCATAGAGTACAAATGCAAGGAAGTTTTGGTAAACCTTTATAAATCATTAATTTTGCCTCAGCTGGAGTATTACGTCCCATTCTGGGCATCATACTTTACGAAGGATGTCAAGGCCTGGGAGAGGATGCAGAGGAGATTTAGTAGAATGGTACCAGGGATGAAGGACTTCAGTTATGTGGAGAGATGAGAGAAGCTGGAATTGTTCTCCTTAGAGCAAAGAAGGTTATAGGGAGATTTAATAGAGGTGTTCAAAATTATGAGGGGCTTTGATAGAGTGGACAGGGAGAAACTATTTGCACTGGCAGGAGCGTCGATAACCAGAGGACACAGATTTAAGATAATTGGCAAAAAGAACCAAGGGCAGAATTTTTTTAATGCAGCGAGTTATGATGATCTGGAATGCACTGCCTGAAAGGATAGTGGAAGCAGATTCAATAATAACTTTCAAAAGGGAATTGGATATATATTGAAAAGGAAAAAATTGCAGGGCTATGGGGAAAGAGCAGGGGAGTGGGACTAAATAGATACCTCCTATGAAGAGCCAGCACAGGCACGAGGAGCCAAATGGCTTCCTTCTGTGCTGTATCATTCTATGATTCAGATAGCTCTTTTCATTAGCTGCAGGTATCGTATTTGACAACAACTTGCACTCTCTTCAGTTCAAGGGGGAAGGAGATTCTCTCATACCACCTTTACAGAAATTTCACCAAACTCAAAAGCATATTCAGTTTTTGTTATATCTAGAAGTGATAAAATTGAGCATCTGCTATTCCAAGTTGTTTTCCTCAATTCCAATGCTGAGATCACTAAGAACCTTAATTTTGAGAGAAATATCTGCTAATAGCTTTCGTGGTTTAATTTTACCAAGTTACTTTCCTGTACTTTATGCCTTTCTCCATTCTGAATCATGGATCGCACATTGTATTAAATGCAAATTCTTTAGCACAGCAATATTTGTCAGTAACACTTAATGGAATCAAATTTGGAAAAGAAAATTCTGAATCGAGTTATATTGGCAAAAGGAAAATCATGACAAGGATATGTAAAATACATGTTTAGTTTGCAGAAGTGCTGACACTGTAGGGAGGTTCATGGCTAACTGAACCGAGTGAACACCAGTTACTTTCTAGGTTTCTGTTTCATTCAAGACTCGTAACACACAATGAACTCAAGTACTCTAAAGCAGAATGCCACAGAACAGTTGGAACATGTGAAAAGACAGCAGCATTAAATGAGCTCAAGGGAAGAGAGGAAGCAGACTTAGAAATAGGCTTTACAATATTTCTCACTAGTGCTCAGATTCCTTGCCCCTAAAAACGCAATCTTTACATGCTTTATGGCCAAATGACAAAAACCAAACAAAAAAAAAAATCGATGCTGATTTGAAGCATGTAGTATGAAATAATAGCACAATAAACATCTTTATAGAAGCTTCACAATAAAATCTGAAAGTATATTCAGTTTTCATTTTACCTGGAAGTAAAAAAGATTGCATCACTGAATTGGTGCACTACTTCATATTATTTACATGAACCACCAATGATGTTTGTGACACAAATCACATTAGACCATGAATTCTACCGTAGTATTGTGTGAATTAATAATACTGAAATGTTTAGTCTATGATTTTTCAACAAATTGCATTTATATAGTGCCTTTAACACAGTGAAAGTCATATAAAAACAGACAGTAGTACAACTACAGAGGTAACCAAAGGCACCGTCAAAGAGGCTGTTTTTGAAGATTACAAGGTGGAGAGATTCAGAGTGAGACTTCCAGAGGATAGACCGATGAAGGCTCCACCATTGAAGAGGGAATAGACAGGGGATAAAGAGGAGGGCAGAGTCAGAAGAGCAGAAAGTGTGACTGGCATGTAGGCCTAGATGAGTGTGGGGCAAGACATGTATTTACAAACAAGGAGAAGAATTTTTAATTCAATCCATTGGGGATTTGGGAACCAATGGAAGTTGGGGTGGGGGAAAGAGGGGGGCAGGAATGATAGGACAAAGGGAGGTAGGGCAGGTGGCAGAGTATTAGAGAAGTTGGTCTGTATATAGGCTGGAGCTTAAGGAGTGTATTGGAGAAGTTGAGCCAAAACATAGTCCAGTCAACAAGTATCTCTATCAAAAGTCACCAAGCTACATCATTTAAAAACCTTTTAATTAATTATTCCAGCTATCACTTTCTCTGTGACATTATATTCTAATATAGAACTGCAATTTATTGAGGGGCAATATACATCTTATTTCTTGATATGTGTTGATCACATATCAACTTGTAGTAATCATGTCACAATTGCTAATCCATCACCAACGTGTAATGATGATCATTACACATCAACTAAACTAAGTGTACCAGTTACCATGACAGCCTGGAGCAGAACCAAAACCGGTTGATGCAAAACAGAATAAAACCAACCCTCAGACTTCAGTCTACAAATTTTTTTTTTTAAAGTTACACACAAAAGATTTTGAATCATTGTTAAACTGTCAACTGTCAGCCTCATTGCTTATAACAAAACCTAAATTCCTCAATAAGGTTACTGGCCAAAAAACAAATCGTATCTATTTCATCAACAATTGGGTTTGCTTATTTTTATCTGCAGTGTAGCCAAGGGGATTCACAGTGCTAATCTAGGATTGAGCTGAGAGGGAAGACAGATTGGTGAAGAGTGGGAAGTGGATCCCCCAAAGCAGCAACTGCAGAAAGGGGCAAGAAATTGCCCAAGAAGTTTGGTATATATTTAATATAATTAAAAAAGGAACAACAATAAAGTTCAATTAAAACATGTTTTATAAAAAACCTTCCCCATCATTTTAAAACTTAATTCACAAAAGGCACGGAGATCAAAATGGCAAGGCACGAAAAATATTCATGACGTAGCACACGGGATCAGAGCAACTAGAAGCAAAATTGAAAAAGAGATATCATTTGAAGTACAGTAAAACAAACAAACCTTGAGGTGTTCAGGAATTGTTACAGCCCTAATTTAAATTCATTGAGTTTCTGTATATTCTAAACAATCAAAACTGAAACGTCAATAATACACTGTGCTCACTGTATTCTAGACAGCACTTGTTGGAGATTTTATTTGAGTAAGTTGTTTTAACAAGTTATTTATCTTCATCATATCCATCTGGACATGACAATTGAGTAATATTATATTTCTGATGCAAAGTCTTATTGCTATGATGAAATACAACATCCTCAGATGTCACAGTGAAAATATAAAGCCCTAAATGACGAACCTTTTGATACAGCACAGGACCTGCATTGCTTTAAAAACCGAAACCACCATGACTACCATCTAGTGACATTAGGTAACTGTGGCACTAAGCTTCCCATAGTCCATCAATTGCTTTTTGATTTTAAAGCACGAGATTCAATTATTTGTTTTCAGGATCTTCATCATGCTTGTCTTGCAAATCACTGCGGGCGTATACAAAAACACAAAGGCATAATAAACACACGTTATAGCTAAAAGAATACAATGGCTTGACTGCAAAATTCAATACTTTCAAGTTAATAATGTTAACATGCATTGCAAATAACCCAGATTCTCTGAGGTACAACCTGTGCTTGTACTGGTCATACTCAACAAACTGTTGTCTTGAACCTGACCCAAGGACGAGTAAACAATGAACACAATATTCCAGTTTTAAAAGATGAAAAGTTTCCAAATAATATGGTCGACAGTCTTAAATTGACTGCATCTTAATGTCCATCTAACTGGCAACTGATCAAACCAATGTTCAACTTAATCTGCTCCAATTTGCAGAATGAAGTCACTTCCCTGAATCTAAATTGAAGGTCACATCATCCCTGAAAAGCTGAAAAATGTTTCTGACCTAGACTGAAGTTTGGATTAGACCAATACACATCTCTTCAAACTATTCATGGATGAACTTCACTCAATGTGCTTGACAGAATGTCAGTTTTAGAGTAAATTGTGCATAAAGGCACTTACTCTTTTTCTGGGAGAGGGCAAATTTGACCCATGTGGGAAAAGCCCATATTAAGTCTGGACATCATGACCATTACAGAAATTTTACAATAGCTTAACTGTGAAGGGTTCTTCAATAGCTGGAAGGAAAAAAAGATTGCATTTATATAGCACCTTTCACAACTCAGGACATCCCAAAGCACTTTTACAGCCAATGAAGTACTTTTGAAGTGCAGTCACTGTTGTAATGTAGGAAACGGACAGCCAATTTTGCGCACAGCAAGATCCCATAAACAGCAATGTGATAATGACCAGACAATCTGTTTTTAGTGATGTTAATTGAGGGATAAATATTAGCCAGGACACCGGGGAGAATGCCCCTACTTTTTTTCTAAATTTTTTTTTATTCGTTCACGGGATGTGGGCGTCACTGGCAAGGCCAGCACTTATTGCCTATCCCTAATTGCCCTTAGTCCCATGGGATCTTTTAAGTCCACCTGAGCGGGCAAACGGGGATTATAAGTATTGCACTGGGGAGACTGTACCAAAATGATACAAATTTTCCCAGATGCATCTTCCAAAACATCTTATAAATGCAAATCTGGAAAAGTGCTAGATATGGATAAAGCCAGATCGAAGACATCCAAAATGTGTGCTATCTGGTTAATAGATAGTGGCTCATTCTCTCCATCCTGTTCTCTTGGATGAAATATTATTCCTCCAAGAACATAAACTTTTCCCCTTAATCACAGATCTTGCAAACTTCAAACAATCATAAAAAAGCCAACAAATCATGAATCTGAGACAATGTGGATATATGTCTAACTTTGGTGTATAGTTTCAGAAGAAGATTTCCTTTCACAACTTGTATAGTACTACCTTACACACAAAGTTCTTGCAAGGTTAAAGATGTAGTTTAACAGTGCTTCACCTAAGGTCAGAGAGGAAATTCCTCAGTTGACAATCTCTCCATGTAACAGCAGGAGATGTTTTGGTAGGAAGTTTTACTGACCGAACTCTACTGCTGATTTGATGCTCAGAAGTCTTGGACAAATTCTACTTCAAGACAAAACTGGAAATGAAATGTCAAACAGAACCAACTCATAGCTAGGCCAATGGTTGCAGTGGTTGATCTTAAAAGGTTCAGCATTTATTTTCAGCTGGTTTTGAAGTACAGTGATTCACCTGAGGATGGACTTGTTTTTATAAGTACATTCTGCAAAAATGTTCACAAATCAAAGCTATTCTATATTTCATCTCAATTTTTTCTTCACAGTCTCTTTAAAGCTTTATTCTCTTACAATTAACTTTATTGGTTATCATTCACCAAAACTTATGTAATTTGTTTTAGCCTTTGTGACAGTAATAAGCAAAATTTTGTTGAACTGAAGGCAATCCTTGTGGATGTCCAATCCAGAGTTCAGCTATTTATCATGACACTACACACTTCAAATACAAATAAGTCCAGTACAGGTGACATAATACATTTCTTCTGGATTCTCTCAACTGAACCAAGCAGCAAGTGTTGAAGCTTCCATATAAGTAAATTACTGCTGCAAGTTTTCAGGAATAAAATATTTATGGCAAGGAGGCGTTTAAAAAATGAGCACTTGCAAGAGTCCAAATGTTACTCAATTCACTTTTTTTGCTACTCAGGTTATGATGGCAACCGACGCAGTCAGTTTACTCAACTTCGTACAAGGATTGTAAACAATTTTACAACACCAAGTTATAGTCCAGCAATTTTATTTTAAATTCACAAGCTTTCGGAGACTTCCTCCTTCCTCAGGTAAATGAGGAAGGAGGAAGTCTCCGAAAGCTTGTGAATTTAAAATAAAATTGCTGGACTATAACTTGGTGTTGTAAAATTGTTTACAATCGTACAAGGATGACTGAGATTTGACAAAGAATCTTTACCCAGCTTCAGACAGTTCAAGCATGATTTAACTTCTTGTTCTTTTAAAATCTGTTGCAGGTTCTTAAACATTTATTACATTCACAAATCACCAATGAACCCACATAACATCAAATCAAGATAGAATGTAGGAAGCAACCCCAGTTCGGCATTATAAATATAGCTGCTCAATTTCATGCCTGTGGGCACATTGCTATAAACTGTGCGTGCTCAAGGCTTCTGCACAATCGTTTTGCTCGATCTACCTATATGGCAAGTAAAATCTGCAGCGATTCCTTTTTGCTGCACAGAATGTGTTTTCTCATGTAATTCTGAAATATTGTGCAATCCTGGGATTTTTCAGATGTCTGGATGTTAAGTTCCCTGTAGCAATGGCGCCTCACAATTAACTGATGCAAACAAAAGCAATTACTGCAATCAAGACTCTCTGATTAGCCTTATTTTCTGAACAAAATGTAAAATATCCTTTCTCTTGAAACTCCATTTACACAAGACAGTAAATGAGAACTGAATTCAAATACACATAAGGGCGGCAGAATTAGTTCGACATTACAGTATGGTTTTTAGTTTTATTCATAACATAGTCACAATAATGCAGAATACCATTAGTTTCATTTTATTTTGAACTGTAACCTCCTATGTCCAAGCAAAAAGCATTGACTGTATACTCAATATTTCTTATGCTATTTAGTCAGCAGATACTAAAGCGCCAAACTCGACAAGATTTAGAACAATTACACTTATATAGCACCTTTGATGTAATGAAACTAACCCAAGCGCTTTACAGAGGCAAAAATAATTGGACCTGGATCAGCAGTGGGAGAAGAATTAGAGATAGTGACCTAAGAACTTGCATTTTGATAGAGCCTATCACAAATTCAGAATGCTCCAAACGCTTCACAGCCAATGAAGGAGTTTTGAAGTGTAGTCATTATTGTAACGTAGGGAAATGTGGCAACCAAATTGCGCACAGCAAGATCCCACAAATAGCAATGAGATAAATGACCAGATAATTTGTTTTAGTGATGTTGGTTGAGGAATAAATGTTGGCCAGGACAACAAACTTCCCTGCTCATCTTTGAACAGCGCTATGGGATATTTTGCATCCACCCAAGACAAACAGGGCCTCGGTTTAACATCTCTAAGACAGCACCTCCAACTGCACAACACTCCTTCAATACAGTCCTGAATTATCAACCTAGTTTATGTGCTCAAATCCCTGGAGTGGGGCTTGAACCCACCACTTTCGGACTTAGAGGCGAGAGTGTTACCACAAAGCCCAGACTGACATTACAAGACAAGATGGGAGATTTAGATTTTGAGAAGGCCTTCGTTGGAACTGGGGTAGCAAGGCAAATCAGTTTAGGGACAACGTTCCAGTCTGTAGGACCAAGACAGCTGAAGGCTGTACAACCAACGGTGGAGTTGAGAGAAGGTAGGATGCTAAGGAGGCCAGATTCAAAAGAGCAAAGGATGTGCGTAGGAACGTAATGCCAAATGATGTTGCAGAGGTAGGCTGAGGCAAGACCACAGAGGTGAAGGCTTTCCCTAGTGCATGGTATGTGTAAACATCATCTTTGTGGACCACACAGGCATCATAGAACTTCAGAGGCCACATATAGGGCCCGATATTAGCACCCGCTATCGGATGCGTTCCTGGCGAGGGGGCTCCGAAAATCGGGGAATCCCGGAGCGGTTCGGGAGCCCAGCTCCAACCCGCCCACTTCCGAGTTCCCCACAGACGCGCTGACGTGCGCGCGCAGCCCCTGCATGTAGGACTCCCGCAGGCAATTAAAGCCGGCGGGGTGCCACTTGACAGTATTTATCCTGCTATTTCAGGTCGTTAACAGACCTGATTAAGGGGATACTTCATGAGGGGTGGGATTTTAGAAACAACTGGGACTGTTTCCTGTACTGGGGGAAACACTCCCAGTTGAAATAAACGTGTTGCAGCTATCAGCTTGTGGCAGCTGCAAAGGTCCATTTGACAGGTGGGGAGGTGGGGGGAGGAGACCCTCACTCATTGCAGGAGGCCACTCTGTCACTTTGGACAAAGTTTGGCCTCCACCACCCTCCTCCTAACAATCAAATTCACAAACTTACACACTTACACCGGGGTCCAGAGATATGTACCTACCTTGCGGACCCCCTCAGATGTACATCTTCCGGATGGGGGCCGCCGTAGCTGCAGTCATGATCTCCTCGGAGGGCGAACAGCATCACCAGCCTCGCCGGCCACCTCGGACACGTGGAGCTCCACAACACAGTGCTGTGACACATCCACCTGCCCGGCAGAAGGGAGGGCAACCGCAGAGAAAGATGCTTCGCAGAGGGCACTACCCTCGCCACAGGGTCCACAGACCGAGGGCTCAGCTTCCTGGACCTCTCTGAGCAGCAGTGCACACGGAGGCTCAGAGTCACTCGACATGTAGTCGTGGACATCTGCAGCCTCCTTCATGCCGAGCTGTTCCTGGCCTCCCCTCATGAAGTATCCCCTTAATCAGGTCTGTTAACGACCTGAAATAGCAGGATAAATACTGTCAAGTGGCACCCCGCCGGCTTTAATTGCCTGCGGGAGTCCTACATGCAGGGGCTGCGCGCGCACGTCAGCGCGTCTGTGGGGAACTCGGAAGTGGGCGGGTTGGAGCTGGGCTCCCGAACCGCTCCGGGATTCCCCGATTTTCGGAGCCCCCTTGCCAGGAACGCATCCGATAGCGGGTGCTAATATCGGGCCCTATATGTGGCCTCTGAAGTTCTATGATGCCTGTGTGGTCCACAAAGATGATGTTTACACATACCATGCACTAGGGAAAGCCTTCACCTCTGTGGTCTTGCCTCAGCCTACCTCTGCAACATCATTTGGCATTACGTTCCTGTCAGCCTACCTCTGCAACATCATTTGGCATTCTTACCTGTCGCTGTCAAAGTCACCACTGCCCTCAACAACTTCTCCTCCGCATCCTTCCAGGGTGCCACCGAGGACATCGCCGACGTCTCTCAGTCGTCTGCACAAAAGAGCCCTGCAAATACACCTACACCCACTCTGCAGTGACACAATGGGTGGCATCAGGTGTGGGTCTTCATTGTGATCCTCAGGAAAGGGCATTATTGCATAAACCGGACAAGATTCGCAAAGACGTGGCAGTAGTGGTGCCAATATAATATGTGATGTGAGTTGGTCAGAAATTAAATAAGTAAAAACCATGACAAACCCTCAAACACCCTTGTGCATCCCCTTCATGCTCACGACACGTTTGCCTTATGCTTCCTACTGCACATATGTGATGCATGCCCTGTGGCTGCAGCACAGGTAGTGGCAGGTTGAGTGAGGCTGACCGTGAAAGAGATGCATGAGAGGGTGAGTATGAGATAGAGCCATGAGATTGTATGAGGATTGGGTTGAGTGGTAGTGGCGGGATGAGTACTGGCGAGGTGAGTAAGTGCAGGTAAGATGAGGATGAGATTTGAGTGGGTGCGAGGGGTGATGTGACAGTAGAGTTGGCAGTGCAGAAGGAGATGTGGGGTGGGGGCGGTGATGTGGCAGACGGAGTGTAGGGGAATGAGTAAGTGTACTCACTTTGGCTGACCTACTTAGGTCATTGCAGCACTGTATGCAGGTGCGTGATATGTTGGTGGTGAAGGTGACCTCCTCTGCCACCTCGAGCAAGGCCTTCTTGGTGGCAGAGGCAGACCGCTTCCTCCCGCCCGCCGGGGGGAAGATCTCTGTCCTCCCCCTCCTCCTCACCCCATCCAATGATACCTGGAGTGAGGCATCATTTACCTGGGAGCAGCCTTCCCCCTGGGCTGCTCCATGCTGTAATTTTTCCTATTTGTTGCAGCATCAGTCAGTGGAGGACTGCCCCTTTAACTAGAGCTCCTCCAGCTGACAGACCTTACTGCGCATGCGCAGTCCGCCCGACGCGCAGCTCAGCAGCGGGGAACCCGGAAGACCAGGTAAGCGGATCCAATCAGGCTGCGATCGCGCGCGGGGCAGACTGATTTCACTGGGCGCGTTACCCATGCGCCCAGTCGCCCCCCCGCCGCGAACCCGCAGCCCTCCTAATATCGAGCCCATAAAGTTTAAATCCATGTTTCCATTAGTTTGCATTTATCTCAAGTTACTGATAACAGATCTCAGCTTAGTTGAGATAAATTCTGAATAAGGCAAGATAGTTGGGCAAGAGATCACAACAATAAAATAGTGCAAAAAAGTTTAGATCAGATAGCAGAAGGAATTACTTCATGTAGAAATGATAGTGTCAGGGTAGAGTAGACAGACTTTAGTGCTCTCAAACACAATCAAATGCTTGGCCAGGAAAACTACAATACTACAGGGCAGAACTTGGGGGAGGGACTGAATGGCCTTTGTTGAAGTTTCTTATTTATGTTATGTTCTCCTGTAGGGACCCGTTCTGGATCGCAAGTACTCCTTGTATTACTAAATTTGCTGATGAAATTAAGCAATGTAGTAAAAAGATAAGAGACCAATAGCAAAAGAATTGGAATCAGTTCAGCAAGTGTATGATGGAATGGCTTTTAATTTGGATAAATAATACATATTGAAACAGGAAACAAAATAATTATACAATGCCCATTACGAAAGATAGAATACAGGACAGTTTTGGTACATTATTAATTACAATGAATGTTACCAGTCAACATGAAACTAACAATGATGCTAATCAAATTACAAAGATTGATCTTGAAGCATTTAAACATCTAGTCAAAATGTGTTGAGCTGAAAATTAACAAACCTCAAGTGAGACTAAAAGAAAAGAACTTGCATTTATATAGCACCTTTCACAACCTCAGGATGTTCCAAAGTGTGTTACAGCTAATGAAGTGCTTTTTGAAGTGTAGTCATTGTTGTAAAGTAGGAAAACACGGCAGCCAAATTGCATACAGCGAGGCTAACAATTAGAAGATTTCTTTTCCATAAAGTAAAGCTACGTGGAACATATTCCCAGAAAAAGCATTAAGCGCTGTGATTAACTCCTGCGCGAACAAATCTGATTTGTCATGGAATTGGTTTAGTATGGACGGCCAGAGAAAATCTAAAACTCCCACTAAATGACTCTCATGCTGCTGAGACCAAGAAAGTGTCATCTGTGGAAAGCAATCAATCAAGATTTGGGAGAAGTGACGGATGGATGGGTCAGGGATAAATTATGCAGAACTTTTCCTGCTGAGAATAAAGTGGGGTAGAGAGTGTTCAACAGGCCAAATAGCCTTTTTCATTTAATGCTTTCTTAGGACTGATAGCATTCAAATAAGACACAGATAGCCCTTTTGTTTAAGAACCTTTTCAAGTAATGATATACTTTTATTTCTACTCTAAGCCCCAATTTTAACTCGGGCACGAATCAGGCGGGGCGAGCTGTACGCCCCCATGATGTCACTGGTGTAAGGCCTGGGCAATTTTAACATGACTGACAGCCCGATCGAGTCGTAAATTGGACAGCTTGCCCACATAGCATGTCTAGTTTCTGGTTTAACTCCAAAGCCTACTTAAACCGGGGATGCATCTCGTAAAAACACGAACACCATTCTCTTCTCACATCCTACCATTTGCACAACCACCAACTCCTCCCAACACTCTTTCCTCACTTCACATTCATCACCTCCCCACAAGAAACAGTACTGGCTTGACTGGCTTCTTTCTGACATTCTTGTGGCCGAGTCAAAAGAATCTACATCAAAAGCAAAATACTGCAGATGCCAGAAATCTGAAATAAAAAAAAACAGAAAATGCTGGAAATACTCAGCAGGTCAGGCAACATCGGTGGAGAAAGAAACAGAGTTAACATTTCAGGTCGATGAACCTTCATCAGAACTGGAAGAATAAACAGTTTTTAAGCTAGTACAGAGCCAGGAAAGGGGGGGGGGGGCGGGAGAGGAAGGAATGGGGAGGAAAGAACAAAAGGGAAGGTCTCTGATAGGGTGGAGGGCAGGAGTGATGAAGTGACAGAAGGGAAGAAGGTGCAAAGCAAGGAGGGTGGTAATGGGAGAAGAAACAAAAGATGGGTCTGGAGGAGCTGTAAATGGCAACATCAGAACCATTATCAGCACCTGCTGCCCGAAAAAATGGGACCAGTGGTTATGATCTGAAGTTATTGAAATCAATGTTGAATCCAGAAGGTTGTAAAGTGCCTAATCGAAAGATACTGTTCCTCGAGCATCTGTTGAGCTTCGTTGGAACAGTGTAAGAGGCCGAAGACAGAGGTCAGAGTGGGAGTGGGATGAGGAATTAAAATGGCAAGCGACTGGCAGGTCAGGGTCATGCTTGTGGACTTGAGCGGAGGTCCAAAGAGACTGGACAAGGGGAGCAAAAAAAGTCGAGACAGGAAGAAATAATTTCCGTGGGTCACGGTCACGGAATTTATTTCTGAACTTATTATGAAGTAAGGTCATGCAACTCCAGTACAATGCCACCACCAAACACATCTTTCCCTCCTCTTTCAGCATTCCGAAGGGACTGCTCCCTCCGCGAGATCCTGGTCCACTCTTCCATCACCCCCAACACCCGCTCTCCTTCCCACGGCACCTTCCCGTGGAAGATGCAACACCTGCCCTTTCACCTTCTCTCTTCCCACCGTCCAGGGCCCCAAATACTCTTTCCAGGTGAAACAGCGATTTACTTGTACATCTTTCAATTTAGTATACTGTATCCGCTGCACACAATGCGGTCTCCTCTACACTGGGGAGATAAAACGCAGATTGGGTGATCACTTTGCTGAACACCTCCGCTCAGTCCGCAAGCATAACCCTGACCCACCGGTCGCTTGCTGTTTTAATTCTCTGTCCCACGCTCACCTCTCTGTCCTCAGCCTCTTACACTGTTCCAACGAAGCTCAACAGAAGCTCGAGGAACAGCATCTTTCGATTAGGCACTTTACAACCTACTGGACTCAACGTTGATTTCAATAACTTCAGATCATAACCACTGCTCCCATTTTTTCCAGACAGCAGGTGCTGATAATGGTTCTGATGTTGCCATTTACAGTTCCTCTAGACCCATCTTTTGTTTCTTGTCCCATTACCACCCTCCTTGCCGTGCACCATTATCCCTTTTATGACTTAATCACTCCTGCCCTCCACCCTATAAGGGACCTTCCCTTTTGTTCTTTCCTCCCCTCCCCCTCACCTTTTCCCTGGCTCTGTACTTGCTGAAAAACTGTGTAATTTTCAACTTCTTCCAGTTGGTCATCGATCTGAAACGTTAACTGTTTCTTTCTCCATAGATGCTGCCCGACTTGCTGAGTATTTCCAGCATTTTCTCTTTTTATTTTAGAAGAATCTATGGCGATTTTGAAGTGTGCACCATTTTGAGTGTGGTAACTTTCTTAAAAGCATTTGTTTTTAAATTAAGAAATGCAGTAGATAGGGGACCAATTAACACTGTACAAAAATATTCCAGTTTTGTTAAACTCAAATTCACAATGAAGATCTGTGCACGCACAAACATACTCAAAAAAAACATTTGGAAACAGTTGCATGAGTTAGTTTTATTCCACTAACTTCATGCAGAGAAGAGTCTTTACAAGGGAATTCCATTCAAATAGATGATTCAATGTATTACGTGTATTCAACTACATTAAATGCTTAAAATTACAGTTATGAAGCATGTTTTTAATCCAGCTGCTGAGATAATTGAAATATCCCCACAATGGATGTCTGATATAAACACAAAGACATTAAGAAAGCTACCACACTCATAGCGATGTACTGTCAACACCACACAGCAGGTTAATGATCTTTAGAGTAACAACTACATGTATTGGCTTCAAGTGAAGTTTAATCGCCATACAAAAAAAGCATCTTCGAATTGGTTGTGGGGGAAGGGAACAAGGACACTGCCTCTAAGAATGTGGCGCAAGAGGACCTGTCAAAATTGTGTGATCACCCCTTACCCTTTGATGTATACACAGTCCTTGTTTTATAAGGATAGCTTTTTCCCCCAAAATATGGTGACAGCAACTCAATAAATTGAGACAGTAAAGAACAGTTGCGAACTAGATCATAAACAGAATCAAAGGGTAGATGTGTGGAGACTGAATTTCATTCAAAGAAAGATCATACCAATGATACATATCTGGCATTCTTGTTCATTTGTTCAACCTCCGTTGGCAAATGAATTATGTCAAAATAGCACTCAAAAACAGAGATGAGATTGTTTTCAACATAACACTTTCTAACATAATGCAAAATTAGAGAAGCAGAGACGTGCCAGACAGTCTTTCCTTGAGCTGTCAAATCGTAACAACAATGCTTTCTGAAAATAGTCAACTTACTCCACACACAATTTTTAAAAACACAGGAAATGCAGTGGGTCAAGAAATCTGAAAGAATAAGATAGATTGACAGTTTAGGCGTGAAGGGTCACACCCAAAATTTTAAACTGCCTTTCTCTGAGTTGCCGATTGACCCGCTATGCATTTCCCTACATTTTTTAAAAATCTTGCTCCATGTAACTATCTTGTAAGATAAACTTACTGTACATTAGCCCACATTGCGGACCCAGAACAAGTTCCAGAATCTTTAACTTTTCTTTGTGATTCCTTAATAATTAAGGAATAACATAATGGGATACATTCTGCATTTCATTTAGCATTCGTTTTGTAGTGGGTTTACCTAAAGTTTTGTAACCAAAGCAGACAATTCCCTGTACTGGCAGATGTCCTTGGTTCTGTCGACTTGGTGATGTCAAAGTGAAACTCCTTTTCCCTTATGACAGACAAAATTTCCACATCTAAGGAGGAAATTCATTTTAGCAATGGATTTTAGACAGAGTCTTATAACTACATGCCAAACTAAATAAGATAGCGCTACCACAACAGCATTAAGCGCATTACCTTTGGAGCCAAAATAAATGCAAGCAGGTTAAGTGTTAAACATTAAAATCAGAATAAGCCACTGGTTCAAATGAGTTGAACATAAATCTGGCATATGTAGTCTGCCAAACATCAAGGAAAACTCAAAGATGTTTTATAAATACATAAAGAGCAAGAGGATAACTAAGGAAAGAGTAGGGCCTATTAGAGACCAAAAAGGTAACCCACGTGTAGAGGCAGAAGACGTGGCTGGGGTTCTTAATGAATACTTTGCTTCTGTCTTCACAAAAAGAGGGGGACAATGCAGACATTGTAGTTAAGGAGGAGTGTGAAATATTGGATGGGATTAAAAAAAGAGTGATAGAGGAAATATTAAGGGGTTTAGCATCTTTGGAAGTAGATAAATCGCCAGGCCCAGATGAAATGTATCCCAGGTTGTTGAGAAGCAAAAGGAAGAAACAGGGAAGGCTCTGACCATCATATTCCAATCCTCTCTGGCTACAGGCATGGTGCCAGAGGATTGGGGTACTGCTATCATACTGTTGTTTAAGAAGGGCAAAAGGGATAGACCAAGTAATTACAGGCCAGTCAGCCTAACCTCGGCGGTGGGCAAATTATTGGGAAAAAAAACTGAGGGACAATATTAATTGTCATTTAGAAAGGCACAGATTAATCAAGGACAGTCAGCATGGATTTGTTAAGGGAAGTGTGTGTCTGACTAACTTGATTGAATTTTTTGAGGAGGTAACAAGGAGGGTTGATGAGGGTAGCACGTTTGATGTCGTCTACATGGATTTTAGCAAGGCTTTTGACAAGGTCCCACATGGAAGTCTGGTCAGAGAAGTAAAAGCCCAAGGGATCCAAAGGAAAGTGGCAAGTTGGATCCAAAATTGGCTCAGTGGCAGGAAGCAAAGGGTAATGATCGACAGGTGTTTGTATGACTGGAAGGCTGTTTCCAGTGGGGTTCTGCAGGGCTCAGCACTAGGTCCATTGCTTTTCATGGTATATATAAATGATTTGGACTTAAATGTCGGGGGCATGATTAAGAAGTTTGCAGATGATACAAAAATTGGCCATGTGGTTGATCGTGAGGAAGAAAACTGTAAACTGCAGGAAGATATCAATGGACTGGTCAGATGGGCAGAAAAGTAGCAAATAGAATTCAATTTGGATAAGTGAGAGGTAATGCATTTGGAGAGGGCAAACAAGGGAAGGGAATACACAATAAATGGTAGGATACTGAGAAGTGCAGAGGAACAGAGTTCCTCTACACTTCTCAGAAGTGCATGTCTACAGATCCCTGAAGGTAGCAGGACAGGTAGATAAGGTGGTTAAGGAAGCATACGGGATACTTTCCTTTAATAGCCAAGGCATAGGATAAGAGCAGGGAGGTTAATACTCCAGCTGGGGCCCAACCAGTGTTTTATAAAGGTTTAGCATAACTTCTTTGCTTTTGTATTCTATGTCTCTTTTATAAAGCCCAGGATCCCATATGCTTTTTAACAGCCTTCACAACTTGCCCTGCCACCTTCAAAAGACTTGTGTACATACAACCCCAGGTGTCTCTGTTCCTGCACTCTCTTTAAAATCGTACCATTTAGTTTATATTGCCTCTCCCCATTCTTCCTACCAAAATAAATCACTTCACACCTCTCTGCATTAAATTTCACCTGCCATGTGTCTGCCCATTTCACCAGTCCATCTAGGTCTTCCTGAAGTCTGAAGTCTGTTGTCTGTTATTATCCTACTCACTGTTCACTACATTTCCAAGTTTCATGTCATCTGCAGACTTTGAAATTGTACCCTCTATACCCAAGTCCAGATCATTAATAGATATGAAAAAGAGCTGAGGTCCTAACAACGATCCCTGGGGGTCTCCACTGCACACATCCCTCCAGTCTGAAAAACAACTGTTCACCACTACTCTCTGCTTTCTGTCCCTTAGTCAATTTTGTATGCACGTAGCAACTGCCCCTTAATCCCATGGGCTTCAATTTTGTTAACAAGTCTATTATGTGGTACTTCATCAAACGCCTTTTGAAAGTCCATATACACATCAACCCTTTCCATTACTTCATCAAAGAACTCAATCAAATTAGTCAAACACGATTTTGTCTTTAAAAAATCCGTGCTGGCTTTCATTTATTAACCTATATTTTTCCAAGTGCTCGTTTAATGACTAAAAGTTTCCCCACCACAGACATTTGGCTGACTGGCCTGCAGTTATGGGTTTTTCCCTCTCCCATTTTTTGAACAGAGGAGTAACGTTTACAATACTCCATATGGCACCATTCCCATATCTATGGAGGATTGGAATGTTGTGGCCAGAGCCTCTGCAATTTACACCCTTACTTCCCTCAGCAACCTAGGATGCAACCCATCCGGACAGGGTGACTTTTCTACTTTGAGTGCTGCCAACCTCTTTAGTATTTCATCTTGATCTATTTTTATCCCAGCCAATTTCTCTGCTACCTCCTCCTTTACTGTGACATTGGCAGCATCCTCCTCTTTAGTGAGGACAGATGCAAAATACTCATTCCACGCCCTCTTCCACCACAAGATGATCTCCTTTCTGGACCATAAATCGGCCCCATCCTTCCTTTGACTACCCCGGAGCCCACTGCACCCCCTCCCCCCACCCCCACCGCCAAATTAGTTTAAACCCTCTCCCACAGTTCTAGTTAACCGTGCGAGGACATTGGTCCCAGCCCTGTTGAGGTGCAACCCGTCCATCTTGTTCAGGTCCCTCCTGTCCCAGAACTGGTCCTAATGCCTCAGGAATCTGAAGCCCTTCCTCTTGAATCATTTCTCCAGCAATGTGTTAACCTGTATTATCTTACTCATTAGCACATGGCACTGGGAGTAGTCCAGAGATTACTACCTTTGAGGTCCTGCTCTTTAACTTCCTCCCTAGCTCCTGAAACTCTGTCCGTAGGACTTCAACCCTTTTCCTACCTATGTCTTTGGTTCCCAAATGGACCACAACTTTGGGCTGTTCCCCTTCCGCCCCCCCCCCCCCACCCCCGCAAAATGTTCTACACCCAGTGATGTCCTTTACCCTGGCACCAGGGAGGTAACAAGCCATGCGAGACTCATGTCGGCGGTTGCAGAAACACCTGTCTATCCCCCTGACTATCTAATCCCCTATGACCACTGCATTTCTACATTTTGCTGTACCTTCCTGTGCAGTCATTTGCCCATGAATGTGCTCTAGACTGCACTCCCCCAAGGTGTTGTCACCCTCACTGGTATTTAGCACTGAGAACTCCTGCACTGCATGCTTCTTCCCACCCATTTAATTACCTCTTGAACTCTCTATTGCTGTGGGGTGACCACCTCCTGCCTCCTGGAACGGGTACTCCAGGAAATTCTCAGCCTTCCGTATGCCCTGCAATGACTCCAGCTGCTCAAGCTCAGAAACTCCGAGCTCGAGCTTGAGCAACTTGGGGCAATTTCCTGCACATGTGGTTATCCAGGACACATGAAGCGTCCTGAAGTTCCCATATGGCACTGAAATTGCAGGCAACGGGTTATTTTATATATATATAAAAAATATAAATGTTTTTAGTTTAGTATTCCCTTACTCCTTTTATTTATGTATACCAGATTTTTATTTAATGCAATTCAGATCCCTTTAATGTTGGTATCCTCTTAGTTAATTTTCATTTTATCCCCTTAGATCTAATTAATTACTGATTATTTGTGTATTTATTTATTTACTGTTGCCCCTTAATTTACATTACTTAGCACATCCTCCTCCTCTACACCAAATTCCCATCGTCACTCTGTTTAGCAAGCCAAGCCATATAGCACATTCACCCAATTCTCACTAAGGCCCACATACAACTTTCCACCTCTTACTTCAATGGTTGATTCTGTCTTCTGAGCACGATTGTACAGCAGCAAGCAGGTTGATTATCATTTTACTTATATTGCCATATTACAATAATGGTGCACTTTACAGATGTTATTTAATTATACAATAGGGATGATTGAGCCTAGGGCACTTCCTGAGGAATATCAACGATTTTATTTGCTGTAGATGTTGAACCCTTTACACGGACTTAAATGGAACAATTTGACAAATTAGATTTAAACCACCTCTGCAACTGGCCAAAAGAAACCTTCAAATCTTGACGTCCAAACTACTCTAAAGCCCTTTTAATAGCTACAGCTACAAATCTGACACTGTTGCTGACAAAATTTCCCATATATATGCTGGGCAATGCATGCTAAGAAGTTAGCTGTCCCATGATTTCACAAAAGCCACATTCTGAATTGCTTATCTTAAAGTTATGGAATAAATGCTTCTGTAAAATGTAGTTGTTACTGGATTCTGTTACCTTACTTATAACACTTGTGATATTGGATGATAATGGCGTATGTCATACTTGCTCTTTTTAGGCTTTGATACCGGAGATACCAACTGTATACCAATTTGAACATATTTTTCCATCTAAACTGCATATTGCTAAGCCGCAACTTCAATGAGGCAGAGAGATTATCTGCCACTGCAAAAAAGGAAGGCTTTTCAGCAGGGTATTCCAGGAAACAAAGCTGCAGTAGAGTTGGAATAGATGATGGCTAATTCTGGCTTAAATGACTTTGGCTGTCGACCACCATTCATAGTCTTATTAGTGAAACGATATTTAGGTTGACAGCAATGCCTCTCTTTGCTTGTTGAAGCAAAATATTAAATGGGCAAATTCCACTTCTTTTTCAAGAAGTCACTTATTCACCAGTCTCTGTCCTCCCTTAACCTCTCCCTCCATATAAACTTTGCCACCCACATTCAAAGGAACCTCCTCGACCATGCCATCTCCTATGGCTTCTCTACATCCATGGTCTTGATTATTACCACAGCCATCTCCAACCCCTTCCATGTATCCCCAGCACCAACATTCCTCTAGCTGCTTCCAACCCAACTTTCTTCTGCCGTGGGAAAAACTGTTGCTTACAACTGCACTTTCAAACTCTCAATTGCCTACTGTTTGGCCCTCCAATTGCCATAATACATCTACAGCTGTTGATTTGCTAAACCACTCCCTCACCTCCAATGCCCATGTCCTCCGTAAAACCTTCATCTCCCAGCCCAATACCGCTCCCATCTTCACGCCCTCATCCAACAGGCACAGACTTGCACATAACTGGCTCAGCCTTCCATTGCCAGATCTGGTTGGATCACAAGCAGCTCTACTGGGCCTCATTCTCCTCTAATAAAACCACCAACTATTCTAGTATTAACCTGTAGAGCAGTCCACTTTTTAAACCCCTCTCCTCCAGCCCCTCCACCCTCACCTCCAACAAGTGTAAAGAGCAAATGAAATTTTCTGTCACCAAGACAGAGACCATCATTTGGCTGCCTCTGCTGCTTTCCCCCATTCCCCTTGCCCATCAAGTCATATCTTCCCTAGACCCACTCCTACCCCAGTTCCTCTCTCCAAGTTTCTCTTCTATGTCCCCATATGCCCTCTCCAAGCTCATCTTATCCATGAGACTCACCTCCAGCTCCCTCAATCGCATTACTGCCAATACGCTGACCAAAATTCCCTTCCTAGCCCCCATGCAAATTGAAATTGTATATGGTTCTCTTTTCAGGCACCGTCCCCCCTTTCAAAACTGCCATGATCACCCTCCTCAAAAACAAACCACCCTCAACCCTTGCTTTTGCAAACTGCTTCCCATCTTAAACCTCTTTACTCTAAAAAGTCCTTGAACATGTTGCTGCCTTCCAGCTCGGAGCCCATCTCTCTCATAACTCCGTGTTTGAAGCACTCCAATCAGGTTCCTGCCCCTCCCACATCACCGAAATGGCCCGAACCCAAGTCACAAATTATATTCTTGGTGCATTATTCCTCCTCATTCTTTCTGCAGTCTTCGACATGTCAACCATAGTATCCTCCTCTAATGCCTGTCCTCCACTGCCCAATTCATTGGACTATCCTCGCTCAGTTCCGTTCTTACCTATCCAAATTGTAGCCAGAGCACCACTACCAATGACTTCTCTTCCCACCTCGCACCATCACCAATCGGAGTACCCCCCAGTGATCCACCCTTGGCTTCCACCTCTTTCTCATCCACATGCTGCCTCTTGACCACATCATATGCCAACATGTGGTCAGCTTCCACATAAAGGCTGATGATACCCAGTTCTACCTCTAACACCTCTCGACCCTGGGCTGAGCTTCTAAGCCCGTATCCCTTCCATCACAAAGACTGTCTACATCCTTCTCTAACATCACCCGCCTCTAACCCTACTTCAATCCATCTGCCACCAAAACCCTCATCCATGTCTTTGGAACTTTCAAATTTGGTTGTTCCAATGCCCTCTTGGCTGGCCTCCATAAACTTCAGCTCATCCAAAACTCTGTTGCTCGTATCCAATCCTGCACCAAGTTCGGCTTACCCATTACCCCTGTCCACACTGACCTACACGGGCTTGCAGTCCTCCAACGCTCATCCTTGTGTTTAAAACACTCCCTTGCTTCGCTCCTCCCCACACGACCTACTCCAGCACTACAACCCCTTTGAAATCTCCATTCCTCTGATCCCACCATCCCAGCATTGAGGACCAAGCCTTCAGCCGCCAAGGCCCCAAGCTCTGGAAATCCCTCCTTGATCTCCTCCACCTTCCTCTCTTCCTTTAAGACCCTCTTTAAAACCCACCTCTTTAACCAAGCTTCTGGTTATCCCTCTTAGTATCTCCTTTGAGTACCGGAGCAAGGATGTCTTACTGCAGTTATACAGGGCTTTGGAGTATTGTGTGCAGTTTTGGTCTCCTTACCCAAGAAAGGAGATTAAACACTACCTGCCCCACCTGTGGCAGAGTCTGCGGCTCCAGGATTGGACTATTCAGCCACCGCAGAACCCACCTTCCCAGATTTCAATCCTCCCAAGTTTTCATTGAGTATGCAAAATTTAACAATCACAGGTTTACCTGACCAGATAGTTTGCTCATAATTGCTCCATTTTCTGACAGCGGGAGGGGTGCGGAGAGGGTTATTTAGGAGAGGTTGTTAAAGTACAGTATTTTAGTGCCCACATTTTTTGTGAAAATAAAATCAAATAAAAAACGAAAGAGAGAGAGCTCAATTTGAGCTACAAGTATACAATTATCACCACTCTGGACAAAAAGTCAAAATCACAATGAATTAGAAAAGAATATGGTGTCACACTGGCAGCCATCAGCAAAACCTACAAACAACAAGAGTCTATCTTCAAACTGGTCAGAAATAACATAAAACTGTTGCGCACTTCAGAACTCGATGACATTGGAGCAGTACTTCTTGAATGGTTCAAGGCAGCGCGTGTTAAAAATTTCAGAACAAATTTTATTCAAAAAGCCACCAAAATTTCAGAAGAAATCAGGTTTAGCAATCTCTTTAAAGTTAATTTGATAGTGATGAAAAAAAGTTCATGCCGTAACTCATTAAAAAATGGTCGGAAAAGCCAACTAAATGACTGCTGAAATTAAAGCCTTTCATCAACTTTGCCTGCATTACTTCAGAAGTGTCAGGCACAGGAAGATGGGCCGAATTACCTGCTTCTGTGCAGTATGATTCTATGATTGTGATGTGTTCAACTTCGATGAACGGGGACTTTTTCTAGGTCTGTCAGGGGGGACTCATACCTTTCACAACAGGAAGTGCAGTGGTGGGAAACAGAGCACTGTGCACCTGCCTCTTCTTCTTGGGTGCTAACAGGCACATCTGAGAAGCTTCCGCTTTTATTCATTAAACGTCAGCTGCCAAGATGTTTGTAAAATGTTCGAAAGTTCAACCATCTTGGATGACTTCTACGATTTTTGAAAAGTACACTTGATCCCTGGACAGAAAGTTTAGAGCTCAGAGTAGAAGTGTGTTGATTATGAATAAATGTCCTTCGCATCCTGAAATTTCTGGCCTAGCGTATGTGGAACTTATCTGTCTCCCAAAGAATACTGCTAAGCTTCAGCCAGTGGACACTAGAATTATCTAGCTTTTCAAGGGTCACCAGCAGATGTTTGTGTCTAGAAAAAAGCTAGCTGCTTATGAAGCAGAGATTGAATTCTCCAACAGTTTGCTGAATGCCATGAACTTTGTTGCTAGAAGTTGGGATCTTCTGACTCAGAGCAACATTTCAAACTGCATTTGCCATGCTGGTATAGTCAGTAAAGGAAAGGAGAATTTGGTGGAACTCAAAGAAGTTGAAGCCGACCCTGAACGGCAGCTTTTGGGAGAGATTTCAGCATACAGGACTGATCCCTTCTGATGTCCCTCAGTCGCATTGTATCAGAGTTGATGATTCTGATCACTCGAACTTCCATCGAGACTTTGAGCCCACCCGAGCCAGAATTAAATAAGGAAATTAGTGAGGATAGCCAGAGTTTAAGATGATGACCTTACTCCTGATCCTTCAACTCCAGCACCATGTCTCAAGAGGCTCTCTTGACATTCAATATTATATGCAATGCTCATCTAGCGACTTGTTTGCCAAAAATTGAAGAAGTAATTGCTCGCGACTCAATTTCAAAGAAAAAAGTCCAAAGTAACTGATTGTTAAAAAATAACTTACGACAGAAATTAAAATAAAGATTTTTTTGTGTTTTTTTCTTACTCTTCAAGCTGTAAATATCTTCAAAACAGTCTGGAAGTGTTTGCAAATAGTTCCTCTATTATAGTACATATGATGTTATAACATTAGTAAACAATTTTACAACACCAAGTCCAACAATTTTATTTTAAAATCCACAAGCTTTCGGAGGCTTCCTCCTTCCTCAGGTGAATGTGGAAATGAAATCCTCGAACCTTTCGCATTTATAAATCACAGAACAATGCCTGGTGATTACAGACAGTCTTTTCAACTGCCCGTTGCCAAGGCAACCAAAGTGTTCAGACAGATAGGTGTTACCTGCAGGGCCACCGGATATACAAACGGCCAGAACTAAAAAAACAGATGATGTGGAGATGCCAATTAAAAAAACAGAGCGAGAGAGGCAGAAACATAGAAACATCCGGAAGGAAAAGACAGCAATTGACCCGTTATATTAAAAACAGATAACATTTGTTCGCTGGTGGGGTAACGTGTAGCGTGACATGAACCCAAGATCCCGGTTGAGGCCGTCCTAATGGGTGCGGAACTTGGCTATCAATTTCTGCTCGACGATTTTGCGTTGTCGAGTGTCTCGAAGGCCGCCTTGGAGTACGCTTACCCGAAGGTCGGTGGCTGAATGTCCCTGACTGCTGAAGTGTTCCCCGACTGGGAGGGAACCCTCCTGTCTGGCAATTGTTGCGCGGTGTCTGTTCATCCGTTGTCGCAGCGTCTGCATGGTCTCGCCAATGTACCATGCTCTGGGGCATCCTTTCCTGCAACGTATGAGGTAGACAACGTTGGCCGAGTCCAGGAGTATGAACCATGCACCTGGTGGGTGGTGTCCTCTCGTGTGATGGTGGTATCTGTGTCAATGATCTGGCATGTCTTGCAGAGGTTACCGTGGCAGGGTTGTGTGGTGTCGTGGACACTGTTCTCCTGAAAGCTGGGTAATTTGCTGCGAACGATGGTCTGTTTGAGGTTGGGTGGCTGTTTAAAGGCGAGTAGTGGAGGTGTGGGGATGGCCATAGCGAGGTGTTCGTCGTCATTGATGACATGTTGAAGGCTGCGGAGAACATGGCGTAGTTTCTCCGCTCCGGGGAAGTACTGGACGACGAAGGGTACTGTGTTGGTTGCGTCCCGTGTTAGTCTTCTGAGGAGGTCTACGCGATTTTTCGCTGTGGCCCGTCGGAACTGTCGATCGATGAGTCGAGCGTCATATCCCGTTCTTACTAGGACGTCTTTCAGCGTCTGTCGGTGTCCATCGCGTTCCTCCTCGTCTGAGCAGACCCTGTGTATTCGCAGGGCCTGTCCATAGGGGATGGCCTCTTTGACGTGGTTCGGGTGGAAGCTGGAAAAGTGAAGCATCGTGAGGTTGTCCGTGGGCTTGCGGTAGAGGGAGGTGCTGAGGTGCCCGTCTTTGATGGAGATTCGTGTGTCCAAGAAAGAAACTGATTCTGAGGAGTGGTCCATGGTGAGCTTGATGGGAAATGCGTCAATGCCAGATGCATCAGCCGCACTCAGAAGACAGTCCAGAATGTCACCCGAGCACAACGCAACGCCATCAACGCTCTCAAGACCAACCGCAACATCGTCATCAAACCAGCGGACAAAGGAGGAGTCAGTCGTACAGAACAGAACGGACTATTGCAAAGAAGCATACCAACAACTGGACAACCAGGAACACTACAGACGGTTACCCGCAGATCCGACCAAAGAACGCACCCACCAGCTCAACAAACTGATCAAGTCCTTCGATCCAGACCTTCAAAGCATCCTACGCACTCTCATCCCACGTTCTCCCCGCGTGGGAGACTTCTACTGCCTCCCAAAGATACACAAAGCCAACACACCCGGACGTCCTATCGTATCAGGCAACAGAACCCTGTGTGAGAACCTCTCTGGATACGTCGAGGGCATCCTGAAACCCATCGTACAGGGAACCCCCAGCTTCTGTCGCGACACTACAGACTTCCTACAAAAACTCAGTACCCACGGACCAGTTGAACCAGGAACACTTCTCACCACGATGGACGTCTCGGCACTCTACACTAGTATCCCCCACAATGACGGCATCGCTGCGACAGCATCAATACTCAACACCAACAACAGCCAATCTCCAGACGCCATCCTACAACTCATCCGCTTCACCCTGGATCACAATGTCTTCACCTTCGATAACCAGTTCTTTACCCAAACACACGGAACTGCCATGGGGAACAAATTCGCACCCCAATACGCCAACATTTTCATGCACAAGTTCAAGCAGGACTTCTTCACTGCACAGGACCTCCAACCAACGCTATACACCAGATACATCGACGACATTTTCTTTCATAGAATCATAGAATCATAGAAGTTACAACATGGAAACAGGCCCTTCGGCCCAACATGTCCATGTCGCCCAGTTTATACCACTAAGCTAGTCCTAATTGCCTGCACTTGGCCCATATCCCTCTATACCCATCTTACCCATGTAACTGTCCAAATGCTTTTTAAAAGACAAAATTGTACCCGCCTCTACTACTGCCTCTGGCAGCTCGTTCCAGACACTCACCACCCTTTGAGTGAAAAAATTGCCCCTCTGGACCCTTTTGTATCTCTCCCCTCTCACCTTAAATCTATGCCCCCTCGTTATAGACTCCCCTACCTTTGGGAAAAGATTTTGACTATCGACCTTATCTATGCCCCTCATTATTTTATAGACTTCTATAAGATCACCCCTTAACCTCCTACTCTCCAGGGAATAAAGTCCCAGTCTGTCTAACCTCTCCCTGTAAGTCAAACCATCAAGTCCCGGTAGCATCCTAGTAAATCTTTTCTGCACTCTTTCTAGTTTAATAATATCCTTTCTATAATAGGGTGACCAGAACTGTACACAGTACTCCAAGTGTGGCCTCACCAATGCCCTGTACAACTTCAACAAGACATCCCAACTCCTGCATTCAATGTTCTGACCAATGAAACCAAGCATGCCAAATGCCTTCTTCACCACCCTATCCACCTGTGACTCCACTTTCAAGGAGCTATGAACCTGTACTCCTAGATCTCTTTGTTCTATAACTCTCCCCAACGCCCTACCATTAACGGAGTAGGTCCTGGCCCGATTCGATCTACCAAAATGCATCACCTCACATTTATCTAAATTAAACTCCATCTGCCATTCATCGGCCCACTGGCCCAATTGATCAAGATCCCGTTGCAATCCCAGATAACCTTCTTCACTGTCCACAATGCCACCAATCTTGGTGTCATCTGCAAACTTACTAACCATGCCTCCTAAATTCTCATCCAAATCATTAATATAAACAACAAATAACAGCGGACCCAGCACCGATCCCTGAGGCACACCGCTGGACACAGGCATCCAGTTTGAAAAACAACCCTCTACAACCACCCTCTGTCTTCTGTCGTCAAGCCAATTTTGTATCCAATTGGCTCCACGGATACAAATTGTATCCAATTGGCTCCACGGCGAAGAATCACTAAAGAGACTACACGATAACATTAACAAGTTCCATCCCACCATCAAGCTCACCATGGACTACTCCTCAGAATCAGTTTCTTTCTTGGACACACGAATCTCCATCAAAGACGGGCACCTCAGCACCTCACTCTACCGCAAGCCCACGGACAACCTCACGATGCTTCACTTTTCCAGCTTCCACCCGGACCACGTCAAAGAGGCCATCCCCTATGGACAGGCCCTGCGAATACACAGGGTCTGCTCAGACGAGGAGGAACGCGATGGACACCTACAGATGCTGAAAGACGCCCTAGTAAGAACGGGATATGACGCTCGACTCATCGATCGACAGTTCCGACGGGCCACAGCGAAAAATCGCGTAGACCTCCTCAGAAGACTAACACGGGACGCAACCAACACAGTACCCTTCGTCGTCCAGTACTTCCCCGGAGCGGAGAAACTACGCCATGTTCTCCGCAGCCTTCAACATGTCATCAATGACGACGAACACCTCGCTATGGCCATCCCCACACCTCCACTACTCGCCTTTAAACAGCCACCCAACCTCAAACAGACCATCGTTCGCAGCAAATTACCCAGCTTTCAGGAGAACAGTGTCCACGACACCACACAACCCTGCCACGGTAACCTCTGCAAGACATGCCAGATCATCGACACAGATACCACCATCACACGAGAGGACACCACCCACCAGGTGCATGGTTCATACACCTGTGACTCGGCCAACGTTGTCTACCTCATACGTTGCAGGAAAGGATGCCCCAGAGCATGGTACATTGGCGAGACCATGCAAACGCTGCAACAACGGATGAACGGACACCGCGCAACAATCGCCAGACAGGAGGGTTCCCTCCCAGTCGGGGAACACTTCAGCAGTGAAGGACATTCAGCCACCGACGTTCGGGTAAGCGTACTCCAAGGCGGCCTTCGAGACACTCGACAACGCAAAATCGTCGAGCTGAAATTGATAGCCAAGTTCCGCACCCATGAGGACGGCCTCAACCGGTATCTTGGGTTCACGTCACGCTACACGTTACCCCACCAGCGAACAAATGTTATCTGTTTTTAATATAACGGGTCAATTGCTGTCTTTTCCTTCCGGATGTTTCTATGTTTCTGCCTCTCTCGCTCTGTTTTTTTAATTGGCATCTCCACAACATCTGTTTTTTTAGTTCTGGCCGTTTGTATATCCGGTGGCCCTGTAGGTAACACCTATCTGTCTGAACACTTTGGTTGCCTTGGCAACGGGCAGTTGAAAAGACTGTCTGTAATCACCAGGCATTGTTCTGTGATTTATAAACGCGATAGGTTCGAGGATTTCATTTCCACATTCACCTGAGGAAGGAGGAAGCCTCCAAAAGCTTGTGGATTTTAAAATAAAATTGTTGGACTATAACTTGGTGTTGTAAAATTGTTTACAATTGTCAACCCCAGTCCATCACCGGCATCTCCACATCACGTTATAACATTAGGCAGACTCAACTGTATGTACTTTATATGTATTGCACTTTTCCTGCCGGCTGAATTTTTCTATTTAGTTGTAAATATCTTTAGTGCTCTAGTCAGTAAGGTACCTGGTTTCTGTTTAATATAATCCAATTTCATTCAGAGTGTGTTTGATAACATAGCAAAGCTTAAGGCTATGTTAAATCCAGTAAAATTACTGCCAGTTGAACAATTATAGGTACATGGATTAAGAACTTTGTTGAACACAAGCCCTGGGGCTTGTTTGCATATGGAGTCAGAAAAACGTCCCAGAATTTTTCCTGAATTATCCACAGATTCTTTCCCCTCTCTGAGGAATATAGGGATTTTGCTCAATTCAGTTTGGGCTGCCTTACCACTTAGGGAATGATTAGCTAACAGGTGATGAGTGCAAGTGATTGAGTAGGGCAGGCTTGATGGTCTTTTCTCACCTTTATTTTCATATGCTCCTGTGTATCTGGGATCCATACGCATACTAGCTGACTCCTCAGTTAAATTTTGAAAAAAATTTGCATAAATGAAAGATTCATCACCTTAAATTTGCATAATACCACTGAGAAATAATGTAGTTGTGTAGTTAGACCAGTGATGGGGTTGTTATCTCAGGAAGTTTCAGAGGCTCTAATGTTTGTTATCCTATCCTGCACCAAGTCCCACTCACCCATCATCCTTGTGTTCACTGACCTAATTGGCTTCCAGTCCCCCAACACCTCAAATTTAAAATTGTTATCCTTGTGTTTAAATCCCTTATTGGCCTCACCCCTCTCCATTTTTAACTTCCTCCAGTCCTACAACCCTCCGAGAACTCTGCCCTCTTGTGCATGCCCCACGCCCTTCACCCTACCTTTGGAGTCTATGCCTTCAGTTATCTAGGCCCTGCACTCTGGAATTTCCTCCCTAAATTTCTCCTTCGAGGGCCCCCTTAAAACCCATCTCTTTCACCAAGCTTTTAGTTACCCCTCTTAATATATCCTTCTTTGGGTTGCATCCATTTTTGTCTGATTGAGCTTCAACATTAAAGGTGCCATATTAATATAAGTTGTTGTGAGTGAAGAAATGCTACATTCGAAAAGTTTCCTTGGAATAAGTACACTAAGTAGGTTTATAATCATGCTTTTAAATCTACAATTTATCCCAAACCAAGGAAATCCTGATCTTGTCAATTTTCTTCCGCAGATATTAGGGTTCAAAGATGGTAGCCACGATTTGAAGGCTTTATATTTGCACGCACACATTACATTTGGTCTGATCTGACAATCTTTGCAAATCTCAGAATAAGGGAAAAATATAAGCATCTCATTGTAAATTATATTTTATAAATCCCATAATCTATAAAATTTTGTTACACAACTTCTCATTATAAATTCCTTTGTCTATATTTATGATAGAAACTGCATATGTAAACTTGTCACCCTGTAATCATACCCTCCTGCCAATAATGGCACTAGAGCACTTTAGTTTTGCCTCTCAGCTTATACTGCATAGCAAGTCCCATTCTCCCAACCAACTCTGCTTCCCAGTTGCCATAAGTTTTGCTATTTAATGATAAGCAATATAAAATCAAAGTATTTTACAAAATAAGGATAAAATATAATAAGGCATGAATTACATTGAGTATGTGTGAGAGAGAGAGAGAGAGAGAAAAATAGGACTGGTTGTCAGAGTGGCTCATTAAAACAAGAACAATCTGAGATAAGGGCAAAGATAACAAGTGTATATCATTGGCTGTAGTTTTGAAACCTAGTTAAAGCCAACTATGGTACAAGCCAGGTACTTTGCAGTTGGCACATTGGGAAGTTGTTGCTGCCAAAATGCCAGCAACATTCTCATACATGTTGAATAATGTTGAAAAACATCTACAATGAAGTGCCCATTACAAGAAATCATCTATCTGTCCCATCACTAAAAGTATTTACATAGTCGATATGGCTATATTTGTGCTTTGGCACTAACTGTACTGGCAATACCTTGATCCGATGTAAATAGGCTGAACTTTTTTTGTGTGGTATAATTGAAAAATGAAATGTGTATTTGATATAGCTGTACCAAAACTAAATAACTGAACAATTGTACATGCAACACTAAGAGCTAAAATACATGGCTCCTATCAAGATGTGTTGCCAAAGTAAAATGGAGACTGCTCACTATTGCCAGTTTCATCAGTTGGATTTACTCAGGTCCCTCGCTTGATCCCAGATAGAACAACACTATATACCTAATTATTTACATTAGGTATACAGTGTTGTATCTGGGATCTGGACATATATCGCCATTCCTTCATCATCTCTGGGTCAAAATCCAGGAACTCCTTACCTAACAGCATTGTGGGAGCACCTTCACCACATGGACTGCAACGGTTGAAGAGGACAACCCACCACCACCTTCTCAAACACAACTAGGGATGGGCAATAAATGCTGGCCTTGCCAGCGAGAATGAGTTTTAAAAAATTTAGGTTGATATTTATCTGTGATTAAGGGGATGCATGTCAGTTCTGGAGAACCGGTATCCAGTGTTAACAGCAAACACTCCCAGGGGCATAACCAGATGTTTACAAAGTTCCCATGGCTTTGCCCCGACAATGTGCCCTAAATGCACCTTCAGAAGCGATCCTCCTATTAACCCAGTTATCTTTACTTTCTCATTGAGTAGGATTGTCAACAATTCAGTACAAAATAGCAGCTTTGTAGTATGGATCCCCACCCATGTAGCACTGGGTAGACTGCCAAAACTTAGTTTGTATAAATACCAGAGAAACACAGTCTTTTGTTCCATCAGTGTGGACTATTTTCAAACCAAAGTCCTAGAGGTAACAACAGTAGGCTAACCCGCTGAACCACCTCAGTTTATGAATGATCAATTGATGCTGGATTCCCTTTACATCACCAACCACAGGTGACTGATGGGATTAAGGTTATTACAACTAATTACAGTAATATTTTTTCATGATCCTCAATTATAGTATGTCCTCGGTATCCTGACTTCTGTTCTCTTCTATTAGTACTACACATTTAACCAAAACCAATTTCTGAAGGCAGAATCAACTAATCTGTACCAGAACTTTGACTTTCAGGCTCTCAAAATATAATTTCGAGGTAAGGGTTCAGGAAGAACGAACAAAAGGTTCTTTCTTCAATGTGAGGCAACCAGTACTTAGCAAGATTTAAATCAGGCTCTAACATGAGAGTAACATGAACAATAATATGTACTAACAATTTTCTTGAGTACATTTACATCACTTGTTACAGCCAAATTCACGAGGGTACATGTGGTGCCTTACTAGCATTAACACTGGAAAGGCTAAATGTATATTTTAGTCAGTAAATGACTTAACCTTAACATTTTCATTCTATTTTATGTTGACTTTTTCTTCCCCCCCTGAAGGCATTTTCATCTTTTTCACTAGAGAGAAGACTCTCTCTGGTTCTTATCAGAAATAAGTTTTGGCAGTCTACCAGTGCTACATGGGTGGGGGCCCATACTACAAAATTGCACATTTGTACTAAATTGTAATCCAGCAGTCCTTCAACTAATCAATCAACATAGGGATAATTCTATATGTTCAAGACCAAAACCATCCACAACAGCTGCACACTCTATGCAGACTATATGTGGCAGTCCAGAACATAAAAGCAATGCTCTTAAATTCCAAGGGTGCATTTTTATTTTACTTCAACTGAGTACATAATATACTTATTTTCTTACAACTTCCTGTTGTTGTCCAAAGGGACTACCTCTTCAAACTCAAAATGAGAGATTTAGTCTAATTCAGATATTTTTTAAAAACCTTTAAATCTTAAAACATACAGTCAGCGCTTTTTAAAAAAATGTAAACAGATCAACACCAATATAATTCTTAGTCAAAACTGATCCATTTTTCTCTTCCAATTGCTAACTGACCTGCTGTGCTTTTCTAGCATTTTAGGTTTTATTTCATTCTAACTTTCAGCAAATTTGAGAAAGAAAGTTGCTGTAAAAACACCTAGATCTATACAGAAACAAACAACTTTAATGTCTCTCTCACTGATGAACATATATCAGGAATCGACACAGGATTTGTATGACTATCAGTACATCAGGAGCTTCAAAAATTCAGGTAAAATCCAACTATTGTACTATTAAAAAGGCAAATTAGTAAATCAAACTATGGCCAGAACATAATCTCTCACTATAAACATGGATGGCCACAGCAACTTCAAATAAAGGCGTCACTTCTGCTACAATCTAACTATTAAATGTTTCCACGCTCTACCCCAAACCGTTCTTGTCCTTACTACAATGCTGCTGATATTGGTTACAAAGAAAGTGTTCAAATGGGACAGTTTAAAAGTAAAACAATATTATAGTATTAATTCAGCTAGGTAAGGGCAAGGCTCTCCCCAATAATAATAAATTCAAATCTAGAGAAATTGGACTTAATCTAAAACTTTTGTAATGTAAATCTAATCTGGTGTTGAAAGATTAAAAATCAGTACAAGAAAAGGCTTACCTGAAACTCTTCTGTTTAATCTGTTAATAACTGGTTCTGTAAAAAAAATGGAAACAAAATTAATTCTCTGTGACCCAACTTAGAATTTCTGCAGCAACTCAATATAACAAGTTGACTTATTTACAATATGCAACAGTCTTACAATAGTACACGTCACTGCACCTCGGAGCTGGGTGGTATAGTAGATGAGCGAAAGAGTAACATACGAACAATGGGTGCTACTTTTTTTAACCACAGACTTGTTTTAGTGTATCGTTAACAGACTACATTTAAGATTTTGAAGTATTCTCGAGACTTTGTTATGTAAAGTCAAAGCCAACTTTGACCATCCTTACTTCTTCAACTCCAAAGGCATGCAGTGAAACCACATTTAGACATCACCTAGTTAAAGTGACTACTTTACATCAGTGTCAATATACTCGCACTGAAACCCAGGATTCAAAAGCACCAATGCATTGATTGGCTAAATTTCAAATATTATCTGCAATATTCTGTTGTACCTTTCTTGCTGAAAGAAAATCTGCACAGGCTCAATGTCTTATGTGAAATGGATGTGCAAGGAGGAGTGGGGGAGGAGATAACCCAAAATTTATGCTCTACAAGCGTCTACTTGTTGGATTATGACTAATTAATTATTATAAACATATATTTAAGAAGACAAATACATTTTTACATGCACTTTGGTTATGTAACTGCCGGTGTAGAAAGCGCTACAGAAAACATGCCACTAAAATCTCAATGCAGGACTAGTATTTAATAGTTTACTTTTTAAAAAATATCTAGTTACAAAATTGAATTTTGAATAACAGTAGGTTTATTGTAGTAAATATCAGCATTCTTAAGATCAAACAAAGCTTCTGTCACCTCCCCTAACAACAAGCAGAACATAGTATTGCTGCTGAGATGAACATGAAGAGCAACAGATATTAAAGAACATCTCACGGGATTCATTAGCAGCTATCAGTCAAACCTCAAACTGCAGGTCATCCCACCTGCCCTATTAAAAGAGCCAATCATTTGTACTATACTATGTAAGCAGGTATATACCCATTTACTTTTGTTGTGGGATTAAAGGGGCAGTGGTTGCGTGGATACAAAATCGACTAAGGGACAGAAAGCAGAGAGTAGTGGTAAACAGTTGTTTTTCAGACTAGAGGGAAGTATGCAGTGGTGTCCCCCAGGAGTCAGTGTTGGGACCACCACGCTTTTGATATATATTAATGACTGGACTTGGGTATACAGTGCAAAATTTCAAAGTTTGCAGATGACACGAAAGTCAGAAATGTAGTAGGAAAGGCAATATAAACTAAATAATACAACTTTAAAGGGGGTGCAGGAACAGAGAAACCTGGGGGTGCACATACACAAGTCTTTGGTGGTGGCAGGACAAGTTGCGAAGGCTGTTAAAAAGGCATACTGGATCCTGGAATTTATAAATAGAGGCATGGAGTACAAAAATAAGGAAGTTATACTAAACCTTTATAAAACACTAGTTAGGCCCCATCTGGAGTATTGCGGCCAATTCTAGGCACCACATTTTAGGAAGGATGTCAAGGCCTTAGAAAGGATGCAGAACACATTTACTAGAACGGTACCAGGGATGAAAGACTTCAGTTACGTGGAGAGACTAGAAAAGCTGGGGTTGTTCTCCTTACAGCAGAGAAGGTTAAGGGGAAATTTGATAGAGGTGTTCAAAATCATCAAGAGTTTTGATAGAGTAAATAAGGAGAAGCTGTTTCCACTGGCAGAAGAGTCGGTAACCAGAGGACACAGATTTACGGTAATTGGCAAAAGAGCATGAGGCGAAATGAGGAAAAAAAATTTTATACAGCAAGTTGTTATGATCATGAGTGCACTGCCTGAAAGGGCAGTTGAAGCAGATTCAATAATAATTTTCAAAAGGGAACTGAATATTTGAAGGAGAAACATTTCCACCGCTATGGGGAAAGAGAAAAGGAGTGGAATCAATTGGATGGCTCTTTCAAAGAGCCAGCACAGGCACAATGGGTCGAATGGCCTCCTTCTGTACGGTATCATTCTATGACTAGCAAGCACTTCACTATTAGAACAAAATGTTGCAGAATTAACATTTTCTGGGACTCAGATTATTCGAGCACTATTATATGGCCCCATAATCTGCACTGTTGTAATGAAAAAAGACCCAATTTTTCAAGAAGCAAAATACTGCATATACTGAAAATCTCAGTTAAAACAGGAAATGTTGGAAACACTAAATGGAGGTTAGAAGAGAGGAAGGTAAGTTAAACCTTTCAGGTCGATGACCTTTCATCAAAAGCCAATTTTTCAAGCCTTTAATATTTGTATTTCCTCATACCAGGCAGCATCCTAGCAAATCTGTATTGTACCCTCTCTAAAGTCTCAATATCCTTCCTAATGTGTGGTGACCAACACTGAAACTTAGGACTTTGAGGTCCTAATAAGGTTTTATATTTATCTTTGTTGTTCCATACCTCTTCTAATAAAACATAGAATTCTATTATTTTTTTCATGTCCTTATCAACCTGAGGTGCTTCCTTCAATGATTTGTGAATCTGTAACCCCCATGTCCACCTGTTCTTCCACAGCACCGAGCCTACTTCCATTCAGAATAGAATTACTGCTGTTCTTTTTAAAAACAAAAATGTATTGTCTCACACTTAGTCATTGAATTCCATCTGATACTTTTTAGTCCACATTTCCAAGTATGCTGAAAGCTAAACCTGCCCATGGCTAGGAAAAAAAGGCAGTTCACGGCATCCAACATCCTGGATGAGTGCAGCTCCAACAACACTCAAGAACCTCGACACCATCCAGGACAAAGCAGCCCGCTTGATTGGCACCCCATCCACCACCCTAAACATTCACTCCCTTCACCACCGGCGCACTGTGGCCGCAGTGTGTACCATCCACAGGATGCATTGCAGCAACTCGCCAAGGCTTCTTCGACAGCACCTCCCAAACCACCTAAAAGGACAAGAGCAGCAGGCACATGGGAACAACACCACCTGCATGTTCCCCTCCAAGTCACACACCATCCCGACTTGGAAATATATCACCGTTCCTTCATCATCGCTGGGTCAAAACCCTGAAACTCCCTTCCTAACAGCACTGTGGGAGAACCTTCACCACACGGACTGCAGCGGTTCAAGGCGGTGGCTCACCACCACCTTCTCAAGGGCAATTAGGGATGGGCAATAAATGCCAACCTTGCCAGCAACACCCACATCCTGAGAATGAATTTTTTAAAAATACCATTCCTAAATATAAATGTTGAATTATAGCACTGTAATCCATTTAGGATAAGGTTTTTCCTCATAGCAATTCCAGTCTTTATCAACCTTTCCCATTAACAGCATTATAAAGTTCACTTCAGATGAAATCAGTTTTACCACCTGAAAGCATGTCAAAGTAAATTGCAACACACACTCAACACTAAGATTAGATCGCAATTCCTAAACTAAGATGCAGTCTCAGTGCCAATCAAATCTGCCAGCATCTGATTATACCAAAAACTGTCGCCTACCTCTTCAAAAACACAGCTGCATCCCACTCAATACACAAAAAGCGAGAATCATGCACTCCTAACTGCCCTCTGCTAAGCAACATCTATTATAGGATGCCAGTCCAAAAGTTAACAATGATCTACAAATGCTTAATTGAATGCAGCTTCTCTCCAGAGAAAAGGCAGCCTGTCACAAAAAAATTGTCACTTCAACCATATCTGGATTTCATCTCCATAGCTACCACAGACAAAAAGTATGGTAATTTTTTTTGCTGCAACTTTACAGATCTATTCCATTATAAAAGGACAACCTTCAAAAACTTCTTAAATGCTGACAGACGTTAGTTAGTGCCTTTATTTTAAAAAGTTTGTTGAAAGGTTGAGCTTTCGTTCAAATTTTATACCTTGCAAGAGTCCGCTGATGTTTTCAACTTCTGGTAATGCATCAACACAATTCTTCAATTTGTATACCCCATTTCAATTATTAGATAACTTAGAAAGAATTGGTGTTTATCAAAAATAGAATATAGAAACATTCAACCAAATTGTAAACATATAAAACTGAGCATACCTAATTTAAAGAAAGTAAAATAGTGATAAGTTTATTTTGTTGATTTCAGATCACAGTCAGAATTCAACAGAAAAGCCAAAATATTGAGGCTAGGTTGAGGCAGCTTCTGAAAGATTCTCACATATCTACTCCCATCTTGACCATCCTACTTGAAGCTACTGCTTTCCTCTCAAATGGTATTTGTGTTAATTCTGTTCCTGAGACAAGGCGAGGCAAGGCAAGCCAATCACCATTCCTACTTCCTTGATGTCACCATTAACTGATGTTATTCCAACATGCAAGTAGATGCAGAACAGCATACTCCTGTAAAGATACTCACTAGATCATCTAAAGGCACTTTAATACTAACTAAAAATTTGTTCCCATCTTGAGAAAATAGCCCGTGAGCTGCTGTCTTGCTATTACAGAATCGGGTCATGTGCCTGCCTTTGTTGTACTGCTGTACTTCACTGAGTTATATATAAAGACCCAATTGCCTACAATGAAAACCTGGGGACCAGCTCCCCAAACATAACACGAAGAGGGAAGCAGAGCCTGACAGCAGATTTGCCAACCCATATTTTGCAATGCTGGTATCCCTGTAATGTAAAAGTGCCTTTAAAAGAGCACATTGAACCTTCAACACAACTAATGGCACCTGAACACCTTGGACAGCAGGGGCAAGCCCAAGAAACATTCAATGGATTTCATTTTGTGTGAGAATCTACAGACTAGATGCCTGAATGATGATGGCTAGCATTACAATTTTGAATGTTTCCTTTTTTCACAGAACGTCTGGAATCTTTCCACTTGTTTTGGAAGGCTTGGGGTGGGAGGGTAAAGGAGAAAGGGGAAAGCTTATGAAGTAATTTAGTCTTGGTTTTATCAGCATCAAACCTTAAAACGTAACAAAGTCCACCTTGTAATAGGTTCTCAAGGCAACCCAACTTCTCTGATTGGATGAGCGATGGCACAATGGCAGTGCATTGTGGTGGGGTCTCCAACACCCAAGTAACAACGTTGATTCATGTTCACTGGTTTGGGAATCTTAAATATCTTGTAGCACGATGCTCCAGTTGTGGGAAGTTGGTTATTATCACAGACGACCAGAACTATTATTTTTGCAGCCACTTTGCTCACCTTGGCCTCCTGAAAATATGCCCTGATGACCACAAAAGGAATCCCGCACTTCAAAACTGAGTGACTACTCTATAGCAATACAGACTTCTCAGGTCCACCCAGTACAGTCCTCACATCAACTGGATCAGACAACTTTTGAAGGAGTGTAAACTCAGAACTGGACAACAGGAGAAAAGGCACTATGTAAGGTACAGGAAAGTGAAAATGATGGAGTATGAACATCTGCTTCAAGTAAGCAAAGAGCCCAAAAGCTCACTTAAACAGGAGAGTTATAGATTAGCTATATCTTGGTAAGTCTGCAAGTCACTTTCACGCATTATCCAATGAAACAGAGTGATCTATTTCAAGAGATGTGAGTAAAAACTGGCCTCAAGCTTCCAGCTAACTAGAAAGTGTGCCCTCTGCTCATTAACAGCACAGCACAATTATCAATGCAGTCATAGAAGTATACAGGCCTAACCAAAGAACAGTATGGATGTGATGACGAAATGTGACAATCTCGAATAAGCTCCACTGAAGTTGCAAGTAGGAAATGAAATGGACTAACAGATCTACTTTGAGTTCTTCATATAGTATAGTAACACACCAAGATGCTTCTTATGCAGGTTTATTACAAACTGTCTTTAAAACTTGTGTTTGTGTATAACGTAATGCACAATTTAGTTTCTCGAGCATTGACTGGTCACTTCATAGCTATATAGCATTGATGTCCGCAATTCACAAGATAGTTAGGGATGAGGAAGGCCATTCAGCCCATTCAACTGTAAGATGGTCAGGATTGGGAACTGAATATACCAGGTTATAAGGTCTATAGGAAGGATAGGAAAGCTGGTAGAGGAGGAGTAGCCTTAGTGATTAAGGATGAAATTATTTCAATGATAAGAGAGAATGGAACGAGAGGTAAGCAGGCAGTGGAGACTTTATGGGTAGAATTAAGAAATAGAAAAGGATTTAAGACTGTAGTAGGAGTTGCGTATAGGCCCCCCTGGTAGCAGCTGTGAAGTGGCAGAATGTATCAAAAGCAGAGTGGTTTTAATGGGGGATTTTGACTTTCATATATATTGGGATAAGCAGACGAGCTCATGTCAGATAGGTAGCGAATTTCTTGAGTGTGTTCAGGACAGCTTTCTGCAACAATATGTCCTAGAACCAACAAGGGGGCAGGCCATATTAGATTTAATAATGAGTAATGAGCCAGATTTAGTTAACAGCCCAACTGCGCGTGAACATTTATCCAATAGCGATCATAATATGTATTTCAATGTAGATAAGTATGAGGTCATCCACTTTGGACCTAAAAAGGATAGAGCAGAGTACTTTCTAAATGGTGAAAAGCTCGAAACAGTGGCGGGCCAAAGAGATTTAGGGGTCCATGAACATAGATCATTAAAATGTCATGGACAGGTACAAAAAATAATCAAAAAGGCTAATGGAATGCTGGCCTTTATATCCAGAGGACTAGAATACAAGAGGGTAGAAGTCATGCTACAGCTACACAAAGCTCTGGTTAGACCACACCTGGAGTACAGTGTTCAGTTCTGGGCACCACACCTTGGGAAGGATATATTGGCCTTGGATGGAGTGCAACGTACATTTACTAGAATGATATCTGGACTCCAAGGGTTAAATTACGAGGAGCGATTACACAAACAGGTTGCATTCCCTGGAATTTAGAAGATTAAGGGGTGATTTTATGATTAATGTTTTCAAGATATTAAGGGGAACTGATAGGGTACAGAGAGAAACTATTTCCGCTGGTTGGGGAGTCTCGGACTAGGGGACATAGCCTAAAAATTGCAGCCAGGACTTTCAGGAGCGAAGTTAGGAGATACTTCTACATGCAAACGTGGTAGAAGCTTGGAACTCTCTTCCACAAACAGCAGTTGATGCTAGCTCAATTGTTAAATTAAAATCAGAGATTGATATATTTTTGTTAACCAAAGGTATTAAGGGATATGGCGGGTATATGGAGTTAGGTCACAGATCAGCCATGATTTCAATGAATGGTGGAACAGATTCAAAGGGCGAAATGGCCTACTCCTGTTCCGATCTTCCAGGTGGCTATTTTCGTTAAAACCGAGGAGAATACAAGATGATTTGATGGATGTGTTTAAAATTATGAAAGGATGGAACAGAGCAGATAAAAACAGGCTGTTTATTTCCACCCAAGGGCAGACAAGGCATGGTTTAACATCTCATCCAAAGGACAGGACCTCCGACAGTACAGCACTCCCTTAGTACTGCAGTGAACCGTCAACCTAGATTATATGCTTAAGTCTTTGGATGAAGGCTAGAATCCACAGCCTTCTGTCTCAGAGGCGGGATTGCTACCACTAAACCAAATCTGCCACAATAAGAAGGGGACATGAATATAACATTAATGATGAGAGGTTTAGGACAGGCAGGAGGAGAATTTTTTAAAAATTTTTTTGTACACACTACACACAGAGGGTTGTGTGGAATGCACTACCAGAGCTGGTGAATGAAGCCGATACCACGTCAACATTTAATAGGTTGAAAGAAAAAGGAATATGGGAACAGGGCAGACATAAGGGATTAGGACTACCACTACCACTCGTGTGAAAGATAAACACCAACACAGACTAGTTGGACCAAACAGCATGTTCCCGTATCATAATCTCTATGTAATCTTAATTCATCCTTTGCAACTCTATCCATGGTCATCCATTGCCCTTTTCCCCCCAGCCACCTCTTCCCCACTGCTCAACATCCCCTGTCCCCAATAATGAGTACATTTTAGCACAATCTACAAGTTCAAGTTACATGTTTAAAGCTCATGTACAGAGTACACTGCCCATCCTCCAGCTTGTACTGTGTTTTTACTATGCTCTTTTCAAATTGCTGGAACTCTACTCAAATTTGATCTCCTCTGCCATCAGAACAGAGCTGCTCTGCTGGACGATACTGTTTACTTCAGCTTACCTTGTCCGACTGACTGCTATTAACTAGGTTATTGTTGTAAAGGTTTGTACAAATTTACTCCTGATAATCGATTCCATTACTTTACATAGAATGGAAACTGGACATAAAGGTCTGTAGTTACCCGCGTCTGTTTTATTACCTTTTTGAATATGGGCACCACATTAGCCTATTTGCAATCTAGTGGTACCTCCCCGATGTCCACTGACTTCCCTTCCAAATAGCAATCAATAGATCACAGATCTCACATCCCAGTGTCTCTCAACACGCTGGGATAAACACCATCTATCCCTTGTATGAGCAGCAGCACAGAAATGGAAGTAAATGATTAACTTCACTGTTCTCTAGACAGGTTTGACATTTCTTTGCACCCAACAAGTCTCAGAACATTCTTGTCCATATTCACAAACCAATTACTATACTAAAATAATCTGCTTATCTTAAAAAGCAATATAAAGACATAACCTCAATTTGTAATATGAGATGTTAAGAATGTGAAATTCACCACTGGGGAGTATAACATACCACAACGTCTTCAAGTTCCTCTAAACTCTTAGTTTTAATCATACACTTTGTTTCATCTACCTCTGCTGCATATTAATTTCTCTTACATAATATCTGTGGAAACTGAAAACCACTGTATCCTTTAACAGTCAAACACAAAAGCATGTGAAACAATATTTTTTTTATCTGTGGTTTTTTTTTATTCCTTCATGGGATGTGGGCATCGTTGGCGAGGCCAGCATTTATTGCCCATCCCTAATTGCACTTGAGAAGGTGGTGGTGAGCCGCCTTCTTGAACCGCTGCAGTCAGTGTGGTGAAGGTTCTCCCACAGTGCTGTTAGGAAGGGAGTTCCAGGATTTTGACCCAGCGACGATGAAGGAACGGTAATATATTTCCAAGTTGGGATGGTGTGTGACTTGGAGGAGAACGTGCAGGTGGTGTTGTTCCCATGTGCCTGCTACTCTTGTCCTTCTAGGTGGTAGAGGCCGCGGATTTGGGAAGTGCTGTCGAAGAAGCCTTGGCGAGTTGCTGCAGTGCATCCTGTGGATGGTACACACTGCAGCCACGGTGCGCCGGTGGTGAAGGGTGAAGGGAGTGAATGTTTAGGGTGGTGGATGGGTTGCCAATCAAGCGGGCTGCTATGTCCTGGATGGTGTCGAGCTTCTCGAGTGCTGTTGGAGCTGCACTCATCCAGGCAAGTGGAGAGTATTCCATCACACTCCTGACTTGTGCCTTGTAGATGGTGGAAAGGCTTTGGGGAGTCAGGAGATGAGTCACTTGCCGTAAGAATACGCAGCCTCTGACCTTCTCTTGTAGCTACAGTATTTATATGGCTGGTCCAGTTAAGTTTCTGGTCAATGGTGACCCCCAGGATGTTGATGGTGGGGGATTACATGCATGCTAAACAGCGGAAGCAACATGCTATAGACAGAGCTAAGCGATTCCACAACCAACGGATCAGATCAAAGCTCTGCAGTCCTGCCACATCCAGTCGTGAATGGTGGTGGACAATTAAACAACTAACGGGAGGAGGAGGCTCTGCAAACATCCCCATTCTCAATGATGGCGGAGTCCAGCACGTGAGTGCAAAAGACAAGGCTGAAGCGTTTGCAACCATCTTCAGCCAGAAGTGCCGAGTGGATAATCCATCTCAGCCTCCTCCCGATATCCCCACCATCACGGAAGCCAGTCTTCGGCAAATTCGATTCACTCCACGTGATATCAAGAAACGGCTGAGTGCACTGGATACAGCAAAGGCTATGGGTCCCGACAACATCCCAGCTGTAGTGCTGAAGACTTGTGCTCCAGAACTAGCTGCGCCTCTAGCCAAGCTGTTCCAGTACAGCTACAACACTGGCATCCACCCGACAATGTGGAAAATTGCCCAGGTATGTCCTGTCCACAAAAAGCAGGACAAATCCAATCCGGCCAATTACCGCCCCATCAGTCTACTCTCAATCATCAGCAAAGTGATGGAAGGTGTCGTCGACAGTGCTATCAAGCGGCACTTACTCACCAATAACCTGCTCACCGATGCTCAGTTTGGGTTCCGCCAGGACCGCTCGGCTCCAGACCTCATTACAGCCTTGGTCCAAACATGGACAAAAGAGCTGAATTCCAGAGGTGAGGTGAGAGTGACTGCCCTTGACATCAAGGCAGCATTTGACCGAGTGTGGCACCAAGGAGCCCTCGTAAAATTGAAGTCAATGGGAATCAGGGGGGAAACTCTCCAGTGGCTGGAGTCATACCTAGCACAAAGGAAGATGGTAGTGGTTGTTGGAGGCCAATCATCTCAGCCCCAGGGCATTGCTGCAGGAGTTCCTCAGGGCAGTGTCCTAGGCCCAACCATCTTCAGCTGCTTCATCAATGACCTTCCCTCCATCATAAGGTCAGAAATGGGGATGTTCGCTGATGACTGCACAGTGTTCAGTTCCATTCGCAACCCCTCAGATAATGAAGCAGTCCGAGCCTGCATGCAGCAAGACCTGGACAACATCCAGGCTTGGGCTCATAAGTGGCAAGTAACATTCGCGCCAGATAAGTGTCAGGCAATGACCATCTCCAACAAGAGAGAGTCTAACCACCTCCCCTTGACATTCAACGGCATTACCATCGCCGAATCCCCCACCATCAACATCCTGGGGGTCACCATTGACCAGAAACTTAACTGGACCAGCCATATAAATACCGTGGCTACGAGAGCAGGTCAGAGGCTGGGTATTCTGCGGCGAGTGACTCACCTCCTGACTCCCCAAAGCCTTTCCACCATCTACAAGGCACAAGTCAGGAGTGTGATGGAATACTCTCCACTTGCCTGGATGAGTGCAGCTCCAACAACACTCAAGAAGCTCGACACCATCCAAGATAAAGCAGCCCGCTTGATTGGCACCCCATCCACCACCCTAAACATTCACTCCCTTCACCACCGGCGCACTGTGGCTGCAGTGTGCACCATCCACAGGATGCACTGCAGCAACTCGCCAAGGCTTCTTCGACAGCACCTCCCAAACCCGCGACCTCTACCACCTAGAAGGACAAGGGCAGCAGGCGCATGGGAACAACACCACCTGCACGTTCCCCTCCAAGTCACACACCATCCCGACTTGGAAATATAACGCCGTTCCTTCATTGTCGCTGGGTCAAAATCCTGGAACTCCCTTCCTAACAGCACTGTGGGAGAACCGTCACCACACGGACTGCAGCGGTTCAAGAAGGCGGCTCACCACCACCTTCTCGAGGGCAATTAGGGATGGGCAATAAATGCCGGCCTTGCCAGCGACGCCCACATCCCGTGAACGAATAAAAAAATAAAAAAAAATTTGGCGATGGTAATGCCGTTGAATGTCAAGGGGAGGTGGTTAGACTCTCTCTTGTTGGAGATGGTCATTGCCTGGCACTTGTCTGGCACGAATGTTACTTGCCACTTATCAGCCCAAGCCTGGATGTTGTCCAGGTCTTGCTGCATGCGGGCTCTGACTGCTTCATTTTTTGAGGGGTTGCGAATGGAACTGAACACTGTGCAATCATCAGCGAACATCCCCACTTCTGATCTTATGATGGAGGGAAGATCATTGATCAAGCAGCTGAAGATGGTTGGGTCTAGGGCACTGCCCTGACGAACTCCTGCAGCAATGTCCTGGGGCTGAGATGATTGGCCTCCAACAACCACTACCATCTTCCATTGCGCTAGATATGACTCCAGCCACTGGAGAGTTTTCCCCGATTCCCATTGACCTCAATTTTACTAGGGCTCCTTGGTGCCACACTCGGTCAAATGCTGTCTTGATGTCAAGCGCAGTCACTCTCACCTCACCTCTGGAATTCAGCTCTTTTGTCCATGTTTGGACCAAGGCTGTAATGAGGTCTGGAGCCGAGTGGTCCTGGCGGAACCCAAACTGAGCACCGGTGAGCAGGTTATTGGTGAGTAAGTGCCGCTTGATAGTCGATGATACCTTCCATCACTTTGCTGATGATTGAGAGTAGACTGATGGGGCGGTAATTGGCCGGATTGGATTTATCCTGCTTTTTGTGGACAGGACATACCTGGGCAATTTTCCACATTGTCAGGTAGATGCCGTGTTGTCGCTGTACTGGAACAGCTTGGCTGGAGGCGCAGCTAGTTCTGGAGCACAAGTCTTCAGCACTACAGCCGGGATGTTGTCGGGGCCCATTGCCTTTGCTGTATCCAGTGCACTCAGCCGTTTCTTGATATCACGTGGAGTGAATCGAATTGGCTGAAGACTGGCTTCTGTGATGGTGGGGATATCAGGAGGAGGCTGAGATGGATCATTCACTTTGGATGGATTGGCACTTTGAACAAGCATCATTCTGACAATGTTTTTAAATATCCAACAAGCTGTAATGTTAGTGTTTTATCAGGATGATTCCTGGTCACTGAACAACTCAGAGTAACAGAGGCCTTGCCTTAGCACTTTCCAACTCAAATTCCATTAAGACCAATTTTTCAACTTTGCTCAACATAAATGTTCCAATGCAATATCTGTATAATGCAGGTTTTCAAACAACTTGTGTCAGTACTAAGTTACAAATGAACTAATTCATTTCCAAAACGTTGACATACAGTTTGTTCATTTTAGCTTGTAAGGATTCAAAACAGATGATAACTTACCTTGAGTGTAGGAATCGAGTTTACTTTGTGAACATGAAAGACCAGTCATTCACATACTCCAGCGAAACAAGCTCTTGCTTAATGAATTAGCTAAACTAGTGCCTATTTTAAGACAAAATGCGCAGTGAATGGCAGTAAGCCCTTTTTAAAACTGCTTTTCATAATCATGATGGAGATGCCGGTGATGGACTGGGGTGGACAAATGTAAAGAATCTTACAACACCAGGTTATAGTCCAACATGTTGGACTATAACCTGGTGTTGTAAGATTCCTTACATTTCATAATCATAGTAAGGTGGAAGAATAGCGAGATTTAGGATTGGATATTACTGCTTCATTGCTGTCCAAGAACTGGCTTTTTGTGTGTGCATGCATGGAAAAATATATGCGGAAAACTTAGATTACAAAGTTTTGTGCCTTTCTGCTATCAAAATAGTTAAACTTCACCTACTTCTTCTTCACATAAGCTCAAACCCCTGCACTGAATGTTTACTCCACTGGCAGACTGATGTCCTACAAAAAACCATCTCACCACTAAGTTCCATCAGGAATATGGTCTCCAACTGGTCTCAGATCATCACATTTCTGCTTACAAAATATCTCCTGGCATCTATGGAATAATTCTTCAGAGTAGGATTACTGTTCACAAGTGTGAGTTGGTCAAAAATAAACCTTGAAAAGTAAGTGCACAATGAATGAAAGAGGCAACACTTAGAAAATATATTTGAAAAAAAAATGAAAGATCTGTTCAAAGACCAATCTTGAAAATAATTCTGTCACATTTCTGGATTTTCTTGACCATTTTTCCACAGGCAGAAGTTGGAAAAACTGCTGTGATTTTTTAAGCAATACACATTTTCATGAGTCTAAAAAAAAGTCATCTGAATAAAGGTGATTAATATGCTAATCAGAAGTTGTTTCTCCCAGAGACTGAACAATGAGTGATTCTTTGGTTTGTTTGGGTATTCAGAAGATACCTCTCACCATTGTGTTGGAAAAATCCTATGATCTCAGTTGGTCTGTGAGAGGGACAAGCTTTTTGACACAATGAGAGGCTTTTAAAAAAAAGACAACGGACAGCAACATCAGCGACTTGCATTTATAAAGCGCCTTTAACGTAGTAAAACATCCCAAGGCACTTCACAGGAGGATTATCAAACAAAATTTGACATCAAGCCACATTTGGAGATATTAGGTCAGATGACCAAAAGCTTGGTCAAAGAGGTAGGTTTTAAGGAGTGCCTTAAAAGGAGAAGAGAGAAGTAGAGAGGCATCGGGAGGAAATTCCAGAGCTTAGGGCCGAGGCAGTTGAAGGCATGGCTGCCAATGGTGGAGCGATTAAAATTGGGATGCGCAGAAGGCCAAAATTGGAGAAGCGTAGAGATCTCGGAGGGTTGTCGGGCTGGAGAAGGTTACAGAGATGGGAGGGGTAAGGCCATGGAGGAATTTTGAAATTGAGGTGTTGCCAGTCCGGGAGCCAATGTCGGACAGCGAGTCGTAGAACATGGTCCGAGTTAGGAACATGGTCCGATACAGGCAGCATAGTTTTGAATGAGCTCAAGTTTACAGAGGGTGGAAGATGGGAGCCCAGCCAGGAGAACATTGCAATAGTCCAGTCTAGAGGTAACAAAGGCATGGATGAGGACTTCAGCAGCAGACGAGCTGAGGCAGGGGCATTTACTTTATGCCATGATGCCAATTTAAGTTGCACCAATTGAACTAAGCAACTCTGATCATACTTGCTGCTCCTGTACGTTTCACCTTACATGGGAATAAAGCAGCTTAATAATTCCATTTGAACTTCACTTCATCTAGTGTTCACTAGGTCCACCTTTGGAGAAACTAAAGAAACATGGATATCCAGTTCAGGCCACAAGGGGATTCTCATTGTTACTTTCACAATTCCCACTACCGTACAAGTAAATATAGGGCGGTGCAAGTCAACTCCCATAAAAGAAAGACACACAGATCGCTTGTGGGAAAAATTAACGCCACTGAACCAGCGAAGGTATCTGCAGCAGATCTGAATTCTTAACACCCATATTCAGAGCGCTCCAGTTGATCAAGTCAAAAAAGTCAGATTCTGAATCCTGCTGCATCCAACAATGTCATAAATTTTACTGTTGCTTGTATCTACAATTCTTATTACTAGAGTTCCTATACTTAGAACTTCAAACGTCTATCATTTGCTTCCAAAAATATTCCTTCAACTTGCACTTCAATCTTAGTTTGTGAACATAAACTGAGGAAGAGTATCGGGCTTGGTTATGATACCCTATACAGATAGATTGCTGACACTCACTGTCAATGCTCACGTGAAAATAACGACCATTCAAGAAAGATACCGGAAGAGCATGCGGCACCTGTGGAACTCAACCCCAGAATGCAGTGAAAAGGCAAGGCAGAAAATTGGCAAAAAAAATTAAGACTGCAAAGCTTTAATAAATATCAAGCACTCAAGTTCCCAGGTTTCAATCCCAAATCTATGTTGCAACTGGCCTCAGGCCTCATGATCGGAGGGAGTAGGGTGGGGTGGTTGAAAATCAGCCGAAGTTCCTACTTTTCATCGATGAAGCGTGCATGAATTGGGGTCTATCACAGTCCAATAGTCTGCTGATAGCTACTAACTAGGCTCACATATGACAAAAGACCACTTGAAAAATGTACAAAGAACTGCCAGCACTGAGGAAACTACTCCATCAGAAGACAGTATTTTTTTTTAAAAAGAGTGCGTAAATTTGGAGGGACAAAATTTTTTTTAAATCAACTATCAGACAGGCAAATTGTGGCAAAATTTACTTTAGTTGTTTACTCAGTAACACTTCTGCTCAATTTAAAATGAAATATTTAGATTAATTACATCCAACTCAAAGCAACATCTGTTCAAATCGTCTTTAGCCATTCCCAAGACAGAATTCCATCTTAAATTAAGCACATTTGCCAACTACACATTTAAGTCCTTCACCTCTGCCTGGAAATGTATCATCCTACTTCTGGCAAATTTGAGGGAATCAAGGGATATGGGGATAGGGTAGGAAAGTGGAGTTGAGGTAGAAGATCACCCATGAATCACCAATGAATGATGGAGCAGGCTCGAGGGACCGTATGGCCTACTGCTGCTCCTATTTCTTATGTTCCATAATGAAAACCATAGTCTCAGTTTTCATCCTTCAGTCAACTTAAATCTCTTAAGTCCACATTTGGTAACATTCACATTTTTGATTTGCGAGAGATCAAGCCTATGAAAAATAGGTCGCCAAGCAAAAAATCTAAATTATTTGTCGCCTGAAATAGCATGAGTTAAATATAATTTTTTTATGTAATTTGTACAAATCGGAGACCAGTCAGCTATATAGCTGCATTTTCATACAAGTATTTTAAAAGGCTGTTAGTGCCCTGATGGCTCAGCAAGTTTTTCCAATAAATAGCTAAAATCTACAGACCAGGGAAAAGAAGCCAAAGTCCAGTTCAAGTTCAATTCGAGGTCTGTGCTTAAGTAGCTGATCGCAGCCAGGGCACTAAAATTGGCCTCAGCACCCATGGGTTAAGAAGGATAAAACTGGCCAGGAATTCCATCACTATCCAGAAAGCCTTGATAGAAACATGTACAGGTGGGTACAAGGTGAGGACAGGACTGTGATGCGCCCTCAACGGTTGAATTGCCTCCTGACACTCACCATCAAAACTCATACACCAATGACACCACTTGGGCAAGATGGAAGCATATCTTTGGAAAGAATCAATGCCTTCAAGATGGAAGAGAAGCACATGGGTAAGAGAAAAAAAAAATTAAAAAGGAACTTTTCCTCTTCCAATTGCAGCAAAATTCATTAAGAAACCTGTTTCAGCACTAACTTTATCGAGTGTTGTCACTATGTTACTTTAGCATAATACTACCAATTCCCAATGGGGAAAAATTGTCCCAAAGCCAATATGCTTCAATGTTGTTCCTTGACTAGTGCTCTTAATCATTTCAATTGCACCTCCACTGGTACTTCATCCCAGCTAGATATCTAGCTCAAATGCTCTTGCCAGCCCTCTTTGTAAATAAAAAAAATCTAGTGCTGCAAGGTGTCGTTCCAAAGTTCAGGTGAACACAGTATGTAAATTTCACACCCTCACTTTGCAGAAATTCTATTGACAGCACTTTCAATCCTTAGGTTTAGGGGGAAGCAGGCTCCAAAACAAGGTAGAACTTAGAACTGCTCCTACAAAATACTTGTATTTTAATAAATCTGCAAAAGCCAACATACACTACAAGCAATTTTGTCCCCAAATGTTCCAAACCACAGTCCTGCACAATTAAAAAAAAAACACCAATCCTAGCCATGCCTGACTGAACTGCATTACCTTCTACTAAATATTTTCATTAGTTCACAAAAGCCAGGATCAAGATGTCAAATACATGTGGTATTACCTAAAGCAACAATCATTCTATTAGTGAAATTCTCATATTTCCTCAAACTGCACACTTGAGAAGGTAACAAACAGTGTGCATCAAGTCCCAGCCCTTGCAGTATATTGGTGTGGTAACACCAGAGTAGTAGTTCAGTTTCACGCCTATCCATAGAGCAAATTTCTAACTTCTGTCAGATTGTCAAATGGACACTGCATCTTGGAAGTGAAACGAAGTAATAACAATGGACAGCAAGTCAAGCCAGGCTGTTTGGGTCCAATTACAGCACAACTGTAGCATCAGTGCAAAATGATTTGCATCAACTGTACATTCTTTGTAACACTACAGTTATAGTGTAAAAACATCCTAAATCCAACCTAACACCAGAGATAAACAGGGTGGTGTCAGGCTGGGCTTTTCCTCCAGATTTGTACTATACAAACTTAGCATTGGTACCAAGCAGAAACCATTTGCATCAACATTAAGCCTGTAGTGTAACTGTACCCTTAGTTGTCTTGCAATTTCTGCCTATGTTCCTTTGCAAGTAAGAGTCCTGTACCTGTCTTTTCAGTAGGGGCAACATGGGAACAACTTTCCAACAGAAACTGCACTTCTTGGGACGAATTCCATCTCTCTCACTGCGTAATGCATCAGGTTCAACCAGACTGTTTGTCACCTTGATGTCCTGTTTGATGCAGAGTCGTTTCAGATCTCATATCCTTTCCATCACAAGGACTGCTTACATCCACCTCAGTGACACTGCCTGCCCTTCGCCTCTACATCGGCCCTTTCAAAACTGAAACCCTCAAACATGCATTGGTCACCTTCAGGCTAGATTACGCCAAAGCTCTCCTTTCTCACCCCCTTCTTCCATCACCGATAAACTCCAACATGTCCAAAGCTCTACCAAACACAGCCTGTTCCTCTAGCCCATCACTCATGTCCCTGTTGTTCTACATGTGTTGAGGACACAAAACCAATAAAATTTAAAAGACATTTTTAAATCCCTCCACAGCCTATCCCTCACCCTTTCTTCCGAATCTCCTCCATATATACCTTCTGAACACTCGATTCCTCTGATGCTGGTCTTTTGTGCGGTCCCCCCTCCCTTTCACTCCAGTATTGGCTGCAGAATCTTCATGCACCTGAGGGAATTCCCTCCCTAAACCACTGAGCCTCTCCACCTCCCTCTCCTCCTTCAAGAAAATTCCCCAAACTCAGCTCCTCAACCAAGCTTTCGGAAACCCATCCTAACCTCTTCCTGGTTCGGCATCCATCTCCCTTACGCCCATCTGTGAGATACCTTTGGACATTTTTAAATTAAAGTTGTTGAGCATATCTTTTGTTTTAAATGCCATTAGGAAAAATGAACAAAATTAATTTAATAGGATCTTGATTAATATTAGAGAGGTTCCACTACCAAACAGTGGGACTAAAATTTTACACTAATCATATGCAGCAACCACAGTAACTCTTGCCAGCACCAGTACCCTGGTAGATTCATATCAAGCTATTGGAAAGCTTTTAAAGAAGAGCTTGTATTTATATAGCACTTTTCATAACTTCAGGACATCCCAAAGTGCTCAATAGCCAATTAATTACTTTTGAAGTGTAGTCACTGTTTGCATTGTTAGCGAATCTCTCTACGACCAAAACTCTAGAAGTGATGTCCTTTCAAGGGCTCTGGCTGGATTCTCAAAGTCTGCTAATGTGTGCAACATGGTGTTCTTCTAATTTTACTCCAGCCAAAACAAACTGAATTATTGTATGTCCTCCGATAAATATACCAAGTTTTGTAGATTAGAATTTGTCAAAGTTGGATTTAAAAACATGCGACCTACAAGCACACGCAATCTGTCAGTGGAGGGTAGCCCTCAAACAGCTGTGTACCTATTTAAATTTGAAGGGCAGAGCAAAAGATACCATGTCCTAGACCCATAAAAACTTCCATATATTATATTAAATATCAAGGCTAATCAGCTCAAGAGACAAAGCTTCTTCTCTCAAGTAAAATGTAGAACAGGGAATTTATGCACTGTAAAATATACTTATTTTTTAATCCTCTGCTAAAATAAGTTTAAATGGTTAGAAGTTGAGTTTTCTAAAATGATGCCAATTACAAAATGGAAACAATCATTTTACATGTTTTCAGGTAAATAAAACCAGACATGTTCCATATATTTGCTTTACATGTAATTTTCATAAACACCCCACCCCACATTCTGTGAATTTATTTTCATTCCTTTTTTTTTTTAAGTAGGGATCTGGTCGGCTTTAACCAGCCAGTCATACTTTCATCCATCTGTACTGATAAGCTTGTTATCGCATCTTATCACTGAACCACAAGCTGTCCAGGTAATGAGTTCAACCTTCAGTTGCTTCGCTCTCCCACAATCAAAATTTCAGCATTTTGCTCCAATCATAATTTATGTAGCATAATCATCACCACAGTATGATTTCGTAATTGTAGACAGTGGTACTTGCCTGTGTGTTGAATGCCTTCAAGAGTCCTTTTCCAGTTCTGGACAGAATAGCATGAGTTTAAATGCTCAAATGCTGGGTTCTAACATTGAGCAATCAGAGCTGTGAACTTCCCCAAAAACAGAATGTGATCTATCTGTATGTTCCATGTCAAAAGTTGTGTGTCAATATTATGCCTTATGAGAAATGCCAAACTCATTTCACTCAATGGTGCCTCATTAAAGAGGGGCTATTTTGATCCCCTCAGTTCAGGCTGGATACAAGATCCTGGAGGTGAAATTGCCTCGTTTTAATCTATTGCACCCACATGGTGACCTGTTAACACATCAAGAATTCCACTTAACCATTACTGATAGATTAGTAAACAGTTCTTGTACTATTCTATTAGAGGTTCTACTGGATTCGATACTAAACAAACTTTTAAACTTCATCATGCCATTCTGTTTATTAGCTGGGGAAAGAATCTTGAAGGCATTCATCACACAGGCAAGTACAATTACAAGATCATACCTGTTCATTTTGGATCGCAGGAGACCAATATCCATGCACCCACTCCCCACATTTACAATACTACGTCAGCTTGCTTATCCCACCAGCAGAATTGTAAACCCACAATTTTGCTGTCAAGGAGAGAAGATTTTGCAGTATATACCTGGGAAATGGGCATCTGAACTAAACAAGTGCCATTATAAAAGTGCTTAAAAAAAGGTTTAATAAATATAATGCTGCTATAACACTTACACTATTTATTTAATATTTGTTACAAAGCTAATCCTTTGATTGTGTCCCAAGACAGCCAAAACATTTTGTTTGTTCACAAATCATGGCTTCATCTTGGACCAACCTCATTATATTTAAAGTTCTTAGTCAACAGCAATACTTGTGCAAGTGTACTTGAAGTGCTTCACACAATGCATTTTACTCCCGTGAACCAAGGCCCTGGTATAAGCTTTTCCTAACAGTCTGAAGTTCTGTTCCTTACACAATCCAATCCATTCCTTTTCCCTGTGCCAATTAATTTTGAGATTAGTTATTTGCCACAACCTCAACTCTACTGATGTCCAGTAGCAGTATACTACATATTGTCTTGAGTGACCCTGCCTCTATCCACATTACCAATGGAAGGTCATGTTAAGCAATACCCTGCTAGCCTGAAAACTTCAAATGATACTCCCTGTGGATTCAGCTATAGTTGTATTGGCCAGTCAGAGCTCTGATGCCAACAATGTCACAAAGTAACAGAACTGAAATGAGATTGTAAAAGGTAAATCAAGACATTCCGTGAGAACGAATAAAATACCAAAAGTAATATTTATTGTGCTCTTACTTCATGACACTGCCAGCAACAGCAGTCAGAACTTGAGCTGCAGCACAGTAAATTAAACAAGCACACTGCTGCTTTCTCTGGAGAGATCCCAGGAGATTCACTAGGAGAGGTTATTTCTTCCGTATGGACACCTCAGGACAGAGAAAGCCCTAGCAGCGATATTAACATTGCACCATATTTTCAGGCCACCAGTGGCCAATCTATCAAACAGCTCAGCAATGTTGGTTTGCACTTGCTGGCCTATATGTACCTTCCTCATCCATTCGAGAAGATGCGGCAGCCTGAGAAAGCTGGAAATCACAACTAGATTAGACTCTGCAGTGTTGAGATCCTGATAAAACACTGCAGAACTGCTTCTTGCAGTGGCTCTAGGATGTGTAAGTGCTATTAGATACCATTCAAGATACCAATACAGTGATAATGCACCATCACAATGGCATTCCCCAGCCTATGGCTTACAATTGGCTTAAAAAATGGAGAATTGATGATAAGCTCCAGCCTCTTCCTCCCCAGGAATTACATCGACCCAGTTATATAATAAGTCAAACCACTGGCACCATCAGTCACCACCACTGCTATTAGATACCATTCAAGGTACCAATACAGTGAGTGCACCAGCACAATGGCATTCCCCAGCCTATGGCTTACAATTGGCTTAAAAAACAGAGCATTGATGATAAGCTCCAGCCTCTTCCTCCACAGGAATTACATCTACCCAGTTATATAACAAGTCAAACCACTGGCACAGTCAGCCATTACTGCTGCTTAGTGAAGATTTAGTCCATAATAGCAGGAATCCTGGATCCACTCTAATGGAACATTAAACATTTCAGGTCTGTTTATTGTAATATGAGATGAAAGCTGTAAACAAAACAAAAAGTTGGACCAATAGTGGAACTAATGTTTGAAGAATTAGGCTTCTCTCCCACCTCACCAGTTACGTACATACGAATTAAGAGCAGGAGTAGGCCATTTGGTCTCTCGAGCCTGCTCTACTATTTGATAAGACTATGGCTGATCTGATTGTGACCTCAACCCTACTTTCCCGTCTACCTACTATAACCTTTGACTCCCTCGTTAATCAGGAATCCATCTAACTCAGCCTCAAAAATATTCAATGATCCTGCCTCCACCGTTCTCTGAGACAGGGAGATCCATAGACTCACGACCCTCAGAGAAAAAATTTCTTCTCATCTCCGTCTTAAATGGGAGACCTCTTATTTTTAAACTGTGGCCCCTAGTTCTATTCTCTTCCACAACGGGAAACATCCTCTCAGCATCTACCCCTTCTAGTCCCCTCAGGATCTTATAAGTTTCAATAAGATCACCTCTCATTCTTCTGAACTCCAGTGTATACAAACCCAACTTGTCCAACCTTTCCTCATAAGATAACCCCCTCATCCCAGGAATCAGTTGAGTGCCCCCAAAGCAATTATGTCCTTTCTTCAATAAGGAGACCAAAACTGCACACAGTATTATAGATGTGGTCTCACCAATGCACTGTACAACTGTAGCAAAACATCTCTACTTTTATATTCCATTCCACTTGCAATAAATGACAACATTCCATTTGCCTTCCTAATCACTTGCTGTACCGGCATACTAACTTTTTGTGATTTTCAGTAGGCTTTTGATAAGGTCCCACACAAGAGGTTAGTGTGCAAAATTAAAGCACATGGGATTGGGGGGGAATATACTGGCATGGATTGAGAATTGGTTAACAGACAGGAAACAGGGAATAGGAATAAACAGGTCTTTTTCCGGGTGGCAGGCAGTGACTAGTGTGGTACCGCAGGGATCAGTGCTTGGGCCCCAGCTATTCACAATATATATCAATGATTTGGATATGGGAACTAAATGTAACATTTCCAAGTTTGCAGATGACACAAAGCTGGGGTGAAATGTGAGCTGTGAGGAGGATGCAAAGAGGCTCCAATGTGATTTAGACAAGTTGGGTGACTGGGCAAGAACATGGCAGATGCAGTATAACGTGGATAAATGTGAGGTTATCCACTTTGGTTGTAAAAACAGAAAGGCAGATTATTATCTGAATGGTGATAGATTGGGAAAAGGGGAGGTGCAACGAGACCTGGGTGTCCTTGTACACCAGTCGCTGAAAGCGAGCATTCAGGTGCAGCAAGCAGTTAGGAAGGCGAATGATATGTTGGCCTTCATTGCAAGAGGATTTGAGGACAGGAGCAGGGATGTCTTACTGCAGTTATACAGGGCCTTGCTGAGACCACATCTGGAGTACTGTGTGCAGTTTTGGTCTCCTTAAGTGAGGAAGGATGTCTTTGCCATGGAGGGAGTGCAACGAAGGTTTACCAGACTGATTCTTGGGAAGGCAGGACTGACATATGAGGAGAGATTGGGTCGACTAGGCCTATATTCACTAGAGTTTAGAAGAATGAGAGGTGATCTCATCAAAACATATAAAATTCCAACAGGACTAGACAGACTAGATGCAGGAAGGATGTTCCCGATGGCTGGGGAGTTCAGAACCAGGGGTCACAGACTCAGGATACAGGGTATGCCATTTAGAACCGAGATGAGGAGAAATTTCGTCACTCAGAGGGTGGTGAACCTGTGGAATTCTCTACCACAGAAGGCAGTGGAGGCCAAGTCATCAGATATATTCAAGAAGGAGATAGATATATTTCTTAATGCTAAAGGGATCAAGGGATATGGGGAAAAAGCGGGAACAGGGTACTGAGTTAGACGATCAGCCATGATCATTTTGAATGGCGGAGCAGGCCCGAAGGGCCGAATGGCCTACTCTTGCTCCTATTTTCTATGTTTCTATATGTGATTCATGTACTAGGACACCCAGATCCCTCTGTACCTCAGAGTTCTGCAATCTCTCTCCATTTAAATACTATACTGCTTTTCTATTCCTCCTGCCAAAGTGGACAAGTTCACATTTTCACATATTATACGCCATCTGTTACTTGCCCATATCCAAATCATGTGGCCAGGTTATGAAGACCAAGAGATTCTAAATACAGTTCAAAATAGAAAGTCAAATCACTTAAATGTGGAGCTCAGAAAAGTTCTTGTACGAACATATGAACGTACAAAAATGACAGTCAGGAAAAGACAAGCTGGCCCATCAAGCCCAAACTCATGACAGCTGGAGCATCATATCTAGACACATTCTAACCTACTCCCTCCCCTCCTCCAACCGCCACCCTCACTCTCACAGCCATGTAAATCTCCTGGGAGAGGCCAAAGAGGGGAAAAACCAGGGCCAATAAGGGGGAAAAATACTCCAAAACATTTCTCTCCGATCCCCTTCAGGTGATTGAAACCAATCCAGGAGATCACATTGACCACACATGCGCAAACTATTAATCCACTTTCCTTCCACATGATGCGATCTAGCCACAGCCAAGAACCAGTCCAGCTCTCTATTGAAGGCATGCAGTGGGAGCACACACCAAACCAGCCAGCAACGCATTCCACAGGCTCGCTACTCACTGGGGAAAAGAAGAACTGCCTAAAATCTAGCCTATTCCTACTTTTGCGCAGTTTAAACGCATGTCCCGTGATCCTCCTCAATTGGTCAAACTGAAACAATCAATAGGCAAGCAATCCAGCATTTTCATTATTTTATATGTCTCTAACAGGTCGCCTCTAAATCTATGTTGCTCTAGAGTAAATAGACTCAGCTCTTCAAGCTGATCTGTGCAATTAAGGTTCCTTAAGATATGAATCATTCTCGTCTCTCTCCTCTGAACTTTTTCCAAGGCCACTATATCACCATGTGAGGGGACCAAAACTGTGCATGGTATTCTAGATGCAGTCTAACCAACGATCTGTATAAAGATCTGTATAGTGTCCTTTGGTTTATACTGAATGGTTCTATTAATACAACCCAACATAGTTTGCTTTAGCTACAGCTTCTCTACGTCGTTCATGAACCTTAAGACATCTGTGCACACCAAAATCCTTTTTGCTCTCAACCACTTTCAGTATCGTTCCCTGTAAATGGTAAGTGTATTCTGTGTTGGTCCTACCTACATGTATGACACTGCATTTATCCAGGTTAAATGCCATTTGCCATTGTTTGGCCTATTCCCCTAGCGCATCCAAATCTCTTTACATTAGATTGTACTCCACTGTCTTAAACCTTGCACAGCTTTTAGTATAACCTGCAAACCTACTGACCATACCCCCAACACCACTGTCCAGGTCATTAATAAAAACAGTGAACTGTAGCAGGCCTAAGACCAACACCACTAGTAACATGCCTCCAGGCTGATCCACAACTGTTAACTACAACTTTTTGGCTGCAGGATTGGAGCCAATTCCTAATCCAGCTTATCACATTCCCACTGATAGCACAAGATTCTATCTTGTGAAGCGACCTGGTGTAAGTACCTTATCAAAGGCTTTCTGAAGGTCCAGGTAAACAATGTCAACCAAATTACCCTCATCCACTGACCTAGTAACATCTTCAAAAAATCTCAATCAAGTTTGTAAGACAAGACCTTTTCAGGAAACTATGTTGAGTATCTCTAATGGCCCCTTCTCTTTTCCAGTAATCATAAAGGGGCACCTTGAGCGTAATCTTCATGCTAAAATAAAAATGTAATCTCTTATACTAATAATTTTATTTCTGGAACAATAAAATTGACTATAACGTTCTCCACTGGTCCAGCAGAGTATCTGGATGCAAAAAATACACAGACTGTGGGTTTTATCTACTGACTGAACAATTTTCAATATTTAACATCAGCTTTCACAGTGAAATATTAACTAATTTCCTGACAATTTCAACACCAACCTCCATCTACATCAACTGTAGATTTAAGCAAATACATAAAAGGTTTACTATTTAATTTGCTAATCTCTGTTCAGTGATGAGTTTGCCAATGTTTAATTCCCATAGGAAACAGTTGTCTAGTTTGGCAATTACTCCTATGCTCCTCTACTGTCTTAACCCTTGCCCAGCTTTTAGTATAATCTGCAAACCTACTGACCGTACCCCCAACACCATTGTCCAGGTCATTAATAAAAACAGTAAATCGTAGCAGGCCTAAGACCGATTCCTCGGGAACATCGATATTGATTTGGATACGTGGTTCTGTAATATGCTGGTGCTGTGCAATCCACTTATTTAACTTGGCAGAGGGTCCCTACAGCAAAAGGAATTGGATACGCGTAGTTATTTTAATCATCCTTATCATTTCTGGCATCAAACATTGCTTGATGTTTTCTTACATTATTCCTGACTATTCTCAGACTAGGAGCTGCAGGTGCGCTTCTTGGAAGAAACAAAGTTCAATACTTCTTCGCAGTTGGAAGAATCAAATTTGGACCTAGGTGCCAGCAAGGGATCTCCAGCAAATCAGATCATTGCATCGAGCCTTTTTGCTAAGTTTTAAGTGAGCTTAAGGTAATTCTAAATTTTTTCAATTATTAAGCAAAGTACACAGGTGTCAAGACATTGAATGCAGATTCTAAACCATAAGCTGACATTGACAGGAAGCCAAATATGAATCTCAGATCCAATAACCCAAAGCAATTGGGCCAATACCAGGGCACAAAAAATACTAAAACTAGGTAAATGTTGAGATGCTGGTTTTGCTAACTTCCGAATCACAAACAGTATTAAAAACGCAATAAAAATATATTGCGTTTCAAAAATCTCTAAAAGCACTAGGAAACATATTACAAACTATAGTACACAAAAACATAAAAAATGCTTAAAATAACTTATTCTTGTGTCAGGACCGTGCTTGTGTGTATATATATCTCCCCATAAAACAGAAACCCCATTGACCACATCCACATAAACCAGAAATAGCTACAAGTAGGGTTCATTTCTAGGCAAGCATTAGACCATCTCCCTCTTGCAGCAGAGGCTGTGTCTCAAAACTCAAACAAAGCAATTAGATTTACATAAACCATCACTGTACACAACTGGCAGTAGGCTGTCTGGGCTCATGCTTGCCTCAAAATTGTGTTTCCAGTAAATTCAATAGGTGTTCTGAGTGCCAGATTGTTCTCAGATAATAAATTGAGCAGCTCATATGTTAGAGGTTTTGGATGACAGACAACAATCCCAAAAACAGGTGCTAAAAACAAAGCAGATTACGCCCCGGCCATTGTTCAATACTAACTTTGTTAGCGACTGAGATAAATTTGCATTTGCTTCAACTCATAACTTTGGAAAATATGCACGTTCATGACAGAAGCATTCCAGAGGCAGCTCAAGTCTAGCTAGCTTGCCCAAATTGAAATACAATAATTCTGTCAATTCCTTACGTGCTCTAAAGCTTTAGCCAGTTTCTTGGCAACTGCCAAGTGATCCAGAAAGTTCTTTCAATCAAGTTGAAAAAAATACTTACCCTAAAATCTATTGTCTTGGTCTCCACGCTGGTGTCAAATTCACACCTATTTTCCGGAACAAGATCACTCACACAATTCGTACCCATGCTTTGAAGGTCAGAAAGACCTGCAAAAAAGGTGCGACTTATGTGCTGAATTTGGCAGTATTTCAGATCTGGTCATATGCTTTTGGGCAAGAATGCTTCAGAAATCACAAACACTTGTCATTTATCCTTTCTTATGCAGGCACCACATTATAAACAACTCCATTGTACAATCACATTGGCCTCTAAGGCCAAGCCCTGCAGTCCCATATGCTCCATCTACAAAAGTGACATGACCATGGAGTCAATTCTTAAAATCCCTGCCACGGCACACAACCCTGCCATGGCAACCTCTGCAAGACATGCCAGATCATCGAAACAGATACCACCATCACACAAGAGGACACCACCCACCAGGTACATGGTTCATACTCCTGTGACTCGGCCAACGTTGTCTACCTCATACGTTGCAGGAAAGGATGCCCCGGAGCATGGTACATTGGCGAGACCATGCAGACACTGCGACAACAAATGAACGGACACCGCGCAACAATCGCCAGACAGGAGGGTTCCCTCCCAGTCGGGGAACACTTCAGCAGTCAAGGACATTCAGCCACCGATCTTTGGGTAAGCGTTCTCCAAGGCGGCCTTCGAGACACACGACAACGCAAAATCGGCGAGCTGAAATTGATAGCCAAGTTCCGCACCCATGAGGACGGCCTCAACCGGGATCTTGGGTTCATGTCACGCTACACGTAACCCCACCAGCAGGGGGAAAAAAAAGTTATCTGTTTTTAATACAACTGGACATGTTCTCTCTCTCTCTCTCTCTCTCTCTCTCTTTGCCTTTTGGGTCTCTTTCTCTCTTTGTGTAATTTGACCCATTGTGTATTCAGTATACTGGGACGTACTGTTTTCCGTGGCTAACCTGTCTGAACACCAACGACACCTTTGATTCCCAGCCTAATATAAGATATGCGATTTGAGAACCTCTCATTCACTCACTCACCTGATGAAGGAGATAATCTCCGAAAGCTTGTGATTTTCAAATAAAACTGTTGGACTATAACCTGGTGTTGTAAGATTCCTTACATTTGACCACCCCAGTCCATCACCGGCATCTCCACATCATAAAATCCCTGCTACAGTTCCACTTTCAGTTCAGTTCTTAATGAACTTTTTTGTGCTAAAGATGCAAAATGGAACATCTTTACCAATTTTTGCACAGTCACAGGACAGAACACAACATTGCAAGAGTATCTCTTCCGTTCCTGTGTGACAGCTCCTATTTCTATTTCCTACAATTGCTGTCATTATGACACTAAAATTGTAATTTGGCATTGTGCAACAAGATTACTAACAATTTGGGGCCCACACCACTGGAATTCATCATCCTGGGAACCATTTATTTCAAACCACAGACGTCAGATAGAAAAAGATTAGCTGAAGATGTAATATCAGTTTCTACTCCAAAAGGCACAATTAAATGAGGTCGTTCATCAATGACCATCTCCATCATTGCTTGTTCCACATTCAGCACGTTTTCACTGTTAAGGAGGCAGCTTCAACAGTAACTACAGAACTAGCATTTCTTTGTAATTGTGATTTACTTAGGAGTAATTTCACTGACTGTACTGCCCTACTAATGGAAAGGTAGTGTTATGAACTTCTTGCTATAACTGTCCATTACGAGAGTTTGAACCAAAATAGTTATTACCTAAACGTAACTAGCTACGTAAAGAACTATCAAGGATTGAACTCATCAACCACCCAGCAAATACAAAGTATCAGGTTTACTACAGTGAAATATATTTTAGTTTGCTAATCTGGCAAAAGATTTTGTCACAACGTAAAGGCATTTTATAACTGAACTCCAAATCTTGCAACACTATTTGCTGGAAAGATAAATACAAAATTGTCCAGGTCGCTGGAAATTGTATGAAATAGTTACAGAAACTCACTCTTTTTTGTTTAGTTGTATAGCTGCAAATTACAGACCAAAGAAGAATAACTTTCATTGAATTTTTTGAGGAGGTAACAAGGTGGGTCGATGAGGATAGCACGTTTGATGTAGTTTACATGGATTTTAGCAAGGCTTTTGACAAGGTCCCACATGGCAGACTGGTCAGAAAAGTAAAAGCCCATGGGAGCCAAGGGAAAGTGGCAAGTTGGATTCAGAATTGGCTCAGGGGTAGGAAGCAAAGGGCAACGGTTGACAGGTGTTTGTGTGACTGGAAGACTGTTTCCAGTGGGGTTCCGCAGGGCTCAATACTAGGTCCATTGCTTTTTGTAGTATATATCAATAATTTAGACTTCAATGTAGGGGGCATGATTAAGAAGTTTGCAGATGATACAAAAGTTGGCCGTGTGGTTGATAGTGAGGAAGAAAGCTGTAGATTGTTGGAAGATATCAATGGACTGGTGGGATGGGCAGAAAAGTGGCAAATGGAATTCAATCTGGAAAAGTGTGAGGTAATGCATTTGGGGAGGGTAAACAAGGCAAGGGAATACACAATAAATGGTAGGATACTGAGAAGTGTGAGGAACAGAGGGACCTTGGAGTGCATGTCCACAGATCCCTGAAGGTAGCAGGACAGGTAGATAAGGTAGTTAAGGAAGCATACGGGATACTTTCCTTTATTAGCCGAGGCGTAGAATATAAGAGCAGGGAGGTTATGCTAGAACTGTATAAAACACTAGTTAGGACACAGCTAGAGTGGTGCGTACAGTTCTGGTCACCACATTACAGGAAAGATGTGATTGCACTAGAGAGGGTACAGAGGAGATTTACGAGGATGTTGCCAGGACTGGAGAATTTTAGCTATGAGGAAAGATTGGATAGGCTGGGGTTGTTTTCTTTGCAACAGAGCAGGCTGAGAGGAGATTTAATTGAGATGTATAAAATTATGAGGGGCCTAGATATAGAGTGGATAGGAAGGAGATAGACCGCGTAGCAGAGAGGTCAATAACCAGGGGGCATAGATTTAAAGTAATTGGTAGAAGGATTAGAGGGGGGGTTGATGAGAATTTTTTTTCACGCGGAGGTTGGTGGGGGTCTGGAACTCACTGCCTGAAAGGGTGGTAGAGGCAGAAACCTTCATCACATTTAAAAAGTGCTTGAAGTGCCGCAACCTACAAGGCTACGGACCAAGAGCTGGAAAGTGGGATTAGGCTGGATGGCTCTTTTTCGGCCAGCACAGACATGATGGGCCGAATGGCCTCCTTCCTTGCTGTAAATTTCTATGATTCAATGAATACTGCAGCTTTGTTCCGACACAGCAAAACAAACTCCCCACTTGCCAGCCAAAGGGATGTTATGAGCTGATTTATCATCACCTGTCCCCTCGATGAGAAGATCAGGTCTACATTACTCAACAAAATCGAACAGAGAAAAGATTCAAGGAACTGAAATCAAGTAATATACCTCAGCTGTGACTTAAAACAACAAGCAGACGCTCTGAATGTATGTCAGTGTGTCTGGGGAGAAAACAAAATTTAACTGGGTCTGGAAAACTTTTTCCCCTGCACAAGCCAGATTGGTGCACTTTTCTAAATTAGATCTGTCCTCACTCCGCATTCCATGACAAACCGGTAAAAAAAGTTAAAATTAAGAAAAAAGACACCAAAAATCTAAAAATTGGTTTAGCCAAATTAACTTTAAAATATTTTTGTTCCAGATAAATCTGCTCTAACCACTGTTTTGGAGTTTTGTACAATAGTTATTTCTGAAACAATGAGCTATTGCAATCCAGGCCAAGTAATAAGCACTGAAACAGACTTAATCTCTGAGGAATTGCATCAGTTTGCTAATTTTTTCCACTTTCTTACACAACTTCAGAGGAGGTGGGCTTCTGATAAAGCATCTCAATTTTTACAGGAAAAACTGTGAAAATGTATTCCTGCCCTCTCCCTACCCCATATGATCGTGAGTAGGCATTGAAGTAATTTTTTAAAATTACAATTACAAATATAATAGTATGAAAAGGGGAGGGAAATAAATATTGGTGCAGAAAGGAGAATAATCTTAACAGTCAACACAAATTCAAAAACCTAAATGGTTCAAGCTGGGCTGAAGCAACAATAGTGACATTTACTGAAACATGGCTTGAGCTTTAACCTTGGCTGTAACGTGCACACTTTGCTACTCAGACACCATTTAATGTACTCAATATAATTTACTTTTTGCGTAGCACTCAAAAGCAGCACAGGGTATTTAGAAAGGGTGCAAATATCTGCAATTCTGAGCATCCTGTCATCAATACAGGGATGTTGCTATTAGCAAAACCAGAATTTACTTTAAAAATTTTACGTGTGATCAAGGGGAAGAATATCAGCAATGGGACAGCAAAACCTTTCTACTTGTGGCTGCAGCATTTAGTAATGTTAAATCCAGTACAATTAACTATCAGAATCAAAATAAACTGCTTTGCCCACCAAAAGCCAACCACTGCAAACTGGGTTCTTTCCATGCCTATCAATTAATTAGTGCCAACTTTTGAACTTTTCAAAGATTTCAATCTTTCTGTAAGCTCATTACTGTTTCACAAAAAAAAATCAGTTTTCACTGGAATTGGAAGCGATATCAACCAGACCAGATGGAAGATGTAACTGGGGGCTGTCAGAACCAATCAGCTTAGTTAAAAGATGGGACAGTAGCCCATCAGAACCAAACTGGGCTTTCTTTGAATTAGTTGTGCACTAACTTGAGGCAGAAAACTTTTAATACGAGTTGATGGTTTGAGAGTTGAGATTATAGATATGTTTATTTTGTGTTTGTCTCCAAAGAAGTTACATGTAAAAACAAGCTGCAAAAATTGTAGCTTTTTTTTGTTTTCTCAAAGAACTTTCTTGGGCAAGTTCAGCTGTGGCCTCCAGTGAAGGTCTATTTTCTTCAAGACCAGTTGCAACCACTTGTTTTCCCTCAGATAAGGCAGATGTTTCCTGATGTGAATGAACTAATTGGTTGTATTTGACCAATCCCACCAATGCACTTACAGAATTGCCAGGGTTTGGACAGAAAATAGGGAGTGCGGTCAGAGTATTGACAAGTTTTACTTAAGATTTTACTACAGTATACTACTGTACCGTGTGATGTGGACCTTTTGTCAGCGAGTTGTAGTGCCTACTTATGTTTTCTAACTTTAAATGCAGTTTTTCGATTGTTTCCATGTTCATAGTGGAGGTCCTTTTGTTGCCAGGAGACATATTACACAGCAAGGAGCATTCATAGGGAAACGTGAGAAGTGACATAAATAATCCTGACAACAGAAAATTCAACAACCCTGCCTGTTCCTGCAAAGCACATTTTCATGCAATTGAGCTTTCCTTTAAAAAAAAATTACATTGTGTAATAATTTTTTTTATTTCCAGTACAAGAAAATAAACTGTTGTAGGTTTAAAATGAGACTATAGGCTAGAAATTGCTGGTGGCAGTGAAAACAGATAAACACTTTCCACTTTTGTATGACATTTCTCTGTTCCCCACTTTAATAAAGACATCAGTTTATTTTAAATTGTTCAGTTGAGTCCATATAACAGTTAAAATAGCTGCAACCCTTCTGCAATAAATTATTTTTGGCTTGAAGAAGAGAGAATTACAGTAGATTCCAAAATGACATAAAAGGCACCAAATACACTGTCAAAAAATCTACATTTTCTGGGGGCATGCCCTGGGTCCATCCGAGAAAATAAATCTTCCTCCCTTCAGTGATTGCTAAATCCACCACTATTGCAAACTTGACTTTCATGTACCTTATGGTTTTTTTTCCCCCTTGCATTACAAGTGATGAAATATTGGATAACCAAGCACCTTAACTTATGATAGTCATGTCCTGCTTATAGTCAAACTCCAAGTCTTCAATGGTCATAAGGTCTTAATCACAAGTGTCAGCTTGGCTCAGTTGGTGACACTTTCCTGAAATCGCAAAATTGCGGGTTCAAGCCCCACCATGGACTTAAGCACGCAATGTACACTAACACCTCAGTGCAGTCCAAATGGGATGCTGTCCGCTTACTTATCTCATCACAGACCTACCAGAAATGTTTTCATGGAGACAGCTTAAGTGAGGATTCAAGATAAAAAGGCAAAAGTAGATTTTATATTATATATTTAAAAAATCTAGATAGGAAGCATAAAAAGACACGAAAACATATCATTAAAGCTACTTCCCTGTACATTACCCTTCTCCTTTAAATGGGAGTGCCTCCTTGATCTGGTCATTTCAACATTGTATGTAAATATAGTCCCCTCTCATGGGCAACTCCTCCCAGCTATTTCCTTAAATTTTGTCAACAATCTTGGTATTATGAATGTTTATTTTTAAATGGTAAAATGGAAACAAAAAGATGACAATCTTAATGACAACTGTTTGCAAAAGGTTTAAGGTGATGTGACCTTTAAAATATCTACAATTCCCTAAAATGGATGTTCTACCATATTACGTTCTTGTAAAACAACATCAGAAATGTCTTGAACTAAAACAATCCTCAAATTTCACTGAATTCTTGCTATAACATTTTTGAACACCCATGGCCCAAATCCAAAAGAACATGCTCAACAGAGACTTGGCTTCCTATGTCAGACTTGATTAAAGTATCCAACCATACAAAAAGCTTTCAATGTTTCACAATTGCACAAATGATCCTGTCGACTCATTTGAGAAAACAAGTAAATTCTACGCCCTCTTGAAGAATAAAGTTAAACTTTTAGCACAGGGACAAACAAACCTTAACTGTGCTATATGTTAAATTTGTATTTATTTTTTATTCCCTAAGAACTAAAAAATATACTAGTGGTACTGCAAAGAGTTAGTGTTGGTTTGTAAACCCTAACTGGAGGATCAATAATTAAGTCACCACTGACTTGAAACAGCAAATATTTCACGTGACGCGCACAGTTTGCCTCAAATATTTTTTGGATTATCCTTGACCACATTCAGAACATTACAGTTGCTGTGAAGGTCACAATCAAGAAAAATAAGAACAGCGAGAACTCTATCAGTTTCACCAATGGGCCACTTTGAAGCATTCCATGGAACCTTGGGGAACACGTTTAAATACAGGTTTCCATTAACTTGCACGCATCTCAAGTTACTGATAGTACTAGGTCTTGGTTTTCTGATCAAGATTAATCCAGCAGAGACAACAGTGCTTAAAAAAAGCCTTTCCTATATCTCCACACCACAGAATTTTTTTTTAAAAAAAAGGACACAATGACTTGGAAGAAATATAAACACAAAGAGGCCTGAGTTTCCAGGCACAAAGGGCCAGACTGCCAAATCTCAAAGGGCCGCACATGGGATTACAGCAACAATTAGACCAGCGTCTCATTTTTAGTACTGACCATCTACTATTGCAGCTATGCAGTCAACAGGTTTGCAAGATTTCTGAAACTGAAACACAGAAATGGACGCTGTCCAAAAGTCTTGCCTTTGGAGGGTAGACGTACAGAACAATGAAATCCCTTCACATGGCTAGAATCATAGAAGTTTACAACATGGAAACAGGCCCTTCGGCCCAACATGTCCATGTCGCCCAGTTTATACCACTAAGCTAGTCCCAATTGCCTGCACTTGGCCCATATCCCTCTATACCCATCTTACCCATGTAACTGTCCAAATGCTTTTTAAAAGACAAAATTGTACCCGCCTCTACTACTGCCTCTGGCAGCTCATTCCAGACACTCACCACCCTTTGAGTGAAAAAATTGCCCCTCTGGACCCTTTTGTATCTCTCCCCTCTCACCTTAAATCTATGCCCCCTCGTTATAGACTCCCCTACCTTTGGGAAAAGATTTTGACTATCTACCTTATCTATGCCCCTCATTATTTTATAGACTTCTATAAGATCACCCCTAAACCTCCTACTCTCCAGGGAAAAAAGTCTCAGTCTATCCAACCTCTCCCTATAAGTCAAACCACCAAGTCCCGGTAGCATCCTAGTAAATCTTTTCTGCACTCTTTCTAGTTTAATAATATCCTTTCTATAATAGGGTGACCAGAACTGTACACAGTATTCCAAGTGTGGCCTTACTAATGTCTTGTACAACTTCAACAAGACATCCCAACTCCTGTATTCAATGTTCTGACCAATGAAACCAAGCATGCTGAATGCCTTCTTCACCACCCTATCCACCTGTGACTCCACTTTCAAGGAGCTATGAACCTGTACTCCTAGATCTCTTTGTTCTATAACTCTCCCCAACGCCCTACCATTAACGGAGTAGGTCCTGGCCCGATTCGATCTATCAAAATGCATCACCTCATTTATCTAAATTAAACTCCATCTACCATTCATCGGCCCACTGGCCCAATTTATCAAGATCCCGTTGCAATCCTTGATAACCTTCTTCACTGTCCACAATGCCACCAATCTTGGTGTCATCTGCAAACTTACTAACCATGCCTCCTAAATTCTCATCCAAATCATTAATATAAATAACAAATAACAGCGGACCCAGCACCAATCCCTGAGGCACACCGCTGGTCACAGGCCTCCAGTTTGAAAAACAACCCTCTACAACCACCCTCTGTCTTCTGTCGTCAATCCAATTTTGTATCCAATTGGCTACCTCACCTTGGATCCCATGAGATTTAACCTTATGTAACAACCTACCATGCGGTACCTTGTCAAAGGCTTTGCTGAAGTCCATGTAGACCACGTCTACTGCACAGCCCTCATCTATCTCCTTGGTTACCCCTGCAAAAAACTCAATCAATTCGTGAGACATGATTTTCACTCACAAAACCATGCTGACTGTTCCTAATTAGTCCCTGCCTCTCCAAATGCCTGTAGATCCTGTCTCTCAGAATACCCTCTAACAACTTACCCACTATAGATGTCTGTAGTTCCCAGGCTTTTCCCTGCCGCCCTTCTTAAACAAAGGCACAACATTTGCTACCCTCCAATCTTCAGGCACCTCACCTGTAGCTGTCGATGATTCAAATATCTCTGCTAGGGGACCCGCAATTTCCTCCCTAACCTCCCATAATGTCATGGGATACATTTCATCAGGTCCCGGAGATTTATCTACCTTGATGCGCGTTAAGACTTCCAGCACCTCCCTCTCTGTAATATGTACACTCCTCAAGACATCACTATTTATTTCCCCAAGTTCCCTAACATCCATGCCTTTCTCAACCGTAAATACTGATGTGAAATATTCATTCAGGATCTCACCCATCTCTTGTGGTTCCGCACATAGATGACCTTGTTGATCCTTAAGAGGCCCTACTCTCTCCCTAGTTACTCTTTTGCCCTTTATGTATTTGTAGAAGCCCTTTGGATTCTCCTTTGCCTTATCTGCCAAAGCAATCTCATGTCCCCTTTTTGCCCTCCTGATTTCTCTCTTAACTCTACTCCGGCAATCTCTATACTTTTCAAGGGATCCACTTGATCCCAGCTGCCTATGCATGTCATATGCCTCCTTCTTCCTTTTGACTAGGGCCACAATCTCCCGAGTCATCCAAGGTTCCCTACTTCTACCAGCCTTGCCCTTCACTTTATAAGGAATGTGCTTACCCTGAACCCTGGTTAACACACTTTTGAAAGCCTCCCACTTACCAGACGTCCCTTTGCCTGCCAACAGACTCTCCCAATCAACTTCTGAAAGTTCCTGTCTAATACCATCAAAATTGGCCTTTCCCCAATTTAGAATTTTAACTTTTGGGCCAGACCTATCCTTCTCCATAGCTATCTTAAAACTAATGGAATTATGATCACTGGTCCCAAAGTGATCCCTCACTAACACTTCCCTCACCTGCCCTTCCTTATTTCCCAGAAGGAGGTCAAGTTTTGCCCCCTCTCTAGTCGGGCCATCCACATACTGAATGAGAAATTCCTCCTGAATACACTCAACAAATTTCTCTCCATCCAAGCCCCTAATGCTATGGCTGTCCCAGTCAATGTTGGGAAAGTTAAAGTCCCCTACTATTACCACCCTATTTTTCTTGCAGCTGTCTGTAATCTCCTTACATATTTGCTCCTCAATTTCCCGTTGACTATTTGGGGGTCTGTAGTACAATCCTATCAAAGTGATCTCTCCCTTCTTATTTTTCAGTTCTACCCATATAGACTCAGTGGGCGAACCCTCGGATATATCCCCTCTCACTACTGCCGTGATGTTCTCCCTAATCAAGAACGCAACTCCCCCTCCTCTCTTACCTCCTGCTCGATCTTTCCGATAGCATCTGTATTTTTTTTGATTATTTTTCATAAAAATATTTTTCTGTTTTCTTTGACAGGGATATAGGAAAACATGTACTATGATTAAATTGCATCTTGTGTACATTTTTTTTATAAACACATCTACTTGTGCTCTCATTGAATAATGAAAGTGACTGGGCAGGAAAGACATTTTTGCACTGAACACTATATTCATGCTGCTGTTTGCAGTCCCATTATTATTTTATTTAAAGTGCCGACATGAGACTCATCAGTAAATTGCACACAAGATGATAGCCAGAAAATGATACTATGACCACCATAGATCTTGGATTTTTTTTAAAAACCAAATTGGTTTGTGGGAGCAAAAGGAGTTAAAGGGATTAACGCTTCATGCCTATTTTATATATACACATTGTAACTTTCATCTTTACAGTTTTGGAGAACACGAAAGAATAATTATTTTCTTAGTACTCATGCAAAAATGACCGAATCTTTGCTTGGTTCGAAGTACTTTTCTGTTGAATCATAAGATTGTGGGATCAAGCCCTACTCTAGGATTTTATCACAAAGCAGGCTAATACTTCAGTGGAGGACTGACTGCATTGTCAGAGATGCTGTCCTCAGGATGAGATGTTAAATCAAACGACCATCTGGATGCAAGAGACCCCAAGGCACTATTGCAAAGTAGGGGAGTATTCCGGGTAGCCTGGCCAATATTCCTCCCTCAACCAACACCAGTAAGAACAAATTAACTTGGTCATTTATCTCATTGTTGTTAGTGGGACTTTGCTATGCACAAAATGCTTGCTGTATTTGCCTACATAACAAGAATGACTGCATTTCAAAAGTAACGTATATGAAGTGCTTTAGGGCACCAAGTGACATGATAAGCTACTAATTCAAAGCAAGTTCCTTCTTTCTTTGCATTGAAATGGTCCCCAAGTAAAACATTTATTGAAGTAACCAAATTTATTATGCCATGATTTGCTGTTAATCTGACCATAATGAGGGGATGGCATGAGCAGATGTGGAATAAGTTCAGTCCAATGAATGTAAGCAATTTCATTAAAATTAAGGGGCTTTCTATCAATGGACACTTGGAAACATGAATTCTGGTGACATAGGGTTATAAGAGACAATTGACTAAATCAAAAACAAAATACAGCAGATACTGGAAATCTGAAATAAAAACAGAAAACGCTGGAGAAGCTCAGCAAGTCAGGTAGCATCTGTGGAGAAAGAGACAGAGTTAACGTTTCAGGTTGAAGACCTTTCATCAGAACTGGAAGATGTTAACTAATGTTGACTAAAAGCGTGGAAATTGTTATTAAGTTCTGACAGTGAAATGGAATTCTCTAACCTAGTGGTTTTCAAACTTCTGTGAGAGGTCCCCTGCAAATATTGACACTCTCAGGAATCCCTCCGTCCTAACGTCCAAAAACCTATATAAGCTACCCAGAGAGAAACACTGCTGTAATTGCAGAAAATATTGACTAAAAGAATTGACTAAATACTTGGAAAACTGTAAAAATCCTATAAAGTGATGCGATTTTAGAACCAAGGATGCAGTTGTCACCACCTTTCTGCTAGAAACCTCCCCATGACATCATCTTCCATGACCTTACCATTTTAAAACACAAAAAACCTCTGGAAGCCCTAAATGGATAACTGAGCTTTTTTTTTAAAAAAATTAAAAGCTATTTACCTGACCATTTAACCAAATAGTGGGAATCTTAAAATGGAGGCATTCAGGGACCGGGAGCCAATGTAAGTCAGCGAGCATAGAGGTGATAGGTGAACGGGACTTGGTGAGAGCTGCTAATCATGAATTGTCTATTTATTGACTTACTAGTTATTTCACCTGTTGTATACTAAGACATTTTCTACAATTACAGCAGTGTTTCTCTCTGGGTAGCTTATATAGGTTTTTGGAAGTTAGGACGGAGGGGTCCCTGAGAATGTGTCAATATTTGCAGGGGATCTCCCACACAGAGAAGTTTGAAAACCACGAGGTTAAGAGTTCCATTTCACCTTCAGAACTTAACAACAATTTCCACACAGACTTCTAGATCAAAAGTCTTTTCCGACAACCACAAAAGTATTACATAAAATGAACTTAGGCACCAACCCCATTCCTATTAGTCAAAGGTCTACAATATATAGCTGCCCATAACTTAGTGTAAATTAGCACTCTTAAAGACAACAGAAGGAAATGGTATTCGCTTCTGAAGTATCAAGAAACATTATTAAGGAAGCAAAGAGTGCTCAAATCAAACTCATGCAATGTCTAATCCAGGTGAATCTGGGATGAAAAGTGTTGCAAACAAAATCAAAACTTGTTGTGCTTCACATACAGTGAATTAGTATTAAACAGAGTGACTATTATATAAGTAAACGCAGCACATCTTGAGCATAAAATCCCACAAGTAGAAATAAAATGCATGACCAGTTAATTTGTTTTGGTGGTGCTGGTTGAGGAATCAACTCTCGGATGTTGTTCAAATTGTACAAAAAGATGTTGTGCACCACCCTTGGTCACAAGGAGATAATGACAAGATGTCGGTTTAATGTCTCATCCAAAGAACAGGAACTCTGAAAATACAGCAATACCTCAGTAATGCAGTGAAGTGTCAGACCAAATTATGTGCACAACTTCTGAAGTGGGGCTGCAACAAATCTACCTTCAGAGTCAGAGGCAAAAGGGCTACTGACTGCACCAAACTGACACTAATAGTGAAACTAACAATGACTAATAACATGGGCTGTGATTACATTCCTCAACAACAATATCCTTCACTTTTACAAGTACAAAGTTATTTGGCAAAAAGCATTCAATTTTCCTAATAAAAGATGACCATTGTTGACACCTCCCCATTAGGGATTCAGTTCTCCTATCTTTCAACTCCCACAGCAGCCCATTGCTGCATTTCCTATCTCAGCTTTGGCCTCCTGCAATGTTTTTCACGGTTGGGATCTATTTCATCAGCTTGCGAGGTTACCAACCTTCAGCCATACAATATACGTGCCTTGCCCATTGCAATGGTCTCTCTGTAACACACACTACTGTACACAGACCAATCCTCTCTTACTTAAGTGTTGGTCACTCCCCTCCCTATTGGTATGCAACGAATATATCCTAAGATTTTCCATTTCTGCTTTGTTAAGTTTCGCATGGTGCAGATTGCTGGATTTATGATACGTATCTCCTCCAAAGTGGCTTTCACAGTTCACCAAAACGCAATTCCAGCTATTGGAGAGTATTTTGACTTATTTCTTTCATTCCCCTTTTCCATTTCCTCACCTTTAGTAACTTATGTTCCTTCCAAGCTCTTTCATGTACTACAGGTATAATTATGGTCTTTGTGAAATTGATGTTGAGCCCTCACTTATTCTGTTGAGCAACAAACTGCCTAGTCATGATAATGGCAACAGGCAAGGTTCCAGCAAAGAATGACACCACCACTTGTATACTACAGGTCTTTCACTAGACTGCGGCCAAGATCAACAAAATCACAATTAGCAAATTTATGACTTTGATGTAATCTAAACAGCTTTGTGCTGGATTAGTACAAAGTATTCCTGCATTTACCACAAGGACAAATACACATAGTTATTTTTTAAAAAGATGCTGTACCATCCTTCAGGAATCACCCAATTTTGAACAGTACTACTGAACAGACCGCACAAAGGGAGTATGGTAAATTTGTACTGAAAATTTAAATTTCACATCATGAAATTATAAATTCAACAATTATTTATCTCATTCAAGTAGTTCACAATCCATAGAATAAGCCTCCAAATAGAAACATAACTTTACACAAGCACAATTACATTCACAAAAAAATCTACAAATTTGTATTTGTTTTCGTCTTTTTCTTTCTGTGCAAAAAAAATTCCAATTATAAAACTTATTTATTCACGTTTGAACCACTTATCCAGCAGCTGCTTTTATTGCTTATAAAGAAATCACTTTGGGCCATTTTCCCCTCCATTAAAATTGGAGATCTAAAATTACATTTTACAGCAGTCCATGAATTATCCCAGATGTGACCTAAAGTCCACCTGCAAAAAAGCATTTCTATCCAAACATGATCAGCAGTAAAAGACATGTAATTTATTCTTACAAGGATTGTTATCGGTAACACCTGGACTTTGTTCTGATACCACTGACCTCTGGCAGGAACCCAAGGCACAGCTCACCTGCACTGGTGCACAAACTCTAAGTTTCATTCCTGCTTTGGAAAAAAACTTTGAAACTGATCAAGTTCTGAATTCTGCTTTTTCAACTCAAACGAGAAATTAAGAGTTAATCAAATCAACTTGTATTTTTATCTCAAAAGTATTCTGATCCCTAAAAAACACTAAGCATCACTTCCCAATGTTCTCACCCTGTCCCACAGACACTGACACACTGGAATATAGTGCTATGGATGCATGCAACCCTCCAGTATCCAACCAAATTAGCCACTTTTCATGTGCAAGGCTTGACAGCGAGTGCCAACAAGCTATTGAATGATGGAGGGCCTTACAGTTGAGCTCTCAGGACATCCACATGTGCACATGTTTCAGTACTGGCAGGGGTTCATCAGGATCTGATTTTTTTCCAATTCCTAGCTCAGGGCTGCTGTTGTCAATCATAATGCATCCCACTGTGGCCTCACCTGAGATCCACTAACTCAGAACAAACCAGGTATCAGGCCTGGTACCTTTCTAGTCTAGATGCCTCACTACCACACCAGGCAGTGCATGTGTAAGCCATCAAAGGACCTCAGACTGAACTACCTACTGTGATACAAAATGGCATCTCAACAAGAAATTAGTCAAACATCAAAATTCAGTTTCTTTTAGTTCATACATGGGTGGGCTTCAAAGAGCACCATTTCCAGAAATAGTCTGTCATGCTGGCTGCTAAACACAACTATCTGTGTGCAGTTGTTAAAACTACTTATGTGGGAGCACATGCTCGTTAAGCAACAGAGCGAATTCAGTGTGAGTGAGTAAGAATTCAGTGGCGAGTATTGGTTAAAATCTTAGTTCAGAAGTTTATATTTTGTCGAGAAATTGAAAGAGATTTGTACAAACTGGCAATTGTTTTAAACCGGTAAATGCTGGAACTGGCACTGAGTGCCTGGCTAACAGGTAATAATTGTATAGTATAAGAGTGACAGCCACTCAAGCTGCGAGAAGAGCAATCATGAGACTGACTTAAACAAGGAGTTTGACCTGAGCAAAACATCAGTGGAGAGGGGCAACTCAACCGGTCCCAAATTGTCAACTAGTGAATAACTGATACACATGCAAAATTAATATTGTGTAAAACTTGCATGATGGAGGAGGTCCTGCAGTGTAAAGATGGCCATAAACGCAAGAAATATCTCCAAGGTGGCCTTGCTCGAGCCCAAAGGCAATTAGAGACACTCCGTAAAATAAATGAGTCGGAAGGGTTTCTGCAATGTACATTCCAGAAAGAGTGAAGCAAACCAGGTATGGTAGGTGACCAATCGAGGGGGCAAAGGAGATAGCAAAAGTAGGTACAGGGATCCCCTGTGAGTCTGGAATTATCGAACAGGGATACAGTGTTGGACATCTGTGATGCAGACATGGTCATTGAAACAGGGAAGGATAATCACTAGCAACACGACAGGACCAAGTGCTTATCCATGGGGGGAAAGACATAAAAGAATTCACAAGAGCAGGCTATTAATTGTTGTGGGAAATATTAATAGAGGAATAGACACACTTGTTTTCTTCAATCAATACTGAGACTGCTGAATTATGTATTGCCTTACAGGTGTCAGGATAAGGGATTTAATAGGTGGATGGGAGACAGAAGAGCCAGAAGTCAATCTTCATATGGAAGCCAATGACAATGGAAGGAGTTCTTGCAAAGGGTGTTTAAGGAGTGAGCTACTAAATTAAAGAGTAATCTCAGGACTACCCTCAATGTCACAGGCTAGGCCAGTTAGGGTGAGGTAGATTAGATACTTCAGTGCTCCAGAGATGGCGAAAGAGGGAGGGTTTTAGATTCCTAGAGTGTTCGGACCAGTTCTGGGTCGGGAGATGCTGCACCTAAACCAAACTGGAACCAATATCCTTATGAAAAGGGTAAAGTGAGGAGATGTAAACTAGAAAATTAAAGCGGGATAAACAGAATTTTTAAAAACACCGTACAAGATGGGTGAGGGAATCAGTTGAGGGAATACAGGTGCAAGGTTTTACATAAGTTAAGCAAGATGATAAATTAACAGAGGCCAGGCAAACAATGGGTAGAAACATTAAGAGGAAAAGCAGTCAGCCAAGCAAGTTGTCTTTATGCCAATGCTGGGAGTATTACAAATAAAAGAGGAACTAAAAGCACAAGATCAGATGGAGGCATATTCTGTGGCAGCAATTGGAGAGCCAGGTGCAGCGTGGGAGCGAAATATGGCAGGGCATAGGATTATTAGATCCCAAACCTATTTGTATTTGAATTGAATGGCTTGGCCCCTTCCTCAGACAACTAACTAATTGTTGCAACAAGTACATCAAGTTGAACGGGTATATAATTTCTGAGCGTGGAACTGTATGTATCATGACAGACGAAAAGAAGCTAATAAGACACTAAAATTTGGTCAAAAATGCTTTTGTTTTATTACAGGAGGTATAGTGAATTGCAAACAGTGCAGAAAATTGCAAATGGCCATAGATATTTTAAACAGAGAGAACAATGGAAGTTTTAACAAAATGACAGGTAGTACGCTTTAGACGCAAGACTGGCAGGTAGGAGCATAATCTAAATGGGAATGTGCTGGGAGTATAAATTAGCAAAGGGATTTAGGGGTCCAGGTACATTAGGCATTAAAAGCTAACTCACAGGCACAAAAAGCTAATGGAATGCTGAGTTTCATTACAAAATGTTTAGAATATGAAAGGACATACTACCACAATCATAGAACGCTGATCAAATCTCACTGAATACTGTTTTCAGTTTTGATCACCCTTACTTAGAAAGCATAAACTTGACCTGAGAATGGATACACTTGGCAAACGTCCAGCAACAATTCACCAGGATGATACCTGGGGTGAAAAGACTGAGTTATGATAAGAGACTGGGTAAATTTGGATTATATGCAGAAGATGAGGTGGCTAAGAATGATCCGATTGAGGTGTTTAAAATAATGAGAGGAATCGACAAGGCAGATAAGGAATGGCTCACCCCTCTAGTAAGTCAGGAATCCAAACAAGGGGCCATAATTTTACAATTTAAGCTGAGCTGGTTAAAAGAAAAACTTCTTCACAGAAAGGGTTATGAGCCGATGCAAAGCAGAAGGCCATAGACGAAGAGTCAAGTGAGGTCTTCAACAGGGAAATAGATATTTACCTTGTAAGTAAGGACATCAGACACAAGGTTTTGAAGGGTAAAAGAGAAAAGATGGTGATTAAAAAGATAGAGCCACCATAGTTAAGTAGGCTCTATGGACCTTTTTCCTTAACTGGGCCTCTCAGCGTCTTAGCCTTTGGCACATTCTTTTTTTAAAAATGTCTTTTCATTGCCTTAATGAGATGATCTTTCATACCATCTAACAATGACCAGATTTTCCTTTAAGTAGGATGCTATGATTGGAATATTTGTTGTCTCCCCCTACATCTCCTTTTATTCCTAATTCTACTAAAATCCTTGTTCATCTTTCAGTTTTTAGTTCTGATGGGTTCCACTGGAATAATATGTCTTTTCGCTCCACGGATACTGACTGACCCAAGTGTTTTCAGCACCCTCTATTTTGTTGCAGATTTCCAGCATTTACAGTTTCATCCCATTTTGACAAATCACTTCAAGTGGATTAAAATCTAATCTGTAAACAGGATTCAGCACCAATATAGAAGGCTGATCTTCACCTCCAAATTCAATTACATTGTAGAAATGAATGGAGATGTTTCAAACAGATGTTAAATGTTCATTCTCATCAGGAATTACCTGCCTTTTTTTTTTCCTTAAGCAGTCAGAAAATATTTAAAAGGGAGTACATGACCTCCTTAATCAAGCTCAGTTACAGATTTTGTTTTGAAAAAGAACCCAAAGATATTAAGAGCAATACAATTATTTTACTGTGAAACCAAATTGCTCTGCATGAATTTTCCATTGTTTAATATCATTTTTTAAAACTGGGAAAGTCTTGATTTTGCTGGGCGTTGGGGGAAGGATATGAAGTACCTGCCCCATTGTCTATTTTAAAATATACATTTACAATATCCATGTTGACTTTTTTTGAAAATGTTGAGATGTCTTAATTCAGAAAACTACCGTGTGAGCACTTTGTTGCTGCACTGCCTAGCGGTGTTACTGAGGATGAGGAGGATCCTTAGCATCCACAGCAGTCCATTCCTTTCAATGGAAGCCCAAATTTCAAACCAGCCTGGGAGCTAAAGGGGAGCTGCCAGTTCACAAGCTGGTTTCTGCTGCTTGGGGTATGGTAGTGTAGTGGTTATGTTACTGGACTAATAATCCAGACAATAAGAGTTCAAATCCCACCCTAACAGTTTGAGAATAGAATTTGGTTTTTAAAAATCTGGAAATAAAAAGCTGGCATCAGTAAAAAGTGACCATAAAGCTGCCGGATTGTCGTAAAAACCCAACTGATTCACTAATGTCCCTTCAGGAAGGAAACCTGCTGGTCTTACCTGGTTTGACCTATATGTAACTACAGTCCCACATTGATGTGGTCGTCTCTTAATTGCCCTCTGAAATGGCCTAGCAAGCCACTCAGTTGTAGAAAGCAGCCCACCACCACCTTCTCAAAGGCAACTAGGGATGGACAATAAAATGCCGGCCTTGTCAGCAACGCCCATATCCAGAGAGAATTTTTTTTTAAAAAAACTTTCTTGTTGATGGGTCCACAGCAAGTGGTCGATATACATGCAGTTACCCAAGTGTTTTGGGACAGTTGCTTTGTAAACTAAATAAAAGGGAATTAGGTTCAACAGTTTTGACAATATGAAAGTGTGTAAAAGGCATACACACATTGGTGGAAAACAAGTAAAGACCAATGGAGACATTAGTTTATGAGGCCAGCAGAGACAGCTGCAAGAGGCAATTTTAAATTAAATTGGCCCTGAGAGATCATTCAATAGCTAGTATTTTGCTATGTAAAAATGACAAAAAAATGCATTTTTTGTTTTTGGGAAATACTGAAGAAGTTTAAGATCCTGATTAGTTCTAGTATATGGTGTTCTTTGCACACCTGAAATTATTTTAGCTATTCAAACTATTAAATTACACAGTCTGAAGTATTTTGCCAATCGTCACAGTCGCTTAATTTGATGTAATTGAGAAAATTTCCTGGTAGAGAAATTGGCGAGTTTCTCTTAGGAAAAAAACCACTAACATTAGAGTGATCATTTGTTGTGGAATTCACCAGACTAACCATTATCTTCAACTTTGTGTATTCAATAACAGTGTAATAGCAAAAGGCCAAGAACCAGAGTTTGATTTCTGCACCTGCCAATGTAAAATTTCATGCTTTGAAATGAAATTAAGCAAAGGGTACAGGTGAACGATGAATCTGATTTTAGTTTCAGACATCATCCGCTAATTCTGTCTGAAGGAATGATTATTGGACAAGTTAGTGTATGAAACGTGCTACCCATCTGATTTTTACATCAATATTTATCACTTAGTTACATTCTCTGGTAAAAACAACTTGCTCAACAAATCTCTGACTGTTTTGCAAACAAACATTTGAAGCTGCTGCAATTGTTACCGGCCCAACTTAAGATTGTGATCTTGTTAGGTCATTTTTTTTGTAGTAAACTTTCATGAATTTTGGGTCCACAACAGTTGTGCGAGGAATTCACTGACACACTAGGAGTCTTGATCTGGTTGTGTTTGTAATGAGAGCAATGCAGGTTTAAGGGTTGAAGCAATTTGTTCTTGTTTGCACCATGTGAACCTCAGATAACAGGCTCCAGACTGCTTGGTGTTTGTCCAGTTCCAGATGAAGGTGAACACTCACTTCAATTTGGATATATTCTATTTGCAGCTAGTAGCGAGAGTTGTTGTAACCTGTTTGTTTGGAAAGGCCCTTACTCTCCAGTTTGTAAGTTCAGCTAGAATTGGGGAGTGTGCTCTGAAATTGCAAGAGAAGTCATTACGGTCTCCTGAACTGCCATCCAGAATGTCTAAATTCATGGCATAGCTAGACTATGTAAAATTATGTCTTGTTCATTACAGCGCTTCCAACATTCATCGGTTGTGGAGGCGCCTTCTGGTTTTCTGTGCTGTTTTTTGTCATCAAGATCAACGTGCTAAGCAGGATGGAGTTGAGCCAGCAGGGTTCCCGGCAATTTGGAAGTGGAGGAAACGTTCCAGGGGTTATTTGAGGTAGTGTGCAAACTAAGGTGAAATTCATTACTTCATTGGATGAAGGAAATAATTTGTTCCTCGTAAAGGAACTGGCTTGGTCTGGCAACTTAATTTTGCTAGACTCGGAATCGTCTTAAAGCGAGTACCTCTGGGAGCATCTCATTGCTCATGATTAGGGAGAGGTCTGATGGATTTGCAAGGATCTTCCAGGAGATACTGACCTCCCTTCTGACTGAGAAGTTTAGTCAGGCAATGGGATGTTTCTGATTTCGTTGGTCATTTTTGAGTGTCTTTGAAAGGCAGACTATGCAGGAGTGTTAGTAGAAACCCAGCCATTCTTTTTACTGGGAGGAACTGGCAAGATCCTTTTGGATATGCAGCTTTCAAGGAGCAGTGTCTGAAGGTTAGGCAGCGGAACGCCATTTCTTGTTTCGGGAATTGAAGGTACCTTAAGCACATTTACAGTCCCTTAGCTATTCGGAAGAACTTGGAAATGAGACTGTTCTTCATAAAAGCAATACATTTGGCTAAAAAAAAACTTAGCTGATTTCAGGCAAATGTGGTGTTGGCCTCCATACTCCTCTCAGCTAGGTAGGACAAACATTACAAAACTCACAAATATGTACAGCAGTTTTTGCTCCTGCCAACTTTTTTTAAAAAAAACATTTTTCCCTCCCAAAAAAGTAACGAGCTTAAAAGGCACTATATAAATGCAGGTAGTTGTAAAAGTAAAAAGGCACCAAAGGTCATGTTGGATGCCAGCTCTGTGGGATGCTGAGACATGCACAGAATCAAATCTTTCAGAAATGCAGGTCTATCAATTTAATTTTAAAAACTGATCAGGAGCAATTTTAAATTGTACAAAATTTGCTGGTTATAAACTTAAAATGAAGAACCTTAACCATCAAGGACAGGATCAACAGCCTAAACAGTCACTCAGCAACAATAAAAAAAAACACACTGGTCCAAAACAACAAAAATCTAAAAATGCTGCATCCAAATTTGGACAACTGCACCAGTATTAAGCATTCTTATTATTTTCGATCCTAATTACGACAAAGCCTTGCATGAGACATCAAAGATTACACAGCTTTGTTTTTCGCATTGCATTTTCTTTTCTCAATGAACAAAACAATGTTTCTTTCATTATTTGTACTTGTCTTCAATCCAGTGCCCAAATTTTGCTGGACATAAAATTAGGGACTCTTTCAATTATCCATTTAGTACCATTATGCACCAAGTAGAGAAGGGGTCCATTATGGTACAATTTACAAAAAGCCAAGAGGAACAGGGGTAGGTCATTCAGCCCCTCGAGTCTGTTCCGCCATTCAATTAATAATGACTTATCTATTCCTTAACTCCATTTACCTGCTTTTGTTCCATATCCCTTGATACCCTTACCCAACAAAAGTCTATCAATCTCAGTCTTGAAAACTTCAATTGACTCAGCCTCTACAGGCTTTTGGGGGAGCAAGTTCCAGATTTCAACTCCCCTTTTGAGAAAACGTGCTTCCTGATTTGACTCCTAAACAGCTAAGTCTAATTTTAAGATTATGCCCATTAGGAGCGAGCACAGTGCAATGGGTACATTAGGAACATAGGAACAGGAGTAGGCCATTCAGCCCCTGGTGCCTGCTCCACCATTTGATAAGATCATGGCTGATCTGTGATCTAACTCCATATACCTGCCTTTGGTCCATATCCCTTAATTCCTTTGGTTGCCAAAAAGCTATCTATCTCACATTTAAATTTGGCAATTGAGCTAGTATCAATTGCCGTTTGCGGAAGAGAGTTCCAAACTTCTACAACCCTTTGTGTGTAGAAATGTTTTCTAATCTCATTCCTGAAAGGTCTGGCTTTAATTTTTAGACTGTGCCCCCTACTCCTAGAATCCCCAACCAGCGGAAATAGTTTCTCTCTATCCACCCTATCCGTTCCCCTTAATATCTTATAAACTTCGATCAGTTCACCCCTTAACCTTCGAAACTCTAGAGAACACAACCTCAATTTGTGTAATCTCTCCTCGTAACTTGACCCTCGAAGTCCGGGTATCATTCTAGTAAACCTACGCTGCACTCCCTCCAAGGCCAATATGTCCTTCCGAAGGTGCGATGCCCAGAACTGCTCACAGTACTCCAGGTGCGGTCTAACCAGGGTTTTGTATAGCTGCAGCATAACTTCTGCCCCCTTGTACTCCAGTCCTCTAGATATAAAGGCCAGCATTCCATTAGCCTTCTTGATTATTTTCTGCACCTGTTCATGACACTTCAATGATTTATGTACCTGAACCCCTAAGTCCCTTTGGACATCCACTGTTTATAACTTTTTACCATTTAGAAAGTACCCTGTTCTATCCTTTTTTGATCCAAAGTGGATGACCTCACATTTGTCTACAATGAATTCCATTTGCCACAGTTTTGCCCATTCACCTAATCTATCAATATCCCTTTGTAATTTTATGTTTTCAAATACACTGCTTACAATGCCACCAATCTTTGTGTCATCGGCAAACTTAGATAGGAGACTTACTATGCCTTCATCTAAGTCGTTAATAAATATTGTGAATGATTGAGGCCCCAAGTCAGATCCCTGCGGGACTCCACTAGTCACATCCTGCCAATGTGAGTACCTACCCATTGTCCCTACTCTCTGTCGCCTTTCGCTCAGCCAATTTCCTAACCAAGTCCGTACTTTTCCCTCGATTCCATGGGCTTCTAACTTAGCTAACAGTCTCTTATGTGGGACCTTATCAGATGCCTTCTGGAAGTCCATATAAATAACATCCATTGACATTCCCCTGTCCACTATTTTAGTCACCTCTTCAAAAAATTCAATCAGGTTTGTCAGGCACGACCTACCTTTCACAAATCCATGCTGGCTCTCTCTGATTAACTGAAAATTCTCGAGGTGTTCAGTCACCCTATCCTTAATTATAGACTCCAGCAATTTCCCCACAACAGATGTTAGGCTAACTGGTCTATAATTCCCCGGTTTCCCTCTCTCTCCCTTCTTAAAAAGCGGAGTGACATGTGCAATTTTCCAATCTAGAGGGACAGTTCCTAAATCTAAAGAATTACTTAGGGCATCTGCAATCTGCTCACCAACTTCCTTTAAAACCCTGGGATGGAAACCATCTGGTCCTGGGGATTTGTCACTCTTTAGTGCTGTTATTTTCTTCATTACTGTTGCTTTACTTATGTTAATTTTATCGAGTCCCTGTCCCCGATTCAATATTAGTTAGTGCTATGAACCAAGTATTTCAAGGAATTGTTTATTCGATCAAGGGGTCGGCTAATACTCCATCATGGAACTCAGAAGTGCATCATTCCCAAGTTTGCTTCAAGTTAAAATACATAAAAGCAATATTATAAATAAAGCAAATTTCTTCCCTATTCAAAAAAAAATTGCTCCTGATTTTTCAGCTGTTTAATGCATGCTACAGGGCCACAAAGAATAGGAACATTACCAGTTTGCCCCCTGGTTTGTGCTGGGTTAGGTGATCCCAGTCAAAGTGGCACGAGTACCAGAATTGACCTCAACAAGCCTGGGCTAAAGAATAGAAAAGAAACTCAGCCAGAGTTCGCATACATGATCACCATTCAGTCACACCACCACCCCAATCTCTTACTGGAATTGGGTGTATGGGTTTCATGCGAGGACAAGATCAAGCAATACCCCCAATAGTTGAATAGTCTGCTATCTGTCCAGGTTCATGCACAAAGATACCTTACTTGGCAGGGCACAAGGGCTAATATGACACTTGAGAAATCCTATCAAAAGTCACTGCCTTCAGTAGAAGAGATGAGATGATTTTTTTTTTAAAAGGTTTATTATATACAAGTTATTGCGATATGAATTTGCATGCTGATTTAAAAATATTAAAAATGAGGTTTTTTTTTAAAAATGAAGTTTCTGTTTAATCCACCTGAGTTTGAGGTAGAATCTTGCAAACATACGCAAGATCAAACCTATGTCATCACAAACAGGACTTCAAAATCGGCTGGAACAATGGAATCTGAGATTTTTTTTGGTCAAATTCCTCAGTGAAAGAAGTCGCTCATACAAGTCACACACATCACTAGAGCAAGAAGAATCAGATAGGTGTGTAGAAGTTGGTGAAAAACGAAATACTGAAAGAACAGCAAAATGAACATGAATATGAACTGTAACATTTGATGCATCAGTTTTTGTAATAAATAGTGCACAATTGTGCAAGTCTGGAAAAATATTGTTTCTTGATGTGAAACACTATGTGAAGATCGATTAACAGATGTGCCAAAAAATTACATAGAATTTATATTTTGTACAAAACTTAAATGGTTAGCTAATATCCCATATCTGGTCCAGTTGTGCTTTTTTGTAAAAGTTATCCTTCTCATTTCAGGTATTTCTCCAGTCTTTCTCCCCCTCCTCACCCGAAACAGAGCAGAGTGGAGGGTCTGCTCCTAAGACGCTGCCACGGCTCCCAAACCACTGCTCTTAGCCGAGTGAAGGCACCTATGCTTTTGCCTCCCACATGCAGAGTTGCCCAGCCACCACTCAGTACTACCTCACACAACCCAATTGAGATTAAAAGCTCAATATTGTCGGAACTACATGGCTCCACAATTATGCACTAATGTGCAATATGCTACCTGAAACTAGTTCCTTTCTGAAAATGTCCCTCATCTTTCCAAAGTTTCGAGATTGAAGGGGTGCACCAATCCCGGCTTCATCCCACACACTGCCAATAAGGCCTGCACTTCCCGTGCAAAAGTTTGGACAATTTTGAAAAAGCTGAAAACGTTGATATAAAATATATTTCACATATATATTTCTATACTCACTGGCAGACAGTGGAATTATTTAGTGTGCTTTTATGGTTATGGAAGATATACTACTTCACTAACCAATGAGAAATGACAGCCTCAAGTTGAGAAATTAAACATTTAAGTACTTTTATATACTATGAAAATTAATGGCATGCAATTCAACCCGGTCCTTTGCTTAAGATTATTCTACAAATATTAAGCAATTTCTGATGAATAAACATTTCAACCAACAGTTCAAAAACTCATTACACAATGTTGTACACTATGGGATCCGCAGTGGTTCAGATATTTATTATGTTTCTAATGTCTCAACAGCAAACACCTATTTCAGCTCTTGTCCAAGAGGGCTTTGTCAGGGTAGACACTGGAAGGATGTTTCCCCCTGGCTAGAGAATCTAGAACCAGGGGACATAGTCTCAGGATAAGGGGTCAGGCATTTAGGACTGAGATGAGGAGGAATTTCTTCACTCAGAAGGTCGTGAATATTTGGAATTCTCTACCCCAGAAGGCTATGGATGCTCATTAGTTGGGTATTTTCAAGACTGAGATTGATAGATTTTTGGACACTAAGGGAATCAAGAGATATGGGGATCAGGCGGGAAAGTGGAGTGGAGGTTGAAGATCAGCCATGATCTTACTGAATGGCGGAGCAGACTCGAGGGTCCGCATGGGCTACTCCTGCTCCTATTTCTTATGTTCTTCTAACAGTCTGAACATTTTTCTTTAAAGCAGTAAGCTGCAAAAATGCTGTAATATAAATCAGTGCAAGTTTGAATAATTACTGTCGTTACATTGCCAGAAAATTCTATTGTCACTGCATATTCATACACAAGTAGTAAATTATACTAAGATATTAAAATCAGACTCCAGTCATTATATGCAAATTATTAAAAATACACGCACACATATTTAGTGCACAAGTCTTTGTGGGTTTTTTTCCAACAAGCTTCGACTTCTTACTGAACTCACTCACTCAGCATCACTTATTATTGTCAAATCATTCTGTGTTTTCTTCCACTTCTTATGCATCATATCGGTTTTTCCATTTCATACTGATATGATTGAACCGTACCAGCAAATCTTCTCCTGAAGAATGTGACAGAAAATCATTTTCAGCCTCCACTATTCAATTAAACTTGTCGAACCTCCAGATTCTACAGTCCTGCCTGCAACATTGTAGGTTAGAACTCAGTTATGTCCCAAACAGTCTTACACAAATATGGAGACATTAGACAATAACCCAATCTTTTTCTTTTCAAAATTCCCCATATAATCCTCACCTCAGAAACCAAATGAATTCAGTTATTAAACAATTGTAAGGGTGCTAGTATGTTCGACTGCTCCACCAACACCTCAATTTTAAAATTCTCATCCGCTTGTTCAAATCGCTCCATGGCTTCGCCTCTCCCTATCCCTAACCTCTTCCAGCCCTACGATCCTCCAACTCTGGCCTTTTCTGCACCCCCCCACTTCCTTCGCCCCGCCATTGGCGGCCACGCCTTCAGTCGTCCAGGCCCTAAGCTCTGGAACTCACTCCCCAAACTCGCTCCACCTTTCTCACCTCCTTTAAGACTGCTTTACACCTACCTCTTTCACCAAGCGTTTGGTTGCCTGTCCTTATGTCACCTTCTATGGCTCGGTGTCAATTTTTGACTGATTACACTCCTGCCAAGTGCCTTGGGACATTATGTTAAAAGCACTATATAAATGCAAATAATTCACTAGTTCTGCAAAACCATGAGTTAGATAAGACCATGAGGAATTAAGAGTTGCAAGTCACATCTCAGTCTACTGAACCTTTTCATAACAAACTAGGAGAGTCAAGTGAAACATTGGTGACAGCTCAGGAATTACAACTTGATTTATACAAAATATCTAAATGGGCAGAACAGCAGCAAATAAAATCTAAATGGACAAGTGGAAAATATTAGACGCAGGAAGAAAAACAGGTAAAGCAAGTATTCCACAAACGATGCTGAAATAGCTAAGAACAGAGATGAAACAGATCCAGGGGTTTTAGTACACTCGACAAGTCAAGTCACTCCAGAGCAGCCGCCAACAAGGCAAAGAGAATGATGAATTGTACTGCCAAAGCTATACAAGATCCTAGTCAGGCCATACCTCAAGTATAGTGTCCACTGAGTCAGAACAAGATATCGAAGACCTGGAGACAGTTCAGAGAAGAGCCACCAGACTTATCCCTCATATCAGTGGGCTGAGCTATTAGGAAATACTAGATAAAATTGGGCTGTATGGCCTTGAAAATAGATAACAGAGAGTTAACTTTATCGAGATAAATAACATTACAAAAAAAAAGCTACAAAAAAGGCTAACTAGAACATTATTTCAAATTAAACTGACAGTGGAACAAGAGGGCACAAGTTTAAATTTTTCTTCAAACAAACAGCGTCCAACACAAGAAACAGACTTCAGGGCAGGATAAGATAGGTGAAAACCCTGGAACCATTTAATAAACTGTTGAAAGCTGTGACGAAGGAAGTGTAGGATCTTTTAGATGGATGAGCTAAGATATTACAATCACCTGCCTCTTCCGCATTTATCTTGCGATCTGACATCTTCAAGGGAAACTAATAAGTAACAGGTAGAATAATATATAACGTTTATTTTAAATTGTTTACAACATTTATATTGACTATTACTGTCTGGAAGAGATCAATAGCCTTCCCTAAATAATTTTCAATCTTATTCCTGTATCTTGGGGCTTTTAATAAGTACATCAAATTACTACTTACATTTTCTAAGCTGCGCAGCAATTTCCCAGCTTTTCCACCTATCGAAACACTAAAACCTGATTCCAGTGCTGCCAGACCCCAGACCCTCTTCCCAGCACATCCCGTGTCCATGAAACCATCCAACAGGCTGTAGGTCAATTGCTGGATTGTTTCTTTTTCAAAAACATATATTTTGCACCTGTAACCAAGCATGACAATTGTATACTGGACAGAACATAAAAGCCTAAATGTGTAATCTTGAGAAGCCCCTTAAGCACGATAGTGCGCAAGAGGATGGTTTCAACTGAAATCAAGTGGGAAGCAGCTGGTCATGATTGATATGGATAACAGCCAATCAGGACCAATTGATAATTCAAACATCTTCCAGCCGGGTCTAAATCAATTTGGAAAGCAAACAGAGATCCTTATCATCATTTAACTAAAAAAAACATTTTCAATAAACAATCTTTTTGGATCTTTATTAATGGTCAGCAAAGAAACCACATCTACTTTAAACACAGATGCTACCTGTGAGCAATTCATAATCATTGTTAGTAAATTTAAATGCATAAGACTTGCCTGAAATTAAACTTGGAGAATTCAAACTCCAGTTTGTTTCAAGGTCTTTTGGGAAAAGTAAAGAAACTTTCAAAACTTTACAGTAAGAGAGGGCATAGCTTTGTATATCAACTCATGCTGAGATGATTGCACATTGGGAAATTCTGCAAACTGCACATACTCAGAATGCACAGATGTGGTTAGAAGCTCAGTTCAACTGTTCATTGATAAAAATATCAAATCAAAGCCCAAGCTTTTGAGACAAGCCGATATCTTGAAGTAAAAACTTTAAAGAAGCTATTAAAAAAAAGACAAAAAAAATCAATGGGTAAATTTAATCATGTTATTGTGAAATGTTATGTTTTTGAATTTATTATCTGGTATTAAATCTTATTTTGGTCAAAAGAAATTTTAGAGAAAAATGGCATATGAAAATGTTTCTTGAAAAATATTTTGAGTCAATCAATTGGCTCATCGATAGTGTGACACATGCTGTTGTTCCCATTCATTATGTTGACACAAGGTGTTGTTGACATATGGTTTTTCCATTATAAATGTTGACATAAAAACATTACTCGAAAATCATGACACAGGAAGCAAGGGTAATGTGGACAGGAAGTGTAGGCAGTCACATGATTTAGATCTCCTGTGACATTCCTCATGTTGCATAGACTGCTATGTAACAATAGGAGCATTACACTGTGTAACACAATATGTGTTATATAATAAAAGCTGGCTCACAAAACATTTACCAGGCCCATTATCACCATAGTTCCCAAGCAACAGGTGCATCAACTTTAATGAAGGGGAAAAATTTAAAGAATATATACCACAAAAACTAATCACAGAACAACAATTGGGCCTAAAGCAAGTGACAGGCACCAGAGCTGGGAGACAAGGAGGTAGAGTGGTGTCTAAAATTAATACATTGGGCAGCAAAGAAAAAAGGAGCAATAAATTTAAGAGACTGCAGTGGAAATAAAGGAGGCGGAAAGAAGTGGGGAGCAGCAAGCTTGCAGGTCAGCAGCAGGAACAAAGAGTAGGGAGAAGCAAAAGTAAAACTGGGGTCAAGCAGCAGGCTGAGGGGTGCAGGAAGTAGCAAGGGAAGCCTTGGACGGAAAAATAAACTTTGGCCCCAAGCTCAGGAGAGCACATGAGGGAGCCAAGAAAAGCAAAATTAAACTTGGCCTTGAACAAAATGCCAGGCGACAGACCTGGACAACTCGCAAAACAGCGTCACCAGTGGTGGGAAGCTTGCAACTGCACAGTGACAGGCAACTGTTAACATAGGAATTCCCACTATAAATACTTACATAACATTTTACATTGCAAGTCTATGAGAAATTTTATATCTATGCACACATCCTGTCTACAACCTTCCTTACTGCTGTCAACTTTTCTCATTATAAATTCCTATGTCTATATTTATAATGAAAAATGCCTATGCAAACTTGTCACGTTACAATTGCAGTAGCACCTCAGTTTTTTATCTCCCAAATCCTCGGTCTGTACTGCGGAGAAACTCCTGCTCCATCCAGATCTACATCGCTGCTCGCAAATTGCCATAAGTTTTGCTTTTAATAATAATAATATAAAATCAAAGTATTATATAAAAATAAAGACAAAATGTATGACTTTAAAATGGGGATTGAATTATGCCTGTAAACCTTGGTCCAATTATTCCCCCACCCTCTTAACCCACTTCAAATGCATTGACCACAATTGGTCTCTACTGCCTTTGTACAACACCATGATTGATTGACTAATATTGCTAGTCAAAAACTTTGACAGCCACAAGAAAGATTTGTGGATGGGAAGTTTGTGCCATATGCAAGATTTTTACTAATATCTAGATGGACAACAATCTTAAAGGCATTGTGTAAAAATGCCCATAAATATTCTCATCGCATACCCTTCCTCATTTCAATGAAATTCCTGTTTGCCATTTATTACATTGAATTACATTCACATAAACTGCTGCATCTATATTCCAAACAGGATAGATATTTCCTTCAGGTTTTTGTATTTAACAAAATATGCATTTGTACGTTACAAGAATTCAGGTTAAGTGTGTGGCATGCATTTATAAATTAAGAAACCATAGCAATTAATTTATAAATTAACTCGTAAATTGCCCATAGTGAAACAGTTGATGAATACAACTTTTTTTAAAAATAAACAAGGTGGAAATGGTGCAGAGGAGATTTCCTAGAATGATATGAGGGACTTCAGTTATGTGGAGAGATGAGAGAAGCTGGGATTGTTCTCCTTACAGCAGAGAAATTATGGGGAGATTTAATAGAGGTATTCAAAATTATGAGGGGTTTTGATAGAGTAGGCAGGGAGGTCGATAACCCGAGGACACAGATTTAAGATAATTGGCAAAAGGGGTGACGAAGGAGAAAGCCTCCGAAAGCTTGTGATTTTCAAATAAAACTGTTGGACTATAACCTGGTGTTGTAAGATTCCTTACATTGTTACAGGCAACAGTTTACATTTAGGATTTCCATTCTATAATATTTATATAAAGGAGTGACCAGAAATAATGACAAGATGTTGGAAAGGAAGTGTGTGCATAGATAATATACATCAGGCTGCGAAATGGAACAGGGGTGTAAAGTGCCAGAGGTGGCAGAGTAACAGAATGGCCTAAAGCAAGCGACAGACAGCAGGGGAGGTGCAAGAGCTAGGAACAAGAAGAAAAAGTTGCTAATAATTTCTGAACCTCCATTCTAATTCCACTTAATGTGATAATTTGAGTTATTCGGCAAGATCATAATGACAAATTAAAATATGCTGCACTTTGTGGACTGCAGTCGTAATTCTCCCAAAGAGCCAGAGTCTCATATACCACTGTTACATGATTATAGAAACAGCTATTATATACACATATATATATATATACATACATGTATGTATGTATGTATGTATGTATGTATGTATGTATGTATGTATGTATATGTATGTATATACATGTATGTATGTATATATATATCATTACACATACATGGAATAATGTGGTTGAGTATTAACAAGGGAGTAATTTAATCAAGGGTTTCAGATGATAGCATAAACCACTAAACTTCAGTTTGAGCAGTTAATGGACATCCGGACCAGGGGATAAAATACTGGTATTAAATTCACTTTTATCCATACCAATAGACTCTCACTTATAATTCTTTGGTACAAATGCTGACAGCTAAAAGCATTTCAGAAGTTTCATTAACTGAATAGTCCAACTATGGCACAACTACAGAATACAATCACACAATTCACAGCAGGGTATAGAAAGAATGACCTTGCACTGTTAAAATGACTTCAGAATGAAAAGCCCAGCACCGAAAGTAATATACTAAAATAGTTTAATCTGCACACAACTCCACTGGCACTACAGTTGTAAACTCAGATTAGAAACAACAAGCAACAACTTACATTTATATAGTGTTCCTCATATAGACAAATGTCTCAGGACACTTTGCAAGGGAAAGAACTGGGCACCAAGAGGAGAAGAAGAACTGGGGGACGAGGAGGGAAAAAAAGAGACCAAATGCACAGTCAAAGAGATAAGTTTTCAGTAGACTTTTAAAATTGGAGAATAGAAGTGACAAGGCAAAGTAATTGTAGAAGAGAATTCCAGAATGCAACTGCTGAATGAAAATCAAAAAAGGACACGGGCCACGGAGCTGGAGAAGATTTCCTAGATCCGTTAGCACAAGGGTGTGAAGGTATTTGTAGATGGGATCTTTAAATCAATTTGCTGGGATACAAGGAACCAGTGGAGCTTGGTGAGATTCAGAGTGTTTGGTGCATGGGATTGAACTCAATGCCTCGGGGCTCTGGATTAGTTTTACAAGCAGTGGTGGTCAGGATGCTGATGAGGATATTTTTTGGCAAATCAATCACGAGGTGAAGACAACATGGATAATGATTTCAGCATTGTTGCAGGTGAGGTAGGGGTGTAAGTGGGCAATGTTCCGGAGATGAAACAAAATCGATCTTGGAAATGGATCAGCTGTGTGGTTTGAAGTTAATTTCAGATTTGAGCAGGACCCCAAGAATGTACACCACCAAGCTGAGTCAGTGAGCATCCAGGGAGGCTGATGGAATTGGACCCAGGGTCACATAGTTGCCAGCAAGCGTCCAACAAGTTAGCTTCAGTCTCAACGTTGAGAAGTAGGAAATTTGAACTCAACCAGCAATTGAGCTCAGTCAGGCAGTTTGGTATTACAGCAGCAGCCCTGGAGTCAATAGTGGTGACAAGACAGGTTGTGTTGACTATCAAGAGTATCTGTGGAAGCTGACCCTGTGGATACAGATGATGTTGTTGAGGGATGCATGTCGATAACAAATAAGAGACAACTAAATAGAGATCCCTAAATAAAGATACTTGCTGAGTATTTACAGCATTTTCTGTTTTTATTTCAGATTTCCAGCATCCGCAGTATTTTGCTTTTGATTTGGAAGAGACAACTAAAGATGTTATAAATGTTACTACGTCATATTTACACAGTGCTTTTAAAAAAATTTAAAGGGTACAAATCAACAACTTGGTATAATTTAAAGAAATATTTACAAAGCAATTTCTGAGTATACCTCAGAAAACTAACTTCTACCAAAGTAAATATTATGTTTGTACACAATGCATACCTCAGTCTGCTTTTTTGTATCACTTTTCTCTCAATGCTTAGAGTATTTACAGTATGTTCAAAGAACACAATTATACTTATCAGTGACCAGCCATGTTGATCTGTGAATTTACTTTGAAAAATATAGACTTCAGCATTCAAACTTGTTTCTTAACATTTCTTGGGACAGAATGAGCAGTCACTTGGACAAGTGTGGATTGATTAGGGAAAGCCAGCACGGATTTGTTAAAGGCAAATTGTGTTTAACTAGCCTGATAGAGTTTTTTGATGAGGGTACAGAGAGGGTAGATGAGGGCAATGCAGTTGATGTGGTGTATATGGACTTTCAAAACGCATTTGATAAAGGGCCGCATGGTAGGCTTATCATCAAGATTGCGGCCCATGAAATAAAGGGGGCAGTAGCAACATGGATACAAAATTGGCTAAGCGACAGGAAACAGAGGAGTGGTGAACGGCTTTTTTTTTCAGAATGGAGGGAGGGGTACAGTGGCGTTCCCCAGGGGTCAGTGCTGGGACCACTGCTTTTCTTTATATATATATATATATTAATGACTTGGACTTGGGTGTACAGGGCACAATTTCAAAATTTGCAGATGACATAAAACTTGGAAGGGTAGTGAACAGTGAGGAGGAAAGTGATAGACTTCAAGAGGATATAGACAGGCTGGAGGCATGGGTGGACACGTGGCAGATGAAATTTAATGCAGAAAAATGCGAAGTGATACATTTCAGTAGGAAGAATGAGGAGAGGCAATATAAACTAGAGGGCACAATTCTAAAAGGGGTACAAGAACAGAGAGATCTGGGGGGGGTATATATACATAAATCGTTGAAGTGGTAGGGCAGGTTGAGAAAGCAGTTAAAAAAGCATATGGGATCCTGGGCTTTATAAACAGAGGCAGAGAGTACAAAAGTAAAGTCATAATGAATCTTTATAAAATACTGGTTCGGCCACAACTGGAGTATTGTGACCAGTTCTGGGCACTGCACTTTAGGAAAGATGTGAAGGCCTTAGAGACGGTGCAGAAGAGATTTACCAGAATGATTCCAGGGATGAGAGACTTTAGTTATGTGGACAGACTGGAGAAGCTGGGGTTGTTCTCCTTGGAACAGAGAAGGTTGCGAGGAGATTTGATAGATATTCAAAATCATGAAGGGTCTAGACAGAGTAGATAGAAAGAAACTGTTCCTATTGGCATAAGGGTCAAGAACCAGAGGGCACAGATCTAACGTGATTGGCAAAAGTGACATGAGGAAAAACATTTTTACACAGCGAGTGGTCGGGATCTGGAATGCACTGCCCGAGGGGATGATGGAGGCAGATTCAATCATGGCCTTCAAAAGGGAACTGGATAAGTACTTGAAAGGAAAAAATTTACAGGGCTTCAGGGCTAGGGCGGGGGAGTGGAACTCGCTGGATTGCTCTTGCATAGAGCCGGCGTGGACTCGATGGGCCGAATGGCCTCCTTCCATGCTGTAACCTTTCTATGATTCTAGAACACTGCAGATAGTACTGAATCTCCATTCCCTTCTCCATTGGCAAGATATACAGTTCTTGTACTCTGCTCAGCAAACAGATCAAGCACTTTGTGGAAGCTGAAGGTTGCACCTCAGAACAAGAATAAATTAACAATGCCACCCCATCATACAGCAGCACACATCCCATCATAAGACACCACAAGTGGCAGTCAGAAACATAGCCTAGAATGCCTCACCCTCCAAGTTGAAGGTGGGAACAGGCAACAATATCGAAAACAAATTCCTTGTCCAAATGTAAATATAAAAGGCACATATCATCCAGCAGCATTTCACAATTTCAGAAGGTCCACTACTGCTGTGTAAATATGAAACACAGAAACTTCAGCATCAGAATATTTGGTACCACCTGAATTTTTTGGCTTTATTGTGGACCCACAGCATTGTCACTTGCACATGTGCATGCTCAAAAACATCAGGCTCCCTGCATATCTATGATCCGTGCTACTCATCAGTTTTTTTTAATTATTTATTTTTCCTCCATTTGATTTGGAGAAAATGAAGCAATTGATCACTGACAACAGGAGTATACCATCACAAGTGCAACACAATGGATGTATTTGTACAAGACAACAATAATTAATTAATTTTCAGGCAATACAAGGATACAGTTAGCAAAAGGTGAGAGGGGAGAGATACAAAAGGATCCAGAGGGGCAATTTTTTCACTCAAAGGGTGGTGAGTGTCTGGAACGAGCTGCCAGAGGCAGTAGTAGAGGCGGGTACAATTTTGTCTTTTAAAAAGCATTTGGACAGTTACATGGGGAAGATGGGTATCGAGGGATATGGGCCAAGTGCAGGCAATTGGGACTAGCTTAGTGGTATAAACTGGGCGACATGGACATGTTGGGCCGAAGGGCCTGTTTCCATGTTGTAACTTCTATGATTCTATGATTCTATGAATATCTTGCATGTATTTCAGTGCTCATTTTGAGTATTCATACCAGTACACTATAGGAAAAAATTACTTATGTCAATACTATTCTTGTGCGATACGCCAATGTTGTTACTTCAGTGAGGTGTAATATTTTCATGTAGCTGCACTGCAAAAATGTTTAGTTGCCCCCAATAGGATCTCAATTAAGTGTAATGGAAGGCATTTGAAATGTTCATACTATGAGTGCTTGAACTGTACAACCGTTGTGCACGAATAGACTTTGCCTTGCAAACTTGGGTTGTGTCTGGGAAGCAGTCTGAGCTTTTTAACACTAGAGTGACGTTCTACCGGCAATGGTGCTAGGAGCAATCTGAGGTAATGAATTGAGAGTAGCGTACTAGCCAGCGTGATTTTTCCTATACAGTATTGGTACTAATATATTCAATAAGTGTTCTGACAAAACTGTATTCTTAATTCATCATCTTGAATGACTCCCATCCATACATCACCTGCATGTCATATTACTCAAAATACACTCTGGATATAGGACCCAAAACTGGAAGGACAAAGTCTGTATATTGTATTCCTGGGTGCTTTTCCACAGTTTAAGTGGCCATAATACAAAAATTTCACATGCTCATCATCATACTTTGTTGAAATCCCAGTAACAATATTGAAAATTAACTCTGGGACTGGGAAATTAATCAACATTTAAATGAGCTTCTGCAAAACAAAACAGGAAACAAAACTGCAGAAAATGAAATAAGCTTATGCCAAAGGAGCTAAAATGCAAGTTAATAACAATACTATAAAACAGATCAAAAAGGATTAAAAGCTTAACTGAAAAGGGCAAGCTATTCCCAAGTCCACTTTATTACAAGCTGGTAAGCAGGATACTAATGCATCAACCTTTCCTCAGTCCCCACTATCAAAATTAAATTTAGGTGCTTTGATGCTACAGCAGTGCAGCTGACAGCAATCCATAGTGTAAAGACTCTGAAATTCAGCGAACAGATAGCATTGTCGATCCACAAAAATGTGGGTCTTTCAATAGGTCATTGGGTGTCAGTAAACGCAGAAAGTTAACTCGATGTATTTGCACTCTGTGACTCCGTACTGAACAGTGCAGCCTACCAACTCTACAGAGACTGGCTTCCATCGTAGTGTTGCCCATCAAACCAAAATGGTAGCAAAATTGAAGTTGACTTGCAGAGCTGAGAGATTTAAAAATGAACAGGTGACTGCAATGGCAGACAGCAGTACTAGAAAAGAAGTGCCAGTGACATACAAGATTTAACAACAATAATTTTAAAAGCTGAATTTATTTCAAACGAAAGCAAAGAAAAATGGTTGAATTAAGGAGTGCAAGTTCAATTAAGCCATCATGGAGATGTTTACTGTGCATAGTACTGCTGTACATTATATATGGGGGAGGAGAAATGTAATACATCAATAAACCTTCAAAGATTTATTTTAAAAATCCTTCCAAGCGTTGCTAATCTTTGAAAACTTTTGATTTGGAAAAATGCCGCTGAGCATTACAGCACTAATTGTCAAGGATGCAAAATGAAGAACAAGCATTGGTTTGGAGGATAATGTGAGTCATCTCCCTTTCACCTCTGGAAGCTGGCTTTGAATCCAACACAGGTGGGAGGAAAGTCTCTGCTCTGTAGGCTATGAGGGTGAAATGAGTTTGGGCAGTTCAGTTCTCAGTGGTTGTAGGCCAATAGCACAAAACTAACACTAATTTGAAACTAATTAGGCAATCAGTAGGCAACCTCACTCAGAGGAACCAAAAGAATGGGTGGCATTCGAAACAATGAATGTTACATTGGTACTGCGGCTCAGCCACGTTGGAGTAGAGTCAATAGATCTTTACTCAGCATCTAATTCAATCATTACCTAACAGAAGTGCTTGATACTTGGTACTCAAAATGGAAAGTGTTCTGTTTCTCACATCAAGCATACCTTAATTCGATGAGCACAAAACATGGACAAAATAAAAAGCAGCAACTTGAAGTCAATCATGTACATCCTTCATTCCTTTTAACTGTAATGTCATTCTCAAGTTAATAATCTGCTTCATATAGTACAGTGAACATATGAGCAACCAACCTACAAAAAACACTGACTGTTTCTATTACTTGAACCAGAATTTTCTTTTCAAGCATATACCGTGCAATATACCCCATTAAAATTTACCTGCTTGTGCTAGTATTTGGTAACATAAGTATAGATAAGATTTGCCATTTGAATGTATCTAGGGTATGCTAATACTTTGTTGTGTACGAAAGACTTGATTGGACAGCTAACCATTTAAAAATGTTAAGCAATATTAGTCTGGCAAGCACTAGTTGCTTGGCAAGCAATAATTGTTCTTCCATGTTAAAATTCTCAATGCAATTACAACCTGCTAGTTAACACTTTCTTGAGTTCTGAGAAACCAATGATCTAATACAGTTTCCAAAATATAATAGGCCTCACTATCTGTATATCTACCTATCTGTATTGATTTTGGCACAAATGATCCATATTAGGTGCAATATTTCACCTACATAGATGAACTACGGTGGGAAAAAATTTAAATTAACAATTTTAAATGGTGCCCCTACTGACCAGAGAAAATTAAACTGACAACCAATATTTGTATGTTCTCATATTTCTTTTCTTTCTGTAACAATACAATTTAAAACAAAGGATACCGAGCTTTCAAAGGTGTCTGAACCAACTAAATGAAAAGATTGAAGAGCAGTAGATGGATTTTAATGTAGACATATACAAATACACTATTCTGATTAGACAAGGTTAATGGGAAGCTCAATCCCACTGGGATACCTTTCGTGAAAGAGTTCAAAATGATCTATTACTAGGGACTATGTAACCTTAACGGGGTTCGGTCTTTTTCAAAAACTGGCAACGATGTGCCAAACATTTAATGTAATGACGCAACTCAACGAGTTGTTCTACTTGCACATGACAGCCCCGTGACAAAATGACTTGTGGTGGTTCCAACCCTCTCGGTACAAAGACACGTGCGCTTTACAGGTTACAATACTTCTTTAAAAGACCTTTACATTTATTTTAGTATAATAAAAATGTCTTGCTCTAAATTGAATCGTTTAATTATATACAGAGAAATAAATTGCAGTTGTATTAATCATTTTATTTTCTGCTAGAAAAGACCATTCAACAGAATGTAAAATTTATTGCCATTGAATTGCAATGCATTATCAGCCTGCTCAACAATAGAAAGACCATGCTCAATTGCTTCACCCCAAAATATGATCCCACTTCTAAAATGATAAACTAAATTCAACTTGCATCCAGCCACAGGTTTTGGATTCTCTTCGAATTCTCACTTCCTCTACAGGACTTATATGTCTTCATCTATTCTTTACTAAAGCTGCAACATGACTGACCACCTGTAGCTTTCTTTCTCTCTTCTTAACATCTCTCTCTTCCTTCTCTGTCCTTTTTCTTTTACACATTGCAATTTCATCTTTTTCTTTGCCCTGTTTGCTCTCTGCATGGCTTTTGTCCATACCTGTCCTTTACCTTCCAAATGTATTCCTTCTCTTCATACACTGATAACTCTCATCTCTCCCTCTGGTGGTCCCCGTCCCTTATCCTTCCTTTCTCGGCCACCTTGTTTCATCCTCTAGCTCTCATCCCCTACCCACTCATATCATCCATCTGTAAACCCTTCCCTCTTTATTTACCCTTTTGAGCACTTGGTCTATTCTTCCCCAATCCCTTTGGTAGTCCCTATCTCATGTTCCCCTTACTATCTTCCCCCACATATCTGATCGTACATTTGCTCTCCCTCTCTGTATACCCACCTCCTTTTACTCTTCCGTTTTTCTAATTACTCCCGTCCATTTGTCCCAATTGAGCTCGTTATCCTTCTTCCCAAACCACTTCCTCACACATGCGATGTTCCATCTCTCTGAATGTCCCCATCCACCCCTCCACTTCATGCTCCCAATTTATCTTGTGGACTTAGTCTGGTTGCCTCCCTCCCTCTCTCTCACACACAAACACAAAATGCTTTTCTTCGCATCCTTTCTTACCTTCAAATTCCGATTCCAAATCCGACTCCGAATCACCATTCCCGTTAGAATCGGTTTGCATGGGATCTCCATCGATTGCCACCCTTTTTCCCCGCTGGCTTTCGGCCTGATCCTCCTTCTCCTTCAGCTCGGTGAAATACTGGATGGCGAACTCTACCAGATCGGAGGGCCGGTGCCGAAGCACCTCCACCGTATAACCCTGCAGCAGGTCCGTCAGCCCGGGCGGGATCTCGATATTCATTCTCTCAACACAAAATAATTTTGAAAAAAATAAAAAAAAACCTCCCTAATAATTAACGATATTATCGATTTTTTTTTGCAGATTAAAGCGATTAGTTAATACACACACACCCCCACCCCCCTCTCTCAATCCCGCCCCCCAATCGCGCCCAGCACTCACTCTAAACACCTCAGTAATACGACTCCGTCCAATTAACCGGTCCAACAAAAAAAAATCCCCGATACCAAACCGATTTCTTCCCGATTAGTCACCGATTACTCTGCATTTACCTCCTGAAAGCGCTATTAAACCATTTAAAGGGAATTTTATTTTATTCATGAACTTTTAATTTTTAAAATATTGTTTTATATTTTTATAGTTTATTTAATATTTAATCTTTTTTTTTCTGCCTCTCGCCCCCGTTCGTTCGCTTGGGCTCGCGCTCCCTCGCTCCGCTCTGTTATACCGCCCAACCAAACTTGTTGGCAGGAAGTGGAAGAGCGTTTCTTTGATTGGCGGTGGGGATTAACCAGTTGGCGAGCAGGAGGTGGCGGAAGCTGAACCAATCAGCGTGTCGAGTTGCGGGCGGGCGGGCGGGCGGGGGGGGAGAAAAGAGGCGGGACACGCGCACCAGCAGGTTAGGTTGAGCCGGGGCAGCCCCGCCCCCTTCCCGCCCTCTCTCGCCCGCTTGCTGACAGGTGGCCCCTCCCCCTCCGGCATTGACGTCAACGACGCAACCTCTGGCTTACCCTCCACTGTTGCCATGGAGACCGCTATTCAAAAAAACAAGGGGGGGAATCCCTTGCAAAAAAAAAATGGGAATTCCTGCAAAACCAACAAAAAGGAAGAGCTACTTTTGTGCAATTCTTTATTTTCAAAATATTGCAAGGGCGGTGTTTAAAAAAAAATCTCACTGGCAATATTTTTGCCAGCATTTTCTGTTTTCATTTCATATTTCCAGCATCCGCAGTATTTTGCTTTCGATTTAGGGAATATCAAGCTACTGGTTGTGACAAGGATATTTCAATGCGTCGATTTCTTAAACATTAAAGCAAAAATGCCCTGAGACTGGATAGTCCCTCATCAGGAGGGAAATTTTATAAGAAAATCCAGTTGACAGAGAGGCAAAAATTCTGCAGATGTTGGAAAATGTGTAAAGCATTTATGTGCAAATATTGGAAATGGTTCGGGTCAGTCGGCAGGTAAAAGAGAAAGACAGGTCAACATTTTGGACAAAGCACCCCTCTCGAAATGTTAGCCTGTCTTTTTCACACGCTGCTTGTTGTGTATTTCCAGCCTTTTCCATTTTCATTCCAATCCAGGGGACATTCCTTTCTGATGCTGCATTAAAAAACTATTAAAAGTTGGAACGCGGTGCAACAGTGAGCTGGAGCACCAATTGGCAGTGCTGAAGCGTGAAGCCCTGGTATAACTTCCCACCACTTTGGGGAGACACAAAAGGAAGGAGAGGTGAGTACCCACAGAGGGAGGAATGAGTCAGTCAGTCACTGGCCATTAATCTGACATGCACTATAGGAACCAGTTCAGGGTGACATTGGAGCCAGTTGGCCTCCTCCCACCCTCTCAACCCCCCAGCTGCAGAATGTGCACACCAATGGGAACTGAAGAAAGACTGTGGGATGCCATGCTTCTAACCCTCCCAAAATATAACTGATAATGTCTGCCTATTGTGAAGCACCCTGAATGAAAATGAAATGTAAAAAATTATAAAATTATATTTCATTTGTGCTTGCATCATGAAAGTGCTATACCACAAAGCCATTCCAACCAGAACGGGCAAGGTTTGATTTTCAGTGTTGAGTTAAGTGACTTCAGCCAAGCAACCCCTCAGCTTGGGTATGGTAAAATTAGCCTGGGCTCCTGTTTCTGTTCACTGTCTAGTCACCCCTGCTGGGAAATGTGTATATGTAGACTCCGGGTGTGGACGGGACTGGGCTCGACCGCGATGCCCTCCAGGACCAAACTGCCTGTCAACACTCACTTGCCCGGGCTCATGAATGAAGAATGGCCACTTTGTGTGAGGGTTGGTGGTGCCCATGGAACTGTACCCCAGCATCAGTCAGTGCCTTCAGGAGAGCCGAGGAGCAAATTGGGAACACAATTCCACATGTTTAAATATGTAATCAACACATTACTAAATCACAAACAATTAATTAAGTCGAATTTGCAAAGGTGGGCTGAATCAAGATTCTTAGTGATTGCTCAGAGAGCAAGCAGCACGACGATGACATACAAGCTTCCCCCACCTTTTCCCCAGACACACGCCTAAAAATAACAAGAAGCTTGGCAGTAATGGGAAGTACGGGAACTCTGTGCTTTTTTATTTGCATATGTTTTAACAAATGTAGCAGCTGTGTAGTACGAGTGACACTATTGAATCATACTTGAGATGAATTCCGAAATCACTATAAAGCGATGTCTGTGCCCATTTATGAAGAAACAAGTCGGTAGGGAGCAAGCGCCGTGTTTATTTTCAGAGAGATGTGGCTGAATTCTTTAACCAAAATGAGTGTCAAAAGGAGGAAAACATGTCTGAAACTCCCATAAAATACGTGGACCATTTCTAAGCATTTGCATTACTGACTAGTGTGATTCCTGTTTTTAAACTTTATTGTGGTTACCAAAAGATCTCCCCAGATCACCTGGAGTAAAACCATTGCCATCTCATTCATGATGTGGAGATGCCGGTGATAGACTGGGATTGACAAATGTAAGGAATCTTACAACACCAGGTTATAGTCCAACAGTTTTATTTGAAAATCACAAGCCTCCGAAAGCTTGTGATTTTCAAATAAAACTGTTGGACTATAACCTGGTGTTGTAAGATTCCTTACACATCTCATTTAAAGCATTTTTATGTTTAAAAGCTGGAGCCAATGACCACTGTACGGCTCTCTCACCGGCGCCGGCGGTTACCAATAAAACACATGGTAATGCATCTCAAATGTGTTTTACAGAACGGAAGAAAATAGCAGATGATGATCGGGAAAATGTAAACATTGTCCGGGGGGGGGTGGGGGGGATAGGGCCAATGTGCTATGGACATTGATAAAATTAACAAGGATGTTCTGGTGAGCTGGGTGAGCCTTTCTCTACTCTTTCCCCTTCTGTCTCATCCTTATATTTCCTGCTTTACCTCAACTTCTCTCTTACTCTTTGCAACCCTGATGGCGTCCTGCACTATTGGGCTGGCCCTTCACCAAAGCTTTTCAATTTAAAAAAAAGAGACTGATAAATCAGAACACAGATCAGAAGACTCATTAACCAACACCAAAGCAGAATGTCACGGTACTAAAACCTGGCATCATCATACCTCCCTGTTGACTGCACCTCTGTTCTTTCTTTACACCTGCATGAAGCACCTTTGGACATTTTTCTGCATTAAAAGCACTATATACGTTGTTGTTGTGTTGTTGTTCAATAGACATCAATGCAAGGGCGTCCAAACTATGGCTCATAGGCCATATGTGGACAGGGAGCCCTGACAACCCGGTCACAAGGTCCAGGCAAATCACTTTCTATTTGTACTGACATTTCTTATTTGCTGATTTGTCTTGTTTGCATTTCATAGGTCTGGGGGTTTGGAAAGGGCTGTTCTTAGTGCTGCTGTTTCATTTGTGGAATGACTCCTGACTCCCCAAAGCCTTTCCACCATCTACAAGGCACAAGTCAGGAGTGTGATGGAATACTCTCCACTTGCCTGGATGAGTGCAACTCCAACATCACTCAAGAAGCTCGACACCATCCAGGACAAAGCAGCCCGCTTGATTGGCACCCCATCCACCACCCTAAACATTCACTCCCTTCACCACCGGCGCACTGTGGCTGCAGTGTGTACCATCCACAGGATGCACTGCAGCAACTCGCCAAGGCATCTTTGACAGCACCTCCCAAACACGCGACCTCTACCACCTAGAAGGACAAGAGCAGCCGGCACATGGGAACAACACCACCTGCACGTTCCCCTCCAAGTCACACACCATCCCGACTTGGAAATATATCGCCGTTCCTTCATTGTCGCTGGGTCAAAATCCTGGAACTCCCTTCCTAACAGCACTGTGGGAGAATCTTCACCACACGGACTGCAGCGGTTCAAGAAGGCGGCTCACCACCACCTTCTCAAGGGCAATTAGAGATGGGCAATAAGTGCTGGCCTTGCCAACGATGCTCACACCCCATGACTGAATTTTAAAAAATTAACAGTCAATCTGTTTTTTGGTAGTATTGACCAGGGGACCAGAAGAACTTTCCTTCTCTTTCACATCCACAAGAATATGCAGGTCAGGCCTTGGTTTAAAGTCTCATCTGAAAGGCAATGCTACCTGACAGTGCAGCACTCCCTCACTACTGCACTGAAGTATCAGCCTAAATTATGTGCTCAAATTCTGAAGTGGGGATTGAACCCACCATTTTCTAACTCAAATACAAGAATGCTACTAACTGAGCCAAACTAACAATTCTATGACAGTTGTTTGTCTTCATACTGTTATAGCAAAATCCACTTGATTTGAAAAAAAATAACTTCCTAATGCATAATATTTGGTCAATATTTTACATTTTTTATTTGTAAGTACCTTGACCTTTTCTGAAGTCATAAAAAGCAACTTCAATTAAGAATTGTTTCCAACAGAATTTCTGACATATTAACATGAAGAGAACTTTGACACCCACTGAAGTCATTTATTTACAGCTTCTTGTTTTATAGCTTTGTTTTTTAGCTTCCAAGCAAGAAATGTTTCCAATTATGCAGCAAATTTTACCTTTTTTTGGGGGAGAGGAATGAATTTTGAGCACATGGAAGAGTAAGTGCTGAGGAATGAAACATCTCAGCATTAAACATTACTGGATCAGGCCTAGTTACAATAGTACAGGACCCCGTGCAAATGTATAGTTTGGAGCCTTTACATTTTACTGGACAAATTTATCGCTGGATCTGCTCGGGGCCCCCTGACCGGCTCGGGGCCTGTGCAATTGCATGGGTTGCATGGTCCTAACACCATCCCTGGCCTTAACCCCAACCTTGCAATAGCCTGTCCTATTGTGACATTTCCATTTCACACTCACAATCACACTCTCTGGTGTCAGCCTTGGCTTGGTGGGTAGCATACTCATCTACTGAGTTAGAAGGTTGCGGGTTCAAGTTCTGCTCCAGCTTTTTAAGCAAAATCTAGGTCGACACTTCCAGTGCAGTACTGAGGGAGTGCTGCACTGTCGGACGTGCCGTCTTTCGGATGAGATATTAAACCGAGGCCCCATCTGCCCTCTCAGGTGGACGTAAAAGATCCCGTGGCACGATTTTGAAAAAGAGCAGGGGAGTTCTCCTCTGGCCAATATTTATCACTCAACCAACACCTAAAAACATTGTCATTATCACATTGCTGTTTGCGGGACCTTGCTGTGCCCAAATTGGCTACCAGGTTTCCTACATTACAATGGTGACTATACTTCAAAAATGTACTTCATTGGCTGTAAAGCGCTTTGGGACGTCCTGAGATCGTGGAAAGTGCTATATAAATGCAAGTTCTTTCTTTCTTTTTCTTTCTTTCTCCAGTTGAGATGGCCAAGTTTGTGGCAACTACGAATTGCTTTGAGATTGGTTAAACTTCATTCACTTTAGACCTTTAGTGTCATCAAAGAGAGAGAGAGAGGGGGGTTTTTCACCTCATCGGTCTGGTTCGGATTTAAACGTATGCCCTCGAGGTAAACCCACACACTTTTTAATTTGCTTTGCCACTTTGAACCTTATTTTTTTAGATCTAATAATCTAAAGACACATTAAAAAGAACTGCTTGTTATTGCGCAGTCTGGCAAAAGAACTGTTGCTGAAGACCTAAGTACTGAAACTGTGACCCTCACTGAAGTCACACTGACCCATTTGCAGCTGCATTAATGTTTGTACACAAACTGAAATACTGTACAGACCTTCAAACCAATTGTAATAGATACCGCAGTTAAAATAAAAAGACGGGCGATAGCGCTGAATGGGCAATAACAAATTGGCTTCCTGTTTTACACCCCGCCCGGTTTTTTCTTCTATTGAAGCTTTACTTACCGTCTTAATTACTGTAAAAATGTGGTGGTGGCCAGATACCGAAATTCTTGCCAAGGAAGTAGCTGGATTTGGGAGTTGCTTATTGCATTGTTTTTATTGTAGCTGCCTCCACCGCTGTGTTATTATTGATTACAAACTTAATTGTGTTTCAAGAGGCCGTAACAGGAAGGTCTCAGTTGGCAGGGTGAAAGGAATATTGGTTTCTGCCTCAGAATCTGTCTCCACTTAGGATCTGTGCCTACACAGTGCAGTCCTTGGAAAACTATCAGTGATAAAGTCATCCTGCCATTACTTTCATTTTCTCTACTGTTTGTTAAGGGTACAGGTGCTGAAAGTGGGGTTCACAATACTGTATCCCAACAACAATTGGTCTCAGACAGAATAAGGAGAGTGTCACAACAGCAAAGGATCAGCACTGAAGTGAAAATGTAATCTTTGGCCACTCCTGCTTCCTCCTCCCCCTCCCCTCCCACCCCCATGACAGAGTGGCAAAGTACCATTCCAAATTTCTGGTGCTCACAGAGTAGATGGCTTGACAGGGTAGATGCTGAGAGGCTGTTTCCCCTGGCTGGAGAGTCTAGAACTAGGGGTTATAATCTCAAGATAAGGGGTCGGCCATTTAGGACCAAGATGAGGAAAAACTTCTTCACTCAGAGGGTTGTGAATCTTTGGAATTCTCTACCCCAGAAGGCTGTCGATGCTGAGTCGTTGAGTACATTCAAGACTGAGAGCGTTAGATTTTTGGACACTAAGGGAATCAAAGGATATGGGGATCGGGCAGGAAGGTGGAGTTGAGGTAGAAGATCAACCATGATCTCATTGAATGGCGGAGCAGGCGCTCCTATTCTATTTCTTATGTTCTCACGTGAGTGAATGCCGCAGTAAATTGCATGGGTACAAAGGAGCTTGTCACCAAGATTTGGGATAGGGTTATCACTGGGGCAGGCTGGTGGGTGCTGCACTTCTGCTGTTGCAGCTGCCAAACTGGAAATTCTGGACAGTGGTGATCAGACCATCCCAAGATCGGGGTTTAAAAGCATGTTAAATTTGCATGTATCTCAAATTGCTGCTACTGACAGATCTTGGTGTTGTGATTTAGGATTTTTTTTTCGTTCATGGGATGTGGGCGTCGCTGGCAAGGCCAGCATTTATTGCCCATCCCTAATTGCCCTTGAGAAGGTGGTGGTGAGCCGCCTTCTTAAACCGCTGCAGTCTGTGTGGTGAAGGTTCTCCCACAGTGCTGTTAGGAAGGGAGTTCCAGGATTTTGACCTAGCGACGATGAAGGAACGGCGATATATTTCCAAGTTGGGATGGTGTGTGACTTGGAGGGGAACGTGCAGGTGGTGTTGTTCCCATGTACCTGCTGCTCTTGTCCTTCTAGGTGGTAGAGGTCGCGTGTTTGGGAGGTGCTGTCAAAGAAGCCTTGGCGAGTTGCTGCAGTGCATCCTGTGGATGGTACACACTGCAGCCACAGTGCGCCGGTGGTGAAGGGAGTGAGGTGATGCCGTGATTTAGATACGGGATTTTACCTTTGGGACATGGGTTCAAATTCAACCCAGGCTGATTGATTGAAAGTCTAGTCTGTCTGCTAGCTGTTGAGAAGTCTCCACCCAGTGCCTAATGGGCATGGGTCCACGGAATTTGGGAATACTTAGCTGTACATGGTAAATTTTTGTTTTTAGTTCTCATGATACAGAGCTTCATGTGCCAGGAGTGCATGTCAGGAATTGGACGTGCACCTGAAATCCAATTCACATTGCCAGCAGACGAAACTGAGTGACGGGAGAGCTAGAGATGAACATTCACTCTAAATTGTCAACCTCACCAATGTTGGAAATGGGAAAAGTGTCACACCGGTACAGTCATTGACAGATTGGGAAAAGTGTCACACTGGTACAGTCATTGACAGATTGGGAAAAGTTTCACACCGGTATAGTCATTGACAGATTGGGAAAAGTTTCACACCGGTACAGTCATTGACAGATTGGGAAAAGTGTCACACCGGTACAGTCATTGACAGATTGGGAAAAGTTTCACACCGGTACAGTCATTGACAGATTGGGAAAAGTGTCACACCGGTACAGTCATTGACAGATTGGGAAAAGTTTCACACTGGTACAGTCATTAACAGATTGGGAAAAGTTTCACACCGGCACAGTCATTGACAGATTGGGAAAAGTGTCACACCGGTACAGTCATTGACAGATTGGGAAAAGTTTCACACTGGTACAGTCATTAACAGATTGGGAAAAGTGTCACACCGGTACAGTCATTGACAGATTGGGAAAAGTTTCACACCGGTACAGTCATTGACAGATTGGGAAAAGTTTCACACTGGTACAGTCACTGTTGGATTGAGAAAAGTGAGAGTATTTCAACTTCAAACCTGAAAGTGCTTCAAACTGGCACTCCCGAAATGAAAAGTGCTCCAGCACCAACGTATCTCAACTTACTGAGTGCAAAGTTCGCAAAAAGGTCAGCTGTGAGCAACTGTCACGAGGGCAATTCTAAAGTGAGCTTCAATCAGGAGAAATAAGAGGCAATTTAAAACCACAAATTATTTGTCAATCAAAGAAAGTTAGATGCTCTCCGTACCAATAATTCATGTTAATCTCAGCCTGCACTATCTTGTGTTTGTCATAGTGAAGTAACAGATTAAAGGCTTTGTCCTCTGTATGGTTCTACTGATTCAAAATTATTGAACAATTTGCCACTCACAATAAACCATAGTAAATAATAAATACTTTGTTGTACATAAAGTGCTTTAAGACATGATAAGACAATCCATAAATTCAAGTCTTTCTTTCTATGTTAGAGTTTCCTGAGGGCAGAAACCTCGGTTGGTAATGATTGCTCTGCATTTCTTTCCCAGTTTTCTCTCCTGCTCCTCTGAAGATGCTGGTCCAGGCTGGCATACAGTTTCAAGGGTGCCAGCAGCCACCCTGTGACATGCCTGACATGCCCAAGTGTCCAAGATCCTGAAAGTTTGCAGGCTTTCTGCCCATGGAAGCAACACAGCCAAGACCCATCCCGTACTCATCCAAACTCTACAAACTAACTTTACCAATCATGAGTCAGGATCCCAACAGAATTTCTTCTTCTCCTTTGCCCAGGTTGAAGTCAATTTTGTTTTACCCCAACTTCTGCTTCAGTTGAGATCAACTTACCAGAAAAGGGATTGAACCTGAGACCTTCCTGTGTGGGTCAATATCATAATACCCTAGGTAGTGTATTTACTCACTAAGCCATCACAAACTCCGATTGCTCTACAGTTTAATTGACCTTCCCAAATACAGGACATACTTACTAATGGACACTTATGCTTAGTTACGATGCTTGCAACAGGACGTTCTCGTCCATCGTGGATTGTACTGGAAATGGGGATTGATCCAGTTTCAAATGATAACATTTCTGTATGATATCTGTTCATTTAACTTTTGGCTAGGACACATTTGGTTTCTGCTAACTGCATTTTTGACCAGAAGTAATTGTTTTCTAAGACCTAAAAAAATATATACAAAGCAACTGTCTGGGATCCAAATCTAACTAAATCAAGTCTTGTTTGGCTTGGCTCATTGTTTGTTGAAATTGCTTATATCTGAGGGTTTTTACATAGAATTACATGGAATGTACATCACAGAAACAGGCCATTCGGCCCAACTGGTCCATGCCTGCGTTTATGCTCCACATGAGCCTCCTCTCACCCCTCATCATCCAGCCCTATCACCATAACCTTCTATTCCTTTCTCCTTCATGTGCTTATCTAGCTTCCCCTTAAATGCATCTATGCTATTTGCCTCAACTACTCCTTGTGGTAGCAAGTTCCACATTCTAACCACTTTCTGGGTAAAGAAGTTTCTCCTGAATTCCCTTTTCAATTTACTAGTGACTACCTTATATTTTCTGTCATTGCAGGAATCAATTTTAAGTTGGACAATTATGATTAATAATGAAGGATAGCTTTTTAATCTTCCATTGTGCCAGCTCGGACATCAAAGCAGAGTCCCATGTTCTTCACTTTTCCAATTTCACTGTGGTATTAACCTGTTTAAAACAAATGAGCTAATGCCTGCGTTAAAATAGTGCACATTAGAATGTAAGAGTGCATTAAACGTTCAGGCGTGAACTTCACTGATTGGAATTTCTACCCTCAGGAGTATGCAGTGGACAATCCATATTACAACCCCATGTATTCCAGCTGTTAGAGGCACTGTTAGCCTTGAGGCACGTTACATTGCACCAGTGGTGGGGGACTGCTGCTCATGGAAGCTGCGCTTTGCAGTGAAGTGTGTCGAGAGCAGGCCAAGTTGTAACAGTGATATCATCAGAATAGCAGAAGCTGCACTGGACGTGCTTCGTGAAGCCTTTGAAATACTGAGTTTCCTGCACGATCAGTGTGAGCCAGTTACTGAAAGTGTCCTTTCACCTCACTTATTCACAATAAAGACAGAGTTGTGCCACAATTTCTGTTCCTCTAGAGTTACTGTCGGTAGAAGTGATAATATAAGTAGACATTTTTGAACTCGACTGGCTAAAACTGTTACTTTAATATGCATTTAGTTTAAACCGTACATCATTCAATCATAAAATCTTAAATTAAGGTGCAGTACTTTTACTTGTACTTTGCCTAAATAAATATAGGGAAGCAATATAGTCCTATTTGTCAGCCTGTAGAATAGCTCATTTCTTTGTTGCTAGACTCAGTACAGTTTAAAGCTCTGCAGGCTAAAAGACTTAAAGAGAATGGCCTACTCTAGGCTAGAGTCCACCCTGTACATTGTTTTTTTATTCGTTCATGGGATGTGGGCTTCGCTGGCAAGGCTAGGATTTATTGCCCATCCCTAATTGTCCCTTGAAAAGGTGTGGTGAGCCGCCTTCTTGAACCGCTGCAGTCCGTGTGGTGAAGGTTCTCCCACAGTGCTGTTAGGTAGGGAGTTCCAGGATTTTGACCCAGCGACGATGAAGGAACGGCCGATATATTTCCAAGTCAGGATGGTGTATTATACTGGTGCAATTTAGATTTGGATTCTTTTTTTTAATTTGTTCTCAAAATGTGAGCCACACTGTCGAGGCCATATTTTTATTGCTCATTCCTGATTACCCCGAGCAGGTAGTGTTGGGCTTTCTCCTTGAACTACTACAGTCCTTGTGGTGATGGTGCTCACACAATGGTATTGAGTACATGTGAGTCCCGGAGGTACAAGCACTGTAGAATTAATAGAAATAAAATTAAAATCAAAAGCAAGTCTGTCAGAACCTGAAAAGAGAAACAACAGGTTAGTGTTTCAGGTATAGACTTTTCGCCAGTCTACTTCAAAATGTTAGCTCAACTTTTCTCTGTTCAGGTGCCGAGGGATCTGTTGTGTGTTCCCAGCATTCTCTACTTTTATTTTGGATTTCTACTTTCTTTATCTTGTTAAATCCCCAAGAAAGCTTGAAGGTCCGTGTCAGCAATGGTAACTTTTGAGTTCCACCAAGTTGCAGCCACCCAACAATGGAGTATTCCACTTGCATCTGGCAGGTTGCAGAGAAAACCTATTTCTCTTTGCGTGACTTAGTTCAGTCCAAATGCATGAAGATCGAAACATGTCATGAGGTCGGCCTGCTGCAGCCTGGCTTCGCCCTCTTAGATGTCAGAGAGAAGTGGCCAGGAAACAAATCCTCTGCAACTGAAGCAGAACCACAAGAGGTGCCATCAGTCAAGGCAAACCCTCCATGTTCATGCCACGCACACATCAGCTGTCGCAGCCGCACCTCAAAATTCAGAAGGTCTGCACAATCTACTAGCGGTGAAGCTTCACACACCACTATCCCGACTCAAGAAACCCCCTCCTTACAGTGACATTGACTGGAGCCCTGTTCCCCACATTACAAAGTTACTCTCGTCTGCTGAACCAATGTTCTGGTGCTTGCATTAGGCTGTTCAATTTCTCCAAGTCTTTCTGCGATCTCAATGATCACTGGGGTCAAATTTATGAAACATCCGTGTTAGAGTTGATTTCAGATACGACCGGTTGTGCAAGCTAAAAGCTGTAGTGGGGCTATTTGCCCATTGTATTTGTGCAGTAGGGATGACTCTTCTGAGGTTGGGATTAAGACATTTTTGCAGCAAAATAAAGGATGCTTTATTCTGCATCTGGCCATGTTATAGATGAGGTGGGAGTGACACACGATAACAAAAATGGGAAAATGATCCATTCCCTAGCACTAACGTGCCTCATTATGTCTCAGCTTGGCTCAGTTGGTATCATCTCGTCCTGGAAACAGAAAATTATATGGTGAATTACACTTCCAAGACTTGAGCACATAAGATGAGAGATCAACACAACAACAACTTGCATTTATATAGCACCTTTAACGTAGTAAAACCTCCCAAGGTGCTTCCTAGGGTCCTGAATCTAAATAAAGGAAATTACAAAAGTATGAGGTGTGAGTTGGCTAGGATAGATTGGGGAACTTTACTAAAAGGGATGACGGTGGATAGGCAATGGCTAATATTTAAAGAACGTGTGCAGGAATTACAACAATTATTCATTCCTGTCTGGCGCAAAAATAAAACAGGAAAGGTGGCTCAACCGTGGCTTTCAAAAGAAATTAGGGATAGTATTAGATCCAAAGAGGAGACCAATAAAATTGCCAGAAAAAGCAGCAAGTGTGAGGATTGGGAGCAGTTCAGAATTCAGCAAAGGAGGACAAAGAGATTGATTAAGAGGGGAAAAATAGAGTATGAGAGTAAACTAGCAGGGAACATAAAAACTGACTGTAAAAGCTTCTATAAATATGTCAAGAGAAAAAGATTAGTGAAGACAAATGTAGGTCCCTTACAGTCAGAAATGGGGGAAATTATAATGGGGAACAAAGAAATGGCAGAACAATTGAACACATACTTTGGTTCTGTCTTCACAAAGGAGGACACAAATAACCTGCCAGAAATGTTAGGGAACCAAGGGTCTAGTGAGAGGGAGGAACTGAAGGAAATCAGTAATAGTAAAAAAAAAATAATGCTAGGGAAATTAATGGGGCTGAAGGCTGACAAATCCCCAGGGCCTGATAATCTACATCCCAGAGTATTAAAGGAAGTGGCCCTGGAAATAGTGGATGCATTGGTGATCACCTTCCAAAATTCTATAGACTCTGGAACAGTTCCTACAGATTGGAGGGTGGCAAATGTAACCCCACTATTTAAAAAAGGAGGGAGAGAAAAAACAGGGAATTACAGACCAGTTAGCCTAATATCAGTAGTGGGGAAAATGCTAGAGTCTATTATAAAAGATGTGATAACAGAACACTTGGAAGGCATTGATGGGATTGGACAAAGTCAGCATTGGTTTATGAAAGGGAAATCATGCTTAACAAATCTACTGGAGTTTTTTGAGGCGGTAACTAGTAGAATAGATAGGGGAGAACCAGTGGATGTGGTGTATTTGGATTTTCAGAAGGCTTTTGATAAGGTCCCACACAAGGGGTTAGTGTGCAAAATTAAAGCACATAGGATTGGGGGGAATATACTGGCATGGATTGAGAATTGGTTGACAGACAGGAAACAGAGAGTAGGAATAAACGGGTCTTTTTCCGGGTGGCAGGCAGTGACTAGTGGGGTACTGCAGGGATCAGTGCTTGGGCCCCAGCTATTCACAATATATATCAATGATTTGGATGAGGGAATTAAATGTAACATTTCCAAGTTTGCAGACGACACAAAGCTGGGGTGGAATGTGAGCTGTGAGGAGGATGCAAAGAGGCTCCAATGTGATTTAGACAAGTTGGGTGACTGGGCAAGAACATGGCAGATGCAGTATAACGTGGATAAATGTGAGGTTATCCACTTTGGTTGTAAGAACAGAAAGACAGATAATTATCTGAATGGTGATAGATTGGGAAAAGGGGAGGTGCAACGAGACCTGGGTGTCCTTGCACACCAGTCGCTGAAAGCGAGCATTCAGGTGCAGCAAGCAGTTAGGAAGGCAAATGGTATGTTGGCCTTCATTGCAAGAGGATTTGAGGACAGGAGCAGGGATGTCTTACTGCAGTTATACAGGGCCTTGGTGAGACCACATCTGGAGTATTGTGTGCAGTTTTGGTCTCCTTAAGTGAGGAAGGATGTCCTTGCCATGGGGGGAGTGCAACGAAGGTTTACCAGACTGATTCCTGGGAAGGCAGGACTGACGTATGAGGAGAGATTGGGTCAACTAAGCCTATATTCCCTAGAGTTTAGAAGAATGAGAAGTGATCTCATCGAAACACATAAAATTCTAACAGGACTAGACAGACTAGATGCAGGGAGGATGTTCCCGATGGCTGGGGAGTTCAGAACCAGGGGTCACAGTCTCAGGATACGGGGTATGCCATTTAGAACCGAGATGAGGAGAAATTTCTTCACTCAGAGGGTGGTGAACCTGTGGAATTCTCTACCACAGAAGGCAGTGGAGGCCAAGTCATCAGATATATTCAAGAAGGAGATAGATATATTTCTTAATGCTAAAGGGATCAAGGGATATGGGGAAAAAGCGGGAACAGGGTACTGAGTTAGACGATCAGCCATGATCATTTTGAATGGCGGAGCAGGCCCGAAGGGCCGAATGGCCTACTCTTGCTCCTATTTTCTATGTTTCTATGCTTCACAGGAGCGATTATCAACCAAAATTTGACACCGAGCCACATAAGGAGATATTAGGACAGGTGACCAAAAACTTGGTCAAAGAGGTAAGTTTAAGGAGCGTCTTAAAGGAGGAGAGAGAGGTAGAGAGGCGGAGAGGTTTAGGGAGGGAATTCTAGAGCTTAGGGCCTAGGCAGCTGAAGACGTGGCTGCCAATTGTGGAGCGATGGAAATCGGGGATGCGCAAGAGACCAGAATTGGAGGAAAGCAGAGATCTCGGAGGGTTGTAGGGCTGGAGGAGGTTACAGAGATAGGAAGGGGGCGAAGCCATGGAGGGATTTGAAAACAAGGATGAGAGTTTTTAAATCGAGGCGTTGCCCAACTGGGAGCCAGTGTAGAACAGCGAGCACAGGGGTGATGAATGAGCAGGGCTTGATGCAAGTTAGGAAACGGGCAGCAGAGTTTTGGATGAGCTCAAGGTTACACAAGGCTCCATCTGCCTTTCTTGGTGGTTCAGATGAAAGTAAAAGACTCAACAGCATTAGTCAAAGAAATGGCGGCAGTTCTCCTGGCCAATTTTCTTCTTTCAACCAACACCAACCACAAATAGATTAACTGGTCATTCATTTTATATCTGTTTGCTGCACCTTGCTTAGTACCAAATGTCCACTGCGTTTGCCTACATAGCAACAGTCTCTGTACTGCTAATTAATTCACTGTGTGTTGAATGCTTCAGAATATTCTGAGAGATGGGCGGCTATATAAATGCAAGTTCTTCCATTCACCAAAAACACAACTTTATGTGAAGTTCAAAAGTGTAACTGAATAATTTTAATCCCTTTTTAAAGGTTCTCAATCAACGGTGAAGACCACACATCAACTGGAAGCAAATGAATGGCAGTAGGAGCAGGAAAACAATTCTCAATGCCCTCTTGGCTCTGGGAAGGGAATCAGCCAAGATTCTTGTTCCTGGTCACTATCCAATGAACCCCACCAACAAGTGCATGTGCCTGTGGAGAATGGCAGCTTGAGCAAGCAACTTCAGGAAAGGAAGGAAGAAACTGGGAGGAAACCAGGGAGAAACTTGAGCAATATTGTCCAAAATGTTTGTTAAAAACAGTAAGAACTGGGGACGGCATGATCTTACCTAACAGATGACAAGGGGTGAACATGATGGATAACATGAGTTAAATGAACATTGTACAAATTGCAGTCATTCAGAAAGAGTTGAACTGAACAGTGACAAACCCCACTGCTTTTAAACTATTAGGCAGAATGGAAGAGTAATGGGTGTCACTTTCAGGTCTCCAACCAAGGAAGTAAGAAAAGTGTGAAGTGACAATAGCAGCACTTGACTGTAATAGGATGTGAATTTCCACAGAAAAACATTACTGGGAGGAAAAAGTCAGATCTGTTTCGAAGTGGCTGCTGCTGCAGTCTGTGACAGTTTTGATAACATTGACCTTTTAGAAGGAGTTTTGAATGCCCACAAGTATCTGACTGGTGCTGAAAGAACATATGAATAAAAGGGATGTGAACAGCCCAATTTGGGGTTAAAATATGGGTAACTGGCATTGTCCCAGGTCTGATTCATGACTCAGTAAGAAAGAAAAAGAACTTGCATTTATATAGCGCCTTTCACGACCTCAGGATGTCCCAAAGTGCTTTACAGCCAATTAAGTATTTTTTGTAGTCACTGTTGTAATGTAGGAAACGCAGCAGCCAATTTGCACACAGCAAGTTCCCACAAATAGCAATGAGATAAGTGACCAGATAATCTGTTATAGTGATGTTGGATAAGGGATAAATATTGGCCAGGATACTGGGGAGAACTCCCCTGCTCTTCTTCGAATAGTGCCATGGGATCATCCAAAAGACAGAATCTCCAATGGCCGGGGTAGGGGGAGGAGAGATTGAGCAAATCAGGCGCCAAAATATATAAGAACTAATAACAGGAGTACTGATATATTAATAGTGTACAATAGATTAAAGAATTTGTACATCAGGAGTAACTGCAGAGTAACTAGTTCTGAACAATGTACAGAGGAGCCCTGAGACGTAGCTTATTCCCATGAGTGGGCTGACTTGATGACTCACAAGCCCCAAAGTCACGAGTGAATTGTGGTCAGTATCACAAGTGGCATAGACGTCATATCCCACAGGCCTTGCAAAATGTATCTTGTTTATACTATACATGCATTAATTGCGTAAATAATTTTACTTGTCATTATTTTCCCAGATGTGTTAAATGGTGCATTAAATTCCATATTGGATGGGTCCAGTCATTGGGTCTTTTATTCGAGAATCTAACCAGTTTAAGTCATTCTTTTACACTGCTCTGTTTTAACTTTTTTTATTGTCTTCTTCTCAGAAAAGGGGGCGTTTTATTACAACTGCCCTTTGGTTACGACATTGACTTACTTTACATTGATGTTATGCCGTGCATATTAAATTGTGGCACTGAGTGAATTTAACCGAGTGGCTGGGGCTGTGGACTGCCATGGGGATGGATTCCAAGGAGTGGCTGTGGTGTAAGTGTGCACTGCTCACTTACTGTGTTGGTGCCTGGTGGGTTTTGGTTGTGTCGGCAGGGCTTTGATAATTAACTGATTTTACTGTGACGGGCATAACCTTACAATTAGAGCTAGGCCATTCAGGGGTGATGTCAGGAAGCACTTCTTCACACAAAGGGTAGTGGAAATCTGGACCTCTCTTCCCCAAAAGGTTGTGGATACTGGGCATCAATTGAAAATTTCAAGGCTGAGATTGATAGATTTTTGTTAGGTAAAAGTATTAATGGATATGGAACCAAGGTGGGCGAATGGAGTTGGGATACACATCAGCCATGATCTAATTGAATGGCTGAACAGGCTCGAGGGACTGAATGGCCTACTCCTGTTCCTATGTTGCTATGGAGCCACATGTTTGGAGTGCAACTTATGGGGAGGGCGGAGGGTGGTGGCTGTTGATATACTCAGCAAGATTTGAATAGAAAGTGCGTATGTGTGGTTATTGGGCGTCGGCAGGACTTGGCTCAACTGTGTCCCATAATGGAAGAGCATGCCAACACTCACTCTCTGGGCTGACACTTCCAGCGTGGCCACTTGGCTAAAGTACTGGTGGAAATAAGACAAAAGAAGGAACTGTGTCTCAATCCAAACATGCCTCAGCTGCTCCATGCTGCACCAGTGAGGTGTTTTTCCAATTTCCCATCTTCTAGCTCCCTCTGAGACAAACTGCCAATTGGTGCCAAATCATGGCCACTTTTGAGCTGTGGACCTGTGCAGTTCCCAGTAGGAAGAAAATTGGGGCAGTTGAAGTTAATCTCACTTGTAACTCTTACACCCAGTAGACAAAGGATGTGTCCATCCAATCTGTCTGGGCTGAAATCAAACACAACTCTTTTTTTATTATTCGTTCATGGGATGTGGGCGTCGCTGGCTAGGCCAGCATTTATTGCCCATCCTTAATTGCCCTTGAGAAGGTGGTGGTGAGCCGCCTTCTTGAACCGCTGCAGTCCGTGTGGTGAAGGTTCTCCCACAGTGCTGTTAGGTAGGAAGTTCCAGGATTTTGACCCAGCGACCATGAAGGAACAGCGATATATTTCCAAGTCGGGATGATGCCGTCATCGTGGGGGATACTGGTGTAGAGTGCTGAGACGTCCATCGTGGTGAGAAGTGTACCTGGTTCAACTGGTCCGTGGGTGCTGAGTTTTTGTAGGAAGTCTGTAGTGTTGCGTCAGAAGCTGGGGGTTCCCTGTACGATGGGTTTCAGGATGCCCTCGACGTATCCAGAGAGGTTCTCACACAGGGTTCCGTTGCCTGATACGATAGGACGTCCGGGTGTGTTGGCTTTGTGTATCTTTGGGAGGCAGTGGAAGTCTCCCACGCGGGGAGTACGTGGGATGAGAGTGCGTAGGATGCTTTGAAGGTCTGGATCGAAGGTCTTGATCAGTTTGTTGAGCTGGTGGGTGTGTTCTTTGGTCGGAACTGCGGGTAACCGTCTGTAGTGTTCCTGGTTGTCCAGTTGTCAGTATGCTTCTTTGCAATAGTCCATTCTGTTCTGTATGACGATGGCTCCTCCTTTGTCCGCTGGTTTGATGACGATGTTGCGGTTGGTCTTGAGAGCGTTGATGGCGTTGCGTTGTGCTTGGGTGACATTCTGGACTGTCTTGTGAGTGCGGCTGATGAATCTGGCGTTGACGCATCTCCTGACAGCTTGAGCATACATGTCAAGGCTTAGGGCAGCGACCCTCCGGAGGAGTCCAGTTTGACTCTTTCTTCTTCGGTTGCTGTACCGCGGATCCCTCTGTCTGCTGTTCCGGATCGTTGATTGTCTCATTGGGTTCGCTGCTGAAATCTTGGGATTTGTGGAAGAATTCCCGGAGTCTCATTCTCCTGATGAATTCCTCTGTGTCCGCCGCGAGACCGATGGGGTCCATTTTGGTGGTGGGGCAGAAATTGAGCCCTCGGCTGAGAACTTCGATTTCGTCTGGTTGAAGGGTGTGGTTGGACAAATTGACGATAGACTTCCCTGTGGTTGCAACCGTGGTACCAGGGGAGGCTTGGTTGATGCTGGTGGTGATGCCGAGTTTCTCAAGCTTCCTGCTCTTGGTTTTCATGTAGGCAGCGTAGATCCGTTGCCTCGTCTGTTTGGCGGTGTCTCGTAGCTGGTCTGCTGTGTCCTGAGTACAGGTTGAGAGTATGGACTCTATCTTGGTTTCGAGGTTGTGGCGTCTGCTGTAGAGTTGGTGTACGAGATGGTTGCGGAGTGTGTAAGAGGTACAACGGCAGAGTCTCTCAGCGTAATCTGAGTTGTATGTCGACTTGAGTGGGTTTGTGATCTGTAGTCCTTTCGGGATCTTGTCTGCTTTCTTGCAGCTCTGTAAAAACTTGATGTCTGTGTCGATATGCGCGATCTTCTTTGAGATCCTCTCGACTGTGAGCGGGCAGTTTGTGGTGTCAATAGTAGCCATGATGTGGAGATGCCGGTGATGGACTGGGGTGGACAAATGTAAGGAATCTTACAACACCAGGTTATAGTCCAACAGTTTTATTTGAAAATCACAAGCTTTCGGAGATTATCTCCTTCGTCAGGTGAGTGAGTGAATGAGAGGTTCTCAAATCGCATATCTTATATTAGGCTGGGAATCAAAGGTGTCGTTGGTGTTCAGACAGGTTAGCCACGGAAAACAGTACGTCCCAGTATACTGAGTACACAATGGGTCAAATTACACAAAGAGAGAAAGAGACCCAAAAGGCAGAGAGAGAGAGAGAGAGAGAATGTCCAGTTGTATTAAAAACAGATAACTTTTTTTTCCCCCTGCTGGTGGGGTTACGTATAGCGTGACATGAACCCAAGATCCCAGTTGAGGCCATCCTCATGGGTGCGGAACTTGGCTATCAATTTCTGCTCGACGATTTTGCGTTGTCGTGTGTCTCGAAGGCCGCCTTGGAGAACGCTTACCTGAAGATCGGTGGCTGAATGTCCTTGACTGCTGAAGTGTTCCCCGACTGGGAGGGAACCCTCCTGTCTGGCGATTGTTGCGCGGTGTCCGTTCATCCGTTGTCGCAGTGTCTGCATGGTCTCGCCAATGTACCATGCTTCGGGGCATCCTTTCCTGCAACGTATGAGGTAGACAACGTTGGCCGAGTCACAGGAGTATGAACCACGTACCTGGTGGGTGGTGTCCTCTCGTGTGATGGTGGTATCTGTGTCGATGATCTGGCATGTCTTGCAGAGGTTGCCGTGGCAGGGTTGTGTGGTGTCGTGGACGCTGTTCTCCTGAAAGCTGGGTAATTTGCTGTGAACGATGGTCTGTTTGAGGTTAGGTGGCTGTTTAAAGGCGAGTAGTGGAGGTGTGGGGATGGCCTTAGCGAGGTGTTCATCATCATCAATGACATGTTGAAGGCTGCGGAGAACACGGCGTAGTTTCTCCGCTCTGGGGAAGTACTGGACGACGAAGGGTACTCTGCTGGTTGCGTCCCGTGTTTGTCTCCTGAGGAGGTCTATGCGACTCTTCGCTGTGGCCCATCGGAACTGCCGATCGACAAGTTGAGCGTCATATCCCGTTCTTACGAGGGCGTCTTTCAGCATCTGTAGGTGTCCATCGCGTTCCTCCTCGTCTGAGCAGACCCTGTGTATTCGCAGGGCCTGTCCATAGGGGATGGCCTCTTTGACGTGGTTAGGGTGGAAGCTGGAAAAATGGAGCATCGTGTGGTTGTCCGTGGGCTTGCGGTAGAGTGAGGTGCTGAGGTACCCGTCTTTGATGGAGATTTGTGTGTCCAAGAAAGAAACCGATTCTGAGGAGTAGTCCATGGTGAGTTTGATGGTGGGATGGAACTTGTTGATGTTATCGTGTAGTCTCGTCAGTAATTCTTCGCCGTGGGTCCATAGAAAGAAAATGTCGTCGATGTATCTGGTGTATAGCGTTGGTTGCAGGTCCTGTGCAGTGAAGAAGTCGTGCTCGAACTTGTGCATGAAAATGTTGGCGTATTGGGGTGCGAATTTGGTCCCCATGGCTGTTCCGTGTATTTGGGTAAAGAACTGGTTATCGAAGGTGAAGACATTGTGATCCAGGATGAAGCGGATGAGTTGTAGGATGGCGTCTGGAGATTGGCTGTTGTTGGTGTTGAGTACTGAGGCTGTTGCAGCGATGCTGTGACACGGGACGCAACCAACAGAGTACCCTTCGTCGTCCAGTACTTCCCCGGAGCGGAGAAACTACGCCACGTTCTCCGCAGCCTTCAACATGTTATCGATGACAACGAACACCTCGCTAAGGCCATCCCCATTCCTCCACTACTCGCCTTCAAACAGCCACCCAACCTCAAACAGACCATCGTTCACAGCAAATTACCCAGCTTTCAGGAGAACAGCGTCCACGACACCACACAACCCTGCCACGGTAACCTCTGCAAGACATGCCAGATCATCGACACAGATACCACCATCACACGAGAGGACACCACCCACCAGGTACGTGGTTCATACTCCTGTGACTCGGCCAACGTTGTCTACCTCACACTTTGCAGGAAAGGATGCCCCGGAGCATGGTACATTGGCGAGACCATGCAGACACTGCGACAACAGATGAACGGACACCGCGCAACAATCGCCAGACAGGAGGGTTCCCTCCCAGTCGGGGAACGCTTCAGCAGTCAAGGACATTCAGCCACCGATCAGCGCAGATTCACCAGAATAATGCCAGGGATTAAAGGGTAAAAATGATGAGGACAGGTTGCATAAACTTAGTTTGTATTCCTTTGAGTTTAGAAGATTGAGGGGTGATCTAACTGAGCATTTCAAATGATAAAGGGATTCGATAGGGTAGATACAGAGAAACTATTTCCTCTGGTGAGGAAGCAAGAACAAGAGGGAATAACTGCCTCAACTCACTTACCCGCCTTTGTTCCATGTCCCTTGATACCCTCAGCTAATCAAAACCTATCAATCTCAGTCTTGAAAATTGAAGTTGCCCCAACAGCCACAGTCTTTTTGGGGGAGTGAGTTCCAGATTTCCACTACTCTTTGTGTGGACTTTCGTGACTTCACTCTTAAATGAACTAGCTCTAATTTTAAGATCATGCCCCCTTGTTCTGGAATCCCCCACCAGAAGAAATGGTTTATCTGTATCTACCCTATCGAATCCCTTAATCATTTTAAAGACCCCCTCAATCCTCTAAACTTAAGCCTCAGCAACGCCTATGTTAAAGTGGCCTCCTTTAATGTGAAGGGAGTTCAAAATCCTCATATTTGGTCGTATTTAAATTGATTAAAGAATGGGCTAACGTTTTTACAGGAGACCCAGTGGGATGATGAGTACTCACAGATTAACAACAACAACTTGCATTTATATAGTGCCTTTAACGTAATAAAACGTCCCAAGGTGCTTCACAGAAGCGTTATCAAACAAAATTTGACACAGAGCCACATAGAATCATAGAATCAAAGAATGGTTATGGCAGAGAAGGCCCATCGAGCATGTGCCGGAGGAGATATTAGGACAGGTGACCAAAAGCTTGGTCAAAGGGGTAGGTTTTAAGGAGCCTCATAAAGGAGAAGGAGAGGTAGAGGCGGAGAGTTTTAGGGAGGGAATTCCAAAGCTTAGGGTCTAGGCAGCTGAAGGCACGGCCGCCAATGATGGAGCGATGAAAATCTTGGATTCACAAGAGGCCAGAATTGGAGGAGCGCAGAGATCTCGGATGGTTGTAGGGCTGGAGGAGGTTACAGAGATAGGGACCGGGTGAGGCCATGGAGGGATTTGAAAACAAGGATAAGAATTTTAAAATCGAGGCATTCCCGGACCAGGAGCCAATGTAGGTCAGCGAGCGCAGGGGTGATGTGTGAACGGGACTTGGTGCAATTTAGGATACGGGCAGCAAAGTTTTGGATGAGCTCAAGTTTATGGAGGGTGGAAGATGGGAGGCCAGCCAGGAGAGCAATTGAACAGTCAAGTCTAGAGATAACAAAGGCATCGATGAGGGTCTCAGCAGCAGATGGGCTGAGGCAAGAGCTTCAAAAGTCATGGATAGGATTTCTTTTAATTTAAGGAAATGGGGGCAGGGGAGAACACCATCTGAAGAACACATTGATAGGTTTGTTTGATATGTTCAGAGTTATCCTGGTTAATGTATATGCCCTTACTAATGGTCAGTCACAATTCCTGGCAGTGAGCTCCTCCAAAGTACCAGAGTTACCCAAAATTCCATTGATAACAGGCGGGAATTTTAATCTTATAGCAGATTGGATGTTGGACTGTCCTCAAGGGAAGTGTAAGGACACTGTGGGGTCAGAGGTGAGCTTTTGGTATTTGGCAGTGAGATGGGATATATAGAAGTTGTACTACCACACAATATCGATCTCACCTATTATTCCTCATGGCATGATTTTTAAAATAAATTATTTGTTCTCAGGATGAAAGTGATGCTGGCAAACCCCCATTTATTATCTATCCTAAGTTATCGTGACAACTGAATGGCACTTCAGAGGGCATTAAGAGTCAACCATGTGATGTGGACGAGAGTCATGTGTAGAGCAGATCAGGTAGGGGTGACAGATTCTCTTTCTTGGAGGACATAGTGAACCAGTTGGGCTTTTGTAACAGACTTACTGAATTCAGTTTCACAACTTGCTGCTGGTGGAATTTGAAGTCACGACCAGTGGGTTGCTAGTCTAGTACCAAATCCAGCATCCCCGTACCCAATCATAATGTGTAATCAGGAATTGATGGCTTTTGTGTGTTACTGCAGATAGACCATCATTGGGTATATCACTAACACAAATTATCTGGTCATTATCACAGTGCTGTTTGTGGGACCTTGCTGCTCACAAATTGGCTGCCACGTTTCCTACATTACAACAGTGACTACACTCCAAAAGTATTTAATTGGTTATAGAATGCTTTGGGGTGTCCTGAGGTTGTGAAAGGCGCTATATAAATGCAAGTCTTTCTTTTCTTTTACAGATATTGACTGAATAGTGAATTTGGATTGTGTTTCAATCTCCTTCTCATTTCATTCCTTTTCAGAGAACAAACTCCAAATTGCTGTTTGACCCCAACTTCAAACAAAAGCTAGAGATAAGTAACTACCGAAAACTAGCAACTAGGTGGCCTCTAAGCCACCCTCATGAAAAACCCTTAGGGCAGTAATGTAGGGGCAAATTATAAATCATTGCTTCAGCCAAAAGGAAGGAAGAAGCAGAGAGGCTGTCTGTGCTTCTGGCTCAGGACTGTCGGGGCGGGAGCTGCAGCACAAAATTTCCCATCCAGGCGAAGCGCTCAAGGGTGATAATAAAGACTAAACATAACCTTAGTTCTCCACTAGCAGTGCAAACAAGGATTCGTGTTGTGTTGGGGCACGCAAAGGTTCTTTGTCCAGGGAAATAAAGCGCTAAGATTACTGACTAGGCAGCTGAAATAGCCTGAAGCAGCTGGAGTGATCCCAGAAATACAAACAGCACACGGGAGCTTCAGACAGAACCCGTTAAAATTAACTAGGAATGCTGTGGGTTTCACAGACTTCTGTATCAATCTGAATCCCAGGCACAAGCCTCTGAATATGACTACTTTTTTGAAGGTCGTATGATTCCAAAGCCTAGACTAAACCCTAGATCGATTGGACTGGCTCTTGAGCTAGGTGGGGTGGAAAGAGTGAAAGTTGATCTGTTGGTGGGGCAGTGGGGGATTTGGGGGGGGGGGTGCGGTAGTGAGTTAAGAACTCAATTCTTGTTTCTATCTCCTCCCGTGCAAGGTTTCACGGTTATATCACATTTGGCTTTTAACAAGGCCCTAACATGCTTCATTTGTTTGAGCTAACTTTCCTGGACATGTTTTGGCGCCGCCTTTAATCCAGCTACAGGGTGTCCGTTGGTGCAAGCGGGATTCCCTCCCTCCCTGGAGCTGATGATGTCAATGAAATTAAGGACCAGGCCTTATGGGGCCTTCTGTTCCCAAGCCCTTGTCCTTCCAGTGCTGACATACGATACTCCAGCACCAAATCCAACTATGTGGGAAAGGCATATAAACATTGGCTGCCACACAGTGCAAGAATCAGTTCTTAAGGATTTTTAAAAAAAGTTATTTTCTTCTCTTTCCCCAGTTTAATCACTGGACGATCATTCTCCATATTGATGATAAAGGAGCATACTGCTCCCAGGCTGCAAAGAGCTAAGCTAGAAGGCACTGCTTGGATTTCTCTCACTCTTGGCGGTAACTTTCCTGCTACCACCACCTCCATACAGTGCAGCTTAGATTGAGAACTTTCACATGGAATATCTCAGGCACAAAAGGCAACACAGCATTGGAATATCAGTGCACCCGGTACTCATCTCCAACTCGAGACATGTTGGCTGCCACCTTAGCTGCGTGCCGTGGCCTTTCAGAAAGGTAAGACACAAATTGAGTAAAGGAACATCTTGCAAGAGGCGTACTGAGTGCGAGATAAATTGAAGTGAGAGGAGACAGAGAGAGAAGGTGAGAGTTGGAGAGAAACAACGAGAGATTAAGTTGGAAACATCAAGAAAGAAAAAATGCGTGAGACACAGAAAAATGGAGACAGAGTGGAAGAAAGAAGCACAGAGTGAGACAGAAGCAGGGAGATCATTACAGGAACAGAGAGACTTTTAAAAAGATAATTTTGTCACTAAGCAACTCCAAAGCAGTTCAACTTGTATTACTTATCTTATTAACAAACAAATATAAGAGTGGAGAGACTGGAGAAGCTGGGGTTGCTCTCCTTACAGCAGAGAAGGTTAAGAGGAGATTTGATAGAGGTGTTCAAAATCAGGAAGGATTTTGATAGAGTAAATAAGGAGAAACTGTTTCCAGTGGCAGAAGAGTCGGTAACCAGAGGACACAGATTTAAGGTGATTGGCAAAAGAACCAGAGGCGACATTTTTAGTTGTTATGATCTGGAATGCGCTGCCTGAAAGGGTGGTGGAAGCAGATTCAATAATAACTTTCAAAAGGGAATTGGATAAATACTTGAAGGGAAAAAATTTGCAGGGCTATGGGGAAAGAGCGGGGGAATGGGATTGATTGGATAGCTCTTTCAAAGAGCCGGCACAGGCACGATGGGCTGAATGGCCACCTCCTGTGTTGTACCATACTATGATACTATGAAGGCATCTGACAAATTTGCAAGGGCTGCACACGACCTAATATGAAAATGTCTGACTACGTTACATCCCATGTGTTCACCTGGATCTTATTGTTTCTCTGGGTTTTAGAGGCTGGTAAGTCGCTGGCCTGAGTGTTTTCTTATAGATCTTTACTGGCACCTAGTGGCACCATTGAACTCCAAGGTTACAATTCCGGAGTCAAAAGAAACTGGAGCTAATTCAAATTCCAAATATACCCATTCATATCAAAGTCACGGGCCTGCAGCATTTTAATCAGCCTGCAGCTACCTTACGTCCTGTGACAATTGTCAGAACTCAACGAGCCTTCAACTGCCCCCCACCCCGCCCTGGGTTTTATTGGGAGCCCAGATATTACGATGCTGGACTGCAAAGTTAAATGTGCTAGTGTAAATAAATTGTACAATTCAGGGTCTCATTCCCTGCTACTAAAAGTCTCCTTAACAGGAGCTCATGTTACAAAACTGTCTCAGTGGGTCAACAGCAATGTCCAAAATGCACGAGTTCCCAGCCACTGCACGCACCCCCCGCCGCCCTCCCCAGCTATGTTGTCAGCAAGAGAAGTCCAATTGGGAAGGGAATCCTAAACATCTACCCCCTGGAATTAGAGTTGCCAACCCTCCAGGATTTCCCGCAGTAGTCTCCAGGAATTAAAGACTAGTCTCCAGGACACTGCTGCGTGAAACCCGGGAGAAAAATCACAGGGGGCATTAATAAATTGTCTTTATTTAAAAAAAAAATTATTTGAACACTTTTGTTCACTTGTTATAAAAGTATTGGACATGGGACTAAAAAAGGCTGTTTGACTGACAGTCAAGAATCATCCAATCGGGTAACAAAGAGTATATTCGCTTTCCAATTGGCCGTGGGAAGGCGGGGCACCACGACGATGGACTGTGTGGGGCGGGCAGGGGGGTGGTTGGAGGTGGGAGGTGATGTGATGACACATCCAGGAATATGTCCAACTAAGAGTTGGCAACCCTACCCGGCATACAGCCTCGCGAGGCGAGCCAGACCAGGGTCGAGTTTGGAGGAAATCAGAAGAGCTTTACCAAAATAAAATATTTTTTATCAATATAATGTCAGAGAGCATAAAATGTTTGCATGGAGAAATAAGCTTTTCGTTCCTTTTAAAAACAAATTTAGTTCCATTTTGTGCGCCTCAGGGTACAGGTCTTGTGGCCGAGAAATGGGATACACTTTGCAGGCACATTAGCATCAAGGAGTCCCAAGTCAGCAGGAGAACAGAGTCAGATACGGGGCCAAGACTCCTTCAGTTCTGGCCCAATGACGTCCCTCTAATTGACTCCTCACCCACCCCCGCGCAGCAGTATGGGATGGGATCAAGAACTCAGTATAACCATCCCAACCCACAGAGCAGAGCCTGGGCACTCCAACATGCTGCATCGCCAATACATGCCAAGGTCAGGGTTTGCACAGTTATGCCCACGTCACCATACACTGGCAACATTCAGCACTCGTAGCACAGCCTCTTCTGCATTATGTGGTTGCCGTGAATTCTCCTGCAGATCTGAGCATGCACATGTTAGAGTTTGTGTTCATGGGTCCCACACTACCTTGAATTATTGGGAACTGTTGGCAGTAACTCAGTAATTTGAGATTTTTTTAATCCGTTCATGGGATGTGGGCGTCGCTGGCGAGGCCAGCATTTATTGCCCATCCCTAGAGATGGCACTTGTTGTTTCAAATAGCCAACTTAGAAAGAAATGCCCTTCATATTATCACAATGTCTGAGTTCTCCCCTTTATATCTGCCTGATATTCTTTGGAATTTGCCCTCTTGGTCTTAATGCTGCCTTCTCTCTATTCTAAGACAGCTGCACATTTCCTTGTTCTACAGCAGGGATGCAAACCCTGGTTGGACGCAATCCTGGAGGTTTCATCACATGACCTCTTGCCTCCAATCACTCCGCTCCCACCATTGGTCACCTGACACGTCCATCCTCGCTCACACCGCCTTCCCACGGCCAATTAGAAAGCGGACAGACTCTTCATTACCCGATTGGTTGATTCTTGACTATCAGTCAAACAGCCTTTTTTCCCCATCTCCAATATTTTTATAACCAATAAATGAAAGTGTTCAAAGAAAATGAAAATATCACATAATTTTTTTTAATGCCCCTATGATTTTTCTCCTGGATTTGCCGGCAGCAATGTCCAGATTAATCTTTAATTGCTGGAGGCACCAGGACAATCCTGGAGGGTTGGCAATTCTATTCTACAGACATGGAAATATACCAAATTCCACAAAAACAAGTGTAATCAGAGTTATTGGCAAAAATGGATATGCTGAAGTTTGTAGAATCATACAGCGTGGAAGGAGGCCATTCAGCCCACCATTTCTGCGCCGGCTCTTTGGAAGATCTATCCAATTAGTCCACCTCCTCAGCTCTTTCCCCATAGCTCTATAATTTTCCCTTCAAATATTTATCCAATTCCCTTTTGAAAGTTACTATTGAACTTGCTTCCACCACCTTCGCATTCCAGATCATGACAACTTGCTGCGTAAAAAAAATTCTCATGTCCCCCCTGCTCTTTTGCCAATTATCTTAAATGAGTACTGATTACCAACCCTCCTGTCAGTTGAAACAATTTCTCCTTATTTACTCTCTCAAAACCCTTCATAATTTTGAACACCTCTATTAAATCTTCCCTTAACCTTCTCTGCTCCAAGGAGAACAATCGCAGCTTCTCCAGTCTCTCCACATAACCGAAGTCCCTCATGCCTGGTTCCATACATGCCAATCGGCAGCATTTCACACCGACTCTCAGTGCTCCTTTTATTACGGCTGTGAGGCCAGTGCTTGCAAAAAAAAAGGTCAATGCGGGTCACATTGCCTGGCTCCTGCCAGAACACTGTAGCAATATCATCTGTGCATGCGCAGAACTTGAGCACGTGCGTGGAGCTTGCACGTATGCACGGCCACGCAAACAGATGGCTTCCGCGCTGGTTCGTGATGAAATGGCATCCAGCAGTGTCCAAGGACTTCAAACCTTCTGGGGGAGAAGTATTGCAGTGATCGATCATATAAATTGTACCTGGCAGTCTAAGTGATGTGAAACATATCAGGGGGGATATGCAGCAGAGATTAATGTATAACATCCCACAGGGAGTTTTTTTTAAAAAATTGTTCTTGGGATATGGGCAATACTGCCATGGCAGCATTAATCACCCATCCCTAATTGTCCCGAGGGCATTAAAAGTCAATCATATTGAATGGGACTAGAGTCACGTGCAGGTGTGGCCAGTTCCCTTCCCTGAAAGACATCAGTGAACCAGTTGGGTTTTTACTGCAATCTGGCAGCTTTCATGGTCACTTTTTGCAACCAGCCCATGAATCACCAGATTTATTGAATTCAATTTCACCACCTGCCCTGATGGGATTTGAACTCACAACCTCTGGGTTGCTAGGGTATTGTACAACCAGGGAAGTAATACAAACCAATAGGCAATATTTGAATGCTGCTTTAGGTGGGGGAGGTTGGGCGTAAGGAAGAAATGGTTGGAATACGCACAATAGCTGCCATTTCTTAGGCTGATAAATATAATCTTGTATTAGAGGTCTGCATACCCTCATTGTTCCAGAGCACAGTTGTGGCTTTTAGTGACAAGAAGGGAATCTGCCAAAGAACCTATGATATCAATGGCTTTTAAGATGCTTCTTCAGCCTGTTGTGGCACATACATTGGATGCTATGGAGGTTGGATTGTGCTGTCGAGGAATACGTAGGGAAGGTTGTAGTTTTATACTAGATTGTAGAATGTCATCAGGCTCATGAAAAAAACCCACTTAAACTACTTCCATTGATTTTAGTAAGTCTTTTATGCTGGTGCCTCCTGTGATCCTCACAAAGGAGCTCGAGACCATGGGAGTACAAAGACAAATCTTGGACTTTCTCTGGCTTGTGCAGTTCAGCTCCAGGATCTGTGTGACAGTAGATAGGAGACTCACTGAATCCATCTCTCTCAAAAGAGGAATCAGAGGAGGTTATCCACTGTCTCCTATCTTGTGCGCTATCTTATCAAATAATGTGTTGGATGGAATCGTAAGGGGTGCTTCTTGGGAGCGTCTGTGTAGGAATTTCTGAAATGCGCTCCTTTCCACGGATGACACTGTACTGTTGATGGGCTCACCTGGGGATCTAGTCCACTCCACTCACCATCATCTTTGGCTTAAAGGCAGAATTACAGCAGACTCCAAAATGTACCAAAAATCAAAATTCCAGGGTGGGGGGGGGGGGAAGAAGGGGAGGGGGTGAGCAAGTTGCAGACACCCCCAAAGAAATGCATTTTGCACCTTCAATGCTCCCTTTCCCCTTCAGAAATTTGTAATTCTACCACGAGGGAAATTGTGCTTTTGTATTTTCCTAAAGTACAACTGAAGATTGGGAATATCTGCAACTTAAGTTAGAGGCTTATGTTTCACTTCGATCTCAGTGTAGCTACATAGTTTTGCATGTCATAGGTAAGATTATTGGGTTTCGGCTTTCACAGAAAAATAAACTGAATCATGGAACGCAATCCCCAACACATTGGTAAAAGTCCCACAAAATTGAAAAAAGGAAGTTATTCAGTCACTTTAAAGCAGGAGCATCAGTCATAGACTTATATTCAGGGATATTTTTGAGTGGTCAGTTGCTTTTTTGAGCTGGAAGAGTTCCCACTGGTGTAAGATGTCCGGAGTTACAGAAGGTAGGTGGGGCCAGCCTCGATAAGTGTTGTCTGGTGTCCCTGGAAGGTGTTTGATCGCCTTTGGGGGTTGGAGAGGAAGTTCCCAGAATTTTTTCCAAAATTGGTCTAGGGCTATTTCGCCTCTCCGAGATTGCACGGCTGGGGGTTGGGTTGATGGAGCACATAGGTTGCACCCTGTCTGGATGGACCAGTTGGTCTTTCCCTGTCCCCTCTTTTCCATATGCTTGTATAACTAATCTAAGTTTTTTCAGACAAGGCCAATGTGAGGAGCTCCTGTACCTGTCCATATCCAGATAATTAACACAACTAAACAAAATATCATGACTGTTTATAATTAGCATAGCTTTTGATTAAAAATGCCTATCCACGAATAAAGGACATAGAAGACGACGTAGGGGTTATGAAGCTAGGTGTTTAATTGATTCCAAGATGACTTGCCTGGTGACGGGAGGCTGAAACTGGATTAATGATCTGACAGACAGATCTGCAGTACCTCAGGACACTGTTGATTAATTCTAGCTCAGCTCAGGAATGGGTTGTGAACGGGCAGTCCTGTCAGTGGGGGCTTTGATTTTTCCAACTCGGCAACAGATAACCCTACAAGCCCGTGCTCTGACCGCTAGTGCAGTCCCAGATGGATAAAGAGTGAGAAGTTTGCCACTGCACAGTGTGGTTTTAGCTGGTTAAACTTCAGTAGTACCTCCCTGCACTTGTCTGTACCAGAGACTTGTCTCTTGCCAACCTGTACCAGGTTCTCTGATGCTGAGGTTAAGTGGGATGCATCCCTATGGTGAGAATGGGATACCCTCCATAACAAGCAAACAAACTCGATTTATGTGGGTTTTTCAGTCATTTACCTTGGAGTCTCTAAAACATGGCAATAGGTATCTAAAACACACACACACACACTGGACACATTAAAAGCAGATTTATTTGGGTGTGAAACAGGATATTAAACAACAGAGACAGATTATTCTTATTAATTCAGTATAGATGAGGTAATTGGTTTCTGCATAAAAGGGATAAAGAATTCTGCAGACCTGCACTGGCACATTTCACTCATTTTAAAACAGGTAATTCCAGGGAGGCCTTTTGTGCACAATGGTGACTTAAATCCAATGCTCGTCAAAGATTGAATCTGCTGTAACACATCTATATTTATACAGATAACAGCACAACTCTATTACGTCGCTTCAATTATAAAACATTAAAAATTAAGAAATCAGATGACTCTGACAAAATCTCACTCCCCCCATCCCCACAAAATCAATTTATTTATAGATACCTGGCCAGTTAAAAGAACTTGCATTTATATAGTGCCTTTCACAACCTCAGGATGTCCTAAAGTGTTTTACTGCAAATTAAGTACTTTTGAAGTGCAGGCACTGTTGTAATGTAGGAAATGCACAGCAAGGTCCCAGAAACAGCAATGTGATACCATAACCAGGTAATTTGTTTTAGAGATGGTGATCGAAGGATAAATATTGACCAGGACATGGAGGATAACACCCCTGATCTTCAAAAAGTACCATGGGATCTTTTACGTCCACCAAAGGGGGCAGACGGGACTTCAGTTTAACGTCTCAGCTGAATGACGGCACCTCGCACCTCTCCTGCAGTACTGTGCCCCGAGTCAGATCGCCAATCTGGTGCTGAAATAGGGGCAGTTTTGTGCCAAGGGCCCTTATTTGTAAGAGATTGTCTGAACCCATTTCACACAGAATCCGTTCAGCTGGAAGGGATATTAAACCTATTCGTCTGTGTTAAATTTGAATCCAGGTATCAGAGGTGAAGGGGCAGTGCCTTTTCACACCCATGGTGGTTCTGTGCACACTAATGCATTTTACCACCTAGTAGCTGGACACAGCTTTGCTATTGACCCCATCACAGGATATCAGCATATAATCATAGAGCAGAGGCCAGGCATTGCACCAGTTATACAACCATATAGCCAGGGAGGAAGTCATCAGGTCACAGACTTTGGCAGGGGTGTAAGGGCATAACTCTGGGGCAAGGGGAGAGGAGGGAAGTCGGTTCCCTCCTCTCCAAAGTAGGGAGTAGTAACATCAAAATATTCATCAGGTGGCTGTAAACGGCTACAATTCTGCACAAACAAAACAAGAACAATTCTGAGGTAATATTAATTAGATCCTGCATCAGGCATCAAAATCAGTACCACCTCTTCAAAAAAATTGCATACAGATTACAGGCAAAAAGGCTCCTGCCTAGTTAATTGCATTGATAGTTGCATTTTTCTTTTAAATATACAATGCAAACATTCAGAAGTGCTTTACGGAAATGGTTATTTCCAAGGCCACTGGTATTTCCTGGAAACAAATTTAATATTTGGTTTTCATGGAAACAAATGGATGGAATCGGAAAACATGATCTCCAAAACATCGGTAAAAATCATGGAATCCCATTTAATGAACTTGACAAAAATCAATCATTGCGGCCCTGCAAATAAATTCCCAATCCAGTGACTGTTTTATTTCTCTTTTGCTCATTTCCTCCAGTAGGTTTTAACAGCAGCCTTATTATTAATAATTTAATTATCTGGATTTGTGCTCGATAATAAGAAAGCCTTTTATCGTTTGATCCGATCCACATGTGTCATTCAATCCCCCACCGTGTAGATCGCAGACTGATGGCTGTTGATGGGATATGATTGTAAATTACGGCCAGTACTTAAAACGGAAAGGCACAGATAAAAAGTTGAAATCGTTCCACGGAAATTACATTCAAGTGTCACGGTTTCATTAATGCATTTGAATAAAGAGAATTCAATCTCAGAGCGGGCAGTATATACCCCAGGGCTTTAAGGCCTGCACTTCCCAAAAGAGTGCAGCTTTTTTTTTTTTTTAAAAACAACATTCGGGATTCAGCATATTACCAGTAATTGGCATCCGTGCAGTAAAGCATCACCAGCCACACTGGAAAGACAGCACATTGTAAAAATAAGGCCAGATAGTAGTGTCTTCAAACACATCCCCCTCACATCCAGTTCTGACTCCATCGATTATTGCCGTAGCTCTTGTAGCCCTCTGCCTCATATGAACGGAAATTAGTATTTTTTTAAAAGACATTAGTAAGCACCCCGCCACCCCGATGGCCCGGTTGGTAAATGCACTGCCTGGTGGAGTACTGGCCTACAGTCAGGAAGGTTTCATATTTGATCTCTGGTCAGTACTGATTCCACTGATCTCAGCCATGGCAGTGATGGAATTGCAACAGCTGGCCTCAGTGTCCCTCAGGCGTTTTGTTGGTGGGGTGGGAGGGGATGATCAGCCAGGGGTCCCGGGTCTGGTTCATTATCCAGTAACCCCTGCTGGACGGTGTGCGCGCATGTGGACATCGGATGAGCGCAGCAGCAAGCTCAGCTCTGATTCACTCCTTGGTGAAATGGTCTGAGGACACTCGGGGTAGGCAGAATGGCCCCTTTGGAAGAGCCACCGGAGTGTTGCCAGCACCCATTGCTCCATACCCCACTACCAGTTTGTCTATAGAAAGGTCAGGAGATAAAACAGCAAAGCCAGTCCTTTGGATCAGAGTTTTGAGAAACCTACATGCCTACCACTGGCAACGGGAGCATTTTTATTTCTGTGTTTGTGCCAAATCGTTTCTGTCTTCTTCCAACTTTCTCATCCCATTTTAATGTCCTTCCCAATCTCCCTATGTCCCAGACCAAAGAGGACTGGTGAAACAACCTGTTATCTAGCGCTCTGAGGCAACTATTAAGATGCGTATGAGCACGACAGGTGCTGATTTTCCTCCTCTACCCGAGAGAAAACACCTAGCTTCCATTCTCTCGTGAACGGCACAGCTGAAACTGCAATTTCACATCCCAACATTCCACAGAACAGCTCGGTGTTATCCCCAAACCTTTTCGATCTAAAGATCCATCCCAAGCTCTCTTCACTGTCTAAGCTCTAATTTCCCACAGTGCCAAATGGACTCGGTGTCAAGATTCTAAATCAAAATTCAAGTACGTTAATGTTGAACACAAGTATGTTTAGTCACCGAGACAACGGTGTTCACAATAATAAACAAAGCAGTTAAATCAATGGAAAATTACAAATATAGCAATTAACCAATATTATAATGCCCCTTGATCTCTGGTGGGATGGTCAGTCTAAATCCACTCTTGAGAAACAGCAGGATTAATTGTAACATTAGAGGCAGTTAAATTCTGTAACTGAAATATACAAGTGCAGGTTCCAATAAGGTTCAAATTTGGAGGTTCAGGATAATAATCTGCATGGGGCCAGGCTAAGCTGGATCGGCACTGAAAGACAGAGGGCCGCCCGGCGCAGATCCCGAAGCCCATACAAATTGTGTTTTGAGAAGCCAAGAGGCAATGCTCGTTTCATAGTCCCCAGAGGACGAAGCACATCTCTCCTCTCAGACCCAACAAAACAACTGCAGAGCATTCCTCCCAGTGCAAATCTCTAATTCTTCCTCCAGTCTAAAATCAGTTTCATCCGAAAATGATACTCAAAATAAACTCATAGGTTTAATTGATGACGGGCCCCACCCAAAATATTAACCTACCTTTCCCTTCAGGCACTCTGCACATCCAGCATTTTCTGTTGTTTGTTATTTGCAGGTTTGTGTTGCAGTGGAAAAGGTTTAACAATGACAGTCGACATCAGTGCAAAGTAAGGCCCTGGGACAATGAGACTATCACCAAGAACCACTCTTCCACCAGCTTGATGTAGTTAGATCCATAATTCCCCTCTTCATGTACATACTGCATTCTTTACAAGTCATGGCTCAAAACCAGCTGAATGCCAGGGCTTTAATTGGAACCCACAGTCATCCGCTGAAGATAGTTAAGGCAAGTGTAAATATATTTCTTTATAAAATTACTATTATAAAATTTTAATGCAGTAACTATCAGATAATGAAATCCCAATCCTGATTCAGCATGTCGAAAAATAGTCACGCCCTTCTGGTAAGCTACTTCAGAATGTCAACATTGATCCATTAATGTTCCCCTTTCACATGCCAGGTGCAACCCAGTCCAGAAACTTCATGGCAACCTCAAAGCCAAGGAAACAGGCCTGCAAGAGAAACAGGAAAAGGGATGGAAAAAAAAAGTTGGCATTTTGTTTGGAAATCTGGTTAGTTTCATCACGACCAAACAATGTAGCAAAACCCAGAAACCATTTCAAATTGTGTCCAGGAATCCGTCAGATTTGTTGCAGTCTATTGTTAGATTTATCTATTTGTTGGATTATTAGATCACTATTTCTGTTGCTCCACACTAATAAAAACAGTTTCTGCAACAATAGCTCTGTTCTCACTGTCTTTCACAATTGAGAGACGAGTTCCTCGAGAATAGGAAGATAGGAACAGGAGTAGGCCATTCAGCCCCTCAAAATGTTCTGCCATTCAAATAGACCATGGCTGATCTGTACCTCAACTCCATTTACCCACCTTAGCTCCATATCCCTTGATACCCTTAACTAACAAAAATCTATCCATCTTGATCTTGAAAGCTCCAATTGTCCCCCAGTGCCCACAGTCTTTTGGGGGAGGGAATTCCAGATTTCTACTACCCTATGTGTGAAAAAGTGCTTCCTGAGTTCACTTTTAAATAGCCTAGCTCTAATTTTAAGGTTATGCCCCCCCTCTTGTTCTGGATTCCCTCAGCAGAGGAAATAGTTTCTCTTTTATCCTTTTATCGTTTTAAACACCTCGATCAGATCACCCCTCAATCTTCTTTGGCAATATCTGAGGGGGGAATGGGGGGGCGGGGGGGTCTCCGTGTGTGGGGATCAGGTCACATAGCAAAGTTCGAAAACCCCTGCTCTGTGTCAGAAATTATACGCTTTCCTAGGCTCAAACCCCAAATGATGGGCATCGTCAGATTTAGGACCAGCATACAAGGAAACTGAATACTTGCAAGGAACAACGTACACTTTTATAGCATCTTTCACACCTTCAGGATGCCCCAGAGTACTTAAAGCCAATGGATTACTTTTGAATGGTAGTCCCTATTGTTATGTAGGCAAAGGCAGCAATACTGAACAACAGGTCTGCTTTCAGGTCTCAGTCAGTGCTGCTTTTTCCTGGCTGCTGCTGGTGGTGTGACCGTCTCTGATTGTCCATCCCTTCCATGCGGGAAGCATGTGCTCTCAAGGCCTACTTATAGAATGGTCCAGGATGAGAACTCACTGCCTAGCAAAGTGTAGGCCTAATCTAGTGTCCTACTACTCTGCGGTGCCAAGTCTCAAGCACCCATTTAATCAAAATATTCTTTTTTTGAACTTAAAAAAAATGTCAATCTTCCCCTCCTGTGAAAGCATCGACTTCCTGCTGCTGCGTTTCAGTACTTCACCCGAGTGGTCATGATTCAAGCACAAGCCTTGATGGCAACGATCAGCATCTTTGACTTGGGTGGGGGGGGGTGCATGGTGGGAGGCTAATCAAAGTCCAATCTTATCCTCAACTGATATGCAGATTTGTACACTTCCAGCAGGAGTTGCTGGATAGCAGGAACCCTGGCTGAATTTCCTCTCTCTAACTCAGGATTACTGAGGCCAACCTCTATCAAAGGCCTGGGATACTCTTGCTTTGTTATGGCTCATCTACTGACTGCAGCCAATTGAACACTTCTTAAAAAGATTCCTAATTTCACAACAACCAGAATACAATACGGTACTCAAAAAAAAAACATTGTTGTAAAAAACAATTAAGCAAGATATATATTCCTCGTTTTCTGAGCGCTGCACATTTCCCTTGACAGTTGTATCAGAGAAAGAGTATTGGGCTCAGTTTCAATGATAATCACTGTTAGTCCTTACCGCATTGGCGGGGAAAGCCCGAAGCATGACAGCCGTGAAGCCTTTGTACAGAGAACCAATACCCTCTTCCCTGATCAGCTCTCTGAGAACATCTCTGAATCCATTGGGATACATCCCTTCAGGAGCTACGAATTGAGGGAAGTAAGGAAATTGAGAGCTTATTAGTAAGAATATTTCAACTTCATTAACCAAACTAAAATTTACTAATTACAAAGAATTACATAGTATTTTACAGCGCTGAATCAGGCCATTCGGCCCGACTGGTCTATGCCAGTGTTTATGCTTCACATGAGCCTCCTCCCACTTTACTTCATCTTACCCGATCTGCATATCCTTCTCGTATGTCCTGGATCCCAAAAAAGAACACAAAACAACTGAGGGGCATTTTATTTCCTCCAGTCTCAAGGTGCTGAATCATGTACAGTTTCACAGGTCCCAAAAATCCTACAGTGCTCCCTCCAAAGGGCCATTCCTCACATGAGTCCAGACAAGGATTGGCTATGAGCGATGTGACCACCCACTGCCAAGCTCAATTCTGTCCTACCCTGAAGTCCACACAAACACACACACACTTTCCAGCAGCAGCCACTGCATTGTGATCAGGAGTAGGATCCCTGGCTGATTACCCCAGCCACCCCTAGCCCATATACACACAGGGCAAATATCACAACCCCAGCTGAGATCGGTCAGCAATCTAATCTGGGACCCACTGGTTTATATGTTTAGTATCCCACAGGCCAGGCCTTCCTGCTCACCCATCCACCCCAGGCCGCGCCCACCCCCCACCATGCCTAGCCCTCGCCCCCACCTCCTCCCCAGACCAGGCCGTGCCTCCTCCCCTCCCCTCCCCCCCCAACCAGGCCGTGTCCATCCCCCACACACTAGGCCATGCCCATCCCCCACACCACATCTGCCCATCGGAGGGACTAAAAAGGAACTTCAAAAGAATAAACTGACCCGTCTGGAATCTGGACTTCAGCACATCTGGAGGAATTGCAACTGCCCAGTTGAAGATTCCGGCCATTCCTCCAGCGAACAGGACACGGGGAACACTCAGATCAGTCGCACTGCAGCAAAGGCAAAAAAAAAAGCAGTGATTCACGGAACTAAATTCCTGTAACCATTCCATTTCCTCACTATTTTCATTTACCATTTTCTCCCTTTCTTTCTTTGGCCTTTCACACAATACACAGGACAGAATTAGGCACCAGCCCACAGGCCTCTGCTTATGCTGATCTGTAACCAGTCGTTGCTAAATGTCTAACAGCAGCACATGGCGACTCTCCTGCCGTCTTTCACTCCCTCTCTGGGAAAGCGTTCGGAACCACTCCCAATGAGTCAGCATAGAAAAAAAAATCACTGGAAGGGACAAAAGATTAGCACCGACTCTCCTCTAATTCATCCTCCTTCCCTGAAAAGGCAGGACTAGAGAGGGAGGAAAATATGCCTGGTCAAACCTTGATCCCACTGCAACAGCCAGCAGACATAAAATACTATGTAATTCTTTGTTGTTTATAGTAAATCATATGGAGGAACCTCACACACAGCAAAGGAGTAGGCCATTCAGCCCCTCGAGCCTGTTCCGCCATTCAATTAAATCATGGCTGATCTGTATCCTAACTCCATCTACCCGCCTTGGTTCTGTAACCCTCCTTGCCTAACAAAAATCTATCAATCTCAGTTTTGAAATTTTCAATTGACCCCCAGCCTCAATAGCTTTTTGGGGGGGGAAAGAGTTCTTCAGATTTCCACTAGCCTTTGTGCAAAGATTGCTTCCTGACATCACCCCTGAACGGCCTGGCTCTAATTTTAAGGTTATGTCCCCTCGTGCTGGACTCCCCCACCAGAGGAAATAGAGTAAACAGAGAGAAAAACTATTAAATCCTTTAATCATCTTAAACGCCTCCATTAGATCACCCCTTAGTTAGATCACACATGCACAGAAGTGCTGTCACTCTGTGGCGTAACATGGTCCTGCGCTCATCATTATGCCACTTCTGTGTCTGTTCTTCAGGAACATTAAAGACACCAAATGTTACATAGCTGCTTCCAACCAAAAACGAAGCAGAGTAAAAATATCCCAAGTTGCTTTCCTGAGCTGGGAATCTAAAAAGGTAGGATCGCTACACGCTCAGAATTCAACCCCGCCTTCAAAAGACACATACAATATTATGCAGCTACTGACCTCTGTCCCTCAGGAGTAAGTGCATACTTCAGCCACTCATAAGTCATGAAGTACATTCCACTTGCAGGGACATCTAATAAAACAAAAAGAATGGTTAAAAATTAAAAGCAAAACATTCATACGGCTAACATAGGAAGACAAGGGCTCACCACGCCGTATATTTTAATAATCCTTCTCACACTTTGACCCTTCAACTTCTCTATCTGCCCATCACTAGCTTGATCGATACTATTGTGATCATTGCTCCTTTGAACTTTCCTCTTGTTCCTTGCAAGCTCCAAACACTTCTGCCATACACAAAGTTCTTCTTTCCTACAGCAAGAATAAAAGTGGCAGGTTTCGAGCAGCAATGACCTTAGTCATATTAATAAAACAGAAAAAGGCAAGAAAGAAATCCCTTTGTGGCCTTGTCCCTCCCTATCTCTGCAACCCTCCGCGATCTCTGCGCTCCTCCAATTCCGGCCTCTTGCGTCTCCCAGAGTTTCATCGCTCAACCATTGGCTGCCGTGCCTTCACTCTAGGCCCTAAGCTCTGGAATTCCCTCCCTAAACCTCTCCGCTTCTCTCTCCTCCTTTAAGACACTCCTTAAAACCTGCCTTTTTGACCAAGCATTATTCTTCTGTGGCTCGGTGTCAAACTTTGTTTGATAACGCTCCTGGGAAGCAACTTGGGATGTTTTACTACGTTAAAGGTACTATATAAATGCAAGTTGTTGTTGATGATGGAGAAGTTGAACGACTCATCCCACCTTCTCCCACTTTAAATTATTATTTCTCAGGACTTCAAAACTGTAGGACTCCTTTTTACAATTCCGGGTTTTACTCAGATATTTCCCTCATGCTCCAAGCCAAAGACCACTTCCACAAGCGAGCTCATGCTCCTTCCAAACCCAAGTGCGATCATACAAGCACAATATCTGGCAACGTAGCGTTGCCCAGAGAAAAAACGAAAAACCCGTCACTGTGCTTAGTTTACTGACACGTCACAAACCTTCTTGTCATCTCTTAGGCTTCAGGCTGAAACCATAAACTATGGATCAAGTTTATTTTAAAAAAAAGATAACCAGGTAACAATCAAGTGATCAGTCAATAGGTTGATAATTATGTATACAGCTAACAGGAAATATTTGGAGAAGAACCTATTCAAAAACTTCTAGCTCAATTAGGAGCAGCTAGATACAAATCCATTTGTTACCCAGTAGTGAAACTCCTTTAGATTCAATGGACTCTTCACAGAACAATGTAACCCGGGAAACAATATGGCAATTAATGCCTTCCTGATGCAAATTAGACAGTTTGTCACTGCGATTGTCTTGGTACTGATGAATATTCAGCCAGACTTCTGTAGTAAGCAAAACCTAGATGGAACAATCCAGTTTTAGAGATTATTATATAAATATTTTAATTTCTTTATAATCCCAGATGTGATGAAGCTGGCTATTCATCACATCCCTTACCTGCCTCTTTCTTCTCTTCCTCCTATATCATACAGCTTTTTAATACCCAAGTTTGACATCACCAAACTACAACTTTATGAGTCACCTCATCTTCTCAACCTTGATTAAGTCTTGCGCTAGAGGAGTTGGCCCATCTCAATAGCAAAAATACTGAAGGAAGCAAGGGCACAAAATATACTCTGGGTGGGGGATTTCATTGCCCAAGAGTGGCTTAGTAGTACCGCCGATGACCAAGCTGGCCTCGTCATGAAGGACGCAGCTACCATACTGGGACAGCATCAGGTGGTGAAGGAACCAATATGAGGGAGTAACCTACTTTACTTCATCTTCACCAACCTGCTGAAACCCTTCTCAAAAATAATTAATTTCCCATCACAGTTTCAATTGACACACAAAGTTCAGGGCTAACTGGAGACAAAATACCAAGAGTGGAAATCTGAATCAATCATTAGATAAGTATATTATTTAAATGGAGAGATATTTCAGAACTGAGGTACAGAGGGATCTGGGTGTCCTAGTACATGAATCACAAAAAGTTAGTATGCAGGTACAGCAAGTGATTATGAAGGCAAATGGAATGCTGTCATTTATTGCAAGGGGAATGGAATATAAAAGTAGAGATGTTTTGCTGCAGTTGTACAGGGAATTGGTGAGACCACATCTAGAATACTGTGTGCAGTTTTGGTCTCCTTATTTAAGAAAGGATATAATTGCTTTGGACGCGGTTCAGAGAAGGTTCAGTCAACTGATTCCTGGGATGAGGGGGTTATCTTATGAGGAAAGGTTGGACAAGTTGGGCTTCTATACACTGGAGTTTAGAAGAATGAGAGGAGATCTTATTGAAACATCTAAGATTCTGAGGGGACCAGAAGGGGTAGATGCTGAGAGGATGTTTCCCCTTGTGGGAGAGACTAGAACTTAGATGCACAGTTTAAAAATAAGGGGTCTCCCATTTAAGATGGAGATGAAGAGAAATGTTTTCTCTCAGAGGGTCGTGCGTCTGTGGAACTCCCTTCCCCAGAGAGCGGTGGAGGCAGGGTCACTGAATATTTTTAAGGCTGAGTTAGATAGATTCCTGATTAACAGGGGAGTCAAAGGTTATAGTAGGTAGACGGGAAAGTAGGATTGAGGTCACAATCAGATCAGCCATGATCTTATCAAATGGCAGAGCAGGCTCGAGGGGCCGAATGGCCTACTCCTGCTCTTAATTTGTATGTTTGTAGATGTGCAAATAAAGAACCAATGAAGGTTAGTTACTATACCTCTCATGAGGGTGAGAGCAGTCCCCTTGTAGATACCCCTAATGCCAGATGTGCTGTAGATTTGTTTCGCACAATCCAACGGGCCAGCATACTTCTTGTCACCAGAACTTGCCTGGATCTGAAAAATTGTACAACCAGTTATAAACAATATTAAAAAAAAACAAGGAAAAGCTTAATCCCAAGGAAACCAGACAGTGGGAAAGAAGGACCCCAAGATATTAACTACCTACATTGTGTCCTTGTTTAAAAAAAAAAGGAATATTTTACCAATTATTTGGAGGCTTGGTCCATAACATATGCAGGCAACCTGCACTGGCTGAGTTGGTGAAGGCAGCATTAATGTAAGCTACACAGACCAGATGACCCCATGTTTGATCGTTGGTCTGTGCTGAGTGGACCAACGACAATTGGCTTCGACCTCACTTGGCTGGGGAGCAGCAAGGTCAGCCAGAGTTCTGACTCCTGATCCCGATTGGGCAGCTCATGTACGTGCAGGTTGGATGAGGACAGGATTGGGTTTGGCTATGCTGCTGCTACCCCCTGTCACCCTCTCCTTCCCCCTGCCCCCCCCCCCCAACTCCACAGCCAAACACACACACCAGAAATGGTGAGGCACAGGAGCACCTGTGGAACATATTTCAGAGTTTTTACTTCTATATGTTTCACTTTTGGTCCATGTCCTTAGTGTATTTCAAGATGTAAATACTTTCAATCGTGCATCTTTTTCTGCTTGCAGCACGAGTTAGTGCTTTCAGGGGATGAGTGCAGTGAAAAACACACGAGTCAGCAACTGATCTAAATAAAAACCTAGTATTTCTTAAATTAGTTAATGCTTCCATCCTCCACCCCATCTGCCCGCTGTTCATAGAGGAGCAAAGGGGAGGGTCCTCATGACTGGGGCAAAATGAAGATCGATCATATTTCAGTCAGCCACTTTTGGGTGAGTTTCTTTTAAATTAATTTTCCTAAAATTAGATATAGGATATACTTTTGGCTAGTCTTTCAATGATATAGCTATTTCAGGCCTTCATCTTGGAGTATTCCTTTAACTAGTAACCAATTCCTACCTGCAGAAGACACTTGATCCTTTCTCCTGGTGCCATGATCGCAGTGGTGAAAACCCCAGACAGCATCCCTGCAGCAAACACCTGTGGATACCTGTCCAGCAAAACACAAATGGTGGGGCTGACAGTCACTCCTAATCACTTCAGTTCGATTATCATTGAGATAAATAGATAGATTTTTGGACTCCAGTGGAATCAAGGGATATGGGGATCGGGCGGGAAAGTAGAGTTGAGGTTGAAGATCAGCCATGGTCTTATTGAAAGGTTGAGCAGGCTTGAGGGGCCGAATGGCCTACTCCTGCTCCTATTTCTTATGTTCTTAGATGTCCAACTATGGTGAGTCTGACCCCTGACACGTAACAAGGCTGTAGCTGGGACATTGGCTTGCAACGTCAGGGGCTGAGGAGAGCACGAGCGATGCAGGATTCTCCCGGAGAGATAGTAAGTAAAATCAATACGTCTCTTAACCTACTGGAATACCCTGACTAAAAAAGACTTGCATTTCTATACCGCCTTCCAAGACCTCAGGACGTCCCAATTAAGTGCTTTAAGTGTAGTCACTGTTGTAATGTAGGAAACGCAGCTGCTAATTTGCACACAGCAAGGTCCCACAAACAGCAATGTGATAATGACCAGATAATCTGTTTTTTTAGTGATGTGGGTTGAGGGATAAATATTGGCCAGGACACCGGGGATAAGTCCCCCTGCTCTTCCTCGAAATATGTACGGAGTCGTACAACACCAGGTTATAGTCTAACAGCTTTATTTGAAATCACAAGCTTTCGGAGCTTTGCTCCTTCGTCAGGTGAGTGAACCTGACAAAGGAGCAAAGCTCCGAAAGCTTGTGATTTCAAATAAAGCTGTTGGACTATAACCTGGTGTTGTACGACTCCGTACAATTGTCCACCCAAGTCCATCCCCGACATCTCCACATCATTCCTCGAAATAAGAATGGAGTGAGATCTTTTACATCTACCCGAGTGTGCAGACGGGGCCTCGGTTTAACGTCTCATGCGAAAGACGGCACCTCTGACAGTGCAGTGCGCCCTCCCTACTGCACAGGAATGTCAGGCTAGATTTTGTGCTCAAGTCCCTGGAGTGGGGCTTGAATCCACAACCTTCTGACTCAGAGGCAAGAGTGCTACCCACTGAGCCACAGCTGACACTGACTAATTCCCAGTGGACCACAGAATCAGCTGTTCCGCTGATTCTACCTCGCTGCTATCTTGCAGATAGTTTAACATTTTTCTGGTACCCTCTAGAGTTGAAATGCGCCCATTTCTGTTAATTTATTATATAACAAATGATATTATAAAAGCTACAATTAAAAAAAGACTTGAGCTTCAATCTCAAAGATTACTCACGTGAGGACATCGTCGGGCGTCTTCTGCTGTAGTTTTTTGCCCAAACCAAATCCAAAGAAACACACAGCAAACATGGGTGCAACGCCAACAATTGGGGCAGCCATTCCCTTGTATAAACCTCGGATACCCTAAAGGAGAACGTCACAGGGCTCAATTAGCAGACTGTAGCAATTTCATTTGTGGCTGAAAAAATTCCAAAGTTACTCGAAATAATTCTGACTTTTTTTTCCTAAAGAGGATCTGCATTGTTGTCAACAGGCATCTCTCACGATATGTACAACATATAATACATGATTTTTTTTTGTCACGCTTATATGTCAAGCTTTAACATTGAAACTACCTATGTAAACATTTATAATGGAAATCATGTATGTAAAAGAGCTGCCTGGAATGATGTAATTGCAGGCTGTGGTCGGCAGGGGACATTGTGCAATGTGCTTTTGAAGTCTCTATTGCCATCTTGTATATAAAAATAATATATTCATCAACTAACCATATTTAATAAAACGTTATAAAATCAGGGGGAGAAAATCACTTCAGCAACTACACTTCAAAAGTACTTCATTGGCTATAAAGTGCTTTGGGACGTCCTGGGGTCATGGAAGACGCTATATAAATGCAAGTCTTTCTTTTTTTTTTACACTTCAATGTTGTATGATACTCTTATCTGTCACCTCAAATTGGGCCCATGCTGCCACCAGTGACAAACCTGCAACATACCAGCTCATACTTAGTGTTACACAGTTCATAGTATTCTCTTCAGGCACAGTCCAAGTTCAGAAGGTCAGCTCAACTCTCCCCCATTCAAGTGGGCATGGTTGGAAAGTTTCACATGCTTGCCTTGATACCTCACTGAAATTTTAGCGTCACCATCAGTCTTCCAAACCCTTTCCCTCTCCTGTCTCTACTGATTTCTCATTCTCCCTGAATAGCAATTCCTGTATATTACAAAGATCTGTCGTTCATTACAGTAACGCAGAGTGGGATACCCTGCAGGTACACAAACAGCAATGCAGTCAGTGCATAAACACAACAAATTCAGAATCACAGGGATCACGTGTCCAGTGCCATTTATGGCTTATGTTGGATGAACCAGCACCTGGCCTATATATCCTTGATAAAACTGCTATCTCCTCAGTTAATTCTTGCACTCCAGGAATTCAGCACAAAAGCTGCACATGACATTCTTGCTGAGCAACTTTTAACCTCTCACCTAGTCTACTTTTATCATCTCATGCAAGACTGCAACCACTGCAGAATATTTACACTAGTACATACTAGGGCCAATAAGTTCGAAAAAATTTACAATTCAAAAAGTTACTTCAATTTTATGATCTTTTTTTTGCCTCCCACCCTTGAAAAACAGAATTGCTTTCGAATTAGCTTTTTTTTTAAAAAAAATCTTTCTTGCGGTCAAATGTTACCAATTTTTTTTAAAAAATGTATTTAATTTTTATCCATGTAAATCAAGCCCCTGTTTTTTTCCTTGGTCTGACTGGATTTATGGGTCTGTGGTTGAGATGGCATTTGGGCAGTCTTTTCCCAGATTTCTACCAATGCTGGTCATTGACCAGGAGGCACAAGTAACTAACTGGGCAGGAATTTCTTGTCTACTTCTAACCTCCCACCCCGCCCATCCTTCCCTCACCCCCATCCATCCATCCCCTTCCCCCCCCCCCCCCCCCTCTCCCCCGCCATCCCTCCCCTTCTCCCCTCTCAGTTTCAGCATGAGGTCTCCCACCACTTTAGGGCTCAAATCAGGACCTTAGCTAAAACGTAGGAATCAGATCTGCATTCTCCCAACGTTTAGTGCTTCAATCCTTAGTCGAAAAACTTCCGAGGGACAACACTGGGAGCCATGGCATAAAACGTACCAGAGAAGCCCTGATAAGAAATGGGACTGGACAGCAATACGCTTAAAAGGGTAAGAAATAAGAATGTAAGAAATAGAAGGAATAGGCCATATGACCCCTCGAGCCTGCTCCGTCATTCAATAAGATCATGGCTGATCTTCGTACTCAACTCCACTTTCCCGCCCTATCCCCATATCCCTTGATTCCCTAAATGTCCAAAAATCTATCGATCTCAGTCTGTACATGTTGTACAGTAGGGTAGTGTTTTTTTATTATTGCTTTTGGGATGTGGGCTACATTGGCAAGGCCACATTTACTGCCCATCCCTAGTTGCTCTTGGGAACTAAGTCAACCACATAGTGGTACTGGACTAGCAACCCAAAGGTTACGAGTTCAAATAGCACCATGGCAAATTGTGGAAAACAACCCAATTGGTTCACTAATGCCCTTCGGGAAAGGGAGCCCAATATTCCTCTCAGTTGGGGATGGGCAATAAACGCAGCCCTGCCAGCCGACAAAAATAAAATTACATTTTTCAGAACACGAATGACAAGATACTGAATGTTATAGCCGTGGTCTCCAAAGAGACTCACCTACTCTGCTTCAAAAATACGGACTTCAGGCCTGTTTCCCACATCTCTGCCAACGTGAGATCTTGTACAACAATGGTCCGTGGTGGGTTTTTTTCCGTGGCCTGGCCTCTGTGCACCAACTGCTGGTTGCAGCATAGTTTGTGTCGTTGATACGAGCCCAATTTCTACGACTCTGTGGCTCAACACAATGCAGCTGCACCATGTCGACCTGCTTTCTTGTTCCACCAGACTCCTGGTCCACTGCAGCCTTTGCCAGGTTTTCATGATCCCCCTCTCTAACTTAACCAACCTGCTTTAACTATTCACACATTCACTTGGTCTCGTATTTGTCTTTTATTTCTCTCATCATCCTTTTATCTTATGCTGTTATCACTTCTGTCATTTGACCATCTCCTGTTCTCCACCTCATCACTAATGTCCTTCAGGAAAGGGAGCCCAACATCTCTCTCAGGTGGCCTTTACAGCTCATTCTTTTTGTATTTTCTTTTCCCCCGCTCTGTTCCTTCCTGTAAGCTATTCATCTGTGATATTTTCCAGTTCTGATGAAGGGTTGCGTCTGAAACGTTAACATTTTTCCATTCTTTACAGATGCTGCCCGACTAGCTGAGCGTTTCCAGGCATCCCCAGTTTTTGTTTCCGATTTCCAGCATCTGCAGTATTTTGTTTTTGTTTTTCCAATTGCACCATGAGTAGTGCCATTTAGAGGTATTAAAGATGCCTTATTTTAAGAAAAGGATTACAGACACATCCATTCACTGAAATTCTCTTATACAACAAGCAGCGCATGTGTTTTGTGGACCTCACCTCTCCAACCAGTGTCTTGCGGAAGCAGTCGAAGGTCCCCTTGAACTTGGGAGGTTGGCCAGGGAAGGGCTTTGGTTGTGTCTGTAACCGCACCTAAACAGGGGGCACCACGAGAAAGGAGCGATTAAGTTTCATTTCAGAGACAGCTTTAGGTGATCATACAAAGCAGTACCTCATCGACAAATCAGAAAAGTGGCAAGAGCTCCAGAAATGCTGCAGAATTGGCTGTAATCAAATTCCCTCTGTACTTTAGTCATCACTATCCACCTTCAAACTTGAGAAAAATAATTTTCGTTGGTTTCTTCTCCCCCCCCCCCCCTCCCACCATTAGTAAATATGTGCTCTGACCAACACATTGCAATTGAAGATACTGAAAAAAAAAATCAAAATAATTTCAACTGAGTTCCAACAAAACTGCCCCTAATTTGGTGCTAAATTGGCAATTCTCAATTGGGCCAATGTGGCAAATGATAAAAAGTTACTAAGACAGCAAGGGTGTTCTTCTGAAGCTGGGGCTGAAGAGAGGGAGGTTGGCTCTGCATCTAACCCATGCTGTAATCGATATGGGAAAGCTCGATGCTGACACTGAAATAGGAAATGTGTTGCATTCTCCATCAGTAACGTCCTTCATTTTGAAGGACACAAAAACCGCCTGAGCCAAAAGTTGCTCTCTTTTGAAAGGAGGGTGCAGGGAAGAGGATAGGGACTTAGAATCGTACTTATTATAATGCAGAGATGTGACAAAAGGTCTGACGACAGATCTTCGACCTGTTTCTTTCTCCACAGATGCTGCCTGACTTGCTGAGCTTCTCCAGCATTTTCTGTTTGCATTTGAGACAAAATCGTGTACTGCTGAGCAACAGAGGATCGGTACAGTGCTGAAAAAAACGTAGGTTTCAGAAGCAAAGGTTACAGTTTCAGCTTCAGAACCTCCCAGTCTTAAATCAAGAGACAATTCTCCCTACAACTAGAAAAGCTTACCCTTAACATTGACTACATTGGCTCCCGGTCCACCAACAAATTTTAAACAAATTTAAAATTCTCATCCCGGTGTTCCAATCCCAACATGACCTCTCCCCTCCCTATCTCTGTAACATCCTCCAGCTCTACAACCCTCAGACTTCTGCATTCCCCGACGTCCTTCGCCCCACCATTGGCGGTTGTGCCTTTAGCCATCTAGGTCCTAAACTCTGGAATTCTCTCCCTGAACCTTTCCACCTCTCTCTCCTCCTGTAAGAGGCTCAATAAAACCTACCTCTGTGACCAAGCTTTTGATCACCAGTCCTAACGTCTCCTTCTTTGGCTCGGTGTCAATTTTTGTCCGATAGGCGCCTTGGGACATTTTACTACGTTAACGGCACTATGTAAATGTAAGTTGATGTTATTAACAATCAAGAAACTGTGCCCCTCACTGACAGCCAATAAATGCTAATTTACCATGACAGCTTACGTCACCCTGCATTTCCAACCTAGACTGACCATCATGCCACTCTGCATCGTCCCAAGACCAGGATTTCGGATAGGAGGAAACCGCCCCATTCCCCAGATGCATCCTTGCAGCTGACAGATCATTTGACCCTGTGTCTCCTCCCCAAGGCTGAGTGATTGTGACTGGATACAGGAAGAACAAAACCACCAGAAACTGGTCTGCTCCCTCTGACACACACCTCTGGCAAAACAGCAGCAAACTTGGATAATGTGCAGTTCGCTGAGATGATGATAGATGAAGGAAGATCAGGAAGGGTACACCTACATCACCCCCCTCAAAACAGAAGTTGCAGCCAGTGTCAGAGAACTACAGGTCACCAGCTCGATGGCCCTGAGGGAAACACAACACAGGACCTTAAAAAAAAGTGGGGGGGGGGGGGGGGGGGGGGGAGGAAAGAGAGGAGAAAGAGAAGAATAGTTGAGGCAAATAGCATTTATGCATTTAAGGGGAAGCTAAATAAGTACATGAGGGAGAAAGGAATAGAAAGATAGGGTGAGGTGAAGTAAGGTGGGAGGAGGCTCGTGTGGAGCATAAACATCAGCATAGACCAGTTGGGCCGACTTGTTATCAAAATTGAAGCACATAGAATTAAAAGGACAGTTACTGCGTGGATACGAAATTGGCTAAGGGACAGAAAACAGAAAGTAGTGGTGAACGGTTGTTTTTCAGACTGGAGGGAAGTGTGCCGTGGTATACCCCACAGTTGGGACCACTGCTCTTTTTGGTATGTATTAATGGCCTGGACTTGGGTAAGCAGGATATATTTTCAAAGTTAGCAGATGACACTAAACTTAGAAATGTAGTAAACAGTGAGGAGGATAGTAACAGACTTCAGGAGGACATAGACAGACTGGTGAAATGGGCAGATACATGGCAGATGAAATTTAACGCAGAGAAGCGTAGAGTGATTCATTTTCGTAGGAAGAATGAGAGGCAGCAAGAACTAAATGGCACAATTTTAAAGGGGGTGTAGGAACAGAGAGACCTGGGGGTGTACGTACACAAGTCTTTGAAGCTGGCAGGACGAGTTGAGAAGGCTGTTAAAAAAAAAAGGTATACGGGATCCTTGGCTTTATAAATAGAGGCATAAGCAAAGAAGTTTTCCAAATCTTTATAAAACACTGGTTAGGCCCCTGTTGGAGTATTGCGTCCAATTCTGGGCACCACACTTTAGGAAGGATGTCAAGGCCTTAAAGAGGGTGCAGAAGACATTTACTAGAATGGTACAGCAATGAAAAACTTCAGGTATGTGGAGACACTAGAGAATCTGAGGTTGTTTTCCTTAGAGCAGAGAAGGTTAAGGGGAGATTTAATAGAGGTGTTCAAAATCATGAAGGGTTTTAATAAACGAGAAACTGTTTCCAGTGGCAGAAAGGTCAGTAACCAGAGAAAACAGATTTAAGGTAATTGACTAAAGAACTAGAGGCAACATGAGGGAAAATAATTTACACGTTATGATCTGGAATGCACTGCCTGAAAGGGTGGTGGAAGCAGATTCAATAATAACTTTCAAAGGGAATTGAACAAATACGTGGAAAAACTTGCAGGGCTATGGGGAAAGAGCAGGGGGAGTGGGACCAATTAGATAGCTCCTTCAAAGAGCTGAATAGCCTGTTTCTGTGATGTAAATTCTATGAAATGTAATATGAAATAATCAAGCTTAGCATTCTGTTATTTTCATTGGGAAAAATAGGGCACTATCCAAGCAATGAAATCCCCAAAAACAGTAAAAACCCCACAGTCCCATGAAATAAAACAGATGGTGAAATTATGCAAGAATATTTTTTAAAAGGTACCTAAAGAAATATAGATAAATAGAAATAAACAGTACAATATAGAGTGCAATACATAAAAAGTGTAATATGTAAACATAAGTCGCAGCAGTTATTTAACTTCACACAATATCTCCTTCAGATTATTGCCTTGGTGCAAACTTCATTTGGTGCCCGAGGGGAAGGGGGTAGGGGAACAGCCCCGGCCCCGACCCAGGGCCAGGGCCTAGATCCTCGGGTTTGGGTGCCTGCCGCCCCGGACTGAGGTGGGATCCTTACTTTGATCGTGTCCAGCGGGTGGCCGGCGAACACCAGGCACACCCCGCCGAAACCGCCGGCGAAGAAATTCTTGACGGGGCTGACGGCCTGCTGCCGCGGCCTGGGCTCCTTCTCCCCGGACATTTTCCCGACCCGAAAAGCCTCGGCTGGCGGCTGAGCTGCGTTGGTGGCCCCGGCAACCGAGCGCGAACCTTTAACCTACATGGGGCGCCGACGGACACCTTTCCGTCCGGACACCAGCCCTCGGCCACGTCAGCTGACGCGCGGTGCACCGACCAAATACCGCCCCCGGGTGGCCAAATCTTAAGGTTGGGCAAGATTGTCATCAACTTTTGCCTCTTGTTTTTTTTTAAAAAAATGAATCCATAAAGATAACACTAGAGAAACAAATCTGCATCTGCATCCTTTGTTTTTTTTGTTTTTAAGGAGGCACAGCTAATTATGAGGGAGTTTTCATAGAATCATACAGCACAGAAAAGAGGCCATTCGGCCCATCGTGCCTGTGCCTGCTCTTTGAAAGCGCTATCCAATTTAGTCCCACCACCTCCCCTGCTCTTTCCCCCATGGGGACAAATTGTTTCCAGTGGCAGGAGGGTCGGTAACCAGAGGGCATAAATTTAAGAGAATTGGCAAAAGAGCCATAGGGGAGATATAAGGAGTTTTTTTTTTAACGCAGCGAGTTGTTATGATCTGGAAGGGTGGTGGAAGCAGATTCAACGGTGTCTTTCAAAAGGGAACTGAATATATGCTTGAAAAGGGCTGTGGGGAAAGAGCAGGGGAGTGGGACTAATTGAATAGCTCTTTCAAAGAGCCAGCACAGTCACAATGGTCCAAATGGCCTCCTTCTGTGCTGTAAGATTCTAAAAGAATTGAAACATAAAGCCCAATTTCAACAGAACCAAAACGAAACTTATAAAAACTAAATCATAATGTTATTGCGTGCGTCTATTAGACACTCTATTCCCTGCGGCGCCCACAGGTCACGGAAGGATTAATTTTGAGGATCACTTCCACTTGTCTAGATTCTTTGTCAAACTTTTTTTTTGATTCCTCGTTTACCCAAGCACTCAACAGGATGATGCAAATTGCTTCAAAGGCCTATCGAAGCAAATTGCATCACCGTTGCAAATTAATTATAATTTAATTTAGGCAAATTAAATTATAAATACATTTATAAAGAAGGGATCAATGGTTCTGTTACCCATAGCATACAGGGGAACTCTTCCCCCACAGTTGTTTCATATTTTATTCCCAATGGCCAATATAATATCCCTTTTGACAAGGATGGATACAGGAATGTTGGGTGCTATCCTAAATCACCAACAAACGTCCATCATGTTTGGTTAAAGAAGAAGGAATTGGATAGTCTTAGTTCAATAATTTGATTTAATGTTAGATGTTGCGTCCTGTTTGACCCTGAGCCCATATCTTCTCCATCGCAAAGGTGGCCTACTTCCACCTCTGTATCATTGCCCGCCTCTATCCCTACATCAGCCCATCTGCTGATGAAACCCTCATCCATGCCTTGTAACCTCCAGACATGGCTAGTCCAATGCTCTCCTGGCTGGCCTCCCATCCTCTACTCTTTGTAAACTTCAGCTCATCCAAAGCTCTGCTACCCTTATCCTACCCCAGAGCCCTGTTCTCCCTAACCTACATTGGATCTCAGCTGCTATTATCTCAAATTTAAAATTCTCAACCCTGTGTTTAAATCCCTCCATGGCCTCGCCCCTTCCTAACTCTGTAACCTCCCCCAGTGCCACAACCCCACCCCAAGCTCTCTGTTCCTCTTAATCCGTCCTTTTGTACATCCTCCCTTCCCTTTGCCCCACCATTGATAGCTATGTTTTCAGCTGCCTAGGTCCAATGCTCTGGAATTCCCTCACTAGATTGCTGTACCTCTCTCTACCTCCCTCTGTTCCTATAAGGACTTCCTAATTGTTCCTTCTTTGGCTCAGTGTCCATTTTTTTCCTTACACCTTTGCGAAGCACCCTTGAACGATTTTCTACATTGAAGGCATGATATAAATGAAGGTTGTGGTTAAATAAAGTAGCCAATTTGGATCCAGCAAGATTCCACAAATTGCAGGGACAATCCTGGAAATTAAAGGATTTTTTCTCATTCAGGAAGTCTGATTATGTTACATTGATATTTGTTAAAAATTCCTTGGTCATTTTAAGAACAATTCATAGTGAATTACTCCACTTAGATGTTTTTATGAGCCAGGCTTTATTTTAATGTATTGGTGATCCAAAAGGAAAAGTCTGAAAGATTTGCACCATAGCTATGGTTTTCACCTCTGCTCTAAACCATTGTCTTCTCTTTTTTGCATTTTGACAAATATTTATCAACTTATCTTGGAACCACAATATGCTTGAGGGAAAGAGTTGTTGGTGAGAGTTGGCAATTTTAACAAGTGTGTTAACAATTGGAGAAATACTGAACTAGGCCATGAAACAAAGGTCAGACTATATACTGTATAAGCAACTTGTTATCTATCATACCACATGGCTGTGTAAACAGGTAAAGGCTACAGAGAAGAACTTTGAGACTTTCAACATCAAATGTTGATAATGGACAGACAGGGTAACGACAAGATAGGGAAAGAAAAAAGCAGCTGCTGTTAATCCAATTTGCAAGGTGAAAGCCTCTCAGTTGGCTAGGTCATGTGTTAAGAATGTAAGACCCCAGATGGCAGTATCAAGCATTGAAATAGCAGCTGAGTGGAAAAGAGAAGTATAGAAGGCCAAAAATAACCCGGTAAAGTACTACAAAGCAGGACCTCACAGCAGTCGGTGTCACAGCAAAGAGGGTGGAGTGGAAGAGAACGGTGTTGGCCTTATGTGCCTAGTTACAGACAAAGGCTCCCCTGATGACACCAAACTATCTAGGTCAGGAAAATCCTGAGTTTCATCTGTGATCAGTTAGCTGGTCTCGGGGCAGGAAAGTCCTAACCTAGGAAACCAGCAAAAGCTGACTAATAGCTTCAAAAAAGTTGACACAGACTCCAAAAAGCTGACAGCTCAAAAGTGGCCCTCAATGAAAGCCTGAATAAAAGACACGTGACAGCAAATAATTACACTGAAAGTGCAGTGGGACATGAGCTTCCAAATATGCCCAATATTCCTTCACTTTTAAGTACAAGAAAGCCCAAAGGGAAAATACAAGTACTAAAGGCACAAGGTTTACCTTCTAAGGTAGTCTGGAGGCCCACCCATAAAATTTTGATTTTTGTCATTTTATTTGGTGTATTTCATAGAATCATAGAATCATAGAAAGGTTTTTTTTTTATTCGTTCACGGGATGTGGGCGTCGCTGGCAAGGCCGGCATTTATTGCCCATCCCTAATTGCCCTCGAGAAGGTGGTGGTGAGCCGCCTTCTTGAACCGCTGCAGTCCGTGTGGTGACGGTTCTCCCACAGTGCTGTTAGGAAGGGAGTTCCAGGATTTTGACCCAGCGACAATGAAGGAACGGCGATATATTTCCAAGTCGGGATGGTGTGTGACTTGGAGGGGAATGTGCAGGTGGTGTTGTTCCCATGCGCCTGCTGCCCTTGTCCTTCTAGGTGGTAGAGGTCGCGGGTTTGGGAGGTGCTGTCGAAGAAGCCTTGGCGAGTTGCTGCAGTGCATCCTGTGGATGGTGCACACTGCAGCCACAGTGCGCCGGTGGTGAAGGGAGTGAATGTTTAGGGTGGTGGATGGGGTTACAACATGGAAGGAGGCCAATCGGCCCATCGAGTCCACACCGGCTCTATGCAAGAGCAATCCAGCTAGTCCCATTCCCCTGCCTTAGCCTGCAAATTTTTTCCTTTCAAGTACTTATCCAGTTCCCTTTTGAAGGCCATGATTGAATCTGCCTCCACCACCCCTTCAGACAGCGCATTCCAGAACCTAACCATTCGCTGTGTAAAAAAGTTTTTCCTCATGTCACCTTTGGTTCTTTTGCCAATCACCTTAAATCTATGTCCTCTGGTCCTTGACCCTTCCGCCAATGGGAACAGTTTCTCTCTATCTACTCTGTCCAGACCCTTCATGATTTTGAATATCTCTACCAAATCTCCTCGCAACCGTCTCTGTTCCAAGGAGAACAACCCCAGCCTCTCCAGTCCATCCTCGCAACCAAAGTCCCTGGAATCACTCCAGCAAATCTCCTCTGCACCCTCTCCAAGGCCCCCACATCCCCCCTCAAAGTGCGGCGCCCAGAACTGGACACAACACTCCAGTTGTGGCCGAACCAGTGTTTTACAAAGGTTCATCATGACTTCCATACTCCTGCACTCCATGCCTCTATCCATAAAGCTTTTTTAACCGCTTTCTCAACCCGTCCTGCCACCTTCAATGATTTGTGCGCCTATACCCCCAGATCTCTCTGTTCCTGTACCCCTCCCAGAGCCATTCCCTCTAGTTTACACTGCCCCTCCTTGTTCCTCCCACCAAAACGCAACACTTCGCATCTCTCCACACCAAATTTCATCTGCCACGTGTCCGCCCATTCCACCAGCCCGTTCACATCCTCCCGAAGTCCATCACCACCCTCCCTACTGTCCACTACCCCTTCAAGCCCCGTGCCATCCACAAACTCTGAAATTGTGTCCTGTACACCCAAATCCAAGTCACCAACATACATCAAGAAAAGCAGCGGTCCCAGCGCCAGTGTTTTGAAATCTACAATGTAATAAATCTAAAAAGGAAAAAAATTTTAATCACTTTTATAGAAAACATCTCTCTAGTTGCCAGTGGGAGGGAAGGGAGGAACAGGAGGAAATGTCAGAAGCTGCATTTGGGGATGGAGAGAGAGGTGAAGCCACGAGAAGCACTTGATGGGGAGGGGAAGAGAGAGGGAGAGAGAGAGAGAAAGAGCGAGAGAGAGGAGAAAATAGGAACTGCATTTTGTGGGGAGGGTAGAAAAGCTGAGAGTATTGCTTTGAGGAAGCTGTGTCTGATTGGTTCGTTAAAAACCCAAATGTTGTTTTTAAGATAAAAAGGGGGCAAAATATGAAGTACTGAGAAGACTTGAAAATCAATCAGAGTATACCATTTGTCATGTAAAAATGCAAATATTTCCAGGAGACCATTGGACTCTTCCCTCTCTTAGAAATGCAAAACTAGTTGTGGGGTGACAGCATTTGGAAGGACTGCTACAGTTCTAAATGTTTAGGCTACAATACTGTCTGAAATGATCCTATCGGCAATAAGACTAGGTTTTAGAACCTTATTTGCTATTCAGCAATTTAAAAAAAAGAAAATGAATGAAAACTTTTATCTCCCAGTTGGATGACAGAATCATGATTGGCTATGATACATCCTATAGTTCAATAGCCTACCAACATTGACTGCCTAGATTCACACAAATAAGAATCACCATTTGACTGAAGTGCTGAGAGCTGCTGGTGTCTGTGGAACTTTACCCCATTTGGAGACAATGTATTCAAAAGAGATGGGGAAGAAATGGAGGCGAAGAAATAAGGATGCAGTTTAACTGTCACTTTGCTGCAGAGCATATTTCATTTTGAAACTATGTAAAATTAACATCTGTAACTTCTTTAGCTGGGTTGTGATTTGATTCTAAGGGGAGTGATGCGAGACTCCAAGGACGAGGCTGTCTCACACCTCTTGGGATTGACAGCATGTGGAGTTTAACTTTTGTGTAGTGTCAAACCAGGTTTAAAAATGCTTAGGGATTCTTTGGACCCTCCAGGTACTTTAGATAAACTTACAATTTCTGTAGTTGTTTTAAATATTTTGAGAAAGTGGGAACTCCCTCCCACGGTCTCAAGACATATCAGTACGCATGCATAGAGCCCTCTTCATCACTTGAGAATTCAAATTGGAAGCAGATAGTACCTGGTGGAACCAATTCTGTCGCTACTGGTTTCAGAGGAAGAAGCTTGGAGGGAGGTGACAATGTCTTATGTACATTGTTCCCCAGCTGTTCCAAAAAAAATGAGCCTGTTAAAATCCACCCCCTTATGGGACAGCTCTAATCTTTTAATTTTCATTGAGATAACAATAACCAGAACCACTGGGTTATGGTGACTGAAAGTCAAATTCTCATTATTATATAGGAATCTGTGATTTTTCACGTTTCTGCAAGTCTGCCTGTTTATAATTAGGACCACTAGTTTATTGAATATGTCAAATTCCATTTTTATTATATAGATTATAGTATTTAACCCTTGATTTGGGGTTGCATTCAATAATTGTGTCCATTTTTCAGGAAAAAAAGTACACAAGCTAATAGCTTTCTTAAGGGTGATGATGTAAATCAGAATGGACTATATTTCTCAGCAAGCTCCATCGGTCTCCTGACATTTCTGCGGCACAAACTGGAACTACCAAACTTGGAGGAATGCCAGAAACTCCATAACTCCAATAGATTCTAGGCCCCAGACACAGAAGTCCTTTTCATGGGGTTTTTTTTTTCCTTCCCACTATATGAACTGCATTACATCACACGGTTACCACGCCAACTTGTCACCTCTTGTCGTGACACCGTGCCTTGCATTGTCATTGTAAATCAACGAATGCCATTATAGACGAACTGCCAAGTAGAAGCATTGGGACTACATCTCCCACGCTGCTTTGCGGTGAAACCCACCGCGCAGAATCCGAGCCGGGCCGTTTCCCCAGACGGACTACAACTCCCAGAATGCCCGCGCGCCTCAGTCATGCGCAATGCGAGTTATCAGCCGCCTCCTGGCAGTTGATGGAGGACGCGCTGGCACTACTTTATCCATTGGACAGGTGGGGGTGGTATTCCTGGGCCGCTCGTTTTTCTTTTGGTGCTGAGCTCTGTCCCCTTGAAAGTCACTACCTAATATTTCAATTAATATTGTGAGGCAATGTTCTTGATTTTGAGATCTAAATGGAGACATTGTATGTGTTTTATTTTGCTGCACTATTTTCTTTTCTTGTGGCGGACGCATACTTTGTTTGTGAGTGGTGTGTTGCGGTCTCTGCTGATAAGCTCCAACCTGTCAGTAGGGAGAGGCTCAGCTCAGGAGTAGGTGGGGTGTACGCAATAAATAATACTATTTAAAAATAAATAAGAACTTTTAGAATCATTGTGACACAGTAAGTAATATCAAAAATAACAAGCAACAATAACGACGACTATGGATGAAGAATATGATGTGATTGTCCTGGGGACTGGATTGAAGGTGAGGTTGCCAATAATTAAAATAAACCCCTTGTATTAATATTTGATTTGAGAGTGGGTGGAGGAGTTGGGGGGGAAAAATACAATGGCTCTAAGGGCTAGACTGCTGTTGTCATGCAATACCAATTGCCTTCGAGAACAAGAATATTGCAGAAAGAGTTATACTTTTTTTTGATGGGCTGTAGTCGAACATTGTCAACTGTTGTTGGTACAGAAATCTTGTAATGATTTAACCTTTCAGAATCAAACTGTGAAGTTTAAAATTTATTAATTGGGGGAGGGGAAAAAAACAGACGTTGCTTGACCTGATGAGTCTTTCTAGCATTTTCTGTTTTTATAACATTTTTTTAAAAAAAACCTGTTTCTAAATTGAGTTAGAATGGTATATCAAAACCAGGAATATTGTTGTGAATTGCCTGTTGTGTAAAATACAATTTAAGTTAATCAAATGTTTAAGAAATTCAGTATTGTAAGACTGCAGTTGTGAAATATACAGTCAACTTCATTTGATATTTTTCTTTAGTAAGTAGTACTTGAAAATCCTAAATTATTCTCTTTCTGTAACTGTTGTGTTCAGTGCTATTGTGTGATTCTCATCTGTATAAATACTTCCCTGTATGGATGCTTTTGTTTAATGCAAATCATGGAATTTTCTTTTCCTAATGTATTGTGCAAGGTATGATTAAAATGTATAAGTCAGTAGCAGGAAACAACATGACACTTAAACATTTGGAGAATCTGGCATTATAATTAACAAGCAGCTGAGAAATAATGGAACTGATCTTTTATTTTACCTTTGACTGTGAATCACTAATCAGGAAATAAAATATTGTGGAAAAATAGGCTGTTTACCTGAAATTTACTATCTAAATGTACCATTATCCTGCACCAAATCCTTCTTGCCCATCACCCCTATCCTTGCTGACCTACATTGGCTCCTGATTTCCCCCAGTGCTTCAAATTTAAATTTCTTATCCTTGTGTTTAAAATCCTTCCATGGCCTCTCCCCTCTCTACCTTTGTGTTACAACCTGCTGCCTCCTCCTCTCCCCAAGAAATCCATGTTCTTCTAATGCATCCCCCACTCCCTTTGCCCAACCATTGGCGGCCAAGCCTTCAGCCACCTGGGCCCCTTGCTCTAGAATTTTCTCCCTAAACCCCTCTGCCTCCACTCTTCATAAAATCCTTAAACCCCATTTCATAGAATCATAGAAAGGTTACCGCACGGAAGGAGGCCATTTGGCCCATGGAGTCCACGTCTGCTCTATGCGAGAGCAGTCCAGCCAGTCCCACTCCCCTGCCTTTTCCCTGTAGCCCTGCAAAATTTTCCCTGTCAAGTACTTATCCAGTTCCTTTTTGAAGGCCATGATTGAATCTGCCTTCACCACCCCCTAGGGCAGTGCATTCCAGATCCTAACCACTCTCTGTGTAAAAATATTTTTCCTCATGTCACCTTTGGTTCTTTTGCCAATCACCTTAAATCTGTGCCCTCTGGTCCTTGACTCTTCTGCCAATGGGAACAGTTTCTCTCTATCTATCTACCCTCTCTAGACCCTTCATGATTTTGAATATCTCTATCAAATCTCCTCTCAACCTTCTCTGTTCCAAGGAGAACAACCCCAGCTTCTCCAGTCTATCTATGTAACTAAAGTCCCTCAAACCTGGAATCATTCTAGTAAATCTCTTCTGCGCCCTCTCTATGCCCTTCACATCTTTCCTGAAGTGCGGTGCCCAGAACTGGACACAATATGCCAGTTGTGGCCAAACCAGTGTTTTATAAAGGTTCATCGTAACTTCCATACTTTTGTACTCTATGCCTCTATTTATAAAGCTCAGGATCTCATATGCTTTTTTAACCACTTTCTCAACCTGCCCTACCACCTTCAATGATTTGTGCACATATACCCCCAGGTCTTTCTGTTCCTATACCCCTTTTAGAATTGTGCCCTCTAGTTTATATTGCCTTTCTTCATTCTTCCTACCAAAATGTATCACTTCACATTTTCCTGCGTTAAATTTTGTCTGCCCATGCCACCAGCCTTTCTATATCCTCTTGAAGTCTATCACTATCCTCCTCACTGTTTACTACCTTTCCAAGTTTTGTGTCATCTGCAAATTTTGAAATTGTGCCCTGTACACCCAAGTCATTAATATATATCCAGAAAAGCAGTGGTCCCAGCACTGACCCCTGGAGAACACCACTGTACATCTCCCTCCAGTCTGAAGAACAACCGTTCACCACTACTCTGTTTCCTGTCCCTTAGCTAATTTTATATCCATGTTGCTACTGCCCCCTTTATTCCATAGGTCGCAACCTTGATGATAAGCCTACCGTGCGGCACTTTATCAAACACCTTTTGAAAATCCATATACACCACATCAACTGCATTGCCCTCATCTACCCTCTCTGTTACCTCATCAATAAACTCTATCAGGTTAGTTAAACACGATTTGCCTTCAACAAATCCGTGCTGGCTTTCCCTAATCAATCCACCCTCGTCTAATTGACTGTTAATTCTGTCCCGGATTATCGTTTCTAAAAGTTTCCCCACCACTGAGGTTCAAGTGACTGGCCTATAGTTGCTGGGTTTATCCTTGCACCCTTTTTTGCACAAGGGTGTAACACTTGCAATTCTCCAGTCCTCTGGCACCACCCACATATCTACGGAGGTTTGTAAGATTATGGCCAGTACCTCCACAATTTCCACCCTTGCTTCCCTCAGCAACCTAGGATGCATCCCATCTGGACCGGGTGATTTATCTACTTTAAATACAGCTAGCCTTTCTGGTACCTCTTTTATGAATTTTTAGCCTATCCAGTATCTCAATTTATATCTTCCTTTACTTAGACTGTGGCAGCAGCATCTTCCTTGGTAAAGACAGATGCACAGTGCTCATTTAGTACCTCAGCCTTCCCCTCTGCTTCCATGAGTAGATGTCCTTTATGGTCCCTAATCGGCCCCACCCCTCCTTATTATCCGTTTCCTGTTTACATGCCTGTAGAAGACTTTTGGATTCCCTTTTTATGTTGGCTACCAGTCTATTCTTATACACTCTCTTTGCCCCTCATTTCCTTTTTCACTTCCGCTCTGAACTTTCTATATTCAGCCTGGTTCTCACTTGTTTTTTTTTGTTCATGGGATGTGGGCATCGCTGGCAAAGCCAGCATTTATTGCCCATCCCTAATTGCCGTTGAGAAGGTGGTGGTGAGCCGCCGCCTTGAACCACTGCAGTCTGTGTGGTGAAGGTTCTCGCACAGTGCTGTTAGGTAGGGAGTTCCAAGATTTTGACCCAGCGACTATGAAGGAACGGCGATATATTTCCAAGTTGGGATGGTGTGTGACTTGGAGGGAAACGTGCAGGTGGTGGTGTTCCCATGTGTCTGCTGCCCTTGTCCTTCTAGGTGGTAGAAGTTGCGGGTTTGGGAGGTGCTGTCGAAGAAGCCTTGGTGAGTTGCTGCAGTGCATCCTGTAGATGGTATACACTGCAGCCACGGTATGCCGGTGGTGAAGGGAGTGAATGTTTAGGGTGGTGGATGGGGTACCTGACATCTGTCATATGCCCCTTTTTTCTGTTTCACCGTACTCACTATCTCTTTTGTCATCCAGGGAGCTCTGGCTTTAGTTGCCCTTCGTTTCTGCCTCGTGGGAATATGCCTAGACTGCACCGAATCATCTCCTTAAAGGCCACCCACTGTTCACTTACAGTTTTGCCTGCCAATCTTTGATTCCAATTTACCCGGGCCAGATCTGTTCTCATCCCATTGAAATTGGCCCTCCTCAATTGAGTATTTTTATTTTCGAGTGGTCCATGTCCTATTCTATAGTTTTTCTAAACCTTATGGTACTATGATTGCTGTTCCCAAAATGCGCTCCTGCTGACTCTTGCTCCACTTGGCCCACCTCATTCCCAAAACCAAGTCCAGCAATGCTTCCTTCCTTGTTTGGCCAGAAATGTACTGGTTAAGAAAGTTATCCTGGACACATTTCAAAAATTCTTCCTTCTCTGTGCCCCTTATTGTTATCCCAGGCTATATTAGGATAGTTGAAGTCCCCAGTTATCACTACTCTATAGCTTTTGCACTCTCCTGTAATTTCCCTGCAAATTTGCTCCTCTATATCCTTCCCACTAGTTGGTGGCCTATAGAGTACACCCAGTAGTGAAATGGCACTTCCTTTTATTTTTTAACTCTAACCAAATAGATTCTGTCCTTGACCCCTCCAGGACATCCTCTCTCTCTCCAGTACTGCAATATTCTCCTTAATCAATACTGCCATCCCCCCTCCTTTCTTTTCTTCCCTATCTTTCCTGAACATCTTGTATCCAGGAATATTTAGTACCCAATCCTGCCCTTTTATGAGCCAGGTCTCCGTTATCGCCACAACATCATATTCCCATGTGGCTGTTTGCGCCTGCAGCTCACCAAGCTTTTTGGTCACCCCTCCTAATATTTCCTCCTTTGGCTCGTCATCCATTTTTTCACCCTCATGCTACTGTGAACATGAGAACATAAGAAATAGGAGCAGGAATAGGCCATATGGGCCCCCAAGCCTGCTGTGCCTTTCAATCAAATCATGGCTGATCTTCAACCTCAACTCCACTTTCCTGCCCGATCCCCATATCCCTTGATTCCCCTAGAGTCTAAAAATGTATCTACATTCGCCCTGAATATACTCAACGACTCAACATCCACAGCCCTCTGGGGCAGAGAATTCCACAGATTCACAACGTTTTGAGTGAAGAAATGCCTCCTCATCTCAGTCTTAAATGGCCGACCCCTTATCCTGCGACAACACCCCCTAGTTCTAGACTCTCCAGCCAGGGGAAACAATCTCTCAGCCTCTACCCTGTCAAGCCCCCTCAGAATCTTATAGATTTCAATGAGATCCCCTCTCATTCTTCTAAACTCCAGAGAGTATAGGCCCATTCTACTCAATCTCTCATCCCAGGAATTAATCCAGTGAACCTTTATTGCACCGCCTCTAAGGCAAGTATATCATTCCTTAGATAAGGAGACCAAAACCGTACATAGTACTCCAGGTGAGGTCTCACAAAAGCCCTGTACAATTGTAACAAGACTTCCTTATTCTTTTTACTCCAACCCCCTTGCAATAAAGACCAACATGCCATTTGCCTTGCTAATTGCTTGCTGTACCTGCATGCTAACTTTTTGTGTTTCTGGTACCAGGACACCCAAGTCTCTGGACACCAACATTTAATAGTTTCTCACCATTTGAAAAATGTTCTGTTTTTCTGTTGTTCCTACCAAAGTGGATAATCTCACGTTTTCCCCACATTATATTCCATCTGCCACCTTCTTGCCCACTCACTTAACCTGTCTATATCCCTTTGCAGATTGTGTCCTCCTCGCACTTACTTTCCCACCTAGCTTTGTATCATCAGCAAACTTGGATACATTATACTTGGTCCCTTCATCCGAGTGAAGCGATTTGGGTGGTTTTTCTAGCTTAAAACTGTATCCATGCAAGTTGTTTTATTACCGTTTCCAGCAATAGAGAGGAAAGATAAAATCAATTAACTGTTACATAGGTACTGCTTTGCATATTTTTTATAGAAAAGGTTATATACAACTGTGCACAGCACAGGTGTTTAGTTTACTTTTAAGCTTATTATTGACTGGACTCCCATAATATCTGAACTATAATTTTTTTAAATTAATTTATTCTGTGAACTGTAATAGGTTTATGAAAAAGTACTCCATTGGGCTTCTCTTCATTTATTTAGCATAATGGTGCCTTTGCTTATCTAACTGACACCTTTTATAGGAACATAAGAAATAAGAGTAGGCCATATGGCCCCTCGAGCCTGCTCCGCCATTCAGTAAGATCATGGCTGATCTTCGACCTTAACTTCACTTTCCAGCCCGATCCCCTTATCTCTTGATTCCCCCGAGTCCAAAAATCTATCTCTCAGCCCTGAATATACTGAGAATCCATAGCCATCTGGGGTAGAGAATTCCAACTATTCATAGAAACATAGAAAGTAGGAGCAAGAGTAGGCCATTCGGCCCTTCGGGCCTGCTGCACCATTCAAAGTGATCATGGCTGATCATCTAACTTGGTACCCTGTTCCTGCTTTTTCCCCATATCCCTTGATTCCTTTAGCATTAAGAAATATATCTATCTCCTTATTGAATACATCTAATGACTTGGCCTCCACTGCCTTCTGTGGTAGTGAATTCCACAGGTTCACCACCCTCTGAGTGAAGAAATTTCTCCTCATCTCGGTTCTAAATGGCATACTCCTTATCCTGAGACTGTGACCCCTGGCTCTGGACTCCCCAGCCATTGGGAACATCCTTCCTGCATCTAGTCTGTCTAGTCCTGTTAGAATTTTATATGTTTCGTTGAGATCACCTCTCATTCTTCTAAACTCTAGGGAATATATGCCTAGTTGACCCAATCTCTCCTCATACGTCAGTCCTGCCATCCCAGGAATCAATCTGGTAAACCTTTGTTGCATTCCCTCCATGGCAAGGACATTCTTCCTCACTTAAGGAGACCAAAACTGTACACAATACTCCAGATGTGGTCTCAGCAAGGCCCTGTATAACTGCAGTAAGACATCCCTGCTCCTGTACTCAAATCCTCTTGCAATGAAGGCCAACATACCGTTCGCCTTCCTAAATGTTTGCTGCACCTGAATGCTCACTTTCAGCGACTGGTGTGCAAGGACACCCAGGTCTCGTTGCACCTCCCCATGTCTGGTTATATGTTTCCCCTTTCTCCAGTTCCCTCCCTTTCTCCCGAAGGCAGTGACTCATACTGAGATGTCTAAAATGGCCATTTTCATCCACTTGACCATCCCATATCCAAGAGCCTAGATCTGAGCTGTTTGTGGACTCTTCAACTATGGAAGGCATTACCCTGGTCTTGCTCCTGCTGAAGAAGCAATAAGCCATCAGGAAATTATTCCCTTCTGTACACAAACTCGGTAATGATCAGATAATTACATAATCACATTATCCATTATACCTAACACGAAGTGGGAATCCCAGCAGCCATTTTCCCTCCCTAGGTTTATACCATCTCGGCTGAGATTGGCTAACTCAGCACAGAGCGGGGATTAAACCCGCAACATTCCTGATCAGTATGGTTCAGTATCTCACCATGTGGTTCATTTACCCTCTGAGCCATAAGGGGGGCAGTTCAGTTGATTTTTTTTAAAAGCACAGTAGAATGGCTTTTTGTGTTAGATATAATGGGTAATGTGATTATGTAATTCTCTTATTCCCTTCTGTATACAAACTCGGTAATAATTTTCTGATGGCTTCATACGTAAAAGTGTGTTTCATTTCAGTAGGGATCCACTTGGAGCAGAAGATCCCAGATTCGATTCTGGATCTGTGCTGAGCTAGCTGATCTCAGCTGGGGGTGCGATACAAATGTTTTCAGCATCGCAGTGCCAGGTAGGGGAGCTGGGCAGAGGAAATCAGCCCTGTTTCCCACCTTTTAATTAAATTGGAATGAATCAATATTCTATTTTCAACAAAATAATTTGATCAGCATTTTCTTTTGATAAAATACAGGTAGGTTAATTTAAAAGAAAAGGATGTTAAAGCAAACTAAAATTAATTAAGCAGTGCCGTTCTTTACATGAATGGAATTAGTCAAAAATAATGTAGCATCATTGAGGACCATAACACTGTAACAATATGAGTTGTGATCTTGCAGCAGATTTGTGCCACAAGAAACCAAGTCTGTTGTAGTATTGTCATTAAGTATTAATAAAGGATGTGGGAGAATAGATAATGTGGAGTGTTGTGGGTAACACTTGAGTGGATAGATTTCCACTGATAACTTACAAAGCTCTTTTTATATTTTTTAAAAGAAGATACTGTACATGCAAAGTTGTATTGCATATAGTACCAGATATTATGTACCGGGCCACCACTTCACAGGGACTGAATAAATCAAATTCAGCATTTATTACATGGGATTCCTGGCTTTTTACTAGTTCAAGGATTGTATCCTGATCCTTAGAATTATGGCCACTGTTTTATGGTGACTGAGAAAGTCAAATTCCAGGTTCATTTATGTGGGAATCTGGGATTTTTTCCCCCCCGATGTTCTGGGGATCACATTCTGCGATCGCATCCGCTTTTCCATGAAAAGCACCTTGATTGATGTACATCTATAAATTTGCTTTTGTTTGAGTTGGAAAAAAAAACTTGGTATTATTTGAATTCAAGTCAGCTGATGCCACGTTGCACCTGTTGCTGTGTCATGATGCTCTTTTGTGACCCCATTAACTTGTACGAGGCCACTTCCAACTACATCAGTAGCAACAGCTGTGCAACAGAGAAAAAACAACGTGAGCTCTAGTGTGAGAAGTAGCCTGTTTGGCATTGAGATTAAGTCAGAAATTCGATCGGTGAGGTTTGGCTATCACAGTGCCTGATGTAATCAGATCTGCTCAATGGGATAACTGTCATAATTTGCTTCTAGCCATCTAATTTCCCCCATCAAGTTCCTTTGCTGCCTAATATTTATGTTTTCTTGTTTCATTTTTATTTTAAATAAAATTTTCTCAAAATAAAAACTGAAAATACACAATTTTTTAGAAGTCATTCTCAAGATATGGGCATCACTGGCAAGGGTGGCATTTATGGCCCATCCCTAGTTGTCCTTGAGAAGGTGGTGGGCCACCTTTTTGAACTGCTGCAATGCTTTGATTTTAAAATTCTCATCCTTGTTTTCAAATCCCTCCATGGCCTTGCCCTTCCCTATCTCTGTAACCTCCTCCTGCCTTACAACCCTCTGAGATCTTTGCGCTCCTCTAGTTGTGGCCTCTTGTGCATCCCTGATTTTCATCGCTCCACCGTTGGTGGCTGTGTCTTCAGCTGCCTAGGCCCTAAGCCTACCATCCAGGCTATTTGAAGCATGTTCTTCACTTTCCTACCTGGTCTTTTCTGTGTCATCCATGGTGGCTGAGATTGTCACTGCACATTGTTGCTTCAGTGCACAGCACCGTACCACGTGCACCCAGTATTTTCTTCTGTTTGAAACTCTGGCCTGCTGCAGATATCGACTATGGTTCAGTAGTCAGCCTCTTCCTTAAGTGAAAAACAAAATACTACGGTTGCTGGAAATCTGAAATAAAAGCAGAAAATGCAGGAAATACTCAGCAAGTCGGGTGTTATCTGTGGAGAAAGAAACAATTAACGTTTCAGATTGATGACCCTTCGTCAGAACTGGAAGAAGTTGAAGATTAAACAGTTTTTAAGCAAGTAGAGTCCGGGAAAGGGATTGAGGGGGAGGGGAGGAAAGAACAAAAGGGAAGGTCTCTGAGAGGGTGGAGGGCAGGAGTGATTAAATGATAAAAGGGATGATGGGGCAAGGAGGATGGTAATGGGACAAGTCAAGAAACAAAAGATGGGTCGAGAGGTGCTGTAAGTGGTAACATCAGAGCAATTACCAGCATTTGCTGTCTGAAAGCTCCCATAAGTGGTCTGTCTGGTTGCTTGCTTCTTGGGGAAGTTGACTCCCCTATATCTACTAGCTCAGTAGTGGGACCCGGGAGTGTAATAATGAAACTCCCTTGGGTTCTGGACAGGATTTTCATGTCTTGCGCATGTGTACTCATTCAATCTGTCCAAAGGCAGACCAAATTAGCACCAGGTGAGATGACATTTGGTTCAATTGGTGAGATACATTATTCCACAGTAGATAAAACATACAGAATGTTAAGCGTGATGGGAGATACTTGGTATCATCAGTGTAACTTCTGTTCACGTACTGTTGGCAAGATAAATAAAGAACAAGTGTACGTGAGCCCACTTTGGCCCTTTTTACTTAACGTAAAAGCACAGGACAGAAGTTCCCTCCTTGCAGCCTGCTGTTGTCTGCCTATTTTGGTGTCTGTGTCCTAATTTTTTGAAGTCTTTTTAAAAAAAATTTTATTCATTCTTGGGATGTGGGTGTTGTTGGCAATGCCGGCATTTGTTGCCCATCCCTAGTTGCCCTTGAGAAGGTGATAGTGGGCCGCCGCTTTGAACTGCTGCAGTCCATGTGGTGAAGGTACCCCCTCAATGCTGTTAGGTGGCGAGTTCCAGGGCTTTGACCCATTGACGATGAAGGAACGGCATATGTCCAAGTTGGGATGTTTGTGTGACTTGGAGGGGAGCTTGGAGGTGATGGAGTTTTTGTACACATGCTGTCCTTCTAGGCAGTGGAGGTCGCAGGTTTGGGAGGTGCTGCCGAAGAAGCCTTGGTGAGTTGCTATAGTGCATCCTGTAGAAAGTACATACTGTAGCTACGGTGCGCCGGTGGTGGAGGGAGTGGATGTTTAAGTTGGTGGATAACTAGGAGCAATCAGAAAAATTTGTTTACGCAACCGTGCTGGACGCCTTCCTGAATGGCTAGTTGTTGCTAACTAATTGATCATAGTTTAGGATTCATGCAAAACAACTGCCCATGGCACATTTTAAATACAACTTGTCGGCCGATGCATCCATCAATCAGCGAGGGCTGTCCCGAAAGGCTAACGTTTTTTAAGCAGCTTTTGCTCAGAATATATAATAAAAACCGCTTCTGTGCCAAGTTTTTAATGCCGAAAAATGGCCAAAGAATCTTGAACCGTGACACTGCGCCTTTGTAATCTACCTGTGCAGATTATTTTTCTGTAGCTAGGTAGCCCTGAAGTCACTTTTATCTGTCACTTGTGATGCCACACGGCCATCGCTGCTCATTATCAAGTAACCGCCTTTACTTTGTAGTCAGTTGGAAAATCAGGCATTAATGAGAAATAAGAAGAATTTGCATTTGCTCGGCCTTGACAGGTAATGGATTAATTTTAGATTTATCAGGCGTGCCTCATTAGTCTTGGGTTAATCATGTACAGGAATGACTCCAAGGCGTATGTACTCTATTGTATCCCTGCCTGTCTACTGTTCATTATGCAATGAATTTGACAGTTGTTTTGCAGTTAATCAGTGTATGTGGGGAATAATGGATATCCATGAGTGATTTATAAGGCAAGTTGTAATGGGAAACTTCACGGCCTCCTTCTCCTTTTTTGTTACCATGGTCTGATGGAGTGCTGGGCATGGTTGGGTGAAATCAAAAGCAGTTTTTATTGAGATGGAGGAAGTGGATTACATTTAACATAACTTCTCTGCTTTTCAATTCTATCCCTCCAGAAATGAACCCCAGTGTTTTGTTTGCTTTTTTATGGCCTTATAAACCTGCATCGCTACGTTTAGTGATTTGTGAATCTGTACCTCCTAGATCCCTTTGCTCCTCTACCCCATTTAGACTCTTATTATCCAAGGAGTATGTGGCCTCCTTATTCTTCCTTCCAAAATGCACCACCTTACACTTCTTTTCATTCGTTCATGGGATGTGGGCATCGCTGGCAAGGCCAGCATTTATTGCCCATCCCTAATTGCCCTTGAGAAGGTGGTGAGCCGCATTCTTGAACCACTGCAGTCCGTGTGGTGAAGGTTCTCCCACAGTGCTGTTAGGAAGGGAATTCCAGGATTTTGACCCAGCGACGATGAAGGAACGGCGATATATTTCCAAGTCGGGATGGTGTGTGACTTGAAGGGGAGTGTGCAGGTGGTGGTGTTCCCATGTACCTGCTGCTCTTGTCCTTCTAGGTGGCAGAGGTTGCGGGTTTAGGAGGTGCTGTCGAAGAAGCCTTGGCGAGTTGCTGCAGTGCATTCTGTGGCTGGTACACACTGCAGCCACAGTGCGCCGGTGGTGAAGGGAGTGCATGTTTAGGGCGGTGGATGGGGTGCCAATCAAGCGGGCTGCTTTGTCCTGGATGGTGTCGAGCTTCTTGAGTGTTGTTGGAGCTGCACTCATCCAGGCAAGTGGAGAGTATTCCATCACACTCCTGACTTGTGCCTTGTAGAAGGTGGAAAGGCTTTGAGGAGTCAGGAGGTGAGTCACTTGCCGTAGAATACCGAGCCTCTGACCTGGTCTTGTAGCCACAGTATTTATATGGCTGGTCCAGTTCAGTTTCTGGTCAATGGTGACCCCCAGGATGTTGATGGTGGGGGATTCGGCGAAGGTAATTCCATTGAATGTCAAGGTGAGGTGGTTAGACTCTCTTGTTGGAGATGGTCATTGCCTGGCACTTGTCTGGCGCGAATGTTACTTGCCACTTATGAGCCCAAGCCTGGATGTTGTCCGGGTCTTGCTGCATGCGGGCTCGGACTGCTTCATTATCTGAGGGGTTGCGAATGGAACTGAACACTGTGCAATCATCAGTGAACATCCCCACTTCTGACCTTATAATGGAGGGAAGGTCATTGATGAAGCAGCTGAAGATGGTTGGGCTTAGGACACTTATCTATATTGAAATTCATTTGCCAATTACATGCCCATTCTGCAAGTTTGTTGATGTCATCTTGTATTTTGTCGCCGCCATCCTCTGTATTAACAGTACGCCCCAATTTGGTGTTGTCAGCAAATTTTGAAATTTGAACTTCAGATTCCAGAGTCCAAATCATTTATTTAAATAGTGAACAATAGTGGTCCCAGCACCGATCCTTGTGGAACACCACTTCTCACCTCTTGCCAGTCTGAGTAACTATCTTTAACCCCTACTCTGTTTTCTGTTTTGTAGCCAGCTTGCTATCCATTCTGCTACATGCCCCCTGACTCCACATGCTCTGACCTTAGTCATGAGTCTGTTTTGCAGTACCTTATCAAAGGCTAAGGGTAAAACTCTGCTTCACTTATCCTGTACCACATTGTGCTGCTTGCCCATCACCCCTGTGCTTGCTGATTTACATTGGCTCCCTGTCCCCCAATGCTTGAAACTTAAAATTCTCTCTCATTCCTTCATGACCTCATTCACTCTACCTCCGCAGCCTCCTCTGGTCCTGTATTTCCCCATCTCTCCCCCAAAGATTTAGTTCCTCTGACTCGGGGCCCCTTGTGCATCCTCCACTCTCTTTGCCTCACCATCGTGGTGGGACCTTCAGCCTTCTCTGTCCTACGCTCTGGAATTCCCTGCCTAAACCTTTCCCATCTTTCCTCCTTTCAAAATCTTCTCAAAAACCGTCCCTTTTAACCAAGCTTTTGATCATCCTTTCCTGGCTCAACGTCTTGTTTTCCATACGCTTATTCTGTGAAGTGCCTTGAGACACCTTTTATGCTAAAGGTGCTGATTAAATGGAAGTTATAAATGACTCCGGGTACTAACCTGGTAGATTTAAAAAAAAACCAGTAAATCTTTTTATTCAAGTTCATCAGGGCGCAGCATGTCAGTGCTGGGAGGATGGTACTCTTTCCCACTTTTCCTATTGCCCCCAAGTCAGGTATTAAATGGATTAGGAGGAGGAAAAAGCTCCTTTTGCACTTAACCAACATTGTGCCTTAACCCTAACCTTACAATGTCTTGAATAGAACTATGTAATGCTTCAGTTCTCCCCACCTGATGTGCTAGTGGACTGTGAGTGACCGAGCGTTCAAACTCCACAAGTTCAGTTGAAGTGAAGCTGAAACTGCTTCACACCGATACCAAACTTGGGTAGTAAATCGGGTGCGATGACTCAAACTGACTTTGAAGCAGAGTGAGTCTAATTCTACTTCGTTCCAGGCCTTGACACCTCCTTCAGGCTGTATTTACACTACGACTGCAGCATTGGTCTGAAGTGGAACCACTTCACACTAACGCAACAGTCGTAGTGTGAATATGCTCATAAGACTGTCAGTTAATGCTGAATTGCACTTTCCAGCAATTTTTAAAAAGAATAGGTGTACCTTTTTTAAAGGATTTTTTTTTGTTTTTAACAGTTTCTCTTTTTAAAAAAAAATTTGAGTAGCACATTCGACTGAGCTGCTCCCACCTCCCTCCAGATCAGGTGTAATGGTGAGCCATTGTACTATAAGCTTTTCAGGAAAATGGATCAGCCTGCAGGTGGATATGCCAGCTCTGATCTTAGGAGATGGATATTTAAAATTGTTACAATAGTGAGTGGGGTATCAGTCCTATTTGGACCCTGAGATGAGCTTCCGACTACATATCCGCTCCATCACCAAGGCTGCTCATCCAAAACTCTGTTGCCCGTATTCTAACTTGCACCAAGTCCTGTTCACCCATCACCCCTGTGCTCGCTGACCTACATTGGCTCCTGGTCTGGCAACGCCTCAGTTTTAAAATTCTCATCCTTGTTTTCAAATCCCTGCATGGCCTCGCCCCTCCCTATCTCTGCAACCTCCTCCAGCTTTACAACCTTTCGAGATCTTTGCGCTTCTCCAATTCCTGCCTCTTGGGCATTCCCAATTTTAATCACTCCACCATTGGTGGCTGTGCCTTCAGCTGCCTCGGTCCTAGGTCCTGAGCTTTGCCTCTCTACTGCGCTTCGCCTTTAAGACGTTCCTTAAAACCTACCTCTTTGACCAAGCTTTTGGTCACCTACGTAGCTCGGTGTCAAATTTTGTTTGAAAATTGCTCCTATGAAGGGGCTTGGGACATTTTATTACGTTAATGGTGCTATATAAATGCACGTTGTTGCTAGTGCCCTGTTTTAAATTTGAGAAAAGGGTCATGTGTTAACATGGGTGAATGCACATCTTTCAACTTGAAAATCCAGGCATTTAATTTAATGTTTAAAATCATACGGCACAAGTGGAGGCCATTTAGCCCATCGTGCCCGTACCGGCTCTTGGAAAGAGCTATCCAATTAATCCCACTCCCCTGCCCTTTCCCCATAGCCCTGCAAATTTATCCTTTTTTAAATCCAATATCCTTATTTATCCAATTCCCTTTTGAAAGTTATTATTGAATCTGCTTCCACCGCCCTTTCAGGCAGTGCATTCCCGATCATAACAATTCACTGTGTAAAAAAATTTCTCCTGTGGTTCTTTTGCCAATTACCTTTAAATCTGTGCAATGAATACTCAAATAATCAAATCACTTTATTTGTTTTCCTGTGCACTCTGCACGGTGTCAGTTTTTTTCTATATTTTTTCTCTGGATATGGGTGACATAAGCAAGATAGCATCGATCATCAAGTTGCCCTGATAAGGTGGTGATGAGACTTCTCCCTGAACTGGTGCTGCAAAAAATGTTAAGTAGGGAATTCCAGGATTCTGACTCAGTGACTATGAATGAATGGTGATATGTCACATTCAGGATAATATTGATGTGGAAGTGAAGAGGGATTTGAGACCGGGGGATAATTTGACCAAGGTGTGTAGCTTTTTTAAAGTCAGTCAATCTGCCCTTATTATATTTCCATCATAAATTCCCAAGTGTACATTTATAAAGGAAACTGCCTATGTAAACTCTGCTCCACAACAGGTCTTGTCCCTTCACAATATACAAAAGAGCTGGGATCAGGGCAAATGCTGGACTGCAGGATTCTCTTGAGTCCGACAGGCCTTGACACTGATATCAGCAGAGCAACTTCAAGGTGATTGTAGGGCCCAAAATGGAGACTCGCGAGATGGGGAGGAATAGGACTATTAAATTATAAATACCTGTCCGAAGTGCTTTTTTTTTATATACCTAATTTTGATAAGTGCTTTTATATTGGAACTGTGTGTTTTTAAAACCAAAATGAATGAGTCTTGATCTAAATTAATGAAACTTGACAGAAGTAGTGTTGAAAATTTTTTGATGCCTGATGTTTGCAGTTTTTAAAAAGTGACTGGTGAAAGCTGTGAGGCTGCAATGTAGAGTCAGAGTTATACAGCACGGATAGAGGCCCTTTGGCCCATCGTGTCCGCGCCGGCCATCAAGCCCTGTCTACTCTAATCCCATATTCCAGCATTTGGTCCGTAGCCTTGTATGCTATGGCATTTCAAGTGCTCATCCAAATGCTTCTTGAATGTTGTGAGGGTTCCTGCCTCCACAACCCTCTCAGGCAGTGAGTTCCAGACTCCAACCACCCTCTGGGTGAAAAAGTTCTTTCTCAAATCCCCTCTAAACCTCCCGCCTTTTACCTTGAATCTATGTCTCCTTGTTATAGAACCCTCAACGAAGGGAAAAAGCTCCTTAGTATCCATCCTATCTGTGCCCCTCATAATTTTGTACACCTCAATCATGTCCCCCCTCAGCCTCCTCTGCTCCAAGGAAAACAAACCCAATCTTCCCAGTCTCTCTTCATAGCTGAAGCGCTCCAGCCCTGGTAACATCCTGGTGAATCTCCTCTGCACCCTCTCCAAAGCGATCACATCCTTCCTGTAGTGTGGCGACCAGAACTGCACACAGTACTCCAGCTGTGGCCTAACCAGTGTTTTATACAGCTCCATCATAACCTCCTTGCTCTTGTATTCTATGCCTCGGCTAATAAAGGCAAGTATCCCATATGCCTTCTTTACCACCTTATCTACCTGTTCCGCCGCCTTCAGGGATCTGTGAACTTGCACACCAAGATCCCTCTGACCCTCTGTCTTGCCTAGGGTCCTCCCATTCATTGTGTATTCCCTTGCCTCGTTAGTCCCTCCAAAGTGCATCACCTCGCACTTTTCCGGGTTAAATTCCATTTGCCACTGTTCCGCCCATCTGACCAACCCATCTATATCGTCCTGCAGACTGAGGCTATCCTCCTCGCTATTTACCACCCTACCAATTTTTGTATCATCAGCGAACTTACTGATCATACCTTTTACATTCATATCCAAGTCATTAATGTAGACCACAAACAGCAAGGGACCCAACACCGATCCCTGTGGTACCCCACTGGCCACAGGCTTCCAGTCACAAAAACAACCTTCGACCATCACCTTCTGCCTTCTGCCACTAAGCCAGTTTTGTATCCAAAGTGCCAAGGCACCCTGGATTCCATGGGCTCGTACCTTCTTGACCAGTCTCCTGTGGGGGACTTTATCGAAGGCCTTACTGAAATCCATGTATACCACATCCACTGCGTTACCCTCATCCACACGCCGAGTCACCTCCTCAAAAAATTCAATCAAATTAGTCAGACATGATCTTCCCTTGACAAAGCCATGTTGACTATCCCTGATTAATCCTTGCCTCTCCAAGTGGAGACTAATTTTGTCCTTCAGAATTTTTTCCAATAATTTTCCTACCACTGATGTTAGGCTCACTGGCCTGTAGTTCCTCGGTTTTTCCCTACTCCCCTTCTTGAATAATGGTACTACATTAGCGGTTCTCCAGTCCTCTGGCACATCCCTGTGGCCAGAGAGGTTCTGAATATATGTGTTAGAGCCCCTGCAATCTCCTCCTTTGCCTCACACAGTAGCCTGGGATACATTTCGTCCGGGCCTGGGGATTTATCCATTTTTAGGCCTGCTAAAACCGCCAATACCTCCTCCCGCTCGATGTTAATATGTTTGAGTATATCACGGTCCCCCTGCCGTATTTCTATGTCTACATCATCCTTCTACATAGTGAAAACAGATGCAAAAAATTAATTTAGAACCCCTCCTACATCTTCTGGCTCCACACACAGATTGCCATTTTTGTCCCTAATGGGCCCTATTTTTTCCCTAGTCATCCTCTTACCCTTAATATACTTATAAAACATCTTAGGATTTTCCTTTATTTTGCTCGCCAGTGTTATTTCATGGCCCCTCCTTGATCTCCTAATTTCTTTTTTTAAGTATCCCCCTGCACTTTTTGTACTCCTTTAGGGCTTCCTCCGTCTTTAGCCTTTTGTATCTGCCAAAAGCCCTCCTTTTTTTCCTAATCCATTCTCTTATATCCCCTGACATCCAAGGTTCCCTGGAGTTCTTGGAACCACCCTTGACCTTTATGGGAACATGTTGCCATTGTATGGTCTCAATCTCCCTTCTGAAAGACTCCCATTGCTCCGATGTGGATTTTCCTACAAGCAGCTGATCCCAGTCCATTTTGGCCAGATCCTGCCTTATCCTATTAAAATCGGCCTTCCCCCAATTTAGAACCTTTATTTCCGGCCCCTCCCTGTCCTTTTCCATGACCACCTTAAATCTCACCAAATTATGGTCACTGTCACTGTCACCAAAGTGCTCACCTACTAGCACTTCTTCCACTTGGCCGGCCACATTCCCTAGAATTAGGTCCAGTACCGCCCCCTCTCTTGTAGGACTTTCTACATGCTGGCTCAAAAAGCTCTCCTGGATGCACGTTAAGAATTTTGTACCCTCTAAGCCTTTTACACTCTGAGTATCCCAGTTAATATTGGGGAAGTTGAAATCCCCCACTATTATTACCCTATTATTTGCACAATTTTCTGAGATTTGCCTACATATCTGTTCCTCTATCTCCCCCTGACTGTTTGGGGGCCTATAGCACACTCCCATCAAAGTGCTTGCCCCCTTTTTGTTTTTAAGCTCCACCCATATGGCCTCATTAGAGGAACCTGCTAATATATCATCCCTCCTTATGGCAGTAATTGATTCTTTAATTAATATTGCGACCCCCCCTCCTCTTATACCTCCTCCTCTGTCTCGCCTGAAGATTCTGTACCCTGGAATATTGAGCTGCCAGTCTTGCCCCTCCCTCAACCATGTCTCTGTGACAGCAACAATATCATACTCCCATGTGTTTATCAACACCTTCAGTTCATCCACCTTATTTGCAAGACTCCTTGCATTAAAATAGATGCCATCCAGCCTTGCCCTCACATATTTGCCCTGTCTTCCAAGCTGACTTGTTTTTTTCTCTATATTTGGCTGCACATCACCCCCTATTGTAGCTCCACTCTGTATCCCATCCCCCTGCCAAGTTAGTTTAAACCCCCCCCCAACAGTGCTAGCAAACCTCCCCGCAAGGATATTTGTCCCGCTCTGGTTCAGGTGCAACCCGTCCGACTTGTACAAGTCCCACCTTCCCCAGAAGCAGGCCCAGTGATCCAGGAAACTGAAACCCTCCCTCCTGCACCAACTCTTTAGCCACACATTCATCTGTTCTATCCTCCTATTTCTATACTCACTAGCCTGTGGCACTGGGAGTAATCCAGAGATTACAACCTTTGAGGTCCTGCTCTTTAATCTGCTACCTTGCTCCCTAAATTCTTGATGCAGGACCTCATCTCCCTTCCTACCTATGTCGTTGGTCCCAATGTGGACCATGACCTCTGCCTGCTCACCCTCCCCCTTGAGAATGCCCTGTAGCCGCTCAGTGACATCCATGACCCTGGCACCAGGGATGCAACAAACCATCCTGGAGTCACGTTTACGGCCACAGAAACGCCTGTCTGTTCCCCTTACGATAGAATTCCCTACCACTATAGCTCTTCCACTCTTTTTCCTCCCAGCCTGTGCAGCAGAGCTACCCCTGGTGCCAGGAAGTTGGCTGCTGCTGCCTTCCCCTGATAAGTCATCCCCCTCAACAATATCCAAAGCGGTATATTTGTTTGAGAGGGGGACAGCCACAGGGGACCCCTGCACTGCCTGCCCGCTCCTCTTACTCTGCCTGGTGGTCACCCAATTACTTCCTGCCTGTACAACCTTTACCTGCGGTGTGACCATCTCACTAAACGTGCTATCCACGACGTTCTCAGCATCGCGAATGCTCCTTAATGAATCTATCCGCAGCTCCAGTGCCGCAATGCGGTTTGTCAGTAGCTGCAGCTGGATACATTTCCCGCACACATGGTCGTCGGACACCGGAAGGGTCCCTGATTTCCCACTGTGCTCTCTACTGCCATGTTCTTCCTCTAACCAGCCAGTATTAATGTTGTGTACATTACTGGCCCTGCAAGAGGACGTCTGCATTGCCGTGATAGTTCTCTCCGAGACCCAGCACTATTCTGTGGCGGTGACGTGTGCAGTGCTCCATGCAGGGATCAGATTTACATAACAATCTGATTGCCAGACAGCTGGTGGACATGTCTCCTACGATCAGTGATACCACCGCTTGTGGACATGACGGAAACCTAGAACGTTCTTCGGAAATTCTGCGTGGAGCTGTATCGTTAGATGCTGGTTGGCTGCCATGGAAACAAGTCATGCAGCAGAAGGAAACTTTTTTTTAAAAAGGACATTAACATCTGGTGATATGTCCCACAAGGCAATTCACCAGGTCAGTGAGTAGAATTGCATAGAATGTACAGCACACAAACAGATTTGGCCCAACTGGTCCATGCTGGTGTTTATGCTCCACACGAGCCTCCTCACACCCTATTTCATCTAGCCCTATCAGCATATCCTTCTATTCATTTCTCCCACATGTACTTATCTAGGTTTCCCCTTAAATTTGCCTCAAATACTCTGTGGTATCACTATCTAATCACTATCTGGATGAAGAAGTTTCCCTTGAATTCCTTATTGGATTTATTAGTGACTAGAAGGGGTGTTTTTTTTTAAAATGGAATTTATGCATGACTCAACATGCTGTTGTAACAAACTTTTCCAGGGCTGCGTCTACACTTTTCTCACTGTCACTTTGTATATTGATGTTAAAAGGTTTCAGAATATCTGTCTCACCATTGTTCAATTGTGATTTGGAATTTTATACAGTTTTTTAAAATTGGAAAAAGTTATTTCCTGTTTTTTTTTCTGACCTTGATGTACCCTGAAGTTGCTGAGACAATGAAAAGAGAAGGCAAACAGCTGCGAATATACAAAACTTTCAATAATAATTATTCTCTGATCTCTGGACCTCTTGAGACCATGCCTTCACCAGGAATGCCTGAGCAATGGCCTTAAAGGGACAGTCCAAGCTGGCAACTAAACATTACAATCGTGTTGCAGTGCTCAAGGAAATCTAGTGATGATAACTTGTAGTATGGTACTAGATTGTATGTTTTCAAACTGAATACCTCAATGGGATCGGTGAACTAATCTGATTTCTGTCCATCTGGGACTGAGTTTATCACACTGAGTACTGAGAATTCTGAATATTTTTGTATTTATTGACTGACCATGTTACTTACGTCTGCTGCTATATACTGATTTTTAATAAATGCTACGATAGAAGTGAAGCTGACATTTTTTTAGAAGTTAGGACAGGTTGTTCCTGGGCGTGTGTCAGTATTTATAGGGATCTCTGATGCAATAAGTTTTGACAACCACTGCATTCACTGAAACTGGCAACACAAGGACATTGTTTTGCTATTTGTGTCTTTCTGCCCTCTTGCTTCAAAAGACACTTCTTATGTGAACACCTCGTGGTCAAGAAAAATGTCTTGTGAATTCTTGTTAAAACAATTGGCATTGGCAATTTCATTTCGGTGTCAGAGTAGTAGGTGTGGAAGGTGTGGGGGAAAGGCATCACCGTTGTACTAGAGGGTGCTCTTCTGAGGTTCGAGCTGAGGCATGTTGTTGGGCAAAGTAGAGGAAGCTTTATTGTGCATCTTGCTGACTTGGGAGTGCTTGGTGTTCATATTAGTTGCCGTAAGTGGAAAGTGTTCCATTCCCCCCAACTAACATCCAAATAAAACAAACTCCATTACAAGTGCACACTTTATTCCTAATTGGTACTAATGTGTTGTGGACGTGCCTGAGAACTTGTGTTGTTCATCTGTCATGCAGTAGTATTGGATGAGGTGACAAGAAGGGTATAAAACTGGCCTATTAACCTCAGAGCCTGGTCTCTACTTGGTGTAAGAAAGAGAAAAGAAAAAAATTGCATTTATATCGTCCTCAGGATGTCCCAAAACGCATTCACAACCAATTAATTACTTTTGAGGTGCACTGACTGCTGTTATATTGGCAAATATGGCAGCCAACTTGCACACCAAGTTTCATTTGATAGGAACTGAATGAACAATGCGTAAGCCGTAGCTCAGTGGTAGCACTCTTGCCTTCGAGTCTAAAGGTTGTGCGTACAAGCTTCACTCCAAAGACTTGAGCACATAATCTAGGCTGACACTCTTTCTGTGCTGCACTGTTGGAGATATTGTCTTTGAGATAAGACCCTAAAACACATTTTTCAGCCTTTCCTCCTATATCAAAACTCTGATGCTAGGGATCAGCCTTGTGACTGTTCTGAACTTCCTCCAGGCTTGTTGATGACCAGGATTGGACTCCGTCTCAAGATGTGGTCTAACCAGAGCACGACAGAGTTTGAGTATGACTTCCTCTGATTTGTACGTCATTGTTCTGGCTATGTAGTTCAGCATTCTATTTGCTTTGTTGATTGCTGCTCCCAGTGGTTGGGTATGTTGACCGTTGAGCCTACTTAAACATCTAGATCTCTCTTAACTTCATCCTTAACTACTTCAACACTATTCATGAAGCATGTATGCTATGTGTTCTTTCTTCTTATGTACAGTACTTGATTGTCTTTATTAAATTTCATCTGCTCTTCTGCCCACTTGCATATTTTGTCCAATTCATTTTGTGGTTCCTGAGCTGCTTCCTCAAATTCAATGTTCTCTGTTTGGCATCAAATTGGACTAATTTGCATTGAGTTTCTTGAATCCTAGTCATTGATGTAAATTAAGAACAGTAGGGCACCAATACTGATTCTGCGGCACCTAACTTGGCCCTCTTCCAATCCCTATCCCCACCCTGACATAACACATGTAACTAATACCTGCTGCTTTCTAACCTTCAGCCAATTTCTTAACCAGATTTACAGCTTTCAGCTTAAGTAGTAGCCTTTTGTATGGAATTTTGAAAGAAAGACTTGCATTTATGCAGCGTCTTTCAGGATGCCCTAAAAATCTTCAGTCAATGATGTACTTTTGAACTGTAGTCACTGTTGTAATGTAGGAATTTTGTCCTTTTTTTCTACATAGCTATGCCACATTGTTTTATTATTTGGTCATTCACTTTGAAATCATGGACAATGGATGGCTCTGCTAAAGGGAAAGTGAGTCCATTGACCAGTCTCCTGAGTGGTCCATTTGCACAAGCCAGTATATTAATGAGTGGTTTAATATAAATCCTCTGGACAGCCCATCTATGAATTAATTTTTGGAGTGATAGTCTGAGGATAAGTTAGCCTTGCTATCTGTTTTTGAAAATGTTGATGAGACATTTAAAGAAAAGTTTTCAGCTCCCCCAATGTCTTCGTGGATAACTTCATTTTATGGTGTTCTACAAAGCCATGCAGGCCAGAATATCCTAGAACAACTCTCTAGTCTGTACTTTTGTTAGCTGATCTCAACTAGGGAGGCAGTAGGGAGCTCCAATTGGCATCTGTGTCCCTAGGACTAGAGAAGGAAGGGGGAAGAAGCAACTAGTGTGTGTGGTCAAGCTCAAACCACACAGATGCTCTCCAGCAAAGGCCGTTGAACAGGAACATTGTGTGAAGATGGCCACGTGGAACAGACACCAGAGGGTACCTGCTGCCCTCATCAGGAGTCCGAACCGTTGGGAGAGATGGGGAGGAAATTCTATTTCCAGTGACAGTCATACAGTATAATACAATTTTACAGCATATCTCCTCGGAATGGATGTGATGAGAGCTGATTTTCTTTCATCCTTCATTCAACATATTGCAAAGGTCAGCACTAGAAACAGCTGGCATTATTAAGTGCAATACTGAATCATAATCTCATCAGCTCTGCATTTGCGCTGGTTCCCAGGACCTCTGTTCTCCTTTTTCTAAATACACAGCGACAATTAATCCACTTTAATCTGCTCCTGTAGCCTCTGGGTCACCATCTCAGTGACTAAAATGGCCTTGCCTGTCATTAGTATTTATAGATATGTCAAGTGCAATATGTTTTTAAGTATTATAAATTGAGGGGATGTGGGGATTTTCCATTGAAGAATTTTATAACTATTTGTAATCTTTTATTAAGCCAGTTCTGATTTAATTCCTACATCATAGGGCTGGCATTAACCAGATCTCCACAAGCATGCTCTTTATTATTTTGTTTCCTTTTTTTTCTTGAATCACTCAACTTTTCTTGCCAAGAGGTCAGGCTGGTGGCCTATTCCAAAAGCAGCTGGAAGCCTCCTCCAAGGCCTCCATTGAAGACCATCAAAAAAAAAGCACCAATGAAGTGTGCATGAGTGGGTCAAGTTGAATTTTGTATCTTCCCTGCAGAGGACATTTTAGTTCAATTTTTCTTTTTCTTTTTCTCTTTAACAGAACAGGATAGCTGAGATCAGGAACTTGCCCTGTAGGGTATCGTGAGTGTGAACTTGTGTCATACCATTCCAAGATGCAGTATCTTGAAGGACCCAGTGGCTTGTATCACCATGAGACCTTTTTTGAGATTTTTGTTACTGGTCATAATGCAAGTTGTTATTAAAATCTAACAATTTTATACAGCACAAAATAACTTGTTGTAAAGCAGGTTGCATGTTGTATTTCAGCACGTTGTGGAAGAAGGATGGAACTACACAGTAGGTCAGTCAGCAATGGAAAGAAGAAAGACATTCTGGAACCATTCCAATGAAGGGTCTCATGAAATGTTAATGTTTCAGATGCTGGCTGACCTGTAGTTTTCCAGCATTTTCTGGTTTATTTTCTGTTTTAAGTTAGACCCTAATTGGTTGAAAAATCTGACCTGAAGGCTTTTTTTGGGCTGCTAAAGAGACTGAAAAGTGTAATTTGGTTGTGTCATTTGAGGGACCTGATCAAACTATTGCACTGTTTTTGGGCCAATAGTCAGGAGAACCAAATTAACCCGAGTACACAACGAGACAACTAGTCAGTACCACTGAACCTGGTTGGGGTAGATTTTCAACTTGCCGCCCGGGTGTGTAACTGGAGTTGCAGATCGGCTGCCCGTTTTTTCATTTCCATTGATTTCAGTCGTGCGCCCTGGTGGCAAGTTGAAAATCGACCTCATTATCTCATTAGTAGCAGTCAAGAGCCAACAGGTGCTGGCTCTGTGCATGAACAGTTATGGGTTGAGGAGGCAGCAGCTATTAGTCAGGATCCTGGTTTGAGACCTGTTAGCAATTTTTATTCATGCATTTGCAGAAAAATTATAAATAAAATATTGGAAGGGAAAGAAGTGGTTGACATTTTTCTTTCCTATTTCCAACACACTAATGTTGATTTCTCAAAGCGGGTATCTTTATGACCTCTGTCGGTGGGGCTGCCATGCTGAGTTACAGACATTTTTAAACTATGGGCCCACATCTACTAATCACAAGGCTGAGATTTCTTCAGAGAGAAACTTATTTTTTTCTCATCATTTTTGGGTTGGTCCAAAGCTAAATGCTAGAAGTGAAAGAGCTGTTCCGACACTCGGTTGGTAGCAGTCTTGATTGAATCAGAAGGTTGTGGGTTCAAGCTTCACTCCAGGAATTGAGTACACAATCTAGGCTGATATTTCAGTGCTTCATTGACTGAAGTTCCATCTTCTGTCTGGGGCCACATCTGCCTCTTCAGGTGGATGTAAAAGATTCCTTGGCTTTTTAAAAAAAAAAACCACAGCAATGTCCTGGTCAACATTTAAATCTCTACCAGTGCCACTGAAACAGTTTGACTGGTCATTCATCTCATTTGCTGCACCTACCTACACGGTAATGGTGACTTCACTTCGAAAGTAATTAATTGGCTGTGAAGTGCTTTGGGATGTCGTGCGGATGTGTAAGCTGCAAGTTCTCTTTCTTTCATGGCTCAGCATTAGCTTTCCAGGACCAGCGAAGCTTATAGTTTAGCTGTGACTCACTTGAACCAGTGGGCCATGTCCGAATTGGTTTCACCAGTTGGTATAATACTGTGCTGTCTTGTGTGGTCCTTTTTAATGGTGTCTTTTTTTTTGCTTACTAGGAGAAGGCCTGAAGAAGTATCCTTTATTGCACTGAAGTCTTGTTAACACAATGCAATTTGTGTCTTCACAAAGTGTATTTGTAAACAAAGGTGGAGGGGGGGGGGGGGGGGGGAAGGTAAAGATGGTGCCTTTTGGGCTCTACACTCAAATAATTTGGTTAGTGGGCAGTCATTCACCCAGTGTATGCTGCCTTTTCCCTTCCTGTAGGCTCCCCTGAAGTCCTGTACAACCAGCTGTAAAAGAGGAATTCAAGAACAGCGCAGGATGGGTCTCTCTGGTTTTTCTCACCCCACCCCCATCCTCTTGTTCCTATCTGGCGAGGAATTGCGTAACTACTGTTGAGCATCTCCACCAGAGACCACAGTCTTTCTGTCTTTAACCCCTCATTCTTTCCAGCCTAAAAGCAGCCTTACTCTTTCAGGTGTTTCATTCTACTTATCTGTTTTGTTTCGAAGGAATGCATCTTGTCTGGTATCATGTCGGTGAATGGGAAGAAGGTGCTACATATGGACCGGAACTCTTACTATGGAGGAGAAAGTGCCTCGATAACTCCTTTGGAGGATGTAAGGAGATACTTTTTTTTCACATGTTTGCTTTTTAAAATGTATGTGGTCTTAAGGGGCATTGTTGTCCTCCTTGGAACTGCCAGTTTGGACAACTGTCTGCACTGCCCCTGTATTTGCTGTTGAGAAGGTTTGAGTTGTAACAGATGCAGTATCAGTTGATCCATTTACAGTATGCAGCACTTTTCAACAATTTATAATTGTCAACATTTTATCAATAGACAATTAAATCCTTTTTGTACCTCCTTGTAAAAATAGTTAGCATATCTTCACGTGACTTCTGCCTGTTGTATCCTCTCCCCTCCCTGTTTCTGCCTCGTGATCTTAGTGCAGTTGTCTGTACCAGTCAGTTGCATGTGGGGATTTATCCATACTGACTGCTGGTTCTAATGAAAAGTCCTATCCAAAATGCCATCTTTGTTTTTCTATTTCAGGTGACTCTGCCTTTCCTAAACTTGCTCTTTCGGTTCGCATTGTTGTACCGTTTCTCCTTTTCTCGCTACCAAGATGACATTCCAGTCATTCTCCTGCAGATTAAATAACTGTGTTCTGTCAGCACACTTTCTGATTGGATCACTATAAATCAGACAAGATCCAAGTCAAGATCTTATGAAGTCTTGCCCTGTGTGTATCCCCTAAAGTGAGAAGGTGGAGGGAAGAATCAACAAAGTGTGGGAAACCAGTTTTTTAAAAATTCGTTCATGGGATGTGGGCATCGCAGGCAAGGCCAGCATTTATTGCCCATCCCTAATTGCCCTTGGGATTACAATAGTCAAGTATGGACTCTAAGTAGAGCAGGACTGGTGGCCTGGGTGGCCTTTTCTTACTCTGGGTCTTCTTAGGTTTTTCTGTTAGTTTTATGTATTCTCAACTTGTTACTGGTAGGCCTTTCTGACTGAATCAGACATGCTAAGATTTGGACCAGCTTACTGCTGCCCTGTACTGGCCAAACAACTGAACAATGCGCCTAGATCCACAGGAAGTCCTGTATATTAGATTTATCTTGTATTTCATTACAGGGGGAAACTGAGCAAAGCTGGCAGTGAGGGAGGGCAAGAGAGAAGTGTCCTAAACGCAAAGCATTAACTGGTTTAGTTGATTTTAAAACTTAGATATTACAGGGTTAGTGAAGCAGGACGGGAAGGAGATATTCATTTTTCATGGGGCTGTCAGCGGTCATTACTGAAGTAATGGGTCCCAGTGCCTAGACCCAGTGTGAAAGTAGTGCATGTAATGAGGTTTATTTTTCGACCAGGACTAACTGCTGCACTTATTTCTCTGCTTTTTAGCAAGGTATAATTATGGGATTTATTTTTAGGTTTCTATTAGTGCAATTACACTTCTGGCGCACAGGAACAAAACAGGACAAGTACGAATGTGATCAGACTTATGAAGGGATCCTGCTTCTGATCACTGTCCACAAGCCTACATACTTTACTGATTAGAAAGCTGTGGGAATATAGTCGCTGAAAGTCACTACAATACAGTGTTACAAGCAATATAACCCAGACACTACTCAGTCCGTTCCCTTCATCCATTGCCTTCGGTAGTCTGGCTGCTCCTTGTGCCTCTGGGCCTTCTGTCAGGCTGTGAAATAATAAGCGATGGGATTCAGTGCTGTTTTTTTTTTTCTCGCCTCCTCCTCTGGCTTCCAAAAAAGAACGCAGGAAATGCTATTAGCAGACTGAGATGTCACCGCTTCTCTTGGGCAACTGAAAAGGGCCCTGCTGAAATACAACTATTTTTATAGAGCTGTTCCCTTTGCCCTTCCATTGGGAAGTGCCTAGCCTTCATTCAGCAAGTGTACCCAGTGGTACAGTTGAAAGCAGGATCTTGCAGGCCATGGCTCCAGTGACGTGTTAGCCACGGCTTAGTGGTAGCAGTCTCGCTTCTGAGTCAGAAGATTGTAGGTTCGTATCCCACTCTAGAGACTTGAGCACAAAATCTAGACTGACACCCCCAGTGCTGTACTGAGGGAATGCTGCATTGTCTGAGGTGGTGTCTTTCAGATGACACGTTAAACCAAGGCCCTGTCTGCCCTCTCGGATGTATAAGTTCCCATGGCACTATTTGAAGAAGAGTTCTCCCGGTGTCCTGGCCAATATTTATCCCTCAATCAACATCACTAAAAACAGACGATCTGGTCGTTATCACATTGCAGTTTGTGGGATCTTGCTGTGCCCAAATTGGATGTCGCGTTTCCTACGTTACAATAGTGACTACACTTCAAAAGTACTTCATTGGCCGTAAAGCGTGTTGGGACGTCCTGAGGTCATGAAAGACACTATACAAATGCAAGGGGGGTTTTCAAAGAGGAGATAGTTTGAGTACAGACTAGACAAATTCACATGAGGGGGCAAGGAAAGGCATCCAAAGCTAGGGCTCCCTGAATAACTAACTAAAGATATAGAGATTAAAATGAAACCGAAAAAGGAGGCTTATGATGTTGGGTTCATAATTCAGCAGAGAAGCAAGCTGAATACAAAAAGTACAGAAGAGAATTGAAAAAGAAAATGAGGGTATGAGAATAGATTAGGGGTAACATAGAAGGGAACCCAAAAGTCTGTCTTACTACTAAATAATAGGAGTAGTCAAAGGAAGGGTGGGGCCGATTAGGGACCAAAATCATCTTGTGAAGGCAGAGGACATGGCTGAGGTACTAAATGAATACTTTGCATCTGATTCACTAAAGAAGAGGATGCTGCCAATATCTCAATAAAGGAGGCGGTAGTAGAGAAATTGGATAAGATAAAAATAGATGAAGAGGAGTGATCAAAATAGAAAAGTCACCTAGTCTGGTTGGGCTGCATCCGAGGTTGCTGAGGGAAGTAAAAGTGGAAATTGCGGAGGCTCTGGCCACAATCTTCCAATGCTTCTTTGGATAAGGGGACGGTGCCAGAGGACTGGAGAATTGCAAATGTTACACCCCTGTTCATAATAGGGGAGAGGGATAAACCCAGCAACTACAGGCCAGTCAGCCTAATGTTGGTGGTGGGCTAACGTTTCGAGACTTTTATCCAGGATGAAATTAATTGGAAACGTATGGGTTAATAAATTAAAGGCAGATTGTGTTGCACTAACTTCATTGAGTTCTTTGAAGTAATGGAGAGGGTTGATGAGGGCAGTGTGGTTGATGTGTATATGGACATTCAAAAAACGTTTGTTAAAGTACCACATAACAGACTTGTTAGCAAAATTTGAGCCAATGGAACTAAAGGGGCAGTGGCTGCGTGGATCCAAAATTGGCTAATGGACTGGAAGCAAAGAGTAGTGATTAGTAGTTGTTTTTCAGACTGGAGGGAAGTGTGCAGTAGTGACCCCCCAGTGGCCACTGCTCTTTTGCTATAAATGACCTGGATTTGGGTATACTGGGCATAATTTCAAAGTTTGCAGATGACACAAAACTCGGAAATGTAGTAAACAAATGAGGAGGATAGTAACAGACTTCAGGAGGACATAGACAGACTGGTGAAATGGACAGACACATGGCAGATGAAATTTAACGCAGAGAAGTGTGAAGTGATTCATTTTGGTAGGAAGAATGAGGAGAGGCAATATAAACTAAATGGTACAATTTTCAAGGGGGTGCAGGAACAGAGGGACCTGGGGGTGTACATACACAAATCTTTGAAGGTGGCAGGACAAGTTCAGATGGCTGTTAAAAAGATATAGGGGTCCCTTGGCTTTATAAATAGAGGTATAGAATACAAAAGCAAGGAAGTTATGCTAAACCTTTATAAAACACTGGTTAGGCCCCAGCTGGAGTATTGTGGCCAATTATGGACACCGCATTTTAGGAAGGATGTCAAAGCCTTAGAGAGAGGGTGCAGAGGAGATTTACTAGAATGGTACCAGGGATGAAAGACTTCGGTTACATGGAGAGACTAGAGAAACTGGGGTGGTTCTCCTCAGAGCGAAGAAGGTTAAGGGGAGATTTGATGGAGGTATTTAAAATCATGAAGGGTTTTGATAGAGTAAATAAGGAGAAACTGTTTCCACTACAGAAGGGTCCGTAACCAGAAGACACAGATTTAAGCTGATTGGCAAAAGAACCAAAGGTGACATGAAGAAAAAGAATTTACGCAGCGAATTGTTATGATCTGGAATGCACTGTCTGAAAAGTGGTGGAAGCAGACTCAGTAATAGCTTCCAAAAGGGAAATGGATAAATACTTGAATGGGGAAAATTTGCAGTGCTATGGGGAAAGAACAGGGGAGTGGGACTGATTGGATAGCTCTTTCAAAGAGCTGGTGCAGGCACGATGGACCAAATGGCCTCCTTCAGTGCTGTATCATTCTATGAAGTTCTTCTCCTCCAAAGCACAACATTATTGAGTGGATCTCAAGCAAGGCATTGGTTGGGGTATGCAGCCCTCCATTCTAAAACAAAAAGTAGCAAGCAACACTGCACTAGGTATAAATATCCACCTAAAAAATGAAACTAAATATGTTTTCCTTTTCTTTTAGCTGTTCAAAAGGTTCAAGGTTGCCGGGGGTCCTCCAGAATCTATGGGAAGAGGCAGAGATTGGAATGTAGATCTGATACCTAAATTCCTTATGGCAAATGGTAATGATTAACATTTCATTCATTTTAGAAAATGAAAATAGGAAGTCATTGCTGAAATGAAAAGACATTCAAACTATGAGGATAAGTGACATACAATAACTTAGAACACTGCCATAGTGTCCGATTGGTTGAGTTGGTTGCAAACTTGACTCTGCGTCCCACGTCAGCAAACTAGCCTGTAATGTCAGCTGACGCTCCAGTAAGGTCCTGCTGTTTGGGTTTGAGGTACTGTCCTTTGGTTGAGATGTTAAACCAAGGCCCCATCTGCCTATTCAGATGGATTTTAAAGATCCCATGGCACTGTTTGAAGAACAGAGTGTTCTCCTGGTGTCTGTGCCAGTAATTCTCCCTCAACTAACATTGCCAAAAAACAATTTACTGCTCATTTGTCTGCTTGTAGTTTGCTATGTGCAGAACGGCACATTTCGAACACAAAGCAACAGTGGCTGCACTTTAAAGTAATTCATTGTAAATGAAGTACTTGGGATGTAATAAGACACCTAGAAATGTAATATAGAATCTTTTCTTTTCCTTTACCCTGGGATCTGGGTTTGATTCTCTTCTAGAATAATGGGGTGAAAGACTCAATTCTCTGTTACCCATAAGGGCTTGGAGTTAAATGCGCAATCTCGATCTAATTCTCTAGTATTGATTACACAACACAAATATGCCCATAATTTCACTGAGGCCACAACGTGGGTGGTGTAGGAGATGACGGTGATGCAGTGGAGGGTGCTGTTCTGAGTTTGGAATCTATTACTGGGTGCAGAGCAGAGGGTGCTTTACTCTGTATCTGGTGTTACACATGATGAGAGTGCTCAAAGGTGCTGCTAGATGCAAAAAGTTGGAGGAATATATTTCCTGCCCCAGCACTGACCCCTCTCGTGTTTACATTCATACAGTTTTGCTTTTGGAAGTTACAGGCAAAAGCTAGTACTGAATTTCATTCTTCTTTGATTTTGATAATCTGTGGCTTTAGTGCAGTAATTACTGGGCTATCCATGCCAGCCATCCACCTTTTTGATCCAAGTTTCCAGCTGCTGGAATTAGTGCTGCCCTAGTAAGGGACCAGTGTTCTCACTTAAGGTGAGCCAGCATATAGAAACATAAATCATTGAAGATATACTCAGTAATATTGAAGTGATGGACTTGCTATTGACCAAATATCCACCACACAGTCCTTTTTCCTCCTCCCCACTGGTGTAGCAGGGACGAGAGTCACAAAAACCCATGGCTAAACTGCCTTTCTTGCTCCCGAAAAGTCAACAGGATTGAGTTACCCTGTATGAGATCAGCAGATAATAAACGTGTCTGTCTCTTCAGGCACAAATGATCGCTGTGCACTTGCAATCAGCTGTACTGATTGGGAAACTTGTGCTAAGACTTGGAAAATATGACCGTGTCTAAATAGAGTTTTTTAAAACCTGAGTGCGATTATTGTTTTCAAAGAAACCGATGACGCTCACCCTGAATTATATGAAATGGTTTAAAAACAAGATACTGGAAATCTAAAACAGAAACAAAGTGCTGGGAACATTCAGCATGTCAGTCAGCATCTGTGGAGAAAACAGCAGACAAGGTAACTTCTCAGTTCTGATAAAAGATCTGCACTTTGAGATGTTAACCGACCTGTTCTCTCCACTGTCTGACTTAGAGTATTTAATGTTTTTATGTCAGAAATGGACCAAGGTGGCTATTTAGCAAATTAAGCATAATTGTTTGGTGCCGACAGAATTTATGGGAGAATGGAGCGTGTCAGCTCGCTCTTTCCAACTCCTCTCTACGAACGTCAGTTTTGAATAATTCTTGGCTGCAGCAACATCACTACAGGATTCAGATGTTGTATTTTCAGTGTGTTACTGGGGTATCCTGTATGTCTTAAACAACAAACCAGCTAGCTGTTGATGATTGTCTTCTTAGGCCAGCTCGTTAAGATGTTGCTTTACACAGAGGTCACCCGTTACCTGGACTTCAAGGTTATAGAAGGAAGTTTTGTCTACAAAACAGGGAAAATCCACAAAGTCCCATCTACAGAGACTGAGGCTTTAGCTTCTGGTGAGTAAAAGCACCTGATCAATTGTTTGATGATAGAGATTGTTTTTTTTTGAGGCATTTTTATTTTCCTGTGATTTTTTCATTTGAAAAATATTAATCACCAAAAACTCATTCTCGTTTCTGTGGTTATGGTATCAATGGCAATTTAATGCATTTCACTTGAAATACAATGGAATATCCATATTATTGTCAGTCTTAGCTTAGAGGTAGCACTGTCATCCCTGAGTGTGAGTGTCATGTGTTCAAATCCCAATCCCGGGACTTGAGCACATAATCCAGGCTGACGCTTCAGTGCGTTGCTGATGGAGTGCTGATGTAGCGGGCAGTGAATCATTCAGATTGTTGTATCTCCTCATAAATGATTGAACTGTCAGAAACATGGCGATTTTTCTTCTCAGCTGAGTTTTCTACTTGGTCTTTGGGTCTGTGCAGAGTCTGGCTCTACACGTTCATGTTAAGCGGCCCTCCCCAAGCTCTGGATGTTTATAGATGCTGAGAGCCACTTTGTCTGCTACTGGGGGTCCAGGGCTTCTGCTTGCTCTTGAATTTGTCGAGCAATTTTTTTCCTCCAAACTCAATCTCCAAAAACCTCAAATCCCCACAATTTTTCTACCTACAATCAGGCCTGGCAATGTACATGGGTCTCTTGATTTTGGTTTTCTGCACTGCATGCTTATTGTGTGACTGTATATTGGTTGTAAACTCTCAGTGCCATTCTGCATCCCATCAGATCCAAAATATATATCCAACTTTTAGTCACGTTAAGGGCGTTTACGCCCATAAAAGTGGGGTCTGCGAGCGGTGAAAATAATGGTGCGTTGTCATTTAGCTTAACAATGCTTTTTTATTAGCTCCTTATTTTGTTTTCTTGATTTTTTTTTTGTGATGTTTCAAAAAAAATGATTGAACTAAATATATACTTTCTTAGGGCCCAATTCTCTTTCTTCTCCCCGCCCCTCCCCGCTGTCGTTTTTTCTGGCGCAAAACATAGAACCTAAAAAGAACCTAATAATACACTGATTCTAAATTGGCAGTAAAAGCCGACTTTAATGATTTTTATACATGCACACGTAGCAAGAAGGATGACCTCAAATGAGGGGGGAGGGAGGAAGAGTTCCTTCAGCGTGTTCAACGATGGAAAATGGCTCAACAATTTACCTTTTATCCCTTTATCCCAGAAATTGATTGAGGCTGAGTTTTTATGTTTTGCCAGGTCTCTTGTCATTTAGGGGCTCCTCGGCCTGATGTTGGCTTCAGGTATTACTGTCTGAAATGCAAGTTTCCCACACATGGTAAATGAGCAGGAACTTCAACATTGAGAAAGTTGGGTGAAAGACCAGTGGCTGTAGTTTAGGACAGTAATGAGGTAGGAGAGGTGGTGAGTAGGTAATACCAAGCATGGGTTTCAACAGCCTGTAGATAATAGAAGGGACAACTGAGGGAGCCGTGAACTTGTGAAAGTAGATGGTGCGATCAATCTTGATTTCAGCGCAGAAGGTAGGCTGGCTTTTTTTTTTACTGCTTTGTATTTGGGTAAGACAGGATATTTGTCTTCTATGGAATCTGGTCCAAGTCTGATTCCATGTAACTATCTAAAGGAATTTGCACTAGACATTTTTAATTTACTTCTGGAATAATTGATGATCTGATTTCAGGCAATACGACTTTAAACTTTGCTCCCGGTTAATTTTATTGTGTACAAACTGAGGAGAATAACTAGGAGATGGCCTACAGCTGAAAAGCAGGCCAGAACTCAGACTTGACTCTTTGTTGTCTTCAGTTGGTTTCATCCCAGCTTTGTGATCAAGGTAGATAATACTCTTAATTAAACTTCCAAACTCTATGAATTGCTGCGTCTTGCTATCCCCTCATTTTTCCACAAGGTTTCAGGTTCTGATGATACATGTCTCTGGACTGATTCTGGAGATATGTTGTTTGAATGCTTTCTGGAATCATTTTCCTGCTTTTAATGTCTTCACCCAAAGGGCGATCAGCATCTCCAATGGGTGCCAGGTGGTTCAGTCCTGGATACTGTAGCAGCTAGATGTTGTCAAGGCAAAATGGCATGGTTGGTATTTCAAAGGATGAGATCATAGGCTTGGTTGAAGGCCCTTCAGCCCATATCATGTGCAGAAAGTGGAGCATAATGCTGTCAAATATTGAGGTGGTGAAGGGGGAGAGCCTGTGGAGGAAAGTTGAAGTGTACACGGCACCAAGAAATATTCACAATTTTTCCTTTTCCCTTCAGATCTGATGGGCATGTTTGAAAAACGACGTTTCCGAAAGTTTTTAGTGTTTGTTGTCAGTTTTGATGAGCATGACCCTAAAACGCACCATGGCATCGAGCCCAAAAAGACCACTATGCGAGAGGTCTACAAGAAATTTGACCTCGGACAAGATGTCATTGACTTCACAGGACATGCTTTGGCTCTGTACAGAACAGATGAGTATGTTACCATTTGACTTTTTATAAATTTGATTCATATTGTGTGAATAATGTATTTATCCAAAAGAAAGTATAATCCACATGTGAATTATCATTTAAAGAGGAAACTTTTAGTTGGTCCAGTTGAAGTTTTTAAGGTTATGAAGGGGATCAGCTAAGTTGGTCTAGGCAGATTATTCACTTTGGGTTGTGAGATGTTCAAAAGCCAATGGGGACAAGTTAAAATTAGGAAATTGGTAGGAGCTTTTTCACTGAGTACTAGATCTGGGGAATAAGGTAGTAGGAAATAGGTTCAAAAGACAACTGGGTGAAAATAATACCTGCTCTCGCCCATATCAGTGGTAGTCAGTTGGCAATGGTCTCACTTGACCTGAAAATTGACCGTTTGAGTACCATACCAGCTTTGAAGTGTATAACATGGGCATTTTTCATTGGAACAGAAAAAATTACAGGGTGATCTAATACTGGCTTTCAAAATTATGGAAGGTTTTGAAAGGGTAAATAGTGAAATATCGTTTCCACAGATTCCCAAATCTGTAGCAAGTGGGTATATTCACTAAAAGAATGAAAAAGGAAGTCTGACTTTTTTTTCCTTACAATGTTATTCAGGCATTGAGTGCTTTACCAAAGTGGTTATTGAGGCAGAGGCTGTAACATTTAAAATGGAATTGGATAAGAATTTGAAAGGAAGAATATAGAAGAATATGGGGAAAGGGTAGGGAATTGAATTAGAGTAGACAGCTTCGTTGAAGAGCTAGCACTGTCTTGATGGGCTGAATGGCCTCCTGGGCTGTAATTTCTATGATTCTACAATAATTTGGCAGCCGCTCCAGTGCTCTACTGAGCTAGCACTCTGGTGTGGTATGGAGGAAGTGTCCACTGCCAGGGCTGCTGTATTATGGACAAGACAGTAAACCAGGTATCTGGAAGGATCAAATCAAATGAGCTGAATGGTCACCTTCATCCCAAGTTATCTAATAATGGCCGCTCTTTCTTTTTCCCAACTTCCTCGCCCAAGAGAATGAGCCAAGGACTTGCTTCCAAGCCTTTACCAGTTGCTGACTGCCAGGATAAATGAGAGTGAATTGACTTTTTGCTGACACTTAGTATAATGGAGAATACCAATAGCGTTTCACAGTTGAGATGTGATGATACCCGCACTGAGTGTTAATCATTGTGCATGTGTCGGCTGGACTATGTGCACTATAGGGAGTATCTTCTACTGAGAGGATTGTGAATTTGAGCCCCATACCAGGAGTTTGAGCACATAATGCAGGTTGACCCTCCGAGTGAAGCACTGGGGGCAGTGATGCATTGTTAAATGTCCCGTCCACTGGCTAAAACATTAAACCGAGGCCTTGTCTACCTATTCAGTTGGATGTGAAAGGTCCCATGGCACACTTTGAAGAACAGGGAGTTCTCCTGATGTCCTGGCCAAGATCATCCCATTCACCTTGTTTTTGAGGGATCTTTCTATGCACAAAATGGCTGCTGCATTTATCTACATAACAGAAGTGCCTGCATAACTCATTGCCTGTGAAGTACTTTGAAATATTTCTGTGACATGTGATAAGGTGCTATAAAATGTAAGCTGTTTTTGCCCCATTTTTATTATCATTGTAGGTTTACTATAATTCTAATCTGGAATTGATTATGTAGTACCTGTTATTTTCTGGGAATTTTATTTGACAGATTGTAGGCAAAATTGCAGTGTTGATGTCATGGACCCTGATGAAGGAATGTGACTTCTTCAAGGGTAGACTGATGAGCAGACGCTGATTTTTCTCCCTATTTCCTTACCTTTTTTTGGTTCCTCCGCTCCAAGGTATTAAAGTACAGTTCTACAGGTGCTGGTAGCCCTCTGCTACATCACCCAAGTAGCCGTTAGGCATGGACATGAGTGGCATCAGTCTATATGACCATGGGGGGCATCACGGCCAATCTTGATCATATCCTCTCCTGATATCCATACCCTTTCCAAGAGGTGTTACTGAATAATCATCAGGAATGGGAATTCTGGCTGATTTTTTTTTTTTCTTTCTCTTTTCTCCCTTGCCCACCCAGCCTAGGGGGCACTGGCATTGATTATGACATCCCGCCTAACGCTGCACTGATCAGACACCATGCGGTGTCTGGTTAATGCAGAGGGAGATAGAAGAACAAATATGTAGGCAAATTTCTGAGAAGTGCGAAAACAATTGGGCAATAATAGTAGGGGATTTCAACTACCCTAATATTAACTGGGATAGGATCAGTGTGAAAGGTACAGAGGGCGCAGAATTCTTAAAATGCATTCAGAAACTTTTTTAGCCAGTACGTAGCAAGCCCAACAAGTGAAGGGACAGTTCTGGACTTGGTTTTAGGGAATGAAGCTGGGCAGATGGAAGGAGTATCAGTGGGAGAGCATTTTGGTGGTAGTGATCATAATTCAGTTAGATTTAGCATAGTTATGGAAAAGGACAGATATAGAACAGGAGTAAAAGTTCCCCATTGGGGAAAGGCAAATTTTACTAAGCTAAGAAGTGATTTAGCAAAAGTGGACTGGAAACAGTTACTTGAAGGTAAATCAGTGTCAGAACAGTGGGAGGCATTCAAGGGGAAGACGGTGGAGGTTCATAGCAAATATGTTCCCACAAAGAAAGGATGGGAATGCCAAATCTAGAGCCCCTTGGATGTCAAGGAGCATACAAGGTAAGATTAGGCAAAAAAGTGAAGCTTATGTCAGACACAGAGAGTTCAGTACTGCAGACAGCCTAGAGGAGTATAGAAAGTGCAGGGGTGAAATTAAAAAGGAAATTATGAAAGCAAAGAGAGGGCATGAAAAAATACTGACAAGGAAAATGCAAAGATGTTTTATAAATACATTAAGAGCAGGGCCTATTTTTGGTCTCTGTGTGGAGGCGGAAGATGTGGGTTTGGTTCTTAATGGATACTCTGCGTCTGTCTTCATAAGAGAGGGATGATGCAGACATTGTAGTTGAGGAGGAGTGTGAAATATTGGATGGGATAAACATAGTGAGAGGAAATATTAAGCGGATTAGCATCTTTGTAAGTAGATAAATTGCCAGGCCCGGATGAAATGTATCCAAGGCTGTTAAGAGAAGCAAGGGATCTCTGACCATCATTTTCAAATCTTCTCTGGCTACGGGCGTGGTGCTGGAGGAATGGAGGACTGCTAATGTTGTACCATTGTTTAAAAAGGGAGAAAAGGATAGACCGAGTAATTACAGGCCAGCCAACCGTAACTCGGTAGTGAGCAAATAATTGGAAACAATTCTGAGAGATTGTATATATCGTCATTTAGAAAGGCATGGATTAATCAAGGACAGTCAGCGTGGATTTGTTAAAGGAAGGTCGTATCTGACTAACTTTATTGAATTTTTTGAGGAGGTAACAAGGGGGGGGTCAATGAGGGTAACGGGTTTGATGTAGTCCACATGGATTTCAGCAAGGCTTTTGACAAGGTCCCACGTGGCAGACAGGTCAGAAAAGTAAAGGCCCGTGGAATCAAAGGGAAAGTGGCAAGTTGGATCCAAAATTGGCTCAGTGGCAGGAAGCAAAGGGTAATGGTTGACTGGTGTTTTAGTGACTGGAAGGCTGTTTCCAGTGGGGTTCCACAGGGTTCAGTACTAGGTCCCTTGCTTTTTGTGGTATATATCCTTCTTTAGGGAAGGAAACCTACCGTCCTTACCCGGTCTGGCCTATATGTGACTCTAGACCCACAGCAATGTGGTTGATTCGTAATCGCCCTCTGAAATGGCCTAGCAAGCCATTCAGTTGTACAATCTCGCTACGAAAAGTCATAAGAATAAAACCGACGGTCCACCTGGCATCGGGACCACTAGGCACTGGACACGACAAAGGCCAACCAAGCTCAGTTGACTCTGCAAAGTCCTCCTTACTAACATCTGGGGACTTGTGCCAAAATTGGGAGAGCTGTCCCACAGACTCGTCAAGCAACCGCCTGACATAGCCATACTTACAGAATCATACCTTTCAGCCAAAGTCCCAGACTCTTCCATCACCATCCCTGGGTATGTCCTATCCCACTGGCAGGACAGACCCATCAGAGGTGGCGGTAGAGTGATATACAGTCAGGAGGGAGTGGCTGTGGGGGTCCTTAACATTGACTCCACACCCCATGAAATCTCATGGCATCAGGTCAAACATGGGCAAAGAAACCCCCTGCTGATTACCACCTACTGCCTTCTCTCATCTGATGAATCAGTCCTCCTCCATGTTGAGCACCACTTGGAGGAAGCACTGAGGGTAGCAAGAGCACAGAATGTACTCTGGGTGGGGGACTTCAATGTCCATCACCAAGAGTGGCTCGGTAGCACCACTACTGACCGAGCTGGCCGAGTCCTGAAGGACATAACTGCCAGATTGGGCCTGCGGCAGGTGGTGAGCAAACCAACATGAGGGAAAAACCTTGACCTCGTCCTCACCAATCTACCTGTCGCAGATGCGTCTGTCCATGACAGTATTGGTAGGAGTGACCACTGCACAGTCCTCGTGGAGACAAAGTCCCGTCTTCACACTGAGGACACCACCCAACGTGTTGTGTGGCACTACCACCGTGCTAAATGGGATAGATTCAGAACAGATCTGGCAGCTCAACTGGGCATCCATGAGGCGCTGTGGGCCATCAGCAGCAGCAGATTTGTATTCCAGCACAATCTGTAACCTCATGGCCTGGCATATTCCTCAATCTACCATAACCAACAAGCCAGGGGATCAATCCTGGTTCAATGAGGAGTGTAGAAGAGTATGCCAGGAGCAGCACCAGGTGTACCTAAAAATGAGGTGCCAACCTGGTGAAGCTACAACACGGGACTACATGCATGCTAAACAGCAGAAGCAACATGCTATAGACAGAGCTAAGCGATTCCACCATCAACGGATCAGATCAAAGCTCTGCAGTCCTGCCACATCCAGTCGTGAATGGTGGTGGACAATTAAACAACTAATGGGAAGAGGAGGCTCTGCAAACATCCCCATCTTCAATGATGGCGGAGTCCAGCACGTGAGTGCAAAAGACAAGGCTGAAGCGTTTGCAACCATCTTCAGCCAGAAGTGCCGAGTGGATGATCCATCTCTGCCTCCTCCCGATATCCCCACCATCACAGAAGCCAGTCTTCAGCCAATTCTATTCACTCCACGTGATATCAAGAAACAGCTGAGTGCACTAGATACAGCAAAGGCTATGGGCCCTGACAACATTCCGACTAGTGCTGAAGACTTGTGCTCCAGAACTAGCCGATCCTCTAGCCAAACTGTTCCAGTACAGCTACAACACTGGCATCTACCCGACAATGTGGAAAACTGCCCAGGTATGTCCTGTCCACAAAAAGCAGGACAAATCCAATCCGGCCAATTACCGCCCCATCAGTCTACTCTCAATCATCAGCAAAGTGATGGAAGGTGTCGTCGACAGCGCTGTCAAGCGGCACTTACTCACCAATAACCTGCTCATCGATGCTCAGTTTGGGTTCCGCCAGGACCACTCTGCTCCAGACCTCATTACAGCCTTGATCCAAACGTGGACAAAAGAGCTGAATTCCAGAGGTGAGGTGAGAGTGACTGCCCATGACATCAAGGCAGCATTTGACTGAGTGTGGCACCAAAGGAGCCCTCGTAAAATTGAAGCCAATTGGAATTGGGGGCAAAACTCTCCAGTGGCTGGAGTCATACCTAGCACAAAGCAAGATGGTAGTGGTTGTTGGAGGCCAATCATCTCAGCCCCAGGACATTGCTGCAGGAGTTCCTCAGGGCAGTGTCCTAGGCCCAACTGTCTTCAGCTGCTTCAATCAATGACCTTCCCTCCATCATAAGGTCATAAATGGGGATGTTCGCTGATGATTGCACAGTGTTCAGTTCCACTCCAAACCCCTCAGATAATGAACCCGTCCGTGCCTGCATGCAGCAAGACCTGGACAACATCCAGGCTTGGACTGACAAGTGGCAAGTAACATTCGCGCCAGACAAGTGCCAGGCAATGACCATCTCCAACAAGAGAGAGTCTAACCACCTCCCTTTGACATTCAACGGCATTACCATTGCCAAATCCCCCACCATCAACATCCTGGGGGTCACCATTGACCAGAAACTTAACTGGACCAGCCACATAAATACTGTGGCTACAAGAGCAGGTCAGAGGCTGGGTATTCTGCGGCGAGTGACTCACCTTCTGACTCCCCAAAGCCTTTCCACCATCCACAAGGCACAAGTCAGGATCGTGATGGAATACTCTTCACTTGCCTGGATGAGTGCAGCTCCAACAATACAAGAAGCTCGACACCATCCAGGACAAAGCAGCCCGCTTGATTGGCACCCCATCCACCACCCTAAACATTCACTCCCTTCACCACCGGCGCACAGTGGCTGCAATGTGTACCATCCACAGGATGCACTGCAGCAACTCGCCAAAGCTTCTTCGACAGCACCCCCCAAACCTATGACCTCTACCACCTAGAAGGACAAGAGCAGCAGGCACATGGGAACAACACCACCTGCACGTTCCCCTCCAAGTCACACACCATCCCGACTTGGAAATATATCGCCGTTCCTTCATCGTCGCTGGGTCAAAATCCTGGAACTCCCTTCCTAACAGCACTGTGGGAGAACCTTCACCACACGGACTGCAGCGGTTCAAGAAGGCGGCTCACCACCACTTAAGGCCAATTAGGGATGGGCAATAAATGCTGGCCTTGCCAATGACGCCCGCATACTATGAACGAATTTTTAAAAAAATTAATGACTTAGACCTAAATGTAAGGGGCATGATTAAGAAGTTTGCAAATGATACAAAAGTTGGCCGTGTGGTTGATAGTGAGGTGGAAAGCTGTCGACTGCAGGAAGATATCAATGGACTGGTCAGGTGGGCAGAAAAGTGGCAAATGGAATTCAATCCGGAGAAGTGTGAGCATTTGGGCAAATAAGGTAATGGAATACACAATAAATGGGAGGATACTGAGATGTGTAAAGGAAGAGAGGGACCTTGGAGTGCATGTCCACCAATCCCTGGAGGTAGCAGAACAGGTAGATAAGGTGGTTAAAAAGGCATATGGGATGCTTTCCTTTATTAGCTGAGGCATAGACTATAAGAGCAGGGAGGTTATGCTAGAACTGTGTAAAGCATTAGTTAGGCCACAGCTGGAGTATTGCGTAGAGTTCTGGTCACATTACAGGAAAGATGTGATTGCACTGGAGAGGGTATGGAGGAGATTTATGAGGATGTTGCCAGGACTGGAGAATTTTAGCTATGAGGAAAGATTGGATAGGCTGGGGTTGTTTTAATTGGAACATAGGAGGCTGAAGGTTGATTTAATTGAGGCGTATAAATTATGAGGGGCCTAGATAGAGTGGATTGGAAGGACCTATTTCACGTAGCAGAGGGGTCAGTGACCACGGGGCATAGATTTTAAGTAAATGGTAGAAGGATTAGAGGAGAATTTTTTTTCATCTAGAGGGTGGTGCGGGTCTGGAACTCACTGCCTGAAAGGGTGGTAGAGGCAGAAACCCTCAACTCATTTTGAAAAGTACTTGGATGAGCACTTGAAGTGCCGTAATCTACAGGGCTACAGACCAAGTGCTGGAAAGTGGGATTAAGCTGGATAGCTGTTTTTCGGCCGGCACAGACACGATAGGCAGAATGGCCTCCTTCTGTGATTCTGTTCTATGCCTGGGATCCTGCTGGTCTGTTGCTTCGCCAATTATTGTATTTGCCCACTAACCTATCAGGGGAACCAACTCTTTGATTTTTGAAAGAAGACTGGTTGAATTTTGTGATTTTACAGTAAAAGATGTCTGAACTCTTCCTTTTTTGTTGCCAGTTACTTGGACCAACCATGTAAGGATGCCATTGATCGAATTAAATTGTACAGTGAGTCATTGGCTCGGTACAGCAAGAGTCCTTATCTCTATCCACTCTATGGACTTGGAGAGCTGCCGCAAGGCTTTGCTAGGTAATGGCAGCATCTGTGTAATATATTGTATTTGCTATGGATGTCGTGCACTCCTTATATGGGCATCACCAGTCTGACGGTCACTTCTGCAATGCATGCTTCTACCACCAGATGGAGCTTCAGAAGCTGCAAATCCCCATCATACCCATACCTACAGCATCACTAATGCATTCTGAGGGAAAATAGCTCTCCTGATTTTCCGTAAGCAAAGCCGATGCGAGATCCAATAGTTTTATTTTTAAGCAGTACCCCTCATTCATATTTTTTTGGTGGGGGTGATATTTTCTTTTCTGCTAGCGATTTGGAACAGCACTTCCACTTCTGACACCCAGTATCACCGCTGAGCGTCCTCGGTCCGGTATAGCAGAGTTTTTAATTAAATAGGAAAGTTCTGCTTGTACTGCTCTAATAGTGTAACTCGAGTCCAACCTTGAGTTGCCTTGACTCTTCCAGTGTGATATTTGATAATTTAGTGTCTTGTTAATGTGTACAGCAATGTGCTGTAGGTTCTCAGTCCAGTCGTACCCGATGTTGACAATGCCCAAGTTCTTGTTACGTAGGACTCTTCCAGGTAACAGAATGTGGAGATTTTCATGCTACAAGTCTTGGCTAGATATACACTGACATCGGGGATGGTGGAGCACAAGGTTGTACTGCCTAATGCCTATATTATAAAGCTGGAGTCCTGAGACATGCAAGAGATAGATAGATAGATATTTGGATGCCAATGGATAACCCTGTATTTGGTCTAATAGACGGCACTATTGACCTTATTTCTCAGAAGATGGGTTCTGATGCACCTTTTTGTTTCTCCTGTTTTCTTTACCAGACTGAGTGCCATCTATGGGGGCACTTACATGCTCAACAAATCAGTGGATGAAATTGTGTTTGAAAAGGGGCATGTGGTGGGTGTCAAGTCAGAAGGAGAGGTAAGTGTGGTGTTTGTGTATCATGAAGCTATACTAGAACTCTTTAAAGACTAGCTTAGCAAGCTTTCTGTGGAGAATGATCCAGTGTTCAGTTTGTTCCCTCCTGCTCTCTTTTAGAAAGGTGGGATTTAAATTGATTTAATTTTCACTTGGGGTTGGGGGGGGGAACAACAGTTAAGGAAGAAAAATCGCTTTCAATGTAAAATACTGCTCACCCCATGAATTTTTTTTTACAAAGAATTTCAAAGTATGTACAGCACAGAAATAGGCCATTTGGCCCGACGGGTCCATGCCGTTGTTTATGCTCCATGTGAGCCTTCTCCTACCTTCATCTCACCTTAACATATCCTTCTATTCCCTTCTCCCTCATGTGTTTATCTAGCTTCCCCTTAAATGCATCTATGCTGGTTGCCTCATCTCCTTGTGGTAGCAAGTACCACATTCTTGCCACTCTCTGGGTGAAGAAGTTTCTCTTGAATTGGATTTGTTAGTGACTATCTTCAATTTATAGACCCTAGTTCTGATCTCCCCCGCAAGTGAAAACATCGTCTCCATCTCTACGTCTACCCTATCAAACCCTTTCATAATCTTGAAGACCTCAATCAGGTCACCTCTCAGTCTTTTTTTCTGGAGAAAAGTGCCCCAGCTTATTCAATCATTCCTGATGGGTACAACTGTCCCTCTAAATCTCTCTGCTCTTCTACCCTGTTTAGTCTCTTATTTTCCAAGGAGTATGTGGCTTCCTTATGCTTACCAAAATGTACCAACTCACACTTGCCTATATTGAAATTCATTTGCCAGTTACACACCCATTCTGCAAGTTTATTAATGTCTTCCTGTATTTTGTCGTCCTCCTGTGTATTAACTATTCCCCCAATTTGGTGTCGTCTGCAAATTTTGAAATTGTACTTCCGATTCCAAAGTCCAAATCTTTTATGTACATGGTGAACAATAGTGGTCCTACCACCGATCCTTGTGGAACACCACTTCTCACCTCTTGCCAGTCTGAGTAACTATCTTTAACCCCTACTCTGTTTTCTGTTTTGTAGCCAGTTTGCTATCCATTCTGCTTCTTGTTCCCTGACTCCACATGCTCTGACCTTAGTCATGAGTCTACTATGCGGTACGTTATTGAAGGCCTTTTTGAAAATCCAAATATATTACATCTACTGCATTGCCCTTGTCTACACTTTCTGTTACTACTTCAAAGAATTCAATAAGGTTGGTCAAGCATGACCTTCCCTTTCGAAATCCGTGCTGACTATCCTTTTATTGTATTTTCGGTTTCTAGATGTTTCTCTATTACATCTTTGACTGTGAATTCAATGATCTCATCTTACCACTGATGTTAAGCTAATTGTTCTATCTCCTTTTTCTAAATTTAGGTATCACACTAACTGTCCTCCAGTCCTCAGGCACTATTCCCTTTTCCAATGAATTTTTATATATATGTAATAATGTCTCTGCTATCTCTCATTTAGTATGCGTGGATGCAATCCATCTGGACCTGGGGTTTTATCCCCTCTAAGTTTGCTTAGTTTATCAATTATTTCCCCCCTTTCTATCTTAAATACCTCTCCATCTTTTTTGATCTCTTCTGTTAATGTCATGCCCACCATGTTAGTCTCCCTGGTAAATACTGAATCAAAGTAATTATTTAATATTTCTGCCATTTTGCTGCCCTTGCCTGTGAGTTTATCGTGTATATCCCTTAGTGGCCCTATCCCTATCCTGATTTTTTTCTTTGTTATTTATGTGTCTGTAGAATACTTTTTTTTGATATTCCATGATTATTTAATTTCGTGGTTTCTTTTTGCCTTCATAATTGTTTTTTTGATTTCTTTCCTAACCTTTTCGTATTTCCTATTGTCATCCTCTCCTTTGTTGTCTATGTACTTAGTGTATGCCTTTTTCTTTAGCTTCAATTTTGTCCTTATTTCTTTCTTCATCCATGGTGTGTCATTACTGGCTAGTTTGTTCTTGCATTTTAGTGGGATATATTTCTCCTGGACACTCTTGATCACAGTTTTGAATGTTTCCCACTGCTGTTCTATTTCTTTGTCAGTAAATTTTTCCAGTTAATTTTTCCCAGTTCCATTCTCATCCCCTCAATTAGCTTTTTTCCAATTTATTACTTATGTCCTTCTCAATCATTATTTTAAACCTTATTATGTTGCGATCACTATTACCTAGATATTCCCCTATGCTTGCTTCTCTTATCTGTTCTGGTTCATTTCCTATTACTAGATTCAGTAGTGCACCCTCTCTTGGGCTTTTTACATAATGGGTGAGAAATGAGTCTTGCACACATTTTTAAAAACTCCATTCCCTGTACCCTTTTACCTATCTCTTCTTGTCAATTTATTTGGGGATAGTTAAAATCTCCCATGATTATTATTCTATGCCCTTTACTCACTTCACATATTTGCTTACATATTTCTTCCTCTACCTCCTTTCCACTATTAGCTGCTCTGTAGTATACCATTAGTGTGATCGATCCCTTATCTTTTATTTAGATCCATATGGATTCTGTTTCTAGCCTTCAGTTAATTATGTCCCTTATTTCTACTGCCATTATATTTTCCCGAATGAGTACAGCTGCTCCACCCCCCCCCCCCCCACCATCCCAACATCCTTTCTGATTGTTATAACCTGCAATATTTAGTTGCCAGTCCTGTTCTTTACGTAGCCATGTTTGTTATTCCTACTACATCTAGTTCCTTGCTTTGGATTATTGCCTCCAGTTCCCCCCTTTTATTTCGGATGCTGTGTACGTTGCTGTACAAGTAGTTTAAATCGTCTTTTGTTTTATTTTTTACCTTTTTTATAAGTTTTCTTATTCATCACTCTCGCTGTGTTAATTTGTTATTTTATTGTTTCCCAGACCTGGCCTGGACTTTACTGTGGTCCCTTTTTCTCACTCTTGTTTTATCTTCTTTTTTACTGATGTTTTTGCCCGAACCCCCCCCAAAATCTGTTTAACGTCTTACTAGCCACCCTATTTATCCTTTATGCTAGGACCTTGGTTCCAGCCCAGTTCAGGTGCTGCCCATCCCAATGGTACAGCTCCTCCATGTCCCAGTACTGGTGCCAGTGTCCCATGAAAAGGAAACCCTCTTTCCCACACCAATCCTCAGACACGTGTTTACTTTCCTGTTTGTCCCTATGCCAACTCGCACATGGCTCATGTAATAATCCTGAGATTACTACGCTGGAGGTCCTGCTTTTCAGTTTAGTTTCTAACTCCTGATACTCCCTTACCAGGACCTCCTCCTTATTCTTTCCTGTGTCGTTGGTTCCAACGTGGGTCACAACAACTGGACCCTCCCTTTCCCTTTCCAGATTCTTTTCCAGCTGTTTAAGATGTCCCTTACCCTGGTACCAGGTAGGCAACACAGCCTTCAAGACTCTAGATCCTGACTGCAAAGGATCTAATCTGTCCCTCTAATTATCAAATCTTCTATAACAACCACCTTACTACTCTGCACCTTCTCCCCTTGGACAGCCTCCTGTTCCAGGATGCCTTGGTCCACATTCTGGCTGTCCTTCTGGCATTCTTTTTCCTTATCCTCTCAGGTGTCAAGAGCATTGTACCTGTTGGACAAGACTAGTGTCTGTGAGACCACCTCCTCTATCTCTCCTCTGTTCCCACTACCCTGCTGACTACCAGTCACACTCTTTTCCCCCTTCTGTACCTGTGCTATCCTCTGAGGTGTGACAGGATTCTGGAGAAAACTGTCCAGACATTACTCCCCGTTCCTTATGTTTTGGAGTGTCTCAAACTTGCTCCAGTTCAAAGACCCTGAGCCAGAGTGTCTCGAGCCAGAGACATTTACTGCAGATATGGCAATCCGGGACTGTCTTGCTGTCCACAAACTGCCACATACTACAATCCTGACACATAACCTGCACTGCCATTTCTAGTTTTTATTTGTTTATTTACTTAGTTAGTCTTGTTTCATTTAAGAATTTTTTAAAAATTAAATTTGAAGGGTTTTTTATTTTAAGATTGTTCTAGTTCTTTACCCTAGTTCCCTACCTTGATACTTAACCTCGATACTTATCTTAATGCCCTCTGGTTCCGCCACTCCTTTCTCTCTCCGCTGATTGTTATGTTACTTTTTCAGATTTCTAACTTTGGTTGAGTTGGTCTCGCTCTCTCCGCTTTTAATCTCTGGCCTCCGCTGCGCTTTATATCCACGGCCCGCTCGCCGCTTTTTGTTTGTTTATCTTGTAGCTTTTTGAGGAGAACTTAAAATTTTTTGTAGTACTGGGTTAGCTGGTTCAGGGGCCTGATGCCTGTTCGCTAACTGGGAGATACCTACTCGGCAGACTTACATGACTGGTCTGTTGGCAGATGGCTCTCAATGTGCTTAACACAGTGACATCTTTCTGCGCTTTGGATGCCGATTCCGTGTCCACAACATGAAAACCATATGAGCTGGGTTCGGATCTCTGATGCACTGTGAGCAGTCATGGCTTCTTCCTGTCGGCAGGAGATTAGTGCCTTGGGACGTTTTACTATGTTAAAGGCGCTATATAAATGCAAGTTGTTGTTGAGAAGTGAAGAATAAGAATTTGATTTTTTTCAAGCAAGCTTTATTGGGTTGGAATTTCTTTACACCAAAAGCAAGTGACAACTATCACCGCCCCAAAGTAATGTTCCCCTTTAGATATTTTATCTTTTTTTATTAAGAAACCTAGGTGAAGGGCCAAAGTTCATAGTGCAGGACACCAACGTTGAAAAGGCAAGGTAAATTGAGAAGTAATGGCGAGGTGATGCAAAGTTTGTGTTCTTAAAAGTAGACAGTAAGAGAAAGGAAAGACTGAGGGAGGTGAGGAATTCTGCACTCTGGGAATTTTAGGGGGTGGAGGGAACCAATTATCACTTTTTTTTCTTTTTACATATCCAGACTGCCCGCTGCAAGCAGCTGATCTGTGACCCCAGCTATGCACCTAAGCTGACGAAGAAGGTCGGAGAGGTCATAAGGGTCATCTGCATCCTCAGCCATCCAATCAAAAACACAAATGATTGTAACTCCTGTCAGATCATCATTCCACAGGTGCAGCTCAACAGGAAGTCAGGTAATGCATGATCTGTAAAGCAACATAAATTGCATCTTGTATGAGTTGGGGGGGCAGGGGGTGGGGGAGATTGTGTGGATCAGGTAGAGTCCTTGGTGCTACATGTGGCAATCGAACAAATATCATCACAGTTGAAAGACCAGGAAAAGCTCCATTGATGCCTTGGTGGATAAATGCATTGTGTAATGCAGTACGGATGGCAACAAGCTTTAATCCCCAGCCCATGTAGAAGTAGCTGATCTCTGCCAAGGCAGTGTTTGGGGGTTCCACAACTGCCCCTCGTGTCCAGGGGTAGTGAGAGAAAAAGTCAACTGAGGTGCCCAGTCCTGATGGCTCTCCATTCATCCCAGCTGGAAAGTGTGTGCATGTGTGTGGATGTTGGGTGAGGAAAGCGTTTCCCTTCCACCCCCGTCCCCCACCACAGTTGAACAGCCTCTTATTGCCCCGTGTCTGGACTCACAAACGAGCAGGTCGGAGGATCTCCAGTACCTGCAGAATCGTACTCCAGCAGAATTGGACGCCATGCTGAAAGGGAGAGGGGGACAAAGGGATCAGTGCAGGCGTTGGGGGAGTGATAATCGGACATTAGTGTTATAATTTTCAAATTTGCTGAGTTTGATTTCTTCAACCATAGGGCAACATCATTAAAACAAATGCATTTTTCCTTCAGACATCTATGTTTGCATCATGTCTTATGCACACAACGTGGCAGCTGAAGGAAAATATGTTGCCATTGTCAGCACCACTGTGGAGACCAACAATCCTGAGAAGGAGGTTCAGCCAGCACTAGAGCTTCTGGACCCTATTGACAAAACGTAAGGCACTTCTTATGTCTGAAGTTGTTATTTATAGATGTAAGCATTGTTGCGATCTGTTTTATGAGCTATATGTTGTGCGTACTCTTTGTGACCCAGCTCCCTGTATTCTATTCTCCTCAACTTGGCCTACAGTACTCACAATGTCATATCTTGGGGGACTGGTTTGCAACTGTTGCACCAGTGGTAAATTGTAGGGACCAATAGATGCCCAATTGGGGGTACATCATGAACTTTTAGATTGCTGTGGGCTTGTTGCCTGTTGCTCAGTGGAGTGCAGCTCCTGGCCTGTGAAGGAGGGTGTTGTTTTTATTTTCTCCCCATGTTAGGTTTGTGATTTGTGTACAGCTGCGTGAGGGTGGGGCTGTATATTATGCTTGATTGCAACTGCAGTTCTCTGCACCAGGTTTGACTAGTTGGCAGGTCACACCGGTAAGGAGAAGTCCGGAATCAAGGTCCGGCTGCTTTCTTCATGTGACTTGTGTTCATAGGTACTGACTTGGAAGTGGGTGGTAGATAAGCTGGAGAGTAACTGCTAGGATTTCCAGCTTGTGGCTCCTCCTATATTGGCAGGCTTCCCAGTGCCATTGTGATATGGAGATGTGTCTGTCAACCTAAAAGTAAGGTGGTGTACGCTTAGGGTAGTGAGTAGCTTGATTCAGACACACCTTAGGAAGGCTCCATGCAGAAATTGATGAGTGGAGGATCTTAAGGCGAGGTTAGGTAAATCTGTAATCCAGGGGGAAGCAGCATTCATTTCCTGCTAACTCTGACTTGTCGGGTTGTGTTGTACTTGAATGTGGCTTGATTTTATTACTTGGCTTCAGGCACAGCTAGGTGGAGGGGAGTGTTATTGTGAAGTCGCTGGCTCTTAGTTTTTTTTTAGGTTGACAATTCAGTGTGAGTAAGACACAGCCAAGGTTGGAAGGAATCTGAGAGAATGCAGACTAAATCAAGAAGTAGTAATTGGGTGATAAGTTTGGGTTTTAAAAGTCTGTAGATTTATAGGAGGTATGGGAAGACTGAGGGAGGTAGAATAGTGCAGCTTTTTTTACATGGGATCCTTGTGGCACAGGCTTATACCAGTAAAAGGCAAATCTAGGACTAAAGTCAGCAAGTTTTTTCACCCAAAAAGTGATTGAATGGATTTCCACGTAGGATATTGGAGACAAAAATACTGGAATAATTTAAGCAACAGTTGGATACTTTGACGGGGGTGGACTGTGGATTCTGGATGGATCGTGTAGATTGTGTTTTTCGCTGGTTGCCAATGTTAAGTCCTTTTTCCCAGCTAAATCATGTACAGAACTGGTGACTAGGTGGGTTAATGTGTTCCAGTTGCTTGCCTGTCTTGCCAAAGTTACACAAAATTGTTTATTCACTGACTTTTATATGCCATGAAATCACATTTTTGTTTTAAGAATTTAAAGTGAAACATTTTTGATGCAGACTGCAGTTTGTCATTTTATCAAATCATAATCATTCCTTTAGGTCATTGCATTTCCAGACACCAATAAAAGGTACAATGGGGGGGAGGGGGCGGGAGTAGTCTCTATTTCAACCCCCTGTTTTGCTGAGTTACTGATGTTGCACAACATCATTCAAAAGCACCAAGGAGAAGCCAGGCACCCCTCCACCGTGAGGGAAAGAAAGTCAGTGTTTTCTTCAGGCTCTTCGCACAGTTGACTGGAAAGATCCTACTGGAGGCTTGGGGACAGATATCACTCAACCTGGGGAAACCCAAGTAGGGTGAGGAACGAGGAAGAAAAAACACAGGATGTTTTGTTTTATTACATGATTGGAATGTAGTTATCAATAAGAGGGCATTTGGCCCATCCTAGCATATCCATCTAGAAAGAGCCTACAGTTAGTTCCTTTCTCCACCTCCACCCCCTCCTGCTCACAGTATCCATTCGTTTCTTGAAGGGGTTCAGGAGTTTTAATCCCTACTTCCCTACACAGTAGGCCATTCGACGTGTTGTTCTCGCTCCCTCTCCAAATAAAACTTACTGATGTCTGACCTAAATTTTTGTTTTGCCAGTTTCAACCTTGCAGAAGGTTGTGAGTTTGAGCCCCATTTCGGAGACAAAATCTAGGCTGACACTCCAGTGTTGCGTTGTTGGAGGTGCCGTCTTTCAGATGAGACGTTCAATCGAGGCCCCATCTGCCTTCTCGGGGGAAAAGATCCCATGGCACTATTTTGAAGAAGAGCAGGAGAGTCTTCCCTGGTGTCCTGGCCAATATTTACCCCTCAACCAATATCACTAAAAACAGATTATCTGGTCATTATCTCATTGCTGTTTGTGGGACCTTACCGTATGCAAATTGGTTGCCATGTTTCCTACATTACAACAATGACTACACTTCAAAAGTCCTTCATTCACTATAAAGTCCTGAGGTTGTGAAAAGGGGCTGTATAAATCCAAGTCTGTCTTTTTGTTCTTCTGTTACAGTTGAATTTAAATTAATGAAATTAAATATTTACAATATTGTGTACCTCCTATGAAGTCCTGTCCATTGCAAGTTGTTTTCTGCTGCTGGACAGAGCATTTCCTGGTGATGGATGACCTTCTTAATAGATGTCTCTGTCACATTAGGTGGAATGGTGGTGGGTTTCATACGTGGACCAACACAACGCTCAGACTGATGAATCACCACAAAATTTTGTTTGCTTTTGCAATCAAGGGTACTAATCGACCATGTTACCAATCCTCCATATATGCTGAAATCTCTCTTGTATATTTTGGTTGCTTAAAGTTTTTTTAAATTTAATCAGATATCAAACCTCTAACAGAGTTTTATCTGCTGTTCCAGATTTGTTTCAATCAGTGACTTGTACCACCCCACAGATGATGGAAAAACAAGTCAGGTAGGAGTTTGATAATTACACAAGTGACATTGGATTTATTCAAAGCGTGTGTTGAATTTTCCGCGTTGCGGTTACACATTTAGCAAAATGAGGAATATGCGGGATCGGCATGGTCTAGCTTTTCCGATCGTAATGCTGACAGTAACTTGTCCATTTTAAATGGATTGACATGACATTGTAATCGGAAAAACTAAGCACGTGTATCGAAGGCCGCTACTGAAGCTGTTTCTTAACGATGGAGCTCTATAGCCATTGTTTCTCTCGGGATTTGTTGCCTCCATGAAACATCCTAGAATTGAACCAACAGGCTAAGTGAGGCTTCAGATGTCTCCATAAACTGTCACTGGTGCTGCTTCATGGGCAGCTGACTGAAGATGCACCTTTAACAGACCATTATACAGAGAGTGTTGGTTTTTCCCCTTCTACCAAGAGGATTTGGACATTGCATCCTAGCCAAGATCCAACGAAGATCATTCTTGGCTGAGGCAGGCACAATTCAGTGATTGGCAATCTTGAAACTGGAACCATCTGGTTGAGAAGCCACTGGGATACCTGTTCACCTGCTTTTAATATTAATAGCAATGTATTAAGTGGCAAAATTACATTGATTGGCATGTAGCACAGGACATTGGTGGGCTAGTGCCGTGTGCCACAACCTGCCTTGTGTGTTCTTGGTGAGTTCATGATCTCAGTTGGATTATTTGAGAGGTTATCCACAAAGGCTATCTAAACATGAAATGGGCTTTATTCATAGGGGAAACTGACAGCCCTGATTCAAGTCACTTTGATGTCTCAGTTGAGGTTATCTTTCATCCATATTGGCTTGATGCAAAACCTTGCTTCGAATTGCAATAGCAATAGGATAGATATTGAGTCAAAACAAAACACAACACAGTTGCTGCTCTCCTGCAATGACCAAGATGTTGAAGTTTCTCTGTGATGGAAAGATTGCTTTGTCGCTATAAAGAGGAAATTGTTCCTAATTAACTGGCAGTCAAGCAGACTAACCTAGGTTTATGCAGTTCATAAATCCCCCTACAGCTTTGAAGAAAAGATTTGAACAAATTTTGAGAGATTTGATATTAACTATGAATTGGTTGTTGCTGAGGTAAACCCAACACTGCAAAGATGAGCACAAACTTTGCAGCAGCAGTTTCTGGAGGAAATAGCCATAGAGTTACCTCTCCTTTTGTCTGGAGGAAATGCTGAGTAGACGACAGGCCTTTCCTTGTGGAGAGGTACATTTGTGTTACTCTTGTAAATCTCCTCAATTGACTTTACTCGCCATAGTGGCCCATGAGTAGGTTGTCTGCCTGGCCACATGAGTTCAGAGACCTAGTAAAACAAGGCCGGAATGAAGCTCACAAAAAAAGGGGTGGGAAAGAGAATAACAAAGAATGCCTTCTCTAAATGTTTGTTCTTTGATTTTGCTTGCAGATTTTTATCTCTCGTTCTTATGATGCCACCACCCACTTTGAGACAACGTGCGACGATATAAAAAGCATCTACAAGCGAATGACAGGCACAGACTTTGACTTTGAGAACATGAAGCGCAAACAGAATGACGTTTTTGGACATGATGCATAGTAATCGTACATTAAGTTGTGTTCTGTTCCTTCACAGTACTTTCACATGAGAATACTGACGGAACTATTAGTGAGGTAGATTACAACTTCCAGAGATGCGTACAGTTGTCCAAAGAAACACCCATCTGTTTTTGGTTTGTTTTTCAAATGTTCTGTTTTTCTTACGGGGCAAAGAGCCAAGATTTCCAAGTCCAGTTTGGCCTAATGTGGTCCTGCACTAAGTAGACAAAATTCTGTGTGATTGACAGCTTGTCATATATCGGTGCTTCTATTACAGTGAAAATCAGTCTTAAGGCTCAGCTGTATGGAGATTTTAAGCTTAGCTTCCACTAAATGCCCACTATTTGCATGTGAATAAAATTTACCCTCTCCTGCAAGTGCAAACAGCTCTAGCTGTGAATTTTTCATTCCACACCCACCCTGAGCTTAAGTGCTTTGTTGAGATGGATCAACACATCAAGCATCCTTTTTATTTGGTGCTACAAATGGAGAGGTAACTCTATGGCTATGTACTGTTGCTGATCAGTATTCATCGGATCTCCCTAGTGCGTGACTTCTTAAAAAAAAAAGAAATTGTTCACTAAAACCCCCATTTATAAGTCCTTTGGAGATCTGCCCAAGTCTCTTTCCTTCTGCACAGATTACAGCACCAATTGCAGCAAGCAAAGTGATATTAGCGAGGATATTTCCTTGCAGCATCTCTGTTCTGAAGTATTGGGGCCAGTCTTCTTGATTTCTTTAATGACTTGGCACAGGCTGGCAGTTTTTTTTTGTTTTGATTTTGCTGGAATGCAAGGCCCTGCAGACACAGCACAGGTAAGCAACGAGGCAGATCCCAGCTACTGGAGGAATGAGCTATGAGGAATGAATTGATAAGTTTTGGCTCTTGAATCTCGAAGAGTTGTCTCTGAGGAGACCTTCTAAAGATGTGTAAGTTACTTAACAAGATAGAAACAGTAAACCCAAAATGATATTTGCATCCAGGGCAGAGGTGGTCAACAGCTGGATTGGGTTGTTAGGGAGAATGTTTGTGCCAGAACACTGGATTTATTTAAGAAACATCGATGATATAATGGGTATATTGAAGGAAGTGTTAATATAGATGGAAAAGCCTTTTTCGTCCAAACCTATCTTGTGGTTAGGGAACAGGCAGTCAACTAAATATTTGTAAATAACAAAATCGTAAACTTTATTACTGATGCTGCTTCTATATCCAATTACCTTCTCCAAGTCACATCCACCTCAAAATAGCTCCTCTTTGTGTATATTTGTTTATTTCCACTTGTGTGGAATTGAGTCCCAGCAAAAACACTTCAGCCCGAATCAACTAACTCTGTCAAACAGCAGCAAGGTAAATGTCTAGTTGGGAATCAAACTGATGATCCCAGGGATAGGTTTGGACTGAGGTGATTAAATGCATCATGGGATACGGTGGTCCCTCTGTTGCTGGGTGTGGTGGAAAGGTGGGGTTGTTGTATGGAAGGTAGTAGGCCAGGATTGAACAGTGGAGTTGTGACGATGGATAAGTCTTGGCGTTTTGCTTGATTTATCTTTGAAGATCAGGGAACACTTATACAGGACTTACCTTCAGGAGATTGAGTGAGGGCCCATGATAGGATAGATTATACATGGCCTGTGGAAAGATGAGGCCTCATAGGACAAATAGCCTCCACATATCCTGTGTTTTCTTATTACTTTTTCCAACCCTTCAAAACCAAATTGAACTCATTCTTGACTCTGCACTAACTTTCGATAAATGGCATGTCAAATCTTCATGGGGCTAATCTTTCCTGAATACTAAAAGCAGCAATGAAACACTCAGACAAGGCACAGTACAACTCGACCAGTCTCTTATCGATCGTTACAGGGTCCAGAAACTAGATCCCATAGGAGTTTATAAATTGACTGTTTTTGTAATGGTTATGTTGCAGAAACATTTCTCATGTGGAAGAGTAAGTAGATTTGTTTTAATTATCAAGATTTTAAATATCTTGTATATGATGTGAGACTCCTAACTGAATTTTAGTCAATGTTGTGTATGGATGTAGCTCCTTAGTCCCTCATCCTACATACTGTACCGCCTTGTAGCTGGCTGCTTGCATTTTAGAAGTGTTGGATGCACCTGCTCCCTTACACATGTTACTATTTTACAGTTACTTGTTTCTTCTATAGAATAAAACTGGACATGCAGATAACCTTAACCAACTTTATTTGTGTATGCAGAACAGTTAACCCAGCAGAGAAACTCCAGTCAACTTTCAACAGTTCTGAATTGTTTCTCTCTCTCTTCTCTTTGTCTTGCACATGGGCACAGCTACCAACTACTCCTATAACAGAACAATATGTCACCCTAATTTATGATAGTTAAGATTACCTCCGCATCCACTATTGGTCAGCTGTCTTTATAAGTTTAGTTATTGGATTCTCTGCTACCTAAACTAAGTTCAGTTACCTAAACTAAGCAGAGTTCTTGTTAGTGTTTAATTATTTTAAATGATCATAATCTGATGTATCCCCGTTGAAGTACAGCAGCCTAGCATTCTTACATTATTTGTGAAGTTCAGAGTTTGTTTTTTCTTCCTGCTCCTTTCATCGTGATATTTGGGAACCCCATGATAGACTGGCAAGAAACAAGGAGTACTTGTTAGAGGAGTTATGTTAGAGTAGGACAAAGTACTGAATGAGGTACCTTAGGGCTTGGTGCTGGGACCATGACCATTTCTGATTTACATTAATGACCTGAATTAAGAAACTCAATGCAAAGTGGTCAGCTTTGCAGATACCAAACTAGGAGGTGCAATGGAATTGGAGGAGGCAGCTCATAGAATCATCATAGAAAACTTACGGCACGGAAGGAGGCCATTCGGCCCATCGTGTCCGCGCCGGCCGAAATGAGCCACCCAGCCTAATCCCACTTTCTAGCACTTGGTCCGCAGCCTTGTAGGTCATAGCACTTCAGGTGCACATCCAGGCACTTTTTAAATGAGTTGAGGATTTCTGCCTCTACCACCCTTTCAGGCAGTGAGTTCCAGAAATTACAGAATGAGTTGGACAAGATATGTAAGCGAGCAGAAGAATGGGAGGTGATATTTAATGTGGACAATGTAAAGTGTTACACATAGGAAGGGAAGATAGATTAAATACATAAATGAAATGGCTAAAGATTTAGTTGAAAGAGATCTAGGAGTTTTGGTAGACTTGACCCTAAACATGTCCAACCAATGCAGATCAGCAATCAACAAAGTTAATAGGATGTTGAACTACATAATCAAAACAATAGAATTCAAGTCAGAGGAGGAACTGATCAAACTATATAGTGCTGTGGTCATACTACGCCTTGGATACTGCATCCAGTTCTCGTGACTAAGAAACGAGAGAGACATTGCAAGCACTGGAGGCAGTGCAGAGAAGAGTTATGAGACTGATCCCCAGTCTCTGGGGTCCGAGTTATAAGGAAAGACTCTTTGTACTTGGGCTTTGCAGCTTGGAAAGGAGGTGTCTGAGAGATTATCTTGTAGAGATATACAAGATTGTTCAGGATGTAGAGAAAGTTATCCCAGAATATAACTTTAAATTAAACTGTGGGAGTAGAACAAGGGACACGGGTTCAAACTAGGAAAAGGTAATTTTACAACTGATATCAGGAAATTCTTCTTGACAGTAATTTAACATGTGGAATAAGAGAATCGTGCAAGCAAAAACACTGGAATTATTCAAGAAACAGCTGGATGTTAGGATCTTTGTGGATGGATGAATTAAGGTGGGCTGAATTGCCTTCCTCATCTGTAATTAATTTGTGAAAGTGGCAGCTTAGCATCACCCACACTGTTTTATCTTGGGCTCCTGAATACTGTGGATCTTGACTTTTAAGGGTGGGGGTTGTACCAACACAGTAGGGCATTTATCTGCTGAGTCACGGGAAGTGCTGAATCACAGGAAGTGCAAAAGCCCTTTAAACTATTGGTTAAAACGCCAAGAAAGGAATTTTTAGGCATTTATTACCTGCTAATTTAGTGCAAACTATTGAGTTGGTTGCTTAACTCATAAAATTGTTGACATAATTACATTAAAAAGTTTCACTTTTCTTTAACGGATCAGTGTCCTGCTCCTCGTTGACAGGGAAGTATTGAGTAGAAGATAATTTTCCTATGGAAAGTCTTCCCAAAGTGTCAAAAGCTTGGCATCTTGCAGCTATTTTTTCCAAAAGTATAGATTCTTAAATGCTGTGATCCTGTCTGAGGGAAAGGGTGGTAGGGTTTAGTTCTTGAAGTGCTCTATTCAACTTAGCTGAGTTTGTCAAAAATGTCAACTCGGTTGGTGTATTTTGTTGGCCACTCGGTCTCCCATGCATCCAAGTTGCTCTACGCTGGAGCTTTCTTGACTCAGGAAGGTCTTCGCTACATCTTCTGAACAAGTGAACATTTTGCTGGAGAGCCTTGGTATGGAAGACCACATGCTGATCTTCATCTCCCATCTCTTTGCATTGTGGAGGATAGGGCAATATTACAACATCTGGGATCTAGCTTCGTGTTTTGCAGGTTTGCACTTGGGTTTTTTTTTCAGAGTTTGAGTATGGATGTACAGTATAATGTCACTGAAAGTCCCCACCAATACCTATAATTGAGTTTGGGACATAGGCTTAATATTTTCAAATTGTGAACCCCCTGTATGCCCATTGATTAAATTTAATTATCAAGATAGTATTTTTTGACTTTATTTATTTGTATTGAAATGGAAGTTGGCAAAATGTCTACCAAAAAAAAACACACTGCTTCTTAAATCTATTTCTCAGAATATATAGAAAAGCTTTAACTCCCAGAGCCACATGGTATACAGTGGTGGGGGCAAGAAAAGTACATTGCTATTTCTTGAACAAAATTAGCCATAAATGGAGATGACCATTCTATCCCATCTTCAAAGTGTGTGTCGGTTATCATGGCCTCTGACTCTACATGGGGTCTACTAGCATGGAAAGACAAATGTAGGACTGGTTGTAGGCAGGTCTTCACATAATGACTGATCAATCCATGGAATGGAATTCTGGACAGAGTAGTGGAGTCAAAAACCCTGCAATCATTCAAGAAGCAGTTGGATTCTGCAAAGGGAGGGGGAAACTGTAGATTCCTTCTATAGGGATGAGTAAGATGGACTTTGAGTGTGTGCAATTTCACCCGATGTTTTAAACAGTATAGTATATAAAGATACAAACAGCTAATCAAACAAAATACACTTGCAAGTAAACCACAGTGTTAAGTTGCAAATTACAAATCAGGTAGATTTGATCAGTGTGGGAGCAATTGGGTCTTGCCTTGCAATATCTGGATCTAGTCCCTCCACCCTGTGAGCCAATAGCCACTCTTAATTCCACAGTATCAGAATATGTTTGGCTTTTTGAGAGAAACTTGTCATGCTGGTTTACAGCAACATCAGCCTGCCGACTCAAGTGGAGGAAATCTATTTTATAAATACTTTTGAATCTCTGTCTATGCTGAACAATACCTAGTGTTTCTCTGGACATTTTGCCTTGGAAGTAATTTCTGCTAATTGCTGATTGGACTGGATTTGTATTGCCCTTAAAGACTGATTTTAGTTTCTCTTTTCCTTTTTTAATTTTCTTGTAGCTTTTTAACCAAATTGGTATGTAATTATAGTTAAATATCATTTTTGAGACCATAATATGTAATTCTGCACTTACAGTACTTCAATCAAAGAGTGACAACAATTTTGTGGAAGAATTTCCAATTACTTTCTTCCCCTGTATAATCTGTGCATACACTGCAACGTTGCTGCTTGCACACTCGGAGCAAAGCTGCCCTACCATTCAGTTAATTTCCATTTCCAGTCACACCCCCACATGACCAAACTATTTCCAATCCCGTCATCAGTGGTTTATCTTTATATGCAAGGTTATGCTGCTTGGCAAATTTTACAGCCTTGAGCTAACGATCCTGTAATCGTTGGGTTATTAAGCGCTGAGGCTACGTTCAGTGAGAACGAGGACTGGTTGGGCGATCGGACTGTTTGTGTTGTAATTTGAATAGTGCCTTGCAGAGATGTCATTACCTGCATCACTGTTGGCTTCAAACACTTAACAGGCCCAGCACTCACCTGCCCAAGGGAAAAGGGCCGATGAACTAAAAAGCATAAGACAGGAACTTTTTCACTAAGTCAAAAAGGGTTATGGAATAGGTTACCAGGAAAGGCCATTGAAGCAGACTATATAAACTGGACAAAGACAACTAAATGTGTTTGTGGAGAGAAGAGATTTGGTGATACGGTGAGCAATGGGTGGTGGGGTTGATGTATCAAAATAGGAATTTATATTGGGCCTAGGCCATTTCCTGTTGTGAAAAATGTTTGATATTTCATTAATGGGAAAAGACACTTATTTTTCAAATTGTGCACAATTAATTTTAGTTGACAATGTTTTGAAAAACCAGAAGTGTAGTCTTTTTCCACTTCTGGTGTTCCTGAGCTTATTCAGAGGAAGATTAATTAACTTAATATTTTTTAGTGGACTATATAATAATGTTTTCACTTCTTTCCTTGAGAGCCCAGGTTTGAATGCATTTCAGACAGAGGGCAGCAAAGGTCTCCTTCCGTTGACAGTTGTTAATAGTACTGTGAATGAAGTGAGGGTTGTCCTGTTTTTGGACTGACTATGGAGGGGGTCACAGCCAAGCCTGATGAGTCGAGCTGTGATGCCAGTTCCTGTCCTGTCCAATTTTAGATTGGGCCTAAGATAGCAATCCTAGTGGGACATTAGCAAAAAACACTGGGATTCATATGTCTGAGGATTCAAAGCTCCTTACGGACACCGACCTACACATTTGAGGTGGCCAAAAGTGGGAGTTTGAAAGCACTTTGGACCTCACCCTGGGCAGGCAGTTTGAATCCAACCGGATCCTGATGGTCACTTACCAACAGTATTTTAGATTGATTTGTTTCTGGTTGAGCATTAATCCACAGTATTAAATAAAGCTGAATGAGGCAAAATAAATCTGTTACCATTGTTAAAAGGATACTTTTCATTTGAATGATTTTCTTTGTAATACTAATTGAAAAGAAAGAAAGACTTGCATTTATATAGTGCCTTTCACTTCCTCAGGATGCGTTACAACTAATGAAGTAGTCACTGATGTAATATCGGAAACGCAGCAGCCAATTTGCTCACAGCAAAGTCCCACAAACAACGATGTGGTATTGGCCAGATAATCTTTTTTAGTGACGTTGGTTGAGTGATAAATATTGGCCAGGAAGAACTCCCTTGCTCTTTTTTTGAAATAGCGCCATGGGATCCTTTCTGCCCACCTGAGAGGGAAGTCAGGGTCTTGGTTTAACGTCTCATCCGAAAGACGGCACCTCTGACAGTGCAGCACTCCCTCAGTACAGCACTGGAGCTTCAACCTAGATTTTGTGCTCAAGTCTCTGGAGTGGTACTTGAGCCCCTGGCCTTTTGACTCAGCAGTGAGAGTGCAACTACTGAGTCACGGCTGATGTCTTTAAATTGCAATGAAAGGAGCTATTTACACCCTTCCAACTCTTTCTCATGTTTGATTTTTAAACTATGATTTAAGAAAGTAACATTTTATTGTCAGTTTGTCTCAGTGGTAGCACTTGAGTCTAAAGGTTGGGGAGATCTAGCCCCACTGCAGGATTTCAGCATATAATCCAGAACTTTGTTACACAAGGTAAGGGCTCAGGGGGTTGGGGGTAACATATTAGCATGGATGGGAGGATTGGTTAACGGACAGTAAACAGAGAGTAGGGATAACGGGTCATTTTCAGGCTGGCAGGCTGTAACAGGTGGGGTGCCGCAAGGATCGGTGCTTGGGCCTCAGCTATTTACAATCTATATTAATGACTTAGATGAAGGGACAGAGTGTAATGTATCCAAGTTTGCTAACTATACAAAGCTAGGTGGGAAAGTAAGCTGTGAGGAGGACACAGAGTCTGCAAAGGGATATAGACAGGTTAAGTGAGTGGGTAAGAAGGTGGCAGATGGAGTATAATGTGGGGAAATGTGAGGTTATTCACTTTGATAGGAAGAATAGAAAAACAGAATTTTTGTAAATGATGAGAAACTATTAAATGTTGGTGTCCAGAGAGATTTGGGTGTCCTTGTACACTAAACACAAAAAGTTAGTATGCAGGTGCAGCAAGCAATTAGGAAAGCAAATGGCATGTTGGCCTTTATTGCAAGGGGGTTGGAGTACAAAAGTAAGGAAATCTTATTACAATTAAGACCCCACCTGGACTACTGTGTGGTTTTGGTCTCCTTATCTAAGGAAGGATATACTTGCCTTTAGAGGCGAAGGTTCATTAGATTAATTCCTGGGATGAGAGGGTTGTCCTATGAGGTAAAGTTGAGTACACTGGGCCTATACACTCTGGTGTTTAGAAGAATGAGAGGTGATCTCATTGAAACATAAGATTATGAGGGGGCTTGACTGGGTAGATGCTGAGGGGTTATTTCCTATGGTTGGAGAGTCCAGAACTGAGGGTCATAATCGCAGGAAAAGGGGTCGGCCATGACTGAGATGAGGAAGAATTTCTTCAGTGAGGGTTGTGAATCTTTGGAATTCTCTACCCCAGAGTCCTGTGGATGCTGAGTCATTGAATATATTGAAGGCTGAGATAGACAGATTTCTGGACTCTTGGAGAATCAAGGGATATGGGGATCGGGCAAGAAGGTGGAATTGAGGTCTAAGATCAGTCATGATCTTATTGGATGGCGGAGCAGGCTCAAGGGGCCATGGGCCTACTCCTGATCCTATTTCTGATGTTAACTGAAATTTCAGTGCACTACTGAGGGTGTGAAATGCCTCCTTTTCAGATGAGACGTTAAACTGAGGTTATTAGCCTTTCAGATGGATGTAGAAGATCCTATGGCACCACCCGGAGAAGAGGAAGGGAGATCTCAGTGTCTTGGGCAACGTTTTATCCCTCGACCAACACAATCAAAGCAGATCAACTAGTTGTTAGTCTCATTTACTGTTCGTGGGATCTTACTGTGTACAGATTGGTTGTCTTATTTGCCGACATAAGAGTGAATACAATTTTTTAAAAAAAGTTATTCGTATTGGTTGTGAAGTCTTTTGGGACATCCTGAGGACATGAAAGGCACAATGTAAATGTGACCTTGAACGGTGAACCTGCTTACCCCGTTCATGATTTAACTGGCAGGAAATTTCATACAGGACAAATTCTACACAAAATGGTTGCGTCAGCCCACTTCTGACCAGCTTTCTTTTCCCTCCCATTTCCCCCCCCCCCCCCCCATTTCTTCTGAAGATTACAATTAACACAGGTGCAAGCAATCCTTAAATACCTTGCCCAAGTAACCATTCGTCATGTGGAGTCTAGACATTTGAGTGTCGGCAAGCTACTTAACTGTGGAAGGCCTCAGAGCCATATCTGATATCCTAACCTGATGTGCGCACTTTCCAATAGGGACCATTGGATAACGATTGGGAGTGAGACCTTTTTTCCCCACCATATTGATGTCCAGGCTTAAATCAGGTAACTCAGCACTGACTAGTGCTCAAGGCTGGGACTTTCTTGGTTGGCATAGTTCGGTACCACGCCATGTGGCGCACTCGTCCACTGAGCCATTGGGGGACCTTTAACCATCATAAAGCAGAGACTAAAAAGGACTGAGACCAGTGATGACCAGAATTATGTGATGATTATCTTGCCCTTTTAATGAGTTATTGGGTAATTACGATAATTTAAGAAAAGGTGATCGTGCTTTAAACACCACAAAGCTAACGGCCAACTTCGAAGATGCACTTCCAACTGGACTGCGTCATGCAAGTGTGAGTTCTGTCCGAAACACGTGCTTGTGTGTGCATCATTGCTCTCTGTGGCATAGAAATACCAAATTATAGGTGGCTTATGTATTGCTCTGTACTCAAATACTTTCTTGTGTTGTAACAAAAATATGAGTGTGCTTCTCTTCTGACCTGAATTATGAAATATTAAAAAAAAAGTTTTTGTTTTAAATAATGAATCCTTTAGTTTCTCTTTCTCCTGGTAAGATGTGGTTTATTTTAAGTGAAGTTTAGAAAGTAGAGAAGCTACTGGTGACCTTGTTGAACATGAATGAAGTCTACATTATTTATTGCTTTTACTAAACTCAGAAACCTGGGTGAAGGGTTATAATGCAGAACACCACCAAGGGTGGAAAAAGTCGTAAAGAATAAGTTGGGGCTCTTCAACATGAAGAGATGTCTGAGGAGACTTTTATAGAGATATGAAACATACTTAATGGGATTGAGAAAGTAACCCAGGAACAATATTTGCAGAGACGCCCAGGACACAGTTTCAGGACTGTGAAGGACAGGTTCGGCACAGATGTCAGGAAACGTTTTTTAATATATTTTATATATGTGTATACACCCATACATATTATGAAGCAACTGGCTTCTGAAAGAGGAAGATGGTAGTGTTAATATTCTGGAAGGATTGAGATCAAATGGATTGAAGGAGCTCCTTCATCCAAACTGATCTTGAGAAGGCAAAGCAAATCAGGAAGTTACAGCTGGTGCAGCATAGAAGGAAGCGTGCACAGGCTGGTGCTGGCTCCTTAACTGGAGCTATCTGCTCTAAACAAATTTCCCCATGTTCTTTTACATTCTTTTCAAATATTTATCCATTTCCTTTTTAAATGATCTTATTATCCCTGCCTCAATAGCCACTTGTGACAAAGTATTTGAATAAATAATTTCCCAATTTCCCTATCATTCTTGTGCTAATCCTGAGTCTATTCCCCCTTGTTGCCAATTTGACAACTTTTACTTGACCCTCTCAAAACCTTTTTAATTGTAAAAAACATCTATTAGATCCCCCTCTTAATATTGCTCTGTCTCAGTAGAAAAAGTCCTTATTTTTCAGCCATTCTTCACAACAATAACCTCTTATTCCTGGTATCACTCCAATCAATCTTTCCATGTCTCTGATCTCCTTTTCCCCCCGCCCCCCCACCCCCCCCCCCCCCCGAACTGCATGCAATACTCCAACTATGGTCTAACCAATGTCTCGTACAAATTTAGCATAACTTTTTATTTACTATAAAACTATCCCTTTTGCCTTTTTCTTAATGGCCTTTTCTCCATGCATTCATAACTTAAAAAAAAAATTTAAGCTTGGGTTGGAAAGCCTGTAGCTTGTAAAGAGTAAAAGAGAAAAGGAGTTCCATGTTGTTGAAGTCCTGAGATAGAATAAGTTAAAGCAAGACACAGTATGATGTCTTGATTTGAAATAGCATGAATGAGAGTTAAAGAAAATGCTTTTATCAGCTGACTTGTAACAATTGCAAGATACGAGATGAGAAGAATTTTTTTTACGCAATGAGGCATAGCCTGGAATGCACTGCCTGAACGGGTGGTGGAAGCAGATTTAGTAATAACTTTCAAAAAGTAATTGGATATGTACTTGAAAAGGAAAAATTTGCAGGGGTAAGGGGAAAGGACAAGGGGAGTGGGACTTATTGGATAGCTCTTTCAAAGAGCTAGCACAAGCATGATGGGCCAAATGATCATCTCCTGTGTTGTATAATTCTGTAATTCTATTAACATCTTTGGTTTACATGCAGGTTTTATGTATTTTTGAATGTGTCGTCATGTTTTGTCAGCTCTTGGTAGGGGCTCAGGCAGACATATTAAGGTAGCCGAGATGTTTTACTGTCTAGGATAAGAAAGGGAAGCAATGTGTCTAGTGAGGCATTGGTATATAAAGAGGATGCAGTGGAAGGTAGCCCATGTGTGAACAAGGAGTCCTTAAAAGAGAAGAAAATGGAAACCAATTTAGGGGGAGAACTGCAAAGCTATTAAGAGTCAAGGCAGACAAAAAGGCAGGATACAACCAGACTTCCAAGTAACAGGATTATGATTATTGGAGCCAAATTGAAGTTGCATATGTCAAAATATTAGTCATTTTAGTAACATTACCAATGACCCAGCACTGAGGCCAGTTCTGGCACCCCGACTGCCATTTTGACTGAGATCGTCTGATTGCACACACCAGAGACTAAACAACTACTTGCCTTTAACGTAGTAAAACGTCCCAAGGAGCGTTATCAAACAAAATTTGACACCAAGCTCATGAGCTATTAGGACAGATGACCAAAAAAATGGTCAAAGTAGGTTTTAAGGAGTGTCTTAAAGGAGGAGAGAGAGAGGCGGTTTAGGGAGGAAATTCCAGAGTTCAGGGCTTAGACAACTGAAGGCACGGCCACCAATGGTGGAGCGATGAAAATCGGGTGTAGGCAAGAGGCCAGAATTGGAGTAGCGCAGAGATCTCGGGGTTGTAGGGCTGAAGAAAGTTACGGTGATAGTGAGGGCGAGGCCATGGAGCAATTAGGAAAACCAGGGTGAGAATTTTAAACCTGGGACCTTCTGGTCTAGATAGCTCAATTACATGCTGAGCCATCAGAGGAGATCCTAAACCCCTTATTTAATGTTACCACAGACCTAACTGTTCTGTTGAAGGCTGTCGTATAATGATGCCCTATGGTGTTGGGCTGTGGCTGACGTCACACACAGCTACGTGAGCTTTAAGAACATAACGTCAGCCTGAACTTGGTCCACCTCCAACAAATCCTAAAGGTTTTGTGGCCAGCTCTAATTTCTAAAGTGGGTCATTGGTATCTTATGTGATCCCATTGGAAGTGACATTGGATCAGCACCAAGCTCCTTAAATCAAGTAGACCAGACATGTTTAGCATAATCACGGTTTAGACACCTTACCTTCTTCAGCCTTTTATCCATAGGTATTGTTTTTAAACAAATGTACATTCACTGCTGATTCAATAATCCAAATACATTTTAAGGGTATGGTCGAGTAATGGTCATGGTACTGGACTAAGAATCCAGAGATCCTGAGTTCAAATCCCAATAAGACAAATTGTTAGACTAAATTTAATAAAATCTGGTCATTTGTGGGCTGGCACCAGAAAAATGACCATGAAACCTGCCAGATAGTTATAAACACCCAACTGGTTCACAAATGTCCTTCAAGGAACGGAGCCTCGCACCCCCCACCCACTCTGGCCTACACATGACTCCAGTCCACACTACATGGTTAACTCAATGCCCTCTGAAGTGGTCTGGAAGGCCACTCAGTTTAAAAAAAAAACAATTGCTATGAAAAGTGGGAGCATCATCATCATCATCATCACAAGGACTACAGTGGTTCAAAAAGTAGGCCCACTACCACCTTCTCAAGGGCAGCTAGGGATGGGCAATAAATGCTGACCTTGCCAGTGTTGCCCACATCTCGAACAAATAAATGAAAAGTAAATAGGAACCCTGTAGGCTTGTAACTCACACATGAGCACACAGGTCCCATATAATCTATACATAATATATAGCATAAGGAAAGGTATTAAAGTTGCTATTTTACTTCTTAGCCCCAATTCCCCAAAAATATGGATATGTAGATTTCAGCATTTCAACACGTGTTAATATTTCACAAGGAAAATGAACTTTTTTTCCCACTGGGATTGGAGGTAATTGGTATCTACCAATCAGAAAGAAAAACAGAAGATGCTGGAGACATATCAACTGACTTGTGTTCATTCAATGGTCTGTCTGACCTGCTAAGTGTCTCTGGCATTTTCTGCTTTTGTTTCAGATTTACAGCATCTGCAGTATTTTGTTTTTTGTTCAATCAATCAAATCTGTTTGAAGTTGATCCGTCCGAACCAACCAAATGAATTGCAGGGTGGGTCTGGAGTGTATCAGTTGGAAAGCTGTTAGGACCAAATCAGATTGGATGGAGAGCAGGTTGCTCGGAGACTGGGACTGGAGCCTGTTGGAACTGATCAGATCAGTTGGAGGGTGGGACTGAAACACATTGGAACAAATCAATCGGATGTTATTTTCTTTTACGGTTTGTGCACGAGCCTGTGGCAGGAATAGTGTTAAGATGAGTTGATGGTTTCTGAGAGCTGGAATTACAGGTGAGACACAAAGTGTTTTTATTTAGCATTTGTCCCCAAAGAAGTTATAAATCAGCTGCTAAAATGCAGCTTTTAGAAACTTTTCATTTTCCTGAAAGGTAACTTTCAGGGGCACACTTAGCTTTTGTCTCATGTGAAGGTTTATTTTCTTCAAGACTGAGATAAGGAATATGTTCATTGGTGTGAATGCATTACCTGGCTAGTAAGCTGATCTCGTTTTTTTGATGTAGAAAGCACTGCCGTCTGGGATTATTGTAGGTGTGCATTGTGAAAGATCTCCGTTCACAAATTAACATGAGGTATCTGAGGTTAGATTCCCCACGAAAGTAGCTGGACCCTGTAAAGTTGTTTTGAGGTCCCTACAACTACTTATTTTCATTTTCAGATATTTGTAACTCTTACAAGATAAATTATTTTTTGTTTTGAAAGGCAGAAACTTCTTTTTCCAGAGAGTGGTGAGAATGTGGAACTCACTACCACATGGAATAGTTAAGGGAAATAGCATAGATGCATTTAAGGGGAAGCTAGATAAGTACATGAGGGAGAAAGGAATATGCTGTTAGGGTTAGTTGAAGTAAGGTGGGAGGAAGCTCATGTGAAGCAAAAACACCAGCATAGACCAGTTGGGCCGAATGGCCTGTTTCTGGCTCTATGTAACTCGATGTAATAATGGGAGAGTTAGGGTATGAGCTGGATTTGCTTCAATAGGCTGAATGATGTTTCCTTGTCTTTGACTGTTGTCATTTATTTATGAGGTAAGAGTTCCTCTCTCAACTTTAATAGATCTTTAGTACGGGGTGGGGAAAACAAAAGCTTCATATAAGAGCAGAGTTCGTTAAAATAGCAGCAAGTTTCCAGCTTGGAATATTTTTTTCTTCTTTGCAGTAAATTAATTTTACAGAAGGAGGCCATTTGGCCCTTCGTGCCTATGCCGGCTCTTTGAAAGAGCTATCCAATTAGTCTCACTACCCTCCACCCCCCACCCCCAATCTTTCCTCATAGCCCAGCACATTTTCTTCTTTTCACCTATATATCCAATTCCCTTTTGAAACTTACCATTGAATCTGCTTCCACCGCCCCTTCAGTGCATTCCAGATCATAACTACCCGCTACGTTTAAAAAAAAATTCTCCTCATCTCCCCTCTGGTTCTTTTGCCAATTATCTTAAACCTGTGGCTTCTGTTTACTGACCCTCCTGCCAGTAGATACAGTTTCTCCTTATTTACTCTATCAAAACCCCAATTTCTCATCACTACCGTAACCAATCTAACTGTGCGTAGCTGAAGAACTACGAAACTTCAGCTGAGTTGAATGCTTTCCTCAGTCATTTTATTTTTAGGCAGAGCAGCTGACGACCATCTTGTTTATTCAACTGCTGGGGATGCTGCCAAAAAAACTTGTTTCTTACAAGGAGGCCAGCTGACTTGCCACTGGCCCGTTCTATTTTTCTTGGGTTGTACTTCCGTGTGTATCTTCCATTCCTAATTTTAAGAAGCAATTCGTCCAATGTAAATGTTGGAGTGCATCTCAGTCAGGTGTCAACAACTCATGTTTGCTGGGAATTTTATGGAAGAACAACAAAGGACGTGTTGTAAACTTTGAACCACATGATAGTGTCATGCAAACAAAGGTAGCAGTTGGAACATTACAAACTTACTCTGTCTTGTTTATTAATCCCAAAATAATAGTTCCACATTTCATTTCTCAGTGAATTTGCCATTGGCAGATGATGTCCAGTTGGATTGGTAGGCAGAGAGTGGGGAGAAGAGAGGAGCTGGGGAGGAGGAGGAGGGGAAGGAAAGGCTCTCCCAAATTCTGAGTAATACAAAGGTTTTGAGGGGGATTTGTGCAGAGTTGTGGACAGAAGACTGAGGAGGAGGAAAGGGGGGGGGGGGCGGGTGGTCCATGAGATGGAGGTGCTGCACAGTGGGAGCGGGGATTTGGGGGGGCGGTGGTGCTGGGAAAGGACACGCTGGGAATGTTAAGGATTAATTGCTCTGTGTGCGAGAGCTCGAGCTGCTGCTCAGGGCATGAGGTAGATTTCTTCAACATTGTGGAGGGCAGGGGGGGCAGGGTCCACAAACTGAAAATGCTAATTGGGGAAGGGGCGGGGGGACGGGGCAGTTGGATATGCTGCATGGGGGTGGAGGGGAATAAAAGGGGCTCCTGGAAATGCTATTCTGTGCATCTGCAGTTCAGCTACTGCATTGAGATAGAGGAGGGAGTACAATAAATGTGGTAGCACTGTGCAATGAGGGAAGGTTGGTGCCAAAATGGTTTTTACCTCACTGGCGTCACTGTAGGCTCGCCAAGACAAATGTGGTCATCATTTCTGATTCACACTCATTACAAAGTGTCTTCCCTGGGATCATTGCTTCAACATTACAGAATCTGGGTGATCTTATAAACATTTAGCGTGCTGTTCTTCATCTTAAGCCTATGGACTCGCGGCGAGGTGGGTGGGAGGGGAGACGGGGGGGAAGAGCAAACCGCAACACTTACATTAAACTGCACGCAGGTAATCTTGCAAACCTCTTCTTAACACTGCAGGGAAGGGAAAGTCTGGGCTCAGTAGAGTGGGGCTATCACATAACCTTAGTTGAATCCCACTGTACTTCATGGGTCACATAACGTGGTCCCTCACAGTGCCGTCTACGGACGCAGTGCCTTCAGAACGTGGCAGCCACTCACACTTTTTAATACGTAAATGGATATTGCCTTTTCTTCCAGTTATAATTCTGATCTAAAATCCAATCTAATCTAATGCAAATACGCTTATGCTTAAATAAAATGTTGATCTCCATGGCTCCCTGAGATGAGAATGTCCCTTCAAGATCACTTCAGGAGTACCGGAAACTTTCACAGTGTGTTCCATTTATCCAGTACTTGACATGTACTTATATTCTGCAGAGGTCAATGAAGGGATATGGGGATAGGCCAAGAGATTGTGAAGTTGAGGTAGAAGATCAGCCATAATCTAATTGAATGGCGAAGTAGGCTCGAAGAGCCGTATGGCCTACTCCTGCTCCTATTTCTTATGTTTTTTGTCAAAATATAGCAACTATTTCATTTCACCTCTACAAACCTGAACTTAATAAGCTATTTGTTTATAGAATGTACGGCACAGAAACAGGCCTTTCGGCCCAACTGGTCCATGCCGGTGTTTTATGCTCCACCCCAGCCTCCTCCCACCCCTCTTCATCTAACCCTATCAGCATATCCTTCTATTCCTTTCTCCCTCATGTGTTTATCTTGCTTCCTCTTAAATGCATCTACGCTATTTGCCTCAACTACTCCTTGTGGTAGCGAGTTCCAGATTCTAATCACTCTCTGGGTAAAGAAGCTTCTCCTGAATTCCCTATTGGATTTATTGGTGACTGTTATATTTATGACCCCTAGTTTTGGATTCCCCACAAGTGGAAACATCTTCTCTACGTCTACCCTTTCAAACCCTTTCATAATCTTAAAGATCTCTATCAGGTCACTCCTCAGCCTTCTCTGTTCAATGCTATGTGACAAGCACAATGTTATTTAACAGCAAGTCTGGCATTTTTCAGATATCAAACTACGAATATGAAATTGTTCATTCATTGATTAACATCAGAATCCATCAGGTGGCAGGGATTACTTCCAGGTGACATAACCAGAACTATGAGAGCTTTGCTATTTGAATGAGCTATACCTACGTTCACTAACTCACTGAATATACATCAAGGAGGTTTCCCATGAATGGTAGGCCTGTTTGCAATGGCTGGGCTTGAGAGCACAAGGTGAATTATCCATTGTGCCAGGCCAAGTCCAGTAATCGGTCTCAAATCCAACTACTGCAGGGATGAGGGACTTCAGTTATGCGGAGAGGCTAGAGAAGTTGGGATTGTTCTTTTTAGAGCAGAGAAGATTAAGGGGAGATTTAAGAGAGGTGTTCACAATTATGAGGGGTTTTGACAGAGTACATAGGGAGAAGCTGTTTCCACTGACAGGAGGGTTGCTAACCAGAGAAAACAGATTTAAGATAATTGGCAAAAGAACCGGGGGGGGGGGGGGGGGAGATGAGGAGAATTTTTTTTACACAGTGAGTTGTTACGATCAGGAATGCTCTATCTGAAAGGGCGGTGGAAGCAGATTCAATAGTAACTTTCAAAAGGGCGTGGGATAAATGCTTGAAAAGGAAACATTGGCAGGGCAATGGGGAAAGGGCAGGGGAGTGGGAATAATTGGATAGGTCTTTCAAAGAGCCAGCACAGGCACGATGGGCTGAATGGCCTCCTTCTGTGCTGTATCATTTATGATTCTGTGCTGAGCTGCAGGCAAGCACACTCTGACCCTAACTCTAACCTTAACCCTAACCCCTTACACCACATGTGCATTACCATAGTTCCTGCTGTTAAAAATAACATGGCAGCTTCCTACTGGCTTAGTCAGTAAAGCTACCAATTTCCATTTATTTCCTCGGGCTACGATAGTAAGTCAGGAACGCTCGGTTAAACTATTTTTCCAACTGAAATCATGCTAGGGTTGTCAATTCTGGTTGAACGTATTCTTGGAGGTTTCATCACATGACCTCAACCCGCACCCCCCCCTTGTTTTATAAAGGTTCATCATGACTTCCTTACTTTTGTACTCTATGCCTCTATTTATAAAGCCCAGTTTCCCGTATGCTTTTTTAACCGCTTTCTCAACTCAACCTGCCCTGCCACCTTCAAAGATTCGTGAACGTATACCCCCAAGTCTCTCTATTCCTGCACCCCTTTTAGAATTGTGCCCTCTAGTTTATATTGCTTCTCCTCGTTCTTCCTACCGAAATGTATCACTTCGAATTTTCCTGCGTTAAATTTCATCGGCCATGTGTCTGCCCATGCCACCAGCCTGTCACTATCCTCCTCACTGTTCACTACACTTTCAAGTTTCGTGTCATCTGCAAATTTTGAAACTGTGCCCTCTACAAGCAAGTCCAAGTCATTAACATATATCAAGAAAAGCAGTGGTCCCAACACCGACCCCTGGGGAACAGCACTGTACGTCTCCCTCCAGTCCGAAAAACAATCGTTCACCACTACTCTCTGTTGCCGATCACTTAGCCAATTCTGTATCTATGTTGCTACTGCCCCCTTTATTCCATGGGCCGCAATCTTGATGATAATCCTACCATGCGGTACTTTATCAAACGCCTTTTGAAAGTCCATACACACCACATCAACTGCATTGCCCTCATCTACCCTCTCTGTTACCTCATCAGAAAACTCTATCAGGTTAGTTAAACACGATTTGCCTTTAACAAATCCGTGCTGGCTTTCCCTAATCAATCCACACTCGTCCAAGTGGCTGTTAATTTTGTCCCAGGTTATCGTTTCTAAAAGCTTCCCCACCACCGAGGTTAAACTGACTGGGCTATAGTTACTGGGTTTATCCTTACACCCTTTTTTGAACAAGGGTGTAACATTTGCAATTCTCCAGTCCTCTAGCACCACCCCCCGTATCTAAGGATGTCTGGAATATTATGGCCAGTACCTCCTCGACTTCCACCCTTACTTCCCTCAGCAACCTAGGATGCATCTCATCTGGACCAGTGCTAAAACATAATCAGCTATATGAAAATATAAATGCCTCGCATCGTGGGATGGTGATAGCCCGTTTGTGACTCAACACTTATGAGTTTTCTGGTCAGCCACACTTATGGCGATATTTATAAGCTTGGCTAGACATCACATATTCTATTTATAACAGTAGTAGTCGGTTTTCAACATAGAAATCGTGAATTTAAACAAACAGTATTGAAGCCCAAAATTATCAGATGAAGCTCCTTTGTGATGCCACTTTGTCATTTTGATGTCCTACCTTTGGGTACAAGCATTCTATTCTTGGTCAAGGTATTCACCACTAAAGGATAACCCCAATGCTAGATTGCAGCACAGCAAACTGACCTAATAGTCATTCTGCATTAATTCAAGCCGGGGCCCTGAGTGAAACGACATTAATGCTATCTGGTTGTATCAGTTACATTGCATGAGATCAGCTAGACTATATAGACTGGCCCTGGCTGAAGGGCTACATTACTTAGACTGTTGCCAATAGCCCGCATTGTTCTAGCCTAACCCCTGATATCTGGGTCTATTGGCCCAGCCTGATGTTGAGGGTTAGGTTGCATTGCTTGGAGCATTGCACTGAGATAACTGGAATTCACTGCTCTAATGGAATGCTGCGTTGCTTCTGTGTGACACGGAGGGTCACCGAGCTTCATTGCTTCAGTATGACAAGTAAAAGACTAAATTGCATTGATATAGTCTGGCACTATGGTCGCTGGGCTGTACTGCTATAGTCCGGTGTGAGAATATTAGAAATAGGGAAAAATTGACATCTTTTTCTTAAAGCTACTAACCATCATGCTCTGCAGGCAGTGCTGCCTATTTTGCTGAGTCTGCAGTTTATTTTGGTGAATTGTAAACTGTTAACCTTTGACTAGCGATTGATCCGTGTCACCGTCCTTGCTAGACATGGCAGCTACGTGATAAAAGAGGAACAATGACCAAAAAGACGGAACAATAATCGAAAGATAACAATAAGACCAGGACCATGGCTAGATAGCTAGACAATGTTACCTTGAAAAGGGTCTTGTGGTTAAATGAGTAATGTTAAAACAAACTGACCACCTTGAATTCTTTCAAAAATGACTTTGCAAGAGTCTTGTGGTTAAATGAGTAATGTTAAAACAAGCTGACCATCTGGAATTCTTTGAAAACAACTTTGTTAATCTATAAGGGTCTTATGAATATTGTTCCATATATGGTGCGAGTTTCCTGCCAGGGGAGACATAAAAACCCAATGTCTTTTGAGCTCAGGGCAGAGGAATCAGTGAAGCCCTCCCAGCTGACAGAAGAACACCTGACTATCAGAAGACTACCTTACAACTGGAAAACTCGAAACGACCACGTCACCAAGTTAATTACGACCTCTGCCCAGAGATCAAACGGGGTAGTATTGTTTTGATCTATGTTGTCTAAATCTTTGATATCTTTACGTTTGCTTTGAGACATTCATTACCACTTGGTATCACCACGAAATCTGTAACAAATTGGCGAGCCAGCCAGGAGGCGACTAATCAATGTTTCGTGTTGACATAAAATCAAACACCTAAAGGAAAAAATGTTTAAATGTCAACAGACTTAATTTGACCACAAAAGATGCGAATTGTCTAAATTCTGGAAATGAGGTTTTGTTTAGTATAAGTGATCGTACTATAAGGGATTTGGGTGTCCTTGTACACAAAACACAGAAAGTTAACATGCAGGTACAGCAAGCAATTAGGAAGGCAAATGGTATGTTGGCCTTTATTGCAAGGGGGTGAGAGTACAACAGTAAGGAAGTCTTGCTGCAATTATATAGGCTCTGGTGAGACTACACTTGGAGTACTGTGTGCAGTACTCCTTACCTAGGGAAGGATATACTTGCCTTAGAGGCGGTGCAACGAATGTTCACTAGATTGATTTCTGGGATGTGAGAGTTGTCCTGTGAGGGAAGATTGAGTAGAATGGGTCTATATTCTCTCGAGTTGAGAAGGATGAGAGATGATTTCATTGAAACATATAAGATTCTAAGAGGGCTTGACGGGGTAGATGCTGAGAGGATGTTCCCCTGGCTGGAGAGTCTAGAATTAGGCAACATGGTCTCAAGATAAGGGGTTGGATATTTAGGACTGAGATGAGGAGGAATTTCTTCACTCACAGGGTCGTGATTATTTGGAATTCTCTACCCCAGAGAACTGTGGATGCTCAGTCGTTGAGTACATTTAAGACTGAGATCAATAGATTTTGGGACTCTAAGGGAATCAAGGGATGTGGGGATCGGGCAGGAAAGTGGAGTTGAGGTAGAAGATCAGCCATGATCTTAATGAATGGCGGAGCAGGCTCGAGGGGCCGTATGGCAAACTCTGCTCCTGTTTCTTATCATGGCAAGTGTCCACAAAAGATGCATTGCTTCATGTTAACATGGGACTGCATGCATTGCTCAGGGCTGAGATTGGGCTGAGGCATCGCTCTGGGCTGCCATAGGGCTGTATGCATCGCTCCAAGCTGACACAGGGATGCAAACAACACTCTGAGCTGCATGCATCACTCTGGGCTGACAGGGGGGGGGGTGCATGCACCGTTCCGGGCTGACATTCAAGAACATGCACTGCTCCGGGCTCACACTCGGGGACATGCACCGCTCCGGGCTCACACTCGGGGACATGCACCGCTCCGGGCTCACACTCGGGGACTGCATGCACCGCTCCGGGCTCACACTCGGGGACTGCATGCACCGCTCCGGGCTCACACTCGGGGACTGCATGCACCGCTCCGGGCTCACACTCGGGGACTGCATGCACCCGCTCCGGGCTCACACTCGGGGACTGCATGCACCGCTCCGGGCTCACACTCGGGGACATGCACCGCTCCGGGCTCACACTCGGGGACATGCACCGCTCCGGGCTCACACTCGGGGACATGCACCGCTCCAGGGCTCACACTCGGGGACTGCATGCACCGCTCCGGGCTCACACTCGGGGACATGCACCGCTCCGGGCTCACACTCGGGGACATGCACCGCTCCGGGCTCACACTCGGGGACATGCACCGCTCCGGGCTCACACTCGGGGACTGCATGAACCGCTCCGGGCTCACACTCGGGGACTGCATGCACCGCTCCGGGCTCACACTCGGGGACATGCATCGCTCCGGGCTCACACTCGGGGACATGCACCGCTCCGGGCTCACACTCGGGGACATGCACCGCTCCGGGCTCACACTCGGGGACATGCACCGCTCCGGGCTCACACTCGGGGACATGCACCGCTCCGGGCTCACACTCGGGGACTGCATGCACCGCTCCGGGCTCACACTCGGGGACATGCACCGCTCCGGGCTCACACTCGGGGACATGCACCGCTCCGGGCTCACACTCGGGGACTGCATGCACCGCTCCGGGCTCACACTCGGGGACATGCACCTCTCGTGGCTCACACTCGGGGACATGCACCGCTCCGGGCTCACACTCGGGGACATGCACCGCTCCGGGCTCACACTCGGGGACATGCACCGCTCCGGGCTCACACTCGGGGACATGCACCGCTCCGGGCTCACACTCGGGGACTGCATGCACCGCTCCGGGCTCACACTCGGGGACATGCATCGCTCCGGGCTCACACTCGGGGACATGCACCGCTCCGGGCTCACACTCGGGGACTGCATGCACCGCTCCGGGCTCACACTCGGGGACATGCATCGCTCCGGGCTCACACTCGGGGACATGCACCGCTCCGGGCTCACACTCGGGGACATGCATCGCTCCGGGCTCACACTCGGGGACATGCACCGCTCCGGGCTCACACTCGGGGACTGCATGCACCGCTCCGGGCTCACACTCGGGGACATGCATCGCTCCGGGCTCACACTCGGGGACATGCACCGCTCCGGGCTCACACTCGGGGACATGCACCGCTCCGGGCTCACACTCGGGGGACATGCACCGCTCCGGGCTCACACTCGGGGACATGCATCGCTCCGGGCTCACACTCGGGGACATGCACCGCTCCGGGCTCACACTCGGGGACATGCACCGCTCCGGGCTCACACTCGGGGACATGCACCGCTCCGGGCTCACACTCGGGGACATGCACCGCTCCGGGCTCACACTCGGGGACATGCACCGCTCCGGGCTCACACTCGGGGACATGCACCGCTCCGGGCTCACACTCCGGGGACATGCACCGCTCCGGGCTCACACTCGGGGACATGCACCGCTCCGGGCTCACACTCGGGGACATGCACCGCTCCGGGCTCACACTCGGGGACATGCACCGCTCCGGGCTCACACTCGGGGACATGCACCGCTCCGGGCTCACACTCGGGGGACATGCACCGCTCCGGGCTCACACCTCGGGGACATGCACCGCTCCGGGCTCACACTCGGGGACATGCACCGCTCCGGGCTCACACTCGGGGACATGCACCGCTCCGGGCTCACACTCGGGGACATGCACCGCTCCGGGCTCACACTCGGGGACATGCACCGCTCCGGGCTCACACTCGGGGACATGCACCGCTCCGGGCTCACACTCGGGGACATGCACCGCTCCGGGCTCACACTCGGGGACATGCACCGCTCCGGGCTCACACTCGGGGACATGCACCGCTCGGGCTCACACTCGGGGACTGCATGCACCGCTCCGGGCTCACACTCGGGACATGCACCTCTCGTGGCTCACACTCGGGGACATGCACCGCTCCGGGCTCACACTCGGGGACATGCACCGCTCCGGGCTCACACTCGGGGACATGCACCGCTCCGGGCTCACACTCGGGGACTGCATGCACCGCTCCGGGCTCACACTCGGGACATGCATCGCTCCGGGCTCACACTCGGGGACATGCACCGCTCCGGGCTCACACTCGGGGACATGCACCGCTCCGGGCTCACACTCGGGGACTGCATGCACCGCTCCGGGCTCACACTCGGGGACATGCATCGCTCCGGGCTCACACTCGGGGACATGCACCGCTCCGGGCTCACACTCGGGGACTGCATGCACCGCTCCGGGCCTCACACTCGGGGACATGCACCGCTCCGGGCTCACACTCGGGGACATGCATCGCTCCGGGCTCACACTCGGGGACATGCACCGCTCCGGGCTCACACTCGGGGACTGCATGCACCGCTCCGGGCTCACACTCGGGGACTGACACCGCTCCGGGCTCACACTCGGGGACATGCATCGCTCCGGGCTCACACTCGGGGACATGCACCGCTCCGGGCTCACACTCGGGGACATGCACCGCTCCGGGCTCACACTCGGGGACATGCACCGCTCCGGGCTCACACTCGGGGACATGCACCGCTCCGGGCTCACACTCGGGGACATGCATCGCTCCGGGCTCACACTCGGGGACATGCACCGCTCCGGGCTCACACTCGGGGACTGCATGCACCGCTCCGGGCTCACACTCGGGGACATGCATCGCTCCGGGCTCACACTCGGGGACATGCACCGCTCCGGGCTCACACTCGGGGACATGCACCGCTCCGGGCTCACACTCGGGGACATGCATCGCTCCGGGCTCACACTCGGGGACATGCACCGCTCCGGGCTCACACTCGGGGACATGCACCGCTCCGGGCTCACACTCGGGGACATGCATCGCTCCGGGCTCACACTCGGGACATGCACCGCTCCGGGCTCACACTCGGGGACATGCACCGCTCCGGGCTCACACTCGGGGACATGCACCGCTCCGGGCTCACACTCGGGGCGGGACATGCACCGCTCCGGGCTCACACTCGGGGACATGCACCGCTCCGGGCTCACACTCGGGGACATGCACCGCTCCGGGCTCACACTCGGGGACATGCACCGCTCCGGGCTCACACTCGGGGACATGCACCGCTCCGGGCTCACACTCGGGGACATGCACCGCTCCGGGCTCACACTCGGGGACATGCACCGCTCCGGGCTCACACTCGGGGACATGCACCGCTCCGGGCTCACACTCGGGGACATGCACCGCTCCGGGCTCACACTCGGGGACATGCACCGCTCCGGGCTCACACTCGGGGACATGCACCGCTCCGGGCTCACACTCGGGGACATGCACCGCTCCGGGCTCACACTCGGGGACATGCACCGCTCCGGGCTCACACTCGGGGACATGCACCGCTCCGGGCTCACACTCGGGGACATGCACCGCTCCGGGCTCACACTCGGGGACATGCACCGCTCCGGGCTCACACTCGGGGACATGCACCGCTCCGGGCTCACACTCGGGGACATGCACCGCTCCGGGCTCACACTCGGGGACATGCATCCGCTCCGGGCTCACACTCGGGGACATGCACCGCTCCGGGCTCACACTCGGGGACATGCACCGCTCCGGGCTCACACTCGGGGACATGCACCGCTCCGGGCTCACACTCGGGGACATGCACCGCTCCGGGCTCACACTCGGGGACATGCACCGCTCCGGGCTCACACTCGGGGACATGCACCGCTCCGGGCTCACACTCGGGGACATGCACCGCTCCGGGCTCACACTCGGGGACATGCACCGCTCCGGGCTCACACTCGGGGACATGCACCGCTCCGGGCTCACACTCGGGGACATGCACCGCTCCGGGCTCACACTCGGGGACATGCACCGCTCCGGGCTCACACTCGGGGACATGCACCGCTCCGGGCTCACACTCGGGGACATGCACCGCTCCGGGCTCACACTCGGGGACATGCACCGCTCCGGGCTCACACTCGGGGACATGCACCGCTCCGGGCTCACACTCGGGGACATGCACCGCTCCGGGCTCACACTCGGGGACATGCACCGCTCCGGGCTCACACTCGGGGACATGCACCGCTCCGGGCTCACACTCGGGGACTGCATGCACCGCTCCGGGCTCACACTCGGGGACATGCACCTCTCGTGGCTCACACTCGGGGACATGCACCGCTCCGGGCTCACACTCGGGGACATGCACCGCTCCGGGCTCACACTCGGGGACATGCACCGCTCCGGGCTCACACTCGGGGACATGCACCGCTCCGGGCTCACACTCGGGGACATGCACCGCTCCGGGCTCACACTCGGGGACATGCACCGCTCCGGGCTCACACTCGGGGACTGCATGCACCGCTCCGGGCTCACACTCGGGGACATGCATCGCTCCGGGCTCACACTCGGAGACATGCACCGCTCCGGGCTCACACTCGGGGACATGCACCGCTCCGGGCTCACACTCGGGGACTGCATGCACCGCTCCGGGCTCACACTCGGGGACATGCATCGCTCCGGGCTCACACTCGGGGACATGCACCGCTCCGGGCTCACACTCGGGGACATGCATCGCTCCGGGCTCACACTCGGGGACATGCACCGCTCCGGGCTCACACTCGGGGACATGCATCGCTCCGGGCTCACACTCGGGGACATGCACCGCTCCGGGCTCACACTCGGGGACTGCATGCACCGCTCCGGGCTCACACTCGGGGACATGCACCGCTCCGGGCTCACACTCGGGGACATGCACCGCTCCGGGCTCACACTCGGGGACATGCACCGCTCCGGGCTCACACTCGGGGACATGCACCGCTCCGGGCTCACACTCGGGGACATGCACCGCTCCGGGCTCACACTCGGGGACATGCACCGCTCCGGGCTCACACTCGGGGACATGCACCGCTCCGGGCTCACACTCGGGGACATGCACCGCTCCGGGCTCACACTCGGGGACATGCACCGCTCCGGGCTCACACTCGGGGACATGCACCGCTCCGGGCTCACACTCGGGGACATGCACCGCTCCGGGCTCACACTCGGGGACATGCACCGCTCCGGGCTCACACTCGGGGACATGCACCGCTCCGGGCTCACACTCGGGGACATGCACCGCTCCGGGCTCACACTCGGGGACATGCACCGCTCCGGGCTCACACTCGGGGACATGCACCGCTCCGGGCTCACACTCGGGGACATGCACCGCTCCGGGCTCACACTCGGGGACATGCACCGCTCCGGGCTCACACTCGGGGACATGCACCGCTCCGGGCTCACACTCGGGGACATGCACCGCTCCGGGCTCACACTCGGGGACATGCACCGCTCCGGGCTCACACTCGGGGACATGCACCGCTCCGGGCTCACACTCGGGGACATGCACCGCTCCGGGCTCACACTCGGGGACATGCATGCACCGCTCCGGGCTCACACTCGGGGACATGCATCGCTCCGGGCTCACACTCGGGGACTGCACCGCTCCGGGCTCACACTCGGGGACATGCACCGCTCCGGGCTCACACTCGGGGACATGCACCGCTCCGGGCTCACACTCGGGGACATGCACCGCTCCGGGCTCACACTCGGGGACATGCACCGCTCCGGGCTCACACTCGGGGACATGCACCGCTCCGGGCTCACACTCGGGGACATGCACCGCTCCGGGCTCACACTCGGGGACATGCACCGCTCCGGGCTCACACTCGGGGACTGCATGCACCGCTCCGGGCTCACACTCGGGGACATGCACCGCTCCGGGCTCACACTCGGGGACATGCACCGCTCCGGGCTCACACTCGGGGACTGCATGCACCGCTCCGGGCTCACACTCGGGGACATGCACCGCTCCGGGCTCACACTCGGGGACTGCATGCACCGCTCCGGGCTCACACTCGGGGACTGCATGCACCGCTCCGGGCTCACACTCGGGGACATGCATCGCTCCGGGCTCACACTCGGGGACATGCACCGCTCCGGGCTCACACTCGGGGACATGCACCGCTCCGGGCTCACACTCGGGGACACGCACCGCTCCGGGCTCACACTCGGGGGACTGCATGCACCGCTCCGGGCTCACACTCGGGGACTGCATGCACCGCTCCGGGCTCACACTCGGGGACTGCATGCACCGCTCCGGGCTCACACTCGGGGACTGCATGCACCGCTCCGGGCTCACACTCGGGGACTGCATGCACCGCTCCGGGCTCACACTCGGGGACTGCATGCACCGCTCCGGGCTCACACTCGGGGACATGCACCGCTCCGGGCCGCTCTCTTCTTCCGGATTGCAGACTTCCGGAAGTGACGGAGAAGGCCTGCGAGTTCCGCTCGTGCTGCGTTTCCACAGCGGCCGAGAGTCGGGCCCGAGGCAGCGGCGACCCCGGAGAGGCAGCCCGACCCACGGGAGCTCGTGGATCCACCGCAACCACCCGAGTCCGCAGGCCCACCGAGCCGGGTAAGTGCGGGAGCGGGGCGCCCGAGCTTGGGCCTCGGCAGGAGGGCTCTCCGGGCTTAGGGTTAGAGCAGGGAGCCGGCCCTGGTCATCTCCCCCCCCCCCCCCCCCCCGGGAGAGCCGGCCCTGGCCATCCCCCCCCCCCCCCGGGAGAGCCGGCCCTGGTCATCCCCCCCCCCCCCCCCGGGAGAGCCGGCCCTGGTCATCCCCCCCCCCCCCCCCCCGGGAGAGCCGGCCCTGGTCATTCCCCCCCCCCCCCCGGGAGAGCCGGCCCTGGTCATCCCCCCCCCCCCCGGGAGAGCCGGCCCTGGTCATCCCCTCCCCCCCCCCCCCCCCCCGGGAGAGCCGGCCCTGGTCATCCCCTCCCCCCCCCCCCCCCCCCGGGAGAGCCGGCCCTGGTCATCCCCCCCCCCCCCCCGGGAGAGCCGGCCCTGGCCATCCCCCCCCCCCCCCCGGGAGAGCCGGCCCTGGTCATCACCCCCCCCCGGGAGAGCCGGCCCTGGTCATCACCCCCCCCCGGGAGAGCCGGCCCTGGTCATCCCCCCCCCCGGGAGAGCCGGCCCTGGTCACCCCCCCCCCCCCCCCCCCCCCCCGGGAGAGCCGGCCCTA